>NC_044032.1:457367086-458666307 GCF_901765095.1 Microcaecilia unicolor | reverse complement strand
GGGTCCGCCGAGGGAGTCGGCACCCAGTAGGCATCGGCACCGAGAGGACTGCTCACCCTCTGTTCAGGAGGTGTCGATGCGCTCCACCTTGGACAGCCTGGAACAGCCTCCACTCCCGGAACAGACTCTGACTTCGACGCCTGCATCGGCTTCCATGTCTTTCTCCACAGCCGCCCTGCACGAGAGTCTCCGGGCCGTTCTCCCAGAGATCCTGGGAGAGCTGTTGCGCCCTTCCCCTCCGGTACCGGGGGTGCTTGCGCCACCGGTATCGTCGAGTGAGGCGCCGGCTGGCCCCTTACCCGGGGTGAGATCTCCAGCATCGGTGCTGCTTGCGGTACCGACTGCGGTCGCCTCCTAGGAGGGCTCCCCGTCGGCGGAGGGAGTCTACCTCTCGACGCTCACACTGTGGCCGTGTTTCCACGGAGTCGAGCCGGGCATGGCTTCAGACACAGGTTCATGAACTTGTGTCTGATACCGATGGTAAGGCCTCGTGGGAGGAGGAGGAGGACATCAGGTATTTCTCTGACGAGGAGTCTGATGGCCTTCCTTCTGATCCCACTCCCTCCCCTGAAAGGCAGCTTTCTCCTCCCGAGAGTCTGTCTTTTGCGGCCTTTGTCCGGGAGATGTCTACGGCCATCCCCTTCCCGGTGAAATGTTTGAGCTCCTGGACTATCCTTCTCCACCTAAGGAAGTGTCCACAGTACCCATGCATCATGTCCTAAAAAAGACATTGCTGGCGAACTGGACCAAGCCTCTTAGTAATCCCCACATTCCCAAGAAGATCGAGTCCCAGTACCGGGTCCATAGGGACTCAGAGCTGATGCGCACTCAGTTGCCTCACGACTCTGGAGTTGTGGATTTGGCCCTAAAGAAGGCTAAGAGTTCTAGGGAGCATGCTTCGGCGCCCCCGGGCAAAGACTCTAGAACCTTAGACTCCTTTGGGAGGAAGGCCTACCATTCCTCTATGCTCGTGGCCAAAATTCAGTCTTACCAGCTCTACACGAGCATACACATGCGGAACAATGTGCGGCAGTTGGCGGGCTTGGTGGACAAGCTCCCTCCTGAGCAAGCCAAGCCATTTCAGGAGGTGGTCAGGCAGCTGAAGGCGTGCAGAAAATTCCTGGCCAGAGGGGTATATGATACCTTTGATGTTGCGTCCAGGGCCGCTGCTCAAGGTGTGGTGATGCGCAGACTCTCATGGCTGCATGCCTCCGACCTGGAGAATAGAATCCAGCAGCGGATTGCGGACTCGCCTTGCTGTGCGGACAATATTTTTGGAGAGAAGGTCGAACAGGTGGTAGAGCAACTCCACCAGTGGGATACCGCTTTCGACAAGTTCTCCCGCCGGCAGCCTTCAGCTTCTACCTCCACAGGAAGACGTTTTTATGGGGGAAGGAAGACTGTTCCCTACTCTTCTGGTAAGCGTAGGTACAATCCTTCTCGACAGCCTGCGGCCCAGGCTAAGCCCCAGCGCGAGCGCTCTCGTCAGCAGCGTGCACCTCAGCAAGGCCCCTCGGCTCCCCAGCAAAAGCAAGGGACGAGCTTTTGACTGGCTCCAGCAGAGCATAGCCGACATCGTGTCAGTGCCGGGCGATCTGCCGGTCGGAGGGAGGTTGAAAGTTTTTCACCAAAGGTGGCCTCTCATAACCTCCGATCAGTGGGTTCTTCAAATAGTCCGGCAAGGATACACCCTCAATTTGGCCTCAAAACCTCTAAATTGTCCACCGGGAGCTCAGTCTTACAGCTTCCAGCACAAGCAGGTTCTTGCAGAGGAACTCTCTGCCCTTCTCAGCGCCAATGCGGTTGAGCCCGTGCCATCCGGGCAAGAAGGGCTGGGATTCTATTCCAGGTACTTCCTTGTGGAAAAGAAAACAGGGAGGATGCGTCCCATCCTAGACCTAAGGGCCCTGAACAAATATCTGGTCAAGGAAAAGTTCAGGATGCTTTCCCTGGGCACCCTTCTCCCCATGATTCAGGAAAATGATTGGCTATGCTCTCTGGACTTGAAGGACGCCTACACGCACATCCCGATACTGCCAGCTCACAGACAGTATCTGCGATTTCAGCTGGGCACACGTCACTTCCAGTACTGTGTGCTACCCTTTGGGCTCGCCTCTGCGCCCAGAGTGTTCACGAAGTGCTTGGCTGTAATAGCAGCCGCGCTTCGCAGGCCGGGGGTGCACGTGTTCCCCTATCTCGACGATTGGCTGGTGAAGAACACATCCGAGGCAGGAGCTCTGCAGTCCATGCAGATGACTATTCGCCTCCTGGAGCTACTGGGGTTTGTGATAAATTACCCAAAGTCCCATCTTCTCCCAGTACAGAGACTCGAATTCATAGGAGCTCTGCTGGATTCTCGGACGGCTCGGGCCTATCTCCCAGAGACAAGAGCCAACAACTTGTTGTCCCTCGTCTCGGGGGTGCGAGCGTCCCAGCAGATCACAGCTCGGCAGATGTTGAGATTGTTGGGCCACATGGCCTCCACAGTTCATGTGACTCCCATGGCCCGCCTTCACATGCGATCTGCTCAATGGACCCTAGCTTCCCAGTGGTTTCAGGCTGCTGGGGATCTAGAAGATGTGATCCACCTGTCCACGAGTTTTCTCAAATCCCTGTATTGGTGGACGATTTGGTCCAATTTGACTCTGGGACGCCCTTTCCAAATTCCTCAGCCACAAAAGGTGCTGACTACGGATGCGTCTCTCCTGGGGTGGGGGGCTCATGTCGATGGGCTTCACACCCAGGGAAGCAGGTCCCTTCAGGAACGCGATCTGCAGATCAATCTCCTGGAGTTACGAGCGGTCTGGAACGCTCTGAAGGCTTTCAGAGATCGGCTGTCCCACCAAATTATCCAAATTCAGACAGACAACCAGGTTGCCATGTATTACATCAACAAGCAGGGGGGCACCGGATCTCGCCCCCTGTGTCAGGAAGCCGTCAGCATGTAGCTCTGGGCTCGCCGTCACGGCATGGTGCTCCAAGCCACATATCTGGCAGGCTTAAACAACAGTCTGGCCGACAGGTTGAGCAGGATTATGCAACCTCACGAGTGGTCGCTCAATTCCCGAGTAGTGCGTCAGATCTTCCAGGCGTGGGGCACCCCCTTGGTAGATCTCTTTGCATCTCGAGCCAACCACAAAGACCCTCAGTTCTGTTCCAGGCTTCAGGCCCACGGCCGACTGGCATCGGATGCCTTCTTCCTTGACTGGGGGGAGGGTCTGCTGTATGCTTATCCTCCCATACCTCTGGTGGGGAAGACTTTGTTGAAACTCAAGCAAGACCGAGGCACCATGATTCTGATTGCTTCGTTTTGGCCGCGTCAGATCTGGTTCCCTCTTCTTCTGGAGTTGTCCTCCGAAGAACCGTGGAGATTGGAGTGTTTTCCGACCCTCATCACGCAGGACGAAGGGGCGCTTCTGCATCCCAACCTCCTGTCTCTGGCTCTCACGGCCTGGATGTTGAGAGCATAGACTTTGCCTCTTTGGGTCTGTCAGAGGGTGTCTCCCGCATCTTGCTTTCTTTCAGGAAAGATTCCACTAAGAGGAGTTACTTCTTTCTATGGAGGAGGTTTGCCGTCTGGTGTGACAGCAAGGCCTTAGATCCTCGCTCTTGTCCTACACAGACCCTGCTTGAATACCTTCTGCACTTGTCTGAGTCTGGTCTCAAGACCAACTCTGTAAGGGTTCACCTTAGCACAATTAGTGCATACCATTACCGTGTGGAAGATAAGCCGATCTCAGGACAGCCTTTAGTTGTTCGCTTCATGAGAGGTTTGCTTTTGTCAAAGCCCCCCGTCAAACCTCCTACAGTGTCATGGGATCTCAATGTCGTTCTCACCCAGCTGATGAAACCTCCTTTTGAGCCACTGTACTCCTGCCATCTGAAGTACTTGACCTGGAAGGTCATTTTCTTGGTGGCAGTTACTTCAGCTCGTAGAGTCAGTGAGCTTCAGGCCCTGGTAGCCCAGGCCCCTTACACCAAATTTCATCATAACAGAGTAGTCCTCCGCACTCACCCTAAGTTCTTGCCAAAGGTTGTGTTGGAGTTCCATCTGAACCAGTCAATTGTCTTGCCAACATTCTTTCCCCGTCCTCATTCCTGCCCTGCTGAACGTCAGCTGCACACATTGGACTGCAAAAGAGCATTGGCCTTCTATCTGGAGCGGACACAGCCCAACAGACAGTCCGCCCAAATGTTTGTTTATTTTGATCCCAACAGGAGGGGAGTGGCTGTGGGAAACGCACCATGTCTAATTGGCTAGCAGATTGCATTTCCTTCACTTACGCCCAGGCTGGGCTGGCTCTTGAGGGTCATGTCACGGCTCATAATGTTAGAGCCATGGCAGCGTCGGTAGCCCACTTGAAGTCAGCCACTATTGAAGAGATTTGCAAAGCTGCGACGTGGTCATCTGTCCACACATTCACATCTCATTACTGCCTGCAGCAGGATACCCAATGCGACAGTCGGTTCGGGCAGTCAGTGCTTCAGAATCTGTTCGGGGTTTAGAATCCAACTCCACCCCCCTAGGCCCATGTTTATTCTTTTCCAGGCTACACTCTCAGTTAGTTGAATAAATTGTGAGGTCAATCTCAGTTATGTCCTCGCCGTTGCGAGGCCCAGTTGACCATGTTTGTTGTTTTGAGTGAGCCTGGGGGCTAGGGATACCCCATCAGTGAGAACAAGCAGCCTGCTTGTCCTCGGAGAAAGCAAATGCACATACCTGTAGAAGGTATTCTCCGAGGACAGCAGGCTGATTGTTCTCACAAACCTGCCCGCCTCCCCTTTGGAGTTGTGTCTTCCCTTGTTTTCTCTTGCTACATATGGGACTGACGAACACGAACCGGTTCGGATGGGAAGACGGCCGCGCATGCGCAGTGCACATGGGCGCGCGAGGACTAGCAAAGGCCTTTGCTAGTGAAGATTCCGATTGGAGGGGCTGCCGTGGACGTCACCCATCAGTGAGAACAATCAGCCTGCTGTCCTCGGAGAATACCTTCTACAGGTATGTAGCATTCGCTCACTTGTCAGAGTCTGGTGTCAAGACCAACTCCGTAAGGGTTCACATCAGTGCAATTAGTGCTTATCATCGGCATGTAGAGGGTAAGCCTATCTCTGGACAGCCTTTAGTTGTTCACTTCATGAGCAGTTTGCTTTTGTCAAAGCTCCCTGTCAGACCTCCGCCAGTGTCATGGGATCTCAACATCGTTCTTACCCAGCTGATGAAAGCTCCTTTTGAGCCACTGAATTTCTGCCATCTGAAGTACTTGACCTGGAAGGGTCAGTGAGCTTTTGGCCTTAGTCGTGGATGCACCTTATATACTAAGTTTCATCACAACGGAGTAGTCCTCCACATGCATCTTAAGTTCCTTCCGAAGGTGGTGTCTGAGTTCGTCAATCGTTTTGCCAACATTTTTTCCCCATCCTCATGCCCATCCTGGCGAAAGCAGCTTGCACACCTTGGACTGCAAGAGAGCATTGGTCTTTTACTTGGAACAAACGAAGCCCTTCAGACAGTCCGTCCAGTTGTTTGTTTCTTTCGATCCTAACAGGAGGGGAGTCGCCATCGGAAAATGCACAATCTCAAATTGGCTAGCAGATTGCATTTCCTTCACTTATGCCCAAGCTGGGCTGACTCTGTAGGGCCATGTCACGGCTCATAATGTTAGAGGCATGGCTGCATCGGTGGCTCACTTAAAGTAAGCCTCTATTGAGATTTGCAAGGCTGCAACGTGTTCATCAGTCCACACATTCACATCTCACTACTGCCTTCAGCAGGATACCTGGCACGACAGTCTGTTTGGGCAGTCAGTGCTGCAGAATCTATTTGGGGTTTAGAATCCACCCCCCCCACCCCCACCCCCCGCGGCCCGTTTTTATTCTGTTCTAGGCTGCACTCTCAGCTAGCTGTGTATAGTTTCAGGCAAACCTATGTTATGTACTCGCCGTTGCGAGACCCAATTGACCAATGTTTATTATTTTGTGTGAACCTGGATGCTAGGCATACCCCCACACATGAGAATAACCAGCCTGCTTGTCCTCGGAGAAAGCAAAGATACTTACCTGTAGCAGTTGTTCTCCGAGGACAGCAGGCTGATTATTCTCACATTCCCTCCCACCTCCCCTTTGGAGTTATTTGTTATGCTTTTTGATTTAACTGAAATAATCACAGCAGGCAGGAAGTCAGTGTGCGCTGCACGCACGCCAAGAGACTCTAGCAAAACTTTTTCTTTTTTGCTATGGCAAAATTCCGGTTCCCGGGCCGACGCGGATGTCAACCCACACATGAGAATAATCAGCTTGCTGTCCTTGGAGAATACCTGCTACAGGTATGTATCCTCTCTTCATTCTGCTGTCCTTGGGAAGACCCCTGCTATAGGTGAATAGCTTTTGTTTTCAGAGACTTTTGTTCTTCAGCTTATGGTGTTTTCTAATGTGAATACAAGCTGTATATTTTGAAAGGTTGCTTCCAAGAGCACCGGCGTTTCCTTCTTGGCTTACAAAGGTGCCAGCTCTGCTTTGAATGAAGTGCCATCGGAAATAATGATGGGAAACATGTTAGCTCTGCCTTTCCTGATCAAAACAAATTGATACCTGTATGCTATCAATCAGTTTGAAGTAACTGTTCCCTACTATTAGTCTGTACATAAGTAGGGTATGGTGATAGTGCATCATGAATCTGACCGTGATTCTGATGCCACTGTTGGGAGCAGCTTCTTTTGGAGGTTATATTCCTAAAGAGCTATATGCATAGGTAGTAGAAGATAAGTTAAAGCTGGGCAATACAAGGTGAACAGCATTCTTTTCCCCAATTTCCTCTTTCTTTCTTTCTTTCTTTTTTTTTTTTTGTAAACCGCTTTGCTATTTTTGCAATGAGGCAGTATATCAAACTTAATGAACCATAGTAAATAGGGGGCCCGGGTGATTTCTGGTACACGTGGTAGTGGTAAAAGTCAAAGTGCAAGTAGAAGCATTTTCAAAGAAAAAGGTACGAGGCCAGTTAGTGTAGAAATGGTAGGGTGTCAGTCTCAAACAAGCTAACTTTGATGGTAGTTTCTACTTGAAGATATGGAGCACTGAAATTTGTTATATTTGGGACAGTCATGCACATCAAGAAATGCTGTGAGTTCACTCTTCCACAATCTCATGCTAAGATGCCTAATATACACTGGAAAAGCCATGAGCTAATTCCAGATATCGTGAATAAAATAAATTCCTTTTCACCCCTTTCCTATCAGCAGATGAAGACAGAGTACCACAGAGTTGTCATATCTCTGTTTAGGGTCTGTACCGCACTCAGCCAGTATTCTGTCTCCATCAGATGGTGGGTGAGGTGCTTATGATCTGCCTGAGGTACTTTTGGATATCTAGGCAGTGGGTGTCCTTGGGGGTGGGGTGGGGGGGATAGTTCATGGCCCAAGTGGGTATCCCAAAAAAAAATTTAAACATTTTAAAAAAATGTAAAAAGGAACAAAAGGTCTAGGATTAGCTGACACTAGTCCACGAGCCCATGGGGCACTAAATGTGAGCTCTCCAGGGATGGGGAAATACCCAGTGTACCTAAATGTAACTCACCTTGAGACACTACTGAAAAAGGTGTGAGCAAATCCAGATAAATAAAATGTGATGCTGAGGCCCCTCCCCCTACTACCACCACCACCACCTTCCCTGCAATCCTCCTTAGTGGGTGTGTGGCTGCAGTACCTTTTTGTATTCCTCTTGCTTTTGGGAGGTGGCCAATAGTAGCATTTCTGGAATGTTTACACAAAGTAAAAAAAAACCAAAACAAGCAAATTAAGCAGACTTGTTTATGAATGGTGAGACAATCTGAGTAATGCCATTGGCAAGGGGTGGCTGTTCCTGGCATGGGCTGTCATGTTCATGGAGGGAAGAAGTAGCGTTGCTGTTGCAGGAGGCCCTGGCTGGGAGAAGCTGTACACCACATGGCAAAGGCTGAGCGTTTCAGATGCTGCTTGCCTTTGACAGCATCTGCTTTTGTGAAGGGGAATGTCGGGTAGTGAAACGGGCAGTTCTGGAGGAGTGTGCTGTTAATGCTGGCAGTAATGGCAGTACAGCAGATGGAACCATAGTGGTTAGGAGAGCTGCTGCCTTAGCAAAGTTGGTGATTTTGTTGGGAAGAGACACTATTGTAAATGATGCTGAAGTGGAGCATAGTGGTATAGAGGAGCATCCCAATGTTATCTGGTGTCTATGGAGAAAAGGTTTTGTTTTGTGTATGCAGTGGCCAGCATGATGACCATTTGTATTAGAAGAAGGCGCTGCTCTTAACCTCCATTCAATGGTACAGTGGATCCTTATTATTTTTATTTTTGTTACACTTGTACCCCGCGCTTTCCCACTCATGGCAGGCTCAATGCGGCTTACATGGGGCAATGGAGGGTTAAGTGACTTGCCCATGTTGAAGCAGACATTTCAGGTGTCTATGTTGCCCTTGTGAGTAGCTGTCTGTGCGAGCTGTGTGGTTTGAACATTGTCTGTGATGGACTCATATATTTTATTAGGGGGCCCTGGCAGAGTCCTCGAGTGGTGGCATGCCTGGAATTGGGCACTGTGTTTTTGGATGGTGCCTTCTATGGTTTCATAAATGTATCGGCAAAAAAAGTGGGAAGATAGACGTGGCAAATTTATGCTTTGGAGAAAACCTGTTTTGCAGTAAAGTTAGAGAAGTAGTTGACCTGAAGCAAGACAACTGACGCTTTGCAACATTGGGTTGATACCCTACAATAGTGGAGTGCATGTTCAGAAACAACCTTATTCCTATAGTGTAATGCTTCTCAACCCAGTCCTTGAGTAACACCCAGCCAGTCAGGATTTCAAGATGTTCACAATCAATATGCATATGAGAGAGTCACATATATTGCCTTGTTGGTATACAAATCATCTGATGCATATTCATTTTGGATAACCTGAAAACCTGACCAGCTGGGTGTGCCCTGAGGACTTCGATGAGAAGCGCTGCTATAAGCAACTTTATTGGTACATTTGAGCCAGGTTATGCCCCTGGACCCTCCAGATTGGATTCTGGTGAACATGGATACCAGCCTATTGAGCTGGGATGCCTAGTCTCTGGGACAGGTGGTGCAGGGGCAATGGTCCATCACCTGACTAGAGACTAGGACCATTTAGCTTGCCTTGTTGGAGTTTCAAAAGCTGGTGCATGGAAGAGATGTCCACTTGATGTCAGACATCACGGCAGTTGCTTATGTCAATCAGCAAGCTTCTTATGCAAGGAAGCACAATACATTTTCCGTTGGCAGACCACAGCCCCGAAGGGGTTAAACAAAGAAATTGATTGGTGGGCAGTGACACACTTTAGGGTATTTAAACTGGGGGTGATAATATGATGTGTGTAACTGAGCATGCACCGGCGTCTTACTAACCTGAGGTAGACAGGGACTCTGTCCACACCACAGGGCAGCCGAAAATTGTAAGTAAAAATGTAAGAAAATTTGGATTATTGAGTTCAAAGAGAAATAGAGGGTAAAATGTATAATAGCAAAAGAAGAAACACAAATTTGTTCCAGTTATTCATTCTCTTGACGACGCGCAATGCGAAACATGTGAGCATGTTGGGAATGGCAAGAAAGATACTTACCTGTAGAGCATTCTGAATATCACTGAGGGACATGGGGAGCACTTCACGAGCAGAGAGAAAAAGAAAAAATGAGCAAAAGATTTGAGCGCCAGTTAACCCGAGGCATCATAGAGTATCAAACAAACTCCTGCAAGATAAGTGGACTTTTCCCATAAAATTGTTCTGAACAAATTGCTGATATAATATCAATACAGTTAGCACAATAGGTTTATGGGGTGAGAGTCAGACGGGACTGCAGCAAACAGTGCAGGACTTAATGAAAGCCTAAGCACTAATGGTAGGGAGGAAGGGACCCATAGTGCTATGATGGTTGTTACTGGTACTGCCAAAGGGGTTAATCTTTAGCTCAATGACAAAGCACCTATTACTGAGCACTATTATACATTTAAAGGAAAGAAGTTATTTAATTTAGAGTTTCTCCGAGGACAAGCAGGCTGCTTGTTCTCACTGATGGGTGACGTCCACGGCAGCCCCTCCAATCGGAATCTTCACTAGCAAAAGCCTTTGCTAGCCCTCGCTCGCCGATGCGCACCGCGCATGCGCGGCCGTCTTCCCGTCCGAAACCGGCTCGTGCCGGCCAGTCTTCTTTTGTCCGCGCTCAGTACGGTCGTGTTTCGCCGTTCGTGCCCCGGAAAGTTGACCTCGCGCGTCGTTTTCGACTCGTTTCTTCAGTGAAAGTTTGAGAAAGTGTTTCAGGAAGACCCTTTTTGGTTTTTCCCTTCCCGTATTTCAAGCTTTTCGGCCCGGTAAGTTTTCTTTCGTCGTCGGGGTAGGCCTTAGTTAGGCCTCGGTCGAAATTTTCTTCTCCCTATTTTTGTGGTGCCAATTTTCGCCTTTTCGAGTTTTGATCTCGCCGGCGTGATTTTTCCACCCATGACATCAAAGCCTTCCAGCGGCTTCAAGAAGTGCACCCAGTGCGCCCGGGTAATCTCGCTCACTGACAGGCACGCGTCGTGTCTTCAGTGTCTGGGGGCTGGGCACCGCCCTCAGGCCTGTAGTCTGTGTTCCCTTTTACAAAAGCGGACTCAGGTAGCGAGGTTAGCCCAGAGGAACATTTTGTTCTCGGGCTGTTCGTCGGCATCGGCACCGGGGGTATCGAGTGCATCGACGTCTTCAGCGTCCAGACCTTCATCCTCGGCTGCCAGTGTATTGAGGCATCGACCCTCTGCATCTGAAGTACTTGACCTAGAAGGTCATTTTCTTGGTGGCAGTTACTTCAGCTCGTAGAGTCAGTGAGCTTCAGGCCCTGGTAGCCCAGGCCCCTTACACCAAATTTCATCATAACAGAGTAGTCTTCCGCACTCACCCTAAGTTCTTGCCAAAGGTTGTGTCGGAGTTCCATCTGAACCAGTCAATTGCTTTGCCAACATTCTTTCCCCATCCTCATTCCTGCCCTGCTGAACGTCAGCTGCACACTTTGGACTGCAAGAGAGCATTGGCCTTCTATCTGGAGCGGACACAGCCCCACAGACAGTCCGCCCAATTGTTTGTTTCTTTTGATCCCAACAGGAGGGGAGTGGCTGTGGGGAAACACACCATATCCAATTGGCTAGCAGATTGCATTTCCTTCACTTACGCCTAGGCTGGGCTGGCTCTTGAGGGTCATGTCACGGCTCATAATGTTAGAGCCATGGCAGCGTCGGTAGCCCACTTGAAGTCAGCCACTATTGAAGAGATTTGCAAAGCTGCGACGTGGTCATCTGTCCACACATTCACATCTCATTACTGCCTGCAGCAGGATACCCGACGCGACAGTCGGTTCGGGCAGTCAGTGCTTCAGAATCTGTTCGGGGTTTAGAATCCAACTCCACCCCCCTAGGCCCATGTTTGTTCTGTTCCAGGCTGCACTCTGTTAGTTGGTAAATTTTTTAGGTCAATCTCAGTTATGTCCTCGCTGTTGCGAGGCCCAGTTGACCATGGTTGTTGTTTTGAGTGAGCCTGGGGGCTAGGGATACCCCATCAGTGAGAACAAGCAGCCTGCTTGTCCTCGGAGAAAGCGAATGCTACATACCTGTAGAAGGTATTCTCCGAGGACAGCAGGCTGATTGTTCTCACAAACCCGCCCGCCTCCCCTTTGGAGTTGTGTCTTCCCTTCTCTTTGTCTTGCTACATATGAGACTGGCCGGCACGAGCCGGTTTCGGGCGGGAAGACGCGCGCGGTGCGCATCGGCGCGCGAGGGCTAGCAAAGGCTTTTGCTAGTGAAGATTCCGATTGGAGGGGCTGCCGTGGACGTCACCCATCAGTGAGAACAATCAGCCTGCTGTCCTCGGAGAATACCTTCTACAGGTATGTAGGATTCGCTTTATACACCACCAGGTTTCTTGTAAATTAAATTTTAACTGCCAGACCCTGGACCATTCTTCTAACTTTTAGAAATCGTTTCTCTTCGTTTCTACTCCCTCCAGGGTATCCACTCTATTGGCTATCTTCGTGTCATCCGCAAAAAGGCAAACCTTTCCTTCCAACCCTTCAGCAGTATCTCTCACAAATATATTAAACAAAATGGGCCCCAGCACGGACCCCTGAGGAACTCCACTGCTCACCATCCTTTCCTCCGAGCGGATTCCATTTACCACCACCCTCTACCATCTGTTGGTCAACCAGTTTTCTATCCAGTTCACCACTTTCGGTCCTAAGTTCAGCCCTTTCAGCTTGTTTAGAAGTCATCTGTGGGGGACCGTATCAAAGGCTTTGCTGAAATCCAAGTAGATTACATCTAGCGCACGGCCTTCATCCATTTCTTTTGTCACCCAGTCAAAGAAGTCAATGAGGTTCGTTTGGCAGGATTTTCCTTTGGTAAAGCCATGTTGCCTCGGGTCCTGTAACCTGTCAGCTTCTAGAAAGTGAACCATCCTTTCTTTCAGCAGCGACTCCATTATTTTTCCTACCACTGACTTGATACTTACTAGTCTGTAGTTTCCCACTTCTTCCATGTCTCCACTTTTGTGAAGAGGGACCACATCCGCTCGTCTCCAATCTTGTGGAACCTCTCCCGTCTCTAAAGATCTATTAAATAAATCTTTTAAGAGGTCTCGCCAGGAGCTCCCGCAGTATCCTGGGATGTATCCCATCTGGCCCCATAGGTTTGTCCACCTTCAGATTCTCCAGCTGTTTATAAACTCTTTCTTCTGTAAATGGCACAGTATCCACTCCATTCCCAGATATTCCTTCTGCAGCCAACTGCGCTCCTTCACCAGGATTTTTCTCCGTGAACACAAAAGAGAAGTAATTGTTTAGCACATTTGTTTTATCTTCCTCACTCTCCACATAACCATTCTCATTATCTTTCAGTCTCACAATTCCATTCCTATCTTATCTCCTTTCTCCAATATATCTGAAAAAGGTCTTGTCACCTCTCTTTACATCTTTAGCCATTTTTTTCTTCCACTCGCGCTTTCGCTAGCCGTATTTCCCTCTTCGAGTTTAATCTGATAATCTTTTCAGTGATCCTCTCGCTGCATTGTTTTGTATTTCTTGAACAGAGCCTCGTGATCCTCTCGCTGCATTGTTTTGTATTTATTGAACAGAGCCTCTTTTGCTCTTATTTTTTCAGCTACTTGGTTGGAGAACCATATACAGTGGTGGAAATAAGTATTTGATCCCTTGCTGATTTTGTAAGTTTGCCCACTGACAAAGACATGAGCAGCCCATAATTGAAGGGTAGGTTATTGGTAACAGTGAGAGATAGCACATCACAAATTAAATCCGGAAAATCACATTGTGGAAAGTATATGAATTTATTTGCATTCTGCAGAGGGAAATAAGTATTTAATCCCTCTGGCAAACAAGACCTAATACTTGGTGGCAAAACCCTTGTTGGCAAGCACAGCGGTCAGACGTCTTCTGTAGTTGATGATGAGGTTTGCACACATGTCAGGAGGAATTTTGGTCCACTCCTCTTTGCAGATCATCTCTAAATCATTAAGAGTTCTGGGCTGTCGCTTGGCAACTCGCAGCTTCAGCTCCCTCCATAAGTTTTCAATGGGATTAAGGTCTGGTGACTGGCTAGGCCACTCCATGACCCTAATGTGCTTCTTCCTGAGCCACTCCTTTGTTGCCTTGGCTGTATGTTTTGGGTCATTGTCGTGCTGGAAGACCCAGCCACGACCCATTTTTAAGGCCCTGGCGGAGGGAAGGAGGTTGTCACTCAGAATTGTACGGTACATGGCCCCATCCATTCTCCCATTGATGCGGTGAAGTAGTCCTGTGCCCTTAGCAGAGAAACACCCCCAAAACATAACATTTCCACCTCCATGCTTGACAGTGGGGACGGTGTTCTTTGGGTCATAGGCAGCATTTCTCTTCCTCCAAACACGGCGAGTTGAGTTCATGCCAAAGAGCTCAATTTTTGTCTCATCTGACCACAGCACCTTCTCCCAATCACTCTCGGCATCATCCAGGTGTTCACTGGCAAACTTCAGACGGGCCGTCACATGTGCCTTCCGGAGCAGGGGGACCTTGCGGGCACTGCAGGATTGCAATCCGTTATGTCGTAATGTGTTACCAATGGTTTTCGTGGTGACAGTGGTCCCAGCTGCCTTGAGATCATTGACAAGTTCCCCCCTTGTAGTTGTAGGCTGATTTCTAACCTTCCTCATGATCAAGGATACCCCACGAGGTGAGATTTTGCGTGGAGCCCCAGATCTTTGTCGATTGACAGTCATTTTGTACTTCTTCCATTTTCTTACTATGGCACCAACAGTTGTCTCCTTCTCGCCCAGCGTCTTACTGATGGTTTTGTAGCCCATTCCAGCCTTGTGCAGGTGTATGATCTTGTCCCTGACATCCTTAGACAGCTCCTTGCTCTTGGCCATTTTGTAGAGGTTAGAGTCTGACTGATTCACTGAGTCTGAGGACAGGTGTCTTTCATACAGGTGACCATTGCCGACAGCTGTCTGTCATGCAGGTAACGAGTTGATTTGGAGCATCTACCTGGTCTGTAGGGGCCAGATCTCTTACTGGTTGGTGGGGGATCAAATACTTATTTCCCTCTGCAGAATGCAAATAAATTCATATACTTTCCACAATGTGATTTTCCGGATTTAATTTGTGATGTGCTATCTCTCACTGTTACCAATAACCTACCCTTCAATTATGGGCTGCTCATGTCTTTGTCAGTGGGCAAACTTACAAAATCAGCAAGGGATCAAATACTTATTTCCACCACTGTAGGCTTCCTGTTTCTCTTTTTTTTTTTTCTTACATTTGTTTAGGTGGTTTTCTATATTTAGATGACCTTTCCCTCTGCCATCAAGTTTATTCTGGGGGTGACTTTCCGAATACCCTTGTTTCCTTTTGTCACCCCCGCCTTCTAGTTTAAATGTCTAGAAACATACTGTCTAAATTTCTTCCCAAGGATCCTTTTTCCCATCACCGAAAGATGTAGCCCAACATTATAGTTCAACCTATTAGTATTTTCTGTCACTCAGAATGAAGGATCTCTTCTTCATCCTAGCCTCCAGTCCCTGGCTCTCATGTCTTGGATGTTGGGAGGCTAGAATTTTTCCTCCTTGAACCTGCTAGAGGGTGTTTCCAGAGTCTTGCTGGCTTCTAGGAAAGATTTCACAAAGAGGAGTTACTACTTAAAATGGAGGAGGTTTGTAAGAGCAAGACCCTTGATTCTCTCACTTGCCCTACTCAAAAACTGCTTGAGTACCTCGTGCACCTCTCAGAGTCTGATTTGAAAACCAGCTCGACAAGGGTTCACCTCAGTTCAATCAGTGCTTTTCATGACCATGTGGGAGGTAAGCCTATCACTGGACAGCCTCTAGTTGTTGCTTCATTCGAGGTTTGTTCAGAGTCCCCTATCAAACCTCAGGTTGTGTCATGGGACCTCAACATTGTCCTCAACCAGCTGATGAAAGCTCCTTTTGAACCAGTAGATTCCTTTCATCTGATGTACCTGACCTGAAAGTTTTTGTTTTTGGTGACGATTACTTCAGCTTGCAGGGACAGTGAGCTTCAGGCCATTGTAGTGGATCCACCTTACACAAAGTTTCATCATAACAGTAATTTTCTGCATTCACCCTAAGTTTCTCCCTAAGTTCCTCCAACATTCTTCCCCAGACCACATGCCCATCCTGGTGAAAGTTTACTGCACACCTTGGACTGCAAACATGCCTTAGCCATCTACCTGGAACACAGGGCTGCTGATAGACACTGTGTCTGGGGCAGGACTGGACACCCCACCCCCCCCCCCCCCAAATTGCTGCACCTGTACATTTCTGTGTGAGTCACTACTGCGCTGCTCCCTCTGTGCTCTTCTCCAGTGCTCCTGTGCTGGGAGGAGTCGGGACCTGGATGATTGTATTTAAGCGATATCATGTTAATGTAATCATCTGGGTCCTGTGAAGCAAGCAGGAAGAAGTTTGACGGGACCGGAGAATTTCCCCCCCCCACCCACCCCCACCCCCGTGGCTTTGCTGGAGCGGACTAAAGAACATAGACAGTGGAGGTACTTCTCTGCTGCTGCTTCTGACCTGTTAGTGGGGGGGGGGGGGGGGAGGGGTTCTGCTTCTGATGTGTTCTACAAACCCCCTACTACCATCATCCTATGCTGTCTGCCAGTTGGGACAGATGATTTACCCGTTGCTTATCCCTTTCCCCTATTGACTGCCCTTTTACCTGCAGAGCGGGGGCTCTGGCAACAACATGGGCAGGGATGGGGAACTGCAGGAGGCTTTACAGAGGCCTTAGAAGCAGCAGTGAAGGGAACCTGTCAGGATCAGGTGAGAACTTTGCAGGAAGTCAGCTCTGGACTGGTGAGTTTTTGCAGTAGGCTGCTTTGTGACACAAAACAAGTGCAAAGCAGCCTGTCAGTAACATACGTTTGGGGAAAGGCAGAATCTTGTGTGGCACACCAGTGTGCTATAGCAAACTAGCTGAGAAGCAGACATGCAATCAAACTCTGGTATCGGATACCAATTGAGTACTTGTCAAATAACTAGGGGATGCTTATTTGTATAATAATCTAGAGAGGGTCACTGTACCAATTGCCTTTTAGCCCCCAAAGTTTTATACCGGTGGTATTTGACTCCTGTTCATCAGCATCATATGTTTACAGCTGTTTCGCCTTTATGCTGGAGGGGTTGTGGCCAGAGGGGTACCATGGGTCATCTCTGGTGGACCTGTACTAAAGTACAAGCATTTTGGAAAGCAATTCAATATAGATGCCAGAAATGGCTGTTCAGTGGTCCCCAGAGTTTTTCTTGTTTCCTGGTACACCACCTGGTCTAACCACATCACAGTGGTTATATTGGTTCGACATGCTATGTCAGCTGCTAGAATTACGCTAGCTGCACACTGGAAGTCTCCTAAAGTTCCTTCTTTGATTGCATGGTTAAATAAGCTGTGGTATATCTGTGAAATGGAGAGATTGAGGGCTAAACATCAACACACTTTGTCTAAGTGGGAGGATATTTGGATGCCTTTTGTTACACACTGTTCGTTTTGAGCTATGGGGATTGGATGTGATGAGAGGGGGGGGTTTCTCTCCTATTTTTTCTATTTCTTTTAGGGGATGGATAAGGGTGTACTTTTAATAAACCTTATAATAAAATATGGAAGTTACTATTTTGGAGTACTTGGACGTTTAAGAGGTTATCATTTTGTTCTCTTTTAAAAGATGTTCATTGACACTAGAATACGATGTTTTTAATGTTATTAGAGCAGTCCTGTAATATTTCTGTAATGTTTATGTTGTATTTCTTTAAACTTCTGTTTTGTTTTAGCTCTTTTTATTCAATAAATCTTTAAATTGAAAAAAAAATTAATTTTGCTTCCCATACTTGGTCTGTACGCAGCTTTGTATTATAAAAATGTAATGCCTTATGTCTGCATTGAGCTCAATTCCTGGTGCTTGTTTTCCTCATTCAGATGGGAAGATCTCTTCTAGCATTGTAATGCTCTCTATATTTAAAGAATTCACTTAAAAAAAAATCTATGGCGTAAGACACGACAGCATCCCCATTTTCTAAATAACAAACTTAATTTCTTCATTCAGTAAACCCTCAGATTATTCCTAGCAAAATATCCCCCTCAAATGACAAGCTTGATAATATTTTCCTTTACCCTCGCTAGTTCTCCAGAGTAGAGTGAAAAATGAGCTGCAGGAGGTGGGAGATACCACGTTGTGGTCTTGTAGATATGCTTTTAATGTTAAAACAGCATCAACTACCTCAAACCTTATTTGAGTTACCACTCCTAACCAAAAAAAAAAAAAGACTGAAAAGAGGTGTTATCACTACATTTTCGGACCTGCCTGATTTGCAGTAAAACCTATTACAGGTCTTACTGTTGGTGTGACAGTTTCTCATGATAGTACAGAAATTAAGCAGAGGACATACAAATATAAGGATATGTTACAGTATTGGGATCTTACAAAAGAGAATTTCTTCCTCAAACGTCGAGTGTAATCAAATTGTGTCAAACTACACACTGTTAGTAAATTGGTATTTATATGCTTTTTATGAAGGAAGATTTCAAGGAATGAAAGGAAACCTGCTTAAGGTTGTAATAATTGTGTTTTGTAAATCGCTTAGGTGTAAGCGGTATAAAAGTTTGAAAAATAAATAATTTGTAAAAGTTGATAAGTGGACCTGACTCTAATAAATTATTCTGTTATACAGTGTTATTAAGAAATATGATTGTGCATAAGTGTGATGTATTATTTAATATACATATTTTCTGCTCTTATAGGCAATTCTTCAGCTTGATAGTGCTAAAGCTGCTAAAACAATGGTCAGCTTTTTAAAACAATATCCTGTCTACATGAGTGATCACATGCTGAAATGCACCTTATCACCTAAAAGAAAACTTTTACCGGTAAGAGATTGGAGTTGAGTATGATTTGAGTGCAGGTCTTTTATGTTACCCAGATTTCACTGATAATGGGCATCCTGTAAAACTTTTACTCAGTATTCATAAATAGCTTTCAGCACCTTAGAATATTGCTAGCTCTCCAAATGGTAGAATTTATACTTGTTAATTTCTGTTTAGTCCTTCACGGTCCAGTCCAGATGATTAGGTTATGTTCCCCAGCCACAGATGGAAGCAGAGGGGTGAAAACCTTTATAGAGGTTAGGTACTGCCATGAACTCATAGATATCCTGTCAGTGAAGGGAGTTATGTTTTGTTTCCAGTTCACCATCAGAGCTAAACCCAGTGCAGTCAAGAACTGTATAGTACTTCATGGTCACTGTCTTAGGGATGAGATATTGTCCTTCACCAGCTACCTATAATGTACTCAGGTTATATCATATTGAGTCTTTGGTCACCGTATTTTCCTTGAGTGATTTCTGGACTGGTCTGATGGGTCCAAAGGAAAGAAAATTGACAAGTGTAAATTTCAGCTTATCTGTGCCAGTAAGTGCAAAGGGTTGCACATTGGGAAGAATAATTGAAATCATACGTGATGCTAGGTTCTATCCTAGGAGTCGGCACCCAAGAAAAAGATTTAGGCATCGTCGTGGCAATAAGCTGAAAATTTCTATCCAGTGTGTGGTGGTGGCCAAAAAAAGCAAAGAGGATGCTAGGAATTATTTGGAAAGGAATGGTAAATAAGACCAAGAATACTATAATGCCTCTATCGCGCCATGGTGCAACCTCACCTTGAGTATTGCGTTCAATTCTGGTCGCAGTATCTCAGAGATGTAATGGAATAGAAAAAGTGAACACCTCTTCAACTTAGAAAAATGATGGCTGAGGGGGAGATATGATTTGAGGTCTACGAAATCCTGAGTGGTGTAGAAGTGAATCAATTTTTTTTAATCTTTCAAAAAACAAAACAAAGACTTAAGGGATACTCAGGTTAAATGAAAATACTTCTAAAATAAATACTGTAGAAGGAAATAACTATTTGTTGAGTGAAAAAATAAGCTCTGGAACTCATTGTTGGAGGATGTTCTAACAGCGTATCTATGTTTAAAAAAGGTTTGGATAAGTTATTGGAGAAAAAGTCAGTCTGCTATTGAGACAGACATGGGGGAAGCCACTGCTCATCCTGGGATTAGTAGCATGGAATTCAGTGTTTCTGCCAGGTACTTGTGACCTGAATTGGCCACTGTTGGAAACAGGATACTGGGCTAGATGGACCATTGGTCTGACCCAGTATGGCTATTCTTATGAAGAACTATTTGGGCATTAGAGATACTAGGATTCGTGAACTACCCAAGGACCCATCTTACCCCAGTGCAATGATTGGATTTGATTGAAGCCCTGCTATACAAGGCTCAAGCAGAGCCTTTCCTCCTAGATGAGCGCACACATTAGTTAGGATTGCGCTTCAGAGCTAGTAAGTCACAGCTTCACAGATGTTGAGGTTGATAGGCCACATTGCCTCGACTGTGCATATCACACCCATGGCACGTCTCTATTTGAAACTGGCCCAGTGAACCTAGCTTCCCATTGGTCTCTGGCCATGGAGAACCTAGTGGGTGGGATTAGCGTCACTCTTGCGGTGGATGATTTGGCCTAATTTGACAAAGCTACCATTCCAAAATCCTGTGCCCCACAAGATGCTATCAATGGATGCATCCAGTCTGAGTTGGGGAACATAAGAAGTGCTGTGAGAAGCCTTCCAGAGAGGGAGAGATCTTGGTAAGAATTTGCTTGGAAATTATTTTTAAACTTGGAGAAAGGTAGACTTAGAATTAAATAGGTAACCTCAGAGACTTTATTTAAGTTACGCTTCTCTCTTAACAAACACGGGTAAGAGAGAGTTTTTCTTAGCATATAAAGCCTCTGTTACAGTTCCATAGGCTTGCATTTAAGGGGCCTGTCTTACAGTAACAACAATATCAGTATAAAACACAGCTAATAGGCAGTGATATTGATTGGGTAAATGTAACATCAAGGCTTTCAAGGGACTTAAACTGAGAAGGGGAACAATTCTAGACCTGTTTCATAGTGGAGCACATGATCTGGTTCAGCAGTAATGGTGCTGGGGCCACCTAATAATGATTATAACATAATTAAATTTGATTATAGTCTCTGGAGTAAGTACACACAGAAAACCCAATATGTTAGCATTTAACTTTCAAAATATAAAGAGAATGGCAAAAAAAAAAAAGAGGAGCAAAGTTAAAAAATAAATAAATAAATAACCGGATGTGGATGCTATTCAAAAATATCATCCTGGAAGCCCAGACCAGATGATATACCATGTATTAAAAAAGGAGGAAGGAAGACCAGCTGCAAAGGTAAAAAAAAATTAGCATCAGTTGTGGATGCTGTTCAATAATATCACTGATACTCAAACACGGAACTCCCACTTTCTCCGAGGACAAGCAGGCTGCTTGTTCTCACGACTGGGTGACGTCCACGGCAGCCCCCACCGACCGGAACAAAACTTGGCGGGCGGTCCCGCACGCAGGGCATGCCCACCGCGCATTCGCGGCCGTCTTCTCGCCCGTGCGTGACCGTTCCCGCTCAGTCTTTTCTTTTCCGCGCCTGGAGAGAGACGTGTTCGTCTCTCTCTCTCTGTCAGCCCCGGAAACTGGATTGCGTTGTTCGCGAATCTTCTCGTTTGGTTTCGTTGCCGCGTTTCTCTTTAGTTTTTCTTTTTAAAAAAAAAAACGCACTGAACTTGTTTTTCCCTCGTCTTTTAGCGGGGGCGTCACGTTGTGGCTGCGCGGTCGATTTCTTTTCGAGGTGTGATTTTACCGCCACCATCGACGACTTTGATTTCGCCGACGCGATTTTTCCGTCGATGTCCTCGAATGTCCAGAGTGGATTTAAGAAGTGTGGTCGGTGCGGCCGGCCTATCTCGCAGACCGACACACTTGGTGCCTCCAGTGCCTCGGGCTGGAGCACGATACCAAGTCGTGTACTTTGTGTCTCGGTCTCCAGAAACGGACTCAAGTAGCGAGGCAAGTTCTTCGGGACCGTCTTTTTGGAACTTGCGCCGGCCCCTCGACTTCGACGGCATCGGTATCGACGGCCGGTTCTTCGGTACCGGTATCAATGTCCACGAAATCGGCACCGATGGCATCGACCCCAGGAGCACAGGTCCCGTCGGCCCGCCGGTCCTCCGGTGACGGCAGGGGTGAGAGGCCGCGTGGGCAATCGGCCCAGGTCACTCCCTCTACCCAGGGCCCTCAGAACCGAACCCTGTCGGACCCGGTCCCTCGAGGCCGAGGGGGGTCGACCTCCTCCTCCTCCATCCCACCTAGCGCCGATGACGGGCACCGCAAGAAAACGAAGAAGCACCGTCATCGGTCACCATTGGTGCTCCCGGCGCCGGAGAGAAGTCGACGCCGAGAAAGCGTCGAGAGGAGAGGTCCACCTTTGTAGTAGAGGTACCGCCGCGTCAGGGTCCCAGCACTTCTGTGCAGTCTCCTGGACCCGAGCAGCTTCCGGCACCGACGCCTCTACCGGCCCCCCCGTCTTTCCCGACAGCGGGCCTGGACGAGTGCCTCCGAGCCATCCTTCCGGGGATCCTGGAAGGGCTGATGCGCCAGACTGTGCCAGCGCCGGGGATGCTTGCGCCCTCTGCGCCGTTGGCTGTGGCGCCAGCGAGCTTTAGCCCGGTGCCGAGGCCTTTGACGCCGCTTGCGGCGCCGGTCTCGACCGCCACGCAGGTGGAGTCGACGTCGATGGAGGGAGCTTCATCCCCGCCGGCGCGGGAGTCCACCGCTCGACGACACCGAGGCCTCGGTGCCTCGACGTCGAGCCGGGCCCGGTTGAGGACTCAGCTGCACGAGCTTATGTCCGACACCGAGGAAGAGGCCTCGTGGGGGGAGGAGGAGGATCCCAGATATTTCTCCTCAGAGGAGTCTGTGGGCCTTCCCTCCGACCCCACGCCTTCACCAGAGAGAAAGCTCTCGCCTCCTGAGAGCCTCTCCTTTGCCTCCTTTGTCAGGGACATGTCTATATGCATTCCCTTCCCCGTGGTCTCTGTGGATGAGCCGAGGGCTGAGATGCTCGAGGTCCTCGATTATCCATCACCACCTAGAGAGTCCTCCACGGTACCGTTGCACAATGTCCTCAAAAAGACACTGCTTCGGAACTGGTTGAGACCATTATCTAATCCCACCATCCCCAAGAAAGCAGAGTCCCAATACAGAATCCACTCGGACCCAGAGTTAATGCAGCCCCAATTGCCTCATGACTCTGCGGTCGTGGACTCTGCTCTCAAGAGGGCACGGAGTTCGAGGGATACCGCCTCGGCGCCCCCAGGGCGGGAATCTCGCACTCTAGACTCGTTTGGGAGGAAGGCCTACCAATCTTCCATGCTCGTGACCCGCATCCAGTCTTACCAGCTCTACACGAGCATCCACATGCAGAATAATGTGAAGCAACTGGCGGACCTGGTTGACAAGCTCCCGCCGGAGCAGTCCAGGCCTTTTCAGGAGGTGGTCAGGCAGCTGAAGGCGTGCAGAAAGTTCCTGTCCAGGGGTATATACGACACCTGTGACGTGGCATCTCGTGCTGCGGCCCAAGGTATAGTGATGCGCAGGCTCTCATGGCTGCGTGCCTCTGACCTGGACAACCGCACCCAGCAGAGACTGGCCGACGTCCCTTGCCGGGGGGATAATATTTTTGGTGAGAAGGTCGAGCAGCTGGTGGACCAACTGCATCAGCGGGAAACCGCCCTCGACAAGCTCTCCCACCGGGCGCCTTCAGCATCCACCTCAACAGGTGGACGTTTTTCCCGGGCCCGGCAGGCTGCGCCCTATGCTTTTCCCAAGCGTAGGTACACCCAGCCGGCCCGAAGGCCTCGTCAGGCAAGGGACAGTCCCAGCGCGCTCGTTCTCGTCAACAGCGTGCGCCTAAGCAGCCCCCTGCGCCTCCACAGCAAAAGCCGGGGACGGGCTTTTGACTGGATCCATGGGAACATAGCCGCCCTCAAAGTGTCCGTACTGGACGATCTGCCGGTCGGAGGGAGGTTGAAATTTTTTCACCAAAGGTGGCCTCTCATAACCTCCGACCAGTGGGTTCTCCAAATAGTGCGGTACGGATATGCGCTGAATTTGGCCTCCCTGCCACCAAATTGTCCTCCGGGAGCTCAATCCTTCAGCTCCCATCACAAGCAGGTACTTGTAGAGGAACTCTCCGTCCTTCTCAGCGCCAGTGCGGTCGAGCCCGTACCACCCGGGCAGGAAGGGCAGGGATTCTATTCCAGGTACTTCCTTGTGGAAAAGAAAACAGGGGGGATGCGTCCCATCCTAGACCTGAGAGGCCTGAACAAATTCCTGGTCAAAGAAAAGTTCAGGATGCTTTCCTTGGGCACCCTTCTGCCAATGATTCAGAAAAACGATTGGCTATGTTCCCTGGATTTAAAGGACGCATACACTCACATCCCGATACTGCTAGCTCACAGACAGTATCTCAGATTCTGCCTGGGCGCACGGCACTTTCAGTATTGTGTGCTGCCCTTTGGGCTCGCCTCTGCCCCAAGGGTGTTTACAAAGTGCCTCGTTGTGGGGTAGCGGCGTATCTACGCAAGCTGGGAGTGCACGTGTTCCCATATCTCAACGATTGGCTGGTCAAGAACACCTCGGAAGCAGGAGCTCTCCGGTCCATGCAGTGCACTATTCAACTCCTGGAGCTGCTGGGGTTTGTGATAAATTACCCAAAGTCCCATCTCCAGCCAGCCCAGTCTCTGGAATTCATAGGAGCTCTGCTGAATACCCAGACGGCTCAGGCCTTCCTTCCCGAAGCGAGGGCCAACCTCCTCCTGTCCCTGGCTTCACGGACCAGAGCGTCTCAGCAGATCACAGCTCGGCAGATGTTGAGACTTCTGGGTCATATGGCCTCCACAGTTCATGTGTCTCCCATGGCTCGTCTTCACATGAGATCTGCTCAATGGACCCTAGCTTCCCAGTGGTTTCAAGCCACCGGGAATCTAGAAGATGTCATCCGCCTCTCCACCAGTTGCCGCACTTCACTGCACTGGTGGACCATTCGGACCAATTTGACCCTGGGACGTCCATTCCAAATTCGACAGCCCACGAAAGTGCTGACGACGGATGCATCTCGCCTGGGGTGGGGAGCTCATGTCGATGGGGTCCCTCCAGGAAAAGAATCTTCAGATCAACCTCCTGGAGCTCCGAGCGATCTGGAACGCACTGAAGGCTTTCAGAGATCGGCTGTCCTATCAAATTATCCAAATTCGGACAGACAATCAACAAGCAGGGGGGTACCGGATCTCGCCCCCTGTGTCAGGAAGCCATCGGGATGTGGCGTTGGGCTTGCCAGTTCGGCATGCTCCTCCAAGCCACATACCCGGCAGGCGTAAACAACAGTCTGGCCGACAGACTGAGCAGAGTCATGCAACTGCACGAGTGGTCGCTCCATTCCAGAGTGGTACGCAAGATCTTCCGAGAGTGGGGCACCCCCTCGGTGGACCTTTTCGCCTCTCAGACCAACCACAAGCTGCCTCTGTTCTGTTACAGACTTCAGACACACGACAGGCTAGCGTCGGATGCCTTTCTCCTTCATTGGGGGACCGGCCTCCTGTATGCTTATCCTCCCATACCTTTGGTGGGGAAGACCTTACTGAAGCTCAAGCAAGACCGCGGCACCATGATTCTGATTGCGCCCTTTTGGCCCCATCAGATCTGGTTCCCTCTTCTTCTGGAGTTGTCCTCCGAAGAACCGTGGAGATTGGAGTGTTTTCCGACTCTCATTTCGCAGAACGACGGGGCGTTGCTGCACCCCAACCTTCAGTCTCTGGCTCTCACGGCCTGGATGTTGAGGGCGTAGACTTCGCTGCGTTGGGTCTGTCTAAGGGTGTCTCCCGTGTCTTGCTTGCCTCTAGGAAGGATTCCACTAAAAAGAGTTACTTTTTCAAGTGGAGGAGGTTTGTCGTTTGGTGTGAGAGCAAGGCCCTAGAACCTCGTTCTTGCCCTGCACAGAACCTGCTTGAATACCTTCTGCACTTATCAGAGTCTGGCCTCAAGACCAACTCAGTAAGGAATCACCTTAGTGCGATTAGTGCTTACCATTATCGTGTGGAAGGTAAAGCCATCTCTGGAGAGCCTTTAGTCGTTCGATTCATGAGAGGCCTGCTTTTGTCAAAGCCCCCTATCAAGCCTCCTACAGTGTCATGGGATCTCAAAGTCGTCCTCACCCAGCTGATGAAACCTCCTTTTGAGCCGCTGAATACCTGCCATCTGAAGTACTTGACCTGGAAGGTCATTTTCTTGGTGGCAGTTACTTCAGCTCGTAGGCTCAGTGAGCTTCAAGCCCCGGTAGCTCATGCTCCGTATACCAAATTTCATCACAACAGAGTAGTGCTCCGCACTCACCCAAAGTTCCTGCCAAAGGTGGTGTCGGAGTTCCATCTTAACCAGTCAATTGTCTTGCCAACATTTTTTCATAGACCGCATACCCGCCCTGCTGAACGTCAGTTGCACACATTGGACTGCAAGAGAGCATTGGCCTTCTACTTGGAGCGGACACAGCCCCACAGACAGTCCGCCCAATTGTTTGTTTCTTTCGACCCTAACAGGATAGGGGTCGCTGTCGGGAAATGCACCATCTCCAATTGGCTAGCAGATTGCATTTTCTTCACTTATGCCCAGGCTGGGCTGGCTCTTGAGGGTCATGTCACGGCTCACAGTGTCAGAGCCATGGCAGCGTCGGTGGCTCACTTGAAGTCAGCCACTATTGAAGAGATTTGCAAGGCTGCGACGTGGTCATCTGTCCACACATTCACATCACATTACTGCCTCCAGCAGGATACCCGACGCGACAGTCGGTTCGGGCAGTCGGTGTTGCAGAATCTGTTTGGGGTGTAAATCCAACTCCACCCTCCAGGACCCGAATTTATTCTGGTCAGGCTGCACTCTCAGTTAGTTGTTCTTTGTAGGTCAATTTTCTGTTGTTCCCTCGCCGTTGCGAGGTTAAATTGACCTGGGTTCTTGTTTTGAGTGAGCCTGAGAGCTAGGGATACCCCAGTCGTGAGAACAAGCAGCCTGCTTGTCCTCGGAGAAAGTGAATGATACATACCTGTAGCAGGTTTTCTCCGAGGACAGCAGGCTGATTATTCTCACCTTCCCTCCCTCCTCCCCTTTGGAGTTGCGTTTCATCATTTTTGCTTGTCATTCAACTGAGCGGGAACGGTCACGCACGGGCGGGAAGACGGCCGCGCATGCGCGGTGGGCGTGCCCTGCGTGCGGGACCGCCCGCGATGTTTTGTTTTCCGGTTGGTGGGGGCTGCCGTGGACGTCACCCAGTCGTGAGAACAATCAGCCTGCTGTCCTCGGAGAACACCTGCTACAGGTATTTATCATTCACTGTACTGTAAAAAGGGGGACCAGTGTATCTACTTATAATGTTTGCAGATGCTGTGTCAGTAGTACCCTGAGGGAGGAAAAAAAGCCTCAAAGTGCCAGGGTCAAAAAAGCTCCCATTGGCAGCATACGGATCCTTTTGACCAATCACTCGGTCATTAAAAGGATTCACTCCTCATCACGGGCAAGAACCTCCCCGGAGTAACTAATCAACAGCACAGGAGATATTGTCATTGGGAAACTTCCTCATTAATTGTCATTGGGAAACTTCATTAATTCCCAATGACAATATCTCCTGTGCTGTTGATCAGTTACTCTGGGAAGTTTTTTGCCCTCCACTCCATCCACCCATGTCCAGCAACACTTCTCTGCCCTCCAGCCACCCATGTCCAGCCACCCTCGCCTCCCATCCACCCACCCAGCACCAGGCATCACTCCCTCCCTCCCACCCAGCACCAGCCCGCCCTCCCTCCGAGCACCAGCCCCCCCCCCCCCCCCCCCCCTCCGAATAAAAGTCATACCTGGTCGGAGTTAAGGCGGCAGTGAAAAGCGCTGGCTCGGAGTGCCTTCAGCCTTCCTTTTTGTCTCAAGCTCTGGTCCCGCCCTTGCGGAAACAGGAAATGAGGGCGGGACCAGAGCTTGAGAGACAGAAGGGAAGGCTGAAGGCACGCTGAGCCAGCACTTTTCACTGCCGACGCCGCCTTAACCCCGAGCAGATATGACTTTTATTCGGAGGGAGGCTGGAACTGGCTGAGGCGACGGCGCGCGTGCCCTCTCTGGCACGCGTGCCATAGGTTCGCCATCACGGGAATAGGAGGTAATATCGTATTGTAGATTAAAAACTAGTTAAAAGATTTAAAAAAAAAAACAGAGGTTAGGGTTAAATGATCAATATTCTCAATGGAGTAGAGTAGATAGTGGAGTTCCCCAGGAGTCTGTGCTGTGCTGAGACCTCTGCTTTTTATCATATTTATAAATGATCTTGAGATGGGTATAACTAGTGAGGTAATTAAATTTGCTGATGACACAAATTTATTCAAAGTTGTTAAATCGCAAGAGGATTGTTAAAAAACAGCAAGAGAACATTCCATATCATCATGCTGATCAATCCAAGACTGGTGGGTTGTGTCCATCTACCAGCAGGTGGAGATAGAGCACAATCCTTTTGCCTCCCTATATGTGGTCATGTGCTGCCGGAAACTCCTCAGTATGTTCTCTATCTCAGCAGGTGGTGGTCACATACAGCAGCAGTTCTCGCTAGGTCTCCAAGCCTAATCCTTAGGTTTTGTTGAGTACCTGGGGTTGAGGGCTCTTCTTGAGCAAGTGCAAACCTGGTGGTTCCAGGTCCCTCCTTTTCTCCCTCCTCCCGCTCGCTCCGTTAAAAAAACACCCATCCCCCCCCCCCCCCCCCCCCCCCATTTTGGCCGGCCACTCTGCTCGGACGGCTTCTTCTTGGGCCGCCCTCGAGGTGGGAGACGTTAATGCTGTGGTCGCCCTTGGTTCGGGCGACGGCATGAAAGCGGCCAAAGTTAAGCGCCGTTTTTTCCCCGCACGGCTGCTTCTCGGAGTTTCGCGCCGGACGCCATTTTGGATGCACAGCATGATTCTCCCCCCGCTCTTGAGAGCGCCGGTTGAGGGTGCGTCTAGGGCCGTGGCCCAGGCTGCAGAAATGCACAGTCTGGGGGGTTTCTCCCCTGAGTTCATTTTGCTGCTGCATCAGGCTTTCCTTATGCAAAACGCTGCCCCTGCTCCCTTGTTCGATAAAGGGGTTGAGGCCTCCGGAAGCAAACGCCCTCGGGTGGATTTCCAGACCCTAGAGGACTCTGTCTCCTCTGATGTAGATGAGGGCAGCGTATCTGAGTTCTCCCAACGGTCCTTTGGGGATTCCTTGGAGGAGACGGATTCCCGCTCGGATGGAGCAGATGACCCTTCTGCAGCGTGGATCTTTCGCTCAGAGGATTTGCCCAACCTGTTAGTGCAGGCCATGAGCATTTTGAAGATTTCCTCTCCGGAGGACGTCTCTCCCTCAGCCTCTGCTGGCTCTGCCATTATGCTGGGGAAGAAGCGCTCGCCTAGGACCTTCCACGTGCATGAGGGCATGCACACCTTGATTTCGGCTCAATGGGATATCCCAGAAGCGAGCCTGAAAGTGGCTAGGGCTATGTCCCACCTTTATCCTCTTCCTGAAGGTGAACGGGAGGCCTTTCTTTGGCCTACCGTGGATTCTTTAATCACTGCGGTGACTAAGAAAACGGCGTTGCCGGTGGAAGGTGGCACGGCCCTAAAGGACGCCCAAGACAGAAGATTGGAGGCGGCTTAAAGGTCTTCCTTTGAGGCGGCTGCTTTAAGTTTGCAGGCCTCAGTTTGCGGCTCCTATGTGGCCAGGGCGTGCCTGACCATTGTGCAGCGGCTTCCCCCTCGGATCCTTCCTTGAGGGCTGATTGGCCGGCCCTGGAATCGGGCTTGGCCTACTTGGCAGACTTGCTGTATGATGCCTTGAGAGCCTCGGCTAAAGGTATGGCTCAGACAGTCTCTGCACGGCGCTGGCTTTGGCTGAAGCATTGGTCTGCTGACCACGCCTCTAAGTCTCGCCTGGCTAAGTTGCCTTTTAAAGGCAAGCTGCTCTTTGGGGTCGAGCTGGACAAAATTGTGACTGATCTCGGCACGTCTAAGGGCAAGAGGTTACCAGAGGTCAGGGCTCGTGCCAGTGGTGCCCGCCCCGGTTCCTCCAAAGGACGGTTTCAGGAAGCCTGTCGGTATCGCCCGGGCAAGTCTGGCTCCTCTGCCCCCTCTTCCTTCAAGAGGAACTTCTCTCCCAAGCAGCATTCCTTTCGCAGAGACCGCCGTCCCGGAGGTGCATCATCCGGTCCTCCCCCAGGGTCTCGTACCCAATGACGGGGCCCTGGTCCGTGGCCCAGAGCAGATTGGAGGACGCCTGTCCTCGTTTCTGGTAGAGTGGACCAGGGTAACTTCAGACGCTTGGGTGCTGGAAGTCATCAGAGACGGCTACAAGCTAGAGTTCTGCCGACCCTTAAGAGACGGGTTTGTGCACTCTCCCTGCAAGTCTCCGGTCAAAGCTGTGGCAGTGCAGCAGACTTTGGACAATTTGATCCGCCTGGGTGCGGTCGTTCCGGTGCCAGAAGATCAGCTTGGCAAGGGACGTTACTCCATTTACTTTGTGGTACCAAAGAAAGGAGGTTCTGTACGGCCTGTCCTAGACCTCAAAGGGGTCAATCAGGCCTTGAAAGTTCGGCACTTCCGAATGGAGACTCTCCGCTCTGTTATAGCGGCAGTGAAGGCAGGGGAGTTCCTGGCATCCTTGGACATCAAGGAAGCTTACTTGCATATTCCCATCTGGCCTCCTCAACGCTTTCTGCGTTTTGCAGTCCTGGACCGACACTTCCAGTTCAGAGCCCTCCCGTTCGGGTTGGCTACTGCTCTGCGGACCTTCTCCAAAGTAATGGTGGTCATCGCGGCCTTCCTACGAAAGGAAGGAGTATGTCCATCCTTACCTGGACGACTGGTTGATCCGAGCCCCCTCTTATGCAGAGTGCGGCAGAGATGTAGACCGGGTGATTGCTCTTTTGAGCTCCCTGGGGTGGATCATCAACTGGGAGAAAAGCCAGCTGCGCCCGACTCAGTCCCTGGAGTATCTGGGAGTTCGTTTCGACACCCAAGTGGGCAGAGTGTTCCTGCCAGACAATCGGATTGTCAAGCTTCAGGCTCAGGTGGACCAGTTCCTAGTAGCCTCTCCTCTTCGGGCTTGGGACTATGTGCAGCTGTTGGGCTCTATGACGGCCACGATGGAAGTAGTGCCTTGGGCCAGGGCTCATATGAGACCACTACAACACTCTCTGTTGCATTGCTGGACTCCAGTGTCGGAGGATTACGCTGTGTGCCTTCCCTTAGACCCAGCGGTGCGCATGGCGCTGAGCTGGTGGCTGAGGACAGACAAGTTGTCCGCAGGAATGCCTCTTTTGACCCCGGAGTGGGTTGTCATCACGACGGACGCCTCTTTGACGGGCTGGGGAGCCCACTGCTTGGGAAGGACAGTGCAGGGGCTCTGGTCTCCTGCAGAGGCAAAGTGGTCTATCAACCTCCTGGAACTCAGAGCCATTCGGTTGGCGCTTTTGGAGTTTCTCCCAGTACTGGCGTTGAAGCCAGTATGGGTCCTGTCGGACAATGCCACGGCTGTGGCCTATGTCAATCGCCATGGAGGTACCAAGAGCGCCCCTCTAGCCAAGGAGGCCATGAATCTATGCCAGTGGGCGGAAGCGAACCTGGAACAGCTGTCGGCGGCCCACATTACGGGAGTCATGAATGTCAAGGCGGACTTTCTCAGTCGCCATACCTTGGATCCCAGAGAGTGGCAGCTATCGGCTCAGGCGTTCTTGGACATCACGAAGCGCTGGGGCCAGCCGAGCCTAGATCTGATGGCGTCATCGGCCAATTGCCAAGTGCCGCGCTTTTTCAGCAGAGGACGGGACCCTCGATCTCTGGGAGTAGATGCTCTTCTCCAACAGTGGCCGACACAGGAGCTTCTCTGTGTTCCCGCCCTGGCCCATGTTGGGCAGGGTGCTAGACCGGGTGGCAAAGCATCTGGGCCGGATAATCCTGGTGGGTCCGGACTGGCCCTGGTATGCAGACTTGATCAGGCTGTCAGTGGACGGCCCTCTGCGGCTGCCAGCGGAGCAGGGCCTGTTGCATCAGGGTCCCGTGGTGATGGAGGATCCCTCCCCCTTTGGTCTTACGGCCTGGCTATTGAGCGGCAGCGTCTGAGGAAGAAGGGCTTCTCAGACAAGGTCATCGCCACTATGCTGAAAGCGAGGAAGCGCTCTACTTCTACTGCTTACGCCAGGGTTTGGCGTACCTTTGCATCGTGGTGTGAGGTAGGCTCTCTTTCTCCCTTCACTGCTCCAATTTCTTCAGTGTTGGCGTTCCTGCAAGAAGGTCTGGAGAAAGGCCTGTTGCTCAGTTCCCTTAAAGTCCAGGTAGCGGCTCTGGCTTCAGGAGTCGCCTGAAGGGTGCTTCCCTGGCCTCGCAGCCAGATGTGGTGCGCTTTCTCAAGGGAGTTAATCACCTACGCCCTCCTCTGCGCTCGTTGGTGCCTGCGTGGAATCTCAGTCTGGTGCTAAGAGCCTTGCAGAAGCCGCCTTTTGAACCCTTGTCAAGGGCATCTCTGAAAGACCTGACGTTGAAAGCAGTCTTTTTGGTGGCTATCACTTCAGCCAGACGAGTTTCTGAGCTCCAGGCGCTATCATGTCGGGGAACCTTTCCTGCAGTTCACTGAGGCAGGAGTGTCTATTCGCATGGTGCCTTCCTTCCTGCCCAGGATTGTTTCTCGTTTCCATGTGAATCAGCAGCTCTGCCTACCCTCCTTTCGTAGGGAGGACTACCCAGAGGAGTACTCTGCTCTCAAATATCTAGATGTGAGACGAGTCATCATCAGATACTTGGAAGTGACCAATGATTTCCGGAAGTCGGATCATCTGTTTGTGCTGTTCACAGGTCCTCGTAAGGGTCTGCAGGTATCCAAGCCTACAGTGGCACGATGGGTCAAGGAAACCATTGCAGCGGCTTATGTGGCCGCGGGGAAGATGCCGCCTATCCAGCTGAAGGCTCACTCCACTAGAGCACAGGCGGCCTTGATGGCAGAGGCTGGGTCCGTCTCCTCTCCTTGGCAGAGATTTGTAAGGCGGCAACTTGGGCATCGGCTCATACCTTCTCCAGGCATTACCGCTTGACTGTGGCTGCTCGGGCGGAGGCCTGTTTTGGAGCTTCAGTGTTGCGGTCAGGGATTTCTATGTCCCGCCCTGGGTGAGTACTGCTTCGGTACATCCCACCAGTCTATGGATTGATCAGCATGATGATATGGAAGGTAAAATTATGTATCATACTTGATAATTTTCTTTCCATTAATCATAGCTGATCAATCCATAGCCCCTCCCAGATATCTGTTCTGTTTATATTCTGGTTGCATTTCAGGTTCAAGTTAGTCTTCTGTTCCTGTTCAGGAGGATCTTCATGTTCAAGTTTTTTCGATTGAATTCTTCTGGAGTTGAGACGATTTTGTGTTACAGTAAGCTGCTGCATTCCTCTCCCCTCCGTTTTACAGGGCTGGATTGAGACCTAAATTCTGCTGGCGCTCCCTCCCGCTTTGTACCCCTCCCGCTTCGGCGGTGTTGGGGTCAGTCAGCTCCTGTTGCGGTTGCAGGATAAGCCAGATCCCCCTGCATCGGCGGGTGTGGTGTCCCTCCCCCGCTCCGCGGGGATGAGCTGGACTGATTCCCCTCCCCCACTTGTGTGGGGATGAGCTGGGTTGATTCCCCTCCCCCATTTCGGCGGTGGTGAGTGTCCCTTTGTGGGTGTAATTCTCTAAGTGCTGAGTCCTGCGGATAGAGCTTTGATATCGACATACTGAGGAGTTTCCGGCAGCACATGACCACATATAGGTAGGCAAAAGGATTGCTCTCTATCTCCACCTGCTGGTAGATGGACACAACCCACCAGTCTATGGATTGATCAGCTATGATTAATGGAAAGAAAATTATCAGGTAAGATACATAATTTTATCTTATGAGATTGGGAGATTGTGCGTATAAACTGCAGATAATGTTTAATGCAAGCAAGTTCAAAGTGTGCATGTGGGAAAGAGGAACCCAAACCATAGCTATGTGATGCAAGGTTCCATATTAGGAATCACCGCCCAGGAAAAGGATCTAAGTGTTACAATGATATGTTGAAACCCTCTGTTCAGTGTGCAGCGGCAGCTAAGAAAGCAAATAGAATGTTATGAATTATTAGGACAGGAATGGAAAACCAAAAATGAATGTTTTATCATGACTTTGTACAATTCCATGGTGTGACTGCACCTCGAATACTGTATGCAATTCTGGTCACCGCAGCTCAAAAAAAGATAATGGAATTAGAAAAGATACAGAGAAGGGTGACGAAAATGATAAAGGGGATGGGACAACTTCCCTATGAGGAAAGACTAAAGCGGTTAGGACTCTTCATCTTGGAGAAGAGATGGCTGAGGGGGGTGGGGGGGGGATATGATAGAGATCTATAAAATACTGAGTGTAGTGGTACGGGTAGAGGTGAATCACTTGTTTACTCCTTCCAAAAATACTAGGACTAGGGAGCACGCAATGAAGCAACTAATACATTTAAAACAAACCAGAGAAAATAATCAATGTGTAATTAAACTGTGGACCAGAGAATGTAGTAAAAGCAGTTAGCAGGGTTTAAAAAAAAGTTTGGGTAGTTTACTAAATGTCCATATGCCATTATTAAGATGGGCTTAGGAAAAGCCACTGCTTATTTCTAGATAAGCAGCATAAAATGTGTTGTACTGTTTTGAGATCTTGCCAGGTATTTGTAACCTGGATTGGCCACTGTTTTAAACAGAATACTGGGCTTGATGGATCTTCGGTCTGTCCCAGTATGGCAACACTTATGTTCTTAGATGGTTTTCACATTCAGGGTCAGTGGTCTGACTAGGAGGAACACCTTCACATCAACCTTTTCGAACTTCGTACGATAATGGGATGCTCAGAACTTTGTATGATATGGAATCCTCTGAAGACTTTCATTAGGCAATGCACCAAATTATCCTCATTCAAATAGGCAGCCAGGTTGCCATGTAGTGTGTTAACAAACAGCGAGGCACAGGATCATTCCTTCTGTCAGGAAGCATTGGGAATGTGGCATTGGTCAGCTAGTTACGGCATGGTGATCAGAACTACTCACCTGACAGGGAAGAGCAACAGTCTGGCAGACAGGCTGAGCAATATCATGTATCTGCATGAGTGACTTCTGAATTCGATTTTCCAAGAGTGGGGCACCCATTTGGTGGTTCATTTCGCCATATCAGTACTGTTCCATATGAGGGTCACGTGACAATCCAACATTGGATACTTTGCTGAAACTCATGCATGACTGAAGGACCATGATCCTTACTTGCCAAGGCAAATATAGTTCCTACTACTTTGTAGTTAGCTTTCTAAGGCCTGTGGAGACTGGCATGCTTTCTGACTGTCATCACTTAGAGTGAGGAGTCTCTTCTACATACCAGCCTCTAGTCCCAGGCCTTCACAGGCTGGATATTGAGTTAGTTCTCCGAGGACAAGCAGGCTGCTTGTTCTCACGACTGGGTAGACGTCCACGGCAGCCCCCACCAACTGGAAGAAAAGTCTCGCAGGAGGTCCTGCACGCGGGGCACGCCCACCGCGCATGCGCGACCATCTTCCCGCCCATGCGCGACTGCTCCCGCTCAGTTTCTGTTTTTCCGCACTGGAGAGAGACGGAGTTTCGTCCCTCTCCTTGTCAGCCCCGGAAAACCGTTTCGCTCCTTGTCCGCTATTTCTTGTGTACGCGCGTTCGTGTTACTGTTTTTCATCGTGTTTAAAAAAAAAAAGTAGAGAAGTCTCCTTTTCATCGAGTGTCTTTTTTTCCCTGTTTTGGCCTTTTTACTGCCACCATCTACGGTTTTGACCTCACCAACGCGATTTTCCCGTCTGTCCTCGAAGGTCCCAAGCGGGTTTAAAAAGTGTGGTCGGTGCGGCCGGCAAATCTCGCAGTCCGATACTCACGCTTGGTGCCTCCAGTGCCTCGGGCCAGAGCATAATTCCAAAGCGTGCACCTTGTGTCTCGGCTTGAAAAAGCGGGCGCTGGTGGCGAGGCAAGTTCTTCGGGACCGTCTTTTTGAAACTTGCGGCGGCATCGGTATCGACAGCGGGGAACTTCAGCATCGGTACAGGTGTCGACGACTTCGGTACCAAGCATGGCATCGACCCCAGGAGCACAGGTTCCTTTGGCCCGACGACCTGCCAGCGATGGGGGTGGTGAACAACCGAGTGTGCAACCCATCTCGGCTGGTCCCGCTACCCAGGACCATCGGGACTGAACCCTGTCGGACCCGACCCCAAGGGGGCGCGGGGACTCCATCTCTTTCTTGTCCGTGCCACAGAGTGCCGATGACGGACATCAGAAGAAGCTTGCCAAGAAGCACCGTCATCGGTCGTCCACGGCGCATTGGACTGGAAGCTCAGGGGCGTCGAGAGACTCGGCCCTTAAAAAGCGCCAACGCCGGGAGGAGCGTTCCCCCTCCATTGAAGAGGTGTCGATGCGCAGGTCGTCAGGCACCCCGGTACCGTTTCCTGGACCCGGACAGCTTTGAGTACCGATGCCTACACCGGCTCCCCAGCCTCTCCCGATGGCGGCCCTGGACGAGTGTCTCTGAGCCATCCTCCCAGGTATCCTAGAGGGGCTGTTGCGCCCGGCCCTACCGGCACCGGGGGGTGCTTGCGCCCTCTGCGCCGTACTTGGAAGCGCCGGCTGGCTCTGGCCCTGTGATGCGGCCTTCGACACCGGTACCACTTGCGACGCCGGTCTTGACCGCCACTCAGGAAGAATCCCCGTCGACGTCAATGGAGGGAGCTTCGTCCCCACCGACGCAGGGGTCCACCTCTCGGCACCATCACTGAGGAAATGGTTCCTCAGGGTCGAGACATGCCCGGTTGCGGACTGAGATCAGAGAGCTCATGTCCGACACAGAGGAGGAGGCCTTGTGGGGAGAGGAGGAGGATCCCAGATATTTCTCCTCTGAGGAGTCTACTGGTCTTCCCTCCGACCCCATGCCTTCACCGGAGAGGAAGCTCTCACCTCCAGAGAGCCTCTCCTTTGCCTCCTTTGTCCAGGACATGTCTGTGAGCATTCCCTTCCCAGTGGTCACCGTGGATGAGCCGAGGGCTGAGATGCTCGAGGTCCTCGACTATCCATCACCACCTAGAGAGTCTTCCATGGTACCGTTGCACAATATCCTGAAGGAGACGCTGCTTCGGAACTGGTTGAAGCCCCAATCTAATCCCACCATCCCCAAGAAAGCAGAGTCCCAGTATAGAGTCCACACTGACCTGGAGTTGATGCGGCCCCAGTTGCCACATGACTCAGCGGTCGTTGACTCTGCTCTCAAGAGGGCCAATAGTTCGAGGGATACCGCCTTGGCGCTCCCGGGGCGGGAGTCTCACACCCTGGACTCGATTGGGAGGAAGGCCTATCATTCTTCCATGCTCGTGACCAAGATCCAGTCATACCAGCTCTACAATTTAGTAGATTGTTTTCAAGCTTGTAGAGTTTTTTTTCGTGTCTCTGTAGTCAGTGCCAACTTGTAGTATTTTGTTTAGCCTGTCTTATTTTGATCTTGTATCTGTTTTGCGCTTTCCTCCATGCGGTTCTATCGATTTCACTCTTGTTTTTCATCCAGGCTTGTTTTCTGCAGTGTGTTTTTAATGTTTTCAGGTCCGCGTCGAACCAAGGAGCTATTTTGTGGTTATGTCTGGTTTTAGTTTTCATAGGGGCCATTTCATCTAGTATGGTAGTGCTGTTTCTGTCCTATTCTGGTAGGAATTCTTCAGAGTTAGTAGTTGGTGACCATTGATTATCATATATAGCTGACCAAATTAGTTGGCTCAACCTTTGCCTTGCAAAATGTATGGTTTTATTGTCTGTGGTGGTCGCCATGTTCTTTCCATTAGAGGGTCAGGCTTAGTTTTATAGTGGTCGGACCAAGGAGTTTCAGTCCATTTCAGGTCCTGTATTTTGACGTTTGCGTCCAGTGAAAATCGATATGTGAGTAGGTCTAAGGCACTGATGGTCTTTGAAGGAATTCGTCACATTCTTTGGTGCTAACAGTGCTCCGATCTTCTAAGTGTAGGTTAATATTTCCTATAATCATCATATTGGTATTGGCTACACATGTGTGCAAGATGAAGTCCATGAAGTTAGTTTGTGCCACTTTTTTTTTAATTTTTCCTTTTCCAGCTGTTAAGATCCGTTTTAAATATTATGAAAGTTTTTAATTATTCTGCTACTAAATTATAGAATTCTATACCAATTCAAATTTGGAGTATAGGTAGAAATTTACATTTTCGAACAGCTTTGAAAACTTGTTTGGTAAATATTTCTGATTTATATAATCTTGTGATGACTGTATTTGAACGTTGTGTTACCCGCTTAGATTTTATTTGGCTATAACATTAACAGTGTAACTTGTATTCCACTAATACTTCACTGTTCAAAGCTCAAAGTGCATTCCAGTGAGAAATAAGCTGGACATTTCCAGCAAAGTTTACATACTCTGTTTTATAAAATAAACTGAATAAAGTAATAATACGTGCTACTAGCTTGCAAAACAAATTTCTGAAATAAATGGGTTTTTATATATTTTCAAAGTTGAAAATAACTTGAACCAGTATGTAAAAAGATCTGACCATCTTTACCAAGGCGAGCTGCTTGAAAAGAAAAAAAGACTGTCTAATAGTCATAGCTTTTAACAAAGGAAAATTAAATAGCTGTTGATCTAGTAAACTTAGATAAGCAGGTTATAAATGTTTGGAATGAAATGAGATCTATTTTCATACATGGAGGCAGTGTATACAAATCTCATGCATATTTGGGAAATTCTGAAAATTTGACTGGATTGCCACCCTCAGGGACTGAGGTTGGAAAACCCTGCTCTAAAGCAGTGTTTCCCAAGTCCAGTCCTGGAGTACCCTTTGCCAGTCAGGTTTTCAGGATATCCACAATGAATATGCATGAAAGAGATTTGCACATAATAGAGGCAGTGTATGCAAATCTTTCATGCATATTCATTGTGGACTAGACTGGACTTGGGAAACACTGCTCTAAAGCGTTGTGAAAAAAAAAGGTGGAATCAACTTGTTTTTACTTGAAAAAGAAAGTTTCTCCAAGCACAACCAGGATAGCAAGTCTTCACATCTGGGTTATCTCATGAGAGCCTTTGTAGATGACCTTCTCCATCTGAATAAAAACTTACAGAAGCCTTTGTGTTGCACCCACCACACATGTGCATGACTTCTGTGTTGTATGATCCCAGTGGTTCTTCTTAGTCTTCATTCTTCCAATGAACTATTAAGTTGTACCTGCTTTCCTCTCTGGCAACTTGTTTTCAAATGCATGCCTATCGCAGATAGCCTTGTTGCTTTCTACTCTTAGTTTTCCTAGCTAGGGTTTTCAATTGCCTTTTAATGGCCATTTGTGTTCCCAGATGTTTGAGAGGGGCTCATGAAGGATATGGGAAGATCTTCAGCGTTTCTAAGTCTGGCACCAGCCTTGAAAGGTCCAAGAAGTGCACTGGTCACACAGGATGCATCAGTATTAAAAGCCCATCAGGGACAGATATGGACTGATAACTGCTGGTTAAAAAAAAAAAAAAAAGGATTGATTAACCCTCATCAAAACTGAGGGCAGCCAGTGTCATGCCTTATAGGCCTACAAGCATCAACATTGAGCTTTGTTAGAGCGTGATGTCTAGCACAGAGGTAGTGGCAGTTGCTTCTCTTCAGTGCCTGAGAGGCCACACCAAAGGTCTAAGATGAGGCCACAAATGATACTTAAGTGACCCAGGAAGATGTCTTTTAACTACTACCCTCTCTTTGACGTAGTAGGAGCTCAGTGGGAAGATCTTGACTCCTTAACGCAGTGTTTACATTGTTTGTAGAGTAATGCAGCATTCCTCAAGAACATGCTCTAGAAGTTTTTAATCAACACTGGATCCTAGAAGGTCATCTGTTGATTTTATCTGCCCTGTTGTCTATCTCAAGTACATTGGGGAAGGAAACTTACGTGTAGCATTGGCATACATCAGAGCCTAGATGCCATGGGTGAGAAATGCACTAATTAGCATTGATGTTTAGCCAGGTACATACTCAGACTTCACTGAAGTTCTTTTCTGGGTATGAATTAGAAAACTCCTGGGATTCTGATTGAGAGTCTACAGATGATGATTCAATAGGTGTACCTTGGATACCTCTCCTATGCATAAAAGAAGCATCTTACCCCTAGCTCTCTCTCTCTCTCTCTCTCTCTCTCTCTCTCTCTCTCTCTCTCTCTCTCTCTCTCAAAAATGGCTGCTGCAGTTTCATTCAGTGTGGAGATTCAGCAGGTCCCAGGGCAGAAGTGTTAGACATCATTTAGTTGCTCCTCCTACCCCCAGGGAGAACATAACTGTGCCCATTCACAAGATTCCCATTCTCAAGGCAAGTGAGAGAAGACACTGTCTTGGCAGAAAAGCAGAGCCATATAATTCTAGCGGCACAATGGTCTCTGAACTTTGGTGTAGCTAAGATATTTCATGAGTAGGGCTAATCCATGTTGAATCTTCTCAGAATACAAAAAACACCTGAGTTCTGCTCTAGCATAGGGACTGGAAGAAAGTTAGCAACTGCTGCCTTCCTGCTGGATTGGGGAGGGTCTTCTGTATGCATTTCTGTTGATTCTGTACATAATAAAGACCTGTCCTAAAAATCAAACAGAGGACTATGATTCTCATATCCCTCTATTGGCCAAAACAGGTCTGGTTTCCTCCTCTTTAGGAAATATACATAAGAAGACCCATAAGACTGGGAAATTCTCCAATTCTAATCATGCAAGCTCGGGTGATAACTGCTGCATTACAGCAGCTTGAGAGAGTTTGCAGCCCTAGGATTGCCTGTTTCTCTGCCCCCTTCTTTGGCTTCTAGGAGAAACATACTCGATTGGTCTTGACAGTTTTAAGTGAAAAGATTCTACACATAGATTCTTGCATATCCTCTACATTTCTGAGTTGATTTAACAACTAAGTCAATCAAGGTTCATTTTAGTGCAGTTGGCACTACCGTAGACATGTAGAAAGTAAATCCATATCCATACATTGTTTAGTTGTTTGCCTTATGCGGGCCTTACTTGTGTTGAAGCGTCCAATCAAGCTGCTTGCCGCTTGGGGCGTTAGCATTGTTCTAGTCTATCTAATGATAGGTCCTTTTGAACCATCAGACTAATGACCTGAAGTATCTGACCTGGGATATCTTGCCTGATGGTGGTCACTTTAGCATACAGGGTTAGTGAACTATAGGCCCTCATGATAGATCCACCCTACACTAATTTAACAATAGTGGGGGGGGGGGGTTTTGCATACCCATTTAGAGTTTATTAGTGGTGATATCCACCTTAATGATCTTGTCATCTTTCTAGCATTTTTTTTTCCTAGGCTATACGCCCACAATGGTAAATGCATCTTACATACTTGGCTTTCTACTTAGAATGAACTAAAGCCTTTAGAAAATCCAGTTTGCTTCTCGTTGCTTTTGATCCTAATAAACCTGGCTTACCATTGCCAAGTGTACATGTATCAGTTGGCTAGCAGACTACTCTTCCACTTATACGCAAGGACTTTTAGAGGGTCTTGTCAAGATTTACAGTGTGAGCTGTGGCTGCCTCTGAAGCCCGCTTAAGGTTGGCCTCATGGAGGAGACCTGCAGGGCTGCAAACGGACTTCATCAGTCCATATATTCCAGTCTGTCCTTTTGGAATCTTGAGTAGAGTTCAACTATCTCCCTAGGGCCCATATTCTTGATTTCCAGGTTGCCTTAAAAAAAAAATGCAGAACTAGAAAAGGACAATTGCCACCAAAAACTAGTTTTTGGTGTCTACCTGTTGGCAACAGCATTCATATTTTTCCCTATTTTTGTGTTGAAAGCAACAACATGTAGCCAAAGGATCCCAGATCTCCATGGACAGTAGGATACAATTGTTTGCATACCTTTCTTGGGAGTCCTCTCCTAAACTTGGCTATTATAGTGACCTAGGAGATGCTCCATGATGATGGGTTGGTAGGTCAGGCACATGCACAGGCTTCTAGAAATTTTTCTTAAGCTGGAGAGATTTTATTTGCATAGATCCATCAGATGTTGCCCAGATGTGATGACTTAGGCCCTTCTGTCCAGGAGAACAGCTATTACTGGTAAGTAACCTGGTTTTCTCAGAGGACAAACAGTAATGTCAATCACAAATCATGGGTTAAACGTTTAACTCTAGATTCCTTTTGTATTGTAGGGTGAAAATTTAACTGAGGATGAAACTGATGAAGAAAGGTACGTGGGGAATATCTATGCTTTTGTTTACACTGGCATATGCTCCACAACTGTGGAAATTTTGTTCTTTAGAAAATCAACAAGAAAGCTGTGATTATTTTAAAGAATTTACCAGAGAGATTAAAGTACACATGGTGTAAATAAGTAATTTCCTTAACATCCCTCCAGACTGGCACAGGTAGATGGGTAATGCACTCCTACCAGCAGATGGATACTGAGAACACTGGGTTTTGGTAAGAATTGGTCTCCAGCTAATGGTGGAAGTGGTAAGCCTGTGTAGTCCTAGTTGGGTGCTCAAGCCTTAGTGGGTTTCTCTCCCTATGGTACTTTGGAGCCTTCCCATTTTCCAGGGCAGAGGGTGGGATTAGTCTTGAATTAAAAAAAAAAAAAAAAAAAGTCTCATTTCAGTGCCATTTTTTTCTTTCCCTGCTGGACTGGGGCTGAGGTCTGCCAAGATCTCTTAAAGCCCTGAGGATGTCACACCTGGGTGTCCAGGTTTCATGTCTCTCCCTCCCCGCCCCCCCTGTTGGAGTGTTGCTGTTCTGCCTTGGCTGACCACCTCTGTCTTGCAGCAGACAGTCAGCCTTGAATGCCTGCAGGGTCTGCCAGAGGCTATCTGATTTTTAAAAAATGGGGAGGGGGGTATTAGTTTTCAGTCATTCCCTTTCAGCCCAGTCCTTACTGGTAGGTGTAATTTTATCAGGATGTTTAGTCTGCGAGGTGCTGCCAGCACTTGGGAAGGGTCCTATGTTTGCCTTTGGTGCAGTTGGCTGCAATGAGCTCTGACGCTCGAGCGCTGTTCTGTCAGCGAAGGGGTGTTGATGCAGTAGGGCATTGTAAATTTTGTGACACCAGCGGAGGCCCTGAGATACACAAATCTGCTGCCCGGGGGTTGTCAAAAGCTAGGGCTCCCTGTGAGGATACAGAGGCAGGAGGCTTGGATGTTTCTGTCATAGCAGTGGTTCCAGTTTTGGCAGGTACTGCCAACATCTTGCAGACAGCATCTGTTCTGGAGCAGAAATCTTTCTTGGAGCCTGTGCTTCTTTATCCTTCACAGCAGGGCCCAGAAATGCAGCAAAGCCCTAACTCCCTTCCAATTGTTTTGAGCCATCTAAAAGGCCTTTTGTCTTTGAGCAGGCGGTCAGAGTGGTCAGGACCTGGGATCCCTCCTCCTGCTCCTAAGAGACAATGTTTGGACTGGGATGAAGAGGGTTTCCTAGAAGCTGGCTCCCATCTCTGAGGAGAATGATTGGGAGTGGCATGAGGAGGACCCTTGGGGCAAGAACACCTGGCAGAAGCATAAGACTGGATGAAGGATTTACCATTAAGAAGAGCTACAGGATTTTATTTCACAGGTCTTGGCTATGCTCAGATTTGAAGAGGACCCCAAGGAGTCACTGCAGACAGTGGATCCCTTGTTGAAAGGGATTAGGAAAGCTTCCAGATACTTTCCCATGTACCAGGACACATGAGCTATCATCCAGATCAAGTGGAATTCTCCAAATGCTCTATTCAGGGTGGCCAGGTGTATGGTATGCCTGTATCCTATTCTTGAGTCAGATAAGGGAGCCTTTGACACCTCCGATGGCCAATGTGGTGGTCTTGGTAGTTACTAAGAAAAATACAGTCTTAGTGGATGGTGGCATAGCTCTGAAAGACCATCAGGACCACAGGATGGAGGCTGTCCTGAAGCAGAGCATCAATGTGGCGGCCCTGGTAGTACAGGTGGCTGTCTGTGGGGGCCTGATGGCCAGAGCTCTGGAGCAACCTTTCCATTATCTAGGTGTGACTAAATTTGGCTTTATGTTGAGACAGTTGCATAGCGTGCGGAGGTGGTCACAATTCTTTTCATGCCTTAGTTCTCTCTTAATTTCTAGACTTGATTTCTGCAATGTCACTTTTGCTGTTCCATCCAGAATACAGCCATCTGTCTTATTTATCATGCTAAGAAATTTAATTCTGTTTTTCCTCTACTCAAAGCCATCATTGGCTACCTGTATTTAAGGCTTTCCGTCTGGGATTCCCTTCCAATTTATCTTCTCTAACAATACCTTATTCCTCTCTACAATATTCCTCTCCACAATTACAATCAACGATGATCATTTGGTACTTCCCAGCCCTAAAGTGGCTAAGCACGAACGTATCCGGCATTGCTGTTTTTACTTTCTAGGCTCTATATGGCATAACCTCCCTCTTGCCATTTGTGGAGAATTGTCACTTTACAAATTCAAAACAGCATTAAAATCTTGGTTATTTAAGCAGGCTTTCAATCTGTGATTATAGTGAGGGCTTTGTGACTTTCTCTCCCATGTTTACCTTCATCCCTTCTCTTTTTTACTGTCTGTCTTTTCCTTGGTCTGTTCATTATGTATGAGGTTTTTCTTCCCCTCCTATCCCATTTGATATTATAGTTCTTTTTTTCAAATTTATGGTTTTTTTTAGTATGTAAACCGCTTTTCTCTGTGCACCAGTCAAAGCAGTATAGCAAATGTCTACAAAGAATGAAGAGAATGTTTTCGCTGGTGAATTAATTTATCTCTAGTCTGTCTGCCCTCCTTCAGTAATATACTCAGTCCCATCTAACTTGGGTCCCAGGTAGGGTCATCATCAGGGCCTGGGTCCCAGAAGCGAGTAAGTTTATAGTATGGATTGTTAGTGCCAACAAATCAGGTAAGGGTTATGTAGAGAACCATATAGGGAAGGTTAGGCATGCAAGCTTATTTGTACGTATTGGTACTTTTACAATAAGTACAAGGTTATAAATAAAAGAAAGTAGAACAATATAATGGCCCCAAAAATATACAAAAGTGTTAGAGGATTATAAATAGAGTGCCATTCAGTAACTTCACGTATTTGTAACTGCACTTCAGGCATAATAAATAAAATCTTTGTACAAATAAAAACAAGAGTATTGCAACCAAGGCGATTATAACAGAGAATATATAACAAGGAGATTTTAAAGATAATCAGGTTCTAAACACTGTTGAAAAAAGTCAATCAATTGCACTGTAATCAGAATTGCTTTGCAGTGATGGTAGTTTTATTATATTTGTATCCCACACTTTCCCACTAAAAGCAGGCTCAATGCGGCTTACATAGTAACAGGTAACACAGAATTTTGTTATGTAAAGTAGGAAATTAAGTATAACATAATAGAAGGATGGATGGGTAGGTAAGTAGAGACTGGTGATAGAGGAGGGTAAGGTGGGAAATTTCTCTTCAGTATATGTAAGGTATATGGGTTCATGAGATTAAGCTGGGTCTTTTGGGTAGGCTTGTTTGAATAGATGGGTTTTTAGTGCTTTTCTGAATGGTAGGTGGTCATGGATTGCTCGGATAGGTCTATGGAGAGTGTTCCGTAGACGGCTGCCCAGGAAGGAGAAATTGGATCCATAATAAGTTTTGTATTTGAGACCTTTACAGCTGGGGTAGTGCAGGTTGAGGTACTTTCGTGAGGATACAGACATGTTTCTTGCTGGAAGGTCGACCATATTTATCATATAGTTCAGAGATTCTCCGTGTATTATCTTGTGGATTAAAGTCTGGGCTTTGAAATTGATACGTTCTTTGATTGGGAGCCAGTGTAGTCTTGCACGGAGAGGAGTTGCACTCTCAAAACGTGATCTGCCAAAGATGAGTCTTGCTGCTGTATTTTGGGCGGCTGAAGTTTTTTTTTTAGGATATAGGCTTTGCAGCCTAAGAAAATACTGTTGAAGTAATCAGCATGGGTAAGTACCGTGGATTGCTCTAAATTCTGGAATGTTTTCTGGAGTAGATATGGTTCTACGCGTTTCAGTATCCACATCATTGTGAACATTTTCTTTGTGGTGGATGTGGCGTGATTGTCGAGGGAGAGGTGGCTGTCTAGTGTCACTCCAAGGATTTTCAGGTTTTCAGAAATGGGGATTGTAGTGCCGAAGATGGTGAGATTGGATGGGGGAATTGTGGAGTGCTGAGATGAAAGGATTAGGCACTGTGTTTTTTCTGTCCTGAAGTCTTTCAACTATAAATAAGATAAAGGCAATGATGAAAATAATAAGACAACGTATTATAATAAACCAAAGAATATATCGTGAATCAGGATTCATCATCGACTGATATAGTATTGGAGTTTGTTGCATCTGTGAAGGGATTGCCTATATCTAAAAAGTTTAATTTAGATAACGGATGGTGTATTGCCAGTTAACCTCAGTTAAATGTTGAACAATGGAAATAACTCTCAGTGATGTGGTGTTTGGTTATTTTGGAGGAAAAGACTTCAAATGCTTAACCTTTTTTGTTAACTGTTAATTAACTTGGATTAACTTTATTTGGTTAATGCCTTCAATATCCAACATTGAAGATATTTCCTCTTATAGTGGATGTCGGGGTAGCTGGTCACTAGTCAAAAACTTCCATTTTAAACCTACTATACCCTTCTATTTATAAAGGGAAGTCTTTATATTCTGATGTATACAGAAATGTTATCTGAGCTGATAGCAGAAATCTGGCTGGGAACACTCTACAGCAAGCTTCTGTTTTGCAATGAGCTTCTAGAGGTAAATCAATAGCTGCGAATACCCCACAGTGGTTTCACAAGTCATAATTGCAGAAGCCGCAGGACATACAGGATTTTGATATGGTGGAGGAAGCTCCGGAGCTGAGGGTGGCAGCAACGGAGGTGGTAAAGGGGTAGAACTCGGCAGAGATCTAGATTCAGCATCTCTGTCAGCGATTAGGACAAATTTGTTAATGGCCTGCAAGTGCTTAAGGCGCGATTTACCAGTGTTATGGTGTTTATTGTATGCAATTAGTCGTTTTAAAACAACAAGGTCAAAAGAACCATTAATAGGCCAGTGAAGGTCATTATCTTTTTTTATTCCATTTATTGTACCATTGGGCACAAATAAGGGTGAGTGTGTTTTTATCACTAGGGAAAAATTTAATAACCATGTCCAGAGGAGAGGGAGAAGACATATACCCCACAAGTAAAGTATATGTATAGATGTAAAGAAAAAGTAATACTCACCACTCGATGAGCCGAATATGCCCAAAGCTAAGAGAATGGACGTGTGCACCGAGTGGTCTTCCCCAAGAGTCTCGCAGTCAACCCTGGGTGAATCGCTATCACCAATAGATCTTAAGGGGTACCATTACTGGCGTCCCAGCAAACGTGTGCGCCCTTAGTATCACCATAGATAGAAACAATAGCATTAAATGGCATGCACATTGTTAGGTTAACATCGTACAAGACGGAATCACAAAAAGTTGAATTAATTCTCGGCTAAATGTAGTAGACGTATACCCTCGCTTAAGGCGGAATCCCAGAAAATTAAAAAGTTTATCTCGTCAAGGCAGGATCACAAAAGAAAAAAGTAAGGTATATAATATGGGAAAAGGACAGCATAATATAAACACGGAATCACGTCGGTGTTAACCAATTGAATTAATTTTTTTTTAAATAGGGAGAGTGAAACAAGACGAGATCAATTAAACAATAGTAAACAAAGAAAATGTGGTATTAACTTGATTATCCCAGTTATTAATTATCTAAATCATTATTCCACATTGATCGTCTGGTTGGCTTCTTCAAACCCAAGATGGTGTATAGTCCAATTAATTTCGTTGGAAACATACTTATTGTCCAATATTAGTGGAAATAATACACCTGATTTCATTTTTTTCTCTTTTAAAACCAGAAGTTATTTAACAGTACAAACACTTGAATCTCTAATCCAATTCCCACTGATTAAGGTAATCCCAGTTTCACAGGCTTCACTCCTTTTGAATTAATATACTAAGAGGAATCATTTCAGAGGAAAAAAACTTTAGGAGTCATACCCGGAACTCTGGGAAAACAACAATCTCGATATTAATCATCTGTAATATTCATTTTGTTCAAATTTTTCTGGTCTATTAGTTTCAAAATCTTAACCGTTTCCTACTCCTGTAGAACTTCATTTGCTGTATCAATTTTCATTCTCAGAGGATTCGATTCGATTATCCATGTGGCTCACTAATAAGATTATATCTGAAGCAAAATTATTTACTACCACCATTAGGTCCTGGTGCGCCTTCCAGATGATATTCAATGTAACCTCCAAGGGAGCCAAAACCTCCAAGCTGATAGCTCTTACGGGTTTAGGAGTGGCACCGCCGACACGGGTTCAGCTGTAAATGACTTCCGTTTCAGCATACACTCCTAACTCACTCCTCCACTCCTTTGGACATGGTGGTTAAATGACTCGGGAGCGATGAAGTTGTTACCAGGTCCAAGAGCATCGACGCTCCCTCGTCGGCGCTAATCAAAGGACTCATCAACCCAGTCATCTGTGGGCAGCTCGTCGCGCAGCGGTCCCACACTTGCTGCACAGGGGACAAAATGTTAGTCATCGGTGGCTGACCCCCCCATTGTCCCCTTCCTCTCAGTTAAGGTAACTGCAAATGCAGAGAGGACATTTCAAGTAAACAAAGACAGAACTTCAGAGGACAGCTGGGCCGTTGAGCGTACGAGCTTCAGGTCACCATCTTTCCACTCTGCCTAGTTTGGGACACTCTTTGTCTGGTTTCTCCTCAGAGGCCTGTCTGATATGGGTAACACTTCAGCATAGCCCTCTGAGTCATTGAAACACAGAAGCCCAGTAGCGTACCAAGGGGGGGCGGTGGGGGCGGTCCGCCCCGGGTGCACACTGCTGGGGGGTGCCGCGGCGCTCGCCTGCTCTGAAATCGCTGGTTTTGCGCGTTCGCTGCAGCTCCCTCTGCTCTGCCCTGTAACAGGTTACTTCCTTTTCCGGGTCAGAGGGAGCTGCAGCGAACGCGCGAAGTCAGGGAACTCTGAGCAGGCACGCGCTGCGGCCCCCCCCCCAGCGGCGTGCACCCAGGGGGGGGGGGGGGGCGCTGCACCCCGGGTGTCCCCCCCCCCCCCCCCTTAGGAACGCCACTGCAGAAGCCCCTCCACCACTACAAGGTGGTGTCCCTTCGGAGGGGCCAATTGAATTAATTTATCTCTAGTCTATCTGCCCTCCTTCAGTAATATACTCAGTCCCATCTAACTTGGAGTATCCACTACTTCAGTTAGTAGAAAGGCTTATAAGATACTAAGTAAGGAGAGACAGGCACAGAAGGCTATTACAATATGAGAATAAGCATTTATGTTTAAATCTATTCATTAATTTATATTTAACAAGCATTCTACTTGTGCAGAAATACAGCGTTAAATATAAACCAAGAAAAAGTATCATACATTATTATTCATGACATAATATTTATATATATATTCAACGTTTCCTTAGACACTATTCGGGGACATAGTGAAAACTTGAGAAGAATTATTTGTGGATTAACTTAGCATATAATAAGGCTACACATGGTGGCTTCGCATAATTCTTATATTATCTCAGTTATTTAGTATCTAGAAAAGATTTCAACTGTTCTGGTATAAAAAAAGAATATTTAGTCTCAGCAAAATGGACCAAACATTTACAAGGGTATGCGAGGAAAAATGTCACTCCCAATTTCATGACGACTTGTTTCATTTTCAGAAAATCTTTCCTCCTATCTTGGGTCTGTCGGGTTACGTCGGGATAAATCCAGATTTTCTCCCCATAAAAAGGGGTCTTTGGTAATTTAAAGTAAAGTCTCAAGATCACATTTAAATCCTGTTCAAACACAAATGTAATTAGCAAAGTGGCTCTGATGGTTATTATTTCAATTGATTGCTCCAGAAAAGCAGAAATATTATCAACATCAATATTAGGCTGTTCATTTACATGTTCATGTTGTCCCTCTTTCATACCTGTTTTTTCGATATATAATGGTTCTTTATGTAACAGCGAATGCTACATACCTGTAGAAGGTATTCTCCGAGGACAGCAGGCTGATTGTTCTCACTGATGGGTGACGTCCACGGCAGCCCCTCCAATCGGAACACTTTCTAGCAAAGTCCTTTGCTAGTCCTCGCGCGCCGATGCGCACCGCGCATGCGCGGCCGTCTTCCCGCCCGAACCGGCTCCTGCCGGCCAGTCTCATATGTAGCAAGACAAGAGAAGGGAAGACACAACTCCAATGGGGAGGCGGCGGGTTTGTGAGAACAATCAGCCTGCTGTCCTCGGAGAATACCTTCTACAGGTATGTGCATTCGCTTTCTCCGAGGACAAGCAGGCTGCTTGTTCTCACTGATGGGGTATCCCTAGCCCCCAGGCTCACTCAAAACAACAACCATGGTCAATTGGGCCTCGCAACGGCGAGGACATAACTGAGATTGACCTAAAAAATTTACCAACTAACTGAGAGTGCAGCCTGGAACAGAACAAACATGGGCCTAGGGGGGTGGAGTTGGATTCTAAACCCCGAACGGATTCTGAAGCACTGACTGCCCGAACCGACTGTCGCGTCGGGTATCCTGCTGCAGGCAGTAATGAGATGTGAATGTGTGGACAGATGACCACGTCGCAGCTTTGCAAATCACTTCAATAGTGGCTGACTTCAAGTGGGCTACCGACGCTGCCATGGCTCTAACATTATGAGCCGTGACATGACCCTCAAGAGCCAGCCCAGCCTGGGCGTAAGTGAAGGAAATGCAATCTGCTAGCCAATTGGATATGGTGCGTTTTTCCACAGCCACTCCCCTCCTGTTGGGATCAAAAGAAACAAACAATTGGGTGGACTGTCTGTTGGGCTGTGTCCGCTCCAGATAGAAGGCCAATGCTCTCTTGCAGTCCAATGTGTGCAGCTGACGTTCAGCAGGGCAGGAATGAGGACGGGGAAAGAATGTTGGCAAAGCAATTGACTGGTTCAGATGGAACTCCGACACAACCTTTGGCAGGAACTTAGGGTGAGTGCGGAGGACTACTCTGTTATGATGAAATTTGGTGTAAGGGGCCTGGGCTACCAGGGCTTGAAGCTCACTGACTCTACAAGCTGAAGTAACTGCCACCAAGAAAATGACCTTCCAGGTCAAGTAATTCAGATGGCAGGAATCCAGTGGCTCAAAAGGAGGTTTCATCAGCTGGGTGAGAACGACATTGAGATCCCTTGACACTGTAGGAGGCTTGACAGGGGACTTTGACAAAAGCAAACCTCTCATGAAGCGAACAACTAAAGGCTGTCCTGAGATCGGCTTACCTTCCACACGGTAATGATATGCACTGATTGCACTAAGGTGAACCCTTACAGAGTTGGTCTTGAGACCAGACTCAGACAAGTGCAGAAGGTATTCAAGCAGGGTCTGTGTAGGACAAGAGCGAGGATCTAGGGCCTTGCTGTCACACCAGACGGCAAACCTCTTCCATAGAAAGAAGTAACGCCTCTTAGTGGAATCTTTCCTGGAAGCAAGCAAGATGCGGGAGACACCCTCTGACAGACCCAAAGAGGCAAAGTCTACGCTCTCAACATCCAGGCCGTGAGAGCCAGGGACCGGAGGTTGGGATGCAGAAGCGCCCCTTCGTCCTGCGTGATGAGGGTCGGAAAACACTCAATCTCCACGGTTCTTCGGAGGACAACTCCAGAAGAAGAGGGAACCAGATCTGACGCGGCCAAAAAGGAGCAATCAGAATCATGGTGCCTCGGTCTTGCTTGAGTTTCAACAAAGTCTTCCCCACCAGAGGTATGGAGGATAAGCATACAGCAGACCCTCCCCCCAGTCCAGGAGGAAGGCATCCGATGCCAGTCTGCCGTGGGCCTGAAGCCTGGAACAGAACTGAGGGACTTGTGGTTGGCTGGAGATGCGAAGAGATCTACCAAGGAGGTGCCCCACACCTGGAAGATCTGTCGCACTACACGGGAATTGAGCGACCACTCGTGAGGTTGCATAATCCTGCTCAACCTGTCGGCCAGACTGTTGTTTACGCCTGCCAGATATGTGGCTTGGAGCACCATGCCGTGACGGCGAGCCCAGAGCCACATGCTGACTGCTTCCTGACACAGGGGGCGAGATCCGGTGCCCCCCTGCTTGTTGACGTAATACATGGCAACCTGTTGTCTGTCTGAATTTGGATAATTTGATGGGACAGCCGATCTCTGAAAGCCTTCAGAGCGTTCCAGATCGCTCGTAACTCCAGAAGATTGATCTGCAGATCGCGTTCCTGGAGGGACCAGCTTCCTTGGGTGTGAAGCCCATCGACATGAGCTCCCCATCCCAGGAGGGACGCATCCGTGGTCAGCACTTTTTGTGGCTGAGGAATTTGGAAAGGACGTCCCAGAGTCAAATTGGACCAAATTGTCCACCAATACAGGGATTCGGAAAACTCGTGGACAGGTGGATCACGTCTTCTAGATCCCCAGCAGCCTGAAACCACTGGGTAGCTAGGGTCCATTGAGCAGATCTCATGTGAAGGCGGGCCATGAACTGTGGAGGCCATGTGGCCCAGCAATCTCAACATCTGCCGAGCTGTGATCTGCTGGGACGCTCGCACCCGCAAGACGAGGGTCAACAAGTTGTTGGCTCTCGTCTCTGGGAGATAGGCGTGAGCCGTCCGACAATCTAGCAGAGCTCCTATGAATTCGAGTTTCTGCACTGGGAGAAGATGGGACTTTGGTAATTTATCACAAACCCCAGTAACTCCAGGAGGCGAATAGCTCATCTGCATGGACCTGCAGGGCTCCTGCCTCGGATGTGTTCTTCACCAGCCAATCGTCGAGATATGGGAACACGTGTACCCCCAGTCTGCGAAGTGCCGCTGCTACTACAGCCAAGCACTTGGTGAACACTCTGGCGCAGAGGCGAGCCCAAAGGGTAGCACACAGTACTGGAAGTGACATGTGCCCAGCTGAAATCGCAGATACTGTCTGTGAGCTGGCAGTATCGGGATGCGTGTAGGCGTCCTTCAAGTCCAGAGAGCATAGCCAATCGTTTTCCTGAATCATGGGGAGAAGGGTGCCCAGGGAAAGCATCCTGAACTTTTCTTTGACCAGATATTGGTTCAGGGCCCTTAGGTCTAGGCTGGGACGCATCCCCCCGGTTTTCTTTTCCACAGGAAGTACCTGGAATAGAATCCCATCCCTTCTTGCCCGGATGGCACGGGCCTCGACCGCATTGGCGCTGAGAAGGGCGGAGAGTTCCTCTGCAAGTACCTGCTTGTGCTGTAAGCTGTAAGACTGAGCTCCCAGTGGACAATTTGGAGGTTTTGAGGCCAAATTGAGGGTGTATCCTTGCCGGACTATTTGGAGAACCCACTGATCGGAGGTTATGAGAGGCCACCTTTGGTGAAAAGCTTTCAACCTCCCTCCGACTGGCGGTCGCCCGGCACTGACACTTGGATGGCGGCTATGCTCTGCTGGAGCCAGTCAAAAGCTCGTCCCTTGCTTTTGCTGGGGAGCCGAGGGGCCTTGCTGAGGCGCACGCTGCTGACGAGAGCGAGCGCGCTGGGGCTTAGCCTGGGCCGCAGGCTGTCGAGAAGGAGGATTGTACCTACGCTTGCCAGAAGAGTAGGGAACAGTCTTCCTTCCCCCGAAAAATCTTCTACCTGTAGAGGCTGAAGGCTGCCGGCGGGAGAACTTGTCGAATGCGGTGTCCTGCTGGTGGAGCTGCTCTACCACCTGCTCAACTTTTTCTCCAAAAATATTATCCGCACGGCAAGGCGAGTCCGCAATCCGCTGCTGGATTCTATTCTCCAGGTCGGAGGCACGCAGCCATGAGAGTCTGCGCATCACCACACCTTGAGCAGCGGCCCTGGACGCAACATCAAAGGTGTCATACACCCCTCTGGCCAGGAATTTTCTGCACGCCTTCAGCTGCCTGACCACCTCCTGAAATGGCTTGGCTTGCTCAGGGGGGAGCGTGTCCACCAAGCCCGCCAACTGCCGCACATTGTGCCGCATGTGTATGCTCGTGTAGAGCTGATAGGACTGAATCTTGGCCACGAGCATAGAAGAATGGTAGGCCTTCCTCCCAAAGGAGTCCAAGGTTCTAGAGTCCTTGCCCGGGGGCGCCGAAGCATGTTCTCTAGAACTCTTGGCCTTCTTTAGGGCCAAATCCACAACTCCAGAGTCGTGAGGCAACTGAGTGCGCATCAGCTCTGGGTCCCCATGGATCCGGTACTGGGACTCGATCTTCTTGGGAATGTGGGGATTAGTTAATGGCTTTGTCTAGTTCGCCAGCAATGTCTTTTTGAGGACATGATGCATGGGTACTGTGGACGCTTCCTTAGGTGGAGAAGGATAGTCCAGGAGCTCAAACATTTCAGCCCTGGGCTCGTCCTCCACAACCACCGGGAAGGGGATGGCCGTAGACATCTCCTGGACAAAGGAAGTGAAAGACAGGCTCTCAGGAGGAGAAAGCTTTCAGGAGAGGGAGTGGGATCGGAAGGAAGACCCTCAGACTCCTCGTCAGTGAAATATCTGATGTCTTCTTCCTCTTCCCACGAGGCCTCACCATCGGTGTCAGACACAAGTTCACGGACTTGTGTCTGCAACCGTGCCCGGCTCGACTCCGTGGAACCACGGCCACGGTGGGAGCGTCGAGAGGTAGACTCCCTCGCACCGCACCGGCGAAGCTCCCTCCGCCGACGTAGTCGGGGAGGCTACCGCAGTCGGTACCGCAAGCGGCACCGATGTCGGAGACCTCACCCCGGACAATGGGCCAGCCGGCGCCTGGCTCGACGGTACCGGTGGCGCAAGCACCCCCGGTACCAGAGGGGAAGGGCGCAACAGCTCTCCCAGGATCTCTGGGAGAACGGCCCGGAGGCTGTCGTGCAGAGCGGCTGTGGAAAAAGACATGGAAGCCGATGCAGGAGTCGATGTCAGAACCTGTTCCGGGCGTGGAGGCTGTTCCGGGCTGTCCAAAGGGGAGCGCATCGACACCTCTTGAACAGAGGGCGAGCGGTCCTCTCGGTGCCGATGCTTACTGGGTGCAGACTCCCTCGGCGACCCAGAGCTCTCTGTGCCGACGCGGGAAGGGGACCGGTGACAATGCTTCTTCGATTTTTTGGAACGAAGCACGTCACCGGAGCTTCCCGGCACCGACGAGGAGGACGTAGAATCCAGCCGTCTCTTCCTCGGGGCCGAGGCCGAAGAGGGTCGGTCTGGGGGGGGGGGCTGTACCGCAGGAGCCCTCAGGGTAGGGGGAGACCCACCCGAAGGCTCACCGCCACCAGCAGGGGAATGGACAGCCCTCACCTGCACTCCAGACGAAGCACCACCGTCCGACGACATCAGCAAAACGTGGAGGTCTCGATACCACCGACCCGACGCAGCTTTCCGATGTCGCCCCGATGCAGAGGGCCGATGCCTCGATGGCACTCGATGCAATCAGGGGGCGAGGATGAAGGTCCGGGCCGCCGACGACATCGAGGCAGTCGATACTCCGGTGCCGATGCCGACGAAGAGCCCGAGAACAAATGTTCCACTGGGCTAACTCGCTACCTGAGGTCCGCTTTTGTAAGAGGGAACACAGACTACAGGCCTGCGGGCGGTGCCCAGCTCCCAGACACTGAAGGACACGACTCATGCCTGTCAGTGAGCGAGATTACCCGGGCGCACTGGGTGCACTTCTTGAAGCCGCTGGAAGACTTCGATGTCATGGGCGGAAAAATCACGCCGGCGAGATCAAAACTCAAAATGGCGAAAATGGCACCACAAAAATAGGGGGAAGAAAAACTTCGACCGAGGCCTAAATAGGGCCTACCCTGACGACGAAAGAAAACTTACCGGAGCAAAAAACTCGAAGTACGGGAAGGGAGAAAACCAAAAGGCCTCCTCCCGACACCTTTTTTCTTCTTTTTTTTTTTTTTTTAACAAGTCGAAGAACGACGCGTGAGGTCAACTTTGGGGCGCGAACGGCGAAACACGACCGTACCGAGCACGGACAAAAGAAGAACTGCCGGCACGAGCCGGTTCGGACGGGAAGACGGCCGCGCATGCGCGGTGCGCATCAGCGCGCGAGGACTAGCAAAGGACTTTGCTAGAAAGTGTTCCGATTGGAGGGGCTGCCGTGGACGTCACCCATCAGTGAGAACAAGCAGCCTGCTTGTCCTCGGAGAACAATTGTTTATCTACTCTTCATTGGCGCTTGTTATGATGTATTATTGTAAGCCACATTGAGTCTGCTAATAGGTGGAAAAATGTGGGATACAAATGCAATAAAATAGCTTTGTTATAGGAGGAATAACTTCTTTAGGCATTTTTAGATTTTCAATCAGGAATTTCTTAAATCAGTAGGTAACATTCCAGGTATTTTAGGAAAATTCAATATTCGTAAATTCAGCCTTCTATTATAATTTTCTATTTGTTAAATCCGTCTGTTCAGCAAAATCTTATCTTTAGCCACTGCTGCTTTAAAACTTTGCAAATGTTCCAATTCTTTTCCCATTTGAGTTTCTCTTATAATTAAGTCCGTTTTCAATAGCGCCACATTATTAACCAGTTCATCAAACTTGAGGAATAAAGCATTTACCTCGTCAGAAGATTTTTGTAATGTGAGGTCCATTTTGTTAGTTGGAGCCAAATCTTTTCCAGATTAAACCTCAGTGTTATTTTCAGAGGCCTCAGGTGTTTTTAGGGCCTATGACTCCGAGCACTGAACCAACAATATAGGCCCCCCACCAAGGGAATCTTTCCCCACCACTTCGGAGGTTTGTGCATTCCTTGCCTGCAGTGCAGCCAGTGCCGGGCACAGAGGAATGTTAGAGATTGAGGGCGGTGAGAGTGACGCCTTAGCTCCCAGCAGGAGCTCCGCTTCTCCGGAGGGCTCTGCTAAGGGGTTTCCTGCCCCCTGTTCACTTCGAGAAGCCTTCGTTAGGAAGCGATCTAAACTCTGTTAGGTGACAAGGTTGAGGTAGGTGGGGGAATAGACCGCACCAAGCCTTTCCTTTTAGTATGAGGCATTTTAACTTCAGAAAAAAAAAAAAAAAAGTTCTTAAAAGGAAAGAAGAAAGCCGACCCAAGAGCTGCTTCCTACATTCACCACGTCGCCATCTTGACACGCCCCCTTCTGAGAATAAGCATTTATTAAACTTACCAAACGATGGTTCACTAGTAAACAATTATTTCTGGTTACAAGGTACAGCTTAATCAGTAAATTCAATCAATACAATCCATAAGCAATTCTCATATGAGAGGATAACCGGGCCGCAAAGAGCGTTTCCATAGTCATTACTTCTCTAACTACTAAAGATTACAATTGTTACTTTTATACCTTTATGATCACATGCTTTTTCATCAGAGATACACATTTCTTGTGCAATTAGTGATTTTCCATATTATCAGCACTTATTTACTGGAAACTTACTTAATTCTACATTTACAGTAATCTTGCTTAGTATAAATACCATAATTAAGGTCATTCTCATTTGCAACATTTTCCAGTAACCATAGTTCTGCTTTTCTCTTACCACCTGTTTAGTTACCAAGAATTCCCCTTACAACAGCAAAAGTTATAAATCATATTTATCAGCATACTGCATATAGTTCCTCTCTCAGCTTGTTTTGCAAGCACTTAGGAGAATATTTGTCACACTTCTTAACTGGCATCTCAGTGACAGTCCTTTTGACCTTTATTAAGGCCTAGCTCAACGCACAACTAATCAGACTATATTTGTAAGCCTGTTCCATGGTTCATATCCAGCATGCTCCATAATAACACTGGATAGGCCATCGGATGATTGGTTCTTGACCAATCTAAGATTGAGAGGTTCTTTTTTTTTTTTTTTTTTTAAATCTGATGCCCTGTATGATTGTCTTCATAGTTCATAAAGGTCAAAAGGACAGTCACTGAGATGGCAGTTAAGAAGTTCATGAGTCTGTGTGGCAGCTAGGCAGGCCTTGTGGCTTAGGGGCCAGTCAGCAGATGCGACCTTCAAGTCTAAGCTCAGCAAATTTTCTCTTATGGGGTTCTCTTGTCTGGTGAGGATTTGGACAAGCTGATTAAGAGTCAGGTGGAAACAGAAGTTCCTTGGCTGCTGGTAGAGGTTTTGTAGGTAGCGGTCATATGATACTCATCAGTATGGGTCAGGCAGGACAAGTGAGAATTGGGAGGGGGTCAAGACTCTGGTTTCATTTCCACGATTCCAGTGGAAGCATGGTTGGCAGAGTTTTACCAGAGGTGGACCCAGGTTGTCAGATTAGCAGAAGCTTACGGTCTTTTGCAACATATACACTCTGGATTTCGCCTGTCTCCTGCCATGTGCGTTTCTGGAGTCTTCTTGTTTAGCCTGGTGGACGGTGAGGGCTTCCAGGATACTTTACAAAGGCTGATCGATTTGAGGGCAGTGGTTCTGGTGTCTGATGAGTGAAGTACCAGGCATTCTGTTTACTTTGTAGTCCCAAAGAAGGGAGTGGTCCTTCAGACCAATATTGGATTTGAAAGGGGTAAATCGAGCCTTCAGAGTGTTCTCTTTTGGCATGGAAACCTTATGGTTCGTCATTTTGGCATTGAAGCCAGCAGAGTTTCTCATGTCTTTGGATTTGACAGATGCTTGTCTCTATCCCCATTCGCCAGAGTCATGTACTCCTACCACCAGAGGGAGACTGAGAAAACACTGAGCTTTTGATACTGTATATATAACCTGTGCAGCACCTCAACTAGCCAGTATTTTCTCAGTCTCAGCAGAGGTAGAAGTACAACCTGTGCAGTCTTCCAAATAGTCTGGTGAGGTAGTTTAAAAAAAAAAAAAAACGGGGAAATTTTAATTGAGCTTCTTTTGGTATTGCAGAATCCTGTGCGTGGTTTAAAAAAAAAACGTGCTTCGGGGGTCTGGGTCCGGTGGGGCCCAGTGTTCCCCTTGGGGTGTCACACCTGCTGGTCGGGTCCCTCCCCTGGTGCTGCTCTGTCATAGTGGCAGCTTTGTGCCTCAGCTTCTCTCTCAGTACTGGAGCCTTGAGTGCCTTACAGTGAGCAGCTGCCAGGCGCCCTGTTTCTTTAAAATAAAATAATTGGAGTGAATGGGGAGTTAAGTTTCGCATTGCCTAGGCAGGAGAGCAGTGCTAATATTATTTCTGGAAGGAAGGTCGGCGTCTTTTTCGGGGCAGCGTTTTCTATCTCCCTTGGGCAGGTCGGGTATGTCCGGGATGCTGCATTGCCGCGCGTGCTCACGCTTGGGAGTAGAGATGCTGGGTGGTCAATGTCGGCTATGCGGGGAGCCGAAACAGCTGATCGCGGCTCCCCCAGTGTTGATTGCGGCAGTTCCGGCGGTGTCTCCGGCTCCGGTAACATCGGGCTCCCAGGCAGCTCCGTCGGCGGCGGGTTGAGCTTCGGTGGGAACGGCCGCCATTTTGAATCCGGTTCGGGCGCCTGAATCAGCGGTTTTGGGGCCTGTTTCACCCTTCTCGACGCAGAAAGGACTAAATGAAGGTACAGGGGGGGTCGGATTCCCTCCGGATTTTGTGTGGACACTTTATCAAGCCTGGAAATCAGGTCCTCCCCAGGTGGAATCCTCGGCAGAAGGGGTAGTCCCATTTTTCCTAAAAGACACCGTCTAGAGTGGTCAGAGGACGTGGATTCTTTTTCTCATGTGGGATCTGACGGACCTCAGTGATTTTGGGAGACCAATGTTTTTGAGGGCTCTCAGGAGCCGGATTGTCTAATCCTGGTGGTGGATTCCTTCCATGGTCCGCATTTTTCATAGGGACGAACTCGCGGAGCTTAGACCAGGTGATGTCCACTCTTAAATTTGAGCAGGCAGAGATTCCGCGGGAGAGGTTAGACAGGGTGGATCCCTTGGTTAATTGAATTCAGCATAAAGCGTGGTCTTTTCCCATGAATAAAGATCTCCGGATATGATTTCTCAGGAGTGGATTTCGCCTGATTCGCCGTGTAAGGTCTCTAGGGCAATGGCGAGGCTTTATCCTCTTCCGCAGGATGATAGGGAGTCTCTTAAGGCCCCCACAGTGGATGCGGTAGTTACGGCGGTTACTAAAACTACGGCTATTCCTGTAGACGGCGGTGCCACATTCCATGATCCCCCGGATAGGAAAGTGGAATCCTTTCTCAAGTGTAGTTTTGATTTGTCAGCGCTAGCACATCAGGCCTCGGTGTGTGGGGGTTTGGTAGCTTGAGCTTGTTTTCGCTGGGCCGAGAAGCTTCTTGATGATTCAATGGACGTTGGAACTTCGGGGGTCCAGGAGTTAACTAAATTAGAGATGGGTTCGTCCTTTTTGCCTGATGCTCTTTACGATTTGTTGTGTGCATCAGCCAAGAATATGGCTATAATTATTGGAGCGCGTAGAGCTCTCTGGTTGCGAGGTTGGGTCGCAGATGCGGCTTCCCAGTCTAAATTGTGTTCTCATCCCTTTAAGGGATCCCATGCTCTTTGGTGAGGATTTGGATAACCTGGTGCATGGTCTTAGTGACGCTAAGGTTCCTCGTCTTCCGGAATTTCATCCCAAAGCGAGGTCCATGGGGGCGTCAGCGCAGTCGGTTTAAGGAAGCCCGACAGTATAGACTGGGTAGGTCTAGTGGAGTTTCTAGAGGTCGTTTTTACAAGCGCACAGACCTTTACGAGGAGGCCATCGTGGAGGGCGTGATTTCTCCTCGGGAGGTCCGAGTTCGGGACGCAATACCCAATGAAGGTGTGCGGGTCCAGCCTCTGGTAACGTGTAGGGGCTCGGCTGAGTCAGTTTTACCAGAGTTGGGCCCAGATCACATCAGACCAGTGGGTTCTTAAGGTGGTTCGCGACGGCTATGCGCTGGAGTTTGAAACCTCGGTTACCGAGTTTTTTCTGTAATCCCCTTATCATTCTCGGGTCAAGAAGGCAGCAGTTCGGGACACTTTGCTTCAATTGCTCAAGTTGGGAGCAGTGATTCCCGTTCCACCCTGTCAGCAAGGCACAGGGTGTTATTCGATCTATTTTGTGGTGCCAAAAAAGGAGGGTTCCTTTCGACCTATTTTAGATCTCAAAAGAGTCAACTCGGCCCTAAAGGTTCCCTCTTTTCGCATGGAGACGTTGCGGTTGGTCATTGTAGCAGTTCGGAGTGGCGAGTTCCTCACTTCGCTGGACTTGACAGAGGCTTATCTTCACGTTCCCATTCGGGTGGCGCATCAGCGTTTTCTTTGTTTTGCCGTTTTAGGGAAGCATTTTCAGTTTTGTGCGCTGCCTTTCGGTCTTGCTACAGCTTCCCACACCTTCTCCAAGGTGATGATAGTGGTGGCGGTGGCGTTACGCAGGCAGGGCATTTTAGTGCACCCTTATCTCGATGATTGGCTGATTCGGGCCAAGTCAAAGGCGGAGAGCGAAGTGGCTACGGCTCGTGTGGTACAGTTTTTGGAGTCCCTTGGTTGGGTGGTGAATCTCAGTAAGAGTCATATCAACCAGTCGGTGGAGTATCTGGGAGTTCGATTCGATACGTTAAAGGGTCGGGTGTTACCATCCCTTTGGATTCACAAGTTGCAGCATCAGATTCGTCAGCTTCTGGCGGAGCGTATGCCGTTGGCTCATGCTTATCTTCAGGTCCTGGGTATGATGGCGGCGGTCATAGAGGTGGTGCCTTGGGCCTGAGCGCACATGCGACAGTTAGTCAGCTCTGCTCAGTCGGTGGGCGCCCCAGTCGCAGGAGTTGGCGATGCGTTTACTGTTGACCGCAATCTCTCATCGCAGCCTTCGCTGGTGGCTACACACACGCAACCTGGAGAAGGGTGTACCTTTGGAATCTCCAGAGTGGATAGCTCTCACTACGGACGCCAGTCTGTCGGGCTGGGGAGCTCATTGTCTTGGTGAGGTAGCCCAAGGCCGGTGGTCTCAGGAAGAAGCATTTGGAGACTTGGGCCATTCATTTGGCCCTTCAGTTCTTCCAGAATCTGATCCTCGGCAAGGCTGCCAGAGTGCTCTGTGACAACGCCACAGCCGTAGCTTATGTCAATCGGCAAGGGGGCACAAAGAGTCGGGCGGTTGCAGAGGAGGCGGCGCAGTTGGTTCGCTGGGCAGAACTTCATCTTCAGGCTCTTTCGGCAGTACTTGTAGCCAGAGCGGACAACGTGGATGCAGATTATCTGAGCAGACATACTCTAGATCTACATCGGTCGGTTTTCGATCGCATTTTGTCAGAATGGGGCCTTCCGGTGATGGATTTCATGGCAACAGCAGACAATGCACAAGTCAAACGGTTTTTCAGTCACAGAAGAGACCCTCAGGCGGAGGGACTCTATGCTCTTCTTCTACCCTGGCCTCAGGGGTTGCTGTATGTTTTTCCTCCGTGGCCTCTGATCGGTTGAGTAGTCGAGCGCATCAAACGTCACTCGGGTCTAGTGATTTTAATAGCTCTGAATTGGCTGCGTCGTCCGTGGTATGGAGATCTAGTACATTTAGCGGCAGCAGAGCAGATTCCTTTGACAGAGGCGGTGTTATGTCAAGGCCTGATCGTAATGCCAGATCCATCTCCGTTCTCGCTTATGGCTTGGCTCTTGAGAGGCACAAGTTGAGGAAGAAAGGGTTTTCTTTTAGAGTTATCGCTACGATGTTAAACTCTCGCAAGCAATCCACTTCTCTGGCGTATATTCAAGTCTGGAGGCTTTTTGAGCACTGGTGTCAAGATCGTGATATTAGCCCTTTTCGTACTTCTATTGTGGAACTCTTAGATTTTTTGCAGGATGGTTTGGACAGGGGTTTGGCCTTGTCTACTCTGAAGGTAGGTGCAAGTAGCGGAAAGGTTCAGGGGAAGTCCATAGCTTCGGCACCTGATGGGACTTGAATCTTGTTTTGGATGCTTTAGTCCATCCTCCGGTTGAGCCTTTGATTTCGGCTACTTGCAAGGATCTTTCTTTGAAGGCTGTGTTTTTGGTGGCCATTATGTCAGCTCGGCGGGTTTTGGAGCTTCATGTTTTGTCTTGTAGGGCGCCCTTTTTGTCTTTTTCTAAAGAAAAGGTTTCTCTGCGTCCAGTGCCTTCCTTTTTGCCCAAGGTAGTTTCCGATTTTCATGTGAATCAGGTCTTTTCTTTACCAGTTTTAGGAGATTTAGCAGGAGATGCAGAGCAGTGTCGTCTTGCAAAGCTAGATGTTCGTCGGGTTTTACGTTATCTGTCAAGAACTAAGCAGTTCAGAGCCTCAGATTGTTTGTTTGTTTTCATGGTGGTCTGAGGAAGGGGGGGCAGCCTTGTTTTCATGGTGGTCCGAGGAAGGGGGCAGCCGCTTCCAAGGCAAGATAGTTGAAGGAGGCGATTGCGTCTGCTTATTTATTGAAGGGTCGTGAGGTTCCTCGGGTTTTTTCAGCTCATTCCACTAGGGGAGTGGCAGCTTCTTGGGCGGAAAATGGTTTGATTCCTCCGCTGGATATTTGTTGGGCAGCGATTTGGTCTTCTTTGCATTTGTTTGTGAAGCATTATAGGATTGATGTTCATGCAAAGGAAGAGGCAAGTTTTGATGCAGCAGTTTTGACCTCTGGCCTTCACAGGTCTCGCCCGTAGATGTTTACTGCTTTGGTACATCCCACGCGTCTTGACCGGTCTGGAGGGTCGCTGAGGAAGGTGAAATTAGATCTTGCCTGCTAATTTTCTTTCCTCTAGACCCTCCAGACCGGTCAAGAGCCCGCCCTGTTTATCGTCAAGGCCAGGAAGTGTTCTTTGAGTTTTCCTCGGCAGCTGATGATTGTTGAAAATACTTTGACTTTTCTTGCCAGGTTCTGATGCTGGTTTGAGTCTGATGCAGGTATGGCTCTGTTTGTGGCCTGCCTGGAGAAGCACATATTTCTATAGTATGGATTTCCTACGTATGGGGTTCTGTTAGGTTGGTTGTTTGTTTTGTTCTCTGCTTTATCGTTATACTGGCTAGTTGAGGTGCTGCACAGGTTATATATACAGTATCAAAAGCTCAGTGTTTTCTCAGTCTCCCTCTGCTGGTAGGAGTACATAAGCCACGTGTCTTGACCAGTCTGTAGGGTCTAGAGGAAAGAAAATTAGCAGGTAAGATCTAATTTCACCATTTTAGTGTTTTATGATCTTTTTTGAGTTTTAATGTACTTGAATGTCTGTAACAGAGTGGAGACCCGGGAGGGAGTGGAAAACATGAAAAAGGATCTGAGGAAGCTAGAAGAATGGTCTAAGGTTTGGCAATTAAAATTCAATGCGAAGAATGCAAAGTGATGCACTTAGGGAATAGAAATCCACGGGAGACGTATGTGTTAGGCGGGGAGAGTCTGATAGGTACGGGCGGAGAGAGGGATCTTGGGGTGATAGTATCTGAGGATTTGAAGGCGACGAAACAGTGTGACAAGGCGGTGGCCATAGCTAGAAGGTTGTTAGGCTGTATAGAGAGAGGTGTGACCAGCAGAAGAAAGGGGGTGTTGATGCCCCTGTATAAGTCGTTGGTGAGGCCCCACCTGGAGTATTGTGTTCAGTTTTGGAGGCCGTATCTTGTTAAAGATGTAAAAAGAATTGAAGCGGTGCAAAGAAAACCTACGAGAATGGTATGGGATTTGCGTTACAAGATGTATGAGGAGAGACTTGCTGAACTAAACATATATACTCTGGAGGAAAGGAGAAACAGGGGTGATATGATACAGACGTTCAAATATTTGAAAGGTATTAATCCGCAAACGAACCTTTTCTGGAGATGGGAAGATGGTAGAACGAGAGGACATGAAATGAGATTGAAGGGGGGCAGACTCAAGAAAAATGTCAGGAAGTATTTTTTCACGGAGAGGGTAGTGGATGCTTGGAATGCCTGCCGCGGGAGGTGGTGGAAATGAAAACGGTAACGGAATTCAAACATGCGTGGGATAAGCATAAAGGAATCCTGTGCCGAAGGGATGATCATCAGGAGCTTAGTCAGAGGGAAGCGGGGACTGGTGGTTGGGAGGCAGATATGTGCTGGACAGACTTGTACGGTCTGTGCCAGAGCCGGTGGTTGGGAGGCAGGACTGGTGGTTGGGAGGTGAGGATGGTGCTGGACAGACTTATACGGTGTGTGCCAGAGCCGGTGGTTGGGAGGAGGGGCTGGTGGTTAGGTGGCGGGGATAGTGCTGGGCAGGCTTATACGGTCTGTGCCAGAGCCGGTGGTGGGAAGCGGGACTGTTGGTTGGAGGCAGGGATAGTGCTGGACAGACTTGTACGGTCTGTGCCAAGCGCGGTGGTTGGGAGGCAGGACTGGTGGTTGGGAGGTGAGGATGGTGCTGGACAGACTTATACGGTCTGTGCCAGAGCCGGTGGTTGGGAGGAGGGGCTGGTGCTTGGGAGGCGGGGATAGTGCTGGACAGACTTATATGGTCTGTGCCAGAGCCGGTGGTTGGGAGGAGGGGCTGGTGGTTAGGTGGCGGGGATAGTGCTGGGCAGGCTTATACGGTCTGTGCCAGAGCCGGTGGTGGGACGCGGGACGGTGGTTGGGAGGCAGGGATAGTGCTGGACAGACTTGTACGGTCCTGTGCCAGAGCCGGTGGTTGGGAGGCAGGACTGGTGGTTGGGAGTTGAGGATAGTGCTGGACAGACTATGTGGTCTTGCCAGAGCCGGTGGGTTGGGAGAGGGGCTGGTGGTTGGAGCGGGGATAGTGCTGGGACAGACTTAAACGGTCTGTGCCAGAGCCGGGGTTGGGAGGAGGGGCTGGTGGTTGGGAGGCGGGATAGTGCGGGCAGACTTATACAGTCTGTGCCCTGAAGAGCACAGGTACAAATCAAAGTAGGGTATACACAAAAAGCAGCAAATATGAGTTACCTTGTTGGGCAGACTGGATGGACTGTGCAGGTCTTTTTCTGCCGTCATCTACTATGTTACCTTCAAAACCCTGTAATTAGCTGGAAAATAACCACCTAAATTTACAATCAAAAACACCTAGGAATGGAAGCCCTAATTATAACTATATTGCTTCACTGTATTTTTAAACTAGTTGGTGCTCCCAGTTAAGAATTTTCCTGCATCATTAATTGGTTTGCATATAAATATAATGGTATTAATTTCTACTATACATTTTGGAATGTTTAATGTTTTGTTTTGAATTGTTTTGTCTTTTTTAATTTTTCCAGTGCTGATGTGATAAATAATCAAGAAGCTAAAAAAGTTGATGGTAAAGTAGCATCCAGCACAGAAAAGAAAGAAACAGGTGGCATCTCAAATGTAAGAACTGATGATCTGAGTGTAAAGACGAGCATTTCCAGACCAGAGTCTGAAAAAGGAGGTCTCATTTCATTTACGAAACCAGTGGAGGGTGATACTACAGGTTGTGGTACTGGACAAGCTGCAGGTGAATTGCCCATAGTGAAGTTGAAAGGAGTCATTCAAGATAAATCTGAACCGATATTAAAGGAATCTGCAGAGACAGAAGCAACAGTAACGAAGCCTGAGGAAGAACATTTGCAAGTGGACTCAAAAAACACACACTCGAATCCTGACTCAAAACCAGTGGAAGCAGCAGTGAAGATTCCATCTGCAGCAATGTCACCTAATTCTGTTGTCATTTCAGCCCCAGGGGAGTTAGAAAACAAGTCTCTCAATATTAGTAAATTGGAGGTTTTAGATAGTAAACTACAGAATCCAGAAACTAATAAACTGAAGGTTCAAGAAATGAGCAGTTCAGGGAAACTACCTTCTAACACTGATAATCCTCAAACAAAAACTGGTGAAAATACATCAGAAAAGAACCCTGAGAATTCAGTACCCGAACCAAATCAAAAGGAGGAACTAGCTCAAAGTAAAAGTGAAACAGTGGCAACTGTAGCCAATGAAACAAAGAAAATAGTTGCTTCTGGTGATAAAGCAACTACCATACCTCAAAAGAATGAAACTTCCTTTGCTAAAAATGGTGAACAAAAATCATCCTTAAAGCCTGACACGAGAAAAAGATCCACATCTGAGAAGAAACCCATCTTAAGGGATTATGGATCACCAAGACCTTCTTCTAGGAGATCCAGCCCATCAGAGAGTAGTGGCAACAGGTCTACACAGAATATTGGTTTAGTTTCTAAAAGAAGCAGTGGTAGAAGCTCATCACAGCAAGAAAAGGATTTGAGAGGAGATTCAAGAAATACTTCAAAATCACAGGAGCGAGAGAATAGATCGGGCATGAAAAAGGATGACAGCAATAAGGTGAGTGTACATTTGCCAGATTAGATGTAATTTTTAAGGGCATATCTTACTCATTCTTAATTTATAATTAAAACCGTTTACTTTCCACTGATTGTAATGGTTCTCAACAGATTCTAGAGAAAACAGATACAAAGTTAAAAGTGTATACATAGTATGATATATAAAACTAAACAAACACAACAGTTATCCAAGTAGTATCATAGTATATTATTATACTTGGAAATACATGCTAAAGGAGAGAAATATATAAATGTTGTAAAATGGTAATAGCAACAGTCTGGTTGAAAGTGATGACTTAAGGATATTTAGTGATGTAAGTTCAAAGATCACCTGCTTTTCTAGAAGAGCATTCTGATACATACATTAATTAGTTCATCTGGTTTTCAATAATACTTCATACATTGAGGTACAAAGAGGTTTATCTGTAAATTCCAGACTACCCAGAATGGCTGCAAGAATTTTACCAGTAAAATTTTAAGGGAACGTTTACTCCATTCCTTTTGTCCACCAGACGAGTCCAGAACAAATGTCTACCAGCAGATGGAGACAGAAAAAGCAAGCTTGTGAGCTGTAGCCTATATGGGGTATCCTGGAGCTACCTGCTTCCAGTTTTGTCTCCCTCAGATGATAGGCAGGCATATTATGCAGCAGTTATTGCTAGTGTTTGCAGTGACTCTTGGGCTCATTTGGAGAAGGTCACCCAGTTGAAGCTGAGCATGTAAATTTTTTTACTGTGTTCTGCCTAGCCCCCAAGCAATACCTGAAGGAGTCCAGGTTCCTTCCTTTTTCTTTACTTTCCTTTTTTGCTTTGTCTCTTCCCTTCTATTTCTTCTTCCCTCTGGTTCTTAAAAAAAAAAAAAAAACCTACACACACACCCAAAAGGACAAGGGTTGGACAAAGGCTGCTGCAGTAAGGGCTTTTGGGGGGCACCATGACTGAGGGAAGGGGTGCAGTGTTGGCAGAGACACCAGGTCTTAAAATGGGAAGTTTTCTGCACTAGATGCCTGCAACAGGGAGTGAGAGAGAAGGGATGCTGAGCATTAGGAGCAACTCAGTGATTGGAACATGAAGACAGAAGGGAGAGCCTATACTGAACTGTGCTAAATGGTGAGTAAGTGGGGTCAGCCAGCACCAGGATTGACATAACTGAGATTGTATAGCGGCAGCCACATGTCAAGCCAGTAATGGGACGTGCTGACGGAGCATGTCGAGCTGTTTTCCCACTGAAGAGGTTGCTACAGCAGTTCAAGAATCTACAGTTCCTGCTACGGCAGACCAGTGAAGGAAATGGCATCACATGGGTAGCTTCTGTTTTGAATGCTGCCGTTTAATGTGAGCAAGTGCAAAGTGATGGCATGTGGGAAAGAGGAATCCAAACTATAGCTACATGATTCTGGGTTCCACATTACGAGTCACTTCCCAGGAAAAGGATCTAGGTGTCATCATTGATGATATGTTGAAACCCTCTGCTTGGTGTGCAGCGGTGGCTAAGAAAGCAAATCGAATGTTAGGAATTATTAGGAAAGGAATAGAAAATAAAAATGAGAATGTTACGCTTGCTCCATTGTGCAATATCACCTCGAATACTACAGTTCTGGCCACCAAATCTTAAAAATATATATAACGGAATTAGAAAAGGTACAGAGAAGGGTGACTAAAATGATAAAGGGAATTGGTTCAGCTTCTCTGTGAGGAAATGCTAAAGTGGCTAGGGCTTTTCAGCTTGGAGAAGACAGCTGCGGGAAGATATGATAGAGGAGTGGAATGGGTAGAAGAGAATTGCTAGGACTAGGAGGCACGCACTGAAGCTACTAAGTAGTAAATTTAAAACAAACCAGAGAAAATGTTTCTTTATCGTCTTCTCCAGACCATTCCCTAATAGTGGGTGACATGCACTTATACCAGCAGAGGGAGACTGAAAATTATTGAACAGTGCTCCTGTATAAGGGACTGTGCAACCCTGACCTGCTCAGTATTTCTCAGCAAAGATAGGTGGGTATGCCTGATTTGGCCCCTTGGTTCTAGTTAGGTTTATAGGTTCCCTTTAGGGATCTTTCTTAGTGGTTTAGTAAAAGAAAAAAAAAAAGAAACCACCTCGGGAGAGAAACAGCAGCAGTAGTCTTGGGCTCTTGGGCCCTGCGCCTCTTTTGGGGGGTGTACGCTCACCTCGACCTTCTCCCCCCCTTCTCTAAAAGAAGTTCCTTCAAGCAACGCCCCTGGTGGGAACAGAGTAGGAAACACCTGGGGAGCAGTAGGCGCTTTGGTTTCTCCGCGCTGGTTTTTGGTGCCTTCTCTTTTGCAGCTGCAATCTTGAAGAAAAAAGGAAGCCACAACCAAGGCAATCTAGGAGGATTGCAGGGAGTTTGGCGGTGGGATGCTATTCCTGGTCCCTGTGAGGGAGTCTTCTTCCAGCCCTTCCTCCTCTGATGGTGGTGCGGTCTGAGAAGCTGCACCGTTGTGCGGCCTCTTCAGCGTGCCGCGTGGTCTCCCTTAGCACCAGCTTCTGCAGGGTTTGCGAGGAGGTGAGGCCTGGTTCTGGGGAGGAGCCAGATTTGGGTATTCCGGTGGCGCTAGGGGCAGCTACTATTCCTGGGCCGACGGCTGAGCGCTCTTTCCCATTGCGCAATGAATGCTGTTTTGACGGGAACGGCCACCATGTTGCTTCCTCCTCTGCCGGTGATGTCACGACAGGACTCCTCAGGGGCTTCAGCAGCTTTGTTTTCACCAGAATTTGTGCTGCTACTCCAGGCTTATTGCCTGAAGAGAGGAATTTCTCCTGATGTTGCAGCGGGTTCTCCGGCCCCTCCTCCACAGGAAAGGCCCTTGGGGTCTGCAGTTCAGGCACCTGGGTCCAAGAGGCTGCGTTTGGCTGGCGTGGAGGATCTGGGTGAGGCTCTCTCCCTTGATTCAGACCCTCTGGTAGATGCGGAGGTGGAAGGGGGGGAGAGTTTTGGGACGCAGGATCCCTGGATGAACCCTCAGAAGATCCCCCTTAAGTGTCCTGGAAAGGGGAGCCGCTTCTTAAGGGGGTTCATAGACTTCCACAAACTTTTCCTTATCATGAGGATTTGAAGGTACTGGTGGAGGCGAACTGGCTAGTTTCCGATTCGCATTTATGAATCGGTCGTGCCATGGCTCACCTTTTTCAGCTCCGTCAGGCAGATCTGGAGGCCTTTTGGGTCTCCAAGGTGGATGCGCTGCTTACAGCGGTCACCAAGAAGTCTGCTATCCCTCTTGAGGGTGGGGCGTGTCTCAAGGACCTGCAGGATCGCAGGTTGGAGGCTTTGTTGAAGCTCTTCGAGGTTTCTGCCTTGGTCTTGCAGGCGGCCATCTGCGGGAGCTATGTGGCTCGGACTTGTTTTCATTGGGCTGAGCATCTCCCCGATGTTCCGGCAGACTCCTCATTTGGCGGCCATTGTCATTAAATTGGAGATGGGCACCGCTTTTCTTGTGGATGCCATGTTTGACTTGGTTCGGGCCTCTGCGAGGAATCTGTCACTGGTAGTGTCGGAACGTCGTTTCTTGTGGCTCCATTACTGGGCGGCGGATGTAGCATCCAAAGTCTGAGTCAGCTTCCTTTCCAGGCTAAGCTTCTTTTTGGCGATGAGTTAGAGAAACCTGTCAAGAGTCTGGGCATGTCCAAAGGGGCTCCGCTTCCGGAGGATAGATCCAGCTTCGCTTCCCGGTCTGCGGCCCAAGGGTACCTCAGGGAGGCTCGCAGATACAGGCCAGGTAGAGGTGCTGGTTCTCAACATGCTTGGTTCTGGAATAGAGGACAGTCCTTTTAGCCCTTTCGGGGTAACCGTAGAGGATGTCGCGATAGAGGTTCCGGGGCTCCAGCAGTGCCAAAACCTCCCAATGAAGGTGCAGAGGCCCAGCCTCCGGTTTCTGGCCATAGGAGGCAAGCTTCAGCTGTTTTATCGGAGCTGGATCCGGGTAACTTCAGACCAGTGGGTGGTAGATATAATCAGGTACGGGTATGCCCTGGAGTTTCGCCATCCACTTCCAGATGCCTTTCTCGTTTCTCCTTGCAGGTCACCGTTTGAGGCCAGGGCCGTGCGTCAGACCCTGGATCGTCTTCTGGCTCTGTGGGCTGTGGTTCCCGTTCCCCCAGGCTTGAGAGGGAAGGGGAGCTTGGTGCATCCTTACCTGGATGATTGGTTAATCAGGGCAAGTCAGCAGAGGAAAGCCAGAGAGCCTCAGGTCAAGTGGTTCTCCTTCTTCAGCAGTTGGGATGGATTGTCAATGCATCCAAGAGCTCGCTGGTTCTCTCTCAGTCCTTTGAATTCCTGGGAGTATGTTTCAGTACACGCGAGGGCTTGGTGCACCTTCAGGTAGTGGTCATTCTGAAGATCCAGTCGCAAGTGTGTCTGTTGCTGGCAATCCAGGCTCCGTTAGTGTGGGATATTTTGCAGGTGCTGGGGTCTATGGTGGTGTCCATTGAGGTGGTGTCGGGGGCACGGGCACATATGAGGCCTCTTCAGGTGGCCCTCCTGACTCACTGGTCCCCTCAGGTGGACTCTCATGCAGAGTTTCTCCTCCATCGTTCAGTGCCGTTGAGCCTTCAGTGGTGGCTGGATTGTCATTATCTGAGACGGGGCATGCCCCTCGACACACCAGACTGGGTGTTAATAACAACGGATGCTAACCTGACTGGGTGGAGAGCCCATTGTCAGGGACAAATAGCCCAGGGCTCCTGGTCGGTGGAGGAGTCTCGCTGGTCCATCAATCGTCTGGAAACCAGTTGCTTTTTCAGCCGATGCTCCTATTTCGCGATGTACGAGTTCTCGCCGACTATGTGACGGCAGTTGCTTACGTCAATTGTCGGGGGGGGGGACCATAAGCTCTCTTAGCACAGGAGGTAGCGTTGATTATGGCCTGGGTGGAACAGAACGTCCAGCTTCTCTCAGCAGCACATGTTGTGGGAGCATCCAACCTACAGGCGGCTTATCTAAGTCAGCATCATCTGGATCCAGGGGAGTGGACGTTAGCCCCGTTTGCCTTTTAGCTCATTGTCAATAGGTGGGGCACCCCAGTAATGGATCTGATGGCCACAGCAGAGAATGCCAAGGCTCTGCGATTTTTCAGCTGCAGAAGGGAGCCGTTGTTGGAGGGTCTCGATGCGTTGGTACAGCCACGGCCTCGAGTCCTCTTTGTGTTTTCTCCGTGGCGACTCATCGGTCCGATTCTTCAGCGTATCCAGGGTCATATCAGTTGCGTGATTCTGGTAGCTCCCAATTGGCCACGTCAACCGTGGTGTGCGGATCTCTTGCGATTGCAGGTGGACGCTTTACTGCCTCTTCCCTCGGAGGAGGGTCTGTTGGTTCAGGGACAAATCCGCAAGCCCGACATGGCTCGATTCTCGCTTACGACTTGGCTGTTGAGTGGGCATGACTGTTGAAGAAGGGCTACTTGGTTGCCGTCATGTGTACCCTTCTGAGTTCCAGGGAGCGGTCCACTTCCTTGGCTTATGTTCGGGTTTGGCGTGTTTTTGATGCTTGGTGCGAAGAGCGGGAGGTGCAGCCATTGAGGGCTTTGGTTGTTCAAATACTAGAATACTAGAATTTTTACAGGAAGGTTTGGAGAAAGGATTGTCGCTGTCCTCTCTTCGGGTTCAGTTGGCGGTCGTGTGTTTTCGGGGTCCACTTCAGGGGAAATCGCTAGCCCATCATCTGGATGTCTCTCATTTTTTCCAGGGGGTTACGCGATTGCGGCCTCCCGTGCGCCCGGTGGTCCCACCCTGGGACTTGAATTTGGTGCTATCGGCTTTGGTTCCAGCCCCGTTTGAGCCCTTAGGGCAGGCTACACTTAAGGATCTTACGCATAAGGTGGTCTTTTTGGTGGCTATCACTTCAGTAAGGCGAATTTCCAAGTTGCAGGCTCTATCTCATCCTGAGCCATTTCTGGTCCTTACCAAGAAGAAGGTGTTACGGACGGTTCAGCCATCTAGCAACTGTAGGCTTGGAAGCCATGAGGCCAAACCTCTGCTTTCCAAAACGCACAGTCTGTCCAATTTGCGAAATTCATTCGTGACTTCCAGATATTTAATGAGGGACTCTATGTACATCAAGAAGCTTCAAGGAAGAATACTGAGCATCTTCAACCTCTCTGCGAAAGAATGGAAGCGCAACAGATTGTTTAAAATGAAATGCTGATACAACTTTCGGAAGAAAGGAAGAAACCATGCACAGGGCCTCCCCTCTCCCCTAAGAGCAGAGAAAAGGATCCCAGTAAGAGAAACTGAAGCTCCAAAACCCTACGTGCCGACGCAACAGCCATCAAGAACATTATCTTTACTGTAAGATCATTCAAGGCAGCTTTCCCGAGTGGCTCAAAAGAAGGCTTCTGAAGAGCTTGAAGGACTAAATTAAGGATCCACTGTGGACACAGCATATGAAAGGGAGGCCGCAAGTGGCCCATTCCCCGGAAGAATCGAATGTTATCCAGGTAAGCCGCAAATGACATTTTCTGTAGTCAGCCCCTGAAACAGGACAAAGCCACATCTTGAACTTTAAGAGAACCCAACATCAATCCTTTCTGAAGGCCAGCCTGGAGAAATACTATCGTGTCAGCATGTTTACTTGAGAGGAAGCAGGTTCCTCAAGCTTTGAGGGCTCATTCTATGAGATGTATAGTGACATCCTGGGTGGAGAGACTATCTTACTGTCTCTGGCGGGTATTTGCAAGGCGACGACATGATCGACACTGCATATATTTGCTGAGCCCCTATAGGGTGGTCATTGCAGTGCACTCGGAAGCCAGTTTTGGGGCTTTGGTCCTCAGGGCGACACTGCCAGGATCCCACCCACTCTAGGTATTGTTTTTAAACATCCCACAGGTTCTGGAATAGTGGTAAGCTACTTAATAACAGGAGAAATTAGATCTTACCTGATAATTTTCTTTCCATTAGTCCTTCGCACTATTCCAGAGGCTCTCCCAATGTTTCGGAGATGTTTAGTCATTGCCAAGTAATAGGTCAAATAACAACCATCATCTTGCATGGTGCTCACTATATATCTGTTCTCTATATGTTTTCCAAAGATGAGAGAGTTCCACACGTTTGCTCACCTGGTTAGTGTTAGTTTAACAAGTTGTATAAGGTTGTTGTGTTTTCAGTTTATCCTTACTGCTTGTCTACGTAAATACTGAGGTGGTGGACTGGATGCCAGTAGAGCAATGTCTCGGAGCAGTTTTCAGTTCTCTATCTCCACCTGCTGGCTGTTGGACACAACTATCCCAAAGGTTCTGGATTTGTGGGAAGGACTAATATCGGATGCAACTTAATTTCTCCATTTAACAGAGCACATAGCCTGTCCAGAGTAAATTGGCACTCTGCATTACTTATCAAATATGAAGTAGAAAATAAAATATTTTGCATGCTTTCTAGCGTCTCTGGCTGCAGTCCTCTGAATGAATTACATAAAGTATTTTAAAATCTAAACCTTGATTAGCATACTGCTGCAGGATATTAACCATGCTCAAGTTATTGTGCCTGTGAAATTAACAGGAAGACAAGTTTATCAATTCATCCTTTGAAACCTAAATAAATTATTCTGAGCAGGATCAGAGACATCCTGAAGCTAATGCAGACCATGAAGGATAGCTTCAAACCTTATTGATGAGTAATTTTATAATTACTGGATTCTAGGAGGCAGCAATATCCAGTCCTGTATTTAGGTTGGCTAGGTCAGAATTGGCTTGATGTGTATAATACAATTTGAATATATTCAGAAAACGTGTACTGAGAGAGACTTGTATAACCATGGTCAAAGGGGAAAGAAAGATTGAATAAAGTATGAATAAGAATTGTCCCCTGTGGGACTCCAAGGAGAAGAGGGAGAGCAGTTTAACTGAATAGGAATGATATTGGATGCGGGAGGAAAACCAGTTTGTTTCCTTTATGCCTAAGGAAAGCATGCAATCTATGAGCAAGATCAGTCAACTAGATCAAATACTGCATTTAAATCTAGTGAAATAGTTGTTGCTCAATTTAATTCCTTCTGCACCTAAGCTCTTTGATCACACTGAGTAGAAGGGTTTTGAGCATAGGTGGCTCGCATGAAAACGTGATTGTTTAGTATGAAGTACACTTTTGGTTTCTCAAAAAAGGAAGGTAGGGTGCTATTGTACCCTCCCTCTCCAGACTTTTGCTAAATGGTTGCAAAATCAAAATATTTCTGTAGTGACACAATTTCTACTTTTTCAGAGTTCTGCTGGAGGATTGCTAAGAGTCATAGAGTAGCAGTGAAAAGCCTAAAGAGGTAAGAAAGGCCTGTAAAATATGTACATAAGACATGAGTACTCAAACATTCAGATACACATAATAAAATATGCTTTATTTTATTGGAATTTCTGACATCTTTTCAGCAGTAGTTCAAGGTGAGTTCAATTCAGGTTTAGGTAGGTATTGTGCCATCTACTGAGGACTTTGTTTAAGGGGCCAGTGCAATATGCTGCGCTACTGTTCAGTGCAGTGCTGTATGCTTGATTTTCTCACTAATCTTCTCCCCGATGCAGGAAGAAGGATTAACACAGAAAATCAGCATTAAAATGCTGCACTAAAAAGCAATTCAGTGTGCATGGAAAACACACATAGCTGAATAAAACATTGGTCCCAATGTGTGTGGAGGGGGGTGAAATAATCTGGTGCTGAATTTTTATGCTGCTTAAGACATAAGAGCAATGAAATAATCTGAGGTGAAGTAAATGTGGCAGCCAACCTTAGATGATCCAAGAGCATCAGGTGGCTGCCTTTCTGTGGTTGTTTGAGTGATTAAGTATTATATGTATGAAATTATTTGTACCTGATGGATGAAACTTAACTGACACACATGAGGTTTTAAAATGGGCCAATTTAGACTGGTGATCCAGAGAAGTAAGCCTCCCCAAAATGACCCAGTGCATTTCAACTGATAAGGAATTCCAGTTTCTGTATAGTTGAAAGTAATGTAAAATGAAATATCGTAGTTAGGGAATTTCTCCTTTCAAACTGCCTCTCCCCTTTCTCCTACTCTTGACAATCCCCAAAATTACTTCCTCCCTAGCCCCACAACTGTCTCACTACGCTCAAACGGTCAGTGACCCTGAAACTGCCCTGTCCACAAAAGCTAACCTCTGCAACTTCACCATCACCTTGGAAACTGCACTACTACCCTACCACCAAACTGATCAAACCCCAAAAACTGCACTACCTCCCCGCAAATTGCATAGTTTCCATAGCTACCTCTATGGCTGCCCCATCAATCTTGCAAACTGTCCCTGATCCCCAGAAAATACTGTCCCACAAACTGCCTCAACACATGCACACACATAAAGAGGTGTTGGAAAGAATTCTTTAAGCTATTCCTTGCTTGTTTTCCCACTTTGAAAACTAGTGACAGAATGATGACTGAATCATGTAATTGGCTACTGGTTGCTATGTGTACTTCCAGCTTCTGGTGGTGAAGCATGTTGGTGCCTGTTGTCCTGGGACAGTTGCATCCTGTCCACAACAGTGGCCAATCCAGGCCAAGGGCACCTGGCAAGCTTCCCAAACGTACAAACATTCTATACATGTTATTCCCGGAATTGTGGATTTTTCCAAGTCCATTTAGTAGCGGTTTATGGACTTGTGCTTTAGGAAAACTACCCCCTTTTAAACTCTGCCAAGCTAACCGCCTTCACCACGTTCCCCGGCAACGAATTCCAGAGTTTAATTACACGTGGGGTGAAGAAATATTTTCTCCGATTTGTTTTAAATTTACTATACTGTAGTTTCATCGCATGCCCCCTAGCCTAGTATTTTTGGAAAGCGTGAACAGAACGCTTCACTTGTTCCACTCCACTCATTATTTATATACCTCTATCATGTCTCCCCTTAGCCGTCTCTTCTCCAAGCTGAAAAGCCCTAGCCTCCTTAGACTTTCTTCATAGGGAAGTCGTCTCATCCCCGCTATCATTTTCGGTCGCCCTTTGCTGCACCTTTTCCAATTCCACTATATCTTTCTTGAGATGCGGCAACCAGAATTGAACACAATACTCAAGGTGCTGTCCGCACCATGGAGCGATATAACGGCATTATAACATCCTCACACCTGTTTTCCATATCTTTCCTAATAATACCGAACATTCTATTCGCTTTCCGAGCCGCAGCAGCACACTGAGCAGAAGGTTTCAGTGTATTATCGACGACGACACCCAGATCCCTTTCTTGGTCCGTAACTCCTAACATGGAACCTTGCATGACGTAGCTATAATTCGGGTTCTTTTTCCCCACATGCATCACCTTGCACTTGCTCACATTAAACGTCATCTTCCCATTTAGGTCTCCCAGACTCCTAAGGTCCTTTTGGCCTTCCCACTTGCACCTCACACATTTTCAAAAGTTATGGTGGTGGCGGTGGGCGGCAGCCTTTCTTTGTCAGCAAGGGATCCAGGTGCTCCTTACCTGGATGATTGGCTAGTTTGGGCACCTTCTTAGCGAGCCTTCGCAGTACACAGACAGTCCTGTCTCTTTCTTTCTGTGCAGGGTTGGGTGGTGAATTACTGCAACAGTTAACTCGCCCCCCCACCCCACCCAGGCGGGGAAGATTTTCCTGCCTCTGCATTGTCAGCTCAAGCAGCAAATTCTCAGACTTCTCTCTCTTCCCTGCCTGCTGGCATGGTAATATGCTCTGGTTTTCGGTTCTGTGCCAACAACTTTGGATGTTCTGCCTTGGGCGAAGATCCACGTGTGGCCCCTACAGTCCTTGTTGAGCCATGGTCTCTGGTCTCAGGGACTTAACGACCTGCTGGTGCTGTGGACACCTCAAGCCAGATGAAGTCTGAGTTGGGTGGCTTCTCCCTGCGCATACTCAGGTGGGGTTGCCCTTACAGACTCCTAGCTGGTGTGTTCTCACCTCCGATGCCAGCCTCTTCAGATTATCTCCTCCACTCTGCACAGGACCACTGGTTGAGAGTGGAGTCTTCCTGGTCCGTCAACAGATTGAACTTCGAGTTGTCCACAGGGATGCCAGTGCGCGTACTCGGGGACAGTCCTCACAAGCCGTGTCTTACATCACAGGCACAGAGGAACAAAGAGTGTATCTGTAGCCTAGGAGGCACATCTTCTTTTCAGTGGTTGAAATTGAACGTTCCGACGATTTCAGTGTCTCACATATGCGGGTTCACAGAACTCACATGTGGATTTCCTCAGCAGAGTGTCTCTGGACCCGGGGGAATGGCAACTGTCAAAGACTGCATTTCACTTCCACACAGGGGAGCCTTCTGGCTCTGGACCTCATGGCATCCAGACTCAGTACGCAAATACATAGATTCTACAGCCGCTTCAGGGAGAGACTCCCTAGGAATGGATGCACTGGTACAGCCTTGGCCATCAGACAGCCTCTTTTACGTGTTCCCTCCTTGGCCTCTCGTGGGAAGGACGCTGCACCGGATTGTGTGTCATCCCGGGAAGGCTGTTCCTGTTGCTCTGGACTGGCCCAGACGTCCTTGCTTTGTGGACCTCATCCATCTTCTAATTGCTCCTTGGTTGACACTTCCTATACAGATGGCTTATTGCACCAAGCTCCAGTGCTTATGGAGGATCCCTCTTGCTTTGGTCTACGGCCTGCCTCTTGAGAGGGTGCGATTGAGGAAGAAGGGTTACGTGGATAATGATGTTACTACCTTGCTGCAAGTCTAAATGTGGTCAACTTCTTATGCTAGAGTGTGGAGAACTTTGAGCTCTAGTCTGCACAGAATGGTGTTGTTTTTCCATTTTATGCTTCCTTGCCTCATTTATCCTTCAGGAGGGATTCAAAAAGGCTTGGCGTGTGAATTTGCTCAAGGTTCAGGTGGCAACATTAGTGTGTCTTAGAAGCAAGAATACAGAATGCCTCATTGGCTGCTATCCCTGATACAGTGTGACTCCTCAAGGGAGTTACTCATCTGGGTCCCCCTCTCCACAATATTTGTCCTCGGTGGAGTCTTCAGGTGGTTCTTAAGGCTCTTCAGTTAGCCCCCTTTGAGACCCTTTGTTCACAGCTATCAAAGATCTTACTTTAAAGTCAGCATTTCAAGTTGCTGTTTCATCAGCACTGAGAGTTTCAGAGCTTCCAGCTCTCTTCCAGGGATCCCTTTCTCTGGTTTTTGGCTCTGGATTTTCCATATGGACAGTTCTGTCATTTTTGCCAAAGGTAGTTTCTCCTTTTCATGTGAATCAGACTTTTTTTTCCCCATTGAGGTCTTTTCTGCAGAACACTCTTCCCTGTGACTGTTGGATGTGAAACGCCTCCTTATACACTATTTTATCGCTACCAATGATTTCAGGCAGTCTGATCATTCTTTTTGTCCTCTTTTGTCCTCATTGCTGGAAGAGTTTGCCAGCTTCCAACGAGACACTGGCTCGAAGGCTTAAAGAGGCTATTTCTTTGGTTTACATTCTGAGAGGTAGATCTGCTCCCATGCATTTCAAGGCTCATTCCAGAAGGTCTTTAGTCCTCATTCCTTTTTTAAGCATTACAGTTTGGATGTGTCTGCTCGAGCAGAGCTTCCTTCAGGGCCACGGTTCTCGCTGCAGGGATATCAAGTCTTTCCCCTCTTAAGGCTTGCTTTTGTACATCCTATTTGGACTGATCCTTGGGATGTAATAGAAGGAAAAATTAGTTAATTACCTGATAATTTTTTCTTTATTTGGATTTTGCTCATACCTTTCTCTTTAGTCCGAAAGGATCAGTGCAGAGCACACCCGCCTATGATGGTTCAGTAAGGCACGAGTTTTGCTCTTTATTTCATAGTTCTTTTTCTGTCTAGATGCTGCAGTTTTACGCTGGTAGTCACTTTCACTGCTTCATTGAATACTGGCTTGGTTGCTATCTGCAGGAGCGTATGAGTCACAACTCATTACAGTTTTCTATCTCCACCTGCTGGCAGATGGTCACAATACATTGTGTGGACTGATCCTTTGGGACTAAGGAAGAGAAAATTATCAGGTAATTAATTTTTCCCTGGGCTAGATGAACCATTGGTCTGACCCAGTATGGCTATTATGTCAATAGTGTTAGTACTCTATACTTAAACTCATGTGAGGGGTGTCCTGATTCTGTGCAACTCCATATCTCTGAATACTAAATTATTTTGCCAAATCTCTTCTGAGAGAGCGATTTTCTAATGGACATAATCAGTGGTATGCATTAATACTTTGGCAGAAGCATTTTTGATATGTTAACAAACATGCATGCTTGAAAGTCTATGCAGCCATATTTTCCCAAACCTTCCATAATTTCTCCGAGGACAGGCAAGCATAATCTTACATGTGGGGGGATGTCATTCACGGAGCCCAGTGTGGACATTGCCAAGTGCACTGTTAATTTAAATCTTTGAGGCAGTGCCCCCAGCATGCATGTGTGTGAGCATTCCTGCCCAATTCTTGAGCGCAAGACCAGCAGTCTGTCATTTTCTGCTGAAGCTGAGACGTTGACTTTTAAATCTCTCCGCAGTGTGTCAAACTTCTGCCTTTTTGGTGCCTTTCCTTTTTAGAAACTTTTTTCTTCATTTTTTTTTTTCTGTGTAAAATGTTTCACTTTTTCAGTTTTCGGCCTTTGGAGCCTCTGAGCCTTTCTCTTGCTTGGGAAATATAGACTGTTTTGGGGTACGTGACTACTTGAACTCCCCGGGCCAAAGAGCCTTTTGGCCTTGAGTAAGCCGTTCTTCCTTCCATTTCAGCGAGAGTGCTGAGTGCTTTAAGAAATGTAACTTGATTAAGACTGTTTCACTCACAGACACCCATTATTGGGTGTGTTCTGTGCTTAGGTCCTGAGCACCGGTACATACAGTGTAGCCTGTGCATGCAAAGATCCTTAAAGCCCACAGAATCCAGCATGAAAAAACTGTTTGGTTCTGCATTGATTGGAGATTGGGTACTCGACACAGAACCTGCATCGACATTGGGTGCAATGATGCAGCATCAGGAAGATCCGGCGTTGGGCTCGGAACCACGTTACTTGTAAGGGACTGTATGTCCCTGGTGCGTGCATCGAGAACCTTCAGTGTTTTTGATATCTCCTTTGCCTGCACAGGTTAAAACTCAGGCTGCGTCCACACCACTTTCTCGGCCAGTACCAACGCCTGCTCTTCGTGAGGAAATCCGGGCTGTGCTCGAGGAGGAGCTTTCAGAGCTACTGCATTTGCAGTCTATACAAGCTTACAGCAGAGAGACAGACACGGGAGAGGTCCGCACGCTGGCTCAGTGTCAATCATCTGGGTAAGCACAGACCTAACCAACGCATTCATTGTCATTGCCAGAGGATCTTTCTCCAACTTTGGAGACTTGCAGTGCAGAGCTGATGCACTAGTCAACACGCTCTTCCACGTACTTTCCATGAACAGTACTTGAAGAGTCAGTCTCGGGCCTCTCCTGGGAGATAGGTCTGTGGGTCTGAGGAGTCATATGGCATTCCTCCGATCCTTCTTCGCCACCTAAGACACACAGGTCTCCTCCAGAGAGTATATCTTTTTGGCTTTGTCCAGAGATGGCAATTGGAAACAGAGGAAGAGCTTTGCTCAGAATTTTTTGAAGTTCTAGATTGATTCTCCTCCTAGAGAAGGAATCACTGTCCACTTCATACATTATGAAAAATACTCTACTCAAAAACTGGGAGATTCCACTGACAGTTCAAATAGCGCCAAAGAAAATTATATATATAGGATACAGAAATCCACAGGATTTGTGAAAACACAATTACCCCATCAAGCGTACTTGCAGTTGAGATCTCATACTTTCCTCCTCCAGGAAGAGAAGCTAGAACATTAGATGCCTTTGGCAGAAAATCTTTTAAGGCATCATTTCTAACCAATCACATATTGGATTATAACATGTATTCCACAATTTACTTAAAATCTCTAATATAGAGTATCTTGAGTAATTCCTTTCTCCCCAAAGGCTGAGGAATTCCATAAGCTTCACAGAAACCTTCTCAACTGTTGTAATTATCTGGCAAGGCAGGCCTTTGATGTCTCTTCACACTTCTGCCTTAGCGTGGCAATGCAATGTATCTCTTGGTTCAGGGTCTCTGACCTCAAATTTGCTATCCAGGAACATCTAGTATCTTTTCACTCCCAGCTCCTCCACCTCAAAGGACTACGCCTTGACACTTTCATTTGAAGCAGCAATCTAAACAACCGCCTAGTTTGTTCCTAGAGACCATTGCCAGTGAACAGTTGTTTTTGCCAAGCAACCTATCAGTGGGAGGATGACATCCTCTTTCATCAGATGTGGCCTCTCATAACCTCCAGTGGTTGATTGCTGCATACCATACCGCATGGTTACATTCTGCATTGGGGAAAAGACCTCACAACCATCCACCAAAAGAATCTCATTTCAACTCCCTCCAGATGGCAATGCTTCGAGAGGAATTCTTGGCCCTCCAGCAGAATGCATAGAACCAGTTCCTCCACCGGATAGGGGTTGAGGGTTCTATTCCACATACTATCTCATACCATAAAAGACTGGGGGAGTACAATCCGATTCTCGATCTGCGAAACTGTGTTGATCTGCTCAGGTGTTGAAAGATGCTCTGCCTACTCGGTCGGCATGGCTTTGACAGTCCATGTAACACCATTGGCTCAACTCCACTTCTGATTCCTCAGTGGACTTTTTCAGTGATCCCAATCCACAGGATTACTGTCGGCTCCTATTCAAGTAACTCCACAGCTATGCCACTCACTACAGTGGTAGATGGTATCCCAGGAATCTCATCCAGGATTTTCAATTTCAGCCCCCTCCACATCCCAGGATCCTCACCACGGATGCTTCCATGGTAGGTTGGGGTGCTCACCTCGATGGTCTTCACACACAGGTTCTTGTGTCTCTCCCCAGGAGAAACATCATATCAACCTCCTAGAACTGCAAGTGGTCTAGAACACTCAAGACTTTTCAAGACCGCATTCTCAGTCAGGTAATACTTGTTCGCACAGACAACCAGGTTGCAATGGTATTACCTGAACAAACGGGGAAATAGTTCTTACCACCTTTGTCGACAACGCCCTACAGATTTGATTTTGGGCAGCTTCTCCAAACATCTCTCTAAGAGCTGTTTACCTAGCCAGCAAACAGGCTGTAGTTTGTTGAATATTCCAGCAATGGGCGACCCCAGCAGTAGACCCCTTCACTTCCTCCTTAGATCAAGCTTCCCTGCTTTTGTTCCGTATTGCCCCAGGTGCCTTGTTCACTGGTGAATGGACCTTCTAGATGCCATTCCCCTACTACCTCTCATAGGAAGAACTCTTCTCAAACTGCAGCAAGGCCAAGGGACCATGATTCTAATTGTTCCCTACCGGCCCTGTCAAATGTGACTTACCATACATCGAACCATTGAGGTTAGATCCTTTTCCAGCCCTAATAGCACAGAACGAAGGGTCCCTCCTCTATGCAGACCCTCACTTTAGCCCTGGCGGCCTGGTTCCTGTTGACATAGATTGTGTTCCTAAACCTTCCTGACTCAGTCTCTAGAATACTCCTAGCCTCTAGGAAACCAAACCACCTGTGAAGAAACTGTGTTTTAAGCCTGTAAAATGTATTAGATATTTTCCTGCATTATGTTTTATCATTATCATGTACCCAAAATCCCTTCTGTTATTACTAAATGTATACTTTCTAATATATTCTCACTACTCATGATGTATTGTAAGCCACATTGAGCCTGCAAAGAGGTGGGAAAATGTGGGATACAAATGCAATAAATAAAAATAAATTAATTATGTCCTGAAGTGTATTTCTCCTATTTGGCCAGCAGGTAGTGTTTCTTTGCTGTAAAGCTGTTAACAGAGGAATGCATATTTTTTTCTTTAGTTTTAGCACACAAATTGGAAGCAAGTGAGCACGTGCAAAGTGATGAATGTGGGAAAGAGGAACCTGAATTATAGCTACATCATGCAAGGTTCCACGTTAGGAGTCACCAACCAAGAAAGGGAGGTGTCGTCATTGATGATACGTTGAAACCTTCTGCTCAGTGTGCTGCGGCGGCTAAGAAAGCAAATAGAATGTTAGGTATTATTAGGAAAAACAAAAATGAGGACGTTATAATGCCTTTGTATCGCTCCACGGTGCGACCACACCTCAAATATTGTGTTCAATTTTGGGTCGCCGCATCTCAAAAAAGATATAGTGGAATTAGGAAAGGGAAGTACTACTGATAGGTGACTTCAATATGCCGAATGTTGATTGGGGTGTCCCAGCAATTGTTCCAGCAGTGGGTAACAGAACCAACGCGGGATGGAGCTGTTCTGGACCTGGTGCTTACAAATGGAGAGTACGTTTCTGACGTCAAGGGGGCAGACCATTTGGCATCTAGTGATCATCCTATGGTATGGTTCAATATTAAAACAGAAGAGAGGGCACATTCGAGATTGAAGGTCCTGGATTTCAAAGGAACTAACTTTGCCGAGATGGGGGAATTTCTCAAGGGAACAGTTAGTGAGATGGGAACAGCTGAAGGATGTAGAGCGAAATGGACAAGACTGAAAGGAGCTATATTAAAGGCAACTAACTTTTTATGTTAGAACATTACATAAAAGTAAGAGGAATAGAAGGCCTCTCTGGTACTCGAATGTAGTAGCTGAAAAGATAAGGGAAAGGAGGCCTAGCCTTTGCACGTTATAAGACGACTCAGAAAGATGAAGACAGGAGAGAATACCTAAATAAGCAAAGAGCTGGAAAAGCTACCAGGAAAAGCGAAGCACCAAATGGAGGAAAAAATAGCTAATACGGTAAATTGGGGGATAAGACCTTTTTCAGATATGTAAGTGACAAGAGGAAGTGCCATAATATTGTGAGGCTCAAAGCTGAGGGGAGAGAAATATGTGGAAGATAAGGATAAAGGTGAACTGCTTAATTATTTTAGCTCTGTGTTCACGAATGAAAGACTGGGGGTAGGGCTGCAGAAAACAAAGGCTAAAGGGGATGGATGTATGGTAGACCAAAACCCGTTTACAGAGGACTGTATTCGTGAGGAGCTTGCCAAACTAAAAATAGAGCGATGGGGCCTGATGTGATACACCCGAGGGTGCTTAAGGAACTCGGAGAATTTCTGTCGGCTCCACTGACGGACCTCTTCAATGCTTCCTTAGAAACTGGAGTAGTCCCGGTGGACTGGAGAAGGGCGGATGTGGTTCCTTTGCACAAGAGTTGGAAGTAAGGAGGAGGTTGGGAATTACAGACCTGTCAGTCTGACCTCCGTGGTGAGTAAGCTAATGAAAACGCTTCTAAAGGGGAGGATTGTGACATTTCTTGAACTACATGGAGTGGGGGACCCGAGGCAGCATGGCTTCACTAGTGACAGGTCGTGTCAGATTAATCTGACTGTCTTCTTCGACTGGGTGACTAAACAGTTGGATGTGAGAGGGGCGCTTGATGTGGTATACTTGGATTTCAGCAAAGCCTTTGACACGGTTTTACACAGGCGACTGATAGAGTGCCCTCGGTATGGGACCTAGATTAACGGATTGGGTTAAAAATTGGTTGAATGGTAGGAGACAGAGGGTAGTGGTAAATGGAGCTTGCTCTGAAGAAAAGGATGTCAGTGGAGTACCGCAGGGATCGGTCCTAGGGCCAGCTCTTTTTAACGTCTTTGTGAGCGATATTACGGAAGGGCTGTCTGGTAAGGTTCGTCTCTTTATGCATGATACTAAACTCTGCAACAGGGTGGACACCCTGGATGGTGTGAATGACATGAGGAAGGACCTAGCGAAGCTAGAGAAATGGACCAATATTTGGCAACTAAGGTTTAATGCAGGGTCATGCACTTGGATTGCAGAAATCCGAGGGAACAGTACAGTATAGGGGGTGAAGTGCTTCAGTGTGCGAAGGAAGAGCGGGACTTGGGGGTGATAGTGTCTGATGACCTTAAAGCTTCCAAACAGGTAGAAAATGCGACTGTCAAAGCCAGAAGGATGCTTGGATGCATAAAGAGAGGCATGACCAGCAGGAAAAAGGAGGTGATAGTGCCGTTGTATAAGTCTCTAGTGAGGCCCCATTTGGAGTATTGCGTGCAGTTCTTGAGACCGCACCTACGGAAAGATATAAACAGTATGGAGTTGGTCCAGAGGACGGTTACGAAATTAGTAAGCGGTCTTGAATGCAAAAATTATAGGGACAGGCTTATGAACCTCAACATGTATACGCTGGGAGAGAGGAGGAGACATGATAGAAACGTTTAAATATCTCAAGAGCATTTATGTACAGGAAGAGAGCCTTTTTCAAATGAAGGAAAGCTCTGGAATGAGGGGGCATATGACAAAGTTAAGAGGGAATAGGCTTAGGAGTAACCTAAGGAAGTACTATTTCACATAAAAGGGTGGTGGAGGCGTGGAATGGCCTCCCGGTGGAGGTGGTGGAGTCTGGGACTGTTCCAGAATTTAAAAAGGCATGGGATAAGCATGTGGGATCGCTTAGGAACAGAAAGAATTAGGGGTTACAGAGAATGGGCAGACTAGATGGGTCATGTGGCCTTTATCTGCAGTCATGTTTCTCTGTTTCTAGAAAAGGTGCAGAGAAGCGCGATGAAAATGATAAAGGGGATGGGATGACTTCCGTATGAGGAAAGGCTAAAGCGGCTGGGGTTCTTCAGCTTAGAGAAAAGACGGTTGAGGGAAGATATGATAGAGGTCTATAAAATAATGAGTGGAGTGGAACAGGTAGACGTGAAGCCTTTGTTTACGCTTTCCAAAAATATTAGGACTAGGGGGCATGCGATGAAGATACAAAGTAGTAAATTTAAAACGAATCGGAGAAAATATTTCTTCACTCAACGTGTAATTCAACTCTGGAGTTCTTTGCCAGAAAATATGATAAAGGCGGTTAGCAGAGTTTTATAAAGCTTTGGACGGCTTCCTAAAGGAAAAGTCCATAGACCGTTATTAAATTGGGGAAAATATTTCTGGGATAAGCAGTGTGTAATCCTGTCCCTTGCCACTGGGGAGGGGAAAACTTCAGCCCTAGAGGCTGGAATAAGAGAGACAATCAGACTAAGGTATAGGCGCAACTAGTAAAAGTCTTTATTGGTATCTCACTAAGCCAAAATAATTGTTCTCTCTGGAGCAGGTTGTCACACAGAAAAAGCCAGACGCAAAGACTGCTCAGCAAAACCTTCCTAACCATACATATATACTGTTGTAAGTTTCATTTCTCCTAAATCATGTGATTTCTCTTAAACTAACGTGATCATATATGGATTTTCCTGTTTCCTTCCATTACACACTATAATAATATACAAAAATTTATATATTTACTAGCTCTACCCAGCCACGCGTTGCTGTGGCTCAGTCTGGTTAAATGGAAAAGAAAGAAAAGAGGAAGCGCACGTTTCTAATATGTTTAATTTCACAATGCTTGTGGGTATACAATATTTTTTGTTCCATTGTGTGTGGAGAGATAGAGATTGTCTGGTTTGCCGACTGTAGAACTTGCAACATACAATTGTCCATGTGAGAAGCAATCCGTGTGTAGATGTAAACGGGTGAATTCTAAAGATTGGCCCTGACTTTGTTGTTGGTGATTGCAAATGCCAATCGAATTGGGGAATTGCAATCTGTTAATTGAAATGGCATATCTGTTGGAATCATAGGAATGAGGACATGTTCACCTTTGAAAGGTCCTGTCAAGATTGTTGCTTGTACGACATTGCTCATTAATTTTTTTACTGCAAGCCGCGTGCGGTTGCAAAGCTTTGGCTGGTTGATATTTCGCAACATGATAATTGGCAAGCCGATTTTCAATTGCAGTACGTGTGGTGGCATCCCTGGCAGATCGAGTGTATTGAAAAAGTCTGTTGGATAATTAAGCACTTTATCTGCTTCCAGAACAGTGTCAACGGACTTGTATGTGAGTGGCTCGCTTTGAATGTTAGACTGAATAATATTGTTCAGTTCGTAGACGTCTTTGTTCTTGACTGCAAGAATAGCTTGTTCACTCAGCGAATCGTGATTCTTATAATTGGTTTGAATATTGGGAAATACTTTTTCAACCAATTGTTCTTTTGAGGTCAGTAAATTGCAGAAGTTATGAGGCAATGAAATTCGTCCTGAGGTCAGATCAACCGGCACCTTTCTGTTCCCAGTTTTCAGCAATTGATGTGAGAATATCTGAGCTGATTGATCGTTTTACAGCTGGACATGCATATTTGTAGTTAAGTTTAATGTCTTCATGTGTTGCCACAAAGTAGAGTATTTTAGGCAAGCATTTATTTAGTCCGCTGGTGTCGATCGAGGAACTACAGGTAATGTTTGCCTGAAATCTCCTGCAAGCAATATTAATGTGTTCCCAAATGGTCTGATATTTCCACGCAAATCTTGCAATGATCGATCAAGAGCCTCGAGCGATGTTTTTTGCTGTGCTGTTTCCTCGGCACGTATTTGAGCCATTCTTTGTCTGTTTCGCACGTTCGCTGATGCCCGTTGTTCTTCAGTTTGATTTGCAATTGTAGGTATATAAAAACACGCGCGTATTCGAATGGAACGTTGTGTCAAAATTTCAAAGCAATCGGTGAAGAACTTTTGGAGATTTAAGCCACTCTCAGCCTGTCGCGTTGATTCTGTTGAGAACGAAACAGATCTGAAGCTGCAGAACGTGATCGCCGTGCTCGCAGCTGTGCATCGTCAAGTCTGGCTGCACGTCGCTCTGCTGCTTTCTCGGCACGTATTTGAGCCATTCTTTGTTTCATTCGTTCAGTGATGGCCGTTCTTCCTCAGTTTGATTTGCAATTACTCGTCGCACAGCTTCTGCGCCGCGAGTACGACAGCTGTGACATCTATATAATAGTAGGTATATAAAAACATGCGCGTATTCGAATGCAACGTTGTGTCCAAATTTGAAAGCAATCGGTGAAGAACTTTCAGAGATTTAAGATTTTGAACAAACGAATATATACATTTTTATTTATATAGATTACATTTGTATCCCACATTTTCCCACCTATTTGCAGGCTCATTGTGGCTTACGTAGTACCGGAGAGGCGATTGCAGACTCCGGTGTGAACAAATACATAGTGACGTTGTGGTAAGATAATGCTCATGTGATATAGCCACATAAGGGAATCATACTAGGAAGGGTTGTGTGATGTCCATCACGTTGTTTTTTTTTGTTTGTTTGTTTTTTTTGCAGAGATCAAGCATTTATGTTGGATTGGTAGGGTATTCCTTTTTTTTAAACAGGTAAGTTTTAGTGTTCTCCGGAAGTGGAGGGTGGTCGTGCGTTGTTTTCAATGCTTTTGGTAGTGCATTCCACAGTTTCTGTGCTTAAGTAGGAAAAATTGGATGCATAAGTTATTTGTATTTGAGTCCTTTGCAGCTTGGGTAGTGCAGGTTTAGGTACTTGTTGATTCAAATGTGTTTCTAGTTGTTAGGTCGATCAAGTCTGTCATGTATCCCAGGGCTTCGCCGTAGAGTATTTTGTGAACCATAGTGCAGATTTTGAAAGCAATGCATTCTTTGATTGGGAGCCAGTGTAGTTTTTCGCAGAGGGGTTTTGCACTTTTCAAATCGCGTTTTCCCGAAGATGAGACTGGCTGCCGTGCTGTGAGCTGTCGGAAGTTTCTTTAAGGTTTGTTCTTGCATCCCGCATAAATTCCATTGCAGTAATCTAAATGGCTTTAGTACCATTGATTGTATTAGGTTGCGAAATGTTTCCCTTGGGAAGAATTGTTTCATGCGTTTGAGTTTCCCCCTTGAGTGGAACATTTTCTTTGTTGTGGTTTTCACTTGGCTCTCTAGTGTTAGGTTGCGGTCCAATGTGACTCCGAGGATTTTCAGGCTGTCTGAGATAGGGAGGGTGTAATCTGGTGTGTTGATGATTGTGGGGTTGTCTGCGCTGTGTTGGGATGAGATGACGAGACAATGTGTTTTTTCTTTGTTGAGTTCTAGTTGAAATGCGTCTGTTCACGCTTTCCAAAACTACTAGACTAGGGGGCATGCGATGAAGCTACAATGTATTAAATTTAAAACGAATCAGAGAAAATATTTCGTCACTGAACGTGTAAGTAAACTCTGGAATTTGTTGCCAGAGAATGTGGTATTATTACGAAAGGTATGGAAGACAGGTGTGAGGATGTTATAATGCCGTTGTATCGCTCCATGGTGCGACCGCACCTTGAGTATTGTGCTCAATTCTGGTCGCCACATCTCAAGAAAGATATAGTAGAATTGGAAAAGGTGCAGAGAAGGGCAACTAAAATGATAACGGGATGTGACGACTTCCCTATGAAGAAAGTTAAGGAGGCTAGGGCTATTCAGCTTGGAGAAGAGATGGCTGAGGGGAGACATGAAAGAGGTATATAAAATAATGAGTGAAGTGGAACAGGTGGATGTGAAGTGTCTGTTCACGCTTTCCAAAAATACTAGGACTAGGGGGGCATGCGATGAAACTACAGTGTAGTAAATTTATAACACATCGGAGAAAATTTTTCTTCACCCAACGTATAATTAAACTCTGGAATTCGTTGCCGGAGAAAGTGGTGAAGGCGGTTAGCTTAGCAGAGTTTAAAAAGGGGTTGGACGGTTTCCTAAAGGACAAGTCCATAAACCGCTACTAAATGGACTTGGGAAAAATCCACAATTCCAGGAATAACATGTATAGAATGTTTGTACATTTGGGAAGCTTGCCAGGTGCCCTTGGCCTGGATTGGCCGCTGTCGTGGACAGGATGCTGGGCTCGATGGACCCTCGGTCTTTTCCCAGTATGGCATTACTTATGTACTTATGACTGTGATTCATGTAGTATTGAGAATTTGTGTATGTAATCTGTGAGTGGTTTGGCTACCATACTTTCCATCAGTTTGACTGACAATGGGATGGATGCTACTGAATGATAGTGATTTCATTACTTTTTTTTTCGTGGTGGGTAGTATATTGCCACTTTCTTTGGGGAATAGGCCTAGCTGAAACATGTAATTTAGGTGGGATGTGAGGTCGGCTATGAGGCGTTCAGGGGTGGATTTTATTAGGTAGTTGGGGCAGGTATCTGGTTTACAGTGGGTGTTAGAGAACCTGTTGATCGCCTGTGCAACTGTATCAGTGGTAAGGAGGGTGAAGTTTAACTGAGTTTGGTCAGCCGGGTATTCTCCAGTGGTTGGGTCCAGTTTGTTAAGGAAGTTCTCGATGTCAATGTTGTCCTGGGGTAATGTGTTGTGTAGATTTACAATTTTTTCATTGAAATACTTAGCAAGTTTATCTGCAGATGAGAAGTCTGTGTTCGAAGTAGTGACTAAGTTAGTATCTAGAAGTTTGTTCACGATTTGGTATAATTTCTTCATGCCTTTGTAGTCTGTCCCTATTTAATTTTTTTTTTTCTTTCATTCTCAATACAAAATTGTTGTACATAACAGAGGAAGATATGTAATACAACAGCTCATTCATCAAACAAGTATACACAGCTGCAATAACTAAGTAAACCCGTACATAAACTAGTGCAATATGTTGTCTGTTGTAATAAGGAGCCCCTAATCCTTCTGTATTGAGTTTTCATTTTACCCCTATCATCCAATCAGTCATAGTCCACCTCACCAATCACGCATGTCCGTCCACAACATCCAACCCCTTGCACCCTCATAACCTAAATCCCCCCTCCCCCTCCTAACCCAACTGTTTAGACAGGAAGCCCACAAATAAGCATATTGGCGATTGATCAATTTAGGGGAACTACGAAAACTCTGGATCTCGTATTTGCCTACCTCCCTCATTTTGGCCTTCCACAGCTCCCCCGTTATCCTCCCCCGTTATCCAATAGTGCAAGATAGTTTTCCGAACCGACGACACATAAGTCGTCGTTATGGGAATCTAAGTCCTTGAGTCACCAATAAGGATTGGTCCCCCAATAATAGAGTCGCATAGTCCCACTCCAAAGTTCTATGTACTGTAGCATTTAGGACAGAAAACGCCTCATTGCAAATCCCCAGAGCCGGGCACTCCAAAAAGGAATGGAGGAGATTCCCCCCTGCTCCACCGCATTTACTACATCTGTAGTCATTCCACAATCCCATAACAGCCCCCTTCGCCCTAGTGATATATGCTCTGTGTAGGATCTTATATTGTATCTCCTGTAGATTTGCGGCCTTGACCATTCTATAGATAAGGGAAAAAAGTTTCCCAAAATCTGTTCCTGTGTACTGAGTCCCAAGGTCTTCATTCCACTCACCAATATCTCCATACCCCCCATGGACCCATTCATGGTTAATACCCTATACCAAGTGGACAAGCTGTTGGCCTTGCTAGGTATCTGTAATAAGATTTTATTCATCAGGCCCCATGTCCACCCGTCACCATACTCCCCCCTCAGGGAGGACCAATAGTGTTGAACCTGCAAATATTGTAACAAGTTATTGTTTGGGACCTCCCATTTCTCCTTTACTTACCTCTCCCTCCGCACCGTTAGTGTTCACCGTCTGGTGGATCCTCTTCTACTTCTATCCCTCTGCTATCGGCGTAACCTCTGGGTTCTGTTCTTGGTCCCCTCCTCTTTCTAACTACACTTCTTCCCTTGGTTCATTAATCTCATCCCATGGCTTTTCCTACCATCTCTATGCTGATGACATCCCAAATCTACCTTCTACCCTGATATCTTACCTTGCATCCAAACCAAAGTTTCGAGCGTGCTTGTCTGACATTGCTGTCTGGATGTCTCAACGCCACCTGAAATTAAACATGACCAAAACCGAGCTTCTCATTCGCCCCCCCCCCCCCCCCCCCCCCCCCGGTTTTCTATTTCTGTTGATGGCTCTCTCATTCTCCCTGTCTCCTCAGCTCGAAACCTTGGGGGTCATCTTTGACTCTTCTCTCTCCGTCTCTGCTCATATCCAGCAGATCACCAAGACCTGTCGTTTCTTTCTTTACAACATCCGTAAAATCCGCCCCTTTCTTTCCGAGCACTCTACCAAAACCCTCATCCACACCCTTGTCACCTCTCGTTTAGACTACTGCAATCTGCTTCTTGCTGGCCTCCCACTTAGTGACCTTTCCCCTCTCCAATCGGTTCAAAACTCTGCTGCCCGTCTCATCTTCCGCCAGGGTCGCTTTACTCATACTACCCCCTCCTCAAGTCGCTTCACTGGCTCCCTGTCCGTTTTTGCATCCTGTTCAAACTTCTTCTACTAACCTATAAATGTACTCACTCTGCTGCTCCCCAGTATCTCTCCACACTCATCCTTCCCTACACCCCTTCCCGTGCACTCCGCTCCATGGATAATCCTTCTTATCTGTTCCCTTCTCTCCACTACTGGCCAACTCCAGGACTTCGCGCCTTCTGTCTCGCTGCACCCTACGCCTGGAATAAACTTCCTGAGCCCCCATGTCTTGCCCCATCCTTGGCTACCTTTAAATCTAGACTGAAAGCCCACCTCTTTAACATTGCTTTTGACTCGTAACCACTTGTAACCACTCGCCTCCACTTACCCTCCTCTCCTCCTTCCTGTACACAATTACTTTGATTTGCTTACTTTATTTTTTGTCTATTAGATTATAAGCTCTTTGAGCAGGGACTGTCTTCTATGTTTGTGCAGCGCTGTGTACGCCTTGTAGCGCTATAGAAATGCTAAATGGTAGTAGTAGTAGTAGTACTTGGTCGAAGGTGAAGAAAATCCTCTGTTCTTCATCCACAAGCTGACCCAGAATCCTACATCCTCTATCTTCCCATTTAGAGAACACCGAATATCCCAAACCCTCTGGGAAATGCTACATTACCCATCATTCTGAGATACTGGGAAGCATCCGGGGAGCGTTGTTGTCGTCTCCACCATATCCACACTCTCCGCATTGGTTTTAAAAATTCTAATTTATTAGTAATCCGATGGTTCCCACTAGTGCCCAAAAGAAGTAAATTAAGAAAAGTCCACGGGTGGCTCCAATCTTTGAACCCTTCCCTAGGTAGAAATCGCGGACACCCCCTCTACTCCCTCATAAATAAGTCGCAGCATTGCCGCTGCATTATACTGACGTAGATCCGGTAAACCCAGGCCTCCCTGGTCTTTGGTGTTTGTTTACACCTTATATAAGTGCAAACAAAGAAACTGACACCTATTATAAAGAAGAATAATCAACAATTTTTATTTTTTCAACTGTCCTCCCTTGGACAGAGGCAGTATGAGAACATCATACTGGAAGCAAAGTATACTCACAATATATGATTAGCAGTAATACAGAGATATATGTTTGCTTATGTTACATATATTTTGCTCTTCTTATATACACTTACTTTCGTACTGCACCCAATGCCTGCACGTCAGCAACCCTTTTCTTTGAAGCCTGTTCTTTCTTATCTACAAATGTCAGCAGCATTCCTTCTACCCTTGCACAGACTGTCTCTGTTTCACACAAGGCTACCCAGCTCAAGGCTGATTCTATGACTCCCTTATTGTTTTCACAGGTTTGTGACTCATAGGCAACCTTGTCTGGTCCCCCTCTGAATTGGGAAACTATCTGGCTGATGGATAAGTATAAAATGCCTGAATCCAATATGCATAAGCCCCTGTAATGCCGAACCGCCCCAAGACCCCAAAAAGATAAGGCCAGGATATGCTGTCAAAGATCTTTTCCATGTCAAAGGCCTACAATGGCTCCAAATCTCCTTTCCCTTTGAGCTCATGAATAGCCGTTAACGCTTGCATGATATTCATAGATGCTTATCTCCCTGGGACAAATCCTACCCGGTCCTCATTGAAGTAGTGGTGTGAATGACCTGATTAAGGCGGCGTGCAAAAATAGCTTGCCAAAAGCTTCACGTCTTGATCCAGCAGGAGATGGGCGGTAAGATCCACCTGTCCTGCGTCCTTACCCGGTTTCGGCAAGAGTACTATATGAGCCATGTTGGCGCGTATGTGGGTTCCCCCCTCTACCAACTCATTAAACCAATCTTTCAAAAGGTGTAGCCACCAGGTCAGCCATTATACGGTAATAATTGGGCCCAAACCAATCCGGGCCCGGTGCCTTTGTCAATTTTAAAGCCTTGATTCTCAATCGAATTTCCCCTCTGAAATGGGTGCATTGAGGTGCAATCCATGCTCTGCCATTATACAGGGAACCCGCAGCTGCTGAAAAAAATCCTCGCACTGGGTATGGTCAAAGTCTCGGGCTTGATACAGAGAACTATAATATTGTATAAACTGCTGACGAATGTGGTCTTCTGTGGTATACTCCCTTCCGGCATCATCCCTAATCACTGAAATAAATTGCTTCTTACAAGAGGATCTAACTAAGTTGGCCAACAGCTTGCCCACTTTGCTACCCCACTTAAATAAGCGGAGCCATTGAAAATATATATCCCTCTCCGCCCGTTGGGTCAGGAGCTCAGTTATCTGTGTCTAACCTGTTTCAGCTCCATCCTAAAGTGAGCAGTCATATGAGCTATATGTTGGCGCCGTAGCTGATGATGCTCTCTGGAGAGGTGCAGGAGTTCTGCCTCCCTCTGTTTCCTTTTCCCAGCTGTGTAAGCTATAATGTGCCCTCTCATGACTGCTTTCAAAGCTGCCCAGTCCATTTCGGGTGAGATATCTGCTGTCTGATTATATTGCTTATATTCCAACCATTTAACCCTTAAATATTCGTGGAATTCCTTATCATTGATTAGAGCAGGGGAGAATCTCCACACCCGCTCACCCGGCTCTGCGGACCACGGGATCACCATTTCAACAGCCTGATGGTCACTTAATACTGAGTCCACTATCTGCCCCTTGGAACCCTGGCACCCACCGAGGGGGAGACCAATAGATAATCCAATCTAGAGTAACACTCCATGAGGGTGAGAATAAAAATGTGAATTCATTCCCCCTGAGGATTAAGAAGTCGCCAAACATCTACCAGCCCTAGCTGGTTAAGTACAAAATGGACTCCTTTATTTTCCCATGTCTCACCTCTAAGGTCTTGGCGGTTTCAGTCAATTGTGGGGTCTGCCACCACATTGAAATCACCCCCCAGAATGAGCTGATGACCAGTGTATGTAACCACCCTGGCCACCAAGTCAGAGAAAAATTTATGGGAATACACATTTGGCCCATATATATTACAAAGCAATATATGTTGCCCCCAGAGTTCTCCTAATACCAATATGTATCTCCCCTCTGGATTATGTATTATTGTATGTATAGTAAAGGGTAGGCATTTATGTATAAGAATGGCCACCCCTCGTTGCCTTGAGTAATATGAGGAAAATCCCACGTCACCCACCCAGCCCCTTCTTAATTTCTGATGTTCAAGCGCCGACAAATGTGTCTCCTGGAGGTACGCTATATCGACCCCCCTCTTATTCACCATGGTCAGAATCTTGGTGCGCTTTATGGGGGAACGAATGCCATCAACATTTAGAGTAATAATTTTTAAGTTAGCCATATGTTATACAGGTAGCATTCCAAACATTCAATGATTGTTGATCATCCTCACAGGTCTCCCAGCTGAACCCGTAAGGAATGAAAAATATAATCACAGAGAATCCTCCTATCGTTACTTTATCTTTGTTCCCCAGCAAATTCAAAGGCCCCCTAATCCAACAATCCTGAAGCTTACCCCTCCCCCCTCCCAATCTATCCCTCTTCCTCTCTACCACACATACCATATCCAGCCAAACACTCACTCTTTTACATTCCATCCCCCCTTCCCCCCTCCCATCTCTACCTCAATTATCCACTTTCATCCTTCACTTACCTAAATCAATCAACTCCCATCCGTCCTCTACGCAAACCGCAGAGGGAGGTTACCCCCCCAGACCCTGCCTTCTCAAATATTATGAACATCACTGCACAACAGAACATAAACATCCTGAACTATCCCTTCCCCACATATATAAATACGTTCATGTCCATTAGCACAACCCCCCCCCCCCCCCGGCACAGCAAGTACAATTCGATCCTGCCAGCTTCCAGGATGCCATGAGCACAGTGCAAGCAGAAAACCCTCCCCTCTTCATATAAATGACCTGTCCAAGAGAACTATTGTAAACAAGTCCTGTAACTGCAAACCAGTCCAACAACTAGAGAGAGAAGAAATAGAAAATGTTAATGAAAAGTAGAAAAACCGTTGAAAAATAAGGCACCAAATACAGCGCCACGTCGTTTCACTTTCAAGCTGGATACAATGATCATACCCATCAGCTGTCACAGCCTGCCTTCCTGTAGCTTAAGCCGAGCAATGAGTCTCCTTCTGTGCAGCTACCTTGTGTTTGTTAAGGTTGTCCATGAATTTCTGCACCTCTGCTGCTTCCTGGAAAAGAAATACTTGACCCGCCAGACCCTCAGCTTAACAGGGTATAAGAGTGCAAAGCGTATGCCTCTCTTGTGCAACGCTGTGCAGGTGGGCGCCATTTCCTTCCGCAGCATGGCCACCCTCGTGGAATAGTCATTAAACAAAAGCAGCTTATGCCCTTCATACTCCACAGTCTCCCGAGCCCTATACGCCCTTAACACTTGTTCCTTCTCTTGCCAGTTAGTGAAGTGAGCTATTGCTGCTCTGGGCTTAGTTGCATTTTCGGCTCTGATTCCTATGCGATGTACTCGGTCACAGCAAAATTTATTCTCCCCAGCCTGAAGATTCAAACGTTCCGGCAGCCAGGTATCAAAGAATTGGTAAAGCTTTTTGTCTGCCACCGATTCTGGCAATCCTATAACTCTCAAGTTATTCCTTCGGTTCCTATTCTCCTGTTCATCCACTCTGTCTCTCAGCTCCTTTGCTTCTTTCCGCAGTAGGGATATCTGGGCTGCCATAGCTTTTGTCTCATTTTCTCCCACCGATACTCTCTGCTCCACTTCTGTGAGGCGCTTTGTATGTGAATCAAGTTTTGCAGTTATGCCATCCACAGCTGATTGCAGCCTGGTAAACCTGTCTTCCAGTGCTTCTGAAACCGATCTTGATATTTCCTTCACCCACTCGGGTGACTGTGAGGGTAAAGAGCCCTGTACCTCTGGAGCCTCTGCCATCTTGTTCAAACTCTGTCTCTGCTGTACCTTAGTTTTCCTCTGTTCCCTCGTGGGCATGCCTTTTCCAATTCGTTTGAAAAGTCACTACTCTCAAGCCCAGCAGTTGGAGGTAAGTACTGATTTAATCAGGGGTCGTCTTTTCAAAGTGATTCTGGGGTTTTAGCTGATTTAAGCAGGAAATCCCGGGAGCCTCTCTCCCTTGCTGCTGTTCAAGCAGCAGGCATCACATGACCCCTATTTTAGTTTTATAGTATGGTCTTTTGGTCTGCCTTATTGCGTATTTGTATTTTCTTTGTGATTGTTTCCTTGTGTTGAGTGTGTGTTCATCCTTTGTTTTTTTTTTCCATGCTCGTTCAAGTTTCCTGGATTGTGTATTTAGTTTTTTCAGTTCCTCGTTGAACCATGGTATTGAGTTATGCTTACGTGAAGTTTTTGTTTGTAAGGGTGCTATTTCGTCTAGTATGCTTTTGCATCTTTTATCCCATTTCAAGAAGTAGTTTATGGGAATCTGTTTGCGCTGTCCATTCATTGTTGTATAGCAGTTGCCAGAATGTTTTTGTGTCTACATGATCTCTTGTTCTGTAGGATGTGTGTTCTTGGATTTGGTGTGATCCCTTCTTCCGCCAGTGTAGGGATAGGTTTAATTTATAGTGATCAGTCCAGGGTGTTTGACCATTTAATATCTGTTATTGTTAAGTGCTGGTCTGTTGAAAGTTTGTGAGAGATGAGATCAATTGTGTGCCCTTTGACGTGGTTTGCTTGCATTTGTGGCCATTTGGGATCCCATAGGTGTAGGAATTCCTTATATTCTCATGCGCTGATTGAGTTTGGGTCTTCTAAGTGAAGGTTGATGTCTCCTAGTACTAGTACATTAGAGTTGGCTACACATGTATTTGAAATGAAGTTGGTCTGGGCTTCGTTCCAGTTACCTGGAGGTCTGTAAAACAGAACACAATTCAGGTGATTGTGTAGGGTTTTGTTGTGGATTCTGATTGAGGCAATTTCAAGCTGAGATGTCATGGACTAGGCATTGGTTTCAGTGGTATAGTCTGATCAATAGATTAGTGCTATGCCTCCTCTCTTTTCCTTCCTGGTCCAGTGTGTGATTTTGTATCCTGGGGGGCAGAGGTCTAGGATTATGGGGTCCTTTTGGTCCGTGGATCCAGGTTATTAGTTGTCTTTTCTTTGGTGTGGTGGGTTTGTTTGGACCCTTCTTTGCATTCTGTCCGCATGTTGGTGTTCTTCCTTTGATTAAGTTGTTCTCAGCTTGATGGGGTGTGGTGTGTCTGATCAATCTTTGGTGATTATTCAGTATGCGTATAGTGTTACTTTCTGTTAGCGGAATGGTTAGGGTAAAGTGGATCAGTGTTAAGGAGTAGATTTTTTTTTTTTTTTGTTACATTTGTACCCCGTGCTTTCCCACTCATGGCAGGCTAAATGCGACTTACATATTGTATACAGGTACTTATTTGTACCTGGGGCAATGGAGGGTTAAGTGACTTGCCCAGAGTCACAAGGAGCTGCCTGTGCCTGAAGTGGGAATTGAACTCAGTTCCCCAGGACCAAAGTCCACCACCCTAACCACTAGGCCACTCCTCCACAGAGTAATTTGAAGGTATTCACAAAGTAGTTTGAAGGTATTCATTTTGGTTTTTGTTTACTGTGGGCTACTAGCAAGACTTAGTAAGACTGTGTTCTGATGATTGGGTCTTTGATAAGGTTTTTGTTCTTTGGGGTGGGTCTGGTGTTCTAGTCTTGCATGTTATTTCAGCTAGCCTTTCATGCTAGTGAGATTGGTAGTGGATCAGGTTTCACTGATAGGTCAGTTAGCAGAGGAGATGGGGGTGGGGGGAGAAGAGTAGTTCTGAGTCAGATTCTCCTTTGATCTGTCTCTTGACAGCTAAATGCTTCCCACCTCCTTGCCCTGAAAGTCTTCAGGACTCCTGGTTCTGACCTTGGCTGGGCAGATGGGAGGGGGGAGCTTCAAGGTAATTAGCAGTGAGGTGTTACACATGCAACACAGAGAACTTGCAGTGCAGAAGGGTCACCCAGAGGTATTCCTGTTCTGCTGCAGGCAATCCTAATCTCCCTAGGCAGCTATTCAGTTTGTACTTTGATTTCTTACTGTCATGCCCCTCTGGACCCGTGAGATATTGTGTGAATATCTTGAGATATTGCTGTTGGGCGGGATATTACCCTTGGAGCACCAGCAGATCCCCAAGTCTATTTACTGTCCGATTTCCTTCGTTGAGTGACCCCCTGTGGTTTACTCACAGTTTGATGCTCAGTGGTGTGCTCTGCATCACAGAAACTCTGGCCTCTCCCCGAGTGGACACGGCCTGCTCCCCCTATGGCGGACGGCGTGGAGCAGCGCGGACCGGTCGCGAGCCGCCCAGGTCCTATTCGTCTTGTCTCAAGAGCGTCGCTGGCAGTTGCTCCTCTCACCCGCTCTTCCCGGCTCTGCAGCCGCATGTGGAGCGCTCCCTGCTCCTCCATTGTATCATCCTCTCCTACTTGTGTTCACATGCACACTTTGTGGCAATTGACTAATTCCTTATCAGTAGCGCGTTCACCCAGCGTGCAAAACCATGTAGCAAACAAATAAGAAATACCTGATGTCCTTCCTCTCTGAACACACATTTCTGTTGGAACATCATGAACTTTGCAGGGTCCTCAGTCTCTCATCACCATCAAAGTTGTCTCCATGTGTATCTGCCATATATGGGCTGCATAGCCTCAGTTCCTCCTGTCACCTTGACATGTAACATGTACTTTCCATTTACTGAGAAAGCACTGTAGCTTACATGCAATTGCAGGAAGAAACTAAAATATGCTGATGACAGCAAAGCAAGGAAAACTGAGGGCCAGCAGAGCCATATTACAGGCCTAATATAGGAAGGAATTGGCCACTGTTGGAAACAGGATGCTGGGCTTGATGGACCTTTGGTCTGTCCCAGTATGGCAATACTTATGTACTTGTGTACAAGAAGCAGTATGTGTTTGAAGGTTTCTTGTTCTGGGCTCTGATTGGCCCAGGAGCTCATTTTCATTTGAAGGTGTACTGGCTTTGCTCCAGTCTTAGCCAGGAAGAAGAGAGAGACAGATCTTGCTAAGGCCCTGTGAACACTTACATTAATTAATTGAACCATATTTCAGGTACCTCTTATGTTTACTGATTGCACTTTTTCTGCCCACTGTTCAATATTTTTATGAGAAGAAACACAATTGTTTCTTTGCCCTGTTTGGATTGATAAGAATCCTGGTGGTTTGTGTGTTTGGTCTGAGAGTGCTTTCTGGGAACTGTGGGACCACTGGGAGTGTGGCTTCAGTAACCTAGAAATCACTGGGGATAATTTGAGCGTAGGAGACTCGCCCAGAAGCAGTTGTGACCCAGTCGGTGGGAGGATGGTATTAGTGTAGAGCACAAGCAGCAGGTGCAGGTGGACCTGAGCTGTGCTGAGGATAGACCCTCTACGTTGGCAGCGGGGTAACCCCAGCTAGGTGGCTAGGCGTTTCTTGACACCACCTACATAGAAATGTTACCTTTTAAAGAGGGAAAGGTTTTCTATCTGGTGTGCAGCCAAGAGTGCTTGACCCAGCTACATGTTCTCTTCCTACCCTTATGGAGTACCTCCTCCATCTTTCAGATTCTGGCCTCAAAACTAACTCAGGGTATACTTGAGTGCCATGGATGCTTTTCATTCTAAAGTTGATAATAAACCACTTTCCATTCATCCTTGATAGTTAGATTCCTGAAAGGTTAATTTCATACCAAACCACCTGTGCTGGCATGGGATTTCAATATCATCCTAGGAGCTCTCATGAAACCTCCATTTGAACCACTCTATTCCTGTTCGCCTAAGTTCCTCACATATAAGGTAGTGTTCTTAATAGCTCTTATTTTTGCCAGAAGAGTGGGCGAACTTCAAGTCCTTGTAGCAGACCCACTTACACCAGGTTCTATCACATCAGGCTTGTGTTTCGTCCCCACTCCTAAAGTGTTATCGGAGTTCCACTTGAATCAGTCCATTGTACTTCATCTTCTTCCCAAAGCCACATTCTCATCCTGGAGAGGCAGCACTGCATACCTTAGACTGCAGGCGTGCTCTAGTATACCGTCTAGAATGTGCAACATTTCATAGGAAGCCCTGCTAGCTTTTTGTGTCCTTCAGCTGTAACAGATTAGGGATTCCCATCAGCAAACATACACTATTTCAACTTGGCTGGCTGATAGTATCTCCTACCATGCTCAAGCTTGACTGACCCTTCAGGGCCGTGTCCACTGCTCACAATGTAAAAGCCATAGCGGTTTCAGTAGCTCATTTCCGCTCTGTCTCCATTTGAAGAAGTTTGCAAGGTGGCAACGTGGTCTTCTATCCACACCTTCACTGCTCACTACTGTCTGGAGCAGCATTCTAGGTGAGATAGTCAGTTTAGAAAGCAGTCCTGCAGAATCTTTTTTTCTGCTTAAGTCTCACTTTCTACACAGGTTCATCATTATATGGTGAGCCCGACAGCTAAAGTGTCACACATGTGAGAATATACCTGTTTGTCCTTGGAGAAAGCTAAATTACTTACCTGTAACAAGTGTTCTCTGAGGAAAGCAGGCATATAATCTCGCATCCCTCCCACTTCCTTTGAAGTTGTCGTCATAGCTTTAATATTGTACTGCTGGTCCCACGCTTCAGCGTCAGTCCGAGATGCACTCGCTCATGTGCGGTTGTGGCACTGCTTCAAAGATTTAAAGTGACAATGCAGTTAGCATTGTCCGCACAGGGCTCCATGGATTACATCAAGCACGTGCGAGAATGTGCCTGCTGTCCTTGGCGAGAACTGCTACAGGTAAGTAACTTAGTTTTTCTGCAAGCCTCACCTCTCCAGCCCCTCTGCCAGCAGTTCTCTTACACCCTTTACAGGTCCTCTGGTCCTCTCTTAGCCCTTCCTTTCCCTTCCTCTCTGTCAGCAATTCATTACCTTGCCAAGTGACTCTCTTAGTACTTCTCCCCCTATCTGTGGTTGGCCAAAGGCTGATCTATACTACTGTTGTTCTGTGCTCCCCCTGTTAGCCCATTAGCCAGACATTCCGTAGCCAGCCAATAGGCTGCAGAGGAAGGCAGGAGCAGTAACCTAGGAGGCATCAACCTTCCTTTCTGCTTTCCCCATAAGTTCATTGGCCAAATATTCCTTAGCCAGCCAGTAGCTGCAGGGTGAGATGGGAGTAGCAGCTAAGGGAACAGGCGTCCTTCCTGCTTTCCCGTTCTGTTCTACATCTCGAAGCTTTCAGCTCTGCTACCTTGGCAGTTTTGGAAGGAATATTGGGGGTGCCCTGGTACCTTTAGATACACTAGTTATTTCCCTGTCTGTTTTGTACCTGAGACAATGAGGAGGTTAAGTGACTTGCCCAAGATCACAACGAGCAGTAGTGGGATTTGAACCAGTCTTCTCTGGTTGTCGCTCCAGTGCTCCAGCCACTAGATTGCTCCACTCTGCTCAAGATAAGTATTTTGCTTTGGTTGCTGTACTAGTTCCAAGAAGTCCTGCTATATACATAAATATTGCCATACTGGGAAAGACCAAAGGTCCATCGAGCCCAGCATCCTGTTTCCAACAGTGGCCAATCCAGGTCACAAATACCCGGCAAGATCCCAAAAATGTACAAAACATTTCATAGTGCTTATCCCAGAAATAGTGGATTTTCCCCAAGTCCATTTAATAATGGATCTGAATAGTAGCATTTCAGGCTTCGTTTGGAATGAGAGGGCTCCCCAGATCAGACAGGAACTGCTCCATAAACTCAAGGTAGCAGCGTAGTATTGCCAAATCTGGGTTTTATTTATTCAGCACCTCCAGTCCTGGCTTAATCCTGGATGCAGAGATGCTTAGTTGTCCCTGGCTGATTCCATCGACCCAGGAGTCTTATTAATGGCTGACACATTACCTAGGGTTAGGTAGATTTGCTGGGTTAGCCCAATGCTTGCGCACACTGTGTCTGGGGATCTATAAATCAACATTTTAAGGTAGGGGTGGGTAATTAATACATCCTTGGCTGATAATGCATGCATTTCACTGCGAGCATTTTCATACATGTTTGTGGTTTGAGGGATAGTGCTTTAGGATTCTTGGGGCCAAATTTGGGTTTGAAGACGTGTCAAGATTTTTTTGTTTACTTTTATTGAAATATCCATACAATTACCAAGTAAAGTCACTTGTACAGATTAGCTCTTAGTAATCAATACAAAGAAAAAGCAGAAACAAATTTAAAGCAAGAAATACCTAGAAGTGCACCATGGTTAGGGGATATCCAGGTAAGAAAAGAAAAATAAAACATCCTTAAAGATCAAGAAACAACGAATCCATGCATTTCACAAGGAATGGAGTCACATGCTTCCTACTAGTCTTTTACTATAATGAAGCTTGAAGTTGGGGAGGATTTAAAAATAAAACAGATTTAATTGAAATTTTACAATACTTAAGTGGAATTTTAGGGGGGAGAAAAAGCACCTGATCATTCCTCTTCTGTCTCTTTAGCCACATCAGGAAATAGCCTTACATCACAGTTCAAAAACACACCTAGGATTCCTAAAATATTGCCTCTCCCTATCTGCTGAAAGAGCTACAGAGATAGATTAGCAGGAACATAATTTTCAGCCAACAAAGCAGAATCTTCTGAGATTCTGTTTCAGAAGTTCCTTAAGGAAAACTTTGCATTGTCTTAGGGAGTGATAATATATTTTTACTACCAGTGGAACAAGTTAAAATGCTACTTTCAAATGTTCAATTAAGTAAAATGTAAGCATATCTTATTGAGTTACAGCCAATTTTGGAAGATTTATAATCCTTAAATTCAGTCTTCTAACAGTGTTCTCTAAACTCTGTCTTATCCTTGACATTAAAAGCTATTTAAGCATAGCTGATTCTATTACTAGCACAGATTATGCTTTAGCAGACTGCTTCTGAATTACCAATTGAATCTGAGAATTCTTAGACTCTAGTAGAGGAGTGGCCTAGTGGTTAGGGTGGTGGACTTTGGTCCTGAGGAACTGAGTTCGATTCCCACTTCAGGCACAGGCAGCTCCTTGTGACTCTGGGCAAGTCACTTAACCCTCCATTGCCCCATGTAAGCCGCATTGATGCCTGCCATGAGTGGGAAAGCGCGGGGTACAAATGTAACAAAAATAAAAAATAAAACAGCAGTATGTGTCCCTAGGCAGAAATGTGCTCCCAGAGCTCAGTAATTTGTGAAGTGAGAGCAGCACCTAGGCCCTGAATGTTTTCCTATGTAGATGCCAATGTTTAGGGTGTGATAGGACAGTGATGCTGGGGATTTCACAGGAGTACTCCACTGATACACCAACAGCCAAATAATGGTGGATAGCTTGAGGTAGACCATCCCTTGATGAACCAGCTTCGACAGGAAATACTTGCTTCTCCACACGTACTCCAACTTCTGGTTCTGAACTAAGCTGAAGTAAGCTTGCTGGACATCCTTTCATGGCTAAGGATACTAAAAGAGACAGAACTGGATTCAACCAAGGTCCCTGACCTAAACACTTCTCTGGACATTGCTAGAGGAGGTCTGAGGTTTGATGCTGAGTCACTAACTCCGAAGTTAACATTTCCAGTTTCAGACTAGTTTCCTGGACGACCAGCCTCTGCATAAAAGTCAGTTGGGCCAGAGGTGTAACGGTTTGCTGCAGTTCTGAGGAGTGCACGACACAGCTTGCCTTTGTGCTTCTATTTAGTAGACAAGGAAAGCAGAATTTGGAGCTTCAGAGAATAACCACCACCATCTTGGAAATCCCCTTGTGTCAAGAGTTTGAGATTGCCCATAGTTCCTGAATTACTTCAGCTTCAGGCTGGGCTCCCAGAGGTGCCATCATTGGGGTTCTCGGATGTCACAGACAGCAGTGGAAGAGGTGTTTTGTTTGGATAGCGAGACCTCTAGGCTTATTGCTGTGCTATATCGATGCTTATTGGAAATTAATCAAGCATTAGAACTCTGATCTGCAGCTCCATCTCAGCACTTATGAATGAGCCTGAGCATATAGTGTGTCTGCTGTAGGAAGGTGAACACATTTGACTCCTGCACTGGGTTTATAGATGCCTCCCATTTTTTGCTAGCTTTGACACTTCCTCGTCCATTCTGCGGGAGGGCTTGTTTATAGATGCCTCCCATTTTTTTGCTAGCTTTGACACTTCCTCGTCCATTCTGCGGGAGGGCTTGTGGGCAGCGTGATACATCCCTCCACATGTGGATGATTCTGTTTTTTTTTCTCTGTCTTCTGAAGATGGGTTGAGTTAGAAGTAAATTCAGCTGCACGGACAGAATGCACCCCTTGTTAGCTCTAATTCTGCTAGCTTGGCCTCCCTGGTAACTGCTGGCTTCTACCTAATTACACTGGTAAACGGCATTTTTGTTACAAAGAATGTGAATGGGGTTCTTAGCTAAGTCATGGGTGCTGAATCGAAAATGAAATCAGTTTTTGCCTATCGGGCTCAGTTTCTTGTGACACACTACCCTTTTATAAAAATCCTTGAAAACAATGCATTTTGGTACCCTGCTGTGCAGGGCCGCCAAGAGGGGGGGGGGGGGGGGGGGGGGGCGGGGGGACAAAATCCCCAGGGCCCGGGCCTTCAAGGGGGGCCTGGTGCCAGTCCCACCAGCCCTCTGACAGTCCTGCCACCGGGCCGGCCCCCTGTCTTTAAATCACCGCGTGGTGCGACTCTCCCTCCTCACCTCCCTGTGAGGCGGAACTCCTCCCTTCGGGTCTCCTTTCCTCCCTGTATCCCGCCCTCAGGGGAGCAGCAGCGGCGACCTCGGAGGGGGGAGGGGGAGCGGCGACCTCGCGGGCGGGGCGGGGGGCGAGGCGCCCTTGTCCCGGGCCCGGCCAAGTTTCTCGGCGGCCCTGCTGCTGTGGATTAATTTAATTCAGCAGTTGTAATTGTTGGAAAAACAATTGAAATATACTAGGAATTACAATACAAAACCCTTAGTTTAGAAAGCCACCACCAGGAAATAAGGGAGGTTTGGCAACATTGCTCATGAGTCATGCTCGAACATGTTCAAACACGTTCTGTTGCGTCAGTTGCCACCTGTATCTCAGCATTGAGAGTTCAGTCAACAATTGCTGTTGGAAGTGATTGCTTGTAGTTCTACGTTTGTGAAGGTGTGTGTTTTGTGTCATTTCAGAAGAAATGCCTCGTACCTGTGCAAATAGCCCAAATTCTTTTTGTTATATCTGTGGAGAGTTTACTCTGAAATCGCAAAAACGAAAACTTAATCCTCTTGTAAAAAAGTGCTACGAACTATATTTCGGGTGTAAGGTTGGTGAACAGGACCGCAAATGGCTCCCCACATTTGCTGTTTGATGTGTGTTACACTCCTGACAGGCTGGTTAAAAGGAAGACGTTGCATGCCCTTTGCTGTTGCCATGATTTGGAGGCAACCAACGGATCACACAACAGACTGCTATTTCTGTCTGACAAAAATAGCAGGAATCACCTTGAAAACAAGGAAAACTGTGCAATATCCTAACTTACCATCTGCTATAAGACCTGTATGTCACAGTGAAGAATTGCCAGTACCAGTGCCTCCTGAGAATTTGATAGTGAGTGAAGATGAATACAGTGACGAACATGCAGAAGACAGAGAAGGGGATATGCATACCGACCCATCATTTCAGGACCTCTGTGAATCAAATGTGCCCCACTTTTTGACACAAGGGGATCTCAACGATCTTGTTCGTGATTTAAATTTGTCGAAGCAACAGGCTGAGCTTTTAGGTTCGAGATTAAAAGGATGGAATCTTCTTTCTTGCCATACGAAAGTGAGTGTTTTTCGTGACCGACATGCTATTTTTTCTGAATATTTTTCCAAGGAAGGTGACATGGTCTTTTGTAATGACCTTTTACTGGTCTTTTACTCTTATGTTGCTTATATCTTTGATTTCTTTGTGAACTGAGACAGTTTTTTTTGGAACTCTTGTAGCACAAGCGTGTCATTTTGCCAGATACATATAATAGCTACATACGCCGACACAAGCATTTACAAAAAACATTATCACATGAAAACTGAGGCTGAAACAGAAATTCTGAAATGAGATCTGGATTCAGGGAAGAATTATCTTCCAGAAAATGTATGTTTTGTTCTTGTTACAGAAAAAAAGGTTTTTTTTGTAGACCAGTGTTATAGGAGCTGGTTTTATATTTGATGCATACTACAAGATTCATTACTTCTGGAAGGAGAAACCCAACTTTAAGTCCAAAATGGGCCAGGTGAAGGACATTACTATAGTTGAAAAGCTGCTACATTGCTGAGAAATAATCTGAACACTTAAGTTACCGTGTTTCCCTGAAAATAAGACACTCTTATATTAATTTTTGCTCCCCAAGACCCGGGAGGGCCTTATTTTCTGGGAACATCGGGTCCCCCACCCCCACCTGAGGTCGCCCCCCCCCCCCCCCCGAGATCGCCGGCTCCCCCCCCCCCCCCCCCCTCGATCGGCGGCACCCCCTGCCCTCAGTCGCTCCCGGAACTAACCTCTTAAACACTTCCTTTCACCATTCATCTTCGCACGTCGCAGCAAGGCAGGCCACTCCTTCCTTCCATGTCCCGCCCTCGCCTGACGTAACGTCAGGTGAGGGCGGGACACGGAAGGAAGGAGTGACCTGCCCTGCTGCTTGCTGCGAGTGCGAAGATGAATGGTGAAAGGAAGCGTTTAAGAGGTTAGTTCCTGCAGCGACTGAGGGCGGGGGGAGCCGGCGATCTTGGGTGGGGTGGTTTCCCCCGAAAAATAAGACCTCCCCTGCTAGGTCTTATTTTCGGGGGAGGCCTTATATTTTCAAATTGCATCAAGACCTCTAGTAGGTCTTATTTTCGGAGGATGTCCTATTTTCGGGGAAACACGGTATGTGGACCATACTGGGCATGTGTGGATGGACTGAGATGAGATACCTGGAATTGAAGCATGGTATCAGTTTTGAGCCCTTCTGATTGGGGGGATAATGTTGATAACTGAATCCTTTTTTGTGTTCTGGCATCTTGTGTAGTTTAAATTGAAAGCTTAAAAATGATTTTCTCTTGACAGAATTCTCATGAGGTTTGTATATAAACCTTAAAATATTCAACTTCTCATGGGTTTAATTATTGCTGTTCACTTGTAGCATAAAAATTGCAAGGACATTTTTCTTACTAAGAAAGGCAACTAGCATACTGCTTGTTTACTTGTATTGGGGTGTCACAACTTTCACTATTGGAAGCTGTAATTTGCCTATCTTTACCTTATATTTAGCATCATTGTATACCTTTTAAAACATTTATTTATGTTTACCTATTGTAAATTTATAAAGTGCAAGTATTTATAAAGTCTAATCTAAATTGTCTTAAATTCATATAGCTGAGTGTCACTATATAGTTACACACAGTCATCTTGGTGTGTATGTATATAAATGTATTTATTTATTTTTACAGCTACAGGAAGATGATCAGCTATTTCCATTTGATTTGGATGAATTTGTTACTGTTGATGAGGTGGTGGAAGAACCCCTGGAAGAAAAAGCAGAAGAAGCTGCAAAAATAGTATCTCCTCAGACTAGGAAAAATCTGCCAAAAAGAGGGAAACGGAAAGAACCAGTCAAGGAGAATTTACCCTTGGAACCTAGTTCCAAAAGGAGCAGAGACAAGGAGACCACCCTGGAAACTCCTAAGCAGGAGCTGTCTTTTGTCACTTTGGATGAGATAGGGGATGAGGAGGATGGGGCAGCTGCAGAAGCAGAAGATGCTAGTGTACAAGCAGTAACAGATCCACAAGGTCTAAAGACCAAAGATGAAATACTTCCTGAGGGCGATCCAATTCCAGCTGTCAAAGATCCCCGGTCTCTGTTCACTTTAGATGAGATAAGCGATGAAGAAGATGTGATGTTTCAGAGCACAGCTAAAGATTCGTGTGTTTCAGTAGAGGAAGAACCTGAAGAGCTTGATAAAGGGCAGCCTCTAGTTACACTAGATGAAGTAGGAGAAGAAGAGGAGTCAACTTTGTGTGCTGAATCTTCTAATTTAAAATCTGAGGTCATCCTTAAAGAGAAGGTAGAAGAATCCAGTAGTACGGTAGTTCCTGAAGAGAATGTTTTGTCTCAAACTGTCGAAAATCTTGTCAGTATAACCACACACAAAGCATCAGGAGACAACAATGAGCAACCTTTGGTGACGTTAGATGAAGTTAATGAAGATGAAGAGGAGTCCATGGCAGATCTCAGCAGGTTTAAATTGGACCTTAACTTTGTCACTGTAGATGAAGTTGGGGGAGAGGAAGAAGAGGATGAAGACATAAAAGTCAGTGAAGAAACAATGCCAGAAGAAAAATCTGTGAGGAAGGCAGAGGTGACAGGAAATGAAATGGAGAAAACCCATTCAAATAAGCAGCAAATAGGTAAGAGGTTTAAGGAATCTTGAACTATATAGTAATTGGATAATGTTTTACTACAAACGTGAAGTGGCCAGGAAACTCTATTGATTTTAATGCAGGCTTTTTTTATTGCCCCGTAGAGATGGCGTTTGATTTGTGAGAGCAGAAATTGGAGAGTAAGAAGGCATGAAAATAGATGTTAGTACAGTAGGACGCTGATTATCCAAACTCCAATTATCCGGATGTCCAATTATCTGTACTGTTTCTGTTCATTTTTTAAATTTTTTAATTGTAATCTGTATTATAGTTATCACATTATGCCTGATACAGTAAAGAAAAAATGTATAACATCACACATAGTTTGGTATTTTTTCCCATTTATTATTAAAAACAAACAAAAAAAAAATGCTGAACACGTAATGCTCAGTGTGTGCTCTTTTCAAAAAGGAATGTCCAATTATCCAGATTGTTCTCCGGATAATCGCATCCTACTGTATTATAGAAACTGGGGGGGGGGGGGGGGGGGGGGTCTCATATTAGAAATCAGTTTGAAAGGGATAGTTATGGCTGAATGGTGACACCTGGTACTCAGACTTAAGTCACACATTATTTAGGGCTTCTGAAGGAGAAAAGTATTTTTGCAATGATAGCTGGGAGGAGATGGAAGCAGGGATATAAAAAACAAGATTGAAAATGTGAGTTGTGAATTAAGGCTCATACAGCAGTGTGAAAGTTTTTGTCTCCCCCCCCCCCCCCCCTTGATTTCTCTTATTTATATATGTCGCACTGAATGATTTCTGATCTTTAAACAAAATGTAATATTAGATAAAAGGAATCTGAGTAAACACACTAGTTTTTATTATTACATCATTTTTTTGTTTTTAAAAGTCACCCATGGGGAAAAAAGTAAATGCCCCCTTCGTTACTCAAACTAATTGACCAAATGTAATTGATGATTAATTCAGCTGATTGAACGCAACCAGGCTTGATTGCAAAGCCCTGTTGAATCTAAACCTCACTTTACCATGAGAGTTATTTACTACAAAGTTTCTATAACACTATACCGTGATCAAAGAAAATTCCAGAAGAGGAGAAAAAAGTTGTTGAAATATATTAGTGTGGAAAGCATTACAAAAAGCCATTGAAACCACATTGAGAGCCTTTGAGGCATATTTTCAAAGCACTTTGGGAGGCTAAGTTCCATATGTTTCTATGGAACTTTGGGAGGCTAAGTGCTTTGAAAATAAGCCTCATTATCTCCTAATGGAGAAGAAACAGTGGTGAAACCTTCCCAGGTGTGACCAGCATGCTAACATCATTCCAAGGGTGCAATGACAACCCTTATAGGAATTCACAAAAAACATCCCAGAACATCCAAAGAACTGCAGACCTCTCTAGCCTTAGTTAAGATAAGCAACCATGATTCCACAATAGGAAAGAGACTGGGCAAAAATCGGAGAGTAACAAGGCAGAAACCACTGCTATCTAAGAGTAAGATTAATGTTTTATTTCACGTTTGCAAAAACACACCTGGGTCATTCCCAGGCCTCTTGAGATAATGTTTTTGGACAGATGAGCCAAAAGTGGAACTTTAGGCAGGACAGGTCCCCTTTTGTCTGGCATTAAGCAAGTATAGCATTCCTTTTTAAGAATATCATGCCAACAGTTAAAAATTGTGAATGTATGGGGATGCTTTACTGCTTTAGGACCTGGTTGAAAACTTGTTGTTATTGAAGGAACCATGAATTCTTCAGTGTACCAGAAAATTAAGGAACGTGTGTAGACATCTGTCTGTGAGCTGCGGCTGAAGCATAATTGGGTTATGCAGCAAGTAGGGTTGCCAACTGGTTGGTTTTCAGCCATCCTGGCCAGTTTTGCAATGTAAGTATCGTAAAGAAGCTTGTAGAATATCATTTCGGTTTTCCATATCATCAAGCAGATCAATCCATAGACTGGTGGGTTGTGTCCATCTACCAGCAGGTGGAGATAGAGAGCAATCTTTTGTCTCTTTATATGTGGTCATGCGCTACCAGGAAATCCTCAGTATTCTCTTTATCTAGCAGGTGTGTAGTCACACGCAGCAGCTCTGGCTTGGTCTCCATGCCTATTTACTTAGGCTTTGTTGAGTACCTGGGGTTGAGGGCTCTTCATGAGCAAGTGCAAACCTGGTGGTGCCAGGTCCCTCCTTTTCTCCCCCCTCTCGCTGGCTCCGTTAAAAAAGAAACCCATAACAATCTTGAAGCAGAAAAGATTTTACTTGCAGCTGCTCACTGGGACACAATTTGTTGCAGCTCGGAGCAAGAAGCAGGTAATTTTACCCTTTCCTAGCAGGCAGGGGGTTCCCTGAACGTTTCCCTCGTGGATCATGGCGTCGGATGGTAAGGGCGTGAAAAAGTGCTCCCCGGACCGCGATCGCGTGGCTAGTGGGGAGGCGCGGGGATTGGAAGCAGAGAAGCCCTTTTTGGGCACCCTTCCGGACTTTGTTGATTTAGCCGGTTTTTCCTCCGTTGGGGCGTCGGTGCTTAGGCACCCATCCCCCAATGTCCGCCCTTCCGACGTCGGCTGCCCATGCAGCTCGGACGGTCTCTGGTATGGCCGCCTTTGAGTTGGGCGGCGGTAAGAAGATAGCAAAGTTTATGCGCCATGCTTCCCGCGCGGCTCCTTCCTGGAGTGACGCGCCAGACACCATTTTGGATGCGCAGCGCGCCTCTCCCCCGCTCTATGGAGTGGAGGTTGAGAGTTCCTCAAGGGCTGTGGCCCAGGTTGCAGAGGTGCACAAACGGGGGTTTCTCTCCCGAGTTTATATTGTTGCTGCATCAGGCCTTTCAACTGCAAAACGCTGCTCCTGCTCCCCTGTCAGATATGGGGGAAGAGGCTTCCCTGATCAAGCGCCCTCGGGTGGATCTTCGGGTCTTGGGGGACTCTGTCTCCTCTGATGTAGATGAGGGCAGCGTTTCTGAGTTCTCCCAAAGGTCCCTTGGGGATTCTTTGGAGAAGGCTGATCTTCGCCCTGATGGGGGAGATGACCCCTCTGCAGTGCGGCTTTTTTGCTCAGAGGAATTGCCTAGCCTGTTAGTTCAGGCTATGAGCATCTTGAGTATTTCCTGTCCTGAGGAAGGCCCTCCTTCAGCCTCAGCGGGTTCCGCTATTATGTTGGAAACCAAGCGCCCTTCCAGGACCTTCCACATCCATGAAGCCATGAAAACTCTAATTTCGGCTCAATAGGATTCTCCTGAGGCGAGTCTCAGGGTAGCCAGGGCCATGACTTGTCTGTACCCTCTGCCAGAGGGTGAACAGGAGGCCTTGTGCTGGCCGTCAGTGGACTCTCTAATCACTGCTGTGACAAAAAAGACGGCTTTGCCGGTGGAAGGTGGCTCTGCCCTTAAGGATTCACAGGACAGGAAATTGGAAGCAGCCTTAAAGTTGGCCTTTGAAGCGGCCGCCTTGAGTTTGCAGGCCTCTGTTTGCGGCTCCTATATGGCCAGGGCATGCCCGACAGTGGTGCAGCAGGCCTCCCCCTCAGATCCTTCCTTGAGGGCGGATTGGCCGGTCCTGGAGTCGGGCTTGGCTTACTTGGCAGACTTGCTGTATGATGTTTTGAGAGCCTCGGCTAAAGGTATGTCTCAGACAGTCTCTGCCCATCGATGGCTATGGCTTAAGCATTGGTCAGTTGACCATGCCTCCAAATCCCGCTTAGCCAAGTTGCCTTTTAAGGGCAAGCTGCTCTTCGGGGATGAGCTGGACAAGATCGTGACGGATCTCGGCAGTTAAAGGCAAGAGGTTGCCGGAGGTCAAGGCAAGGGCCAGCAGTGCTCGCCCTGGTTCCTCTAAGGGCCGTTTTCAAGAAGCCCGTCGGTATCGCCCGGGCAAGTCGGGCTCCTCCTTCAAGCAGAGGTTCTCCCCGAAGCAGCATTCCTTTCGCAGAGACCGCCGCTCAGGAGGTTCTTCCTCTGGTCCTCCCCCAGGGTCTCGTACCCAATGACGGGGCCCTGGTCGATGGCCCAGAGCAGATAGGAGGAAGGCTGTCCTCCTTTTCTGGGCGAGTGGACCAGGGTAACTTCAGACGCTTGGGTTCTAGACGTCATCAGAGACGGCTACAAGTTGGAGTTCTGCCGGCCCCAGAGACGGGTTCGTGAACTCTCCCTGCAAGTCTCCCCTCAAAGTGGCAGCAGTTCAGCAGACTCTGGATAATTTGCTCCGCCTTGGGGCGGTGGTCCCAGTCCCCTTAGAGCAGCGTAGCACAGGACGTTACTCCATTTACTTTGTGGTGCCACAGAAAGGAGGCTCTTCTCGGCCTATTCTCTACCTCAAGGGAGTCAATCGGGCCTTGCGAATACGGCATTTCCATAAGGAGACTCTCCGCTCCGTGATTGCTGTGGTACAAGAAGGAGAATTCATGGCATCCTTGGACATCAAGGATGCTTATCTGCATATTCCCATCTGGCCGCCTCAGCGCTTTCTGGGCTTTGCAGTGCTGGGCCGGCACTTCCAGTTCAGAGCCCTCCCGTTCGGGTTGGCTACGGCTCCGCGGACCTTCTCTCAGAGTGATGGTGGTCATTGCGGCTTATCTCCGCAAGGAAGGAGTGCAAGTCCATCCCTACCTGGACGACTGGCTGATTCGAGCTCCCTCCTTTGCGGAGTGTGGGAGAGCGACGAACAGGGTTGCTCTTCTGAGCTTCCTGGGATGGATCATCAACCGGGAGAAAAGTCAGCTGCGCCCGACTCAGTCCCTGGAGTATCTGGGTGTTCGGTTCGACACCCAAGTGGGCAGAGTGTTCCTGCCGGACAACCGGAGCCTCAAGATTCAGGCCCAGGTAGGCCGGTTCCTAGCCGCCTCAGCTCCTCGGGCTTGGGATTATGTGCAACTGTTGGGCTCCATGACGGCCACGATGGAGGTAGTGCCCTTGGCCAGGGCCCATATGAGGCCACTACACACTCTCTTCTGCGACGCTGGACTCCGGTTTCCAAGGATTACGCAGTTCGCCTTCCCCTGGACCCGGCGGTGAGAAGGGCGCTAAGTTGGTGGCTGATGTCGGACAAGTTGTCAGCCGGTATGCCTCTCATGTCCCCGGAGTGGATTGTCGTTACGATGGACACCTGCTTGACGAGCTGGGGAGCCCACTGCCTGGGAAGGACAGCGCAGGGGATATGGTCGTCGGTGGAGGCGAAGTGGTCCATCAACCTCTTGGAGCTTCGGACCATTCGGTTGGCGCTTTAAGCGTTTCTTCAGGTACGGATACTGAGGCCAGTTCGAATCCTGTCAGACAGTGCCACGGCCGTGGTCTATGTCAATCGCCAGGGAGGTACCAGGAGCGCTCCCCTAGCCAGGGAGGCCATGAAGTTATGCCAGTGGGCAGAGGCGAATCTGGACAAGCTGTCGGCGGCTCACATTGCGGGAGTCCTGAATGTCGAGGCGGACTTTCTCAGTCGCCATACCTTGGATCCCAGAGAGTGGCAACTGTCTGCTCTGGTGTTCTTGGAGATCACGAAGTGCTGGGGCATGCCGACCTTGGATCTGATGGCGACCTCGGCCAAGTGCCGCGGTTCTTCAGCAGAGGATGGGACCCTTGATCTCTGGGGGTCGATGCTCTTCTCCAGCAGTGGTCGGTACAGGAGCTTCTCTACGTGTTCCCGCCTTGGCCTATGCTGGGCAGAATTCTCGGCCGAGTGGCGAAACACCCAGGCCGGGTGGTCCTAGTGGGTCCAGACTGGCCCAGACGCCCTTGGTATGCGGACCTGATCCGGCTTTCCGTAGACAGTCCTCTCGGCTTCCAGCGGAGCGGGGCCTCTTACATCAGGGTCCCGTGGTGATGGAGGATCCCTCCCCCTTTGGTCTTACGGCCTGGCTCTTGAGCGGAAGCGGCTGAAGAAGAAGGGCTTCTCGGACAAGGTCATCGCCACTATGCTGAGAGCAAGGAAGCGCTCTACTTTTACTTCGTGCGCCAAGGTATGGCGTACCTTTGTATCATGGTGCGAGGCAGGATCCCTGTCGCCCTTCACGGCGCCAATTGCTTCAGTGTTGGCGTTCCTGCAAGAAGGTCTGGAGAAAGGCCTGTCGCTCAGCTCTCTTAAGGTCCAGGTAGCGGTTCTAGCTTGCTTCAGGAGTCGCCTGAAGGGTGCTTCCCTGGCTTCTCAGCCAGATGTGGTGCGTTTTCTCAAAGGGGTTAATCACCTACGCCCTCCTCTGCACTCGAAGGTGCCTACGTGGAATCTCATTCTGGTGCTGCGGGCCTAGCAGAAGCCGCCCTTTGAGCCATTATAGCGGCTGTCTCTGAAGGACCTGACATTGAAAGCGGTCTTTTTGGTGGCAATCGCTTCAGCCAGGAGGGTTTCCGATCTCCAGGCGCTCTCGTGTAGAGAGCTGTTCCTGCGGTTCATGGAGGCAGGAGTGTCTATTCACCCAGTGCCTTCCTTCCTGCCCAAGATTGTTTCTCGCTTCCATGTGAATCAACAGTTTTGTCTACCCTCCTTCCGTAGGGAGGATTATCCAGAGGAATATCGTGCTCTCAGATGCCTGGATGTTAGACGAGTTATCATCAGATACTTGGAAGTGACCAACGATTTCCAGAAGTCGGATCACCTGTTCGTGCTGTTCGCGGGCCCCCGTAGGGGTCTGCAGGTGGCAGCACGGGCCGAGGCCCAGTTTGGAGCTTCAGTGTTGCATTCTGGGATTTCCATGTCCCGCCCTGGGTGAGTACTGCTTGGGTACATCCCACCAATCTATGAATTGATCTGCTTGATGATATGGAAGGTAAAATTATGTATCATACCTGATAATGTTCTTTCCATTAATCATAGCCCCTCCCAGACATCTGTACTGTTTGTTCTAGTTCAGTTATATTTCAGGGTCAAGTTTAGACTTCAGTTCCTGTTCAGGAGGACTTCGTGTTCAAGTTCTTCCACTTGGATTTCCCTGGATTTGGGACGACTTTGTGTTACAGTGAGCTGCTGCTTCTTTCCCTCCGTTTCGACGGTGGTTGGATTCATAACTAAATTATGCCAGTGCTCTCTCCCGCTTCGTGCGGTAGTAGGGTAGCTTTGTTTCCCTCTCGCTTTGGCGGTGATGGGTTAAGCCAGCTCCTCCCGCGGTTGCGGTAGCAGGACATGGCAGTTCCCCCCGTGTCGCCGGGAGTGGGTGCCCCCCCCCCCCCCCCCCCCCCCCCCCCCGGGGTGCTTCAGCGGTGGTTGGGTGGCGGAGTGTTCCTTTGTGGGTGTAATAATCTGTTTGGTGATTCCTGCGGATGGAGCTTTGATATCGACTATACTGAGGATTTCCTGGTAGCACATGACCACATATAGAGAGGCAAAAGATTGCTCTCTATCTCCACCTGCTGGTAGATGGACACAGCCCACCAGTCTATGGATTGATCTGCTATGATTAATGGAAAGAAAATTATCAGGTATGATACATAATTTTACTTTAATGACCAATCAAATATAAGGTATCTACATATATCAATGTGATATGTTCTTTGGCAGAGGAAAAGCCTCAAGTAACCAGTGGGACACTCCTTTGTTAATGTTAATCAACTTTAGGGAGGCCCACGGACTCATCAATGGCATAAAAGCACCCTGGTTTGTTTGTTTTTTTTTAATTATTTCTAACTAAATTTGTAAAGAGACTTAGCTTTCCAGCCATCCAGTTGTTGTTGAAACTCTACCAACTACCCACGGCCTGTTCTCATCCAGGTGAGATTACCCCATCTCTTTTCCAATTTCTGTCCTTCGAATTTAAGTGTCAGAAGTGTGTATTCCAGATACCAACCTGTTCTGACACTGTAGTTATCTTTTCATTCACATAGGGAATAGTCCAAGGCCTTTAGGAAATGCTCAGCAAATTTTTCTTGTGTCTGACCTTCTTCCAAACACTAGGAGACCGCCATTTGATTAGAAGGTGACTTGTCCATAACAGAGGTGTTATTTCAATATCGCTATCCCAGTATTCTGGGTGCCACCCCCTTGTAGATGATCATCTACAATGTGACCGTTTTCGTTTGTTGGAAAGTTGATCACCTGTGTCCAGGAAGATAGCTGTGTTGGCATCTGGGATTTTGATATGTAGATTAAATTCTCCGAGGACAAGCAGGCTGCTTGTTCTCACATGTGGGTCGACATCTGCGTTGGCCCAGGAATTGGCATTTTGCAAGCAAAATATTAAAAAGTTTTGCCAGAGTCTTCATAGATGTGCGGACCGATTTCTCGCCCATCGCATAAGTGCGTTCCCTCAGTTTTCTTTTTTCCACGTTGAGGTGCGGTAGCTTTTTTTTCTCCACAAATTTTTTGCCTTTGGTTTTAATTTTTCTTTATTATTGTCAGTTTTGGGGAAAAAAAGATATTCCGTAGTGTCTTTTAGAGTTCTTCACTTTTTTAAAGTTTCCTTTGTTTTTCGACGCAGCCGGCTTATTCCCTTATTTTTTGTGCCCTTTTTTCTTTTAACAAGCACAATTGCATCTTTTGATTTTGCCGAAGCCGTTTTTCCTTCCATGTCATCGAAGACACCCAGTGGCTTCAAACGTTGTACTCTGTGCAACCGGACCATCTCAGGTACTGATACCCATGCCTGGTATATCCAGTGCCTTGGGCCCGACCATAGCCCAGCCGCTTGTAGTCTGTGTCTTCGTATGAAGAAACGGACCCTAGCGTCTTGAGAAGCCCAACGAGAAAAGCTTTTTGGGGCTCGGTCCAGTCCATCGACATTGGTACCTCGTGGCATCGACATCGAGGGAAACATCAACGTTGGGAGCGGAGGTAATGGCTGCTGAAAGACCAATTTGTGCTGGGAGCAGTGAGGCATCGAGTGGGTCTCCACCAGCCTTGAGGCTTCCTGTTATGCAGGCCCCCCCAGTACCAACCTTCGTTGGGCTCAGCCCTGCGGAGGCGTGAGAATTCCACGTCCTCGGTACCAAGGAGCCTTGATGACGGTCGTCAAGCGAAGGCGAAGAAGCACTGTCATTGTTCTCCTTCGACACACGGTGCCGGGAACTTTGGGGCATCGAGGGAATCAGCACCCGAGAAGCGTCAGCGCCGAGAGGATCGATCACCCTCTATTCAGGAGGTGCCGATGCGTCGGTCTTCTGGCAGTCCGGTACCTGCTCCCAAGCCTCAACAGGTTCTGCCACCAGCTCTTTTACCGACCCCGGAGCCTTGTCCGACGGCGGATCTTGAAGAGCGCATTAGGGCCCTGCTTCCAGAGCTTCTGGAAGGATGGCTGCGCCAGTCTGCGTCGGTGTGGGGGGTGCTTGCGCTTTCCGTACCGTCTGCTGCAGCAGCATCTGGCCCTTCACCTGTGGTGAGGTCCCCGACCACGGTGCTGCCTGCGGCATCAGTGTCAGCTGCCACCCAGGTCAACTCCCCTTCAACATCGGTGAAGGAAGCTTCACTGGAGTCCAGGCAGGCGTCAACTTCTTGGCACTGCCATCGAGGACGTCACTCCTCTGCGTCGAGGCAGGCTCAGTTTCGGACTGCTCTGAGGGGATGTCTTGTCCGATACTGAAGATGAGCGCTCATGGGAGGAAAAGGAAGATCCCAGGTACTTTTCTTCTGATGAGTCCTATGGGATTCCCTCCACCACAAAGGAGATTTCCTCCACCGGGAGAGTCTATCCTTTACCACCTCTGTCCGGGAAATGGCTGCGGCTATTCCCTTCCCTATGGAGGTTGAGGATGAGCCTAGGGCTGAGATGCTCGAGGTCCTGGATTATCCTTCTCCGCCTAGAGAGGCTGCAACGGCGCCTTTGCATAATGTACTGAAGGAAGTCCTTATGTGAAACTGGTCGTTCCCTCTGTCTAATCCCGTGATCCCAAAAAAAACTGAATTCCAATATCGGATCCACGGTGAACCTGGGTTGATGAGGTCTCAGCTACCTCACAATTCCATGGTGGTGGACTCCGCCCTCAAAAGAGCCAAGAACACTAAGGACTATGCCTCTGCGCCCCCAGGCAGAGAGTCTAAAACCTTGGACACTTATGCTCACTGCCAAGATCCAGACATACCAGTTCTTCACGAGCGTCCACTTCCGGAACTCGGTGACGCAACTGTCCAGCTTTTTTGATGCACTCCCTCCGGAGCAGGCCGAGCCTTTTCGCCAGGTGGTCAGGCAGCAGAAGGCATGTCAAAAATTCCTGGCCAGGGGTACATTCAACACTTTTGATGTAGCATCCAGGATCGCTGCCCAAGGTATAGTGATGCGCAGACTCTCATGGCTGCGTGTCTCTGACCTGGATCATTCGGTCCAGCAGCAGATGGCGGATGTCCCTTACCCGGGGGGGGGGGGGGGGGGGGTAACCTTTTTGGTGAGAAAGTAGAGGATCTTGTTGACCAGATCAAGAACCACATGATGCTATAGATTCTCACGCCGGGCATCTTCTGCTACTACCTCCTGATCTAGGAGGTTTTTTTGGAGGGAAGAGGAGTACTTCGTATTCCTATGCTAGGCGTAGGTACACTTCTGCTTCTCGGCAGCTTGCCCAGGCTCAGTCCCAGGGTGCTCGTTCTCGTCAACCGCATGCGCCTAAGGCCATTGCGGCTCCCTAGCAAAAGCAAGAGATGGGCTTTTGACTGGCTCCAGTTGAGCATAGCCTCAGTAAAAGTGTCTGTACTGGACGACTTGCCAGTAGGGAGGAGGTTGATGTTTTTTCACCAAAGGTGGCCTCTCATAACTTCCAACCGGTGGGTTCTTCAAATAGTCCAGTTAGGATACACCCTCAATCTGGAATCCAAACCTCCATATTGCCCACCGGGAACTCATTCTTACAGTTCCCAGCACAAGCAGGTACTTGCAGAGGAACTCTCCGCCCTTCTAAAGGCCAATGCGGTCAAAACCGTTCCACTAGGGGAAGAAGGGCTGAGAGTCTATTCCAGGTACTTCCTTATGCAAAAGAAAACGTGGGATGCGTCCCATCCTAGACCTAAGGGCCCTGAATATATTTCTAGTCCGAGAAAAGTTCAGGATGGTTTCCTTTGGCACCCTTCTCCCATGATTCAGGAAAACGATTGGCTATGCTCTCTGGACTTAAAGGATGCTTACACATACATCACGGTACTTCCAGCTCACAGGAGGTATCTTCGATTTCGGCTAGGGACACAGCACTTTCAGTACCGTGTACTGCCCTTTGGCCTGGCGTCTGCGCCCAGAGTGTTCACAAAATGCCCGGCGGTTGTCGCAACATTGCTACGCAGACTGGGAGTGCATGTGTTCCCTTATCTCGACGATTGGCTGGTGAAGAGCACCTCGGAGGCAGGTGCTCTACAGTCCATGTGAGTGACTATTCAGGTGCTAGAGCTACTGGGGTTTGTGATAAATTATTCCAAGTCCCATCTCACCCCAGTTCAAAAATTGGAATTCATTAGAGCTCTGTTCAACACAAAGACAGCTTGTGCTTATCTTCCCAAGGCAAGGGCAGACAACCTCCTGTCCCTAGTGTCCATATTGCGAGCGTCTCAACAGATCACGGCTCGGCAGATGTTGAGACTCCTGGGGCACATGGCCTCCACAGTTCATGTAACTCCCATGGCACATCTACACATGAGACCAGCTCGAAGGACCCTATCTTCCCAGTGGTGTCAAGCTGCAGGGGATCTAGAGGATGTGATCCAACTGTCCACTGACTTTCGGAATTCCCTTCAGTGGTGGATGATTCGATCCAATTTGACCTTGGGACGCCTATTCCAAATTCCTCATCCACAAAAAGTGCTGACAATGGATGCATCCCTCCTAGGATGGGGGGGCTCATGTAGATGGGCTTCACACTCAAGGAGCTTGGTCCTTTCAGGAAAAAGGTCTTCAGATCAACCTCATGGAATTGTGAGCGATCTGGAACGCTCTACAGGGTTTCAGATATTGGCTGACCAACCAAATCATTTTGATTCAGACAGGTTGCCATGTATTACACCAACAAACAGGGGGGCACCGGATCTCGCATTCTGTGTCAGGAAGCCATCCAGATATGGCTTTGGGCACGCCATCACGGCATGTTTCTCCAAGCCACTTATCTGGCAGGCGTAAACAACAGTCTGACCAACAGGTTGAGCAGGATAATGCAACCTCACGAGTGGTCACTGAACATGGGTGTAGTCCGCAAGATCTTCCGAGCGTGGGGCACCCCCTTGGTGGATCTTTTTGCCACTCAGATCAATCACAAGGTCCCTCAGTTCTGTTCCAGGCTTCAGGCCCACAACAGACTAGCTTCAGATGCCTTTCTCCTGCATTGGGGGACAGGCCTTCTGTATGCTTATACTCTCATACCTCTGGTGGGGAAGACTTTGCTGAAACTCAAGCGAGACTGCGGAACCATGATCCTGATTGCACCCTTCTGGCCGCATCAGATTTGGTTCCCTCTTCTTCTGGAGTTATCCTCTGAGGAACCGTGGAGATTGGAATGTTTTCCATCCCTCATCACCCAGAACAAGGAGTCACTAATACATCCCAACCTCCAGTCTCTGGATCTCACGGCCTGGATGTTGAGAGCTTAGAATTCACCTCCTTGGATCTTTTAGAGGGTGTCTCCTGAGTCTTTTTTTTTTTTTTTTTTTATTGTCGCCAACACAATGTATAAACACTTGTCACAGAGAACAAAATGATATTATTAAATACAAGCACATGACATTCCTGATAACAATACCAAGTAAACAAGAAATCCCACAACATAATCATTCCATCACCATATTTGCATCGGCTTTTCAAGTATCCCTCATCTATTCATCTCATGCATACCTTTCATTTCCACACCTTTACACACCAGCCATTTGCGCATGCACTCCTGTCCCTCCCTCTACCCTTACCCATCCCTCCCCCCCATCCCTTAACTGAGCCTCTGTAAGCAGTCTGTCCACACCGTCGAGTATTGCTTGTTGCCTGCTTTTAGAGATTTGGCATAGATCCTGTTCTCATGTTTACCCACTTCACTCATTCGTGCCTTCCAAGCTCCACTTGGTATACTCTCAGAGGATGTCCAAAATTGTAAAATATTGTTAGTCAAAAAGACTATTTTACAATTTTGGACATGACCTTATTGTTAGTCAAAAAGACTAAGGTCATGTATATAAATCGCCTGTACGGTTGCAATACCCCCTGTGCTTTCAAAAGAGTTTGATCTCCAAGGAGCAGTGTTGCATAGTCCCATTCTAGCTGTTTTTTAGTAACTCCCTGTATTAATTGGAAGGCCTCATTCCACACTGAGAGGCTCGGACATTCCAGGAAGGAGTGAAGAAAGGTTCCTCCTCCCTGATGACATCGTGGACACTGTCCATCTCCCCATAAGCCCATAATTGCCCCTTTAGCCTTAGTGATGTATGCTCTGTGCATTATCTTATATTGTGTTTCCTGCAGATCTGCTACTTTAACCATGTCATATAATGTGGAGAAAAGCTTGTTAAACATTTGGAGTGTATAGGTCGTACCTAGTTCTGTGTTCCAATGTCCCACCAGCCTCTCCATGCCCCCTTCTGGGCTATGCATTTGCAAGATCTTATACCATGTAGAGAGGCTATTGACTTTATAGGGGGTCCGGAGCAACACCTTATCCAACAGGCCCCACCTCCACTTATCCCCGTATTTCCCCTGTAAAGCAGAGTAATAATGCCTCACTTGAATATATTGCAGTAGATTCTTATTAGGGACACCCCATCTCTCTTTTATTTGGTCAAAAGATTCCAGCGTATCCCCCCCCCCCCCCCCCCCCCTCCACTAGGAGATGGCCTAAAATCCTGCACCCCTCCTGCTGCCACTGGGTAAACACCGAGTACCCCATGCCTGCTGGAAACTCCGCATTGCCCACCATGCCCAAAAAGGGGGATGCATCAGGTGACTTCTGTTGTTTCTCTCTCCACCAAATCCACGCCCTCCGCATAGGTTTCAGGAAGGCTAGCTTGCCCACCATCTGAGAATCAGTGCCAGCCCGCGTGTGTATTAAATTTATAAACTACCATGGGCGACTCCAGCCCTCCAGTTGGCAAAAACTTATAGTGATCTGCTAACCCCTCAAAAATAAAGCGCATAAGCGCTGCAACATTGTACATGCGTAAATTGGGTAACCCCAGGCCTCCCGCCCCCTTATTATGGGATAGTTTCTGATGCCCTATTCGTGCCCCTTTCCCGTGCCAAATAAAAGAGCGGATAATGGAACGAAACAAACGTTCCTCTCTCCGTAAGACCCAAATAGGTGCCACCTGTAGAGGGTAGAGAATCTTAGGCAGTAGAACCATTTTTACAAGAGCTATTCTCCCCATCAAAGAAAGCGGCAGGTCTTTCCATCGCGCACACAACTGCCTAATTTTCTCCACTGACTCTATCACGTTCTTCCTGTAAAATGTCCCACCACTAGTACTAAGGAAAATACCCAAATATCGCATTGCGCCCTTAGCATATGGGATCGGCAATTCTACTGCTCCTGGGTCCCCACTGCATCCCGACAAAGGAAGCACTTCCGATTTAGAGCAATTTACTTGCAACCCTGACAGATCCCCAAATCCAGCCACCAGATCCAACGCCCTGGGCAGATCCGTAGGGGCGTGCGCCACATACATTAAGATGTCGTCGGCAAATAGATTGTTTAAATTCTCTATGCCCCACTCGCAGACCTCGGATCAATCCGCTGCTTCTAATCTTTATAGCTAGCGGTTCTATGGCCAGTAAAAATAGGGGTGGCGACAAAGGGCAACCCTGGCGGGTGCCTCTGTGCAGCGAGACACTCTCTGTGAGCTTTCCATTAACTAACAGCCTAGCCAGTGGCATCGCATAAAGGGCCTTAATCCAGGATAAAAAAGTCCCAGTTATGCCGAACTTTTCCAGGGTCCAAAATAGGTATTGCCATGATATACTGTCAAAAGCTTTCTCCATGTCCAATCCTATTATGGCTTCTTTTCCCCCACTCCCTCCCTATTCCTGAATTGTCAGCATAGCCCTCATAATATTCATGGAGGTGTATCGCCCCGGGACAAATCCGACCTGGTCTTCATGCACTAAAAAGGGCAATAACGCATTCATCCGCTTGGCCATTATGGCCGCCAACAACTTTATGTCCTGATTTAAAAGCGAAATGGGGCGGTACGATCCCACCTGTGTTACGTCCTTACCCGGTTTTGGCAATAATACCACATGGGCCATGTTGCGCTGAATTCCCAGTCCCTCTTCCACAATCCCATTAAACCACGCCCCCAGGGGCTCCACTATTAGATCCACCAAAATACGGTAATATTCCGGGCCAAAACCATCGGGCCCCGGGGCCTTGGTTAACTTGAGGGATTTAATACCCTTTTTTATCTCCTCTCCTGAGATAGGTGCATTCAAAACAAGCAGCTGATCCTCTGTAGGCTGTGGCAGCTGCATCGTTTGAAAGAACCGCTCACACGTCTCTAGGTCAAACTCCCTAGCCTTATACAAAGAGCTATAAAAATTTACAAATTGCTGCATTATCTGTGTCTCCTCCATGTACTCCCTCCCTTTTGGATCTTTAATTGTGGTAACGACCTGTCTTTTGCGTGGTGGCCTAACCAGGTTAGCTAAGAGCTTCCCTGCCCTATTGCCCCATTTGAACAGTTTAAAGCGTTGAAAGTAAATATCACTTACAGCTCTCTGGGTCAGGATATCATCTATTTGTTTCCGAACATGTAACAGCTGAGCTTTACAGTCTGCATTCAAGGAGCTCATATGTGTCCTCCGCAACTGGTGGAATTCTCTAGACAACCGTAAAAGATCTGCCTCCCTTTTTTTTCTCTGCCTTGCTGTGTATGCTATGATATCGCCTCTCAACACTACCTTCGAGGCCTCCCAGTATGTACCTGCGTCTATGCCCGGGGTTTGATTGTACCTTTGGTATTCAAGCCACTTATTTCTCAGAAACTCATGAAATTCCCTATTGTTATACAATAGTGGTGAAAATCTCCAAATCCTCTCCTTTGTTTCTGCCGCAAATGACATGTTTAGAGTAATTGCTGAGTGGTCACTCAACACATTATCAAGTATATTTACTTTAGTAACTCTAGATAGCCAAGAAGTGGTAACCAACGTGTAATCCAGCCTAGAGTATACATTATGCAGGTGAGAGTGAAATGTGTATTCTCTATCGTGGGGGTGTAACAGCCTCCACATGTCCTCAAGCCCCAGTTGAGAAGCCACGAAATTCACCCCTTTATTGTCCCAATTTCTTCCCTTGGTTTTTGGGGGCTTGCAATCCACTGAGGGGTCAGCCACCATGTTAAAATCTCCCCCCCCATCACTATTAAGCAATCAGGAAGGGTCAATACTTTGGCCACCAATTCAGAGAAAAATTTGGGGGAATATACATTGGGCCCGTAGACATTGCAAAGAAGCATATGCTGTCCCCACAATTCACCCATGATCAGTACATATCTCCCCTCTCTGTCCTGAATCACTTTATGAGTGTTAAATGGCAATTTCTTGTGTATTAATATGGCCACTCCTCTTTGTCTAGAATTATAAGAAGAGAACCCCACCTCTCCCACCCAGCTCTTTTGTAATTTTTGATGTTCAGAGGCCGAGAGGTGGGTTTCTTGCAAGAATGCTATATCTGCTCCCTCTTTATGTAGCCACGAGAGCAGCTTAGTTCTTTTAAGTGGGGAGTGCACACCATCCACATTCAACGTAATTACTCTCAAATTAACCATTGTCAGGTTGTATGTTATTAATACCATAGATAGACACTATACATCTCGCCAGTCTCCCAGCCCAACTGGCAAGTATCTTCAATACACTCATTAAGCAAACAGACTCTCACAGTGATTTTAGCTTTCAGATCTCTGTCCTTTCCCACCCAAAAGCCCTCCTTCCCCCCTCCCCCCTCCTCTCGCCACACAGACAGCCACAACCACACCCCTCTCAACTCTACGCATTCATCAACCCCCCCCCTCCCCACCATTTTCCTCTCCCCCGTCCCTTCCAGTCCTTGTCTCCCATCCTACTCCTACCCGAGACTCACCGGGCTGACAGGGCCCCCCCGAGAGTCCTCCCCCCCCCCCCCCCCCCCCCCCCCCCCCCACAGCCAAGAGTTATGGAATGTCAGACAACCCACGAAGGAAGCATGTGACTATATATCCTGAGCCCATACCCCCATCAGCCATAAAACTAACCCCGCTATAACGCTTCATTTCAAACTAAAACAGCTTAAAGAACCAGACATGTTATCCCTGCTACTTACCCCTCCTCCCACTCCCTGCTTTTGCTTGGAGCCTAAGTCCATCAATTAGCATATCCATCAACTCTAAGCTCAAAGATTGTCCCAGCACTTAATAGATGCCTCGTGGCTGTTTGCAAATAAAACCTTCAGCTCCCACTTCCAGGGTTACTCTCCTTGGTCATGGGCTCTTTCCCATCTCACAGGTGCCAGCCGCGATGATTTTCTCCAGCATTGCCTTCGCCTCTCCCGGATCGCTGATATAGGACAGTCGATTTTCATGCCAGACCCGTAGCTTCGCCAGGTAGAGAAGGGCGAACTTGATTCCTTTTTTTATGCAGTTCAGTGCATGTAGGTGTCATAGCTTTCCGGAGCAGTGCCACTCTTGCGGTGTAGTCATTGAAAATAAACAACCTGTTGCCCTCGTACGATAAAGCTTTTTTTGCGCGGTAGGCCCTTAAGATCTCCTCTTTCGCCTGCCAGTTGGTGAAATGCGCTATTGCTGTTCGGGGTCTGGCATTCTCCTCCTTGCGCACCCTAATTCGGTGCGCCCTGTCACAGCAAATGTTGTTTCTGCCCTCTGCTATGCCCAGCTGATCTGGAAGCCAGGAGTCAAAGAACTTATAAAGATTTTTGTCCAGCACCGACTCAGGGAGACCCACCACTCTCAAGTTGTTTCGTCGCGCTCGATTTTCCTGCTCTTCCAGGCGATCTCTCAGCTCTCCTGTTTCTTTTTGAAGTTCAGAAATTTGAGCCGCCATTTGCCGAGCCTCGTCCTCTCTCGCCGCCACTCGATTCTCCACTTCAGCAATGCGTGTGGCCTGTGCATCAAACTTTTCGTTTATTTCATCCACAGCTGTTTGCAGTTTGGTAAGTCTATTTTCCAGCGCTGCCGACACCGACCTTGTTATTTCCGCTATCCATTCTCCTGCCTGCGGTTCTGTGTCGCTCCGCGCAGGCTGCATTGTTGTTTCCGCCATCTTTTTCGGCGCCTTGTTGTTCGGGGTTTTTGCTCCTCTCTGGGCTTTCGTGGGCATTCCTCAGAAACCCTCTCTGAAACGTGACGAATTCTGGGCTCTGTTCTGTCGTCTAACAGCCAACACCCTCAGAATTTGCGTATAGCCAGCAAAACTGGCTGTTTTTAGCTGAATGTAGCAGATCTCTCGGGGAGTCCCTCTCCACCACGTCCCCTCAGGCAGCAGGCATCACGTGACCGTCTCCTGAGTCTTACTTGCTTCCAGAAAAGATTCTACGAAGAGGTGTTAACTTTTTCAAATGGAGGAGGTTTGCCGTCTGTTGTGACGGCAAGGCCCTAGATCATCTTTCTTGTCCTACACAGACCCTGCTTGAATACCTTCTACACTTATCAGAGTCTGGCCTCAAAACCAACTCAGTAAGGGTTAATCTTAGTGCGATTAGTACCTATCATCGCTGTGTAGAGGATAAGTCTATCTCTGAACAGCCTTTAGTTGTTCGCTTCATGAGAGGTTTGCTTTTGTCAAAGCCCCCTGTCAAACCTCCACCAGTGTCATGGGATCTCAACGTCGTTCTCACCCAGCTGATGAAAGCTCCTTTTGAGCCACTGAATTCCTGCCATCTGAAGTACTTGACCTGGAAGGTCATTTTCTTGGTGGCTGTTACTTCAGCTCGTAGAATCAGTGAGCTTCAAGCCTTAGTAGTGGATGCACCTTATACCAAGTTTCATCACAACAGAGTAGTCCTCCGCACGCACCCTAAGTTCCTGCCAAAGGCGGTGTCGGAGTTCCATCTAAACCAGTCAGTTGTCTTGTCAATATTTTTTCCCCATCCTCATGCCCACCCTGGCGAAAGCAGTTTGTACACCTTGGACTGGAAGAGAGTATTGGCCTTTTACGTGGAGCGGACAAAGCCCTTCAGACAACCCGCCCAGTTGTTTGTTTGTTTCGATCCCAACAGGAGGGGAGTCGCCATCGGAAAACGCACAATCGTTCCAATTGGCCATCAGATTGCATTTCATTCACTTTTGCCCAAGCTGGGCTGACTCTAGAGGGCCATGTCACAGCTCATAATGTTAGAGCCATGGCTGCGTCAGTGGCTCACTTAGCCTCCCTTGAAGAGATTTGCAAGGCTGCAACGTGCTCATCAGTCCACACATTCAAATCTCACTACTGCCTTCAGCAGGATACCCAACACGACAGTTGGTGTGGGCAGTCAGTGCTGCAGAATCTGTTTGGGGTTTAGAATCCATCTCCACCCCCCTAGACCCATTTTTGTTCTGTTCCAGGCTGCACTCTAGTTGTTTATAGTTTCAGGTGAATCTTTGTTACATCCTTGCCGTTGCGAGGCCCAGTTGACCAGTGTTCATTGTTTTGAGTGAGCCTGGTTGCTAGGGATGCCCACAACAAGCAGCCTGCTTGTAAAAGCGAAGATACTTACCTGTTGCAGGTATTCTCTGAGGACAGCAGGCCGACTGTTTTCACAAACCCGCCCACCTCCCCTTTGGAGTTATTTATTTGTTTGCTTTTTGATTTGACTGAAGGTACACACTCGCACGACGGGCGGGAAGTCATGCGCGATTCGCGCACCAAAGACTCTGGTAAAACTTTTTATGTATACATATTTTTTGCTTATAAAATTACCGTTTCCTGGGCCGCCGCGGATGTCGACCCACATGTGAGAACAATCAGCCTGCTGTCCTCGGAGAATATTTACCTGTAGCAGGTATTCTCCAAGGACAGCAGGCTGATTGTTCTCATAAACCCGCCCACCTCCCCTTTGGAGTTATTGGCTTCTTTTTATGCTTTTTTATTTAACTGAGGGAACACGCTCACATGACGGGCCAGGAGACTCTGGCAAAACTTTTTTATATTTTGCTTGCAAAATGCCAATTCCTGGGCTGCCGCGGATGTCTACCCACATGTGAGAACAGTCAGCCTGCTGTCCTCAGAGAATACCTGCTAAAGGTAAGTATCTTCGCTGTTTCCCAGGATTACCAGGCTAGGGTGATTTCAAGGTCTGTAATCAGATCAAGGAGTACTTACATAGATGCGTTACAAGGAACTCTGTATACTGTGAGCTGCCAGATTGATTTCTCCTCTTGTAGCTGGATTAACAGGGATTCTAATTCATTTAGCTGGGGGATGATGATTCTGTGCAGTGTGATTTGTGTCCCAAATCAGGACTGCTACTCCTTTCCCCCATCTTTCTGGTCTTGGTCGATGTTGAAACCTGTTGGGCATAGTTCAACCAGTGGTGAACTCCCAGTTTCATCAAGCCAGGTCTGACTTATTTCTAAAATGTCTAGATGCTATTCACAGATGACATGAATCACTAAAGATTTTTAGCGACTGATCTGACATTCACCAGACCTGCGGTACCAGTGGATTTTCCGGGATGCTGAGGGGTAGCTTGGGCATTGCAGTGAGATGATGGTGGTTTAGGTATTTATTTATTTAGATTTTGCTCACACCTTTTTCAGTAGTAGCTCAAGGTGAGTTACGTTCAGGTACACTGGATATTTCTCTGTCCCAGGAGGGCTTACAATCTAAGTTTGTACCTGAGGCAATGGAGGGTTAAGTGACTTGCCCAAGATCATAGGGAGCAGCAGCGGGATTTGAACCAGCCACCTCTGGATTGCAAGACCGGTGCTCTAACCACTAGGCCACTCTTCCACTGATAAGTATTTGACCTCTTGAACCTTTGTCTTCTCTTTGTTTGTTGGAGATTATCAATTCCCTTTCCCACACACTTCTGGAATTCCAGAGGTCTCCTAGTCTGCTGGGCCAAGTCACAGTCTTGATGTCAAATGCACCTTAGGTAGATTTTACTGGGTGAACCTACAGGCCTAAAAAGCCCTGTGGATCAGCAAGATTTACCAGTTGGCACTGCAGGCTAAAGGTTGTAAGTCAACAGGTACGAGAGAACAGAGACTGTTAGAAGATTGTAATTTCAGACCAGGCCTCAGATCTAAGGATTCCAGTACTAGAAAGTCAAATGACTGTACTTCACATTTGTGTGAATTTCATGAAGGTTTAATGCAGTGGGGGTTAAGGAAACTTTTGTTTCAACAGAATCAGCATCTTAAAGCTAGTTACATATTTAAAATAAAATTTCAACTAGTATTTAGGCAGAACATAAATTAAATAAACTCAGATAGTAGCTATTCACTATGCAGTTTCTGGCTTTGGTGGTCCAGTTGATGTAGGTTGCTGTAGGCTTTTTTTTGTTTGTTTGTTTTTGCTTTCCAGAAGGAGGATAAGACAAAGATATAGACCCAGCTCAGATCACAGGACATAGGAAAGTTGCTTGTAATACGAAAGGAAGATAAGTTTCCTTTCTCCAAACGAAACAAATGATTTAACCAGTTTTAACTTTAGGGGAGGATAATTTTTCACATGGACGATACTGGGTTCAGAATGTAAAAACTGTTGCGGTTACTCAGTTTGTTTAATATTAGATTTTGTTTGAAGATCATAGACTATTCAGTGTGGGTATTATATGCAGTAATAGGGGTGATCAGAAGGCTGGCAAAAATTGTTTTTATCTCATCGCTGTAGCTCAAAAGAACAAGAGAACTGTTGAAAATAGGAGAAAAAGCAATGAGGCAGTAGGCAGAATGATAAACTGAGATGTGGTCAAGAGTTTGGCAGCAAGGCTTCCATGCAAAAAGGGTACTTAAGCATTTGGGAAGAAATTTAAGGGAGTAGATTGCTTCAAGCAGAAGACCTTTGGGGTGAACACATTTAATTTCAAGGTAGCAAAACTGTGATGGGGTGGTGGCCAGAATCAGGATTTTACTAACACATATAGAAGCATAGCCAGTATTAAAAAAATGAAGCCGGCACTCTTTCCTTTTTAATGGATCATTGATGGAAACTTATCTAGAGTTACTGGTATTGTTCTGCAAGCCATATCTCTGAAAAAGGGGCATGGTGTAATTACTCATGCCATAATTCTGCATAAATGTTTTTTAAAATTCTACACACAATTTCCAAATCCTGAAAAATCCTGTGCACAATATTTACAGTGGTGGAAATAAGTATTTGATCCCTTGCTGATTTTGTAAGTTTGCCCACTGACAAAGACATGAGCAGCCCATAATTGAAGGGTAGGTTATTGGTAACAGTGAGAGATAGCACATCACAAATTAAATCCGGAAAATCACATTGTGGAAAGTATATGAATTTATTTGCATTCTGCAGAGGGAAATAAGTATTTGATCCCCCACCAACCAGTAAGAGATCTGGCCCCTACAGACCAGGTAGATGCTCCAAATCAACTCGTTACCTGCATGACAGACAGCTGTCGGCAATGGTCACCTGTATGAAAGATACCTGTCCACAGACTCAGTGAATCAGTCAGACTCTAACCTCTACAAAATGGCCAAGAGCAAGGAGCTGTCTAAGGATGTCAGGGACAAGATCATACACCTGCACAAGGCTGGAATGGGCTACAAAACCATCAGTAAGACGCTGGGCGAGAAGGAGACAACTGTTGGTGCCATAGTAAGAAAATGGAAGAAGTACAAAATGACTGTCAATCGACAAAGATCTGGGGCTCCACGCAAAATCTCACCTCGTGGGGTATCCTTGATCATGAGGAAGGTTAGAAATCAGCCTACAACTACAAGGGGGGAACTTGTCAATGATCTCAAGGCAGCTGGGACCACTGTCACCATGAAAACCATTGGTAACACATTACGACATAACGGATTGCAATCCTGCAGTGCCCGCAAGGTCCCCCTGCTCCGGAAGGCACATGTGACGGCCCGTCTGAAGTTTGCCAGTGAACACCTGGATGATGCCGAGAGTGATTGGGAGAAGGTGCTGTGGTCAGATGAGACAAAAATTGAGCTCTTTAGCATGAACTCAACTCGCCGTGTTTGGAGGAAGAGAAATGCTGCCTATGACCCAAAGAACACCGTCCCCACTGTCAAGCATGGAGGTGGAAATGTTATGTTTTGGGGGTGTTTCTCTGCTAAGGGCACAGGACTACTTCACCGCATCAATGGGAGAATGGATGGGGCCATGTACCGTACAATTCTGAGTGACAACCTCCTTCCCTCCGCCAGGGCCTTAAAAATGGGTCGTGGCTGGGTCTTCCAGCACGACAATGACCCAAAACATACAGCCAAGGCAACAAAGGAGTGGCTCAGGAAGAAGCACATTAGGGTCATGGAGTGGCCTAGCCAGTCACCAGACCTTAATCCCATTGAAAACTTATGGAGGGAGCTGAAGCTGCGAGTTGCCAAGCGACAGCCCAGAACTCTTAATGATTTAGAGATGATCTGCAAAGAGGAGTGGACCAAAATTCCTCCTGACATGTGTGCAAACCTCATCATCAACTACAGAAGACGTCTGACCGCTGTGCTTGCCAACAAGGGTTTTGCCACCAAGTATTAGGTCTTGTTTGCCAGAGGGATTAAATACTTATTTCCCTCTGCAGAATGCAAATAAATTCATATACTTTCCACAATGTGATTTTCCGGATTTAATTTGTGATGTGCTATCTCTCACTGTTACCAATAACCTACCCTTCAATTATGGGCTGCTCATGTCTTTGTCAGTGGGCAAACTTACAAAATCAGCAAGGGATCAAATACTTATTTCCACCACTGTACATATTGTGCATGTTTGTCATAATTTAACCATTATTATAGTCCTTTCTCCCCTGTACACTGATACATCCATATTTTTAAGTAAATGCAGTAAAAGTCTAGAGTGAAATTATGTAACCTAATACTATGACAAACAGCACTCTAGATAACAAGACTCTTAAGTGAGTAGTGCTTATATTCTAATGTGGAGAAAAAGCCCTCAGAAACCAGAGGCAGTCTGCCAAAAGTTTAAAGCGTGGTTACAAATCAGCAATCTTTTATCCGTAGCACACGCTTAGTTTCTATCATAGAGCACAAAAAACTCCACAATGTCAGAATATATTTTCTCTTGTATATATTTAAATGGCTTCTGTACCACTTTGGAACCGTAGCCCTCTCAAACTTTGGGACCGTAACCCTCTCAAGTCAACAGCATCAAAAGGAATAAAATTGCACTTAGCTTGTGCTGTGTGATAGAGCACTCTTTAATCAATGTTCAACGGGGACCACCGTTTCACCCGAAACACGGCTTCATCAGGAACGGAGTGCCTCAATATGATGCTGAAGGTCTGAAAAAAATCAACAAAATGGTAATGAAAAATTATAATCAGAAGACAAAATCAGCACAAAGGAATACAACCCACGGAGAAACTCACTGCTCACGGAAGCGCTCAAAATCTCAAAATGGTGCTTCAGCGTAGTCGGTTAAACAGCTGTTTTAAATAGATTCATTCATTAAAGGATCTGATGACTAATAGAAAATGTGCCAATCAATGGAACTGTTAAGTCCATTGGGTTCCAATGTGTTCAAATCAAAAATCCACCTCGCCTCCCTCCTTTGTAATGTTAATTTTCGATCCCCGCCTCTGTTGGATAGATCTTTATCAATAGCAAAACATCGAAGGTCTTCAAATCTGTGATTGTTGATGATACAGTGTTCTACTAATGGTTCCTTACGGTTGGATCTCCTGATCTTTGATCTATGCTCCAGAATTCTTGTTTTCAGCGGTCTAGTAGTCATCCCAATATAGGTTTTATTGCAGGGACAACTGGAACGCTATTCGTTCTGTGATTAAAGAACTCTTTGATTTGTAAGGTATTAGGACAAATTTGACAAAGGCCACACTTAAAGTGACCACAAAGTTGTTTTTCATTCCTCTTCGTAGTCAGTCTAACATCAGCAGGACTAATAATCTCTTTAAAATTATTTCCTCTTGAGAACGCGATGCGTAAATTAGTATTGTGGAATGCGGGGAGTAGATTGCATGATCTCCCATCTATTCCTAACTAACCGCGCTAGATGGGGGCTACTTTCGTTGGTAAACACGTTATCATCTGTTGCTCTTTTGGTTGTGCTTGTCAGAAGAAGATCTCTGTTATATTTAGCCCTTCGATAGGCTTTTTTTAAAAACATATTCAGGATAGCCCCTGTCTGCTAAATCAGACATTAGACTCTGAGCTTGATACTTAAAAGGTGACATATCAGTGCAGATGCATCTCAGTCGCAATAACTGTGAGAACGGGAGGCTGTTCCTCAACTGAACCGGATGGCTACTCAAATTGAGCTCTTCTGCAGGGGTCCCCTGTGGCCCTGCTTTCTGTAACCCCTCCAGTGGAGTCTGGCCTTGGATTACCGTCAGGCACATTTTCCCCTGACATGGCCGCAAGACAAGCGCAGAAGGGTGGATTCCCCTTCAGAGAGTGGTGCACCCATCCCCCCCCCCCCCCCCCCCCCTGTGATGTGAGGACTCTGAGGGGTCTGGCAGGCCTTCGTGGTCTGGAGAGCCAGAAGAAGGTGCAGGATTGCTGCCAGATCCAGATGATCCTTCCGCGGTGAGGATTTTCCACCGCGATGAGCTGCCAGCGCTTATTACTGATGCCTTGCAGGTCATCTCTATAGAAGATCCTGGGAGTACTGAGACCTTCTCCGGTAATCCGAGGATGGCAAGTACTAAGAAGCCTGCTCGAGCCTTTCCTTTGCATGACTCCATCCAAGAGCTTATCACGGCTCAATGGGCTGACCCCGAAGGGCCTTTGAAAGTCGCCAGGGCTATGGGGCAATTATACCTTCTAAGTGAGGAGCATTTGGCGTGCCTAGCAGTGCCTAAAGTGGATGCCCTAGTCACGGCTGTGACAAAGAAAACTACCCTCCCAGTGGAAGGAGGAGTTGCCCTGAAGGACATGCAGGACTTTCGCCTGGAGGCAGCTATGAAATGGTCCTTTGAAATTTCAGGCCTATCCTTATTGGGTTCACTTCACATGGCCGTTTTCAGCAGAGGAACTTCTTTCGCTCGGACAAACGTTCCGCAGCAGCAGGCTCAAGACCTGGAGTTCAAGGGCGACCCTCTCAGTGATGGTGCACCGGCCCCCTTCTCGATTCCTGTGATAGGAAGACGACTTTTCCTCTTTCTCGAGGAGTGGGCAAAGATTACATCAGATCAGTGGGTCTTGGACCTGATCAGAGAAGGCTGTAGAATAGAATTTAATGCCCCGATAAGAGACGTGTTTGTGGAGTCCCGATGCGGTTCTGCCGCCAAACGGGCGGCGGTAGAGGAGACCTTGCAAGGCTTGATTCACATAGGGGCAGTTTCCCCCGTGCCTCCCGCCGAATGCGGCTCTGGCCGTTACTCCATTTACTTCATGGTGCCGCAAAAAGGAGGGTCTTTTCAGCCTATCCTAGACTTCAAAGAAGTCAACAAGTCTCTGAACGTGCGGCATTTTCACATGGAAAACCTGCGCCCTGTCATAGCGGTGGTACAGCCAGGAGAGTTTCTCACGTCTCTGGACCGGAAAGAAGCTTACTTGCACACACCAATTTGGCCCCCGCACCAGAGGTTTCTGCATTTTGTGGTGATGGGAAAACATTTCCAGTTTCAGGCCTTGCCTTTTGGCCTCGCCATAGCTCCCCGAACCTTTTCCAAGGTAATGGTGGTAGTAGCTGCTTTTCTCAGGTGAGAGGGTATCTGGTTTCACCCGTACCTAGACGACTAGCTCATCAGAGCAGACTCTGCAGAAGAGAGTCATCAGGTTACAGCCAGAGTGGTCTCAGTACTGCAGTCTCTGGGCTGGGTCGTCAATATAGCAAAAAGTCACCTGACCCCCTCTCAATCTCTAGAATATTTGGGGGTCCGGTTCAACACAGCCTCGGGGATGGTCTTCCTACCTGAGCAAAGGCAGTGCAAGCTTTAGAACCAGGTCCGTCTGCTCCTGAGGATGCCTCGCCCGCGAGCTTGGGACATAGTCCAGCTGTTGGGGTCGATGACAGCCACTTTGGAAGTGGTGCCTTGGGCGAGAGCGCACCTGAGACCGCTGCAGTGTTCCCTGCTTCAACGGTGGTCTCCTATATCTCAGGATTATCAATGCAGACTCACATGGCTCCCTGCGGCCCGGCTCAATATGGAGTGGTGGCTCTCAGCATGCTGCGGCGAGGAATGCCGCTAGCGCTCCCCGATTGGTGCCTGGTGGTAACAGATGCCAGCCTGAAGGGCTGGGGTGCACATTGCGGGGAAGGCATGCCCAGGGTCTTTGGACACCCAAGGGGTCGGAGTGGTCCATCAATTGTTTGGAGTTGAAAGCGATTTTCCAGGTGCTGCTGGCTTTTCAATTGACCCTGGAAGGATTGACTGTCCGAGTTCTGTCGGACAGCACGACAGCAGTGGCCTACATAAATCGCCAAGGAGGCACTCAGTGCATTGCACTAGCAGCGCAGGCCGCGCAGATTTGCCACTGGGCCGAGCTTCATCTGCAGTTTCTGTCAGCAGCTCATATTGCAGGTCAGAGCAACGTACAAGCCAATTATCTGAGCAGGAATCAAATCGACCAAGCGGAGTGGGAACTTGCAGATGAAGTATTCCTGCAGATATGTGCCAAATCGGGAAAGCCTGTAATGGATCTTATGGCGTCAAGCACAAATGCCAAAGTCCCGTGCTTCTACAGCAGACAAAGAGATCCTCGCTTGGCAGGGTTGGATGCTTTGGCTCAACCCTGGTCTCGGGGCCTCCTGTATGTGTTCCCTCCGCCGTGGTATGCGGACCTCCGACGGATGCTGGTAGAGGATCCCCTGCCGTTACCTCTGGTACTGCACCTGTTGTCACAGGGCCCGGTGACTATGGAGAACGCCTGCCGCTTTGGTCTTACGACATGGCTATTGAGAGGGCGCAATTGAGAGATAAGGGATATTCCAGTAGTCATTTCCACTCTCCTACAGGCCCGCAAGCGTTCCACATCCGTGGCTTATGCCAGAATTTGGCGCCAATTTGAGGCTTGGTGCGCTTCTAAAGCGATCACACCCATGCGGGCTTCTGTCTCGCCGATACTTGACTTCTTGCAGGATGGTTTACAAAAAGGCTTGGGCCTATAATTCCCTGCGTGTTCAAGCAGCAGCCTTAGCATGTTTTCGAGGGAAGGTCGCTGGCCTTTGGCTGCTTGCCTGGATGTGACATGGTTTCTTAGAGGGGTGCTTCGGCTCCGTCCTCCCGTGCGGGCTCTGTGTCCGGCCTGGAACCTGGGGTTAGTTTTAAAGGCCCTCCAGTGTTCGCCCTTCGAGCCACTTAGGCGAGCTTCGGAGAAGGATGTGACCTTAAAGATGGTCTTTTAAGTGGCCGTGACATCGGCGAGACGGGTATCTGAGCTCCAGGCGCTGTCCTGTCGAGACCCATTTCTGCAATTCTCAGAGTCCGGAGTAATGGTACGTACGGTGCCTTCCTTCATGCCTAAGGTGGTTTCAGCATTTCACCTAAACCAGCCTATTTTCCTGCCCTCCTTTTCTAAAGAGGAGTTTCCAGAAGCCTATGGGCAGTTGCACCTTCTGGATGTGCGAAGGGCTCTGTTGCAATATCTGCGCATGTCAAATGCCTTCAGGACCTCTGACCATCTTTTTGTTATTTTGTCAGGTCCGCACAGAGGGTCTCCAGCGTCTAAGGCCACTATAGCCCGTTGGCTCAAAGAAGCTATCTATTCAGCATATCTGTTATCTGGCCGGCCTCCGCCTGAAGCCTTTAAGGCACATTCCACAAGAGCGATTTCCTCTTTTTGGGCTGAAACTGGAGCACTCTCTCTTCAAGAGATATGTAGTGCAGCTACTTGGGCTTCGAAGCTCTTTTGCCCAACATTACAGGCTGGATGTGGCTGCCAGGAGAGACGCGCATTTTAGAGCACAAGTGCTGGCGCTTGGTGTGGCTTGTTCCCACCCTATCTAGGGATTGCTTTGATACATCCCATTCGTAATGGATTCGTCTGCTTGATAACAAGGAAGGGAAAATGAGGTTCTTAACCTTGGTAATTTTTTTTCCTTTAGTCATAGCAGATGAATCCATGAGCCCTCCCTCAGTGGTTCAGTGTGTGATTCATGTTACTTTTATGTTCAGTTTTTCCTGTAGATACGTTCCCTCATTGGGAGGAGTTGGAAAACAGTCTTCAGGATTTCTGTTCTGTTACAGGAGGATGAGTTCATTCCCTTCAGGAGGATGAGTTCATTCCCTCCTTTGAGTTATAGCTCCAGTTTTGGGGCGTTCATCCACTGTGAGGAAAGTTCATGTTATTATGCTTTGCGGTGTTACACTGCTTTGGAAGCTTCAAATACTGAAGAGGCAGATGGAGCTAGCTGGCCATGAGGCACTATGGTTTTTCAGTGTTCTCTATCTCCCCCTGCTGGTTGATGGACACAACCTACTCGTAATGGATTCATCTGCTATGACTAAAGGAAAGAAAATTACCAAGGTAAGAACCTAATTTTCCCTTATGGAAACTGACAACCTGCTGACACCCATTGCCTCATTGCTTGTATTTGAAGTTGGGCAGCAAAGTCTTTCTCCCCCCCCCCCCCCCCCCCCATATCTAATGTGGTCATAACACGTGATATTCATTGTCCTTGTTACCTGGAATAGTCAAGTTTCTAGTTTTTGTGTGAGCATAAAGCAACATTTTTTAACACTTTGTTGTATAGGCAATATAGTATGTATTTCCTTTCCTTATTCTTAGAAGAAATTGAAAGATATTTTTCTTTCTCCAGAAATACATGGCAGAGCAAGAAGAGCTGAATGTGAAAGAAGATGAACCATCAAATACAACTGAAGAGAAAAGTTGTAGGTGATTGAAAAAGGGAAGATTATTTCTGTGAAGAATATATTTTAGGGGCCATTGTGTATTTTGTTATCATTACTTTCTAATTTTCTTTCCTTAAACAACAAATGTTCATGTAAAAATTTGAGTGCATTCAATGTAGACAAAATTGATAGTTTATGATGGTTTTGATTGTTACATCAAATCATCTTGCTTAAGTGGTCTTTTACAGTGTTGAAATAAATGTTCTTACTGTAGAGTTGAAAGTGAATTTGATAGTTTTATTGCTACCATTTCACCAGTCTTTTGTCTCAGAATGCAAGATGATGATGTAATTAAAGACATATGTGGAGACATGAACGCATAGTTTTCTGCCTTTTCAGCTGGTTGTTGCTTGGTGTGCCAAAGTCAAGTAGATTTGAGCAGGTCCAAGTACAACACTAAGGGGTGCTAAATTTTGGGCTGAATATGAGTCAACAAAATTCATTTCATAGTAAGTAGTAGCCCCTGTATCTTAATATAATTGATACCTGTGAAGACTTGCACAGAGGATCCTCTAGGCCCTGCTATATCTTTTGTCCTAGAGTCATGAGGGTTGGATCCCTTCTTTTCCTTCTCTTTCCCAGCAGCCCCTTGGTCTGTTTTCCTCCCCTACCCCTTCAAATTCCCCATTTTCCTATTAGCTGCTTCTTGCTTGCTGAGGGAGCACAAGAAACTAGTGCTGCTAGAGGGTGGAGGCAGAACTGGAGAGAGGTAGGCTAGAGCCTGTGCCATATCTCTCTCTTAGGCCAGGGAGAAGGGGTCCCACAATTCATGCCATATGTATTTTTATGTGGCCTTAGGGATTGGTTTCCCTTTTTCTTCAGAGCATGGGTGGGGACAGATGGGAAAGGATTCTCTGAGCACACAGGATATCAGGCCCTCACAGATTGGTGACATTACCCAGAGGAACCATATCTGGAGGTTTCCCCAACTCGTATCTAGAAGCTTTTGAGAAGCCCTACTCTGCATGCACATTATTCCCCACTCATTGCTGTCACATGAGACTTCCTTCAATCATCTGCAAAGCTGTAAAGATACATCCCAGCTATGCTCTGAAGATATTTTCTTTCATAAAGTTTTTCTCTTCTGTTGGCTGTCTTGTGGGTCTGTTAAGGAACCCATTGATTTCCGCTAGTCAAGTTTTCTTACTGAATTTCTTCTGCATTTGCCTAGCTAGTTTTATTTTTACAAAATCAGATTGTTTGATTTCACTGCTGCTGTTTGTTTTGGTGTCCATGTACCAAAGGAGAGTCCTAATGGTTTAAAAAAATGTAGGCAGTGCAGCAAGACCATACATGAAGCACATATCCTTGGCCCTGATCACAATCCCTTTTGTTGGTACCTTTGCTCCCAGTTGACGAAGAGGGAGCTTCCTGGCCATGAAGGAACAGCATAAGATCTTTGGCACTTCTAAGACCAGTCCATCAGCACTGGTCTCCAAGGGTCCAGAAGCTGCACTCGCATGCTGGGGATGCATCGACATTGGGAGTGCATTATTCACCTTCAGCATCTGTTGATGCTGGGTGTGCTCTATCCAATAGTAGAGTCCATGCATTGCTTGGAAGAGATTCACAGACACCTTGAAGAGCCTTGGATTCTCTGTCACACCAATAAATATTTCCAGTACATCAAACGTTCACTGGGGTGCTAAAGCTTATTGGTGTCTAGATATCCACACTCAAGGTTCACTTCTGAAGAAGTGCAGGGGTCTAATCAGCTACAGACCTCAGACTTCTATGTTGGATTTCTTTTCTGTTTTAGAATCTGAGCACTCTTCTTGATCCTTTGAAGAGAAGGGCTTAAATGGCTTGCTGTCAGGTCCAGCTCCATACCATGAAAGGAGGACGATCCTACCTGACAAGCTCTCCTTAATTGATTTTGTTCTAGAAATGGTAAAGGTTATTCCATTTAAGTTGATGATAAAGGAGGAACTTGGGGCAGAAATATTGGATATCCTCATTCTACTTTGTATATCCTACCAAAAAAGAAGGCTGAAACTATATGGTTTAGAAGCCTCTTAGATTCTTGGAGCTTGAACCTGCTATAACGGGCCAAAGGTTCCAAGTGTCACTCTTTGGTCTCTTTCTCATGACAGTTTAATATATCTGTTCCCTAATGGATGACGAGAAGGATTGTAGGGAAAACATGCAGTTTGAGCAACCTAAGTTCTTTCTGAAACAGCATCAAGCATTGGAGGTTGTAGATTCATGGCTTTGGGCTTCTGCCCTAAGATATGATGTGTAGATAAAGTTCATTGATGTTCTTTACCATGGAGAAAATCTTTAAAGAGGTAAGGTTAAGGGGGTAGCTTCCTTCATTAAGCAACACTGCAAAACCTTTAAATCCTTTTCTCAGGCCATTTCTGATTCAGCTGCCAGTTGCTTCAGGAGATACACATGTGGGGGAGGCCAATGAGAACCTGCTACCCTCATAGGTGTAGGTATCCTCCTGCCTTTCATTCCAGTCAAACACAGGATGTTTGTTTATAAAATTTATTATAATAATCTTTCTCATTCCAGAAAGCCAACAAATCTCAGCCTGCTCCTCAGCAAAGTTTGACTGCCCCCCAAAATAACAAGGGTTTCAATAGTCCTGCTAGACAGCCTTTCAGGAGGAGGAAAGCTGAGGTTTTTTTTTTTTGCAAGCCATTGGCCCCTCTATACTTGTTGGCCATGGGGTTCTAAAGATCATGTGGGATACAGACACTTCATCTATTTGATGCTTGTTCTAGAGCACCATGGTCGAACTCAACATCAGAAAATATTTACCTAAATCTCTTCCCTCTTAGAGGCCAGAGCAGTTGAACCCATTCCACTTGGGGGGGAGACAGCAGAGATTTTTGTTTCAATTCCTGGTCTCAAAATAGGAGGATTCTTTCATGTCAATTTCTGCTTCTAGGGATGTTCAGAATGGGTTCCCTGGGCACCCTCACTTCTTAATTTTTTTAAAAAAATGACTGTATTCCTTCTTTAATTCAAGAAATCAAGATGTCCAAGTGTCTTAAGATTAATAATACAGAAGATGAAATTTGGTCTTGCTTACTAATTTCCTTTCCATGAATCCTACCAGACCAGTCCAAGGAAGTGGATTATGTCCCCCAACCAGCAGATGGTGGCATTCAGTGATGCCATCACCAACATAAGAAGTGGTGCAGACCTGGATTCACCAGTATGCCATTGCCAAAGCAGATCCACAATATCGAACTGTCTCAATCTCCATCTTATAAGACGAGTATTGTAGAACAATTTAAACAATCTAGAATAGCACCTGTGAGCAGCACCTCAGTGGAACCATATAGAGCTCCACAGAACCTAATTATGAAGATTGCTCTATGTTGCCTCTACCAAAGAAGCACCGCAAGGTAGCATTCTAGCATGGTGAAGTAGTAGTACCCTGTTTCCCCGAAAGTAAAACATCCCCCGAAAATAAGACCTAGTAGAGGTTTTCCTGAATTGGTAGATATAAGGCCTCCCCCGAAAGTAAGACCTAGCAAATTTTTGTTTGAAAGCAGGGCCGCCGAGAGCCAGACAAGGCAGCCCCCCCACCTGAGGTCGCCGGGCCCCCCTCCACCCACCCGGAACTAACCTTAAACGCCTCCTTTCACCTTCGCAGCAAGCAGCAGCAGGGCAGACCTCTCCTTCCTTCTGTGCCCCGCCCTTGCGGATGTTATGTCAGGCGAGGGCGGGGCACAGAAGGAAGGAGAGGTCTGCCCTGCTGCTGCTTGCTGCGAAGGTGAAAGGAGACGTTTAAGGTTAGTTCCGCGAGCGACGGAGGGCGGGTGGGCCAACCCCGATCCAACCCTGATGTTTCCCCGAAAAATAAGACAGCCCCTGAAAATAAGACCTAGCACATTTTTGGGGGCAAAAATGAATATAAGACAGTGTCTTATTTTCGGGGAAACACGGTAGTAGTAGTAGTGAGGCCATCAAGCATCCCCCAGAAAAGCGCCATAAGCCACCCACTAATGGGGTGTCATAAAACAGTCCCTTAGCACGGTAATCATTCCTCTAGCAGGGCACCACACAGCAAAGTCTCTTAATGGAGTGCTACAGAGTGTCTGCCTAGAGGAACTCCACAGTGTAATAACCTAAAGGGCACCATGAGCAGTGTCCTTACAGAATGTAGTAGGAACAAATAGGAACAAAATGGAGGAGTAGCCTAATGGTTAGCACAGTGGACTGAGAACCAGGCAAACTGGTTTTAATTCCCACTTCAGCTCCTTGTAACCCTGGGCAAGTCACTTAACTCTCCATCGCCCCAGATACAAAAACTTAGATTGTGAGCCCACTACCTGCATATAATATGTAAACCACTTTGGTTGTACTGTAGAAAGGCAGTATATCAAATGCCTTCTTTTACCATACCCTTAGTAGGGCTGCCTTATAGAGGAGTGTTCTGTAATAGGCTACAAACAGGGGATGTCCTACCCGTTCATCCTATCGAAAAATTATACCAGAAGGAAAAAGAATAGTGTCTTCCTGAGTGAGTATTGGACTGGTCTAGCAGGATTCAAGGAAAGGTATTTAGCAGGTAAGACCGCATTTTACCTTCCTCATTATCCTACTGGACCAGCCCAAAGAAATGGGACATACCAAAGCTGTAAGGTAGGAAGAAGACCTGGTCTCCATGCCCAGTTTATCAAGAACTTTCACAGCCACCTGCTATGAAGGAGCACACTACAACACCTACTGACTATTAAAGAAAGGAAGATGGTGACAATATAAAGGACCCAGGTATCCCACCAAATCTTTCCCAGAGGTCAGGTACAATTCTGTAAAGGCCAGGCACCTATAGTAATGTCCTCCAGGCTGAACAGAATAGAACCCCAGGGTAATGAAGGGGAGAGTTTGCCATTATCACAACTTGGGCAAAACCCTATTACACAAACACAGGCAAGCGGAACTACATCGAGACATACTAACCAGGGAGCTGCTAGCACTCAGCCTAAACCATGTGCCACACAACCCTGTCCACCAGAAGACCAGACTACTTGCCAAACAAGTCCCAAAGCCAACAGCCTGCAAGGAGCCAGTACAAGAAAACTGTACATAAGCAAGGTCTATTAAGTCACTGAGCAGCTAACTTGCAACTGGGCAACAAACCCATTTTTGCTAATCAGCGCAAAGATTTACCACAGCCATCCAAAACCTAAAGATCGTGGTCCCATTACTACCAGATCCTGACCCTAAAGTCAGTACCAAGGGATGGCATAGTGCAGTTCAAAGAGCAGAATACATGTATCAGTGTTCTTGAAACTTTTATTCAGCAATGATCTTACAGTGGAATGCCCCTATGTTTTGCCCCAGCAAAGGGCTGCATCAGGGACAACTAAAACATCAATAAAAGTAATGAATACCATATACAAAAAACTGTATCATAAAAACAAAAGAAGTCTTACATAAAAAATATTTTTAAAAGGTACTTACAAGAGATCAGTGAGTCACATAGAAAGCAGGTGTTCCAAAGGAATAACAACTCATAAAAGCAGGATAAAATCCAAAAAGCTAAAATCAGTATAATATAATATATATAATCAGTAAAATATAACTCATAAAACACATAACAAATGGAGCATGAAAATTAAACAGAAGGCAATTTACCAGCAGTACTTCAAACATACAAATGGATGGCAGCATCAGCATGTAGCAAGCTCCTTAAACTCAGGACTGACAGTACCCAACAAGTTATTGGATCAAATGCTAAATCTGTTGATTGACCCAGGAAAAGACTGGATCCCTGCTGCACCTTTGTTACCAGAGGAAGAGGAGTTGGCTGATGGAAATTCTGAGGGGCAACACAGCTGGGGGATGGCAGGCTGTACTGTCTACCAGTTCCTATTGTAACAAGGTCCACACCCCAGACCAACCACAGATGTAGCAATTCAATTCCAAATACCTGAAAATGTCTAGTGAGGGGGGAGGAGAACCCCAGTTACTCAGGAAGTGAGGTTGATAGGATCCACATCCCCAGTCTGCAAGCCACTTCCCCTTTAAGACTTCCAAGAGGCTATTGAACCATATTTAAAATGGTCATGGGGCAAAATCACTCATACAGGTCCTAAAGGTTCAACTTACAGAATCAACATCTGACCTGAAAAGGAGAACTGTAAACAAGATCTACATTTGAAGGCAAAGCTCCAAGAATGGGGAAAAAAAGAAACTGGGCACACCCAAGGAAAAAACAGGGATTTAAGGGACCGAGAGAAGCCATGACCTGCCACCTTGCGAAAAGGAACCACTGAGACCTTTAAATTTGAGTTGAGTGTGGCAGTTATGTTTTGTTTTGTTTTTTTGTTTTGTAGTTTCAGGCCCAGGAGGAGCTCTTATTGTTTGGAAGCTGAGGATTTGCAGACAGTATGGGGATTTGAGGTAGGAGCATATGGCACCCATCGCATCAGAGCCTGTATGTGAAGTTGTCCCCAAGCTGTGTTCACAAGGGAGCTATCTAATATACATGGAGTGAGAACCCCCAAATGAGAAACTCAGAGATCTAGTGGCTCTGTGAAAACCTTGTGTTAATTCAAGTTCACTGGGAAGGAACACAGTAGAGGATACACAGCAAATAAGCACTTGCAGGCAGTGCCTCTGCATGGAGCCAGATACAGCCTTGGCTTGGGCTTCATCAGCATCCCTTAATTGCTTTTCTGCAGCAGCCACCTACTATTTTGCCTTGTGGCTAAATCTCTCACTGGGCCAGCTGTATAGCAGTACTGTGCATTTCTGCCTGAGTCTGCCCTGGATTCTCATTTCCTCTGAACTCATCCTAAATGGGCCATCTTAGCTGGGTCTAGGTTGCAGACTACCTGTGAGCTAGGCATCCTTCTCACGAGGCCAAGAGAAGCTGAACTCAAAACACCCCCTCCCCCTCTCTTGAAGCCAAAACTTTCCCTAGCCTCTCCACTTTTGTGTTTAAGAGAATAGCCATATCCTGGAGGAGAAGAGCCATGGAGCTGAACATATGCAATTGGGACCCAAAGAATATCCCGGTTTTCTATTTCTTTAGCTTACATTCAGTAGCTGAGACTTGTTTGATTGTGTGACACTACCATTTCGTTTGTTAGCACTGTAGTTTTGTTTCTAAGTATGCAATGCCACTTTTTTGAATCAGCATGTGGTTTTAGTGTTGTGGCGCTACTCCATTGCAGTACTGTGGTAGTTTCATAGAGACACCTGAGGAAGGCCTAATGGCCGAAACACGACTTGTGTTGAGTCTTCTGCCAATCTTAAAGTCTGCTTTTACACCTTTTATATATTGTTCGTTTTCATTAGTCACCTTTGCTGTGTTCAGTATGCCCAAAGAAGGAAAGCAGGAGAGCCAAAGCTTGGCTTGGCCCTCATGAGCCATGTCCAGACTGGCTTAGGTCCCCAGTTCTCTCCCCCCCACCCCCTTATAGAAATAGCATACAGCTCACCTCCCCCAGGATGGAGAGCCCTTGGAAGGGAAGAAATATACATTCAATAAAGTTAAGACTCAATGTTAGTGCCCTAGGTCCTAAACTATACTGAAGAATCACTTATCCACTGTGATGGATCACAGGGTTGTCACCAGGTCACTCTGGTACTCTCAGCTATAGAAGTAGAGTGATGGATGTGGGAAAAAGTAAGGTATCTTGGGGCCCTTCCCCCTCTGCCTCATGAGGATTCACACAGCCATTAAGTACTTGAGCTGCCAGAGGAGTAAGAGTCATGGAAGATAGTGACCTGCATTCCCCAAAGTCCAGCCTGCTGCTTTTCAAACTATTAAATGACCATTCTGTCGACCATGCAACATCCAGGAGCGCTTCGTCATCTAAATGGCAATGCCAGCATTCCCTAAAGTCATTCTGCGCTGGTCTTCCAGCAGCACCATGGTGTTCTGATTGACCCAAAGTCACTGCTCTTTCTGTGCACATAGCCTGGGCAGTGTATTGGGCTGCGCATGCTTCCAACACAGAGGCTGAAGGACGAATGCTAGAGCTGATGCACGCACCCGAGCTTTCAGAGCTCATTCCCACAGTAGCACTGAAGGCTCCCTTGGTGAGCATGCTGGAAGCATGGAGGTGCTCCTGGCATCTGAGTCACTCGTATTGTGGGCTTGTACGTTCCTAAATTGGATTTGCCCCAGTGTGCTCAAATGGAGTATCTCAATGCCTTCTCCCCAGTGTTCTTCTTTGCTTTTACATGCTAGATAGCTGGGTGGGTACCAAAGAGAAACTTCTCACATAGCAGCAGGCTTGAAACACTTGGCTCCTTGAGCTCGCTGAAGATGGGGAGATGGTAAGATTAGGGAAGGAGACTCCCCATGGATAATATTTAATTCTTACCATCCTGTCTCTTCCCCCCCACCCCTCAGTCCAAGGGACCTAGCACTAAGGCCTGTAGGTTACAGGCTTGAGAGAGAGAGAGGGTCAAGGCTGCAGGGGAACCAATCCCTGCTGGCTCAATCCAGGAGAATGACCATAGCTCAACCCTGAGTTCTTTTTTTCTCCAGGCACCAGGTCTTTCTTCATAATATCCTGCACCATTGGTGGAGGCAGAGAATACTGGTGAATCCAGGACTGCACCATTTCTTATGTTTGTGATGACACTGAATTCTCAGAATATTCTGTCTCCATTTGCTAGTTGGGGGGCATAAATAAAGAGCAATGGCAACAGCTCTAGGTTTATCCCTCAAGCTTGGGCATACATATGCACATTTTATGGAGTTTGGGTCTACTTATCTAAAATATTGAGAAGCACTGCTCTGCTTGAATCACAGAGCTGTTGCTGTGGAGCCTTGTTCAACATCATCTGTTTTAACCGTGGAGGACCCTGGTTGTTCAAACTCGTGTTTGACCCATGTAGTATTCTGTAGCTATAGAGCCTCAAAGCTCAAATAGAGCATGCTTCAATTGTGTGACCGAGTAGCAGTGGAATGGAGAAAGTAGGTGCCCATGTGCAGGCTTATGCTGCTGCATCAAGGAATAGAGATTGAGAAAAGGAAAAATGGAGATTTGGAAGACTGGAGTGGCGGTACAAAATTAGAATGGGACTGAGAGACAAAGAACAGTAGGTGAATGGGACTCAGCAGTGTCTTGATGATTGAGGGTGTGCAGGGACAAAAGAGTCAGATAATTCTTATTTTAGGTGAGGTTTGTTTTACTTGTTTGGATTATAATTTGCACCTGTAACCCAAGATTAGACTATAGTTTTGCAGGCAATAAGAGGAGTAATACCCAATTCTGGAAAATATATATTGTAATATATTGGTACTATAAATGAGGTAGGCAAAGCATACTGAAACTTCTTAGAGGAGCAATACATAAAATACATGGTTTTGTTAGTAGCAAGAGACATCACCACAGCTAATGGCAGTAATTAGTAGCACAAATAATTAGCCTTAGGCTAGAGCTCAACTTGACACTGAAAGGCCCTTTTACTAAAGCTTAGCTTGGACTAAATGCTAAGCAGCCCATTTTATACTAATGGGCTGCTTAGCATTTAGCATGTGCTAAGCTTTAGTAAAAGGGCCCCTTAAGCTGATCTCCCAAATCCAAGAAACTTTCAGGAGATGCTTCTATCATCTACATTCTACAACAGCTACGCTACCTCTCTCCACTTGTGACTAGTTTACATAACAGCAAGATTGGATTACAGTAATGCACTCTACTTTGGTCTGATTACAGAGCATTTGCACAAGATCCAGTTGATTCAGAATGCTGTGGCAAGACCAATAGGTTGTAAGCGACATGATCATGTCACACCGTCCTGCAAAACTTCACTGGCTACCAACACAATACGGGGTGAAATATAAAACTTATCTTCAAGGCCCTTAAAGAAAATGGCTAGAGTATTTGAACAGGCTCGCCCTCTACACCTCTCCAAAGTTGCTAAGATCCTCCCAAGGAGTATCCTAACCCCATCCTTACCAAGGGTATTACAAAATGCAACACTTATAAATGAGCCTTTGCTGAGTAGCTCCCACATTCTGGAATTCCTTGGAAGGCTTTGCTCATTGCCATTCAACTAGAAGCAGGTGAAAGATTGGCTCTTCTCCCAAGCCTTTAAAGGAAAAAGCAACAAACTTGCTGGTCACAAACACAAGGAATTACACCAGCTGCACTTACTGTAGCAAGACTTGTTTATCCACTTCCACTGAGATCATATTCATACCCCTTTTCTGACTTTACTTGCAACTTCTTGTTTTAGTCCCCTTATTTTATATCTAACTCTTGTTGCTTAATCTTATCTGTTTATATGCTCCACCTGTACTCACACCTTATGTGTCAAGTTGTTTTATTGTGCATTATGTCAACATTGTAAGTAGCATACTCTGCCATAATATATACTGTTAGACAATTTCAGCAGAAAAAATATTCAATTGCTTATGTCCTGATTATTCTTGCTGTGTACCACCTTTGGTGATTTTTTTCAAAAAGGCAGTAAATAAATCCTAATAAAAATAATCTACTTGTCTGGACTGGTCTTGCAGGATGCTATGGAAACATCATTAGCAGTCTTGTGCTTTGGCCTCATGTCAGTTCCATGAGTATTCGCAAAGAGGGAAATTATATAAATTGTGCCAAAACTCGGGCAGTGAAAAAATTTGACACTATCTTTCTATAAAGGATGCATGCCTTATTTTTGCGCTTAACTTTTGGGTGCTGGACTTAGGCCTGCTGAAACCAAGTTAGGCTCACGTAGGCCAAATTCTGTCATTCCACTTGCAACTCTGGAATGCGCTGCCCATGCCCCCTTTCCAGATACACACTAGAAAGGTTGGGTGCTGATCCTTATGGAATAGTGTGCAGCCAGATGTGCACACAACTTCTAATCAAAGCCAACTGACTACAATAATTGGTTGTTAGAACCCAGTTATTGTTAGTCAGGGGATCATTAAGCTTTACACACCCAAATTTCAGTGCACAACTTGGGTGCAATATATAGAATCCAGAGGGAAATGCCTAGCCATAGTAGTAGCACACTTAAACTGTTTCCCATCTGAGTGATTGGTTGATCAAGAGCATGTTTCAGGAAGGAGCCTAAAAATCCATGAGCATAACCAGCTGCTGGAGTCAGTAAGGTTTGCTATAAATTACCCCAATACCCAGTTAAGCCCATCATCTCAAATTCATTGGAGTTCTTCTAAATAGAACTTGGGGAAAAGGCCTTTCTTCCACAGGAAAAGATAACCACACTGGTGTCTGTAGAGAGAAAAGTGCAAATGGGTCAGTAGACATCAGTATAGGGTATGTTTAGAATGTTGAGTCACATGACCCCAGCAGTATCTGTACGTTACCTGGCACATCTCAAAATGGCTTAAACAACTGTGCCTTCACCAAAGATTAAATCTACTATGTATATCATAATTGGATGAAAAACACCTCAGTCATAGCCACTGTATATATATTTTTTTTCTGTAAAAGGATTTTAGACTTTAAAACACAATTGTCAAAAAACCCTTGACTCCTTGTGATTGCATTTTAATAAAACTGTGCATTGGTATGTATAATTTGTGATTACTTATTTATATATCTTATAAAAACTTACAGTGCTATGCCAATGTCATGGGTTGTACAGACAATGGCCACTGTTTTATCTGAAAATAAAGTAACGGACCAGATGAGAAATAAAAACTGATGTTTAGTAAATGATGCTACACTTGATTAACATTAAACGACTATGCCTGATGTGGGCTGCATCATGGTCAAATAGATGAATGTGTGTTAGTACCAAGAAATATCTAATAAATAATGAGCACTTAAAGCCAGATTCAGTAAATGGAGCCCAAAGTTAGGTGCCATCATGATCTGTGCTAAGATAGTGTTCTGTGAAGAACACTTTGTGCAGAATGCCCTTTACAGAATACTAGCTTGGTGTGATTCTCTTGCCTAACTTTGGGTATGAGCACTTGTGCCTGACAAAAGCTAGTGTAAATGCTCATGCACAACTAATTCAAAAAGTATAAAACCAGAGAAAAATCTTTTAGGAGATACTCTAGTGAAGGGATTGACCCAGTACCACTCCGTGCAAACAAGTAATAGTAAACAATATTTTTTTTTTTTGTTAATAGAGATGTTCTCAGAGTTGTAAACTCACCCAAGTGAAGCACCACTAGACTGAGTGGCACTTCTAAGGGTGGATAAGCTTCTCAATCATAGAACTTCTCTAAAGGTATTTTTATAAATTTTTTCAAGCACACCCATGTGCCAATCAAATATTTCTATAAGTGTGTCTAATACCTTATATAGCTCAGAGTTTAAATGAGTCAATTCCTACACTTGTTCCTATAAAAACCTCTACACACATCCACATTAACGTGTGCTGCTATCATATAATTGTAGAAAAATGCAAAATATAAATATAGGCACTTAACGTTTCTGACAGTCATGCAGAGGTTCCTCGATGGTTGTAATCCTTAAAGGTCCGTGGTTATACTGAATCCATAAGCCAAAAGGATAATCCCATGGAATTTTAGCCACCCTTCATTGAGAACCTCACAATGCTTATGACTTCAAAATAAGATCATAATGAGTCCGACTCTGCAGGGTTTCGAAATTCTTCCTCAGGAACTCTGTATATGATAGTTTTTATCAACCAAAAGTAGAAAGGAAGTGCCTCTCTTCCATATGATCGAGAATCTTATCCACCCTTAGAAGTGCTACTTAGTCTAGTGGCGCTTCGCTTGGGTGAGTTTACAACTCTGAGAACATCTCTATTAACAAAAAATATATATTGTATACTATTACTTGTTTGCACGGAGTGGTACTGGGTCAATCCCTTCACTAAAGTATCTCCTAAAAGATTTTTCTCTGGTTTTATACTTTTTGAATTTTTTCCAGAGGTCTTGTTGGGAATTACTACTTTCATGCACAACTAATGGCAGGCATGCAAATACAGGTATTTTATAACATCATGCCTAATTTCTGGGAATGCCCTTGACCCATCTATTCCCCTCCCACGGCTATACCCACTTTTGGAGTTGCACAATATGAAATTTAGGTACATGTATTATAGAATAGGGTTGATCTGTGTATATCTTGTAATTATTGCCAGTTAAGTGCTTGTTACCTCCAATAATTGGTTGTTGGTACCTAATTGAGTAATTAGTCAGGTGGACTTACAGAATCTGAGGGTAAATAAATTATAAAGAAGATATTTGAAAATAAAAATATACTGCTAAGACTTAAACATCTAGTGCAAAAGGAATGTAAAATTATCTCAAATATGGCATAGATGACATCAAAGTGTGGAACACAAAATAGAGTCATTGGAGCTGGGTGATCAAAGCCCCCAGGTAAGTGAAATATTAATTCTTCAAGGATAAGCAGGACAACACTTCTCACTTATGGGGATAATGTCATCCAAAGGAGACCCATTGTGGATGCTACCCAGCATTCTGTAGCTTTAACAAGCCTTTGGCGGCATCCCACTGCTCATGCACGAGTGTCTTTTTGCCCAGTCTGATCGCTTGAGACCAGCAGTCATTTTTCCCTATAGCAGAGAAGTCGTTATTCTGTGAGCTTTCCTCAGCGTGCTTTTTTTCTCATTTTGAGTGCCTTCCTACAAGTGGGAACATACCCCTTTTTACATTATTCTCTTTATATTTAAATGTTTTTTATTGGCATTTCCACATGTTATATCATTACAAACTTTCATGTAACGTATTTCACAAACAAACCATGCTGCAACAATCCAAATACCTGACTGGCCATCGGCTGGTATTTTTAACATTTTCTCCCCCCCCCCCCCCCCCCCCACCATGATATGTTGACACTATTTATTGACAGACAAACATGTTGAATTTCTTCAGCGAACTCAATGTACAGCAATTAATTATCCAGCCCCACTTGTGTGATCAGCAAATGTTATCATCAAATTAGAAACAGATTTACTCTCTCCTCCCCTCCTTTATCTGGACCCCCTCAAGTTGATATGCTCATTCTAATTATGCTCCCATCTTTTTTGTGAGGGCTACCAGGACAGCCAGGCCCAGTTACTACATTTGCAAGTACCCTTCTACTTCCTCGCAGTAACTAATACATTGAGTCTTCTAATCCTACATTGACCTCTGGCCTCTCGACTCTGCTGATAATGGCTTAGCAACTAATACATAATGTTTACTTTCAAGGGCATATTCTGTTTCAGTTCTCCAAGACATAAGTGCATTGAGAGAGCAGACCATACCAATTTACAGCCGGATAGGCTGCGACTGAATATTGTTCACCCCATCAATGTCTACTGCCGGATAGGCTACGACTGAATATTGTTCACCCCATCAGTGTCTACTGTAATCCCTTCCTTCCACTCCCCCCCCTTTAGCTCCCTCCTCACGATCAGCGCTTACACCCAGGATCTGAAACCATCTACATTAGTTCTCATCACACAATCGCTCTTGTCATACTCCATTCACACTGACTATCCTAAAGCATTCAGGACATGACTCCGTGCCCGTGGGGATATTTTGTTCAAGTAAGCCCCTCAGACTTTAATGAACCTTTGCCGCCTCTTTGGCATATTGTGGGCATCATGCATTTCCCATAACATAAGTTTGTGTAGCCTGTTACTACTACTACTACTATTTAGCATTTCTATAGCGCTACAAGGCGTACGCAGCGCTGCACAAACATAGAAGAAAGACAGTCCCTGCTCAAAGAGCTTACAATCTAATAGACAAAAAATAAATAAAGTAAGCAAATCAAATCAATTAATGTGAACGGGAAGGAAGAGAGGAGGTAGGTGGAGGCGAGTGGTCACAAGTGGTTACGAGTCAAAAGCAATGTTAAAGAGGTGGGCTTTCAGTCTAGATTTAAAGGTGGCCAAGGATGGGGCAAGACATATGGGCTCGGGAAGTTTATTCCAGGAGTAGGGTGCAGTGAGACAGAAGGCGCGAAAGTCTGGAGTTGGCAGTAGTGGAGAAGGGAACAGATAAGAAGGATTTAGCCATGGAGCTGAGTGCACGGGAAGGGGTGTAGGGAAGGACGAGTGTGGAGAGATACTGGGGAGCAGCAGAGTGAGTACATTTATAGGTTAGTAGAAGAAGTTTGAACAGGATGCGAAAACGGATAGGGAGCCAGTGAAGGGTCTTGAGGAGAGGAGTAGTATGAGTAAAGCGACTCCAATACCAGTACGATGGGGCCCTATCCGATACCTAATGATTTAGGATGCATTTTTCCCCAATATAGAGAGTTTACTGAGAAGATTCTTTTCTTCCAGAGACCCTGTATCCCATGTAGCCACTGAACTAAATAACACCCGCTCAAAGGATAAACCCACCTGATATCTTAGAACCCAACTCAGAAATCGGGAGAGAGCTGACCAGATCCCCCGTATGTTTCTGCATTGCCACATACCATGGAAAAAATGATGCGTTCTCCGCTGCACACTTTGAGCACGCATTTGTTTCCACTACTCTCGCATACCATGCCTGTTCAACTGAAAAGTAGGCTCTATGTATGGTCCTAAAGTGACATTCTTGCAATTCAGCGCTATGTACCACCCATGCACTTCCCTGAAGCGCTGCCAATATCTTTCCCTCTGCTATTCTCATTCCCATCTCCTGGCTCCATCTTTCAGCGACCGTCTTGACATCTCTTTTAGGTCTTTTCCCTTCCAATACCTCATGGAACCATGACACCGAGATTTGTCCTGCTGCGTCCCCAGCTAGGAATTCCCTTATATTCTTCCCAAACTCTGGTGATAGGCTCGTTTTGGGAAGCCCATGGATATAATGTGAGAGTTGATGGTAAGCTAGTTTCGTCAACGATCCCCCAGCGCATCACCTCTCAAACTCGAGATAGGCCAGCACTTTCCCATCCCTCTGTATAAAATTCTTCAGAAGTATCACTCCCTGCTTCCCCAAATCTTGGTATATTTTATTTTCTCTCCCGGGTGGAAATTCTACGTTGCCTGTTATGGGCAACAATACACTGCTCTCCGGGCAGTGCCCCCAAAGCCAAGTCACATCATGCCAAAGATACCGCATGGGCTGCAGGAGGGTACTATTTTTAACTTGTTTTGGGAGGTTACTTGATTTAGCATGTAGAAGGTAATTGATATGCCAGTGGCTAAAATATGTTCTTTCCAAGTGTGTGTCTGTGTATGCCGTCGTGCCCAGAACCCAGTCTCTCAGATGTCTTAAGAGACATGCTTGATTATATTCCCTCACATCGGGGATCCTCAATACTCCGTGTATCTGAGTCCAGCTAACATAGCTCCATTTGACTTTTGATTTTTTTCCCCGCCCAACAAAACCGAGCTACTTGTCTCTGGAGCACCTTCAGGTCTTTTTTCCATAACCGTACTGGCAAAATTTGTAGTGTATATAGCCACTTTGGGAACACCAGCATGCAGTATAGATGTATCCTACCCATAAAAGACAAAGGCAGTGTGGTCCACTTGGCCAACTGCGTCTTCGTGTCTCTCAGTAGCTGAGGGACATATTCATAGATTTGTGCCGGGTCCAATGTTAATTGAATGCCCAAATATCTGAACGCCCCGTTCGCCCAACGTAATGGAAACTGTTCCCATTCCTCTCTCCTAACCTCGTGACTCGGCAGGGCTTCTGATTTCACGACCTTTGAGGGACAAATATCTGATGTAGTGAAAAAATCTTTTTTCCATCTAAGGGAGCTTCGATCAATTAGAAATTCAATAAGTAGGGATTCACTTAAAACATTGATATCTGCGTATGTCACCTCACGCCTTGATTACTGTAATATATATGCAGAGGTTACTCAAGCTAACTTAAAAAGATTACAAAGAATACAAAATACAGCGGCGTGCATGATTTATAGAGCTCGGAGGGATGATAGAATAACACCGTTATTACATCAATTACATTGGCTTCCAATTGAAGCAAGAGTAAAATTTAAAGTACTTGTTTTGACTCACAAAGCTTTTCACTCGTTAAATCCTAGTTACTTATCAAATCTGACCATCCCTTACACCGCTATGCGAACTCTTAGATCACTAACAGATAATAGGTTAGTGATTCCCTCACTCGCTAAGGCCCGATGGGAATCTACACGGAGATCGGCTTTTTTTTATTTGTCTCCTTCTCTCTGGAATGGTCTTCCAAAAGAAATTAGATTAGAGAAGTCTTATATCCATTTTCGGAAACTCGTGAAAACTTTTTTCTTTATTAATTATATTGAACAGAATTTATGATAATAGAAAAGGTTATTTAAGGTTAGCTTAACTGTACATTAAACTATGGATGGTACTGGGTTGGTTCTATGTTATTAATTCTGGCATGCTGTGCTTTCCTGTCATGACTGGAGTTTGTTTGTTTGTTTGTTTATATCTACTATAATAAAACGCTCCCACAACGTTCTGAGGACACGGACGTCACTGCAGGCAATCACACACCGGTTCGTAAGTTCATGGTGGTGAAGCCATCCAACTCACCATGTCTGTGCCCCGCCCTCGCGTCAAACCTGGTGACATTAAGGGCGGAGCACATACACTCGACCAAACAGGCAGGCAAGCAAGCAGGCAGCCAGCCACAACGTCCGAGGGAGGGAGGGACGGAACGAAGGAATCAGCCAGCCACTGTTGCCACCGCTCAACACCTCCACCCCCCCCCCTCCAGGTTAAAACACCCACTGCTCCACCCTCCACCCCCCCCCCAACGTCGCAACACCCACTGCTCCACCCTCCCCCCCCAAAACAGGTCGCCGTCGCGCACGCACCCCCACCCTCTATCCTACATCAGCTGAGCGCCGCTTCCCCCCCCCCTTCTCCATCAGATAGAAAAACCAAATTTAAAAAGTTAACCTGCGAAAATGGTTTAAGGAAGGAATCGGAGCCCTGTAGCCAGCCATGGGTTGAGCTCTGCATCTGCTCCTCCTCTCAGCGTTGACGTCAGTGCCCCTGGACTGGTGGAGGTGTACCCCATAGCGACGTGAGGAGGAGGAGTCCTCTCACGTCGCTACAGGGTACACCTCCACCAGTCCAGGGGTACTGACGTCAACGCTGAGAGGAGGAGCAGATGCAGAGCTCAACCCATGGTAGGCTGCGGGGCTTCGATTCCTTCCTTAAACCATTTTTGCAGGTTAACTTTTTAAATTGTGTTTCTCTATTTGACGGGGGGGGGGGGGGAAGCGGTGCTCAGCTGATGTAGGACATGGGGAGGGGGGTGGAAGCGCCGGGGACCTGTTTGGGGGAGGGTGGACGGTGGTGCACTGGCTGCTGCCACCTTGGGGGGCGGGGGGGCCACGGTGCATCACTGGCTGCTGTGACCTCGGGGGGGGGGGGGGGTGGACGGCGCACACACCCTGGAAAACCTTGCTTGCGCCCGTTTCATTTTTCTCCGAAACGGGCCTTTGTTACTAGTATATATATATAAATTGTATTTTTACATATGTAAACCGTTCTGTCTTGCAGCTGCAATAAGATACAGTATATATCCCGCTGCACCTTTTCGAATGCTAGGAGTATTCTCATATTCTTTGCTATTTTCCTACCCCTTACAAATCCCACTTGAGGTTCCTCTACCAAAGAAAGAAGATATCTGGCCAGCCTATTTGCTAATAATTTAGCTAGAAACTTGGCTTCGGAATTTAAGAGTGATATTGGACAGTACGACTCTGGATGTTGTGCCAGTTTACCCGGTTTTAACAGTACTGTTATATGTGCTTGATTCAGATGAGGTGGCATATATCCACGCTGAACTATTATGTTAAAGACCTCAGCCAGCACCGGACTAATTTCAGTCTGCAGCAACTTATAAAACTCATTCCGCATTCCATCAGGACCTGGTGCCTTTCCCAGGGGGCTCTGCTTGAGCACCCATGTCACCTTGTCTACTGTAAAATCTGCGTTCAACACCCGTAACTCCTCAGCCGATAATTTAGGTAAATTTACACTAGCCAGATATGCTTCGCTAGGTGTGGTGAGTTCTTGTGGTTTGTATAGCTTTTCAAAGAATGTTTTAAAGATTCATGAGATTTCATGATCATTATGTGCTAATATCCCCTGCTTGTTTACTAGAGTAAGCACCTTACGGTGACCTGCCTTCCAGCCCATTAACCTCGCTCAAAACCCTCCTCCCTTGTTAGCAAGCTTATACAGACGATACTTATAGTATGCTAGAGACTTATGGACTGTTTGGTGCAGCCGCTCATTAAGAGTCTGCTGTGCCTTTAGTAGCTGGACCCGGAGCCTCTGTGAGTGCTCTGAGCTGTATTGTTGCCTCAAAAGAGTTACTCTCCTCTCCAGTCTAAGTATTTCCTGCTTCCTCACTCTCCCGTTTAAAGCTGGTATACGCTATGATCTCTCTGAGTACCACCTTAGCGGTCTCCCAGAAGAGCACCAGGTCCGCCCTATGGACCTCATTAGTATCCCTGTATTCGTTCCAGCAATTTATCAAATGAGGCAAGAATTGACCATCCCAATAAAGCCAGGTCGGAAATCTCCACGTGTAATCCTCCCTCGTCCCCCCTTCCAACTTCAACCTCACCGCTACCCAGGCATGATCCGATGCCACTATAGGGCCAATTCTGGCGGACTCCACCTGTGTACGCATATCTCTAGTTGTGAATATATAATCCATGCGAGACAGTGTGGAGTGCGCCCTCGAAAGATGTATGTAGTCCCTCTCAAGCAGGGGGTCCGCAGCCTCATTTAAGTCTCCCCTCAATATGATAGGTATCTCTCCTAGGCCCTGTATTGTGCGAAGAATCTGTGTAAAAAACTGCTTCTCATATGTGTTTGGTGCATATATGTTGCAGAGCAGCATCGGCTGTCTATCCAGCACTACTGATGCCACTACATATCTCCCCTTAGTGTCTCCTACTACTTTGACAACTTCCACGTGTATACCTTTTTGTACCAGGGTTATCACTCCTCCTTTCCCTCCCATTGCCGGGGATTCAAACATTTCTCCTACCCACCAACGTTTCAATTTTGCATGCTCTCCTGTAGGAATGCAATTGACGCCTTTTGGTCATTAAGGACTTTTAGGATTTTCTGTCTCTTAATTGGCGAGTGTATATGCCCCCCACATTCCAGGTTACAACTTGCAATGAAGTCATGTCTTCTCTATTTGTCTGTCAGTGGTCTCATGCAGCCTACCGTCAATCTCATCGGAGAGGTGTCCCAGCCACCACCACCCCGGTACATCCTTCCACACTACCAATACTTTTGTCCCACACCTTATCAGTCAGATCCGCACTACATACATACAACTGCCACTTATACATCCTTACCCCTACCTACCCTCTCCCCACCTGCCCAAATCTCTCCTCCTTCCCTCCCCCTCCACCCTTATACATTACCCTGCTCATGCCACTTGGCATTAGACTCCCCTTTTTCAGAGATCGGAACACCCTGGTACAAATTGGGGGAAGACAAACCCTCCCTTTGTCCATCCGAAGCAAAAGTTCTGGATCTATAGGTTTGCTTCTCATTCCAATCTGTCCATTTTCTACGCCGACAAAGGGTCTCAAAGTCAGCACAGTTTGCCTCGACCAGATCATCAGTCTAACTGGCTGAGTTGCCATGATTTCAAATTCCTTTTACCAGGTTTTTACCACTTTCTCACAGGACCCGCAAATGTAGTTGATTTACGCCCTAAGAGCGCTGCCTATCTTCATTCTCCACTTGATGCCCTCATTAGCTGATCCAAAGAGGGTTTGTCCATTGTTTATCACCTTCAGTCTTGTGGGATACAAAAGACTAAATTTTTGTTTCAAGCCAAACAGTTTGGAACGTATTAGCGCAAATTCTTTTCTCGCTGCTGAGACTTTTGATGAGTAGTCCTGGAAACATAAGATTTTAACACCTTGATATTCCAAAGTCTTTCCAGCTCTCAAAAGCTGCAGGATCTCCATTTTGTGGGCATAATTTAGGACCTTTAAAATTGTTACTCTAAGCCTTGTCACATTTCCCCTCTTTTGATTTTTAGCCTCTCCGCTAGATCCGGGGCTGAGAGCGCCTCTGGCAGCCAATGCTCCAATAATTTGCAGAGATTTCTGTCTGGAAGGTTCTCGGGGAGCCCCACCAGCCTGAGGTTATTTCTCCTGGAGTGATTCTCCAGGTCTTCCACCTTGGTTTCGAGCGCCTCCAACCGGGCTGCCATTCTGGGTTGTTCCTCCGCTACCCTCCTTATATCCTCTTCTGCCTGTCCCAGCCGCTGCTGCGCTTCGTGGAGGTTCGTTACCAGAGCCGCTTGCCTTTCCTCCATACCACTTAGTTTATCCAAAATGAGCTGCAGTTTCTTCCCCACCCCCTGTTCCACCGCTGCTTTCACTTCCTCTGTTATTTCCGTGGCCCACAACGAGCAAGGCGTCGGGGATGGGGTGCCCCTTTGTCCGCCATCTTGGATTCTCCTACCCACGCTTTATCTTTAGGGTCCCTTCAAGTGGATTTCAATGCCATCGAGCGCTTCTCATCTCACTCTGTGCGGGACTGTGAAGTAGGCGACCTTATGTTGCTTCTTATCCCCCATTTTCGTCTGGCATTTCGCTGTTAGCGAGTGCAGGAATTTTCAGGTGCTGCGGAGTAGCTACGACACACGACCTCGCTATTCTATTCCCCAGCCGGAAATCTTCATTATTCTCTTTAATTTTCTTTTTTTTTTCATTTCTGAGTTAGTCTCTCCCTTGTGTTTTTTCTCATTTTAAAGTTTTCTTTATTTTTTTGGGCTATGAGGTCCACTTAGGCCTGAGGACCAGCTGAGTGTTTTTGTATGACGATCTTTTGGGGGTTTTTTTTTCTCCCTCACCATTTAACCATTTCATTTGGCCTCGACTGTTTTTCTTCACAATGTACCAGAAGGTTCCCAGTGTGTTCAAGTTTTGTGCCCAGTATAACAGGGTTATGCCTAGCATAGACCCCCACAATTGGTGTTTGTGGTACCTAGGCCATGATCATGATGCTTCTGTTTGTTCTTTCTGTTTGAAAATGCAGAAAAGGACTCCCTTAAAAGAATAATCCTGTAGAATCGGTCCTTAAACAGGTTATTCCACAAGATAGGGAACAGTTCCCCAGTGAACAGAGTAGGAAACGAGTGAGAAGCAAGTCAGGTGATTTTTTTATAGATCACCACTTAATAGTCCAATTCGTCACCAACCTTAGTTGAACCACTTGAGAGGGCTACGACAAGTTCCTCACCAATACAGACTGCAGCCCTTTTCCAGTCATCTTTTTTAGAGAAAATCTGGCAGAAAGATACCTGCGAGATTCCACCACACTTCCAGAATCCAACGTGCAGACAAACATGAATGCAGAATGGAAATCCGCAGGGAACGGCATAGGTCGACTTTACATACCAGCCAACAAAGGATACTGCAGAGACAGCTGGAGGTAAATATTCCTGTTTTCAATTTGTCAGACACACCTCTTAATGCTGTTGAAACATAAGTATCACAAAAGGGCCTTTCATTTGTACCAACAGCCAAATATAATGCCTTTCAAACACATGTCGATCTTTTTAAATTTACAAGGAAGTTACAAATTATTCACAGTTTTTCTCAACAACCTCCCAGTATTGACACTTCAGTAGTCAAAAAACTTTCGACTTGGATTCCTTCCTGCCCAGTGGACCCTCTTATTCAAGCATTCACTGCTTGCATAGAACAGGACCTTCTAAAGATAGAAAAGAGGAAGACCACATTTTTACAATTTATCAAGAGAAGAAAAATTTGCTATGCACAGTCTGGCGAAGAACACAGATATACAGTGGGGGAAATAAGTATTTGATCCCTTGCTGATTTTGTAAGTTTGCCCACTGACAAAGACATGAGCAGCCCATAATTGAAGGGTAGGTTATTGGTAACAGTGAGAGATAGCACATCACAAATTAAATCCGGAAAATCACATTGTGGAAAGTATATGAATTTATTTGCATTCTGCAGAGGGAAATAAGTATTTGATCCCCCACCAACCAGTAAGAGATCTGGCCCCTACAGACCAGGTAGATGCTCCAAATCAACTCGTTACCTGCATGACAGACAGCTGTCGGCAATGGTCACCTGTATGAAAGACACCTGTCCACAGACTCAGTGAATCAGTCAGACTCTAACCTCTACAAAATGGCCAAGAGCAAGGAGCTGTCTAAGGATGTCAGGGACAAGATCATACACCTGCACAAGGCTGGAATGGGCTACAAAACCATCAGTAAGACGCTGGGCGAGAAGGAGACAACTGTTGGTGCCATAGTAAGAAAATGGAAGAAGTACAAAATGACTGTCAATCGACAAAGATCTGGGGCTCCACGCAAAATCTCACCTCGTGGGGTATCCTTGATCATGAGGAAGGTTAGAAATCAGCCTACAACTACAAGGGGGGAACTTGTCAATGATCTCAAGGCAGCTGGGACCACTGTCACCACGAAAACCATTGGTAACACATTACGACATAACGGATTGCAATCCTGCAGTGCCCGCAAGGTCCCCCTGCTCCGGAAGGCACATGTGACGGCCCGTCTGAAGTTTGCCAGTGAACACCTGGATGATGCCGAGAGTGATTGGGAGAAGGTGCTGTGGTCAGATGAGACAAAAATTGAGCTCTTTGGCATGAACTCAACTCGCCGTGTTTGGAGGAAGAGAAATGCTGCCTATGACCCAAAGAACACCATCCCCACTGTCAAGCATGGAGGTGGAAATGTTATGTTTTGGGGGTGTTTCTCTGCTAAGGGCACAGGACTACTTCACTGCATCAATGGGAGAATGGATGGGGCCATGTACCGTACAATTCTGAGTGACAACCTCCTTCCCTCCGCCAGGGCCTTAAAAATGGGTCGTGGCTGGGTCTTCCAGCACGACAATGACCCAAAACATACAGCCAAGGCAACAAAGGAGTGGCTCAGGAAGAAGCACATTAGGGTCATGGAGTGGCCTAGCCAGTCACCAGACCTTAATCCCATTGAAAACTTATGGAGGGAGCTGAAGCTGCGAGGTTGCCAAGCGACAGCCCAGAACTCTTAATGATTTAGAGATGATCTGCAAAGAGGAGTGGACCAAAATTCCTCCTGACATGTGTGCAAACCTCATCATCAACTACAGAAGACGTCTGACCGCTGTGCTTGCCAACAAGGGTTTTGCCACCAAGTATTAGGTCTTGTTTGCCAGAGGGATTAAATACTTATTTCCCTCTGCAGAATGCAAATAAATTCATATACTTTCCACAAAGTGATTTTCCGGATTTAATTTGTGATGTGCTATCTCTCACTGTTACCAATAACCTACCCTTCAATTATGGGCTGCTCATGTCTTTGTCAGTGGGCAAACTTACAAAATCAGCAAGGGATCAAATACTTATTTCCCCCACTGTAGTAATCAAGCCAGCTGATAAGGGGGGGGCAGCGGTATAGTTATCCTCAACTGCTTGGATTATACCTCAGAGGTAAACAACTGTGTGATGGAAGATGTTATGCACTCCTTTCTTCAGATCCAACAACAGAGTTATGTAAGGATATTTCAACCCTTGTAGATTTTGCATCCCAGGCTGGATATCTGACAAATAAAGAAGCTAATTTTCTTCTCGCACCCAATCCTACTATTCCTACTATCTATGTGTTGCCCAAGATTTATAAATCACTTACAGATCCACCAGGCATACCAATTATATCAGGAAATGGTTCTGTTTTAGAACTACTCTCTGTATTTTTTTCTCTGGCCTTTCATACAGCCTATACCTTCATATATTCGAGACTATGCATATGATTAATTTGCTTCAGAATTTTGATGGGGACCTGGACAACACTCTTATGGTCACCTTGAACATAGACTCGCTGTATACTAACATCCCTCAGTATGAGGCACTCCAGATAATAGAAGAAACTCTTAGAGAACGGACTACCCACAAGCATATTCTAAACAGATTCATTCTCACACTTGCGAGCATGGCACTTACCAATAACTATTTTTGCTTTCAAGAGAAATTTTGCCAGCAAATTAAAGGCATGGCCATAGGTTCAACCATGGCTCCTGATATTGCCAACTTGTATGTTGCTCATTTTGAAAATTTTTTCTTGAGGATCATCTGTACAAACATCACATCATTTTTTATAAGAGATACATTGATGACATCTTTTTGATTTGGAATGGGGACACGACAACACTGTTTTTTTAATTGGCTTAACACAAGAGACGAGAACCTCCACTTTAAAATACAAAACCATGAGAAAGAAATTAGTTTCCTTGATTTACTCATTCATAACGATACATACCACTTTACCACCACCTTATTTAGAAAACCTACAGACCGGAATGCATTTCTCCACTTTAGCAGTATTCATCACCATAAACTCAGAAAGATTCTACCTCTATTCCAGTTTCTACATTTAAAGAGGATATGCACAGATTTTGAAGAATTTAATCATCAATGAGATATAATGACTCGCAGATTAGAAAGCAGGGGATACCCTAAAGCATATAAGAGATAGATACTGTTTAATCGGACCTCTTTTAGACCCCTTCTCGACCCCTCTACACGGAGGGGTAAAGAGCGTTAGCTCATCCAAACGGGTTTGAATTGTTTCCCTAACCTCCAGGGTTACCCCGTCCCATGGGGGTCTGTTCTGGGGAGGCATCAGCTGCCGCAATTCAAACCTGATCCCCATAGACTGCTTTCTGTCTATCTGGATCTAGGTGTATCCTGGGCCATTTATGTTCCCACATATATATTTCTAATCTACTCTTTCTGGTTCAGTCTGTGTAGTTTATTTGTGTATAGCAGATAATAAGGAAAGAGTACATATAATACAATATGTAGGAATAAAGACAAGGATAGTTTTCTGGAATAAGATCTTATTTATTCTTACCAAGATAAAGTCTTCAGTTTAATACATACATCTGGGTTCAAATGCACAGAGCTCTGCCGTCGGTCAAGTGCTGAAGAAGCTTCTAACTTTTCTGTCTGAATGTTAACTCTTTTATAGGCACAGATCTCAATGGCAGTACCTATTTTTTTTCATCTTATTGGCCAATATCTCTGTACCTTTGTGGACTGCACTTTTTGATGCGCTGGAGAAGCGCCATCAAAAAGGCCTCCGCACCAGTATCTCCTGGATAAAGGCACATCAGGAGACAGTCTTTTCTTTTGCCATTAACGGCAACCATGCTGCTGATGAACTAGCCCGTGAGGTCACTTCCCTTTCCAGTCCTCCTTCCGGAACCGCTGCCGATGCGGCACTTCCGGTCATTGTGTCCGAAGCACCACTTCTTGACACACCTCCTTCAACTCCTTCCGATTCCACACAATCTGATTCCTCCTCTCCAAGTACTCCTCCCCTTTTTCCTACTCCTCCCATCATTACCCCTCCCTTATCTCCAGCACCACAGTTTCCTCAGAACGAGCCTACTCCTCCTGTCCATCTGCACCCAACTGTCTTTTCCGGTAAACATCTCTTGCTCTTGCTATTTCAAAACCTTGTACCATTTCCGTTACCCTGAACATCTTATTTTTATTTTTTTATTGTTTCCAAACTGTCTTAATACTAGTATACCAGTTTCACAATCTATTTTTATATAATCTTATGACCTGTGTGCCATCCTATAGAAATACAAGCTTGATTTTACAAACCATTTTTATCTATTATTCTATCATCATATATGCTATATTCAATTTGTAATTAGTTTCAGGTTTTATTAAGACTTCATCATATAGTCCTGCATTTGCAGGTTCTCAATTGTTATGCCATTAGTGGGTTATCAGGCCTAGTCAAGGCATCTCTGTTGACCAAAAGTCCTGTAACCTGGCTTACCACCATTCCAGTGGATACTCTAGCTCCAATCCATATTAACAATACACCAGAGCAATCAAAGAGGACAGAGATAGACTTTTATCTTTAAGACCTGAAATCCAGCACCAGATGTTGTCTGTACACTTAGGTTTTCTCACTTAGCCAGACACATACAATATTCCATCAGACATTGGTACATCCTGGAGAAACACGAGTGCTCTAAGAACAAATGCTTAGTCATAGCATATTCTCGTGAAAAGAATGTTAAAGAGGTTTTGGTTCCATCCACTCTGCCGTCTATTCCATCAGAAAACCCAAGTGAAGCCCCATCAGGACATACAAAATGTGGGAAATGCAGTGTGCGTGTGAACACACCTTAGAAATCATGTGTTTCACTAACCCAAGTACTGGAAAGAATTACAAGCTAAACCACAGCTCCAAATGCATTTCTTCCCATGTTACTTACATCGTTGTGTGTCCATGCCCTCTTGTCTATGTTGGAAATACCAAAATACCCGTCAAGACACGCATTAGTGAATATCATAGTTGTCTAAGAAGAAACGTAGAATCTGCATCCTTGGTATTACATTGGAAAGCGGTTGGACATTCTATCCAAGATCTAAAATTTTTCATCTTCAAGGTCTTTAAAGATAATTGGCACAGAAAGACAACTGATAACATGTTGCTAAGAGAGGAACAGAGATTAATTTTTCAGTTGTGAACCTTAATACTGCACGGTTTAAATGCAGATATTGACTATAGTCCTTTTTTTATCTGTGTAGACTGCATATAAGTACATACTGAATCTGATTTACTGTTCCCATCTGATTTCACTTGTTCCCATTTGATAATCCTTCTGTGCAATATATAACTCACCTAAGTTTGTACACCATGATATAATGTTTTTGTTTCTTCAACGTTTGTTAAAGATAAACATATTATCAGGAAGACAACTGATAATATGTAGTAAGGAGAAGAGAGAATTGTTTCCCTAAGTGCGATTTAGTGATGTCCCTTTTATATGATATATATTTTTTTATCCATTATGATAGTAACATAGTAAATAAAAGCAGATAAAGACCTTTACGGTCCATCCAGTCTGCCCAACAAGATAAACTCATTTACATGGTATGTGATACTTTATATGTATACCTGAGTTTGATTTGTCCTTGCCTTTCTCCGGGCACAGACTGTAGAAGTCTACCCAGCACTGTTCTTGTACTAAGTTCTGAATCTAATGTCGAAGCCCCTTAAAATTTACACTCCAGCCCATCCCTATTCAGTCACAATCAGGGCATAGACTGTAGAAGTCTGCCCAGCTCCCATTTTGTTTCCCAATTACCAGCGTCGCCACCCAATCTCCGCTAAGATTCCGTGGAACCATTCCTTCTAAATAGGATTCCTTTGTGTTTATCCCACTCATGTTTGAATTCCATTACCGTTTTCATCTCCACCACCTCCCGCGGGAGGGCATTCCACATATCCACCGCCCTCTCCGTGAAAAAATACTTCCTGACAGTCCTGAGTCTGCCCCCCTTCAACCTCAATTCATGTCCTCTAGTTCTACCGCCTTCCCACCTCCGAAAAAGGTTAATTTGCAGATTAATACCTTTCAAATATTTGAAAGTCTGTATCGTCACCCCTGTTTCTCCTTTTCTCTAGGTGAAGCAAACAGTCAATAATAAATGAACACTTGCCCAATGGAGCATGAAAATGCAAATGAGGAGAAAAGATCTCAGAACTTCTAACCTTATAGCAACTTTGCTTTTACTTATTGGGCTAAAAGTTTTGATCATAGGTCATAAACATTTCTCATAACAATGTCCATAAAGTGAATTCAAAATGATATCCGAAAATCAGGGCAAAAAACAAAATTATAATATTTTTCTCAATCATTTAGAACTTTCTTGATTTAAAAGCAATCAATCACAAACTCAGCACAGAACAGTAAAGAACCAGTCAATGTTTTCTAAAACATTACATGATCTTATTTGGCACACATTCAAAAGCCAATGTCAAGTGCACACTCAAAAGGTTATTGCTAAACAGAAAACATAGCTTTATTCTTGTTTTTAATGCAAAAAATGGGGATGATTCCCCTTTAAGGTACTGCCTGTACACGCTAACAAATGTGCCAGTCACTCATATGATGAGGCATCAGATGGGAGTCCTGGCTGTAGCTGGAATAGAACATCGTGCTGCTTACTTGCTTGCCTGCAGTGACCAGGTCTGACTGAGGAGACAAGAAGCAAGAAAACAGCTAGGACAAAAGGAATGCTTAGGGTTTTTATCCTTCATGCTGAAAATGTTCAGAGCCCAGACAAAGACATCAGTGATTGCTATTGTTCGGTGGTGTTCAATGGTAAGTTTATGAGAAAGACTGATAGATTGTAAAGAGGCTGCAGTGAAGAAGGAGCGATACAACAGCTGCAGCCAGAGTTGTGCTAGAATTGGAGCCTCACCAAGAGTTATTCTTATACTAGTTTAAAGCAGAGTAGGGGGAAAGTGTTTTCCTTAGCAAAATGCAAAAAGGGATGTGTTAATTAATATGCATGGGTAACAAAACAGAAGATAATAGTGTTCTGAAAGAGGGTGTTTTTGATTTGCTGGTTGCTGTACTACCCTCCTAACTTGTATCAGTGTTATAAAGAGAAAGCACAGCTCTGTGACATGTTCTCCCTCTTCAGTGTTACATAGGAAAAGCCATTCTGTAACTGGGTGCATGTAATTACGCATCTGTAAGCACACAGCACGTAGTGCCATGCCTTAACCTTATTCTATAAGGGCGCGTAAAAGTGCTAGAGTGCACTGTTTCCCAAGTCCAGTCCTGGAGTGCCCCTTGCCAGTCAGGTTTTCAGGATATCCACAATGAATATGAATGAAAGAGATTTGCATATAATGGAGGCAGTGTATGCAAATCAAGTGTATACCAGTGGCGTTCCTGGCCTGGATGGCACCCGGGGCGGATCGCCGATGCGCCCCCCCTGCTAAATGACACCTCCCCCCTCCTAAATGACACCTCCCCCCTCCGGCAAAATGACACCCCTCCCCGGGTGCACACCGCTGGGAGGGGTGCCACAGCGCGCGCCTGCTCCGAGTTCGCTAACTTCGCTCATTCGCTGCAGCTCCCTCTGCCCCGGAACAGGAAGTAACCTGTTCCGGGGCAGAGGGAGCTGCAGCGAACGAGCGAAGTTAGAGAACTCAGAGCAGGCGCGCGCCACTGCAACCCCCCAGCGGCGTGCACCCGGGGCGGACCGCCCCCACTGCCCCCCCTTGGTACGCCACTGGTGTATACATATTCATTGTGGTTATCCTGAAAACCTGATTGGCAAGGGGCACTCCAGGACTGGACTTGGGAAACACTGCTATAGTGCATAACTGAAAGGGGTGTACATGTAGATGGAGCATGGGAGGGGTACGGGCAGGGCAGTAAGTTACATGCACAAAATAGAGAATACCATAAGCTATACACTTTCCATATCACACTTAGGCTCACCCATTATTGTCTGCCTTTGACCTGTAGTATTTTATAATGGAATCTGGACACCCAGATGCTGTTATAGAATTAGGTGTTCCCCATCCAGGGTACAGTTATAGAATTGCCCCCTAGGAGGTTCCAAATTATTATTATTTTTTTTTTTAGGCAATGCATATAATTACTTCCCTGCCCACCCACACATACACCAGTTTCTCTTCCCTTTATTTTAATCTTGGTGTAGTAGGTGGTGCTACTTGCCATGTGGGTGGAGGGAGCAAAATGGTAAAATTAGAATAGATGTGCTTTCTGGGAAGAGGTGGGGAAGAATAGTCACCCTCCTCTGCCAAAATAAGTTTCTGGAAACCTCAGAGTTCTTTATAATGTGTTTAGAAGTCAGGAGGCCAATCGGATTGTTTAACATTTTAAAACTGCATTTTCTTATCAATATTACTTCTTTTCCTGTAATGTTCTAGCTACCCTCAGGGTACCTATCTTGTAAGTCCACCTTACAGTAACTAGAACATACATTATTACCATTCACTTTATCATATTAGTGCTACTTACTAACTTCTCTTTCACAGCAAACAACTGATAAAAATTGCCCAGATCTCTTGGGTCTTAGAAAAACTCATTCTTAAAACTGGCATCATGCTTTGTGAATGTGTGTGAATGTGTACAGTGCTGCAAACCCAGGCACTGCACACTAAATTATAAATAGACACCATTCTGTATCATCAGCTGGTTTATATACGGTATCATCAGTTGTTTTATTTACCATTATCTGAGAGCACTTGAAAAAGACCAGAAAGTCCAGCAGAGGAAACATTCTGACGTCCCGTTTGAGAGATCACAACTGTTTCATAGATAATGGTTGAAAGAAGTCAATTGTCTCATCCATTTTGCCTAGTTGTTCCTCTCTGTGCTACCAGAATATATGATGTGACTGCTTGTAAGATATCTTTCCTTATGCAGCACAGATTTTGCCATTGCCCTCCTTTGTACTCTACTATCTTGGGTAGGTGAGCATGTTAAATCCTCCATTTGGTTCACACCCAGTACTAGGGATAGGCACGACCAAGAATTCGGTTCCTGTTAGATTATGCTTCAACAATTTTTATTGATGATTCAACAAAATAAACAATCGTCATCTTCAGTATACAATACAAAAACATTTGTAGACAAAACTGTCTGAGAGTATACAAGATAATGTTATATCATCAAATATATTTGATCAATAACCCCTTCCCCTCCCCCCAATCCCAAATCATATCCCTTCCTCACATGTTATAATTGAACATTCTCCGAGGACAAGCAGGCTGCTTGTTCTCACTGATGGGGTGACATCCACGGCACCCCCTCCAATCGGAATCTTCACTAGCAAAGACGTTTGCTAGCCCTCACGCGCCCTTGCGCACCGCGCATGCGCAACCATCTTCCCGCCCGAACCGGCTCGTGTTCATTAGTCTTCTTTTGTCCGTGCTCGGGACGGTCATGTTTTGCCGCAGTTTTGTGCCCCTCAGAAGACCTCGCGCGTCTTTCACGTTTCTACCTTTTTCTGTGTTTGTTTAAAAAAAAAAAAAAAAGAGGAAGGTTCCCCTTTTCCCCGTATTTCTAGCTTTTTCCCAGCGTAAGTGTCCTTTTGCTTTCGGGAGCGGCCTTGTTGGCCGCCCGTAAGGGTTTTTCTCCCTTTTTTTTCGGTGCCTATTGTCATCATTGCGAATTTTGATTTCGCCGGCGCGATTTTTCCGCCCATGTCATCGAAGCCTTCCAGCAGCTTCAAGAAGTGCACCCAGTGCGCCCGGATAATCTCGCTCACTGATAGGCACGCTTCGTGTCTTCAGTGTCTGGGGGCTGGGCACCGTCCGCAGGCCTGTAGTCTTTGTGCTCTTTTGCAGAAGAGGACTCGGGTAGCGAGATTAGCCCAGTGGAACGTTCTGTTCTCCGGCGCTTCGACGGCAACAGCATCTCGGGATTCGTCGAGTGCATCGGCGTTGGCAGCACCAAAGTCTTCGAGGAGTGCATTGGCGTCGACGGCATCGAGGCGTATTCCTCCTGCGTCGATGGTACCGAGAGAGGGCGTCGGTGGTACCGGGACCCCCGCTGGTGCTGATGTCATCGGACGGTGGTGCTTCGTCTGGAGTGCAGGTGAGGGCTGTCCATTCCCCTGCTGGTGGCGGTGAGCCTTCGGGTAGGTCTCCTCCTGCCCTGAGGGCTCCTGCGGTACAGCCCCCCCCCCCCCCGGGATCGACCATCTTCGGACTCGGCCCCGAGGAAGTGACGTCTGGATTCAATGTCCTCCTCGTCACCGGTCACCTTCCCGACGGTACCGGGAGCTCTGGGTCACCGAGGGAGACTGCACCCAGCAGGCATCGGCACCGGGAGAACCGCTCACCCTCCATCCAGGAGGTGTCGGTGCGCTCTACCCCAGACAGCCCGGTACCGCCTCCATGCCCGGAACAGATTCTGACCTCGACGCCTGCACCGGCTACTCAGTCTTTTTCTACAGCCGCTCTGCACGAGAGTCTCCAGGCCGTTCTTCCTGGCATTCTGGAAGAGCTGTTGCGTCCTTCTCCTCCGGTACTGGGGGTGCTTGCGCCACCGGTGCCGTCAAGTGAGGCGACAGCTGGCCCTTTGCCCGGGGTGAGGTCCCCGGTACCGGGTTTTGGCTGCCTCCCAGGTGGACTCCTCGACGATGCCGGGGGAGGGAGCTTCGCCGCTGCCGGCCAGGGAGTCTACCTCTCGACGCTCCCACCGTGGCCGTGGTTCCATGGAGTCGAGACGGACACGGCTTCAGACACAGGTCCGTGAGCTTGTGTCTGATACCGATGATGAGGCCTTGTGGGAGGCAGAGGAGGACATCAGATATTTCTCTGACGAGGAGTCTGATGGCCTTCCTTCTGATCCCACTCCCTCCCCTGAAAGGCAGCCTTTGTCCGGGAGATGTCTACGGCCATCCCCTTCCCGGTGGTCGCGGAGGATGAGCCAAGGGCTGAGATGTTTGAGCTCTTGGACTATCCCTCTCCACCTAAGGAAGCGTCCACAGTACCCATGCATCATGTCCTAAAAAAGACATTGCTGGAGAACTGGACCAAGCCACTAACTAATCCCCACATTCCCAAGAAGATAGAATCCCAGTATCGGATCCATGGGGACCCAGAGCTGATGCGCAGTCAGTTGCCTCACGACTCTGGTGTGGTGGATCTGGCCCTGAAGAAGGCTAAGAGTTCTAGAGAGCATGCTTTGGCACCCCCGGGCAAAGACCCCAGAACCTTAGACTCCTTTGGGAGGAAGGCCTATCATTCTTACATGCTCGTGGCCAAGATTCAATCATACCAGCTCTTCACGAGCATCCATATGTGGAACAATGTGCGGCAGCTGGCGGACTTGGTGGACAAGCTCCCTTCTGAGCAAGCCAAGCCGTTTCAGGAGGTGGTCAGGCAGCTGAGGGCATGTAGGAAATTCCTGGCCAGAGGGGTATATGATACCTTCGATGTTGCGTCCAGGGCCGCTGCTCAAGGTGTGGTGATGCACAGACTCTCATGGCTGCATTCCTCCGACCTGGAGAATAGGATCCAGCAGCGGATTGCGGACTCCCCTTGCCGAGCGGATAACATTTTTGGGAAAAGGTCGAACAGGTGGTAGAACAGCTCCACCAGCGGGATAACGCTTTCGACAAATTTTCCCGCCGGCAGCCTTCAGCATCTACCTCTTCAGGTAGACGTTTTTATGGGGGAAGGAGGGTTGTTCCCTACTCTTCTGGTAAGCGTAGGTACAATCCTCCCTCTCGACAGCCTGCGGCCCAGGCTAAGCCCCAGCGTGCTCACTCTCATCAGCAGCGTGCGCCTCAGCAAGGCCCCACAGCTCCCCAGCAAAAGCAGCCGGTCGGGGGGAGGTTGAAAGTTTTTCACCAAAGGTGGCCTCTTATAACATCCGACCGTTGGGTTCTTCAAATAGTCCGGCAAGGTTATGCCCTCAATTTGGCCTCCATGCCTCCAAATTGCCCACCGGGAGCTCAGTCTTTCAGCTTCCAGCACAAGCAGGTACTTGCAGAGGAACTCTCCGCCCTTCTCAGCGTCAATGCGGTCGAGCCCGTACCACCGGGGCAGGAGGGGCTGGGATTCTATTCCAGGTACTTCCTTGTGGAAAAGAAAACAGGGGGGGATGCGTCCCATCCTAGACCTAAGGGCCCTGAACATATATCTGGTCAAGGAAAAGTTCAGGATGCTTTCCCTAGGCACCCTTCTTCCCATGATTCAGGAAAAAGATTGGCTATGCTCTCTGGACTTAAAGGATGCTTACACGCATATTCCGATACTGCCAGCTCACAGACAGTATCTCCGATTCCGTTTGGGAACGCGTCACTTCCAGTACTGTGTGCTACCCTTTGGGCTCGCCTCCGCGCCCAGGGTGTTCACGAAGTGCCTGGCTGTGGTAGCAGCAGCGCTCCGCAGGCTTGGAGTGCACGTGTTCCCTTATCTCGACAATTGGCTTGTGAAGAACACATCCAAGGCAGGAGCTCTTCAGTCCATACAGATGACTATTCGACTCCTGAAGCTACTGGGGTTTGTGATAAATTATCCAAAGTCCCATCTTCTCCCAGTACAGAGACTCGAATTCATAGGAGCTCTGCTGGATTCTCGGACGGCTCGTGCCTATCTTCCGGAGACAAGGGCCAACAATCTGTTGTCCCTCATCTCCCGGGTGCGAGCGTCCCAGCAGATCACAGCTCGGCAGATGTTGAGATTGCTTGGCCACATGGCCTCCACAGTTCATGTGACTCCCATGGCTCATCTTCGCATGCGATCTGCTCAATGGACCCTAGCTTCCCAGTGGTTTCAGGCTGCTGGGGATCTAGAGGACGTGATCCACCTGTCCACGAGTTTTCTTGAATCCCTGCACTGGTGGACAATTTGGTCCAATTTGACTCTGGGACGCCCTTTCCAAATTCCTCAGCCGCAAAAAGTGCTGACTACGGATGCGTCTCTCCTGGGGTGGGGAGCTCATGTCGATGGGCTTCACACCCAGGGAAGCTGGTCCCTCCAGGAACAAGGTCAACAGATCAATCTCCTGGAGTTACGAGCGGTCTGGAACGCTCTGAAGGCTTTCAGAGATCGGCTGTCCCACCAAATTATCCAGATTCATACAGACAACCAGGTTGCCATGTATTACATCAACAAGCAGGGGGGCACCGGATCTCGCCCCCTGTGTCAGGAAGCCGTCAGCATATCTAGCAGGCGTAAACAACAGTCTGGCCGACAGGTTGAGCAGGATTATGCAACCTCACGAGTGGTCGCTCAACTCCAGAGTAGTGCGCCGGATCTTCCAAGTGTGGGGCACCCCCTTGGTAGATCTCTTCGCATCTCGAGCCAACCACAAGGTCCCTCAGTTCTGTTCCAGACTTCAGGCCCACGGCCGACTGGCATCGGATGCCTTCCTCCTGAATTGGGGGGAAGGCCTGCTGTATGCTTATCCTCCCATACCTCTGGTGGGGAAGACTTTGTTGAAACTCAAGCAAGACCGAGGCACCATGATTCTAATTGCTCCTTTTTGGCCGCGTCAGATCTGGTTCCCTCTTCTTCTGGAGTTGTCCTCCGAAGAACCGTGGAGATTGGAGTGTTTTCCGACCCTCATCACCCAGAACGAAGGGGCACTTCTACATCCCAACCTCTGGTCTCTGGCTCTCACGGCCTGGATGTTGAGAGCGTAGACTTTGCCTCTTTGGGTCTGTCGGAGGGTGTCTCCCGTATCTTGCTTGCTTCCAGGAAAGATTCCACTAAGAGGAGTTACTTCTTTTTATGGAGGAGGTTTGCCGTCTGGTGTGACAGCAAGGCCTTAGATCCTCGCTCTTGTCCTACACAGATCCTGCTTGACTACCTTCTGCACTTGTCTGAGTCTGGTCTCAAGACCAACTCTGTAAGGGTTCACCTTAGCGCAATCAGTGCATACCATTACCGTGTGGAAGGTAAGCCGATCTCGGGACAGCCTTTAGTTGTTCGCTTTATGAGAGGTTTACTTTTGTCAAAGCCCCCCATCAAACCTCCTACAGTGTCATGGGATCTCAATGTCGTTCTCACCCAGCTCCTTTTGAGCCACTGTACTCCTGCCATCTGAAGTACTTGACCTGGAAGGTCTTTTTCTTGGTGGCAGTAACTTCAGCTCGTAGAGTCAGTGAGCTTCAGGCCCTGGTAGCCCATGCTCCTTACACCAAATTTCATCATAATAGAGTAGTCCTCCGCACTCACCCTAAGTTCTTGCCGAAGGTGGTGTCGGAGTTCCATCTGAACCAGTCAATTGTCTTGCCAACATTCTTTCTCCGTCTGCATTCCTGCCCTGCTGAACATCAGCTGCACACATTGGACTGCAAAAGAGCATTGGCCTTCTATCTGGATCGGACACAGCCCAACAGACAGTCCGCCCAAATGTTTGTTTCTTTTGATCCCAACAGGAGGGGAGTGGCTGTGGGGAAACGCACCTTATCAAATTGGCTAGCAGACTGCATTTCCTTCACTTACGCCCAGGCTGGGCTGGCTCTTGAGGGTCATGTCATGGCTCACAATGTTAGAGCCCTGGCAGCATCAGTGGCCCACTTGAAGTCAGCCACTATTGAAGAGATCTGCAAGGCTGCGACGTGGTCATCTGTCCACACATTCATATCTCATTACTGCCTGCATCAGGATACCCGACGCGACAGTCGGTTCGGGCAGTCGGTGCTTCAGAATCTGTTTGGGGTTTAGAATCCAACTCCACCCCCCTAGGCCCATTTTTTATTCTGTTCCAGGCTACACTCTCAGTTAGTTGGATAAATTGTTAGGTCAATCTCAGTTATGTCCTCGCCGTTGCGAGGCCCAATTGACCATGTTTGTTGTTTTGAGTGAGCCTGGGGGTTAGGGATACCCCATCAGTGAGAACAAGCAGCCTGCTTGTCCTCGGAGAAAGCGAATGCTACATACCTGTAGAAGGTATTCTCCGAGGACAGCAGGCTGATTGTTCTCATGAACCCGCCCGCCTCCCCTTTGGAGTTGTGTCTTCCCTTGTCTTTGTCTTGCTACATACGGGACTAACGAACACGAGCCGGTTCGGGCGGGAAGACGGTCGCGCATGCGCGGTGCGCATGGGCGCGCAAGGGCTAGCAAACGTCTTTGCTAGTGAAGATTCCGATTGGAGGGGGTGCCGTGGACATCACCCCATCAGTGAGAACAATCAGCCTGCTGTCCTCGGAGAATACCTTCTACAGGTATGTAGCATTCGCTATATTTTGAGGTGATACTCTTACTAAATAACTCTTATCCCATATGGTCGGTTCCTGTTAGTTTAAAACACATCTTCCCAATTTATGTGCATTTTTTCATGTTAGTCTGACCAATTCTGTTCTTTAGTGTCCATTGTGGGGCCCTTTTACAAAGCAGCGGGAAGCCACTGTGTACTTACCATGCACCAATTTGAAGCTACCGCCAGCCCAACGCAGGCACCGGTAGTAGTTTCACCCCCAGTGTGCGGCATTTCTGTCACTAGCTGAAATATATGAAAAATATTTCTGCAGGCGCTAACCCAGCAGTAATCGGGAAGCACCGTATTCTACTCAGTTTCTGATGGGTTAGTGCGGGAGCCCTTACCCCCACCTCAATGGTTGGGTAGTAAGTGCTCCCCCCCCCCCCCCCCCAGCACATGGCCACACAGTAAGTGAAATCTTACTGTATGGCAATTTCTTTTTTTGGCCTTTTTACTCGCTGTGATAAAAAGAGCCTCAATGCATGGCAAAAATGGCCCCCTTTGCTAGTGCAGGGCCTCTGTTACCGCAGCTTGGTAAAAGGAACCCTGTATGTTCATAAGATCTGAAAAATGCAATTGATTGTGCATATATCAATTGACAGGTACCTGTGGATAAAAGCAATTTAGATGCACCTTAAATTTTTAGGTGCCCAAATGAACTAAATGTGCACTTGTGAAATGCACATGCCTACCTCTGCAGTCTTCTCATTCTCTCTCCGGCTACAAAGCTTTGTAATAATCTAAATAGCAACCAATACTAGCATTGCTATTACCCAAATATTTAGTCTCCTAAGTCCCAGGTTGACTCAGCTATGTGAGCAGCTGCATTTAAACCAGGACTTCTAGTTATTACTGTTCTTGCAGGTTGCTAGACATACCCAGCTGCTAGTTTAAATCTATCATTTAGCCTAATCTAAATAGCTGAAGGCCAAAAGCAGAATAAAGTCCCCACGTAACATAGCAACCAAATGGAGAAAAAGGAGAGGGAGGTAGAAAGTCAAATGAAGACAATCCAGAATTTGGATTGTCTTTGTTTTACTTTTTACTTCACTTTTCTCCATTTAGTTAATCTTAATAGCTACCACTATTAGGATGGTTATTGACAGTACATCTGGTCTTCTAATCCTGTGTGCATATCTTGCCAGCTGGACTCAGTTGCATAGTTGCCTGTATTTCTGTTAGGACTGCTGGTATTTCATATTAGCCATATTTCCATTCTTTCTGCTGGCCCCAACATTTGCTGTTGACTTGTTGGAATATAGCACTCTATCATATGCTGTTAAGTTATGCTACTGCTATAGTTTCTAACTAGTTTCCTCAGCTTGTCGCCTGTCACCATTAGCATAAAACAATAATGTGAAACATATCTTCATTGTGAAGACATAAAAGACTGAGGTTAAAATGTCTTTCTTGAAACTAGTTGAATCAAAGGAAATGAATTTATCAGGTAAATGTGACATGAAGAGATCCTGAAAATTCCCTGTCCAATTGTCTATTAATAATTGTCAAAAGCCCCTTTTAAATAGAATTGAGACATCTAAGGGCGAACAGGTGTGCATGTGTATTTGCTTGCACGTATAGCAGGAGCAGCCATTTCACACAGATACATATAGGTTGCACAAAAAGCACTAGCAGCTTCCTTACAGAAGTTCTGGCACTTCCAAGTAGAAGAGACAATTTTGCAACTTTTACATGTAAGTGGCATCGTTTCCATATGTGGCCAACTGATTTTACAAACCTTTAAGTGTTACCAATTAAGTACTGAGGGGCAGATGCATCAACAAAAACGTTAAAGCCCTTCCCTTACCGAATCGGTAAGAAACAGGCATGCATCAAGGAAATCGCATGCAAATGAGCTGGTCGCTGCTAGCTCATTTGCATGGGATTTCCTTTCAAGCCAGTCGGCCAGCTGAGCATGCACAGAGCAGCTAAGCGTTATGCTGGCTGCTGTGCACATGCCAAGGACTTCCTTTATGGACGTCCTTCACAAAAAAAAAAAAAAAAAACAACCCAAGTCATCCCCATAATCGTTGCAGACAAACAGCTAAAGCTAATATTCTCTCCACTCTGTTCCTATGTGTTAATATTTTGGCAGGCAGAAGGAGGAGGCAGGAGGCTGAGCTTGGGTTTTTATTTTTCCTGTGAGTTTCTACGGCCAAGGAGCTTACGCCAAGAAGAGGGCACAGCTCCCTCCTTCAGGTCTCTCTCAGCCAATCACAGTGCGTTTAACTGTCACTGGTGTCAGCTAAATGGGCTGTGATTGGCTGAGAGGCCGGGGGGGGGGGGGGGGTCCTCGGGATAGCCAAGTGTGCACAGTTGATAATGTTGCTGGGATTTCTATGTTTATTTTCTTGCAAGGAGAGGTGCTTCCCATGAGTGTTGAAAGAAGGCAGAGCAGTAGCCCTTCACTGAAAGCTGCAAACGTCCAAATGCTCGTCAGGGACGTCCTTTTTTGTTTTTGTGAGTGAAGGATGTCCATGTTAGGCACTTTAGAAGGACGTCCCTGACGAGCACTTTTTTTTTCCAAATTGTCATCCTAGACGTTTTTGGAGCTCACTATACAGCTCTGCAAGAATTTTTTTCCCTTCCGATTCCCTCATAGCAGCCCCAACGAGAGGTGCAGACCTCACGTTAGGTTTTCCACGGTAAGGGGATTGGAAAACGGTAGTGCATCTCATTAAAATAGGAATTATACACATTATAATACTAATTTGCTCATCTGCATTCCATTTTCGTTAGCTGCTACCGTGACAGGAAAATGGCTGAAGAACCCTTTTGTGCATGTCACGGTTTACTACTTGCTCGTTGAACTGGCTAGAACCAGTTTAAAACCCACGTTGCTGGCTCGTTAACTTTAGTGCATCTGGCCCTGAGGCTGCAATTTTTTTGTTCATTTTGAAGGCAGAAATCAACAATAGGAGATTTCCTTAATCCTTGATATAAACTGCAGGTCGAAATAAGCACTTTTTAAAAGTGCATGCCTCTGAGCTGGTGCAAAACCCGATAGTGAAATGTTTTACCATATACATGAATTCTCATTGTAAAATGGGGAATTCATATGTAGATTTTTAGTCTGTCCAAACAATGCCCTTGCTTGCTGTCTTACAACCTCTGTGTAGTGAATCTCCATGTATAAAATAGCTGCTTTCCAAAATTGTCATTTACACACATATGCAATCTATCAGTGCAAAATGCAGCTATTTACCTGTGAAGATGTTTCTAAAATAATTTCCCCTATGTTATATATACTGCAAATAGAGGATCACTCCAGAAATTTTAATCAATTGCTATGATTGTTTATAATTTTATACATCAAGAAATCTTGAAACACCAGTACAATACATAGACAATAACCAATAAGAAAGAAAAAAAATTATTTAAATAAGAAATAGACAATAATTGACCTCTTCCTAGATCACATTAGGGAAAGAACCCAGTTCAAAAAGGCAGAAGGAGCTAGCATGCAAAATATTCTAAGAAAAAGCAGTGAGTCTTCTCCTAAATATAATATACCAATTCAAGCTTAAGGTGAAATCAGATCACACTATGGAATATACATTGTTACCCTTCTTCCCTCTAGAAAAAATGTAATTGAGAGGGCTCATAAAACACATAAGCACTCTGATCTAAATGAACTAGACATTTGCAGGGAAACCTGACCTGAAACGTTGACCCCAAAGATACAGCATACTGTCTATATGCCAAAAACTTATTCCTTCTTGCTTAAGGCCATTTTGAAATATCAGGAAATATAGAAAAAGTTCCCCCCAAAGAAGTGGAGTCTGAGAGGCTGAAAAAGAGATGCAAAAGTGCCTGTTTGTCCTGCAGAAACACAAACACAAAAGTCACCAAAAGGGCAGACCTAGAAACCACTTTTTCATTGGAAGACTCCAAATCCGATAAATGTTCAAACTTTGGACTGAAGGATTGCGTTTGCTCAATCTACATTTCTATTTTGCATTAAGGGGATCATACGAGGTTGCAGTATATCGCTTTTTCACTTCATTTTGTTCTTCATAATACTGCCGCATGTGGTCAGTTATTTCTTGCGACCCCTGACGCAGGCGCTGGGACCGTGTCGGGTCCATTTAAGTATTGTTTCATCAACGTATATCATTAAAGACTTGATCCCTTTTCTTTGGAGGCCCTTGGTGCTTTTTGTTTTGTTTGTTGGCTTTTGCTGTGCTTTGCTCCCTCTCTCTGTTATACAAACTATCAGAAGAAACATCCACAACAGAATTCCCATCAAGAGAACGTAAGCACGGAAGAAAATAAGACGGTTGAGTTCAGTGGGTAATATTCTCGATTCAGCTGCTCTCTGCTCTCTAGTTTACACTTACATCAACTCACGATACGACTATTGTAATGTTGTCTATGCAGGCATTACCAAACCCAAATCTCACATGTTTACAGACTCTTCAAAACACAGCTGCATGTTTAGTCTGTCAAATGAAACACTACGATCATGCCTTTTCCTCTTTTGAAGCGCCTCCAATGGCTACCTATTGACTAGAGTCAAATTCAAGATCCTTACCCTAACTCATAAGGTTCTCTACACAGCCAACCCATCTTAAGTAACATCACTGATCACACTATACACTCCATCGCATAACCTCCAGGCTTTAACTAATGACAGGCTTGTCTTTCCACCCTCCCGCTAAGGAGAGATAGGAATCCATGCGGTCTATAACCTTCTTTTTCTTTTTACCTGCTTTATGGAATTCTCTCCCTCAGTATCTGCAGCTTGAAGTCTTATGCTCTTTTCAGAGCCTCCAAATATCCCCCCCCCCACACACACACACACAGACAAACAAGCAAGCATCCTGTAGCACTGGGAGAGCAATGACAAGATGAGATGATTGATGAAGACCTTAAAAGCTATCAAAATATGCTCTTAATTCAAACAGAAGGAATGTTTGACATCAAAGATGCCACAATAGCTGTTCATGAGGATACCTGTCAGAACACCTGCAATTGTCATTGAACAGACTAATCACAGAGTTCATGCGACTGATGATAGCATCATATATTACAACCCTGAAATTACTCCCATCTTTTATAAGGTATCTGTTCTACGCACACTATGCAACAACACTTTATCATTTATTAAAATGTGTTATACCGTTTCTAATTGAAACAAATCAAAATGGTTTACAATCAAAATAAAATTATCTCAAACACCATAATTTGATAGAAAGGAACACCATAATTTGATAGAAAAGAACACTCAAACCAAAGGCATGCATACAAAAACACAACAAAGCCTTCACATCCATCAGAGACTGCTCACCACAGGATTAAAAAAAGGGGGCTACTTAAAAATCAATTAAAAGAAGACTTTTTTAAATTGGCTTTTGATTTTTAATAAATGATAAACTGTTGTTGCAAGGTGTGGATAGAACGGATACCATATAAAAGATGGGAGTAATTTCAGGGTTGTAATATATGTTGTGTCCCTCTAGTGGACAGCCACTCAATCAGAACACATTTCTGTAACCTGTATGTGATAAGAACTAGGTCTAAATAACATTGCCCATCTTTTTAGACATGACGTCCCTTCCCCTTCTGTGATTGGAGTTGGATGTTCATATTTTGAACCCTTCCTAGTCTTGCCCAAAACTCAACTGGAACAGGCCCCTTTGCCACAGGAACATATTCGAGTGTTAGCTGTTCATATCCTGCCTTTTGTTAAATTTGGATTTGGACATCTATGCAATACGGATGTCCAATAAATGCCAGTTTTCAGATGCCCAAAACAAGAATAGAACTTCTAGAATAACCACCTAAATGTCACCTGCCATTTGGACACCCAGTCTCGTAAGATCATCATGCCATTTTTCATTATCCTCTTGTGATTTAATAACTTTGTATCATCAGCAGATTTGATCATCTCACTCATTATTCTTGTTTCCAGATCATTTATAAATATATTAAAAAGGAGAAGTCCACACAGATCCCCGAGGAACTCCACTATTTACCTTTCTCCATTGAGATAATACTGACCATTTAATCCTACTCTCTGTTTTCTATTTATTAACCAGTTCTTAATCCACAACAGAATACTGCCTCCTATCCCATTACTTTTTAATTTCCTTAGGAGTCGTTCATGAAGTACTTCGTCAAATGCCTTCTGAAAACCCAGATACATAATGGGCTCATTTTCGAAACAGAAAAACATCCAAAAAGCAGCACAAATCGGCATTTGGACATTTTATTTACCAAAACATCCAAACTGATATTTTTGAAACACATTTGTATGATGTTTCTCTATGCAGTTCATCTGTAGTGTGTTCAAATCACAAGAGAGCGTGTCTGGGGCATGTTGGGGGTGGGATTTGGGTGTTCCCAAAACTTGTAAGTTTTTCTGCAATAATGGAACGAAACAAAAACATGCAGTGCTACAATTTAGATGTTTTGGTCTAGACCTGATTTTATCACAACTAAGTCAGAAAAAGGTGACATAAATGACCAGATGACCACTGGAGGGATTAAGGCATGAACCCCCATTATTCCCCCAGTAGTCACTGACCCCTTTCCACCACCCCCCAAAGATGTGAAAGAAACAATACATACCAGGATCTATGCCCGCATCAGATGTTATGGCCAGTCCTATTAGAGCAGCAAGCAGGTCCCTGGAGTAACCTAGTGGTCAGTGCAGTGCACTTTACAGAAGGTGACCCGGGTCCATATCCCACTCTGTTACACTTGTGGTGGAAAGTGGGAGACCTCAAAACCCAACTGTACCCACATATAGGTGATAGCTGCAGCCATAAGGGCTATTGTAGTGGTGTAGAGTTGGTAGAGAGGTTTTTGGTGGGTGTTGGAGGGCTCACCATACAATGTAAGGGGGTAATGGTGAGATGCATATCTGGGACCTTTTGTATGAAGACCACTGCAAGGCACCCTAGGGTGCCTCACTGCTCTGCTCTGTCTGTGTGGCAAGGGTATTAAGAATGCTGGCTCCTCCTACATCCTAATGGCTTGATTTTGTGTGTTTTTCCCTTGAATGTTTTTTTTTTTAATGGTTCAAAAAGATGCACAACAATGTCTAGCAAATGGCCATTTTTGAAACAAAAAGGTAGACTTTTTCTGTTTTGAAAATGGCCATGTTTGCTACTGGATTTTTGGACATTTTTGGCAAAGCGTCCAAAGTCGAATTCAGATGTCATATCGAAAGTACCCCTCAATATCAATTGGCTCACCTTAATCCATAAGTTTATTCACCCCTTCAAAGAAATATAGCAGATTGGTGATGTAAGATTTCCCCTGGCTAAATCCATATGGGCTTTGTCCAATTAATCCATGTCTATGTATATGTTCAGTAATTTTGTTCTTTATAATAGTCTCTACCATTTTGCCTAGCACAAATATCAGGCTCACTGGTCTATTATTTCTCAGGTCACTTCTGGATCCCTTCTTTAAAATAGGCCACTCTCTAATCTTCTGGTACTATGCTTGATTTTAAATATAAATCAAACATTACTAATAATAGATCTGAAATTTCATTGTTTAATTCTATCAGAACTCTATGATATATACCATCCAGTCCAGGTGATTTGCTACTATTTAGTTTGTCCAGGTTTAAAGAAATTTGTTTCAGTTCCTTTGACTTATCACCATTAAATGCCATTTCTGGCATGAGTATCTCCCCCACATCTTCCTCAGTGAAGACCAAAGCAAAGAATTCATTTAGGGCTCCTTTTACAAAACTGCACTACCATTAGCAGCACACTGAAATCAAAGAAGCCCATGAGAATAGAATGGGTTTCTTTGCATTTAGCACACTGCTATTCAGTAGTGCAACTTTATAAAAGGAACCCTTAGTCTTTCTGATATGGCCTTATCCTCCCTAAGTGCCCCTTTTACCCCTCAATCATCTAGTGGTCCAACTGATTCTTTTACTGACTTCTTGATTCAAATATACCCAAAAAAGTTTTTATTATGTGGTTTTGCATCTGGGGCAAGCTTCATTTCAATGTCTCTCTTTGCCTTCTTTATCTGCACTTTGCAGTTGACAGCATTCCTTATGCTGTTGCCTATTATCTTTAGTGGGATCCTTCTTCCATTTTCAGAAGGATGTTCTTTTAGATTTAACAGCCTCCTTCACCTCACTTTAAATAAACAGCTGTTGTTTGGCCTTCCTTCTGCCTTTTTAATATGTGGATGTGAGGGACTCCATAGGAAGCTGCCGCTCCCCGTTAACAATACTTCCTCAAGTTGCAGAACCACCTTAACCCTTGGATTCCCACCCAGGGGGGAACTGACATTGTAAAGGTAGAACCAGGAGGACTTGGCCCAGGAAATATCAAAGCTCAGGGCCCAGCAAGTTCAAGGAGGCCCAGGGGGAAGAAGTGGAACCCTACTGCCTATGCCTCTATCACATAAGTATGACTCCTAGTCGCCTACAGGAAGGCCAAGTTCATCTAGGAACCTGGCAAAACTTTCTATGAAAACCTGGCTGGAGGTCAGCTGGGGGAATGCAATTTTGTGTAATGCTGAATTGTATCATGGACTAAGGCCACAGTCGAGCTGAGTATACTGTTTTCTGAGAGTCAGTAGTGTTCAACATGGCCCTGCAAAAGCAGGCTGCAGGAGGGAGTTCATAAGTCTAAGGACTGAAGGGTCCTTTTACAAAGGTGTGCTGAAAAATGGCTTGTGGTAGTGTAGGTGCGGGCTTTGGGCACGTGCCGATCTATTTTTTAGCATGCCTGTTAAAAAGGCCTTTTTTTTGGTAAAAAATGGACGTGCGGCAAAATCAAAATTGCCGCATGTCCACTTTGGGTCTGAGACCTTACCACCAGCCATTGACCTAGCAGTAAAGTTTCCTGGTGGTAATGACCTATGCGCATCAAATGCCACTTGGCGTGCGTCCGTTACGCGCGCCCGAAAATAAAAAATATTTTTCAGATGCGCATATTGGACTTGCACCAAAAATGAAATGATTGCAAGAACCACGTGGTAGGTAGGCGGTAACTCCATTTTGGCGCATTGGGCACGCGTAGACACTTACGCAGCTTAGTAAAAGTGCCCCTGAGTTTTTGTGTTAAGTCTTCCTTTCCTGTGAAATGAACCAGATATCCTTAACCGGAACATTAATAATTATTTTTTGTTCACCTTTAACCCGCTGTGTGGCTCTGTTTATCAGGGCTCTGGGCCTGTCCTCACTTATGTTCTCACAGTGGAATATATCTGATCTGGACTTCTACTGTCTTTGCCTTGCCCAAAACGTCCTGATGTTACATGCATATTTATATCTATATCAGGCCAATTTTCATTAAAACATCTTGGGAAAAATTAGAAATGTCTAATTTAAACATTTCAAATTATTCCTATATTCAGCAGCACAATGCATATAGCTAGCACTGATAACTATGCAAGTATAAATTATCTGTATAAGTATACATAGAATATCCAAATATTAGGGCTTCTACATATAAGCTATACATATAAGACTCTTTAGTATTGGTGCTATGAAGGTGATTCTATAAATGGTGTCTAAACATCTTGGTGCACCCAAAAATGGGTCCAGCCAGATGTTTGCCAGCATTTTATGAAGTGTGCACACATGGGTATGAACTTTATAAAAATGGCGTGTATGGTGGCATAATAGCAGCAAAGTTAATGTTCACCAAAAGTAGAATACCTGCTTCTCTCCTTTGTCCAATTAAAACCTGAAGTTCTCTCTTCTGGCCACTAGATAGCAGCAACAATCATGGTTATGTGCTCAGAATCCTCTTCACTTTGAATGTGCCCTCTAGTTATACTATTTGACTCTGTTTCTCATTGCTAGAAGTACGACTGGCTGTTACGCATGTAAGGCATTAGACACTATTCTCTAAGGAGGCACTTCAGTGCATAATTGCAAGAGGGTATTTATTTATTTAACAAATTTATATCTCACTCCAGGGGCGGCCTGACCATTAGGGCACCTGAGGCGGGGGGGGGGGGGGGGGGGGGGGGCTCAGGTGGCACTCTTTAGGAGCGGCATCTCGGGGAGTTGGCTTTGCGGTGTTTTACCTGGTCACGGTGACTTTCCAAGCCTGGCAGTGGCAGTGATTCCCATACGCTGCCCTGCTTCCGCTGGCACCTGCCTCTTCTCTTTACTGCGGCTGCCTGAAGTAACTTCCTGTTTCGATCAGCCAGCCATAGTAGAGGGAAGAGGCGGGTGCCGCAGTGGCAGGGCAGCACATGGGAATCGCTGCCGGGTTTGGAAAGTCACTATGACCAGGTAAAATGCCGGGGGGGGGGGGGGTGGCATTCAAGCTCGACCTCATGTGGCATCTTGCCTTGGCCCAGCCCTGTCTCACTCTGTCCACAGTTCTGGAAGTATGGGAGGGGCATGGGCATTTCTCTAACTTACACACATAACTTATAGACTAGTACAAGTTACATGTGTTGCATGACACACTTACTATTTACACCTGCCATTCACCTGGGGTAAATGGTCATGCCTAAATGCTGGCATGCCAAGTCAGGTTTATGTTAGTATTCTATAATGGTGTCTTGGAACACAGATTCTGTTATAGAATTGGCATTAGTATACTTAATTAGAGGTGCCAAGTTATAAAATTACCCTCATAGGGCTAGATTCTATAAAAGGTGCAAAAAAAACATAACAAAAACAAAAAACTGAGTGCTATTCTATAAGCCATGCCTAAAGTTAGGCAGGATTTATAGAATAGTGCTTAAGTCCTGCGGGTTGTGCTTAAATTTAGGTATGTCCATTTGCACCAACAAATGCCTGCGCCTAAATATAGGCACGGAGCTCCCTTACTCTATAATTCTGCGTATAACCAAAAACCATGCTCACAATCTGCCCCAAACTGCCCATAAAATTTAGGTGGGTACATCTTAATTGATTCCAATTAGCGTCAATAATAGCTTGTTAAAAAGCCAATTATTGGTGATAATTGGCTAATTATTCAATTAAGATGCGCGCACAACTCAAAGCACCCTTTATAGAATTAGGGGATTTGTGACTTGCCTGAGAACATAAGGAGTGTCAGTGGAATTTGACTTCTGTGGTTCTCAGCCCGCAGCTTTAACTATTAGGCTACCCCTTCAGTCTGTATTGCTTTTCTGCAGTAAAACTGGATGAAATGATGCAGTAGCTGTTTTAGTTCATGTTTAAAGATAACTAGAAACAAAACAAAAAAAGAAAAGATGATACCTTTTTTTTGTATTGGACTAACAATGTAGTTTTGACAAGTTTTTGAAGGCAATTTTTTTTCTGACCTGGAGAAGAAGGTATAGCCTTCAGAAACTAGTCAAAAAATGTATCATCATTTTTTTTTAAATTTCTATTTATTAGCAATAAAACTGAAGCTACTTGCAGTATTTATGTATTCTTCAAGGACAAGCAGGCTGCTTGTTCTCACATGTGGGTCGACGTCCGCGTCGTCCCAGGAAACTGCAATTTTTTAAGCAAAAATATCCTATATAATAAAACGCACCTCCAACATTCTGAAGCTGACTGCATGGCTGAGGCATTCCTGCTCTCTGTATCCATCTCCTGAATTGACATCACGTACTTCCGGGTTCGTCACAAGCAGAAGTGACCAACCACACAAGGTTTCTCGGCTTCAGAATGTTGGAGGTGCATTCTATTAAATAGGATTGGTCAGTTACTTGAAGCACAGCCAGAGCTCAGCATCCTGCACAGTAAAGAGTAGTTACTTACCTGTAACAGGTGTTCTCCGAAGACAGCAGGCTGCATATTCTCACAAGTGGGTGACGCCACGTCGGCCCCGGAGGATTTTAAAGCAAAATCTCAAAATCTCTTTACGGCGTTCCGTCGCGCGAGCGATCGTACTGCGCATGTGCGCACACCTCTTACCGCTCGCTGTGCGGACACGCCCCTCAGTTATATCCAAAAGATAGAGGAGACAACTCCAAAAGGGGAGGTGGGAGGGTTTGTGAGAATATGCAGCCTGCTGTCTTCAGAGAACACCTGTTACAGGTAAGTAACTACTCTTTCTCCAAAGACAAGCAGGCTGATATTCTCACAAGTGGGGTATCCCTAGCTTCCAGGCTTACACAACAAACAGTGGTCAATTGAGTCTCGCAACGGCGAGGCCAGAATAAAAATTGACCTGAAAAGAAGAAACATCTAAATGAGTGTAGCCTGGAACAGAACAAACATGGGCTTAGGAGGGTTGGAGTTGGATTCTAAACCCCAAAGAAGTTCTGCAGCCCCGACTGCCCAAAACCGACTGACGCGTCGGCTATCCTGCTGAAGGCAGTAGTAAGATGTGAATGTGTGGACTAATGACCACGCCGCAGCTTTGCAGATTTCTTCAATAGTGACTGATCTTAGATTAGCCACCGACTCAGCCATGGCTCTAATTTTGTGAGCCGTGACATGGCTCTCTAGAGTCAGTCCAGCTTGGACAAAAATGAAGGAGATGCAATCTGCTAGCTAAGAAGAAATGATGCGGTTTCCGACAGCAACTGGCATTAAAGAAATAAACAACTGGGCGGACCGTCCGAGGGAGCTCGTCTGCTCCACGCAAAAAGTGTGCAGCTTGCTTTCGCCAGGGCTTGCAAGATGAGGGAGAAAGAATGTTGGCAAGAGAATTGACTGGATCAGCTGGTACTCTGATAGCAGCGCCAGTAAGAACTTTGTCTGCATGCGGAGAACTACTCTGTAAAGATGAGGAGTAAGGTAAGGCACTTGAGCTACTAGAGTCTGAAGCTGACCGACCTTACGAGTTGAAGGAACAGCCACTAAGAAAAAACGACCTTCCAGGTCCAATACTTCAGATGACAGGAATCCAGTGGCCCGAATTGAGCTTGCAGCAGCTGGATGAAAATGACATTGAAACCCCAAGATACTGAATAAGGAGTGATAAGGGCTCTGACCGAAGCATAAGAGCCAACTGTGAAAATTATTGTGCTAAGCTCAACAGAAATAATCCCCCCTAGACACATAGAAGGAATTTTCTCAACACTGGGGGAGAAATAAACCTCTCATGAAGTGGACAGCTAAAGGCTGACCTTTTACACGTTGATGATAAGCTCTCATTGCACGAAGATGAATACTGACAGAGTTGGTCTTGAGACCAGACTCAGACAGGTGTAGAAAGAACTCAAGCAAGGTCTGTATAAGACAAGAGGCAGGATCTAGGGCCTTGCTGTCACACCAGACGGCAAACCTCTTCCATGAAAAGAATAACATCTCTTTGTGAAATCTTTTCTGGAAGCAGGCAAGAGTCGGGAGACACTCTTCTGGAAAACTCAACGAAAACTACACATTCAACATCCAGACCGTGTGAGGCAGAGATTGGAGGTTGGGATGTAGAAGTGCCCCCTCGTTCTGTGTAATGAGAGCTGGAAAACATTCCAACTCCAGAAGAAGAGGGAATCGTATCTGACGTAGCTAGAAAGGAGCAATCAGAATCATGGCTCCACAATCTTGCTTGAGAATCAGCAAAGTCTTTTCCACCAGATGTATGGGAGGATACGCATACAGAAAACCTGTCCCCCAAAGAAGGAGAAAGGCATTCGATGATAGACTGCCGTGAACCTGCAGCCTGGAACAGAACTGAGGGACTTTGTGATTGGACTAAGTAGGAAAAAGATCCACTGAGGGGGTATCTCACTCCCGGAAGATCTTTCGAGCTACAGCCATGCTCAACAACCATGACTGTAGCATTATCCTGCTCAGCCTGTCGGCCAGACTGCTGTTTTCGCCAATTAGATAAATGGCTTGGAGAAAACATGCCGCGTTGGCGGGCCCACCGCTACATCTGCATGGCATCCTGACTCAGAGGACAAGATCCAGTACTCCTTTGTTATCGAGTACATCACAACCCGATTGTTTGGTTGAATTAAAATAATTTGGTTGGATAGCCAGGAGGGATGCAACCCTCGTGAGCAGCTTTTGACTGAATAAGGTGGACGGGAAGCCTCAGAATCAAAATGGAGAGAATTAACCACCTCTGAGGGGAATTCCGAAGACTGGCAAACAGTTGGGTCACATCCTCTAGATACCCTAAAGTTGATACCACTGGGAAGCTAGGATGCACTGAGCGGATGTCATGTGCAAAAGTGCCATGGGTGATAAGGGAACACATGCACTCCCAGTCCATGAAGATACGCTGCAGAACAGCCAGGCACTAGGAAAAACATACTCTGGACGCAAAGTGAGTATAAGTATCCTGTAAGTCCAGAGAGCATAACCAATCGTTTTCCTGAAGTATGGGAAGAAGAATGCCCAGGGAAATCATCCTGAACGAAATCTGTTTAGGCCTCCTATGTCTATGATGAGACGCAACCCACAAGGAAGGACCTGGAATAGAAACTCAACCCTTCTTGTCCTGGTGGAACGGGCTCGACTGCATTGCACTGAGAAAGACAGAGAGTTCCTCTGCAAGTACTCACTGATGATGGAAGCTAAAGGATTAAGCTCCCAATGAACAATGTGGAGGGTTTGATTCCAGATTGAGAATGCAGATTGGCCGGTACGGACGTTTTTTTTTTTTTTTTTTATATTGGCTATGCTGAATTGGAGCCAGTCAAAAACCCCTCTCCGGTTCCTGCGGAACAACTGCAGGAGTCTGATTAGGTGCACGCCGCTAACTAGAACGAGCGTGCTGAGGCATAGCCTAAACCGGCTGTCGAGAAGTAAGAGTATACGTATGACCCCTTAAGGCACAAGGAAAACTACTCTTCTCTTCAAAGAACTTCCGAGATGAGGAAGTGTAAGCACAGCATATCTACAATTTTCTGCTGAGTCTCCTCCTCCAGGTGAGAGGCACACAGTCATGAGAGTCTGCGCATCACTGTACCTAGAGCAGAAATCTAGGTGTTACATTACAAGTGTCGAAATGCCATTGGACAGGAACTTGCAACACACCGTGTGCCACCTGACCACTTGGTGAAAAGGTGTAGCCTACTCCGGTGGGAATGCTCGTAAAGATCTGGCAGGACTTGGTTTTGGACGCGATCATGCCAGCCTGGTACGCCATTCCCCAAAGGAGGCTAAGGATGTATGCTCTGGCCCCGGGGGCGCCGAAGCAAGTTCTTAGAACTCCTATCTGTTCTGAGTGGCAGAAGACTCAGATGAAGATGGTAGTCCAGGACCTCGAGCATCTGCATTGGGTTGATTCACAATCTCGACTGTAATGTCAAGACAGATAGAAGATCTAGAGGATTCTCAGCAGAGAAAACCCCATGACCTTCATGTTCATCAGATGAACCATCATTGAACTGAGCTAACTACTCAAACAGAGCAGCTCAGATCCAAACATTGACCAGTATAGAGCAACTGTCATACATACAATTATACCAGAACAGCTATGGAAAATTATGTTCTCCTGTAGGCAAACTGGCTGTTCTTAACATGCATTTCTGGGCCTGGAAGCCAAGGTATGGAGGCGCGGTAAGTTCTACGACGGGGTCAAGAAGTTGCCCCAGTAGGCTGCGAACACCCATACCAGAGGCAGCATCGGTGAAGGAGACCAGGTGAAAAGCTAGATGCCGCAGGAGGCGGTAGCACCCATGGCATCCAATGGTACCCATGGTCCCAAAGCCAAGGACAAAATCTGGAAATGCAAGGGAATCGAAACCAGACTGCCAGGTGACTTCCATAACAGAGATGCGACCGATGGTACCGATAGTACCCATGGCACCGACGGTACCGATGATACACATGGTACCGATGACCCCCAGTACCAATGGAATCCATGGTACTTTACCCACGATACTCTGGTATCGATGGTACCCTTGACATGTGGTACCGATGGTACCCATGATATCCGGCACCAACAGCACCGACGGTACCGATGTACACATGGTACCGACGGTGCTCAAGACACCTGGTACCAATGGCACTCATGGTACCGATGGTACCTGGTCATGATATCTGGTATCGATGGTACTCATGTACCGACGGTATCCATGATACCTGTCCATGGTACCGATGATGCCCGATACCGATGGTACTCATGATATTCGGTACCGATGGGCGATGATACCTGGTACCGATGGTCGATGGTGCCCATGATACCTGGTGCCGATGGTGCCCATGACACCTGGTACCGACGGCACCCATGCACCGAAGACACTCGGCACCGACGGTACCCATGGTACCGATGATACCCGGTGCCGACGGGACCCACGGCACCGATGACACCCGGTACCGACGGGACCCATGTACCAATGTTCCTGGCACCGATACTCCTCGGTACCGACGCACCGATGACATTCGGCACCGACGGCACCAATGGCACCGATGATACTCGGTACCGACGGCACCCATGGTACCGATGATACTCGGTACCGACGGTACCCATGACACCCGGTACCGATGATATCCACGGAACCGATGATACCCGGTACCGATGGCACCGTTGATACCTGGTACCGGTATCGACGTCCAATGCCAGGATACCTCCATAACAGAGGGAGCAACGCTCTCGGCACCGACTGATGTGAAGCCCCGATACCTCCATAACAGAGGGAGCAAAGCTCTGGGCACCGATGGTACCGACACCCGCTGATGCGCCCGAATGACCTGCCAAGCAGGAGGCGCCGAGGCAGGTGGAGACCTATTCGATGCATAACTATACCCAGCGTGCATCGGTCTCTGTCGGACTCCAGAATGATCTCCTTTGGGCATCCCTGGCAGAGTAGAATACGTCTCGTCTTTGAGACACTACTTGCACTTCACAGGGAGATGATCCGGCCCAAGACACATCCGCCGATGCGCCCAAATCTCCTTTGGGCATCCCTGACAAGTAGCATAAGTCTCGTCTTTGAGACACTACTTGTGCTTCACAGGGAGATGATCCGGCCCAAGACACGTCCGCCGATGCGCCCGAATAACCTGCAGAGCAGGAGACGCCGAGGCGGGTGGAGACTCGCTTCAAAGGTGACACCACTGATTTTGTGTCACCAGGTTGCCCATTCAGTGGCTGAGCAGGGATGCACCTGCTTAACATACACCTTCACCACTTGTGTTGAAGCAGGCTCTCACAGCTCTCGAGAGCCATTTGTTTAAGTTTTAATAAATGGATCTAAAAATGTGGGCTTGATTTATTTGCTGGCGAGAGAGAGCCCACAGATAACAATATACCAGCACTTTTATAAGAAAAAAGAAAAGAGAAGCTTATAAGCTTTGTTTTCATTTCAGGCACAGCCCCTTGTGACTCTCGCAATTAGTTAACTTTTTCTTGCCCCAGGTACAAAAAGAACCTGTATAAATATAAGCCACAATGAGCCTGCCATGAAAAGTACAAATGAAAAATAAAGAACACCCAAAAGGGTAAAATAAAAAAAGAGATTTTACTCCGAGGACCTGATGAAAACACGAAGCCCTAACGAACTCCGTGTCTCCTCAGACGCGGAAAAAGAAAAACTGAGGGACGTGTCCGCACAGCGAGCGGGAAGAGGTGTGCGCACATGCGCAGTACGATCGCTCGCGCGACGGAACGCCGTAAAGAGATTTTGAGATTTTGCTTTAAAATCCTCCGGGGCCGACGTGGCGTCACCCACTTGTGAAAATATCAGCCTGCTTGTCTTTGGAGAACACTCAGACACCAGAGAGAGAGAGAGAGAGGGGGGCCTGACACCAGAGAGAGGGGGGGGGGGGGGGGGGGAGGTATCTCTGTCACACACACACACTCTCTCTCTCTCTCTCTCACAGTCAATGTCTTTCTCTCTCTCACTCTCACACACTGTCTCTCACACACTCTATGTCTCACACTATATCACATTCACTCTCTATGTGTCACACAGTCACTCACACACTCTCTTGATCTCATACACTCAGTCTCACAGAGAGCAGTGGCGTTCCTAGGGGGGGCGGTGGGTGCGGTCCGCCCCGGGTGCACGCCGCTGGGGGGGTGCAGCGCGCGCCTGTCCTCTGTTCGTTCCAACGTGGAGACAAACAAAGCAGATCAATCAGTGATATGGTTCAAAACTTTATTTTCAGAGATTCGCCCGACACAGACTGTGTTTCGCCCACAAGGGCTGCGTCAGGGGCTAATAGTCCAAGCAGGACATGAGATTGAAACGTAAAAAACCAGCAGGGTGCTTTCCTCAATCAAGGTGAGGACATCAGCTCAATACACAGGGTAAGTCCGGTCGCATCTCTCAGCTACTTCCTGTTCCAGAGCAGAGAAGAAGCATGGAACGAACGGAGGACAGGCGTGCGTGGCACCCTCCCCCCAGCGGCGTGCACCGGGGGGGGGGGGGGTGGGTCTTTTGCGGGGAGGGCTTTCGCCGGGGGGGGTCGCGCTGCATCCAGGGGGGGGGGTGCTGCACATTGGCGATCCGCCCCGGGTGTCAGCCCCCCTAGGAACGCCACTGACAGAGAGTTTGTGTCTCACACACACTCTCTCTCTCACACACACTGTATCTGTGTGAAACACACTCTCTCTCTCTCACACTGTGTCTCACATATGCACTTGCACACACTCTCATTCTCACATACACACTCTCTCTCTCACGGACACACTCGCACCCAGACTCACTCTCTCTCTCTCTCTCTCTCAAACACACACACTCGCACATTCACTCTCTCTCTCACACACAGTCACTCTTACATACACTCTCTCAAACATACACACTCTGAGGAAAACCTTGCTAGCGCCTGTTTCATTTGTGTCAGAAACGGGCCTTTTTTACTACTGTATACATAAAAGTTTTGCCAGACTTCTGGTGCATGAATCGTGTGCACCACGCTCGCGCAGACGACTTCCCGCCTGTCGCGCGAGCATGTCCCTTCAGTGTTTCTTGTCCACAGATGAGGTGACAGGGTTTTTTCTGTGCTCCTCGTAAGGCCCGGGAAAAGAGTCTGACGGCTTTAATTCTATTTTTCTTTATTTTTCTTTTCTGTTATTTTCTCTTTAAAAAACCCCCCAAAAAACTCCTATAGCTAAGTTTTAGTTTAGCCCCATTTTTAAGTTTACTTTCTTTTTCGATGCGGCCGGTTCTTCCTTTCTTTTTGTGCCCTTTTTCTTTTAGTAGGCACAATCGCGTCTTTTGATTTCACCGAAGCCGTTTTTCCTTCCATGTCATCGAAGATACCCAGCGGCTTCAAACGTACTCAGTGCAACCGGACCATCTCAGGTACCGATACCCATACCTGGTGTATCCAGTGCCTTGGGCCTGACCATAGCCCAGCTGCTTGTAGTCTGTGTCTTCGTATGAAGAAATGGACCCAAGCATCTCGAGAAGCCCAATGAGAGAAGCCTTTTGGGGCTCAGTCTGGTCCTTTGACATTGACATCGACTGCTGAGAGACCATCTTGCACTGGGAGCAGTGAGGCGTCGAGTGGGTCTCCACCTGCCTCGAGGCCTCCTGTTATGCAGGCCCCCCCGGAACCGACCTTCATCAGACCCAGCCCCGAGGAGACGTGAGGATTCCACGTCCTCCTCATTGGTACCGAGGAGTCTCGATGCCACCCAGGTTGACTCCCCTTCGACGTCGGTGGAGGAAGCTTCGCCGGAGTCCGAGCGTGAGTCGGCCTCTCGACTTCGCCATCGAGGACATCGTTCCTCAGCGTCGAGGCAGGCTCAGTATAGGAGTACATTAAGAGAGGTCTTAGCCAATGCCTGAACAGGAGCGTTCGTGGGAGTCAGAGGAAGATCTCAGGTACTTTTCTTCTGATGAGTCCTATGGGATTCCCTCTGATCCTTCCCCTCCAACAGAGAGGAGACTATCTCCACCGGAGAGTCCATCCTTGTCATCTTTTGTCCGGGAGATGGCTACGGCTGTTCCCTTCCCTGTGGAGGTTGAGGATGAGCCCTACCTGTGGAGGTTGAGGCTGTAACAGTTCCTCTGCATAAGGTACTGAAGGAAGTCCTTATGTGGAACTGGTTGGCCCCTCTGTCTGGCCCCGTGTTCCCGAAGAAGGCTGAATCCCAGTATCAGATCCACGGTGAACCTGGATTGATGAGGTCTCAGTTACCCCACAATTCTATGGTGGTGGACTCAGCCCTCAAGAGAGCCAGGAGTACTAGAGACTATGCTTCGGCACCCCCAGGCAGAGAAGCTAGGACTCTTGAGTCTTTTGGGAGGAAGATGTATCAGGCCGCTATGCTCGCCGCCAAAATCCAATCATACCAGCTCTTCACGAGCATACACTTGCGGAACTCAGTGAGGCAACTATCTAGTTTGATTGATGCACTCCCTCTGGACCAAGCCAAGCCTTTTCGCCAGGTGGTCAGGTAGCAGAAGGCGTGTCGAAAATTCCTGGCCAGGGCTACATTTGACACTTTTGATTAGCATCCAGAATTGCTGCTCAAGGTATAGTGATGCGCAGACTCTCATGGCTGCGTGTCTCTGACCTGGATCATTTGGTCCAGCAGCGAATGGCGGATGTTCCTTGCCGGGGGGGGACCTTTTTGGTGAGAAAGCAGCAGATCTTGTTGATCAGATCAAGAAGCATAATGATGCTATGGATTCTCTCTCCCGCCGGGCATCTTCTGCTACTACCTCCTCATCTAGGAGGTTTTTTTGGGGGAAAAGGAGTGCTCCCTATTCTTATCCTAGGCGTAGGTACACTCCTGCTTCTTGGCAGCCAGCCCAGGCTCAGCCCCAGCGTGCTAGTTCGCGTCAACAGTGTGCGTCCAAGGCCCATGCTGCTCCCCAGCAAAAGCAGGGCACGAGCTTTTGACTGGCTCCAGTTCAGCATAGCCTCTGTAAAAGTGTCCGTACCGGACGACTTGCCGGTTGGGGGGAGGTTGATATTTTTTCACCAAAGGTGGTTTCTCATAACCTCCGACCGGTGGGTCCTTCAAATAGTCCGGTTAGGATACACCCTCAATCTGGAATCCAAGCCTCCAAATTGCCCACTGGGAGCTCATTCTTACAGCTCCCAGCACAAACAGGTACTTGCAGAGGAACTCTCCGCCCTTCTAAAGGCCCAAGCGGTCGAACCCGTTCCACCAGGGGAAGAAGAGCTGGGATTCTATTCCAGGTACCTCCTTGTGCAAAAGAAAACAGGGGGGGATGCGTCCCATCCTAGACCTAGGGGCCCTGAACAATTTCCTAGTCTGAGAAAAGTTCAGGATGGTTTCCCTGGGCACCCTTCTTCCCATGATACAAGAGAACGATTGGCTATGCTGTCTGGTCTTAAAGGGTGCTTACACACACATCTCAATACTTCCAGCTCACAGGAGGTATCTTTGATTTCGGCTCGGAACACAGCACTTTCAGTACCGTGTACTGCCCTTTGGTCTGGTGTCTGCGCCCAGAGTGTTTACAAAGTGGCTAGCGGTAGTCGCAGCGTTGGTACGCAGACTGGGAGTGCATGTGTTCCCTTATCTCGACGATTGGCTGGTGAAGAGCACCTTGGAGGCAGGTGCTCTACAGTCCTTGCGAATGACTATTCAGGTGCTAGAGCTACTGGGGTTCATGATAAATTATTCCAAGTTCCATCTCACCCCATTTCAAAAATTGGAATTCATCAGAGCTCTGTTCAACACAAAGACAGCTCGTGCTTATCTTCCCAAGGCAAGGGCAGCCAACCTCCTGTCCCTAGTGTTCATAGTGCGAGCGTCTCAACAGATCACAGCTCGGCAAATGTTGAGACTCCTGGGGCACATGGCCTCCACAGTTCATGTAACTCCCATGGCACATCTACACATGAGACCAGCTCAACGGACCCTAGCTTCCCAGTGGTGTCAAGCTGCGGGGGATCTAGAGGATGTGATCCAACTGTCCACCGACTTTAGGAATTCCTTTCAGTAGTTAATGATCTGATCCAATTTGACCTTGGGACGTCCATTCCAAATTCCTCAGCCATAAAAAGTGCTGATGATGGATGCATCCCTCCTGGGGTGGGGAGCTCATGTAGATGGGCTTCACACTCAAGGAGCCTGGTCCTTTCAAGAAAAAGGTCTTCAGATCAATCTCCTGGAATTGCGAGCAATCTGGAACGCTCTAAAGGCTTTCAGAGTGGTTGCTGAACATGGGCGTTGCCCGCAAGATCTTCTGAGCGTGGGGCACTCCCTTGGTGAATCTTTTTGCCACTCAGATCAATCACAAGGTCCCTCAGCTCTGTTCCAGGCTTCAGGCCCATGACAGACTAGCAGCAGATGCCTTTCTCCTGCATTGGGGATCAGGCCTTCTGTATGCGTATTCTCCCATATCTCTAATAAGAAAGACTTTGCTGAAACTCAAGCAAGACTGCAGAACTATGATTCTGATTGCGCCCTTCTGAACACGTCAGATTTGTTTCCCTCTTCTTCTGGAGTTGTCCTCCGAGGAACTGTGGAAATTGGAGTGTTTTCCAACCCTCATCACCCAGAACGAGGGGTCGCTTCTACATCCCAACCTCCCGTCACTAGCTCTCACGGCCTTGATGTTGAGAGCTTAGAATTTGCCTCCTTGGGTTTCTCAGAGGGTGTTTCTCTCATGTCTTGCTTGCTTCCAGGAAAGATTCCACGAAGAGGTGCTACTCTTTCAAATGGAGGAGGTTTGCCATCTGGTGTGACAGCAAGGCCCTAGATCCTCTTTCTTATCCTACACAGACCCTGCTTGAATACCTTCTACATTTATCAGAGTCTGGTCTCAAGACCAACTTCATAAGAGTTCACCTTAGTGCGATTAGTGCTTATCATTGCTGTGTAGAGGGTAAGCCCATCTCTGGACAGCCTTTAGTTGTTCGCTTCATGAGAGGTTTGCTTTTGTCAAAGCCCCCGGTCAAACCTCCACCAGTGTGATGGGATCTCAACGTCGTTCTCACCCAGCTGATGAAAGCTCCTTTTGAGCCACTGAATTCCTGCCATCTGAAGTATTTGACCTGGAAGGTCATTTTCTTGGTGGCTGTTACTTCAGCTCGTAGGGTCAGTGAGCTTCAGGCCTTAGTGGATGCACCTTATACCAAGTTTCATCACAACAGAGTAGTCCTCTGCACGCACCCTAAGTTCCTGCCAAAGGTGGTGTCGGAGTTCCATCTAAACCAGTCAATTGTCTTGCCAACATTTTTTCCCCATCCTCATGCCCACCCTGGCGAAAGCAGTTTGTACACCTTGGACTAGAGTGGACAAAACCCTTCAGTCAGCCTGCCCAGTTGTTTGTTTCTTTCGATCCCAACAGGAGGGGAGTTGCCATCGGAAACACAATCTCAAATTGGCTAGCAGATTGCATTTCCTTCACTTATGCCCAAGCTGGACTGACTCTAGAGGGCCATGTCACGGCTCATAATGTTAGAGCCATGGCTGTGTCAGTGGCTCACTTAAAGTCAGCCTCCATTGAAGAGATTTGCAAGGCTGCAACGTGGTTATCAGTCCACACATTCACATCTCACTACTGCCTCCAGCAGGATACTCGACACAACAGTCTGTTTGGGCAGTCAGTGCTGCAGAATCTGTTCAGGGTTTAGAATCCAACTCCACCCCCCTAGACCCATTTTTGTTCAGTTCCAGGCTGCACTCTCAGTTAGTTGTTTATAGTTTCAGGTGAATCTATGTTACGTCCTCGCCGTTGCGAGGCCCAATTGACCAATGTTTATTGTTTTGAGTGAGCCTGGTTGCTAGGGATACCCCACGTGTGAGAACAAGCAGCCTGCTTGTCCTCGGAGAAAGCGAAGATACTTACCTGTAGCAGGTATTCTCTGAGGACAGCAGGCTGATTGCTCTCACAAACCCGCCCATCTCCCTTTTGGAGTTGTTATTTGTTTATTTGTTTGCTTTTTGATTTAACTGAAGGGACATGCTCGCATGAATAGCGAGAAGTCGTGCGCGCGATTCGCGCACCAAAAGACTCTGGCAAAACTTTTTATGTATACATATTTTTTGCTTAAAAAATTGCCGTTTCCTGGGCCGATGCGGACGTTGACCCACATGTGAGAACAATCAGCCTGCTGTCCTCGGAGAATACCTGCTACAGGTAAGTATCTTCGCTTTAACCCCAGAGGGAATATTTTGTCCGTAGATAGAGATGCATCTATGATATCTGATTACATTTTAGAGTGGGCCCAAACAGCAAAACTAAGGGGTCCTTTTACAAAGGCACGCTAAAAAGTGGCTTACGGTTGTGTAGGTGCAGGTTTTCAGCGCGCCTGTAAAAAAGGCCTCATTTTTTTTTCCACGAAAATGGATGTGCGGCAAAATCAAAATGGCTGCACATCCATTTTGGGTCTCTGACCTTACTGCCAGCCATAGACCTAGCAGTAAAGAATTTGGGTGGTAAGGACCTACGCATGTCAGATGCCACTTGGTGCGTGGCCGCTACGTGCTCCAGAAAATAAAAAATATTTTTCAGACGTGCGTAGTGGACGCGTGCCAAAAATGAAATTACCGCAAGAGCCATGCGGTAAGTCCATTTTGGCGCACGTAGGTGCCTACGCGGCTTAGTAAAAGGGGTCCTAAGCAATTTAATAACAAAATACATACATTTGCTTTACACAGAAAGAATGATAATATGCCTATTGACCCTAGACATTACTAGTTTGATATACTTCCAGAGCATGTATTGCTCCCTGGAACATTTCCAGCCATCAGTCACATCATAAAATACAAGAGATCCTGTCTCAATGACTGTGACACCGGAAGAGTATCTCCAGCTTGAAATGAGCTCTTTACAGGTGACCATAATACCTTGCAATACTTCAGATACCATCCAAAAATACTGAAGGACAACTTTTGGGGTAATGAGCTGCTGAAATTAAGGAAACATTGCAGCTACAGGGCACCCATTATCCACGCGCATTACCTGACTGGTATCTGACAGAGATTCTTGGTTTTGTTCTTTGAACTGGAAATAAATTTCCCATCAGTTTCATGGCTGACAAGTTACATGACAGAAATGTCACCTGTTCATGGCCTATAAATAATGATGACACCAAATCATTCTATTCTATGGGAAAAATCTGGGATATTTGCCAAAGGCTACAGAATGTGAAAACGAAAGAATGGTTATTGTAACTTGGTGGTTTTCAATCTAGTTCTTGGGATGCAAGCAGCCATTCATACTTTCAGAACGCCCACAATGACTATCCATGAGATAGATTTGCATGTATTGTACTGTCTCCATCATGCAGTCCACAAGAAGCAGAAGATGTGTCTTCTAGCGTTGGTAAAATTTTTATTCCAATCAGTCTGGATCATACAATGCCTGACGTGACCACGTTTCACCTCCTAGAGGCTGCGTTAGGGGCTTAGACTATTAGGCTCCCACTGGGCAAATACACTTAAAAGTTGATTCTCCAAAACAGACAGAATAGGTAAAACACAAGTCTGTGTACCAGGTCTTTAACTACTAGTTGTACATTGCCAAGAATGAAGTGTGTGGACTCATTCCACATGCAATGATGAGTGAATATAACCTTTTCTGTTAGCTTGGATACGAAACACAAATTTGAAATTAGAGATAATTAGAAGGGGTCATAGGGTCAGTAAATGTTTTTTTTAAGGATAGGCTGGACAGAAGCTACTTTCCAAAGAATTGGAACAAGTCCCTTTGACACGCTGTTGGTGACTAATGTCAGGGCAAAAGAAAGAAGGCCATGAAGTGTATAATCGAAAGTGGGTGCCCATCTCTGTGGGCAGCCATGCGAAAGGGCGGGACAAACGGAATTTTCGAAAAAAGATGGGCGCCCATCTTTCTTTCGATAATACGGGTTGTGCGGGGCAAATGCCTAGGATTTGGGCGTTTTTGAGCTGGGCGCTATCGTTTTTCAGCGATAATGGAAACCGAAGTCGCCCAGCTCAAAAACGAACAAATCCAAGGCATTGGGTCATGGGAGGGGCCAGGATTCATAGTGCACTGGTCCCCCTCACATGCCAGGACACCAACTGGGCACCCTAGGGGGGCACTTTTACAAATTAAAAAAAAAAATAGCTCCCACGTGCATAGAACCCTTCCCTTGTGTGCTGAGCCCCCCAAATCCACCTCAAAACCCACTGCCCAAAGGTCTACACAATTACCATAGCCCTAAGGGGTGCAGGGGGGCACCTACATGTGGGTACAGTGGGTTTTGGGGGGGGGGGGGGGTTGGAGGGCTCAACATTAACCAGCGCAAGTGGAACAGGTAGGTGGGATGGGCCTGGGTCCGCCTGCCTGACGTCCACTGCAACCACTAACAACTGCTCCAGGGACCTGCATACTGCTGTCAGGGAGCTGGGTATGACATTTGAGGCTTGCATACAGGCTGTCAAAAAAGTTTTTAAAGTTCTTTTTTTGTGGTGGGAGGGGGTTAGTGACCACTGGGGGAGTCAGGGGAGGTCATCCCTGATTCCCTCCGGTGGTCATCTGGCCAGTTGGGGCCATTTTTTAGGACTTGGGTCGTGAAAAAAAAGGGTCCAGCAAAAGCGACCCAAATTCTCGCTTCTGCCACCCTTTTTTTTTCGATTATCAGCTGAAGGCTCCCATCTCTTCTCGGCCAATAAACACACCCCAGTCCCGCCTTCACCATGCCTCCAACACGCCCCCGTCAACTTTGTTCGTTCCCACGATGGAGTGCAGTTGAAGATGCCCAAAATCGGCTTTTGATTATACCGATTTGGGCGCCTTTGCGAGATGGGCGCCCATCTCTCGATTTGGGTCGAAATATGGGCGCCCATCACTTTCGAAAATAAGGCCGCATGTCTAGGAATCTTGATCCATAAGGATGGAATGGGTTCTAAAGCACTGTTTCAGGAGAGGACTTCATAGAGGACATACATTGGGACAGGGAAGAAAAGAGTTGGCATAGTAAAGTTAGACCAGGATGATGAGCCTACTACAGAAGAGCAGGTCGTGGAATCAGAGGTAGGTGGTATGACAGAAAAGGGCTCATACAGAAGTTCAGTTTTAGAAATAAAGCACTGAGTCAAGCAATCGGCAGAGGGCATGGGGAAGGCGCTGAGGTACAGGTTGCACTAGAAAGATTAGATCTTGACAGAATTAGTAGATAGATTTATCTGTTTTTCAAAGTAACGTTTCTTAGTCCTTTTTACATGGTAGTGATAACATTGGACTATCCGCATATAGATGAAAAGGCAACAGTAGCAGAACAAGTTGACATCTGGAATACACACCTAGCCAAGACCTTAGAGAAAACAGCACCACTAAAAAAGGTCTTATGCCCCACTCACAAACGCTCACCTTGGTTTTCTCCAGAACTTCGGATCCTTAAATGCGAAGGACGAAAACTGGAAAGGAGATGGCGCAAATCTCACCTGGATGAAGACAGGCTAAACTGCAGGAAGCACATGGCAAAGTACCACCAAGCCTTAACAGCAACCAAAAAACAGTATTTCTCTCAATGCATTGCACAGGCTGCCAATTCAACGAAGCAGCTGTTCAGTATAGTAAACAGTCTACTGAAACCCCCACAACAAAACCAGCCTGCCCAGTCTAAACTGAACTGCAATGATTTTGCTGCATACTTTGCCAACAAAATTAAAAGTCTCTACCAGGATTTACAGGCAATCCCACCCAGCGCCCACCCAACCAGTGCCCAACCAGTCAACCAGGGGTGCACAAACTCGCCCCCTCCTAACACAGACAGATGGAATACTTTTAACCTGACAGAGGAGAGCCTTGACAAAATCCTAAGAGACTTTCAACCAACTACCTGCTCCTCGATCCCTGCCCATCAAAGATAGTGCAGCAGGCAAGTATGGGTCATTTCTGCTACTGTCAATAAAGACCTTGTTCAGGAAGACACTCATTGTGAGAGGACTTTTTTGGATCCACTGTGTGTTTTGCCTTTATAGAAGGCACCACAAAAATTGTGAACACCTTTCTTTCTAATGGGCAACTACCAACAGCATTAAATAGGGCAGTGGTTCGCCCTCTGCTGAAGAAAAACAACCTTGACCAGGACAAACTTGAAAGTTACAGGCCAGTATCCAACATCCCGTTTCTAGGGAAACTCATAGAACAGTCTGTGTTCAACTTAATGAATGGCTAGAAAAGAGTAACTGGCTAGATCCATGTCAATCTGGATTCAGACCTGGTTATGGAACAGAAACGGTCCTCGTATCCCTGCTAGATGATCTTCACAGAAACCGAGACAAGGGATTTGCCTCAATGTTAGTACTGCTAGATTTCTCAGCAGCTTTTGACACCGTAGATCATGATATCTTGCTAGCATGACTGACAGAAACAGGTATCAATGGAACAGTACTTGCCTAGTTCAGATCCTATCTATCAGACAGGCAACAATCCACAATGATTGGCAGCAACTCATCACCACCATGGACACTGACCTGCGGGGTACCACAAGGATCAATACTGGCACCTATTCTGTTCAATATCTACCTCAAGCCACTAGCTGAGCTGATTCGGTCAATGGACATCTATGCAGATGATGTGCAGCTACTCATACCCATTGAACCTGACTTACCTACAGCCTTGAATAAACTGATCACTTGTCTAACATCAATTCAAGAATGGGCTAAACACAACAAACTTTGCCTGAACCCAAGTAAAACCAAGCTTCTCTGGGTCTCTAACACAAGTGGATACATACCTGACATCAAAATCCCTTTTGGGAAGTATGAACTTCCCCTCAAATCACAATTCAGGAACCTTGGAATACAGTTAGATTCAACATTTACTCTGATACCCCAAATCCAAGCAACCTTCAAGAGCTGTTTCTACTATTTGCAACAGCTAGGCTGCCTCTCTCCTTACATCGAGAAGGTAAATCTTATCCCAGTTGTGCATGCTATGGTAACATCAAGACTGGATTACTGCAATGCACTATACAATGGTCTGAATACAAAGGGCCTGCACCAGCTCAAGTTGATTCAGAATGCAGCAGCAAGACTCATAGAAGGTTGTAAGCGATGTGACCACATCACACCGTTTTTGCAAAAACTTAATTGGCTACCCGTGCAATACAGGGTTAAATTTAAAACTCTATGTCTGATCTTCAAGGCCCTGAAAGAAATGGCCCCGAGTATCTGAAGAATAGGATGATCCTCCACACACCGCCAATGACACTAAGGTCCTCCCAAGGACTTTCACTAACTACACCCTCTCCAAAAGACATTACACAATGTGATACCCGCAAGTGAGCCTTCTCCGGAGTAGCCCCCACACTCTGGAATGCATTGCCTGAAAGGCTCCGCTTAACACAAGACTATCTCTACTTCAGGAACCAGGTGAAAGCTTGGCTCTTCAACCAAGCCTTTAATGGAAGAAGTAACTAACTTGTTAGTCTCACTCACACACACAAGGATTGACTCGGGCTGCACATACTGCAGCGGGACATGTTTATCCACTCCTACCCTAGCTGAGATAATATTTAACCATCTCTCTGACTTCACGTGCAACTTTCTTCAAATCAATCACCTTACTTTCTAATTCTTCCTACTTTCTTACTCATCTATATGTTACAACTTTGCCTTACCCCTCACTACCAATTATAATGTTCTAGTACATGTGGAGGGGCATAATCGAATGCGAACGCCCTTCTCCATGGGCGTCTGTGTCCGAAAACGGGTATGTGAAGAGGTGGGACAGACCGTATTATCGAAAAAGATGGGCGTCCATCTTTTGTTTCGAAAATACGGTTTGGACGGACCAAATGCCATGGATTTGGTCCCTTCTGAGATGGGAATTTTTTTTTGTAGCGATAATGGAAACTAAAAACGCCCAGCTCAGAAAGGTCCCAATCCAAGCCATTTGGTCGTGGGAGGGACAAATGTACAACACTACCATAGCTCCTAGGGGTGAAGGGGGCAACTACATGTAGGTACAGTGGGTTTTAGAGGCCTCTCATTTACCACCACAAGTGTTATGGGTAGGGGGGGGATGGGCCTGGGTCTGCCTGCCTGAAGTGCACTGCAGTACCCACTAAAAGTGCTCCAGGGACAGGACTTGTTGCTGGTGTATAACCTTGGCACAGCAGTTCACACCTGAAGACTAGTCTCGCTGAAAACGTCCTTTATTTGAATAAGCACCTTTACTCACAGTTAACTGCAGATCAGAGGTTGTGCCCCACTGGCAACGAGTCTCGCTGGTATTGAGATTAGCAGTAGGTCCGAGCTGGCAGAATGGTGTACAATGCCCTCTCAGCAACATTCAAGGTAAGAACTAAGTGCTGTAACGTGGCTAACACATGAAAGGGATCTAAAAGCGTCTTACACAAATGGCCACTACCTCATGGACTACCGGAAACAAAACAGGGCACACTCTGACCCAGTAAGCAGAGGGAAAAGCACCATGGGAGTAGAGCCTACCAACTACCAACATCGTGAGCATTTAACACAAGCTAGTGGAATCACGGAGCCTAATACCCTACACCCAGCACAATGCATTGCTGATGTGACTCTACAGTGCCCTGAACAGAAAAAGTGTCACACTGACCCGAGAGCCACATCAGAACCAGGGAAAGGCTGTCAGAGGATAGAACACATTCTGTTGTCATGGAGGTGGGTACGGCATTTGAGGCTGGCATACAGGCTGGCAAAAAAGTTTGTAAAGTGGTTTTTTTTTTGTGGGAGGGGGTTAGTGACCACTGGGGGAGTCAGAGGAGGTGATCCCCAATTCCCTCCGGTGCTCATCTGGTCAGTTGGGGCACTTTTTTGGGACTTGGACCTGAAAAAAAGGGTTCAAATAAAGCGGACCAAATTCTCGTCAAAAACGCCCTTCTTGTTTCAATTATGAGCTAAAGACGCCCATCTCTCCTCGGGCGATAACCACGCCCCAGTCCCGCCTTCACCACGCCTCCGACACGCCCCCATGATATTTGTTTGTCTCCGTGACGGACTGCAGTTGAGGATGCCAAAAATCGGGTTTCAATTATACCGATTTGGGCGCCCACGGGAAACGGACGGCCATCTCCCAATTTGGGTCGAAATATGTGCGTCTTTCTCTTTCGAAAATAAGCTGGATTGTGTTGTCATTGCAAGTAGTATACCATGCCATACTTTGTATTGTTGTTGGAATATTTTTACTGCTCTAATTGCCTACTACTCATGTTTGATCTATTCTTACTGTACACCGCCTTGAGTGAATTCCTTCAAAAAGGCGGTAAATAAATCCTAATAATAATAATAATATGCTGTTACAGTGCTGCAAATAATAGTCAGTTTTGTTCTTACGACAAAGGTGCTCAGCTCACTTTACCTGTTGTTTCAATAATTGAAGGTTCTTATTATACCACGGCTACCTACATGCTTTCAAATATTTAGAAGAGAGAAGCAAGGCAATACTATTGAGACCAGTTTGTAGAGAGTTGTTCCAGCAGGTGGCTTGTTCTTCTATATTAAAGGACTAAAAATCAGGAGGAAGTAAAAGAAAAGAGCAGAGCATTTAGCATGATCTACATGATGTAGCTGCCTTGTTTGGTAACTCATGAATGACGGTGGAAGACCCAAATCAGAAATAAATAAGGTGGTCATCTGGTCATTTCAGGCACCTTTTTGTACCTTATTTGTAAAAAAAACATGTCTGGGTGAAAACGTCCAAGTTTTAGTTTAGGACGTCTTCTTTTTTCGATTATGGCTCAAAGGCATCCAAGTGTTAGGCACGCCCAAGTCCCGCTTTCACCATGCCTCCCCTTGAAATTTGGACATCCTTGCGACGGACTTCAGTTAGAGATGTCCAAAATCTGGTTTTGATTATACCGATTTGCACATCTCTGGAAGATGGACGTCCATGTTCCGATTTATGTCAGAAGATGGACATCCATCTCTTTTGAAAATGAGCCTAATAGTAACATAGTAGATGATGGCAGAGAAAGACCTGTATGGTCCAGCCAGTCTGCCCAACAAGATAAACTCATTTGTGCTACTTTATATGTATACCTGATCTTGATTTGTAGCTGTCATTTTCAGGGCACAGACTGTAGAAGTCTTCCCAGAACTAGCCCTGCCTCCCAACCACTAGACCCGCCTCCCAACCACCGGTGCAGCCACCCAATCTCTGCTAAGCTTCTGAGGATCCATTCCTTCTGAACAGGATTCCTTTATGTTTATCCCACACATTTTTGAATTCCGTTATCGTTTTCATCTCCACCACCTTTCGCGGGAGGGCATTGCAAGTATCCAGCACTCTCTCCGTGACAAAAAATACTTCCTGACATTTTTCTTGAGTCTGCCCCCCTTCAACCTCACTTCTTGTCCTCTAGTTCTAACAGCTAGGACCAAAATTAAGACATTTGGGTCATTCCATGCCAAGTGGTCTAAACCTTCCCACCATCATGTCTCCAATTTTGTTCAAATTTTATGTGTTGCGCGAGTCAGGTGTTAAATGAAGTTTCCCAAAATTTGAGGTCTCTAACTGCAATAGTTGCAGATCTAGACCCCCTTTTCTGAAAGGTTGTCAGTCCATGAGCGCGCAACATTTACCAAAATGCCATTTTTGGGGTCTAATAAAATCCAAACACATTTATAAGAATGGCTAAAAAATTCAAATCCTGTACAGTTTTTTATGCTAATTCCGATGAAATACATTTTAACATTATGGATGAAAAATCCAGTCAAACAAGTTGACTCAAAGTGTGCATCAAAATTGGTCGCGACTCATTGGAACATATTTGGACCAATATTCAGACCGCAACAACTTCCATGCAAACAAAGATATGGACTTGAAATTTTGAACAAGCATTATGCTTGTGCTGGACATAATACTGCCAGATTTGCAACTAACCAGCATCTATAACCGCCCTGCAGGATCTCTTCAAAGTTGGCACTGTCAGCGCAAATGGTAAAATATACCAAAGTTCAAAGTCAAATATAAAAAAAGAGTCTGCCTGAATCAGCTTGTGAACAGTATCATCTGAAAGAGAAAGTTGTGCACTACAACACTGATATGTTTTTGTTTTGCAATGCCACCATTAAGTATCCATTTACTCAGGTCCATGTATGTTATATTTAGTACGCTTGATGCTCTAATTTTTCTTCATTTCTAGGAAATTGAGTCTTAATAGTCGCTTAAAAGTATTGATATAATTATTTCATTCGTATTTTATTCGTTGATTGTCCAATTGTTTATTGTGCGCTGTTATGGTGGATTGGAAACGTTTGTGAAACGTCATTTGAACAGAAAGATGCTTTCATAAGCTTTATGCATCCTCATGGTCCCGCTACTTCATTTTATTGGCCGGTAAGACGCGATACTTGCTGGATCCCAGAACAACTTATCATTGCTGTTATTCCAGCTCCATCAGTGACATCATCTGGTCGGCAATATAGTTTCCCTGAAACCGTTCTCTTGCAGATCAATGATGCTTTCAGAATGATGAAGTAACTGAAGAAGGCAGGCTTGGGAACCTGCAGTAAAGAAACACACAATCAGGCTAGGGATCCTACAGTAAAGAAACCCACAATCAGGCTTGGGATCCTGCAGTAAAGATACCCACCCATGGCTATTACTGCATGGCTATCGGGCGTGGCCCCTATGGCGATGGGGATGCTGGTTTCAATGTGATAACCAGTAATGGCTCAGCCATCATAGACCAATGCAATACATCGCGCACACAAAATATAACATACTTTGACCTGAGTAAATGGCTACTTAAGGGCAACCTTCGAAAGCTAATCAATAAATGTATTAAGTTATGTCCAATAAAAAAGGTATCATGTTATTTTCTTTTCCATATTTTATTTTATTTTGTTTGATTTCTATTGATAACCTTTAAAAATGAAATAAATCCACTTGATGGTGCCCCATTAAACCACAACTATCAGTAATTTTGTTCTTTATAATAGCATCTACTATGTTGCCTAGCCATGACATCAGGTTCACTGCTCTGCAGTTTTCTGGATCAACCCTGGAATCCTTTTTAAGAACTGCATTACATTGGCTACCCTACGGTTTTTGGATACATTAGTCAATATTACTGACAGTTTAGAAATTACAAATTGTAGGTCTGCAATTTCATTCTTGAGTTGCAATAGGAGCAAGACAATCTTCTTATATGAAAAGATGCCCCCCTAGCAGTAGTACCACAAGAGGCCATTTTATTTCCTGGAGCTAGATGGGATGCGAGCAGAGGGGGCAGGGCAGTTTTAGACATGCTGAGGCCCAGGGCAGAAATTAAAGAGAGGGCCCCCAATCCCCTCTTTCCCTGCCCCTCCCCCTATTTCCCCACCCACCATTACTACCACACATAAAACAACTTTAAATGACTTTTTCACACACACACACACACAACAGAGACAGACCTTCACCAAATACAGAACAAAGGATTACAAATTTGAAATATAAACACCAAAATGGAACTGGGAACCCCAAGAAGTTAAACTCGGCAAGTACTGCAACACTGGAGAGATAAAAATAGAAATGCACTTCATTTTTTTGGAGGGGTGGGGGTGAAGGGGCGGCAGTGGCAACTTGGGGATACTGCCACCAGTTGCAGACCTTAGAGATTTCTGGCTGCTGGACTGGAGGAGGAGGTCTTCAGTTGGCAGGGCTTGGGAATCACTGCCAGCTCAAGTATTTATATTTTGTATTCGGGTGGGGAGAAAATATGGTGTCCACCTATTTTGGGCTCAAATCCTTCCCTCCCCAAACAGCCATCTGGCTATGCCACTGATTACAGTACAAAAACCATCTGTGATGTACATATACCAAAGCTAATATATTCCAGTTGATACATTCAAAATAACACACTTTTTCTACCTTTGTTGTCTGAACATTTTTTTTTCATCATCTTGGTGCCAGTTTTTTCTCTTTCTGCTTTCTTGTCTGTCTTCTGCTAATTCTCTTTCCAGTGTCTGCTGTCCACATTGATTGCAACCTTCTATTAGTCTTGCTGCAGCATTCTGAATCAATTGGAGCTGGTGCAGGCCCTTTGTAGTCAGACCAGTGTAGAGTGCATTACAGTAATCCTGTCTTGATGTTATCATGGCATGCACAACTGGGATAAGATATGCCTGAGAGGTAGCCTATTTGTTGCAAATAGTAGAAGCAGCTCTTGAAGGTTGCTTGAATTTGGGGAATCAGAGTAAGTGCTGAATCTAATTGTATTCCAAGGTTCCTGACTTGTGATTTGAGAGGGAGTTCATACTTCCCAAAAAAAGATTTTGATGTCAGGTACATGTCCACTTGTGTTTGGGACTCAGAGAAGCTCGGTTTTACTTGGATTCAGGCAAAGTTTGTTGTGTTTAGCCCATTCTTGAATTGATGTTAGACAGGTAATCAGTTTACTCAGGGCTGTACGTAAATCAGGTTCAATGGGTATAAGTAGCTGTACATCATCTGCCTAGATGATGTGCAGTTACTCATACTCACTGAACCTGACTTACCTGTCTAGATGTAGAACCGAGTGCTAGTTTTTGATTTTGGTTTTTGGATAATTATTGTTGTGCTATCTCGTATCTCGTACTAGTAGTGCACAGTTACCCAGGCTAATGTTAAAAAGTTAGGTGTTATATTATTGAGATGGTTCTGTGTTCAGCTTAACTTTTAATTGTTCACCGCTTTGATAGATGGTGGTTTATCAAATTTCTCAAATAAAGAAAGGAACTTGGTCAAAGGAAAAAACGAGCAAGCAGGAGTTTAACAATGTTATGAGGCTGTAGAAAGAGCCAGCCTCCTCCCTCTCAACAATGTCTGCCCCTCCTCCTCCAAATATCAACAAAAACAAACCAAAACCGCTATTTATCTCCAAAACTCCAGGCTTCATTCCCATAGGAGATAGAGAACGAGTAGGCGGAGCTCGGAGAGAAGAAGTTGCTCGCGCCTGGCCGCCCGCTCATAAATCCCTCTTCAGCTTCGCCCTGGCCAGAGCGCGACGCGTCCTGCAGTGCACCTGGCCCGATCGCGCGTCAGCCACGAGCCTCTCTGCACGCGCACAGTTGTCCCGTTGACTTCCAACGCGCGCGCGAAGTGCCTCCCCCCCCCAGCGCGCCTGAAGGCAGTACAGCATGCTGCACTGTGTCTTGCAACGAGGCTGCAACCTCCCCAACTTGGAAAAGGGAGACCGGTACAGCGACCCCGTAGCCAGCCTGAGCTTTCGAGGTGAGCAGCAGTTTCAGATGGCTCATTTACAGTAAGGCACCTGAGGCATTTTCAGACTTCGTTTGGAAAGGAATTGGTTTGGCTCCTCGCTTTGGAAGCCGCATTTTTTGGCTGCTTTTCCTGTCCATATATAGTAATACCTAACGGGGAAGGTGCTCTGGAAGGAGCTTCATTGGAAGGAGCCCTTTCCCGTGCGAAGGCTTTGAGTCATGCTGTTGCTATTGTGTTTCTTTTCACGCTTTTCCTTTTCCCTTTCCTGACAAATCTGTATATCCAGAAAGTCCATGTGCTCCGAAGTGACAACTCCCAAACCTTAGGTGAGGAGGAGGCAGCGCTTAGAGAGGTCCTGGCACATGTCATGGCTGTGAGATGCCCCACTGCTGCTCTGGCTCTTGCTACGACCTCAGGGTGTCTCCAGCACCCAGTGAGAATGAGGATCTTGGCTTTCCTGCTATCTAACCCCCCCCCCCCTTTTACAAAGCTGCGCTAGCGGCTGTTGGTGCGGTAATGCTGACATAGTTCGTTCACTTTGTGGGCCTCTTACTAAGTCGTGGTAAAAAGTAGCCTGTGTTAGTTTTTGGCGTGTGAAATTGGCACGTGCTGGGCCATTTTTTTACCGCAGCAGGAAAAAAACTTTTAAAAATGATGCAGTAAATGGCCGTGCGCTAATATTAAAATTAGCGCAGGGCTATTTACTGCCTGAGCCCTTACCACCACCCATTTAGAGGGCGGTAAGGGCTCATGTGCTATTTGTATGGTATTCAGGCAGTGTGTGGCAATGTGGCTGCGCTGCCGATTACCACCGGGAATGCCTCATGGTAGAAAATTACATTCTACCACAGGAAACTGCGCATGCCAACTTCGGAACTACCGCCGGGTGCTTGTGCTACCCCAGCGATAGGGTCAATTTGGCACATTTTAACCACGCAGTAGCCCTACCGCGGCTTCGTAAAAATGCCCCTTTGAATGGGCCATGTCGGCATTGTTATGCTGCTTTGTAAAAAGGGGGACTGATCCATGTCTTATAATCTGTTCCTTTTATCAGACGGATTAGCTGTGCGCTGTCTAGGCTGTGTTGCTCTGGTGAATCTGTGATGCAACTACTGTGTTCTCTGGTACAGGTGATGCCGTCTCTCCTTACAGTGTGAAGCAGTTCATGGTGGTGATGATGGACAGATTTTGGTATCAGTACAGCGCTGCGTAACCCTAGTAGCGCTTTAGAAATGTTAAGTAGTAGTATCAGAAAAGACATGACTGTATTATCATTTTTAGTCATTTCACATTATGGTTGAAAACTACTTATTTAGGCATGAAATTTTCAGTGTTTTAAAGTGATCTAGTTGCCATTGGCTTCAAGAAGATGACAATACAGTGATTACAGTCAAGTGAATGAATACATTTCCTTGAATTTTACAGTGTTCAGCTGTTGCTTTCTGAAATGTATTAGTGCTGTTTAGATGCCTGAAGATCATGCATAGATTCGTTTAGACAATGATGTGATTTTGTACTGTTGTCTTGTTTAGTCTATTTATTTTGAATGTTTCACTTAGGAGTGCATGGTAATTGGATTGTAAGTACAAATAAATGAAATGAAATGTAGATACATATTAACATACAACCACACTGTAGACTCCATCTAATGTGGCTCAGTGTAACAGCGGGAATGATTATAACATGGCCAAGGTTTGGACCCAATATAATGTGGATTCACTTTATAATGTGGTCAAATATGTTTGACACAAATGTCCGTGTTATATGGGGTCTACAGTGTAATTGAATATGAGTGGAACCAGCTGAAAATGATTAATTGCTTGGTTGTGACCTGTAGAACGCATTTACACAGTCCAAAATACAAAATTACAATAAAAATATCTCTTCCATATAATGGCTTTAATTTACTCAGTGGCTTTAAATTACTCAGCAGTAAAGAATTATTTACTATTTTTCATGCCCTCTCGCAGTTTCCGCTTGTTTTCTGCTTTCTGCGGAAACCGAAACACTGCTAATTAAATGGGTAGCATGTTGGACTATACAGCGTTTGCATGCCAGATAAGTGATAGTTTGCTTATTTCTGCCAAGATGTCATATATTTAAATTTTGTAATGGATGCATGGCAGGTTTGCATTTTGGCTTGGGTTGGGTTTTTTTTTCAATTGTAACTGCTATATGGCTGGGAATTGAAGAATGGGACTCACATATGTATATGTTTGCTTGCTTAATCTTTAATTTGCTGTCAGAGGGGACTGATGATTTCCACCTTTGGAGCATGAGTGTGGTAGCCATTTCTGATACTGGGACCAGTTCCTGGTCTGAGGGCCTCTTTCCTATATATAGTTTTCTTACTTTTGTAGGGAGATTTAATGTAATTTTGTTTTGTTTTTTCTCTGCCATTTACTATAGTACTCTGTTTGGATGCAGACATTGTCTTCAGTAGAAGAACTGAAATTCTCCTTTTGAATTCTGTATAGGAGAAATTGAATTAATTTCATGTAGTGCCTCTGTAGAACTTCCACCTGTCGGGCAGTCCTCCCTCAGATTCCACAGAGAAATTCTACTTCTCTCTCAGATACTTAAGACAATTCATCAGTGATAAAACGAGGACTAGGATCTAACTCCCCTTTCATTAGCTTTAGCTTATGGGCTTCTCAGTTTCCAGATCCCCTTGGACCTGAATAGACTTTCACTCCTGGGTGTTTTAGAATGCCCACTCCTAGGTCAGGGTGGAAGATCCCGAGATATGTCATAGAATGTCATAGAAACAGATGCCTCTGGGAATACCCTAATTAGAAAACAGACAGTGAAAGATTCAATACACTTCCTCTCTCTGACCTCAGTGCTCGTAAGTGTCTATACGTGCCCAATGTGCGCCAGAATGGAGTTATTGCATGGCTACTGCACGGCTCTCGTAATTTCATTTTTGCCGTGCATACGATATGCAACCAAAAAAATGTATTTTCTGCTGCACATATCGGATGCGCACCAAGTGGCATTTGGCATGCGTAGGCCATTACTGCCTGGTTACTGCGTGAGACTTTACCACTAGGTCAATGGCTGGCAGTAAGGTGTCAGACCCAAAATGGACATGCGCCAATTTTCATTTTGCCGCATGTCCATTTTCGGCAAAAATTTAAAAAAGGCCTTTTTTTACAGGTGCGCTGAAAAATGATTCTTTGTTCCCCAAACCCGTGCCTATACTACTACAGGCCATTTTTTAGCGCACCTTAGTAAAAGGACCCCTAAATCTCCTCCTCACAGAGGATACAGTATTCAAATACGTTTTACTGACAGTAAACCCGTTCAGACTAGTTAGCAACCTGCAATCAGCATACCACTGGAATTTTGCAATAGTCTGGCTTGTGTTTTTTTTCTGACTCAGCTTAGCTCTGATTGTTTACGGTATATTCAGAGATAAGGAACGTAATAGTAATCGGATGCAAAATTGGCATGACTGAACTTATAATCACAATCAACTGTGATTAAAAATTTTAATCACACAGTTAATCATGCTTAATCATGACATGCATTTTGGGCACATGCTTTTCAATTTTTTTTTTAATGTTGACCCAAATATTCTTTTGAACTGATGCTCAGTGTGGCTGATTATCCTTCACAACATGCTATTCAATTAGGTGTGGGCAACAATACAAAATTTTAATCAAAATTAATCATGATATTAAAAATTTTAATCACATGATTATTCACATCTCTGGGCTGGATGGCCTGATACTGGTAAATTCCCACTGCATGGAAAATTGTAATACCTGCTGAATATAATGAAAAGTTGCATTCACACACTTCCTTCCCACAGCACATTGCTCCCCTTCCTGCCATACAGGCACCTACCTTTCTTCTATCTTGCTGCATCCTTCCCCTGTACATACACCCAAGTGTCTTCCCTTCTGCTATTAAACCTGTTACCCCTGACACACAGACACCCATTTCCCTCTTCTCCTGCTGCTGCTACCCCCCCCCCCCAGCACACAGGTCCAGCATCCCCCTCCCGCATTTATTTTAACATTTATCTGGCTCTACATAGGGTCTTCAGCAGTGATTTCCACATGCTACTTTCAACTGATGCCGATGCCTTCCCTCTGCTACGTTATGCCAATGTGAAATAGGATAGGCAGGGGAGAGAAAGCAATGCCGGGCAACAGACAGGAGTACAAAATTTTGATCATGACAAAAAATTTTAATCATAGCTAAAATAAAAAATTAATTGCATCAATAGTGTACTAAGGGGTCCTTTTACTAAGCCGCTGTAAAAAGTGGCTTGCGCTAGTGCGAGCACCTCTTTTGGGTGCACACTGGGTCATTTTTTACTGCTTCTAGGAAAAAGGACCTTTTATTAAGGGGCTGGAAAATGGACGTATGCTAAAATTGAAACCAGTGTGCGTCCATTTTTGGCCTGAGACCTTACCACCACCTGTTGACCTAACGTGCTTACCATGCCCTAAAAGGTTCTATCATGCTCAGGTGTCCTGTGGTAGTTCTGAGATCTGCACGTGCTACCCATGCACTAAAATGGTTTTATGTTTTAGCGTGGGGGGGTATGTTTGGAGGTGGAGAATAGGTGTGCCCTACACTAATCAAGTAGCATGGATAAATCATTGTGCACTGTCTGATTAGCGCAGGGTTAGAGCTATTGTAAGGGCTCACGCACTAATGGCCACATGCTAATTGAGAAGTTAGAGTGTGGCCATCAGTGGGGAAATAGAAATTGCAGCCATTTTACTGCCACACTAAAAGTGGTCTCAGCTACAGAGGATTTTGGGGTTCCCAAGAGCCTTTTCTACCAAAGTATATAATCTGGAAGTCCACTTGCACCCCATTTATATTTTCAGAAAGCGATAAACAATTGTTTGATTTCTTAGTCTCTATTGCGTTGAAATTAATAATATCCCACTGGAAAGATAATTCTTCAGTTAATGTTATTCTTTGGTGGAACTTGGTCTTGTTGTACAAAAATTATGAGCAACTGTCAATACGCGTTATACCTGGACCTACTAATGGTCCTCGGAAGTGGAAAACTTTGGATCTCTTTCTATTATCTTTGGCTTAGCTACTGACCAATGTTTGTACTCAGCTTAATGTATACCATTGTATTGTAGTATAGTACACATTGTTTTTTTTTTGTTTGTTTGTTTTTTTCTGATCGATGTATTATTGAAAATTCAATAAAAATATTTACAAAAAAAAGTGGTCTCAGCTACTGATACCACAGGGCACTTTTTAGCGCAGCTTAGTAAAAGGGCCCTTTATCTGCTGAGTTGACCGGACACTGGTTTGAATATGAACCGGTGCCTGGTTAATTTCTGGGTTGCCACACATGCCCTGGCATTGAATATCTGGGGTTAATTTAGCCCAGGGCTGTGAGCAGCTTATAAGCTGCTTACCATCGCAAGCTGAATATCAACCCACAGGTAATAGATAATTCTGTTTAGGTTGCATGAGGTGGAGGCAGTACATGCAAATCTCTCTCACGAGTGTTCATTGTGGATATCCTGATAACCTGACTGGCTGGGGTGCCTCCAGGACCAGGTTTGGGGACCACTGGACTAGGTTACAAATAAACACTTTCCTAGTGCCTAAATCTACAGGCCCCTTAATAGAATTACGCTCAGAAGGTCCCTTAGCTGTGGATCTTCAGGGCTGCTTAAAATCCATCTAACCATCCGGGCACTATCCCCACAATTCGATATATGGCGCCTTAAAGTTCAGGAAGCAGGTGAAAGCGTGGCTCTTCAACCAAGCCTTTAACGGAAGAAGTAACTAACTTGTTAGTCTCACTCACACAAGGATTGACTTGGGCTGCACATACTGCAGCGGGACATGTTTATCCACTCCTACCCTAGCTGAGATAATATTTAACCATCTCTCTGACCTCTCGTGCAACTTTATTCAAATTAATCACCTTACTTTCTAATTCTTCCTACTTCCTTACTCATCTATATGTTACAACTTTGCCTTACCCTTCACTACCAATTATAATGTTCTAGTACATATTGTGTTGCCATTGCAAGTAGTATACCATGCCATACTTTGTATTGTTGTTCGAATATTTTTACTGCTCTAATTGCCTCCTGCTCATGGTTGATCTATTCTTACTGTACACCGCCTTGATTGAATTCCTTCAAAAAGGCGGTAAATAAATCCTAATAAATAAATAAAGTTGTGCACACTAATTTGGCCACATGGCCAAATTGCACGGACAACTTAATTGATTAACCAGCCAATCAGCGCCAATAATTGGTACTTAACAACCAATTAATGGCATTAATTGGCTTTAATTATACACACAACTTTCTAGGTGTATTCTATAGCACAGTGCATGTAAATTCTAATGCGCCCAGTAGAAAAGGTGGCATGGCAATGGGCGTGGAATGGGCGGGTTGTGGGCATTTAAAACAACCTATGTTCACTATTACGGAATACACCCAATCTGCTCCTAAGTTAGGCACATGTATTTAGACCTGGTTTTAGATGGCCTTAATAGATGTGCTTAAATTTTAGGCACAAGAATGGCGTGCAAGCTTATTCTGTAAACTACAACTAACTTTAACTCTGCAAAGGGTCTCTGGAATTGATTCTCGCAATTTGCAAGTTGCTACTTGCAACTGACGCCAATGCCTTCCCTCTGCCTACGTTATGCCAAGGTGAAATAGGCATAGTTTATAGAATCACGCTATGTGTATGGTTTTGCTACGCTGATTTTTAAGGCACCATTTATAGAATTTCCCCCATCTCCCAAATTCTGGAAGTCTTTTACTAAGCGGCAGTAAGTCCAACATAGTCTTACCGCTTGCTAAACCGGAAGTACCGCCGGGCTACCACAGCAGCCCAGGGGTAGTTTCCACCCCTAGTGTTAGTCATTTCTGGTACTACAAAAATATTTTTATTTTTGTAGTGCCAGTGTTTACCCAGTGGTAATCAGGCAGTGCCAAGTGCTGCCGGATTAGCGTGGGAGCCCTTACCTTCACCTCAGTGGATGGCTGTAAGTGCTCCCCTCGACCGCATGGCAAGTGCTTCTCTTGCTGCACTGACATTTCTTTAAAAACAAAAAAACAGACTTTTACCCGCTGCAGTAAAAGGGGGCCTCAGCTCATGTCAGAAACACGCTCTGACGTCAGCACAGGCCCCCTTTTGCCACAGCTTAGTAAAAGGACCTCTCTATAAATGGCACCTAAAATTAGGCAGGCAAATGCACGCCCAGTTATAGAATATAGTCAGTTACATGTATAACATAATTAGCTAACTGGTGCTATATTGGCTCGTGATTGGATATAAGTACCAATAATTGACATTAGCTAGCATTAATTGGCACTAATTAGCAGTTGTGTGTGTAGCTGACGTACTCCCCTGTTCTGTATACTGAGCGCCTAACTTCTCTCATGCACAATTTCAAAGGGGAGGGGCATGGGTGTGTCAGGTGTTTTCTGACTATTCCTGCACACATTTTATAGAGTAGTTGCATTTATACACCAAAGTGCTGATATTAGGTACCAGCATTTGTGCCAACTATAGACACGGTGTAAGTGCACCTAAAGGGTGGCTTGTAACTAGTATTCTTGAACAGATGTGGCGCTAAGCTAGTATTCTGCTGTTATAGAATACTAGCTTAGCGCCCAGTTTTTTTGGTGACTAATTCATACCATCATTTGTAGGATTTTCCCCTTAAATGGATGGGGCTGGGCTGAATTAGGATGGGCTAACGGCGAGTGCCAAAACATATAGAAGGTGCTCGGTTATGGAACTTGTTACCTTTTGCGTTACATTTATGTATTTATTACATTTGTACCGCACATTTTCCCACCTATTTGCAGGCTCAATGTGGCTTACATAGTACCATAAAGGCGTTCGCCAGTCGGTTGATAACAAATACAAGGTTGTATTGTGGTCGAATGAGGTAGGTGTGTGTCAGGCACTGTGAAGGTCGAAGGAATGAAGATTGTATATTGTCCAGTACGATCATTGGTTGTGCTGTGTTGCTGGGTGTGGGAATTTACGTTGGATTGGTGGGGTAAGCCTTTTTGAAGAGGTTGGTTTTTAGTGATTTTCTGAAGTTTAGATGGTCATGGATTATTTTTACAGTTGTGCGCTTATGTAGGAGAAGCTGGATGCATAAGTTGTTTTCTATTTAAGTCCTTTGCAATTTGGGTAATGTAAGTTTAAGTATGATCGTGGTGATCCAATTCTGTTTTGGTTGGTAGATCTATGAGGTCTGTCATGTATCCTGGGACTACGCCGTAGATCATTTTGTGGACAAAGGTGCAGATTTTGAAGATGACACGTTCTTTGATTGGGAGCCAGTGCAGCTTTTCTCGGAGGGGTTTAGCACTTTCGAAGCGTGATTTACCAAATATCAGCCTGGCAGCTGTGTTCCATCACACAGTTCAGGAAACAATTTAAGAGCTATTTGTTTTTCTCATGCATATTTTCTATCTTTATAGAAGTAAATACAAATTATAACATATACACAGCCCAGATTGTAACTTATGGTTTAATTGATTTTTCAGATTGTTTTATCTTTTGGGTTAATTATTTTTATATTTTGTTTGTTTTGCCAATTTTATTATGTATGGTTTAGCATTAATATGTCTAGAACAAGAGGAAAGAGCAGGCTATAAATAGATAAATAAATAAATATTCTGCTTCTACCTGTATGGCTTAATTCAAGTTAGAAAAAAACATTTTCCTAAAGAAACTGCCTAGATAAATGTATATAGTCTGAATATCACTGCCAGTGGCACTGATTGCCTTTTGTTCACTACTGCTGCCTAACTATATAATGGTTCTGTGTATTGCTAGTGTATTGCTAGTGTTTAAAAAATAGGCTGACAGCTGCCATTGAATGTTGACCCATTAATTTATAAAATGCTATTTGAGAGGCCATTTTTTAGGTATAAGCATAGAACAATTTCCTATAGTAGTCATCAAAAATATATAATGCAAGCATGGTGTCACATCATATTTTCAGGAGTTCCCCAGACCTGAACATTTGGGAAGAGTCAGGAAAATGAAATTTATTTTCCATTTCCCCAGGGAACGTTCAGGATGTAGTTTTTTTTTTTTTTAAATTCAAAAAGGACATTTTCGTATTCTGAGTCTGTAGGAAAAATTCTTTGAGGCTCTTTTACTAAGTTGTGGTGAAAGGGGCCCTGCGCTAGCGGTAGCAGCTGTTTTTGCTTTATTGCAGTGGGTAAAAAGGCTGAAAAAAGAAATAGCCATGGGGTAAGACTGCACTTGTGGGGGGTAGCACTTACCGCCACCCTTTCATCATTAGAGGGTGCTTTTATCGTGGATTGGATGTTTTTGTCATCTTTGTACAATCAACTTTGCTAGTGTTTATTCTTCATCAACTTTTCCTCATCATTGCTTATCTTACAATACTTTTATATTTTTGTTTTTATTCATATTAATTATGTTCATTCATTATACATTTATTAATCAGTTGCTTTTTTAAACAATTTTACTTCTTGTCGATATGTCTGTCTTTATTCACATCAGTCATGTTTAGTAGTTATCTATTATATGTGATTTATATGCTCTTTTTTTCCTTTGTGCTTTTAGGTCATTTATTTATTTGATCAATTTTTATGTGGTAACTCATATTATGTATGGCATTTTATCTATATATTCTATTTTACTGTGCATCAGCTTTTTGTTTTTAATCTATTTCATTTATACATTATCCCCTGGATTCTGTATAGCGTGACTTAAGTTGCGTGTGCAAATCCAGTCGTATTCTGGATTTGTTCGCACAACTTAATTAGTTAACAAGCCAATCAATGCCGATAATTGCCACTTAAGCAATTGACACTAATTGGCATTAATTAGAATTTACACGCAGAACTGTCTAAGCGTGTTCTATAACGAGATGTGCGTAAATTCTAAGTTCCATAGTTGAAAAGAGGGTGTGGCTACGGACATGGAAAGGGCAGGTTGTGGGCGTTTCTCAAATCTGTGTGCTTTGTTGCAGAATACATCCAGTCTGCACCTGATTTAGGCGTCGGGATTTACACCAAGTTTTTTACTTGTTGTAACTGCCTATGACTAAATTTAGTCACGTGGAAGGACGCATGGCATATTCTGTAATCCACACAGAAATTTAGGCTTATTCCATAAAATATGCCTAAATTTAGGCATACTTTATAGATTACACCTAGGTGTATTTTTTTTCAGCACAGATTTTTCAGGTACCATATATAGAATCTAGCCCTATATTTTATTGTTTATCTTATTGTTGTATTTACTGTTTGCGTATGTGTTGTGCTACATTCACAGATTAAATTTGACTCCTGAGACAGGTGCATGTGGAGCTGAAATGCAGGACTGCGTCAAGTCGGTTTTATACTATTGTTCAGAGTTGATTGATCGTCAATAAATATCTCTGTGCTGGTGTTTCTTTGGCCTTCCCCCAACTTTTGTTTGATTGTGGTTATTTCTAAAGTGCTACCAGGCAGAACAGGATTAAGGCATAGACAAACTAGAGATGTGCCAAGGACCCAAACATGTAGGAGAGGCCCTTTCAATTGCGCTAATTCAGTGGCTTCTAAGGCAGGTTTTTGCACTGTTAATTCATCTGCTTGCAGAAAGAAGAAACACCGCTGTTCACAGAGATCTGTCAGCATTGTCATTCAGCTAGCAGGAGGAGTTTACAAGCAGTGCTTCTTACCCAGGGCTGTTGAGGGGGAGGGCAAGATTCCCCCGGGCCCAGCCTCCAAGGGGGCCCAGCACTGGGGTCTCTCTCTCTCTCTCTCCTGCTCCTGATGGGACCCAGGTGATTGCATCCTAACAGGGGCAGGAGAGAGAAAACTCCAGGTTCCGGGCCTCCCTTAGAGGCTGGGGAGGAGCAGACACAGAGCTTCGGAGCCTCTTTTTTGGGTGGCAGGGGTCCCCAGGCTCCGCCATCAAAAGAAGCCTTTCTCCAGCTCTGTTCTTCACGTTGCCTGCCCTGCGGCTGCTTTTCCCCTCACGTCGCGTATGTTTGGTTTTGATGAAATTCAGCATGCGCGATGTGAGGGGAAAAGCAGCCGCAAGGACAGGAATGCAAAGCGGTGGAGTGAAGAACAGTGCTAGAGGAAGGCTTCTTCTGCTGGTGGGGCTTGGGGACCCCTGCCAGCCATTGTATGTTGAATTGCGGTGGGGGGCAGCAGCAGCGGCGATCCTGGAGGGGGAGCATTGGTGATCCTGGGGGAGGCAGTGGTGACGATCCTGGGGGGTGGCAGTAGTGGCCCTGCCCCGGACCCAGCTCACTCAGTGGCCCTGTTCTTACCTGGTGTCTCCTCCTCTTTCAGTTTACTTCTGCAGTGAGAACCTTGTAGGGCCCTATTTTAGGAGGTTTAAAATATATTTATTATAGGCAGTAGAGTGGAGTTGGCCCATCAGGATCATAGACTGACCAGCTTCTTCTGGCACACAGAATCGGCAATTAGGGAACTTGGTAGCAGGGACAGAGGTTGGTTTGTTTCCAACCCCCTCCCCCCCCCATGTGTTCCATTATCCATGGTGTTTATATTAAAATACAGGCCCACTGCCTTGCTACCAAATGTATAAAGCACTGTACAGGCACAGATGAAAAGGCTGTCTCTGCTCCACGGAGCTTACTTTTAGTCAAGACAAAGATGACCAGCAGAGTAGATTAGGAAAGTACATCCTATATAATAATTCTCACCTCCAACAGGCCTGCCTGTGTCCGTGGCTCCTTTGAGCTAGGCTCCGAAGCCAGGCTGATGTCACCGGAAAGGAGACACCAGATTGGCTGCGACATAAGGAGCAGGAGCCCCCCCCCCCACATCGTGCAACGCTAAAGCCCCCCCCTTGGCGCTCCAACGCCCCCTCCTCGGCGTATCAACCCTCCCTCCCAGTTCAAGGCCCCCTTACGCCCCTCCCACAGAGTTACACCCCCCTGCCGCAACCCTCTCGACCCCCCTTCCCATTGAAAACCCTCCCCCACCGCCGTCGCGTACCTGTGCTGACCCCAACCCCTGACAGCCAAAGTCCTCTTCTTGCGCCGTCGTTGCTTGCTGACATCAGACGCACGCACAGAAACTTGATCAGATAATTGAGCAAGCAACGATGGCGCAGGTGAGAAGAGGACTTCAGGGGTTGGGGGTCAGCACAGGTACGCGATGGGAGGGGGCGTGGGTCTCGGAGGGGACAGAGCGAGACAGCGAGGGAGGGTGGGGGATTACCTTGCTAGCGCCTGTTTCATTGCCTACCGAAATGGGCCTTTCTTACTAGTTTATTATAAAGATATGGTGACGATGTGAAAGCAACCTCAAAAGGTGATTTGAATATAGTGAGAGAGGGAGTATGGTGCACTGACTTAGAAGATCTGTTCTAGCCAGAAGGCAAGATTCAATAAATGGCACCCAAATTTAGGCACTGAGATGATCTGCACTAAACCAGTATTCTATAAAGGGTACTCTGTGAGGAGCATCCCTTAAAGAATACTAAGCGTGCATTTCCCCCTGGATTCTATATAGTATGCCTAGTGTTCTGCGCCGAAATCCAAGCAGATTGTATAACTTGCGCATATAATTTAATTGCCTTAACAAGCCAGTCAGCCTTGTTAACAGCACTTATCAAGCTATAATGAGCACTAATTGGCAATAATTAGAATTTATTCGCATAAATTGCACTGCGTCTAAATTTTAATGTGCACAGTCAAAAAGGGGTGTGGTTATAGGTGGGGTAATGCGAGCGCGTCTTTTGTGCACGTGCTGGGCCAATTTCTACCGTGTCTGAGAAATGGGGCTGTTTTTCAATGGGTCAGGAAAAGGGCCTGCGGCAAAATTGAAACCAGTGCGTGCCTTTTTACAGCCTGAGCCCTTAATGCTACCCATTGATCTAGCAGTAAGGGCTCATTCGCTACAAGCATGGTGACCGGTCGGCATACGCCAGCTGCTGATTAACGCTAAAAATGCTGCAAGCGGCAGTAAATTAAAACAATAATTTGTCCAGGCATTATGGGCACGTGCCATATCTGAAATTACTGCCAGGGGTGCGCACTAGCCTGGCGATAGACTCATTTTGGCATGAGCTGCATGCGTGTAGAGCCTACTGTGCCTTTGTAAAAGTGCCCCCCCTATGAAATTTAGACACGCATGTAATAGAATAGGGCATAGGGCAGATCCACACATAACTCCTAATTACTACCAATTAAATGCTTGTTAACTCCAATAATTGTTAATAATTGGCTAATTAGTTTTCATGCATATCTGCAATCCATGCCCAAATTTACACACCCAAATTTGGGCAATGTATACTGGGCAGTGTATATAGAATCTGGGGCTAAGAGCGCAGCAAAGTTGAAGGAGTGGTTTCGGGACTAAATAGTTGAGGTGAAGGGCACAGATAATAGTAATTTGTCAGATGAACAGAGTTCAAGAGAAAGGGTACAGGGAGAGAGAAAATAAGTAATCAGTTGTTACAGTGAATTCATTCCTAGGTGAGCAGTACAAACCTGAACTTTATGTGGAAGTAGAAGAAAAGCTGTATCGGTACATTTTGAGTAGACTGCGGTGGAGAAAGATGAAACTTCTTGGAGAAAATGTTGCAGAAAGATGAAGGGAGTGGAGAATATTACTGGAAGAAGGAATGAGAACATTGGGAGGAGTAATGAAAATAGAAAAGAATTGTGTGGACAGGAGAGAGAAAAACAGTGGGAAGTAGGCTGGTTTGGAGAACGACAGGAAAGAGGCTGAGTTGCAGGAAATAGTAAAATAAGGGCAAAGATAGGAGTTGGAAAAGTACAGTGGGATTTTTGACACATGCTGGAGATGAATGTAACCAGGCGTCATGGATTCAGGCACACAGTTAGTGTCATGGAATATTGTATAGAACAAGATTTGCACAGTGTCACTGATACACATGAAAAACATTTCTGAAGCATATGAGTCAAAATTGTTAAGCAAATTTTTCTAGTAACTTTTTCATCTATCATTTTTTCCCTCTGTGCTATGACCTCTTTATTTATTTTGAGATCTTTTCAGTCTTCTCTAGTCTTTTATTCTCTTCTCACAGTATTTTTGCAGTGTGAAAAGAAACTTAGCATTCTAACTTTAGTTTTTCACTTTTTCAGGAGTAAAGAAGAAAACCAAAGTGATAAAGAATAACTTGAATCCTGTTTGGAATGAGGTAAATATTTGCTTATCACCTCGCTCCATTTCACCCGGATCTGATGTGGAAGCCTAGGATTCTGTTTCTGTGTGAGTCGCCTGACGTCCTGCACTTTCAACGTGCAGGATGTCAGGACGACTCACACAGAAAAAGCAGAATCCTAGGCTTCCATATCAGCTGCAGCAACGCGCCGGCCCAGAGACCAGCTGAGGAGGAGTTTGGCTGGAGGGGGTTGGGGACCCCCGCCAGCACAGATACCTGACAGCGGGGGACTCGGGGGAGGGTTGGCGGCGGGGGGAAGGGGGGGGGTCGAAGGGTGAGGGGTAGTGGGGGGGTCAAAGGTGGCGGGGGGTCTGCAATGCTGGGGGGGGGGGGCTAAAATGTGCCCCTCACCTTGGCCCCCCCCTCCCGCCAAAGTCTGGCTAAGCCCCTGTGTAGCAATGTGACTTTGTGCTGAAATAGCATGACTTGTGGTAAAATAACCTGGCTTAATGGTATTTTTATTTATTTTTTGTTACATTTGTACCCTGTGCTTTCCCACTCATGGCAGGCTCAATGTGGCTTACATGGGGCAATGGAGGGTTAAGTGACTTGCCCAGAGTCACAAGGAGAGCTGCCTGTGCCTGAAGTGGGAATCACTCAGTTCCTCAGAACCAAAGTCCATCACCCTAACCCCCCTAACCACTAGGCCACTCCTCCTGTTTTGATAGCTTCCTACCAAAGTATATTATAACAATCAAGAAAAGAGCCCTGGTGACAACCCCCAGAGAAGAAGAAAAAGCAAACTGGACAGCATCATTGCTTTAAAATGAAAATTTTATGTTATTTATGCATTTACTTGCAAAACTGAATGGGCCATACAGCTGGCTGGATCTAAGAATTTCATTTCTGAAAATAAATATTCTAGATCACTCATGGCACTGTGAAGAGATGGATAATGAGTTCAGAGAAGCCAGAATTCTTAGGCTTAGTCTGTTTTATTTCTTGCTAACATTTGTAGCATCCATTTAGAAGTTTGTTGTAATGTTGGGTAATAATTTTCTTTCCTATCAGTCAACATAGAGGGGAGAATGCACATGAATAGACTGTAAAATTAGATGATTGATTTTCTGTTTAAAATAGTATTGAACTATAAACTCATTTAAAGTACATAAAAAGGCAATGCAATTTATTTAATACTATAAAGCTTTGAAACAGGATGCTTCAATGATTATGTAGTCAATTTCAGTCTCCTCAGAAAAGGGTCATATAAATTGCTTTATAATCATGTTGATACTCATAGGAAAGACTAGACAGATTATATTAGATTTTTTAAAAGGTAATATTAATGGTAGAAAAAAGTGCAAGGGAAAGATTGTTTAAGGAAGAAAAATATATTGAAGGGGAAAGGGATAAAGCAGAAAAACTGCATAACTACTTTTGTGCATTATTCATAGAAGATGAGAGGTTTTTTTTTTGTTACATTTGTACCCCGCGCTTTCCCACTCATGGCAGGCTCAATGTGGCTTACATGGGGCAATGGAGGGTTAAGTGACTTGCCTAGAGTCACAAGGAGCTGCCTGTGCCTGAAGTGGGAATTGAACTCAGTTCCTCAGGACCAAAGTCCACCACTCTAACCACTAGGCCACTCCGCAAATCTTGAGGAGGAAATCTCCAGTCAATTTATGGGAAATGGGGTTCATACTGAATTAACAACACTAATATGTAGACACTGAATATTCCAAATCCATCTTACTTCATCCATAGGTTTAAATGGGGCAGGAGTAATCCCACACTTCTGTTTATGAAAATGTCATGGGGAGGGGGCTGTCCTTGAAGGTTTAGGTATCCTTTCAATTTTATCAGTTGAGGAGGTGCAAGGGAAGTAGGGGGGGAACATTGCTGCCAGGGTTGCAGCAGTGGCAGAAGTAAATATTTTCCTTCATGCCCTGGTAGGCTATAGTTGGATATGGGCTCATGCAAGCCAGTTCCAGCCTCTGTGCTGGAGTTTCCCTATCCACCTGCTAGGATTTTAAGGTAGCTTAGTTGGTGGGTTGCTGGCACCACTGGGAGCTCTTTTCATTGAGTGGAGAAAGGAATGAATTTAGAAATGTTGAGAAAGGCAGATGCAGATCCTGCCCACAAAAGTAGAAGTAGTAAGGAGTTCAGCAGCTCCTGGCCGGTTCACTTCAGCTTGGTTGTAGAGAAATTAATCGATCAAGTGCCGTTCAAGCTTGGGATTGTCAAGAGTCTTTCACTGTTTGACTTGCCATAGGCTGTGTTTCAGTGACAAGCGCCTGCGTCAGGGGTTAATGAAATGAATCTATCTGTCTAAGATAAATATCACATAACAAACTCATGATTTATATTTATTTATTGTATTTATTTGCTGCATTTGTATCCCACATTTTCCCACCTCTTTGCAGGCTCAGTGTGGCTTACATTATGCCGCAATGGCGATCGCTTTTATTGGAATGAGAAATACAGAATATTATTACATTTAAGGTACAGAAAATGTAGTAGAAATTAGAAATGAGTAGATATACAATTCATTTCAGATATTTGAGAACAAGGATAAAGTATAACATTCAATAATATCAATGAGATTAAAGTAAACAAATAAAAAGAGTTCAATGTAAATTGTACAGCGCTGCGTAACCCTGGCAGCGCTTTAGAAATGTTAAATAGTAATAGTAGTAGTAGTAATGTTAGTACTCTTGACTTATATGGTCAGTAAACTGAGACTGGTTCAAAATATGTTATTACAAGAACCACAAAAATGTGCCTATGCAAGCTGGCATCCTAAGTTGTGGCGCAAAACTTAGATCATCAGCTTGCGATGATGCATTGTTGTGCTTCTTGTAATAATATATTTTGAACCAGTCTTGGTTTACTGACCATATGAGTCACGAGTACTTTATGTGATATTTAACTTAGATTTGTTTCATTGACCCCTGATGCAGACGCTTGTTGCCGAAACAAGGCCTGCGTTGTGTCAACTAATAAAAGACTGTTGACAATCCCAAGCTTGAACGGCCCTTGGTGCTTTTTTTGTCCTTTCATTGTTGTGTGTACTTTGTCACTCTGTTCTGCTGCTGTGGAGAAATTAATAGAATTGTTGCTGGTGGAAAGTATTGTACCTTATCTGAACCACACATTGCAAGTACTGAATTCTTATGGATTTATGGAGGGAGTTCATGTCCCACAAATCGAATCAATTTTTGTTAGTGATCAGATTTAACTCATAGGGGAATAATGAACACGGTGCATGAGATTTAAGAAAAGCAATCTGTAGATGAAGCTTATAAACAAGTTGGGAAGTTTGGTCTAGGTGCAGCAGTGCAAAACTGGGTTTGAATCTGGTTGAGTGACAGGTGGTTGAAGATGGTGGCCCTTCGAGGAGTGGTGTTTGAATATATTTTATCCCATCACTCTGGATCTACATTGCTATGAAAGAGTTTGTGAAACCCCTAGGATGGTCTGTATTTTAGCATAATTTATTCTCAAAACATGATTAGATCATAATTTAAGCCCTGCTAAGTTAACCCGATTCGACTGGGAACGGTAAGAAAATAAGTGCCACGGGGGTCTTCAACCCTAGCAGCACAAAAAAGTGAAAGATTGAGTGGGAACATGGTCTTCAGCATGCCCATGACAGAAAGGAGGAAGCTGACAGCAACCCAACCTTAGCCAGCACAAGAAAAGGAAATATCCTATGGTCACAGCGAACATATGTGCAGTTTGCTAGCAGAAACCCAATCTCCACTTGCAGAAGGCAGCTAAGCCAGTATAAGAACAGTATGCTGGTGGAAAACCAATTTTAGTTGGCACAAAAAGAGAGGCCTCCCATGGCAGTGACGAAGGAACCAATCAGTTCACCGAAGAAGGTGAAAGGAAACTGTGGGGGGGGGGGGGGGGGGGGGGGGGGGGGGACAGAGACACAGAATATGTGCAAATTAGAGGGCAAGGGAAGGGGAGGAAGTAAGATGAATGAAGAGGATTTGAAAGAAAAGAGGATGCAAATGGTAAGAGGAAGAGGGGAGAATGTAAGGAAGAGGAGAGGAAGTAAGTGTAGGAAGACAGAAGACACTGCAAGGGAGAGAGGTAGAAGGAGAGAACACGGGGGAAGGGGGAGAATGCCTCCTGCTCAAATATATACTCCCTAATCCCCCACATCTTCTACTTCCCTAGATATCTCCCAGAGATCTCACCTACACTCTCTGCCATAAATATACACTGTACCACTTTTTCATTCACACATACACACCACTGGTTATTAAACACAACAGTTCTCTCACCACGCATGCATCCCTTCCACTTTTATCAGGACATACTTTCCATGTCTCTTGCTTCCTGAGTTGCTCACACAGATGTTCCTGAGACTATGAATAGAGGAAGGAGAACGTGCCACTATGTTACACTGTAAATGTGAACTTTTCATCTTGCTTAATATTAGGGGTTACTAAATGGACATCTTGATGTCTGGCCAAAATGCATCCTTCCAAAATTAGATTGAAACAGAGGTGCTTTTAAGTGGGGCCAAATTTCATCCAATAGTGGCAATGTTTAGTGACTATTAGGTAAATTTATGTATGTAGCTTAACTTTACAAAGAACAGCCCTGACTTAAATGTATGCTACTTGTTTAAATTTAGGACCTCATATTCTCTGGATAAAGTGGCTAAACATTTGGCATAAAGATAAATGGATAAATCATCTGTATGTAGCAGATGTGTCTTTGAATATTACCCCCATATTTTTTATTGAAGAATTAAAAAAAAAAACCAGAACACTGAGAATAGTATAAGAATAATCAACTAATAATGCATGGTGAAAGAGAATGAGAAAAAGAGTTAAATTTTATCAATGGAAAAGGAAATCTCTTTCCATTATCTTGTCAGAGCAGATCACTAAAAAGCCAATGTGAAAAAAAGTGTATTCAAATGTAGTGCACGTTTTTAACTTGTGAGTTAAAAAAAGGTTGTTTGTGATGGAACAGCAAATAACATCCGAATGCTTCAGGAGCTTAAAAACTACACTAATAAAAGATGTATTTATTTATTTATTAGGATTTATTTACCGCCATGTACAAAAGATGTGCACTAAACCTTAAGTAAGCAACATATGGTTAGAGCATCTCTTTTAATATCTCTGTTTAATATATTTGTAGGAGATATTGCTGAAGGTTTGGAAGGAAAGGTGTGCCTTTTTGCGGATGACGGAAAAATAGCCAATAGAGTGGATACCCTGGAGGGAGTAGAAATGATGAGAAGGGATCTCCAAACCTTAGAAGAATGGTCGAGGATCTGGCAGTTAAAATTTAATTAAACCAGTTAAACTGGGGATATATAATTTAAGGTTTCTACGGGTGTATCTAATATAACATTCAAAATAGAAACCTATATTATTGAAAAACCTTATCTCTTGCTACAATTCAAAACTAAATAGCTGAATAAATATTGAATTTTCTATGAATTAAACAATTAAAAATAAAAAAATAAAAAAATTCTTAAAGTGAACAGTGCTCAGAACTGGGTACATGAATGAAGCTGACAAGCAGCTGAATCACCACCACCATAGGCATCATCGCACAGGCATCATCGCACCGTCAACCCTCCCTGCCTACCTTAATGCTATTATCCTAGATGACAATGTAAACAGCAAAAGTTGTACTTAACTTAAAATGACTAAGTATGGAGCTGGTGGAACGCTCTGTGCAGCTGTGTGCTGGCCCAGTTCTTTAAAGTGCCTCTTTTTTATTTTTCATTTACTATGTGATAAAGTGCCCATCTCTTTAAACCTTGAATGCCTTCTCTCGCTCTCTTTTTAACATGTAGTCACATGTTTCGCCCTTAGGCGTCCTCAGGAGAATGAAATCTAGAAAATAAAATCTTCATAAATGATAACGCTATATACTAATATATTATACCACTTAATGAAATAATTTAGGAAACTAAACTTACATAGTCCAATGACCACCAGATGGATACAGACAGCAGTCCCTGTGCAAGTCGGCAAAACACAAGCACATGCACAGTAGTATTTATATCTTAAATGAACCAGTTATAGCTGTGTCACCGCCCACCAATCAATAGCCTTGTTGAGGCCCCTGGGAGTTGTAGTTTGCCAACTGTAGATATATTTTGCTTCTCTTCTCAATAAACTGGATACAATGTTGCCACCCCGAACTTGCCTAATACGCGTTAAAACTACAAATTTTAAGTCTTCCTCGCGATGAGCCTTAAGATCCCAATGGCTCACCAACGGAGTCTCCTTCTTACGTGTACGCAAATTACTGAGATGTTCACCTATTTTCTGTTTGATTTTCCGTTTGGTTTGTCCTATATACCATAGCGAGCATGGGCACAGTATGCCATAAATGACCTGCGCTGTGTCACAGTCTGTTCTTTCTTGCAAATGAATAATGCGTTTAGTAACCGGATGAATGACACTTGACGTAACCCAAGCATATTTGCAATATATGCAGCCATGGCGTTTAAAATGACCTCTATCGCTTGGTGAAGATCTATTCCTTTCCTTGTGTTTTAGTAGTTCACCCAAATTATGAGATCTTGTATAAGCAAACCGTGGCATGCTAACAATGCCATGTAACCTCAACATAGGCCAATGGATCCTAATAATGTACTTAATTTGCATTGTTCTTGAAGAATATGGCAACACACAAGTGACAGTTTCATCATAGTGGGACTGCCCTCTACCTTTCTTTGGTTCAAACAGCCATTGTCTCCGAACGTTGGCAGCTCTTTTTTGTGCTTTTCGTATAACCTTCCGAGGGTATCCTCGCTTTTGAAATCTGTGTGACATATCTGCAGCATGCTTGTGAAAATCTGCTTTCAAATTACATATTTTCCTCACCCGTAAAAACTGTCCAAAAGGTATAGCTTCTTTTTGTGACATCGGGTGGAAACTAGAATAGTGAAGTACAGAGTTTGTATCAGTTTGTTTATGGAACAGCTGAGTATTATTTATTTATTTATTGCATTTGTATCCCATATTTTCCCACCTATTTGCGGGCTCAGTGTGGCTTAAAACGACCTTGTTGTAATGTGATAGAGATGTCCAAAAAATTTACTTGAGTTCCTCCTACATTGATTTCAGATTCGATGTTTGGATCACATGTATTGAGATGCTGACAGAAAATATCAAGTTGCTGTCGATCCCCCTTCCATATAAGAAGGACGTCATCAATGTATCTGACCCATAGTGCTATGTTAGATGCAAAACATGGAAGATAGACATGCTGTTGTTCATAATTCACCATATATAAACATGCTATGGGGGGGGGGGGGGCTACAGTGGCCCCCATAGTCACTCCTCGTATTTGCAAATAATACGTATCTTCAAACATAAAATAATTGTGCAGCACTATGCATTGGGCCATTGAAGTCAACAAAGCCAACTTTTGATAGGAAGTATCCAATTTTTGTAAGTTCATATCCACTATTTGTAAAGCTGCCTGCTGTGGGATGACAATGTACAAGGACTTCACATCCATAGTAATGAGCATATATTGAGAGCGAGAGAAGGCATTCAAGGTTTTAAGAGATGGGCACTTTATCACATAGTAAATGAAAAATAAAAAAGAGGCACTTTAAAGAACTGGGCCAACACACAGCTGCACAGAGCATTCCACCAGCTCTGTACTTAGTCATTTTAAGTTAAGTACAACTTTTGCTGTTTACATTGTCATCTAGGATAATAGCATTAAGGTAGGCAGGGAGGGTTGACGGTGCAATGATGCCTGTGGTGGTGGTGATTCAGCTGCTTGTCAGTTTCATTCACGTACCCAGATTTGAACAGTGTTCACTTTTAAGAATTTTTTTATTTTTAATTGTTTAATTCATAGAAAATTCAATCTTTATTCAGCTATTTAGTTTTGAATTGTAGCAAGAGATAAGGTTTTTCAAAAATATAGGTTTCTATTTTGAATGTTATATAAGTTAAAATTTAATGCCAAGACAGTTAAAATTTAATGCCAAGAAGTGTAGAGTGATGCACTTGGGGTGCAGTAACCTGAAAGAGAGATACTGGATAGGAGGGGAGAGATTAGTAAGCTCGACTCAGGAGAGAGACCTTGGGGTTTTGGTGTCTGAGGATCTAAAGGTGAAGAAATAATGCAACAAGGTGATGGCTGTGGCCAGAAGGATGCTAGGCTGCATAGAGAGAGGCATAACCATCAGAAGAAAGGAGGTTGATGCCTCTCTACAAATCGTTGGTGAAGCCCCACTTGGAGTATTGTGTTCAGTTTTGGAGGCCGTATCTTGCTAAAGATGTAAAAAGACTGGAAGCGATGCAAAGAAAAGCTACAAAAATGGTATGGGATTTGCGTTGCAAACTGTACGAGGAGAGACTTGCTGACCTGAACATGTATACTTTAGAGGAAAGGAGAAACAGGGGTGACATGATACAGACATTCAAATATTTGAAAAGTATTAATCCGCAAATGAACCTTTTTTGGAGACGGGAAGGCAGTAGAACTAGAGGACATGAATTGAGGTTGAAGGGGGGCAGGCTCAGGACTAATGTCAGGTAGTATTTTTTCACGGAGAGGGTAGTGGATATGTGGAATGCCCTCCCGTGGGAGGTGGTGGAGATGAAAACAGTAATGGAATTCAAACATGCGTGGAATAAACACAAAGGAATCCTGTTTAGAAGGAATGGTTCCGCGGAATCTTAGTGGAGATTGGGTGGTGATGTCAGTAATTGGGAAACAAAATGGGAGCTGGGCAAACTTCTACGGTCTATGCCCTGATCGTGACTGAATAGATAGGGATGGGTTGGAGTGTAAATTTTAAGGGACTTCGACGTTAGCTCCAGAACTTAGTACGAGAACAGTGCTAGGTAGACTTCTACGGTCTGTGCCCAGAGAAAGGCAAGGACAAATCAAACTCTGGTATACATGTAAAGTATCACATACCATGTAAATGAGTTTATTTTGTTGGACAGACTGGAAAACTCTTTTTATTGGAAAAAACTAAAAACAAATAACATACAAATCAAAAACAAGCCCCTAGCTATACACGGTCCTCCTATCTATGTACACCCCCTCCCCCTCCTCAATAGTACAGTGGAAACTGTTTATTAGAAAGACCAAAGAAAAAAACCGGACATGCAAATCAAACCCCAGGCTCCTAGCTAGACATGGTCTGCCTATCTATGTACACCCCCTCCTCAATAATACAATGGATCAACCCCCCCCGACCCCCCACAACCCCTTCAGACAACTGGCACACAATCCCCTGGGAAGCATGTCCCCTCATGGCGGCTTAAGCCTCACGTGTCTCCACCACCTCGAAGCCACCCCCACCCCTTTTTCCACCCTTTCCCACTTCGCCGCTTCCTGCACCGCCCTTACCACATCCCAGCTGACTACCTCCGCCGGCCGGACCTCCTGGTACAGGGACACCCTGCAGCGCGCCATCCAGAGGCAGTACCGCAATATCACCGAAATCAGAAAGCGTGTTACCGGATCCCCGCGTCCCTCTCCACCCTCTGGGCCATACACCCAGTCCGCATAGCTGTAGTTGCGGAAACTGGGGATCTGCAGCAACGAGGAAACCCGGTCAGAGACCTGGACTGTAAATGGGCACCTCACCAGGAAATGCTCCATCGTCTCTTCAGTTCCAGCACATTCCTCCCGTGGGCACCCTCTATCCCGCACATTGCGATATTTCAAATTTCCTCGGACGTACAGTCTACCGTGAAAGGACAGCCACGCCAGGTCTTTATACTTCACCGGGATGCGGTTCGAAGCAATCAACCGTAACCCCTGCTGCATCCGTGGGGCCGGCGCGTCCCTCAGCGCCAGAGGAGCTGAGAACACCTGCGCCCGTACTCTGTCCATCCAGACCCCCCGTTGTCCTGCCTTCACCTCCCCCACCGTCAGCCCCCACACCCTCACCAATTTCACTAGGGTCTTGCAATAACTCACCCCCCCCGGAGCCCCCCTTCGCAGTGCAACTACCCTCCCCCCCTCCCGCCATAGGTCCCAATATCTCGGCCACCACTGCAGGACACTCCTAGCCCACCCCGGTGGCTCCCGCCCTACCGCCCTCCCCAGATTGAACTGCAGGAACAAAGCGCTGAAAAACAGGACTGGGTTTATCATGCCCACCCCCCCCTCCCTCCTAGGCAGATAGGTAACATTCCGTTTTACCGGATTCGTCCTGTTGCCCCAGAGCAGCCGGAAGAACACCCCATACAAGGCCGCGTACCGGCTCTCCGGCAGCAGGCAGATGTAACTGACGAACAGAAACAAAGGAACTAAGTGTGCCTTGATGAGCTGTACCCGCTCCCCCATGGTCATTTTCCACCCCTTCCATCTATCCACCCTCCCCTTCACTTCTTGGAGACACCTATCCCAGTTGTAGAGCCTATAATCCCCCTTCTCGAAGTATATTCCCAAGACCCGTATACGTTCCACAGCTGTAGGAAACCTACCTCCCAACTCAAATTGCAGCCCCTGATCCCCAACCCACAGGCTATTGGACTTTTGAAAATTGACCTGCGACGCTGTTGCCTGCGAGTATTCCTGGATCAGGTTCTGCAATCTACCTCCCTCCCTCTGGTCCGCTACCCACACTGTAACGTCATCTGCATACGCCACGACCCTTAACTGGTTATTGTCCCCCACCTCCACCCCTTCCAGCCCCTCCGCCCCCCCCTTCTCCAGCCGTCTTATAAAAGGGTCGATGGCGTATGCATACAACAGCGGGCTGAGTGGGCACCCCTGTCGGACCCCTGCCCCTACCTCAAACCCCTGCCCTTTCCACCCGTTAACCAGGGGAAAACACCCCGCATGCCGATAGAGTAGCTGTAATTGCTCTATCCAACCCTTCGGAAACCCATAGCGCTCCAGAATGCTCCATAGGACACCCCACTGCACTCTATCAAACGCTTTTTCCTGGTCGAGTGTTACCAACAGCCTACCATGCCCTCCCACTCTACTGCGTTCTACCCCCTCCCGCACCCACGCTGCAGCTTCCAAGACCCCTCTCCCTTTAACCCCACATGCTTGCGAGGCTGCTAGCAAATCCCCAGACACCTGCCTCATTCTCTGGAATAGCATTCGCGCGAAGATTTTTCGATCCGTATTAAGCAGTGCTATAGGCCGCCAGTTGGCCAGCATCGCCGGGTCCTTCCCCTTACTTAGTAGGATAAGAGCCGCCTCTGTCAAGGAACTAGGCAAGGAACCCTCCAACTGGGCTGCCCCCCATACCCTCACCAGGATCGGCACCAGCTGCTCCTTAAAGGCCTGGTAGAACTCAGTTGTTAGCCCATCCGGCCCCGGCGAGGTCTTCCTGTGGAGCGCCCCAATGGCTTCCTCCACCTCCTGTTCTGTCCACGGGTTCAAGAGGGCCTGAAGCTGGGGTCCCCCGTGACCTATCCCCGGGGTTCCTTCCACATAACACTCCATCTGCTCCATATCAATCTGCTGGGCTGAAAGGAACGCCGCAAAGTGGTCCCTCACTGCCCCCAGAATCCCCTCCTTGGTGTCCTGCAGGACCCCCTGTGCATCCCGCACCCCCTCCATCACCCTGCGCGCCCTCCGCTCCCGGCAGCATGCGAAGGGGTCCGGGCTACACATTTTCCCGAAGTCCCGCTCATACACCAAGGAGGTGTAGCGGTTGTACTGTACCTGCTCCAGGAGTGCTTGGAGATCATGTATTTCTTCCTCCCTCCCCCCTTGTGAAATCAATGTGTCCCTCTTTTTCTTTATTGCCATGCCCAACTTTGTCCTTTCCCTCCCCTCCCTTCTCGCCTGTCTGAGAAAGAATCCCCGCGTTCGTCTTTTCACTGTATCCCACCACTCCCCCAATGACTGAAATGCCCCCTGCACTGACACCTGATCTTCCAAAAACCGGCGGTACTCCTCCCGCACCTGCTCGCTACCTAACCACTTTAAATTTAGTCGCCATAACCCCCTCCCTGGCCTCTGCGCTGCCGCCCCCCCCACCTGAAGGAGGACCATGTGGTGGTCTGAAAAGTCCACGTCCACGGTTCGTGGACCCCCCAGACAAACCCCCTTCTTTACCAGGAATCTATCGATTCTACTTTTACACTGCCCTCGAAAGAACGTGAACCCCTCCTGTTCCTCACAGAAGGCCACATGCGCGTCTACCAGCTCCGCCTCCCGCATGATCCCTGCCAGCCTCACCCCGTCATAGCCCACCTGTACCGATCGTCCCCCACTATCCTTTTTCCGCAATATGGTGTTAAAATCTCCCCCCCAGACTACTTGGCGCGAAGTGTATAGGTAGGGCTTGATCTTCCCAAAGAGGAGCACCCTTTCCTTCTTGCTTTGGGGCCCGTACACATTCACCACCCTCAGTGCTCTATCCTCCCAAATCGCATCCACAACAAGACATCTCCCCACCCCCAGCTCCACCACTCGCTGAATATTCACCCGGTGGGACTTAAATAAGATCCCCACCCCACCATACCTCTCCCCCGCCAACCCCCACACCGAGGGACCCCACTTCCAGGCCCGCCTTGCCCGCCTGATCACCTCAATGGACCGCAGCCGAGTCTCCTGGAGCAGGAAGCAATCTGCTTGGACCCTCGCGAACCAGTCATACGCTAAACCCTGCTTCTTCGGAGAGGCGATGCTGGCCACATTCAGCGTGGCAAATGTCAACACTAAGCCTGCCATCCTCATTGCGAGTCACGGGTCTGCTCACTCCCAACTTCTTTCCTTATCTCCTGGGATACCCCCTTCTTACCCTGAAGCAGGTCCTCTGCTATGCGGTCTACATCATCCCCTGCCAGATCCCCCTCCCCCCCCTGCAGCCGTCCTGTCTGCACCTTACCCCCCCTCCCCCTTTCTTCCTTCCTTTCTTCTTTGCTCTATCCGGACCCACCCCCTGATCCCTCCCTCTCCCCTCTTCACCCCCGCCCCCTACCTCCTCCTCCGAGTCCTCCACCTCCCCCAAGTCCTCCAAGTCCTCCAGATCCTCCTCTAGCTCCACTCTGTCCCCCCAAGCCTGCACTTGGGCCTTCACCACCTGCCCGGCCCCCTCAGCTTTCCTCTTACTCCCCTTTCCCCTCCCTCCCTCCCTTCCCTCTTCCTCCTCCCTCACCCCTCCCCCTCCCCCAGAGCCTTCCCGCCCTTCTTCCTACCACCAGTACCCTCCTCCAGTGCTTCCTCATATTTACGTTTGCCCTCTCCAATCCCCCCTGCCGCCCCCTCTTCCTCCATTAACTCCACCTCTTCTCCTTCCCCCTGTTCTTCCTCCTCCCTCCCAACCTCCCTATCCTCCTCCTCCTCCTCCAACACCTGAAATCTGTTCCCCCCCCTCTTCCCCTGCAGCGACCCCTCCCTGCCCACCCCTACTTTCCCCCCCCTCCGAAACTTCCCTTTCCTCTGTGGCACTTGTACCCACTCCCCCTCTCCCCCCTGCTCCACTCCTGACCCAGCCCCCTGCCGCCCCCCCTCCTGCATCCCCTCCTTCTCCCCCCCTTGCCCCTCTCTACCTATCACCCCCTGCCCTATCCCCTCCTCCATTACCCCCCTCCCCGTCCCTTCCCCCACATATCCCACTCGTTATGGGCCGCCCTAGGGCAGTTCCGATATGCATGGCCTAACCCGCCGCAGAGGTTGCACCTGATCGCGGTGCAGTCCTCTGTGGCATGCTGATCCCCGCATCTTCCACACTTTACCACTGGGCATGACATGCTGAAGTGCCTAAACGAACCACATCTGAAGCACTGCCGCGGCTGCCCCTTGTAAAAGCACAGTATCCTGTCACGACCGATAAAGGCAGCCGAGGGAATGTGCTGGACCACATGGCTCTCCTGTCTCAATTTGACCAGGGCTCCCCAACCTCCTGCCCAAACCCTGCTTGGATCCGGTAACTTTGTAAGTGGGGATCTCAGCTCCGCGTACCTCTGTAGCCAGTAGGCTAAATCTGCCCCAGAGATAGACTCATTTCTCACGAGCAGGGTGATCTGCACCAGGTCCGGCTTGCTGACTGGAATGGCCCTGAGGTCCCGCCACTCCCCCTTTCCCCTCACCCCCCTCGTACCTTTCCCAGAATATTTCCATCCCCCTCTGGGTCATGAAGCTCAAGTCATATTCTGGGATGTTGATGGGGTGTATACACGCGTAAAAGTCCTCGGGTATAAACCCCATCCCCATCACCAGCCTCAAGACCCGATCCCTGGAGGGCATTGCCCCCTCCCCTATCCATTTGAGCTGTACCACATTTCGCCGCTTAGGCAGCTGTCCACCCCCTGTCCCCGCTCCCCCCCAACCCCTCCCTGGGCCCTCAAAACCACCCGATCTCCCCCCCTCCCTCCTTCCCCCTCCCTGGACTACTGCCGCAAAGGACTTGGACCCCAGCCCCCACCGCCCCCCCTCCACACTTGTTCCAGCCCTTCCCTCTGCCTCCCCCCCCTTCTGTCCCTCTGCCCCTCCCCTCATCCCTCTCCCTTCCTCAATATCCACCGCCCCCTCCCCCTCCCGTTGTCCCCCGTCCCCTTCCCTCTCAGACAAACATCCAGCAACGTCCATAGTCAGTTCTGCGGCTTGGGCTGCCTCCAACTGATTGTCCTGCCCATCTCCACTTCCTGGAACGTCCCTGCTCGTCCCTGCCACTGCAGGCTCCAGCCTCTGGGCTAATCGCCTCCTCTCCTCTGTCTCCTGGCGATACTCTGGCACCTGCCCAGTCAGGTCTGCAGCTGGCGATACCAGACTCCCTGCTCGCTCTGCCCTCGAACTCCCTCCAACCTCCGGCACCAGGGGCGAAGCCTCCGGAACTCCGCCGCTCCCCTTGGCTCCTCGCTCCCAGCCGTCCTGCTGGCAGGTCTGCTCCACCACCCGCTGCACATCTGTTAGACTTGCCATGTCCACTTCTGTAGTCAACGAAAGTCTCTCAACAATCGGGTTACTTCCCCCTTGCTTCTGGTGCAGTCCCTCCTGCGTTCTCCCAATGGCTGGCGCTTCCCAGGGGCATGGCTTGTCTGTTCCTGATTCCGCCACAGGCTGGCTGTTAGCACCCCCCGATTTCACCTCTTGTAATGGACAGCTGGTCAAATGAGCTCCCAGCTGCTGCCCGCTCCTATTCCTCTCTCTCCGACCCCTCTCCTGTAAACCGCCAGCTACTCCATGCTCAGGGAAGACCTCCCCTGCTCCCGGACTTCGTGGGCGGGGCTTCTCCAGATGCCATGCTGCTTCGGTTTCCACTTCAGTCATTGCAGACCCAGCCAAAAATACCGGAGTCTGCCTCTGCTGACCCTTTTCCAACAGGGCCTCCTTCACGGCAACTGTCTCTGCTGTTTGCACAACTGCAGGTAAGCCCTCTGAGACTTCGACCACCACCTCTGTAGAAAACAGGCTGCTACCTGCGTCTCCCTCTGCTGCCTCCATTATCTGGAGTTTTGAAAAGTTACTGAGTTCTGTCCTCCCCTCCACAGGTAGGATCTCTACTCCAGCCCCCACCTCAGAGCCATGTCCTGCCGCTGCCTCCTTATCCTCTGGCTGCTGTCTGAACCCAGACAACTCTTTTGAGTCTAATGCTGCTGAAGACACTGAAGCTTGCTGCAACTGTAGTGTTCCTGAACCCCCAGACTGTGGTATTGAAGCCATCCTTTCTCGGTTAACATAGAGCTCCCTCAAAGGATTCACAGAGCCCTTTTTTAAACAGTTCAACAAGTGTTCTTTTTTCCCCAACAACTTTGATATCCGGGCTTCCTCTTTAACATACATTTGTCTGTGCTCCGCTGGGGCAAATTTACACATAGTTCTTGCCATTTTCAGACGTTTTCCTAGCTCCACTACTTCTTTTTCCACCAGCTTAATTCGTCTTACAATATTTACCACACTACTTGCTGGATCATCAGGGTCATAGCTCACTTCAAGGAACTCCTCATCTGACGATCCACTCTCCTCACTCTCACTCTCAGCTGCCTCCAGCAAAGGCTTCTGGCAAACTTCCATCGCCTCTTCCTTCTCCCTTCCTTGGAAGCGCCCTTCTGGGGCCTGTACTATCTTCCTCCCCCCTCCACTGTCTTCTCGCTTACCTTCCGCAAGCTGGGCCGTGGAGGGGGAAATGCTCTGGTGGCCTCCACTGGGCTGCTTCTCCCTTCGGTCCACTGGACTCCTTTCCCTTCTCCCGGTAGTCAAACCAGGGAGAGAGCCACTCCTTTCGGCCTTCTGGTCCCGGGCCCCAGGAGGCCCCATAGCCTGGGACTTTCCTGAGGCCTTCTCCCCAGGGACCCTCCTCATCTTTGGGGAGGGAGCTAGGTCTCACTCCCTTTCCACTGGAAGTCAGCAGAGCTCTCTAAAACACCTCCTTCCTCCTCAGCAGACTGGATGGACCGTACAGGTCTTTATCAGCCGTCATTTACTATGCTACCTAATTCCGCTGAAATCTGGGCTTAACGTGGCATTGTAACATGCGCTAAACCTAGATTTAATGCGGCACTTTTTAAGGTGCATTTTCAATTTTTTGAATTCGAACATGCTCATTTTCCGCCCATGGAATGCCTCTTCCCCAAAATGTTTTGTAAATAATAACTAATGTATGAGTTAGTGCACATAGGCAAAAAAATGCATTAAAGTGTTTTGCAGTAGCTTAGTTTTCCCATGTTAAGTGTCTGTTACTGCTTAATGCCCTGTAGTACAAGGGCCCCTCATACTGTTTTTAACTTTAGTGGCTAGAGGTGGGCGTACATCTAACTACACCTCTAACAACTAAATTTTAAAATGTTGGAGGTTCTCTGGTCCTGGCCAGAATGGTTGAGTCAGAGAGACTGTGCTTCAGGATTACCTTCACCCACCTACTCATCCACTCACAAACCCACGCCAACCTACCAAATTACCACCCATCCATTCACTAATCTTTCCTGTTCCCTAGCCACTCCTAATCCATCTATCAGCCCACTCCCACTCATCTAGTTACCCCCATCCTAGAGGCATCCTGTACTAGCCTTTCCAAATTCATCCTGTCTTTAGTGCCAACCATTTAAAAATGGCTGTAGTTCAGCTGAGGTCAGTGTCCTCAGGGAGGAAGTGGGAATGGGGTAGGGGTGGAAAGTGGAGGAAAAATAAGGAGGAGGAGAAAGGAGGGGTGGGAGGAGCAGAAAGAAGAGTGGTGTGGGAGAGGAGAAGAGGTAATGAATCTATGGAGGAGTGCTATATTTTGTTTTATTTTTTATCTCCTATGTTCTTCAGAATCTCAGCTCCAAAAAGACATCATTTGAATATATTCAAAAACTGTCTCTCAGTTTCTGTTTTTGCACATTGTATTTGTGTTTTCTCCTCACTGACCAATTAATGATCTGGAAGGGCACAGGCAAACATTTGACAGATGCAAAGTTCATTGACTCTTTGAGGGTAATTTTATAAGGGAGCGCATTCTTTAGGCAGTGCAGTATGCTCCCACTTTGGCAGTATAGTAGTCATGTACTTTGCAGAGGTAGTTGCGCATACATGTAAATGACCTTTTATAAAATATAGAATGATTCGAATGTATACACATTGAAATGGTGATATACACTTCCATATCATCAAGCTGATCAATCCATAGACTGGTGGGTTGTGTCCATCTACCAGCAGGTGGAGATAGAGAGCAAACTTTTGCCTCCCTATATGTGGTCATGTGCTGCCGGAAACTCCTCAGTATGTTCTCTATCTCAGCAGGTGGTGGTCACACACAGCAGCAGCTCTGGCTAGGCCTCCAAGCCTAATCCTTAGGTTTTGTTGAGGCCTGGGGTTGAGGGCTCTTTTGAGCAAGTGCAAACCTGGTGGTGCCAGGTCCCTCCTTTTCTCCCCCCTCCCGCTGGCTCCGTTTAAAAAAAAAAAAAAAAAAAAATTTTTAAACGTCTTTAAAGGCGTTTAATTCGACGTTTCTTTAAACGTTCATTGCAGCTACTCACTGGGACACCAGTTCGTTACAGCTCGGAGCGGCAAGCAGGTAATTTTACCTTTTTATAGCGGGCAGGGGGTTCCCCGATTCTTCTCCTTGTGGCAATGGCGTCGGAGGGCGAGGGCGCAAAGGGTCGCTCCCCGGATCGCTGGAGCGCTTCTAGAGGGGATGCGGGGGTTTTACAACCTGATTCGCCCTTGATGGGTGATAGTTTAGTGACCGATGAATGTCCCGGTCGTTCCTCCGGCGTGGCGGTTTTTTCCCGCCATAAACGCCCATCCCTCGCTCCTCGCCTCCGCCATCTTGGCCGGCCACGCGGCTCGGACGGCTTCTTCGGGGCCGCCCTTGAGGTTGGAGACATTAATGCCATGAACGCCCTTAATTTGGGCGACGGCACAAAGCGGCTAAAGTTAAGCGCCGTTCTTCCCGCGCGGCTCCTTCACGGAGTTTCGCGCCGGACGCCATTTTGGATGCGCAGCATGTCTCTCCCCCGCTATTGCGAGCGCCGGTTGAGAGTGCGTCTAGGGCTGTTGCCCAGGCTGCGGAAGTGCACAGTCTGGGGGGTTTCTCCCCCGAGTTTGTTTTGCTGCTGCATCAGGCTTTCCTCATGCAAAACGCTGCCCCTGCTCCCTCTTCGGATAAAGAGGTTGAGGTTCCCAGAGGTAAACGCCCTCGGGTTGATTTCCAGGCCTTGGAGGACTTTTGTCTCCTCCGATGTAGATGAGGGCAGCGTGTCTGAGGTCTCCCAACGATCCTTTGCGGATTCCTTGGAGGAGATAGATCCCCGCTCGGATGGAGCGGATGACCCCTCTGCAGCGCGGCTTTTTAGCCCAGAGGATTTGCCCAACCTGTTGTTACAGGCCATGGACACTTTGAAGATTTCCTCTCCGGAGGACGTCTCTCCCTCAGCCCCTGTTGGCTCTGCCATTATGCTGGGGACGAAGCGCCCGCCTAGAACCTTCCACGTGCATGATGCCATGCACACCTTAATTGCGGCTCAATGGGATGTCCCGGAAACGAGCCTTAAAGTGGCTAGGGCTATGTCCCGCCTCTATCCTTTGGCTGTGAGTGAACGTGAGGCCTGTCTGTGGCCTACCGTGGATTCTTTAATCACTGCGGTGACTAAGAAAACGGCGTTGCCGGTGGAAGGTGGCACGGCCCTAAAGGACGCCCAAGACAGAAGATTGGAGGCGGCCTTAAGGTCGTCCTTTGAGGAAGCTGCTTTAAGTTTGCAGGCCTCAGTTTGCGGCTCCTATGTGGCCAGGGCGTGCCGGACTATGGTGCAGCGGGCTTCCCCCTCGGATCATTCCTTGAGGGCTGATTGGCCGGCCCTGGAATCGGGCTTAGCCTATTTGGCAGACTTGCTGTATGATGTCTGGAGAGCCTCAGCTAAAGGCATGGCTCAGACAGTCTCTGCGCGGCGGTGGCTTTGGCTGAAACATTGGTCTGCTGACCACGCCTCTAAATCCCGCCTGGCTAGATTGCCTTTTAAAGGCAAGCTGCTCTTTGGGGTCGAGCTGGAAAAAATCGTGACCGATCTCGGCACGTCTAAGGGCAAGAAATTACCAGAGGTCAGGGCTCGGGTTAGTACTCGTCCCGATACCTCCAGAGGACGGTTGCAGGAAGCCCATCGGTACCGCCCGGGCAAGTCGGGTTCCTCTGCCCCCTCTTCCTTCAAGAGGAATTTCTCCCCCAAGCAGCATTCCTTTCGCAGAGACCGCCGTCCCGGAGGTGCTCCCTCCGGTCCTCCCCCAGGGTCTCGTACCCAATGACGGGGCCTTGGTCCACGCCCCAGTGCAGATTGGAGGACGGCTGTCCTCGTTTCTGGGCGAGTGGACCACTATAACTTCAGACGCGTGGGTGCTGGAAGTCATCAGAGATGGCTACAAGCTAGAGTTCTGCCAACCCTTAAGAGACGGGTTTGTACTCTCTCCCTGCAAGTCTCCGGTCAAGCTGTGGTAGTGCAGCAGACCTTGGACAACCTGATCCGCCTGGGTGCGGTCGTTCCGGTGCCAAAAAATCAGATTGGCAAGGGACGTTACTCCATTTACTTTGTGGTTCCAAAGAAAGGAGGTTCTGTCCGGCCTATCCTCGACCTCAAAGGGGTCAATCGGGCCTGGAAAGTGAGGCACTTTCGCATGGAGACTCTCCGCTCTGTTATAGCGGCAGTGAAGGCAGGAGAGTTCTTGGCTTCCTTGGACATCAAGGAAGCGTACCTGCATATTCCCATCTGGCCTCCTCTCCAACGCTTTCTGCGTTTTACAGTCCTGAGACGACACTTCCAGTTCAGAGCCCTCCCTTTGGGTTGGCTACTGCTCCGCGGACCTTTTCCAGAGTAATGGGGGTCATAGCGGCCTTCCTGCTAAAGGAAGGAGTACAAGTCCATCCTTTTCTGGACGACTGGTTGATCCGAGCCCCCTCTTATGCAGAGTGCGGCAAAGCTATGGACCGGGTAGTTGCTCTTTTGAGCTCCCTGGGATGGATCATCAACTGGAAGAAGAGCCAGCTGCGCCCGACTCAGTCCCTGGTGTATCTGGGAGTTCGATTCGACACCCAAGTGGGCAGAGTGTTCCTGCCAGACAATCGGATTGTCAAGCTTCAGGCTCAGGTGGACTAGTTCCTAGTAGCCTCTCCTATTCGGGCTTGGGACTACGTGCAGCTGTTGGGCTCTATGACGGCCACGATGGAAGTAGTGCCCTGGGCCAGGGCTCATATGAGACCACTACAGCTATCTCTGCTGCTGCGCTGGACTCCGATGTCGGAGGATTATGCTGTGCGCCTTCCCGTGGACCCAGCAGTGTGCAAGGCGCTGAGCTGGTGGACGCAGACAGACAAGTTGTCTGCAGGATTGCCTCTGGTGACCCCGGAGTGGATTGTCGTCACGACAGGCGCCTCTTTGATGGGCTGGGGAGCCCACTGCTTGGGAAGGACAGCGCAGGGGCTCTAGTCTCCTGCAGAGGCAAGTGGTCTATTAACCTCCTGGAACTCAGAGCCATTCGGTTGGTGTTATTGGAGTTCATCCCGGTACTGGTGTTGAAGCCTGTACGGGTCCTGTCGGACAATGCCACGGCTGTGGCCTATATCAACCGCCAGGGAGGTACCAAGAGTGCCCCTCTAGCCAGGAGGCTATGAGTCTTTGCCAGTGGGCGGAAGCGAACCTGGAGCAGCTTTCAGCGGCCCACATTGCCGGAGTCATGAATGTCAAGGCGGACTTTCTCAGTCGCCATACCTTGGAGCCCGGAGAGTGGCAACTATCTGCTCAGGCGTTCTTGGACATCACGAAGCGCTGGGGCCAGCCGAGCCTAGATCTGATGGCGTCATCGGCCAATGGCCAAGTGCCGCGCTTTTTCAGCAGAGGACGGGACCCTCGATCCCTGGGAGTAGATGCTCTTCTCCAACAGTGGCCGACACAAGAGCTCCTCTATGTGTTCCCGCCCTGGCCCATGTTGGGCAGGGTGCTAGACCGGGTGGCAAAGCATCCCGGCAGGGTAATCCTGGTGGGTCCGGATTGGCCCAGACGTCCCTGGTATGCGGACTTGTTCAGGCTCTCATTCGACGATCCTCTGCGGCTGTCAGTGGAGCAGGGCCTGTTACATCAGGGTCCCGTGGTGATGGAGTATCCCTCTCCCTTTGGTCTTACGGCCTGGCTATTGAGCGGCAGCGTCTGAGGAAGAAGGGCTTCTCAGACAAGGTCATCGCCACTATGCTGAGAGCGAGGAAGCGCTCTACTTCTACTGCTTACGCCAGGGTTTGGCTTATCTTTGCAGCATGGTGTGAAGCAGGCTCACTTTCTCCCTTCACTGCTCCAATTTCTTCAGTGTTGGCGTTCCTGCAAGAAGGTCTGGAGAAAGGCCTGTCGCTCAGTTCCCTTAAAGTCCAGGTAGCGGCTCTGGCTTGCTTCAGGGGCCGCCTGAAGGGTGCTTCCCTGGCTTCGCAGCCAGATGTGGTGCGCTTTCTCAAGGGAGTTAATCACCTGCGCCCTCCTCTGCACTCAGTGGTGCCTGCGTGGAATCTCAACCTGGTGCTAAGAGCATTGCAGAAGCCGCCTTTGGAACCCTTGTTGAGGGCATCTCTGAAACACCTGACGTTGAAAGCAGTCTTTTTGGTGGCTATCACTTCAGCCAGAAGAGTTTCCGAGCTCCAGGCGCTCTCATGTCGAGAGCCTTTTCTGCAGTTCATTGAGGCAGGAGTGACTATTCGCACAGTGCCTGCCTTCCTGCCCAAGATTGGTTCTCGCTTCCATGTGAATCAGCAGCTCTGTCTCCCTTCCTTTCGTAGGGAGGACTACCCAGAGGAGTACTCCGCTCTTGAATATCTGGATGTGAGACGAGTCATCATCAGATACTTGGAAGTGACCAATGATTTCCGGAAATCGGATCATCTGTTTGTCCTGTTTGCAGGTCCTCGTAAGGGTCTGCAGGCTGCTAAGCCTACAGTGGCAAGATGGGTCAAGGAAGCCATTGCAGCGGCTTAGGTGGCCGCGGGGAAGGTGCCGCCTATCCAGCTGAAGGCTCACTCCACGAGAGCTCAGGCGGCCTCGATGGCAGAGGCCGGATCCGTCTCCTTGGTAGAGATATGCAAGGCGGCAACGTGGGCTTCGGCTCATACATTCTCCAAGCATTACCGTTTGACTGTGGCTGCACGGGCGGAGGCCCGGTTTGGAGCTTCAGTGTTGAGGTCAGGGATTTCTATGTCCCGCCCTGGGTGAGTACTGCTTCGGTACATCCCACCAATCTATGGATTGATCAGCTTGATGATATGGAAGGTAAAATTATGTATAATCATACCTGATAATTTTCTTTCCATTAATCATAGCTGATCAATCCATAGCCCCTCCCAGATATCTGTACTGTTTATATTCTGGTTGAATTTTAGGTTCAAGTTTAGCCTTCAGTTACTTCAGGAGGACTTCGTGTTCAAGTTCTTCTTTCACTTGGATTCTTCAAGAGTTGAGACGAGTTTGTGTTACAGTGAGCTGCTGCATTCCTCTCCCCTCCGTTTTACGGGGCTGGATTGAGACATAAATTCTGCCGGCACTCCCTCCCGCTTCGTGCGGCTGTAGGGCAGCTTTGTACCCCTCCCGCTTCGGCGGTGTTAGGGTCAGTCAGCTCCTCCCGCGGTTGCGGTTGCAGGATAAGCCAGATCCCCCCGCATCGGCGGGTGTGGTGTCCCTCCCCCGCTCCGCGGGGATGAGCTGGACGGATTCCCCTCCCCCACTTGTGTGGGGATGAGCTGGGTTAATTCCCCTCCCCCGTTTCGGCGGTGGTGAGCTGGGCAGAGTGTCCCTTCGTGGGTGTAATTCTCTAAGTGCTGAGTCCTGCGGATGGAGCTTTGATATCGACATACTGAGGAGTTTCCGGCAGCACATGACCACATATAGGGAGGCAAAAGTTTGCTCTCTATCTCCACCTGCTGGTAGATGGACACAACCCACCAGTCTATGGATTGATCAGCTATGATTAATGGAAAGAAAATTATCAGGTATGATTATACATAATTTTACCTTTGCCAGTGGGTTTACACAAGGGTAGACTTTCCTGCTTATAATCGAACGAGAAAAACGCCCAAGTTCCGACCTAAATCGGGAGATGGACGTTTATCTCACAAAAATGAATAATGTGGTATAATCGAAAGCCGAACTTGGACGTTTTCAACTGCACTCCATCGCGGAAGCGTACAAAGTTGACGGGGGCGTGTCGGAGGCGTGGTGAAGGCGGGACTGGGGCATGGTTATCACCCGAACAGAGATGGGCGCCTTTCGCCGATAATGGAAAAAAAGTATGCGTTTGTAGCTAGAATTTAGGGCACTTTTCCTGGACCCTGTTTTTTCACGAATAAGGCCCCAAAAAGTGCCCTAAATGACCAGATAACCACTGGAGGGAATCGGGGATGACCTCCCCTGACTCCCCCAGTGGTCACTAACCCCCTCCCACCACAAAAAATGATGTTTCACAACTTTATTTTCACCCTCAAATGTCATACCCACCTCCCTGGCAGCAGTATGCAGGTCCCTGGAGCTGTTGTTAGGGGGTGCAGTGGACTTCAGGCAGGTGGACCTAGGCCCATCCCCCCCTACCTGTTACAATTGTGCTGCTTAATGCTTAGTCGTCCAACCCCCCCAAACCCACTGTACCCACATGTAGGTGCCCCCCTTCACCCCTTAGGGCTATAGTAATGGTGTAGACTTGTGGGCAGTGGGTGTTGAGGGGGATTTGGGGGGGCTCAACACACAAGGGAAGGGTGCTATGCACCTGGGAGCTCTTTTACCTTTTTTTTTGTTTTTGTAAAAGTGCCCCCTAGGGTGCCCGGTTGGTGTCCTGGCATGTGAGGGGGACCAGTGCACTACGAATCCTGGCCCCTCCCACGAACAAATGCCTTGGATTTTTTCGTTTTTGAGCTGGGCACTTTCATTTTCCATTATCGCTGAAAAACAAAAACGCCCAGCTCATAAATTGTCGAATAAAACATGGACGTCTATTTTTTTCGAAAATACGGTTCGGTCCGCCCCTTCACGGACCCGTTCTCGGAGATAAACGCCCATGGAGATAGACGTTTTCGTTCGATTATGCCCCTCTTTGGGTGCAGCATGCAAGTATGTGTATAGATTATAAAATATTATAATTTCCATGTGTACTAGACAAATATTGCTGCAGACATAGGGCTGTATTAATGTCTGTGCCTGCCACTTACACTAGTACTTTATAAAGGGCCCCTTTTACAAAGTGGCGGTAAGCCCAATGCAGGCTTACTGCTCGCTAAAAAGGAAGTATCGCTGGGCTACTGCAGCAGCTCGACGGGGTACTTCCCACCCCCAGCGCACCGTCATATCCGGTGCTACAAAAAATATTTATTTTTGTAGTGCTGGTGTGTTCCCGGCGGTAATCGGGCAGTGCCACATGCTGCCCGGTTACCACCAGGTTAGCACTGGAACCTTACCGCCACCTCAGTGGGTGGCGGTAAGGGCTCCTCCTCAAAATGACTGCGCTGCAAGTGTTTCACTTGAAGCATGACTATTTCTTTAAAAAAAAGAGAAAGACTTACCTTTTACCAGCTGTGGTAAAAGGGGGCCTCGGTGCGCGTCAGAAACACACGCCGACGCCAGCATAGGCCCTCTTTTGCCGCAGTTTGGTAAAAGGGGCTCAAAGACAGCTAGGTGCCTCATTGTCTGTATAAAACAGGCTTCACATAGGTGCCTTAAAAGGTGGTTTAGGTGCCCCCTTATAAAATTACTTCCTACAGGGATGCTAACATTTTCATGTGCAGACCTCTTATTGAACAAAAAAACCACTATAAAGATGTGTTCCTAAATTATAGGTCAGTCTTTGGCCTCTGAAAACAAGTAAATTATTGTCTTAGACTCCTTTTAAGCTTAGGCTTCAGGCAGAGGGGACTCCTTCATGTCCATTTATGTTAAGTGTGTATAACTTCAGTAGACAGAACATATATGATCATTTGTAATAGGATTCAGAAACTTACTGTAACTGCATAAAGCAGAGAGAAATGAAATGCAAAATGCAGGAGTCATCCATTTCTGTTTACTAGAATATTTGCCATGCTAAAGCCATTAAGGGCCTCTTTTATCAAGCTGTGTTAACGGTTGCCACACGGCAATGCCGACAGAGCCGCACCAGGAGCCGCTAGTGTGGCTTGATAAAAGAGACCCTAAGATAACAATTGCTAAAAGTGTACATTTCTTTGTTTCAGACAGAGCAGGTTATATATAAGGAGTCTTTAACAAATAGAAAACAGATAAATATTATCTCTTCAGGTTACAGTAACAGTTACAGTTTGTGGAGCATTTCCTACAGAGTCAAATATACAGCTGCATAAATCTTCAGAGTTAAGTGGATTATTTCTAAGATCATTTTCAGTTAAAATTGGACCAGATAGCTATTGGTGCAGTTCTATTAATCCAGTGGAATTAGAAAAGATGGAGAGAAGGGCGATGAAAATGATAAAGGGGATGGGACGACTTCCCTATGAGGAAAGGCTAAAGCGGCTAGGGCTCTTCAGCTTGGAGAAAAGGCGGCAGAGGGGAGATATGATAGAGGTCTATAAAAGAATGAGTGGAGTTAAACGGGTAGATGTGAAGCGTCTGTTTACGCTTTCCAAAAATACCAGGAGTAGGGGGCATGCAATGAAGCTACAATGTAGTAAATTTAAAACGAATCGGAGAAAATATTTCTTCACTTAACGTAGAGGAGTGTGGTAGCCGTGTTAATCCACTCTTAAGGTTATCAATAGAAATCAAACAAAATAAAACATGGAAAAGAAAATAAGATGATACCTTTTTTATTGGACATAACTTAATACATTTTGCTTATTTCCGATCTGACGAAGAAGGGCAACCTTCGAAAGCTAATCAAGAAATGTATTAAGTTATGTCCAATAAAAAAGGTATCATCTTATTTTCTTTTCCATGTTTTATTTTGTTTGATTCACTTAACGTGTAATTAAACTCTGGAATTTGTTGCCAGAGAATGTGGTAAAGGCAGTTAGCTTAGCAGAGTTTTAAAAAGGTTTGGACGGTTTCCTAAAGGAAAAGTCCACAGACCATTATTAAATGGACTTGGGGAAAATCCACTATTTCTGGGATAAGCAGTATAGAATGTTTTGTACTTTTTGGGGATCTTGTCAGGTATTTGTGGCATCGAAGCAGCGTTTGGTGAGGTTGCCCTTTAGAGGGAAATTCTTGTTTGGGGAGGACTTGGAAAAGATTGTTAAAGATCTTGGTGATTCCAAGTCTCCTCCTTTTCGTTCTCCTCAAGACCTCAGTTTCGGGAGGCCCATCGGTATCGTCTGGGGCGAACTTCGAGTTCGGCTCTGTGGTCCCGTTTTCAGCAGAAGACTTCCTTTTGTTCTGACAAGCGCTTTGCTGGGTCCGGGCAATGACAGGGGGGCCAGGGTTGTCCCTCCCAATGATGGGGCGCAGGTCCACTCTTCACTTCCCTGTATAGGGGGTTGTTTGTCCCTTTTCCTCGAAGAGTGGGCCAAAGTAACATCAGATCAATGGGTTCTGGAGTTGATCAGAGACGGGTACAAGTTGGAGTTTGCAGCTCCAGTTGGAGATGCCTTTTTGGAGTCCCGCTGTGCCACTGCCGTCAAACGGGCAGCGGTTGGAGACACATTACAATTTTTCCTCCAGCTCAGAGCGGTGGTTCCTGTCCCTCAGGACGAACATTGTTCCAGTTGGTATTCAATTTATTTTGTGTTTCCCCGAAAAGGCGGAACTTTCAGACCGATTTTCGACTTGCGCAGGGTCAACGAGTCCCTAAGAGTGCAGCATTTCCGCATGGAAACATTATGTTCAGTCATCGTGGCTGTGCAACCAGGAGAGTTTCTCATGTCTTTAGATCTCAAGGAAGTGTACTTGGATATCTCGATTTGGCCTCCTCATCAGCGGTTTCTACACTTCGCGATCTTAGGCCATCACTTTCAATTTCACGCCTTGCCTTTTGGTCTGGCAACGGCACCTCGCACTTTTTACAAAGTGATGGTGGTGGTAGTGGCAGCTTTCATCAGGAGTGAGGGTGTCAGAGTTCATCCCTATCTCGACGATTGGCTCATCCGGGTGGATTCAGAAGGAGAGTCGACTAGTGCCTGCCTGGGTGGTAGATCTTCTGCAGTCTCTGTGTTGGGTGGTCAACTTCTCCATGAGTCATCTGACCCCCTCGCAGTCTCTTGAATATTTGGGCATTCGTTTCAACATAGTGTTGGGTTCGGTCTTTCTTCCCAACAGCAGGTGTCTCAAGCTCCAAAGTCAGGTGCGCCTGCTCTTATGCATGCCTCGGCCTCGGGCTTGAGATTTTGTCCAACTGCTAGGGTTGATGACAGCCACCTTGGAGGTGGTTCCTTGGACAAGAGCTCATATGCGACCTCTGCAACTTTCCCTTCTGAGTCGCTGGACCCCGATATCTCTGGACTATCAACGGAGGCTGCCTTGGGCCTCTGCCGCAAAACTCAGCATGGATTTGTGGCTCTCCAACATCAATTTGCGTCAGGGGATGCCTTTGGCTCCCCCTCATTGGCTGGTGGTGATCACGGATGCCAGCTTGACAGGTTGGGGGGGCGCATTGCCTCAACCACAATGCACAAGGACATTGGAGCTGAGAGCAATTTACCAAGCCTTCCTTTCCTTCCGCAGAGTGTTGGAAGGACAGCCAGTCCGAGTTCTCTCTGACAATACATCAGCAGTAGCGCACATCAACCGGCAGGGAGGTACTCAGAGCAGAGAGTTGGCCGCAGAGGCAGCCACCATTCTCGACTGGATGGAGAATCACCTAGTCCTTCTCCCTGCAGCTCATATTGCCGGGCAAAGCAACGTCCAGGCCGATTTCCTCAGCAGGCATCGTCTTGACCCGGCGGAATGGAAACTGACGGTGGAAGCCTTTTGTCTAATTTGTTGCAAGTGGGGGACTCCTCTAGTCGATCTCATGGCGTCCAGCATAAACGCCAAGGTAGATCACTTTTTCAGCAGAAGGAGAGATCTCCGCTCTGCAGGGATCAATGCTTTGCCCCAGCCGTGGCCGTCGGACCTCCTTGGCCTTTGATAGGACGAGTTCTCCTTCGGATTCGTCGTCACCATGGGTTGGTGATTCTAATAGCTCCGGATTGGCTGCACCGACCTTGGTATGCGGACCTTGGACGATTGTTAGTGGTGGCTTCATTTCGCTTACCCCTCATTCCAGACTTGCTGCATCAGGGGCCAGTGACTATGGAAGATACCTCCCGCTTTGGTCTGACGGCCTGGCTATTGAGAGGGCAAAGTTGAGAAAGAAGGGCTATTCTAACTTAGTTATTGCTACCCTGCTGCAGGCCCGCAAGTGTTCCACCTCCGTGGCCTATGCACGAGTTTGGTACACCTTGAGTTGTGGTTTCCGCAAGGTCTTCTTCGCCCCTGCTAGCTTCAGTCTCACAGATGTTGGATTTTTTACAGGAAGGTTTACAGAAGGGGCTAGCCTACAATTCCCTTCGGGTTCAAGCGGCATTGGCTTGTTTTTAGGGACGAGTGGCGAGGTCCTCTCTGGCTGCTCATGGTCCGGTTCTTGAGGGGGGCCTTACATCTTCGTCCTCCATTGCGTTCTTCGTGCCCATCTTGGAACTTGGGGGTAGATCTGACAGTGCTCCAGAAACCTCCGTTCGAACCACTCAAGTGTGCATCGGAGAAGGATTTGACACTGAAAGCGGTCTTTTTGGTAGCCATCACTTCGGCGAGGAGAGTGTTGGAGCTTCAAGCTCTTTCCTGTCGAGATTCCTTTTTGCAGTTTTCAGAATCTGGGGTTACGGTTCGGACTGTTCCTTTCTTTCTACCCAAGGTTGTTTCGGCCTTCCATCTCAATCAGCCGATTTTTCTGCCATCCTTTCAGAAGGAGGATTTTCTGGATTCGTTTGGACAGTTGTGTCTTCTCGATGTCCGCAGAGTGCTGCTGCAGTATTTGCAGATGTCGAATGAATTTTGGTGCTCCGATCATCTTTTTTGTGTTGTTGGCGAGTCCTTGACATGGGTGTCCTGCGTCTAAAGCTACCATAGCTTGCTGGCTTAAGAAAGCCATTTTTTCTGCTTACCTAGGGTCAGGTAGGTCTCTCCCGGAGGTGTTTAAAACACATTCTACGCGGGTGATGGCCTCTTTGTGGGCTGAAACGGGTGTCTTCTCTCTTTTAGACATTTGTCGGGCAGCTACTTGGGCTGCTCATCTTTCTTTTGTGTGGCATTACCGATTGGATGTGGTGGCGCAAGAGGTGCGTGGTTTGGCGCGCAGGTTCTCTCCCGAGGAGTCATACGTTCCCACCCAGTGTAGGGAGTGCTTTGATACATCCCACCAATTCCTGGATTGATCGGCTGTTGATGATAAGGGAAAATTAGGACTTACCTGATAATTTTCTTTCCTTTAGTCACAGCAGATGAATCCAGGATCCCTCCCTGTCTGGTTATATGTTCTTTCGTTCACTTGTTTTCCATATTGCAGAATTGTGATATGCAAGAGCAGAGATGTTACAATGACAGTTATATATCAGGAGGTTGATAAGGTCCCTCCTTCGTTCAAGTTGTTTGCTCCGGTTTAAGAGGCAGTTGTTCACGGTGAGGAAAGTTTGTGTTCTATTTCTTCATTCTGCTTTGGAATGTTCATATACTGAAGAGGGAAGGAGCTGGACGTCCAGGGTCTCTGCCTTCGTTCAGTGTTCTCTGAGGGGCATAATCGAACGCGAACGCCCATCTCCATGGGCGTCTATCTCCAAGAACGGGTACGTGAAGGGGCGGGACAGACTGTATTTTCAAAAAAAATGGGGCGTCCATCTTTTGTTTCGATAATGCGGTTTGTGTCAGGCAAATGTATCGGATTTGTGCGGATTTGAGCTGGGCGGTTTTGTTTTTCAGCGATAATAGAAACTGAAGGTGCCCAGCTCAAAAATGAACAAATCCAAGGCATTTGGTCGTGGGAGGGGCCAGGATTCGTAGTGCACTGGTCCCCCTCACATGCCAGGACACAAACTGGGCACCCTAGAGGGCACTTGTAACAAGTTAAAAAAAAAGTTAAATACCTCCCAAGTCCATAGCTCCCTTTCCTTGGGTGTTGAGCCCCCCAAATCCCCCCCAAAACCCACTGCCCACAACTCTACACCATTACCATAGCACTTATGGCTGAAGGGGGCACCTACATGTGGGTACAGTGGGTTTTGGGGGCAGTTTGGAGCACTCCCATTTACCACCACAAGTGTAACAGATAGGGGGGGATGGGCCTGGGTCCAACTGGGTGAAGTCCACTGCACCCACTAACAACTGCTCCAGGGACCTGCATACTGCTGTGATGGAGCTGGGTATGGCATTTGAGGCTGGCATACAGGCTGGAAAAAACGTTGTTAAAGTTGGTTTTTTTGGTGGGAGGGGGTTAGTGACCACTAGGGGAGTCAGGGGTGGTCATCCCCGATTCTCTCTGGTGGTCATCTGGTCATTTAGGGCACTTTTTTGGAACTTGTTCATGAAAAAAAAGGGTCCAGAAAAAGTGACCCAAATTCGTGGTAAAAACACCTTTCTTTTTTCGATTTTCGGCCGAGGGCACCCAGCTCTCCTCGCCGACAAACACGCCCCAGTCCCTCCTTCACCACGCCTCTGACACGCCCCCGTCAACTTTGTTCTTTCCCGCGACGGAGTGCAGGTGAAGACGCCCAAAATCAGCTTTTGATTATACAGAGATGGGCGCCCATCTCCCGATTTGGGTCGAAATCTGGGCGCCCATCACTTTCGAAATATAAGGCCGACTATCTCCTCCTGCTGGTAGGCAGATACAACCCATCAGTTCCTGGATTCATCTGCAGTGACTAAAGGAAAGAAAATTATCAGGTAAGTCCATTTTGGCGCAGTTATTTGCACCACGTTTTCATTAGTGCAAATGCCAGCACCTAAATTTACGCGCGACCCCATCGCCTAAGCACTGTTCTATAAACTGCGCCTAACTTTAAGCGTGGTTTATAGAACAGCTCTTTTTTCCGCACCAATTCTTTGGCCCCTTGACGTGACCGGAAAAAAAAAGTCCATTATAAACTGAAACGGCACTATGGGCTAAAACAGATATCTAACACTTGGAGTCCAATAAAAATGAAGGTATTAAAAGTTGCTGTGGGAAATTAAAGCTAATGTCCTTCCTCCAAAGTGCATATGTCAGCGAGTGGCAACAGAGCTATGCTTGGAGAAAATACTGCACATGCCCACACGTATGTATTTAAATGAAACTTGGTGATAGAATAATAGTTTACAAAAAAAATGTGTATACTCAGGGGTGTGCTGGTAAATTTTTAACAACAGGCTCTTTCTCCGGAAGTAGCCAGCTCTGCAGTTAGAAGGGCCAGGGGTGGCCGGGGGGGGTGGGGGGTGGGGGTGGGGTGGGGGTTGGGGAGCAATACTTGCCTCTCTCTCCTCCCTCCCTTCGTGCGGGCATGCTAGGCATACCTTTGCTGGCAGCCAATAAATGGACTGCCACCACTCCCAACGTCTTGCTCTGAGCAGCATGCTGGAACTTTTCTCACATGCTTGAGAAGTCCCAGCCTGCTGCCCAGAGCTGGAAACAAGGAGTGGGGAGCAGCAGTAGTCTATTTACTTGGCTGGCAGGGCTCAGCATCCCCACCAGCAAAGTAAAAGAGAATTCAGCAGGGGGCCCAAGCCCACATTTTGGGAGCCAGTTGTTAAAGTAGCCATGGAGGGCCCTACTTTAACAACCGGCTCCCAAAATTCTTAAAAACTTAACAACTGGCTCTTGCGAGCCTGTGAGAGCCTGCTCCAGCACACCACTGTGTATACTTCATGCTCCCTCAGGCCAGTTGTTTTTCTTAGGGACAGACTTAATTTAAATATAATAAAAGCTTGATAAATGACTCACTAATTAAACATCATTGTTAAATACTACTACATACATTTTTGGAGGGGGCCACATATTTTGAAAGGCAGGAAATATAGATGTACATATCCCTTTTCATTGTGATGTGCTGCTGTTTCCAGTTTGATAATCCTGTGCCTGTGATCTCACTGATCCCAGTTTGAGTGAAAAGGCCATCCGGAGAGAAGACAAATAGAATTAGAAGGGAACTTTTTCAGTTATTTGTGTTGCTGGTCAAAAGCTGAACTAATTCTGGTCGGTACTGACATGTTGCACTAAAATCTTTAACTAGATCCATCCTTTTCCTTGTCCTGCAGGGCTTTGACTGGGATTTAAAAGGTGTGCCTCTGGATTCTGCTGCTGATCTTCATGTGGTAGTGAAAGACCATGAAACTGTGGGAAGAAATAGGTAACTAAGAAGTGATAAATGACTAGAAAGATGTTTTCCATTGGTCCTTCCCGTTCAAAGAGCAATTCTATAACGTAACACCCGCATGTCTGCTCAGCCTGAGCATGTAAATGTACAGAATACTAGCATTTTCTTGAGTTATGTACCCCTGCATTCGTAAGTGGCAGCAAGGTGACTGTGCTGTTCTTTAATGGTACACATAGGTGGCACAGTGTGTAAATTCATGGGTGGACCATGGTCAGGGCTGTCAGCACTGTTCTCTCTAAACTGTCCTATAAGCTGCGCCTCCAACTGCATTGCCATTTGATGTATGGGAACACAATGTTAATAAGCAGTGGAAAGGAAGAAAATAACTACAGGTTTGATTGAGGAATCAAATACGTGTTTAAATACTATTGAAGAGCACAAAGGAAGTTGCAGATACAAGCGAACTGCAGAGGAATAGTATATTCTTTACAATTTGCGTACCAAAATGAAGTGACAGAAAAAGTGGCAATAAATTCAGCATTTAGCTTGCAGAGGCAAGTGGACTGGTATCTCGAATAGTGAAATCGTAAATCTAAATACATGGCCATCTAATACATGGCCATCTTTATAGGAAAAATTGTGAACTGAAGACTGTTTTGTAAGGAACCGCAGTAAGAAAAAAAGAAAAAGGAAAACAACAAAAGTATTTAAGAACTGAATTGTGGTAGTATAAACAGCATTATGTGTATGGGATATCTCTGTATTTCTTCAAGTATTGTATGTTAAGGTAGTTGAAGTGATCTGGATGAGTGTGGGAGAGTGTTTGTAAGAGGTATAATAGAAGAGTGGATATGTAGGAGGACTGGGTAAAATGCATTGTAGCATTATTGTATAAAATTAAAACGTAAATGTTTTAAAAATTTGATACAAATAAAAATAGAATTGAAGTTTATATATTGTAATTACTTTGTAGAAGAAATGTATATTCATCAGGGATAGCCCGAAATCCTGACCTGTTTGCAGCCCTTGAGAACTGGAAGTGAATACCACTGGATTAGGGGATATGAGAAGGGTAGCATCCATAATTCAGAATTTCTTGAGGATCATTCTGACGGACTTACATTGAAACAACTACATTCCTCTAACAAAGATTTTTGTATAAATTAAATCGTGGCAAAGGCTCTTAAAAACATTATTGGATACACATCAGCTTGCATCAGAATTTTGATGGAAAATCAAGCAAACAATATACTTCCCAGGGTTTGAAGAGACAGGATGTCACTGAGGGGCCTTTTTACAAAGGTGTGTTAGGCTCTACACGCACCCCCTGGCAGTAATTTCAGATTTGGCGCTGCCCATAACGCCTGGATGATATATTTATTTATTTCCTCCCACATGCGCCGTTTTTGGTGGTAATTGGCAGTTGGCACGCACTGACTTGTCACCACCCATGTAGCATATGAGCCCTTGCCGCTAGATCAATGGGTCATGTTAAGGGCTCAGGCTGGATTCAGTTTTACCGCATGCCCTTTTCCTGTCCCATTAAAAAAAAGCTCTTTTTTCAGACACGGTAAAAACTGGCCTGGCATGCACCCAAAACACACGCCTACACTGCATCGGGCCATTTTTTTAACCACGGCTTAGTAAAAGAACCCATGAATCATTTCTCATTACTGAAAACTTCCTAGTCCCTCCATGTAGCCAGACAGAATGCTGATTCTGTGCCCTATCAAACATATAAACGGCGAGTGACCGTACTCACTTGCAAATGCGCAGTAGAGACTTCCCTCTCTGCCCCGCCCCCGCTTCAATACGTGATGATGGGGGCGGGACAGAGAGGGAAGTCTCTACTGGCATGCTGCAGACGTCGGAACCACTCCCCCTCCCCCGGAGTCGCCGCCGCCCCTCCATCTGGCCCGAGCACTATGAACTTACATCAGCACGCAGCAGCAGGCACATCAGCAAAGCTGCCGTCGGGCTTCCTTCTCTGCCTTTGTCCCGCCCTCGCCGACGTTACGTCACACGAGGACGGGACACAGGTAGAGAAGGAAGCCCGCCCCGACGGCAGCTTTGCTGATGTGCCTGCTGCTGCATGCTGATGTAAGTTTACAGTGCTGCTCGGGCCGGGTGGAGGGGCAGCGGCAGCGACTCCGGGGGGGGGGGCTCGGAACCCCCCCCATTCCAAAAGTAGCCCGTTTTCACGGGCTCAACGGCTAGTATTTTAGAAGACAGATAATGACATGGCTGAAGTATACATGACAGTGCTTAAACTTGCTTCTTACTTATGCAGTACAATCTCTGAAGTAACGAAAGTACTGTCCTAGTTTAACATTCCCTTGAATAAGATTTCAATATATTGCATTTGGGTTTCAAACTTATTCCAGTAATTGCATTTGAAATGCAAAGGAACCATATTTCATACTCCTCTGTGGGGAAGGAAATGAGGACTGCTGGGATTTGAACATTGAAAGTAGATTGAAAGCAGAATAGCAATATGAAGTCAAAAGGAGCGTCTCCTGCTTCATCATGTAATTGTCACTCCCACAGAATGCTGATAATAGAAACTGGGAAAACATGGCAGCCTTTATGGAATTAACTCCAATGGTGGAGAGAAATTTAATTAAATTATACTGTCTTGTAGGCTGCCTATCCTGTAAAAACCTGATCACGTTAAAGGAAAGTTAACCATGTCTGGAAAAGAAAGAAGATATTTTTGTATTTTTATTGAAGCAAGCACTGCTTTTGTATAACCTGTGCTAACTTAGGGGGCAATTGTATTGTGTCCAAATTAATTGAAAGTACATTTACATTAATTTTAATTGTGTGGACTACTTGAAAATACACACATTTTATCTTTGAAAATGACTTCACAAACATTTCACATACATTCACACTTTCCATTTGGTATGCATAAAAAAAAATATATATATATATATTTGTTTTTTTGCAAAAAATGCATGCATACTCTTCAAAATCTAAAACTATACACATAAATATATATGTACAAGCACTATAGAAATGAAAAGTAGTAGTAGTTCTAGCAGGATAAGGACAAACCTTACCCCAACTCTACACCAAGAACCCTTCTGCTTGTTATGTATAAGTGTAGCTTATACATATTTTTTCAAGGAAGTGTATAAAGAGTAACAGTAATGGTGTAGATGGGAGGACCTCAAGTGTCAAACTAGTGACTGCCATGAAACTAGTAACTTATTGGAGCATGCATACTAAAGAAGCTGCTGCTGCTGCTAAGCAGTCTTTCATTTTTTGCTCAGCACCATCAATGGTCTATCCCATCTAAGGGATCCTTTTACAAAGCTGTAGGAAAAAGGGCCCTGTGGTAGCAGTGGGAGTCATTTTTCCTGCACAACAGGGCCCTTTTACCGCAGTTGGTAAAATGCCCCCTCCCCAATATGTCCACACGGTAAGATAAGTCTTACTGTGTAGCCATACGGCAGGGAACACTTACCACCACCCAATGAGGTGGCGGTAAGGGCTCCCACAGTAACCGGGCGGTAACTGGGCAGCACGTGGTGATGATTACTGCAGGGTTAGCGCCACTCTGGGAAAAAAATATTTCCTGGAGCGCCAGAAATGGCATGTGCTCCAGCCGGAACTACCGCCAGCAGCCACGTTGGGCTGGCAATAGTTCTCTTTTAGTGTGCGGTAAGCTTGTGTTGGGCTTACTGCCACTTTGTAAAAGACCCCCTAAGTAAGTGTGGAAAACAAATCATCAAAATCTAAAGGTGTTGCTAAAAATTCAAAACACCATGATTCAAAGATCAGTCAGTCTCTATTCAATACAACAGCAGAGGTGACTAGACTTACTGGATCAGCCTACAGATCACTATACAGCTGTATGAGATAAGTGATACATTTTGCATTTATGAACACATTCTTTATTGTTTGTGTGGGTTCGAGCATTATTCAAGGAAAGTGTTGTACTGAATGATTAGAGACTTTGAGTGATGGTGTTTTGAATTTATAGCATCACCTTTTGATTTTGGTGATTTGGAGGTACATTTTTGATATGATGCCTAAATCCAATTTTGGACATTTTGCTGAAAACGTCAAAAAATCAAGTTGTGAACATAATGATTTTCGAACCAGAAAAATGTCTGTCTTTTTGTTTCAAAAGTGGCTATTTGCTAGATGTTTTGTTCTCAGTGTGTTTTTCTTTTGTGACCATTAAAAAATAAACAAATAAAAAAAAATCCAAGGGAAAACACACAAAACAAGCCATTGGGGTGTATTTGGGGGGGGGGGGGGCAGCATTCTTAGTAGACTGGCCACACAGATATCTCAGCAGAGCAGCGGGGCACCCTAGGGGGTGTTGCAGTGGCTTTCACATAAAAAGTCCCAGGTACACATCTCACCATTATCCCCTTGTCAATACAATGAAGCCCTCCAACCCCCCCACCCAAACCTACTGTACCCAACTAACATAGTAACATAGTAGATGACGGCAGAAAAAGACCTGCAAGGTCCATCCAGTCTGCCCAACAAGATAACTCATATGTGCTACTTTTTCTGTATACCTTACCTTGATTTGTATCTGTCTTTTTCAGGGCACAGACTGTATAAGTCTGCCCAGCACTAGCCCTGCCTCCCAACCACTAGCCCCTTGATTTGTATCTGTCATTTTCAGGGCACAGACTGTATAAGTCTGCCCAGCACTAGCCCCTTGATTTGTATCTGTCTTTTTCAGGGCACAGACCATATAAGTCTGCCCAGCACTAGCCCTGCCTCCCAACCACCAGCCCCTTGATTTGTATCTGTCATTTTCAGGGCACAGACCGTATAAGTCTGCCCAGCACTAGCCCCGCCTCCTAACCACCAGCCCCTTGATTTGTATCTGTCTTTTTCAGGGCACAGACCATATAAGTCTGCCCAGCACTAGCCCCGCCTCCCAACCACCAGCCCCTTGATTTGTATCTGTCATTTTCAGGGCACAGACTGTATAAGTCTGCCCAGCACTAGCCCCGCCCCCTTGATTTGTATCTGTCTTTTTCAGGGCACAGACCGTATAAGTCTGCCCAGCACTAACCCCACCTCCCAACCACCAGCCCCACCTCTGCTACAATATATATACCACTACAATAGCCCTCATGGCTGCAGGTGTTTGTTATATGTGGGTACTGTAGGTTTTTGGTGGGTTTTGGAGAGCTGACACTTTCCACTGCAAGTGTACTAGTTAGAGTGGAATATGGGCCTGGGTCCCTTTCTCTACAGTGCACTGCACCGACTACTAGGCTACTCCAGGGACCTACCTGCTTGCTGCTCTAATAGGAGTGACCATAACATCTGAAGCTGTCATAGGGGGTGGTATGTGCTGTTTCTTTCACATCTTTGGAGGGTGACAAGGGGTCATTGACCCTTGAAGGAGTAAGAGGGGTTCATGCCTTAATTTATCCAGTGGTCATCTGGTCATTTAGGACACCTTTTTATGACTCAGTCATGATCGAAACAGGTCTAGACCAAAATAACTTTTAGCTCCGGACGTTTTTGCTTTGTTCCATTATATGGCAGAAAAACATCTAAGTATGGGAACACCCAAATCCCGCCCCAACGCACACCCTTGTGATTTGGACACACTGCAGACAAACTGCGTAGAAAAATGTCTTAAAAATGGGTTTCGACAATAACGATTTGGACGTTTTGGACAAAAAAAATGTCCATCTGCAGTTTTGTGCCTCTTTTTGGATGTTTTTCTGTTTTTTAAAAAAAATGAGCCCCGTGATGGCTTCCAAGTTCAATCATATGCATAAAAATCTCCATAAAAATGATAAACTCTAGTATATCAAATAAATTGAAGTCTCTTAGAAATGCTTATATTCAAAAAGGGAGAACTTCGCTTATCATTTGAAACAATTCTCAATCTTCCCGTCCAACTTGCTGGTCAGTGTTTTGCAGTAACATCACTGCTTCAGGATCAATATAATGGATCATTTAGACACATTGCATGTGAAACAATTCTCCCCTTAAAAGCCTATACATACATTAGTGTGTGGCTATTAATACAAAAATTAAAAAATCAGCCATTTTATTTCTGCGCTAAAAATGGCCTTAGCTTACGGGAAAGACCCACATAAGGACACAATAAGACCACTTTTTAGCACTGCTTTGTTAAAGGGCCCCTTAATGTCTTTGAATTCAGCCCCTACCCTTTTAAGGGCCTGATGTTCTCATTCGTAAGAGTTTTCCCATTTTGCATGAAGGGAATAAAAAAATGCTTAGTAGACAGGTCCCTTAAGACTGTCGTTAAGTTGAAGAGGAAACTTTATAACCATAAGGCTTATCATGATGGGGAAAAATAGTATAGAAGCAATGAGGCTATTGTTATTTTGTCTTGCCTCCTAAAAAGATTTGAACTGGTGGTAACCGTGGATACAGGGAATATCTTAAAACTGAAATATTTAAGGTGCCCTTTCACAAAACTGCGGTAAGCACTAATGCATGTTTACCAAAAAATTGCACACTGGGACACGCTGAGGAATCCTGCAGTAATTCTGCCTTGTACAGGGGCTAACCATGCACTAAAAAATTGTTTTTGATGCAAGGGGCGTGTCTGAGTTGGAGAGTAGTTGTGTTCTGCACTAATTAGCTACATTACCACATGCTAACTGATTAGTGCAGGTTTAGCATTTGAGTCCCTACTGCCTACAAAATATGTAGTGGTAGGGGCTTATGGGCTAGTGGCCATGTGCTAATGTGAACATTAGCATGTGGCCATTATTGAAAAATTCACAAAATCAGCCATTTTGTCCCAGTGGTAAAAATGGCCTTAGGGGTCCTTTTACTGAGGTGCGCTGAAAATTAGTCTAGGCACGTGTTTTGGATGCATGCAGATTCATTTTTCAGCACACCTGTAAAAAAAGCCGAAAATGGACGTGCAGCAAAATAAAAATTGGCATGCATCCATTTGGGTCTGAGACCTTACCACCACCCATTGACTTAGTGGTAAGATCTCACATGTTAACTGGGCAGTAATCATCAATGCGCTTACAAATCTGATCACTGCCCGCTTAGTGCCATGTGCCGGAAATTAAAAAATATTTTCCAGCGTGATTAGCGGACATGCGTAAAAAATGAAATTACCACCCGGGCCTTGCAGTAGCCGGGTGGTAGTTCAAAATTGACGCATGTAGGTGTCACGCTTTCCAAATCAGGAACTAGGTTAGTGAGCCCTTGGGCCACTGCCGAGGAGTGGCACTGGCAGGCAAAACCACCCCACACCAGGAACAAGACAGAACTCAGATAGGAACAGCAAGACTTCATCTGCACTAGCCACCCTTCCCCAGGAGTTGAGCCCCTGGCTGCAGCTGGCCGACAGGACTTACAGGACAGGGTAGGAACTGGAAGCTGCAAGCAGCCACTAAAACAGGGAACAAAAGCCAACAAACACTGAACAAGAAACACACTCAAACAGAAACTAAACACAAAAAGACAAACAAGGAACAAGTCTAGGAAACAAACAATAACCATAAGCTAAACTACACACAGACTAACTAGCATCAGACAAGGAACTAGAATAAAAACCAAGCTAGGCAGAAGTGCAACAAGCACCAACAAACCAGGGCCTTGGGTGATGCAAAGGCAAAGCAGAGAGTTTCCAAATGGCTAATGAGCCCAGCAGCAGCTGAGATTCACTGCAGCAATCACCAGGCAGCTACAGGTGCTGTGCAGGCTCAAACAAGACAAGCAAGTGTGGCAGGCCGGAAGATCCGGACTGGACTTGGCTGAAGTCTGGAACGGTAAACAGCACACAGACAATCCAATGCAGCCACCAGGCCTGGCCATCAGGGGGCGAGATGACTGAGAGCCTGAAACCAGGGCATGGCCGTGACAGTAGGACATGTGTAGGCGCCTACACGGCTTAGTAAAAGGGCCCCTTAGTGCGTGCTAAGGCCACTTTTTACCGCTGTTTGTAAAAGGGCCCCTATTTGTTTGAATATTGGTTACACTTTAGCTGTAAGGATATGGCAACAATCTAAGGGCCCTGTTTACTAAGGTGTGCTAGGATTTTTAGCGCGCGCTAACACTAGAGACATCCATAGGAATATATGGGTGTCTCTAGCATTAGCACACGCTAAAAACACTAGCATGCCTACAGTGTGGCTTAGTAAACAGGGCCCTAACTTTCAACCTGATTTTTGCTCATGCACTTGGCTATATATAAATTATAGTATATTTAGCAGAAAAAAATAATCTAAAAAAATTTCCTAAAGGAAAAGATTCTTGATGAAGCAGACTTGCTGTTTCCAGACCAGGATCCCATAATTACTTTTTGTAGAGGTTTTTCCTGTTGGGAATGTCTGCTCCCTACCCCATGAGAAAGCAGCAGGATTTATTGACTTATATCTTGTTTACATAATCTTAACAGTTTCCTGAGCTGGTGTAGCAAACTGCAAATTGACCTCACTGCTAGGTTACTTTGTAAAAAGCAATTTTTGCATACAGCTTCAGAAATAATTTTGCCAAAGGTGATCAAATGGCACAGAGTATCAGTGTGCATGGCCTGTTGGGGATTTTAGCAGTTTATGCATCTCTAGGAAGAGTAGCCTAGTGGTTTGTGCAGTACTCTTTGATCCTGGGGAACTGGCTTCAATTCCCACTGCAGCTCCTTGTGATTCTGGGCTACTATCCAGCTTATAATCGAACGAGAAAAACGCCCAAGTTCCGACCTAAATCGGGAGATGGGCGTTTATCTCACAAAAACGATTAAAGCGGTATAATCGAAAGCCGATTTTGGACGTTTTCAACTGCACTCCGTCGCGGATGCGGACAAAGTTGATGGGGGCGTGTCAGAGGTGTGGCGAAGGCGGAACTGGGGCGTGGTTATCTGCCGAACAGAGATGGGCGCATTTCACAGATAATGGGACAAAAGTATGCGTTTTTAGCTAGAATTTAGGGCACTTTTCCTGGACCCTGTTTTTTCACGAATAAGGCCCCAAAAAGTGCCCTAAATGACCAGATGACCACTGGAGGGAATCGGGGATGACCTCCCCTGACTCCCCCAGTGGTCATAAACCCCCTCCCACCACAAAAAATGATGTTTCACAACTTTTTATTTTGACCCTCAAATGTCATACCCACCTCCCTGGCAGCAGTATGCAGGTCCCTGGAGCAGTTGTTAGGGGGTGCAGTGGACTTCAGGCAGGTGGACCCAGGCCCATCCCCCCCCTACCTGTTACAATTGTGCTGCTTAATGCTTAGTCGTCCAACCCCCCCCGAACCCACTGTACCCACATGTAGGTGCCCCCCTTCACTCCTTAGGGCTATAGTAATGGTGTAGACTTGTGGGCAGTGGGTTTTGAGGGGGATTTGGGGGGCTCTACACACAAGGGAAGGGTGCTATGCACCTGGGAGCTCTTTGACCTTTTGTTCTGTTTTTGTAAAAGTGCCCCCTAGGGTGCCTGGTTGGTGTCCTGGCATGTTAGGGGGACCAGTGCACTACGACTCCTGGCCCCTCCCACGAACAAATGCCTTGGATTTATTCGTTTTTGAGCTGGGCGATTTCATTGTCCATTATCGCTGAAAAGCAAAAACGCCCAGCTCACAACTTGGCGAATAAAACATGGACGTCTAATTGTTTCGAAAATACGCTTGGGTCCGCCCCTTCACGGACCCGTTCTCGGAGATAAACGCCCATGGAGATAGGCGTTTCTGTTCGATTATGCCCCTCTATGTAAACCTCTTTGAATGTAGCTATAAAAACCACAGAAAGGCAGTATATCAAGTCCCATTCCCTTTCTTGATTTGCCCTTTTTTTTTAAAATGCACATGATATTATGAGATCATGATGTTATGAGAGTATGTCCTAAAACCAGCAACAAGGAGTGAGGAAACAGAAGATGAGGAAGCCAAAGCTGAATGATGTAAAAAAATCTTTTAATTGCTTCCAAAGTACTGCAAACATACAATCAAAGGACATGTTTTGGCTATCATGCCTTTGTTAGGAACCCTTGACATGCACAGTACACTAAAATGTAGCAGTCACAGAAGTGATGATTCAATTCACATCAATCCAGGATGTGCCACACAGCACAGGCGATCAATAAACCAGCAGCATTTTGCATGCAAATCAGACATGTCCTGCCTTAATGTGTTAAAGTGCCAATACTATTTTGGAAGCTCTTTCTAGGTATCTCTACCAGTCAGTAAATAACATGAAGGGCAGTTCTATAAATTGGCTCCAAGATCTAGGCATCCCAATGCCATGTGCATAGCACCAGTTGTATAATAGCAAGTCAGTGGCAGTCATATGTGATGGTGCCTAAGTCATGTGTGATGGTGATGGTGCCTACAGTGCACGTATGTAGTAATTCTATAAGGCTCATGTTTATCTTAGAGACATGCCCATGAGCCACCCATATTCCACTCAAGCTCATATCCCCTTCGCACATAAGTGCCAAGCTATTTTGACGCATGTTATAAAATAGCACCTAGGCATGTAAGTGCCAATTAGTTGTGCCAATCATGCCCATAAGTGCTATTAGTCTATAACTTACTTGCACAGTTGGGGCTTGATTCTATATATGGTGTCACAAAAATTTGTGTCAAAAAAAGCGCTATTCTATAAGCATGCATAAAGTTAGCCATTGTTTATAAAATTGCACTTATGCCTGGGATTCGCGCCTAGTTTTAGCTGTGACCATTTGCACCAACTGAAACATGGTGCAAATATACGTGCCTACATTAGGCACATATCTCCATTATTCTATAACAACACGTATTAATTTTAGGAAAGCTCCCATTCCGCTGATGACTCCTTTCGCATTTCCGTGCCTCCTTATTCAAATTGCACATAAAATTTAGGTGTGGATCCTATGCTTAAATTTATGCTCATAAAGTTCAATTAAATTTAATTAGTGCCAATAATTGCTCATTAAAAGCCAATTTTTGGCACTAATTAGCTTATTTAATTAAATTTGCTTGTGCAATTTTTAGAAACTGATATAGAATTAGGGGGTTGGTGCCTGTGTTTGGGTGCTAATTTATAGAATTGTCACCATAGGGTTACAGCTACAAAATCTCTTGGGCATGTGAAAGGCAGTTCTATAACTAGGTGCCTGAGGGTAGGAGCCCCTTTTCCTGTGTATATGGGCCAAAAAGTAGCATTTACACCTATAAGTGCCCTAAGCACTATTCTATAAGAGCACATGTAAGTGCTATAGCATGCAAATGCAAGGGGGGGCATAAACATGGGTGGGGCATGGGTCAGATATGGGCGTGTCTCCCAGTTAAATGTGCAACTTATAGAATACTGTAAGTTGTGTGGGCCTTTATTGCTAGCTCTAAGGCTTTTGTAACTGCAGGTGCCTAAATAAAAGGCATTGTGATGCGGGATATCGCATCATGCCATTATAGAATAGATGCTCCCTTGTGGCTTCAGGAGCCTACAAGGTGGTGCCATCTTATAGAATTGCCTAAACACATGTTACAAACCCATGATACCATCACACTAAAGTCCTTTTCTTAAAAGGGTCCCCCACATGGAAATAGCAGCATGAACTGTGGAATGAGCAGAATATATATATTTTTTTAATTAAAAAAAAATGTGTAGACCACATCCTGGCAATGGCAGTTGAAAGAGCTGCGTTTTAAATCCCCATAGTACTTTATCTGTTGCAGACCACTGGGTAAGGAGTTCCACAGTTCTGGGGCAACCACAGAAAACCAGAATGCAAATGGGAGATATTTAACTCTTACTTTCCTATGCTCTAACCTGTGGTACAGGAATTTCTAGGAAGAGTTAAGATGGCAACATGAGAGGTCACACCGGTGTGTGCTCCATCTGTTTCATTCTGTTATAAGAGGTATCAGCCCTTATGGGGAAGCGAAAGGGCAAGGCACGTACCTTTCCTGCCAGAGCCCTCCTCGGCCAACTGACTTTGGACCAGTATGTGATTCCAGCGCTGGAGGTAGCTTCAGATTAAGCATGTTGCAGCGGAGAGCCTGTGCAAGCTGAAGGAGGTAATTTCTCCTTCGGTCCTGAAGCGCGCAGCATACCTCCGATACCTGGAAGTGAAGCTGTGTCAGGAGTCGCTGAAGTCAGCATGGTGTCAGATGGTGTCTTCACTCCGAAGAGCAGCGGAGCGACTGTTCTAAATATTACAGCTTCTGAAAGTTTGCCGTGAGGCCCAGTCTCTTGATGGCGCCAGAGGGAGGGTACTCTCTGGAACAAAAAGGAGTCTGGAGGTGATAGCCTATTGAGTTCAAGGCATCCAGTGTGTTGGCTGATGGATTGAGGGAAGTTTTGGGGGCCATTGGCAGAATGGAAAAATCTTTGTCTGCGCATATTTGATGTTTTTTTTTCTGAGAAGTTCGAATTGCTTCAGGCCCAGGTGTCTGTGTCCAAGGAGAGAGCGAGTAGTGTTGCTAATTCCCTGGGGGTCTTCCTTGATCAGTGGGTTGGAGAATTGCAGACTGTGCAACAAAAGTAGAGGCACTTGAAAATCAGCTAAGACGTTTGATTTTAAGATTTGTAGATTTTCCTAAATCTCCTCTTTTGTCACCTGTTGAGATGCTTAACAGATATCTTTGAGAGGTCTTGCAGATCTCCCAAGAGACTATTGGGCTCCTTTTCGAAAGAGAAGGATGCCCATCTTTCGACATACGGAAGATGGACGTCCTTCTCCCACGGTCGTCCGAATCAGTATAATCGAAAGCCGATTTTGGACAACCCCAACTGCACTCCGTCGCAGGGATGGCCAAAGTTCAAGGGGGCGTGTCGGAGGCGTAGCGAAGGCGGGACTTGGGCATGCCTAACACTTGGACATCCTTGACCCATAATGGAAAAAAAGAAGGATGTCCCTGACGAGCACTTGGATGTTTTCACCCGGACCTGTTTTTTATTACGACTAAGGCACAAAAAGGTGCCCGAACTGACCAGATGACCACTGGAGAGAATCGGGGATGACCTCCCATTACTCCCCCAGTGGTCACTAACCCCCTCCCACCCTCAAAACCATCTTTAAAAATATGTCTTGCCAGCCTCTATGCCAGCCTTAGTTGTCATACTCAGGTCCATGACAGCAGTATGCAGGCCCATGGAGCAGTTTTAGTGGGTGAGTGCACTTCAGACAGGCAGACCCAGGCCCATCCCCCCCCCTACCTGTTACATTTGTTGAGGAAATAGCGAGCTCTCCAAAACCCACCAGAAACCCACTGTACCCACATGTAGGTGCCCCCCTTCACCCGTAAGGGCTATGGTAGTGGTGTACAGTTGTGGGTAGTGGGTTTTGGGGGGGAGGATTTTGGGGGCTCAGCACACAAGGTAAGAGAGCTATGTACCTGGGAGCAATTTATGAAGTCTACTGCAGTGCCCCCTAGGTTGCCCGGTTGGTGTCCTGGCATGTCAGGGGGACCAGTACACTACAAGTGCTGGCTCCTTCCATGACCAAATGGCTTGCATTTGGTCGTTTCTAAGATGGACGACCTTGGTTTCGAAAATTGCTGAAAATCAGAGACGACCATGTCTAGGGATGTCCATCTCTAAGGACGACCAAATTTAAGGATTTGGACGCCCCTGACGGTATTTTCGAAATGAAAGATGGATGTCCATCTTGTTTCAAAAATACAGGTTTCCCCGCCCCTGGATCAGGACGTTCTGGAAGGACGTCCAAATCGAAACGTGGACGTCCCTTTCAAAAATCCCCCTCTATGCCTCCTATCACTAGAGCATCTCTCTATATAAAACGCACCTCCAACGTTCTAATGAAGCCTCCACAAGTCCCAACGTTCTAAATCCATGGTGGTGTAGATCAAAATTCGCCCATGAGTGTTTGCCCCGCCCTCGCGTCAAACGTGATGACATCGAGGGCGGAGCAATGGCACTCAACCAATTGCATCGCTACGCCCTCAACGTCATCATGTTTGACGCAAGGGAGGGGCAGACATCGATCTACACCACTACACAAACATTGGAACTTTCGGAGGCTTCAAAAGAACGCTGGAGGTGTGCTTTAAATAGAGAGATGAGAGATGAGGAAAACCAATAGGTGGCTGAAGGGGGGCAGGGGAGAGAGCACAATCGCTGGGTGGATGCAGAGGAGGAAGATGGGGGGGGGGGCAGGGACACAGCACAATCGCTGGGTGGCTGCAAGGGGGGCAGGGAAGAGAGCAGAATCGCTGAAGGGGGCCAGGGGACAGACCAGAATCGCTGGGTGGCTGAAGGGGGGGGGGGGGCAAGGGATACAGCAGGTTCGATGGGTGGCTGTAGGGGGGGCAGGAAAGAGAACAGATTTGCTGGGTGACTGGGGGGGCAGGGGAGAGACAGAAACGCTGGGTGGCTGCAGGGGGGCAGGGGGAGACAGCAGAATCGCACACACTCTCTGCCTCACACACACACTATCTGTCTCACAGACACACTCTCTCTCTGTCACACACACACACACACACACACTCACACGGTGCTGCAAACCACGCAGAGGGGGGGGGGAGAGGCAGGGAGACATGAAACCACAGGAGGGGGGATGGGGGAGGATGGAAGGGGAGGGGGTCCTTAGACCTCAAAGGGGGGAGGGGGTCCAGAGACCACAGAGGGAGGGGGAAGGTATCTCTGTCACACACACACTCTCTCTGTCACACACACTCTCTCAAAGTCAGTGTCTTTTTCTCTCTCACACAGTCTCTCACACAATGAGGCATATTTTCAAAGCACTTTGGGAGGCTAAGTTCCATAGCTTTCTATGGAACTTTGGGAGGCTAAGTGCTTTGAAAATATGCCTCTATGTCTCACACTGAATCACATTCACTCTCTATGTGTCACACAGTCGGTCTCACACACACTCTCGGTCTCACACACTCGCTCAAAATACACTCTTTTGGACTCACAGAGAGTCTGTGTATTGCACACATACTCTTGCACACTCTCTCACACACAGTGTATCTGTGTGCAACACACTCTCTCTCACAGTCACTGTGTCTCACATACACACTCGCACACACTCTCTGCCTCACACACACACACTTTCTGTCTCACGGACACACTCTCTGTCACACACACACACACTCGCACATTCACTCTCTCTCTCACTCACACAGTCACTCTCACACACATTCTCTCAAGCAAACATACTCCCAGGAAAACCTTGCTAGTGCCCGTTTCATTTGTCTCAGACATGGGCCTTATTTACTAGTATTATATAAGAACTGGGAACCAGCCTGAAGATGTATCAGCGGAAGTCTGTAATTAACTAACTTTCTAGAAAATTCCCAACAGGGGACTTTAATGCGAGCAACATTTAAAGTCACCTTTGCCCTTGAACCTGACTGTAGCTGGGTTCTGAGACTGTTTTTCCGCTGTAGAGATGTGTTGTTTCTGGGTCAGCATATATCTATATTTCCTGATTTCTCTAGATCCACACAAGTGAGGCACAAGGCATTCATAGCTTTGCGCCCACAAGTAGTGGCTCTGGGGGCAGTTTGTTTCCTTCAGTTTCCTTGTAAATTTTGTATTAAATTTGAGGGTATTAATTTTGTGTTTTTTGGTCCTCAACAACTTAAGAGTTTTATTGAAGGCAAAAAAGTTCCATCGAGTCTAGTGGTCACTGTTACCCCGTCCGTTTGAATTGAATTTCTGTGATTGGATTATTCCCCTTCAGTTGATTTCTTTTTTATCTGACTCTCCTGATGAGTTTATTTTATTTCCTTGTATTTACCTTCACTTCCTCCACATTTCTCTGGATTTGGAGTGATTTTTCGTCTTCTCCGTCCTCTTTCTTTCCTTTTTTTCCTGTTCTTGATAATATTGGTGTGTTTTTCCTCTGGAAAATTATGTAGCTATATAATTATGTTGTACCAATTATTGTCTTTCTTTTCAAGTTGTACTTGAAATATATTTTTGAAAATTTATAAATAAAATAATGAAAAAAAAAGAAAAAAAAAAGAAAAAAAAAGAATTTTCTATGATGTCATTGCCACTGAACATTTTGCACCAGAAGGGATGGAGTTATTAGAGTCTTTCTATGCACAGACAACACTTTTATTTTTAGGGTCTGACTGAGCTTTCCAAAAGCAGGATATAAGAAGCAAAGGAAAAGTACTCTACTTCCTGTATCCTCTCAGGAAGTCATGATCAATTCAAAAGAATTTCCCTAATATCTAGGCCTTGTCTTTTGGACCTGGTAATGCAACAGGTCAACAATTTCCCAACATAGCATTGGTAAATGTCACAAAAATCATGGCATCCATTATTGTGGGAAAATTATGTGCTTCATTTACCTTTGGGACTGTTACACGTACCAAATTTATCACAGCTTAGCACAGACCTCTTAATGTATTATTGGCATGGCAGTTGATGTTAATACAAGTTTTTTGGAATTTAAAGTAATGTCTGAGAATCCTACCCTGAAGAAAATATCTAGGAGTCTGACTGTTCTCTTAGCTGGAGCTTGTATGAACTTGAGGGGTTATTTCAGTGGAGTAGCTGAATGGCTGATTTGGGAGGGGGACTGAGCCCAAAGTGGGTGGGTATCATCAAATTTTCTCTCCACCCTTCATCCTCCCCCTTGGTATTCCGCACTTGTTTCCCTGCCTGAATGCAAAATATAAATACCCAAGTTGGGGGAATCCCCATGCCCTACCAACTGAAGACCTCCTTCTCTAGTCTGGCAGCTAGACCTCTCCAAGCTCTGCCGCAGGCGGCAGTATGCTGAGCTGCTGCCACTATTTCTGCCCCCCTCCCCCTGCATATGCCATGGTTTTGTGCAACAAAAATTTATCCAAGAGATTCTCAGACCTAAATAAATTTGTTGTGGACCAAAAAATGTATTTAGGTCTGAGAATCTCTCAGATAACTATTTGTTGTACTATTTCTCAATCTTAAAAAAAATCTTGTTATTACCACGCTATTATTTGAATGGTTTTTTGTGTGCATGTATAAAAACTGAGTATGCGGGGGGGGGGGGGGGGGGGGGGGAGGTGCACCAGCAGTGGCATAGCAGTGACAGCAGCTTGGGGACACTGTCTCTGCCAATGATAGTCAAAGTTTTGATGTCACCAAAGAACTGTACATCTTGTCTCTGCATTACTTTTCATTAAACCCCTGTATATACACATACAAGAATTAATACTGGCAACAGCAGACTTTTATGTGATCTATGTTTTGTTCTTCCAGGGGCATAGTTTGGGTGGAGGTCGGAAATACAAATCCATGCATAGGGCCTGAGTTTATATCAGGGTACCTATGTGAGAAGCCCACAAAGGTGCCTTTTTAAAACCAAGCAACATAGGCATCTATCTGCTTTTATAAAATAGACTCCCAAATCAACCCCAGAAGTGTGCAAATCAAATGCCCACATCTATATTTGATTCAAGACAGGTATAAATGCATGCGTGTTTTCTATATATAAATTATTTATAAAATAGGTGCATACATCACAACTCCATCCCTCTTTTGCCCAACTAGGCCTCTGGCAATACCTCCACATTGTATGCATTTAACTATTGTCAGTAGATGTACTTGTATGTATGTATACCACAGTACAATTCTATAAAAGATCTTCTCCTCATGTAAACCAGGCTTTACATGTGGACAAGCTTCACAAAAGCACACGTTTACACCTTCAGAGCAAATGTAAGTTTATGCGAGAGAATCTGTGTGTTACTACGGGTCGTTGTAGGAGCCTGTTTATAATTATGTAGCTATATAATTATGTTGTACCAATTATTGTCTTTCTTTTCAAATTGTACTTGAAATATATTTTTGAAAATTTATAAACAAAATACGGAAAAAAAAAGAATTTTCTATGATGTCATTACCACTGAACATTTTACACCAGAAGGGGAGGAGTTATTAGAGTCTTTCCATGTACACATAACATGATGCCTATGTGAAATTTTATAGGAAAATGTTTTATAAAATTACCCCACCTTCTTTATGATAAAAAGTTCTGGTAATTATTTTCAACCTGGAGAAGCCTAATTCTTAGTAAGTTATATCCTTTATTGAGCTATGGGTACAGAGAAAGCGGACTGACAGATGAAATGGGATCTTTGACTTAGGGGCCCTTTTACTAAGGTGCACTAACAGATTTAATGTGCACTAAATGATAAAACGTCCATAGGAATATAATGAGTGTCTTATCATTTATCACATACCAATTATTAGCGCACACTAAATCCATTAACACACTTTACTGAAAGGACCCCTTGGTTTCTTTGTTGTTATGTGTATACATGGCCATAGTAAAGAAGGGACCTGGATATGGTCTCTGGAGATTATTTTTACTGCAACATCTCTATATATAAAAGGCAATCCCAACGTTCTAATGAAGCCTCCACGGAAGTTGAGGCACCCGAGATATCCGGTGTGCCCCTGAGTGTCTGCACCGCCCTTGTGTCAAAACATGATGACGTCGAGGGCGGAGCAATGACACTCGAGGGACGAAACGGCACAGGCACGGAGACGGAAACGGAAATGGCACAGGCACGGAGGCGCAGCAAAAAAAAAAACTCTCCCCACACAGAGCGAACCATGAACAACGTCCGACGGTCACACGGAGGCAGGCAAGCAGCTCAGAGGGACAGAGGGAGGGGGCCCCTACCATTATAGAACCTTGCTAGCGCCTGTTTCATGGCGTTCAGAAACGAGCCTTTTTTCCTAGTCTTTATATATGATCTGGAAATTGGAATGACGAGTGAGTTGATTAAATTTACAGATGACAGAAAACTATTCAAAGTTGTCAAAACACATGCAGATTGTGAAAAATTGCAGGACGACCGTAGGAAACTGGAAGACTGGGCATCTAAGCAACAGATGAAATTTAATGTGGACAACTGCAAAGCGATGCACATTGGGAAGAACAATCCGAATCCTAGTTACCTGATGCTAGGTCCACCTTAGGAGTTAGCACTCAAGAAAAGGATTTAGGTGTCATTGTAGGTAATACGCTGAAATCTTGTGCCCAATGTGCGGCAGCGGCCAAAAAAACAAATAGGATGCTAGGAATTATTAGGAGAGAGATGCAAAATAAGACCAAGAATATTATAATGTCTCTGTATTGCTCCATGGTGCGACCTCACCTTGAATATTGTGTTCACCTTGAATATTGAATTCTGTTACAGTTTTCATTTCTACCACCCTCTCAGTGAAAAAATACTTCCTGACGTTATTTCTGAGTTGGCCTCCTTTCAACTTCATGTCCTCTAGTCTAACACCTTCCCATCTCTGGAAAAGGTTTGTTTGCGGATTAATACCTTTCAAATATTTGAATGTCTGTATTGTATCACCCCTGTTTCTCCTGTCTTCCAGGATATACATGTTTAGATCAGAAAGTCTCTCCTTGTATGTCTTGCTACATAAACCCCCTACCATTTTCGTCGCTTTTCTCTGAACCGCTTCAAGTCTGTTAACATCCTTAGCAAGATAAGGCCTCCAAAACTGAACGCAATACTCCAAGTGAGGCCTCACCAATGACTTGTACAAGGCCAGGGCATCAACACCTCTTTTCTTCAGCTGGTTAAACCCCTCTCTATGCAGCCTAACATCCTTCTGGCTGTGGCCACAATATTGTTGCACTGTTTCGTCACCTTTAGATCTTCAGACACCTTCACCGCAAGGTCCCTCTCCTGAGCCGAGTTTACCAATCTCTCCCCTCCTATCCTGTTTGTCTGTTTTGTATTTCTGCACCCCAAGAGCATCACTGTGCACTTCTTGGCATTAAATTTCAACTATTGCCAATTTGGGTGCCTAAGCTTCTACTAGCTGGTATATAAAAAATTCAATAAGATATTCAAGTAATACCAGAATTACATATGCATTATCTCAGCAGAAAATTTTTGTTAATTTTTATTTGTTTTTATTTTGCAGTGCTCAGTATGTGTTGCTGTGCCTATACGATTTGCCACGGTAGCTAATCAGCAATTCAATTTGAAAACATCACAGCACTGACCTACCTCCCTTCACCACCCTTATTAAATGCTGTTAAATATATAGTACGGGAGCAGGTCATTATGTCCACTTATTTCAAATCCTAAACGCTTTTGATGTAGAAAAGATGAAAGGTAGGACCCTCGTGGTGTTGTGCTGCTAGTGACCGTGGCTCTCAATCATCGTGTCTGTGCTCTGTGGTTTAAAAACAATTCTGAAGAACAAGCGTCTTTCCCAAAGTGAGACCACGTTTCGCCATTACCGGCATCATCAGGGGAATGTATGTTCCATACTCTAAAAAATTATTTTAAGATTAGAACAACACATAATGAGTTCAACTAAACTTTATATAACTATTACTCTAAGGTCAATAAGTGGTTATTACCTTACAGACGTTTCTCTTCAGATTTAAATATCGGCTCGCTAGAAAGGGAAAGGGAATTGGGACTTGATATACTGCCTTTCTGAGGTTTTTGCAACTACATTCAAAGCAGTTTACATATATTCAGATACTTATTTTTGTACCAGGGGCAATGGAGGGTTAAGTGACTTGTCCAGAGTCACAAGGAGCTGCAGTGGGAATCAAACTCAGTTCCCCAGGATCAAGTCCACTGCACTAACCACTAGGCTAATCGCCGCAAGCTTAGCCCTGCAATCAACAGCACGTACTGCCTGAACGTCAAGGTTTTATACTAATCACCAGCTGTCTGAAATCGGAAACACCCATTTCTTAAAGCAACCATTCAGTTTCTTTATTGAGGCCGTTAGGATGGACCATATCCCATTGGTATATAAATCTCTGTTCAATGTGAGTGAGTGTTGCAGAAATATCGCCCCCCCCCAGCGCATATGTACTTGAGCCAACACCACATATTTCAGATCCGATATCAAATGTTGTTGTTGTCCCCAATGGTCAACTAATGGAGCTTCCCTCTTGTTGATTCAGAGATTACTAATATGCTCACCTATACGCTGCTTGACTTTGCGTTTGGTTTGGCCAATTTACCATTTGAAACATGGACATCTGATCCCATACACTACTTGAGCTGTATTACAATCTGTATGCCCTCGTAGAAAATATCTAGTGCCAGTTCTTGGATTAATAATTGTTTGTGTCTCCAAAACATACGGGCAGTAAATGCAGTTTGAACACTGTATATGACCATCATTATCAGTCCTTGTATATGGTGTACTATGCCGAAAAATGGATATTTGTGCAAGACATTGCTGAAGGGTTGGAAGGAAAGGTTTGCCTTTTTGTGGATGACACGAAGATAGCCAATAGAGTGGATTCCACTACTCACCTTCCTTCCTCAGAGCCGTTTCCCTCTGCTGCCTGTCGTCCACCAGTTTCTAATCCAGTTCACCACTTTGGGTTCTAAGGTCAGCCTTTCAGCTTATTCACAAGTCTTCTATGAGGGACTATATCAAAGGCTTTGCTGAAATCCAAGTAGATTACATCTGGTGCACATCCTTTATTCAGTTCTTTGGTCACCCAGTCAATGAAGTCAAATCAAATTCATTTGGCAGGATTTTCCTTTGGTAAAAACCACGTTGCTTTGGATCTTGTAACCCGTTGGCTTCTGGAAAGTCAACTATCCTTTCCTTCAGCAGCAATTCCATTATTTTTCCTTCCACCGATGTGAGACTTACTGGCCTGTAGTTTCCCTGTCTCCGCTTTTGTGAAGAGGGACCACATCAGCTCTTCTCAATCCCTTGGAACCTCTCCCATATCTAAAAAACTATTAAATTAATCCTTAAGAGGTCCAGCTAGTACTTCTCTGAGCTCTCTCTCAGTATCCTGGGATGTATCCCATCCAGCCCCATAGCTTTCCCGACTTTCAGATTTTCAAGCTGTATTTATATTTTGTATTCAGGTGGGGGCAGGTGGCAGGGAGAAAAATTGGTGCCCACCCACGTTTGGAGTTCAGCTCTGCCCTCCCCTCCAATCAACTGTCTGGCTACGCCACTGAACAAGATACATGGAGGGGCATAATTGAAAGGGGCGCCCAGTCAAAAGCGAAAGTCACTATAAGAGTGGCCCTCTCTGCTATCTCTGACTTCTCCAAAATATCAGTCAGATTCAAATCCACATTTTCAGTCATAGAAGTCTTTTTAGAAATATAAGTCGCTTTTGATACCAACGGGTGGTTATCAGCAGGAATTTGCAAAATGTCTGAGAAATATCTCTTGAGGAGTTCAGCTGCAGATATATATGGTGTTTTTGGAAAATTAATCAATCGTAAGTTATTTTTGACTTAGACAGGAACAATATTTTGAAGTTGTATTTTCACCATATGTCAGATAATTTCTTGGGTTCTAGGATAAAATTTTTTCCTGACATTTCAAGGGAAACACAAGCCAGGCGCCGTGAGCTCTTGGCTTTTAAACCGAGAGTGGGACCTTTTTGGTCCGTTTCCCCTGTAAATGCTTTATTTCTTTAGATTCAAATAATTACCTTTTTCTTGAACCCAAGAAATTACAAGAATTTTTGGAATTAAGAGAACAAATGAAGAAGCCTCTTCAATAGCTTTCTGTAATTATTCCGCTACCGGCTGTAACTTCTAATTGACCCTCCTCCCTCTGAAAGAATAGTTAGTTCTATTCATGTGATTTTTCTTTTGTTAGTTATTTTCTTTCTTGGATCCACATGTTTGAGGTCAATTATTTCAAAATATTATATGTGGGGGTAAAATATATTGCTTTTTTTTTTTGAAATTTCCATTTCTGTACATTTATGATGGTTATTGTGAATGTAATAAATTAAAAGATAAATAAAAAAAATAGAAAGGGGCGCCCAAGTTTTCCTGAGGACATCCTCGCAGGTTGTCCGGCGAAGGGGCGGGGAAACCCGTATTATCGAAACAAGATGGGCGTCCATCTTTCGTTTCGATAATACAGTTGGGGCTGCCCAAATCTGGAAATTTAGGGCGACCTTAGAGATGGTCGTCCTTAGAGATGGTTGTCCCTGATTTTCGGCCATAATGGAAACCAAAGACGCCCATCTCAGAAACGACCAAATCCAAGCCATTTGGTCGTGGAAGGAGCCAGCATTTGTAGTGCACTGGTCCCCCTGACATGCCAGGACACCAACCAGGCACCCTAGGGGGCACTGCAGTGGACTTCACAAATTGCTCCCAGGTGCATAGCTCCCTTACCTTGTGTGCTGAGCCCCCCAAATCCCCACCCAAAACCCACTCCCCACAACTGTACACCACTACCATAGCCCTTAAGGGTGAAGGGGGGCACCTACATGTGGGTACAGTGGGTTTCGGGTGGGTTTTGAAGGGCTTACATTTAGCACCACAAGTGTAACAGGTAAGGAGGGGGATGGGCCTGGGTCCGCCTACCTGAAGTGCACTGCACCCACTAAAACTGCTCCAGGGACCTGCATACTGCTGTGATGGAGCTGGGTATGACATTTGAGGCTGGCATAGAGGCTGGCAAAAAATATTAAAATTTTTTTTAGGGTGGGAGGGGGTTAGTGACCACTGGGGGAGTAAGGGGAGGTCATCCTCGATTCCTTCCGGTGGTCATCTGGTCAGTTCAGGCACCTTTTTGAGGCTTGGTCATAAAAAAAATGAACCAAGTAAAGTCGGCCAAGTGCTCGTCAGGGACGCCCTTCTTTTTTCCTTTATTGGTCGAGGATGCCCATGTGTTAGGCACGCCCCAGTCCCACCTTTGCTACGTTTCCAACATGCCCCCATGAACTTTGGTCGTCCCCGCGACGGAAAGCAGTTGAGGATGCCCAAAATCGGCTTTCGATTATGCCAATTTGGGCGACCCTGGGAGAAGGATGCCCATCTCCCGATTTGTGTGGAAAGATGGGCACCCTTCTCTTTCAAAAATAAGCCTGATAGTCATCTGTGAATCCCAAAGTTAACGTATTCCAGTTAATAAATACAAAATAAAATATTTTTTTTCTACCTTTGTTGTCTGGACATTTTATTTTTCCTTCATGTTGGTTTCAGTTTTTCCATCTTCTGCTAATTTCCCTTCTGTCTTTCATTTATTTTATTTATTGCATTTGTATCCCACATTTTCCCACCTATTTGCAGGCTCAATGTGGCTTACGTAGTACCGTGATGGCGATCGCCAATTCTGGTATGAGAAATACAGAGTGGTATTGCGTTAGAGTTCATGAGTGACAGAGTAAATTAGGTAATCAAGGAGGGAGAGTTAAGTTTTGACCAGTTCTAGTATAGGTTTCATTGTGTTGCAGGGTTCAGGTGTTTAAGTTGGATCGTTATGGTATGCCTTTTTGAACAAGTTGGTTTTTAATGATTTCCGGAAGTTTGTTAGGTCGTGCATTGTTTTCATGACGTTTGGTAGTGCATTCCATAGTTGCGTGCTTATGTAGGAGAAGCTGGATGCATAGGTTGATTTATATTTTAGTCCTTTGCAGCTTGGGTAGTGGCGATTTAGGTATGTGCGTGTTGACCTTTTAGTATTTCTGGTTGGTAGGTCTGTGAGGTCGGCCATATATGTATCCCGGGGCCTCACCATGAATAATTGGTTAGCAAGCTAATCTGTGTTGATAATTTAATGTTAACCAATTATCAGCATTAATTGGCGTTAATTAGAATTTACATGCAGAATTGTCTTAAGCATATTCTGTAACGTGGTACGTGTAAATTCTAAGTTGCATGGTTGAAAAGTGGGCATGGCCATGGGTGTGGAATGGGTGGATCATGGGCATGTCTAAAATCTATGCGCATTGTTATAGAACATACCCAGTCCACCCTAGGTCCAGGTCATTCAGGTCACTCCAGGTCATCCAGAAGTAAATATTTAACTATTAAAAAAGAGATCCATATCTACTATGTTACTATGTTTTCAGTATCTATGTCCGGGTCTTTCTCTTAACACATCTGTGTTTGGATTTGATTAGAACTCTGTTGATTTGTTTTGAGATTTGACTTCAAAGAATTCATTAATACATTTTTTTTGTTTTTGAACACTCAGATTAGCTGGATTTATATCTTTGGTGAGTGATTGAGCTGATATTGCAGTGATGTGTTTCATAGAATGAGGATCCTGGAAAAGTTCTTTTCCTCTGCCCATCAAGGCCCCAAGAATATGAGTCATAGGATGGAGGGCCCTATCTCCATCAAGGCCAACAGGATAAGGTATCCCAGGGGTTACATAAACATGAAGTAAAGTTCCAGCTTTTGAAACCCTCTTGTCCTTGGGCGGTCCAAAAACAAAACTCAGGACTGACCTGAGGTAGGCTCAGGTTTTTCTAGGCTATGGCATGGAGGTTTGGACTTTCCTTGACCCACATTTTCATAGAAATGCACAAGGCCACATCTAATCCAGACAGCATTGGTCCAGTCTGCTTGGAGAATATTCATATTTAATATCAACCAACTTGTTTACTCCTAATTCATTTTAGGTTTTACAGCCCATATCAGGTCAGATATAATTATATCCCCCCTTATAGTATATGAGTAAGCTATCATATTTAATTGGTATCCCTTTTCATGTATTGAAGAGGGTAATGGCAATATGAAATTCAAACTATCTAAAATGGCTCATGTACATTCACATCCACTGAAAGTGAAGATTTATGTCACCTAACAATAAATTGTAATGAGGGTTTAAAACAGCTTTACCAAAATCATAAAAATCATTTTTGGCAACTTTCCATTTGCTTGGCGGACAATAAAATAAAATGCAATTTAAAAAACTTAATAATAGAGTCATATAAGCCGCATTGAACCTGCTATGAGTGGGAAAGTGCAGGGTACAAATGTAACAATATAGTAAACTTTACTTTTGTTGAACAAGTGCTGATTTTGGACTTATTTCAACCACAGGATTCTTCTTTTGGTTTTTCCAATGTAAGGAAGTCAAGAACAATTTACCTGTGTTACACAAAACAAGATTTATATGATTGTTATGTTTTAAAAATAGCAATTTGTAGACACAGAGTGTTGGTGGACCAAAAATAACAGTGAAAAAGTCAACTGTCTGAGGCTTTGGGAGGTAGTTGAGCAAGCCAAAACTGAAATCTATAAATAGAAACAATAACAAGATTATCATGTTGGAGCTGTCCACTGTCTGTGACATTATGTAAAAATAAGAAATTTCTCCGAAATCATAAAATTAAATAGAGCTTCCTTTCTCTATTTCCTCTTATTGTTTCTCTCTGATGATAGTTATGTGGTACAGGACTTCCTACTTGAACAGCCTCAACTAGAAATGTATTTCGTAAAACGGTCCTTTTACTAAGCTGCAGTAAAAAGTGGCCTTACACGGGTTTTTCCCACACACTACGTCCATTGTTACCACAGCCGTAAAATGGCCAATTTTCCATTTTCTCAATTAATGACCATGCACTAATTTTGCGATTAGCACACAGCCATTAACAAAAATTAATGCGTGAGCACTTACCTACACTTATTATGTAGGCGGTAAGGGCTCATGCGCTAATCCTGCGCTAATCAGTTAGCATGCAGCAATATAGCTGTGCTAACTGATCAACACAGAAATGCCCACTTTGCACCCCCCAGCATGCCCCCCTCTGTGGAGAGAATAAAAAAAATTTAGCATGCATTTTGCGCAGACAGATCACAAACTTACTGCAGGACTCTTGAGCGTGTCCTGCAGTAAGCTATTTTAAGCTGCAATAAGCATGTGCTAGCACTTACTGTGGCTTAGTAAAATAAGCCCATAGTAATAATAATAATAACAATAATAATAATAGTAATAATAAATTGGTCTTATATCATGCTAATGCCTCACAGTTCAAAATGGGTTACACAGTCAAAGAGACCAGAACAATCTTCTGGGAATGCAAAAAAGATAAATATTAATCACAGATAATTTGGTGTAAAACAAAATTTCTGGAACAACCGAGTTTTAATCCTTTTCCTAAAAATAGAATAAGATTGGGAAGCATAAAAAATATCAGCAAAATCTTTCCAATGTCTGGCAGCCTGAAAGGCCAATGTTAATTCGAATAGACGGTCTCCTCTTCCTCTTTCACCTTGCCCTCTGAGCCACAGGAAAGTGGAAATGATCATAAAAATAATCAGGCGCCAAACCATGCATGATTTTGAAGAGGAAACAAGCTAATTTGAAAAGAACCCTAGCCTCGATAGGCAGCCAACATATAATGACAAAATGCACAGAGCTAAATGTCAGGCACTGATGTAAAACTGTAAGAGGACTTTAGTTGAACATATGCAATATGAATGCAGCCATTCTCTGTGGATATAGAAATAGAAACACAGTGTTGACAGAAAAGGACCATCTTATAAGCTCATTAGGGTAGGGACATATTGCATTGGCTTACTTATCACCACTGTACAGTACTGCTTACATCCAATAGCACTGTATAAATAAGTATTATTATCTTGTCCACTCAGGGAGAGATTCTATATATGGCGCCTAAAAAATCTAAGCATATTCTATAATCAGCGCCTTGATTATTGAATAAGCTTAGTTGATATTTCAGCGCCTAAAATTACGCGCATCCATTTACATCAATGAAAGTGTGGCGTAAATCCCAGCACGTAGACTTACACAGACTGGGCCATATTCTATAACTACACACATAAATTTCGGAATACTCACGAAACGCCTATTTCCCCACCTATAACCACGCTTCTTTTTGCCTGTGCGCATTAGAAGTTTGGCGCACTTTATTACATAGTAACGTTAGTAACATAGTAGATGACGGCAGAAAAAGACCCGCACGGTCCTCCAGTCTGCCCAACAAGACAACTCACGTGGGCTACTTTTTGTGTATATCCTACTTTGATGTGTACCTGTGCTCTTCAGGGCACAGACCGCATAAGTCTGCCCAGCACTATCCCCACCTCCCAACCACCATCCCCTCCTTCCAACCACCGGCTCTGGCACAGACCGTATAAGTCTGCCCAGCACTATCCCTGCCTCCCAACCACCAGTCCCGCTTCTCACAGATTACGCTTAGCGAGTTCTGCATGTAAATTCAAAGCAGTGCCAGTTAGTGCTCATTATTGCTTGTTAAGTGCTGTTATCAGTGCTCATTAGCTTGTTAAACTTGTTAAGTTATGTGCATTTTTATAGAATCTGTGCCGATTTCAGCATCAATCTCTAGGTGCGCTATGTAGATGTGCCGTCATAGAGTCTGCTTAATGATTGATCCCATCCTGCCCTTCTACTGACATTAAGCTCCTTTTACATGTGTTCAATGCATAGTTGAATTCTGTCATTGTATCACTTCCTATGGCAGGTGACCACCATCCTGTCAATGTGAAAAATAGGACTGGGGTTTTGTTAAAGATATGCACTTTTCTAGAGCTCAGGTCTTTTCCTACTTTATTGGACATTTGTGAGATGGCAAACAACCTGTGTGTCTATTAAAAGCATGTGTATTGGTAATTGGATGAATTGCTAGAAGGATGGTATCTTTTGGTTATATAGAGGGGCATAATCGAACGGGGCTGGCCATCTCCAATGACGGCCCCATTAAGTGGCGTACTCGACTATTATCGAAACAAGATGGCCGACCATCTTTCGTTTCGATAATACGGTTGGGGCCGGCCAAATCTCAGCATTTGGGCAGCCCTTAGAGATCACCTGCGTTAGAGATGGCCGCCATTGGTTTTCGCCGATAATGGAAACTAATGACGGCCATCTCAAACCCGGCCAAATCCAAGTCATTTGGTCGTGGGAGGAGCCAGCATTTGTAGTGACCTGGTAGGACACCAACTGGGCACCCTAGGGGACACTGCAGTGGACTTCAGAAATTGTTCCCAGGTACATAGCTCCCTTTCCTTGTGTGTTGGGCCCCCCAAACCCCACTACCCACAACTGTACACCACTATCGTAGCTCTTAGGGGTGAAGGGGGCATCTACATGTGGGTACAGTGGGTTTTGGGGGGGGGGTTGGAGGGCTCACATTTACCACCACAAGTGTAACAGGTAGGGGGGGATGGGCCTGGGTCCGCCTGCCTGACGTGCACTGCACCCACTAAAAACTGCTCCAGGGACCTGCATACTGTTGTCATGGAGCTGGATATGACATCTGAGGCTGGCATAGAGGCTGGGAAAAGTGTATTAAAATTTTGTTTTTGGGTGGGAGTTTGTTGGTGACCACTGGGGGAGTAAGGGGAGGTGATCCCCGATTCCCTCTGGTGGTCATCTGGTCAGTTCGGGCACCTTTTCAAAGCTTGGTCGTGAACAAAAAGGGACCAAATAAAGTGGGCCAAATGCTCGTCAGGGCCGGCCTTCTTTTTTCCATTATCGGCCAAGGCCGGCCATCTGTTAACCATCCCCCGCCCTGCCTTCGGTACACTGCCGACACGCCCCCTTGAACTTTGGCCGGCCCTGCGATGGAAAGCAGGTGAAGCCAGCCAAAATCGACTTTCAATTATACCGATTTGGCCGGCATTAGGAGAAAGCCGGCCATCTCCTGATTTGTGTTGGAAGATGACTGGCCTTCTCCTTCGAAAATAAGCAGGATAGTAAGTGCAGCCATGATATTTAGAAGCACATTGTTTGACATAGAAAATTCTTGCAATGTATTTTTGGGTTTTGCTGTCTGTCTTAGGGTCCCTTTTACAAAGGTGTGCTAGCATTTTTAGCGTGCACTAAAAATAAGCATGCACTAACTGTGTAGGTGCCCACATGAATATTATGGGTGTCCACATGGTTAGCACACATTAAAAATGCTAGGGCACCTTTGTAAAAGACCCCCTTAGTGAATTGGAGGCCATCTATATAAAACAAAAGTATAAATATGTCTTCTTAGCTTTTCACAAAATATAGAAAGGCATGTTTTCTTTCTTTGATATTTTGTATTTTTCTTTTGTTTCTTTATTGCAATTACAGTTGTCCAACAATTTCAGTCCTTGCAACTAATTCTGTGCATATAATAATGTAGTACTACAGAGTGAAAGAGAAGCCTCATGGTTAGAGCAACAGGCTGTGAACCAGAGAGACTAAGTTTAAATCCCACTGACACTCCTCATGGCTTTAGGCAAGCTACCTAACCCTCTATTTCCTCAACTACAATTGTAAGTCCTCTGAGGACGAGGAAATAACCTACTGTACCTGAATGTAATTCACCACTGGAAAAGCATGAGTTAAATACTAAAAAACAAAACAAAACTTTTATCTTCAGAAGTCTCAGTGTAGTACCAGTGAGCAGAACCAGAGAGAAGTAGATTTCATCATTCATGTTTCCAAAGTAAGAGCTATCATTGTAAAGATTTTTAAGATGTGAGTTGGATAAAACATGCTATGTAATAATAATAATAATAAAACAAACTAATATGAAAGACAAATCAGCAGACTTTTCCAACCTCATTGGGTATTCCAGAACTGTAAGAGATAAGAATATAATAATTGCCATATTGGGACAGACCAGAGGTCCAATAAGCCCAGTATCCTGTTTCCAGCAGTGGCTAATTCAGGTCACAGGATTAGACAGGATCCCACAAAATAGATGGATTAGAAACATAGAAACATGACGGCAGATAAAGGCCATATGACCCCTCCAGTCTGCCCATCCTCTGTAACCCCCAATTCTACCTGTTCCTAAGCAATCCCACATGCTCATCCCACGCCTTTTTAAATTCTGGAACAGTCCTAGACTCCACCACCTCCACCGGGAGGCTATTCCACACCTCCACCACCCTTTCTGTGAAATAGTACTTCCTTAGGTTACTCCTAAACCTATTCCCTCTTAACTTTATCATATGCGCCCTCATTCCAGAGCTCTCCTTCATTTGAAAAAGGCTCTCTTCCTATACATAAATGCCCTTGAGATATTTAAATGTTTCTATCATGTCTCCTCTCTCCCTCCTCTCTTCCAGCGTATACATGTTGAGGTTCATAAGCCTGTCCCTATAATTTTTGTGTTCAAGACTGCTTACTAATTTTGTAGCCGCCCTCTGGACCGACTCCATCCTGTTTATATCTTTCCATAGGTGCGGTCTCCAGAACTGCACGCAGTACTCCAAATGAGGCCTCACCAGAGACTTATACAACGGCACTATCACCTCCTTTTTCCTGCTGGTCATGCCTCTCTTTAAGCATCCTTCTGGCTTTGGCCATCGCTTTTTCTACCTGTTTGAAAGCTTTAAGGTCATCAGACACAATCACCCCTCCCGCTCTTCCTTCGTACACTGCATGCTGCTTGCTCCCAGAGATAAGGAGTGGATTTTATATAGTAACATAGTAGATGATAACAGATAAAGACCTGTATGGTCCATCCAGTCTGCCCAACAAGATACCATGTGTAATGAGTTTATGACGTGATACTTCATTTGTATACCTGATCTTGATTTGTCCTTGCCATTTTCAGGGTATAGACTGTAGAAGTCTGACGACACTGTCCTTGTTCTAAATTTCTGAAGTTGTTGAAGCCCCTGAAAAGCTTTGTAAAAAGGGGGGGGGGGGGGGGGTTAGCATACTTCAACTGTAAATAAATGATGCCCCACAGCTATGGAATGCACTACCTACAGATCTGAAAACAATCAGCGAAACAACTATCTTTCGCAAATCTCTGAAGAGATATTTCTTCAACAAAGCCTACAATGAGAACCGATAACCTCACTAATCCACCTCAGCAACCCACAAAGCTATGAAAACCCACCTTCCACGACTACCCTAATCACTCTCTTCCTTCTTCTCTCTTCCCTTACGTAATCTCTGCACAACACTAACTGTATCTGATATTCTGGAATGACAATGTTAACAAAACTATGTAAGCCACATTGAACCTGCAAATAGGTGGGAAAATGTGGGATACAAATGCAATAAATAAATAAAATCATTTATTAACAGTTCACGTGTGCTAACACCATTAACATATGCTAATTACTACAGGAGCTGTGTTATAAAAAGCATAAATTGAAGTCCTAACTATTCCTAGTTAGCTATGCAGGTAAGGCACTGAATATGATCTACTACTGGTTAGCTTCAGTAATCACCAAACAGCTGGATATTCGGTGCTGATGGCAGGTCTAATTTAGCTGACTGCTTCCTGCTGAATATTTATTTATTTGTTGCATTTGTATCCCACATTTTCTCACCTATTTGCAGGCTCAATGTGGCTTACATTATGCCGTAGTGGCGATCGCCATTATCGGAATGAGAAATACAGAGTGGTATTGCATTAAAGTTCATAAGTGACAGAGTACTTTAAGCAGTCAGGTATAGAGAGTTCATTTCCGGAATGAGAAATAAAGTGGTATTGCGTTAAAGTTCAATGGTGACAGAGTAAATCAAGCAATCAAGTATCAAGGGTTCAGTTTTGTCCTGTTCTGGTATAAGTTTCGTTATCTGGAATTTAGGATCGATCATTGTGGTATGCCTTTTGGAACAGGTTGGTTTTTAGTGATCAGACTGTGTGCTTATAAATTTAGGATTTCCATTCATTTACATATTTGAGCCTTGTTCTAAAAATCAGTTCAAGTTCTAACTCCATCCCCCTACATCTGCTCCAGTTCCCACCCACTTTTTATGCTTTTAAATTTATGATTTTAATAAAATGTTCTGCATAATTTAGGCATTCAGCCCTAATAAATGTTCAAAGAGACAATTTAGGAGCACAGCTCTCAAAGGGGCCCTTTAACAAAAGGGCAGAAGGGTCAGCACTGGCTTGGTGTGTGGCAATTCATCTGTACCGCCGGGCTCCCAGGGGAGAGTGGCGGTAGTTCAGACTCCCACCGCACGCCAATTCCGGTGCTAGAAAATATTTTAAAATTTACTAGCTCCAGGGGTGTGGCCGGCGATAATTGGACAGTGCCGTACACTGCCTGGTTACTGCCGGACTACCGCCGAATCCCCTACCACTACCTAAATAGGAGGCAGTAAGGGCTCCCCAAGGAAATGGCCATGCGGCAAGTGTTTAAATTACCACACAGCCATTTCCTTCCTTAAAAGAAAAAAAGACTTTTGCCAGTGGTGGTAAAAGGGGGGCCTCGGCATGCGGCATACCCGAGTGCTACTGCTGACACCACTGCAGGGCCCTTTTTACTGCCATTTAGTAAAAGGGGGCCCAAAGTTAGGAGAACAAATTTTTTTGAGTACTGAGTCAAATAATTTTATTAACGAATTTATCTCATGCACCCACCCCTAGGACAACTCCTCATTTATAGTCAGTTATTGTAATTAGGGTAACAAGCAAGGAGTGCTCTTACAGAGTTTTAAATACATTTCATTACCATCTAAGAAGAAAATACTAAATAAATCATACAATATACTATATAAAGTAAAAGACACTTTTATATTAGGCTAATATCCTTAATACTGTAGCAAGTTTTAAATTATTGATAAACTCAAAAAACACTAAGATGGAGTCAGCAGTCCAGCAGTGAGAGGGGTGCTATCCAGTCTTTTGCATTGAGTGTCACATGTATGATTATCTCCCAGTTGGTGAGATGTCATATGTTTGCGCCCGATGCAAAGAGCTCCTAGCTCTTAGAGAAATTGTCCGTTCTCTTGAGGCTAGAGTAGCAGACTTGGTGGAGCTGAGAGAGACAGAGAGGTACATAAAGGAGACCTACAGGGATGTTGTAGAGAAGTCCCACCTCCAGTCTAGTAGCCCTTGTGCTACCTTGGAGGAGGGAGGTCTCCTAGAAGGAAAGCATCACCCTGGTGAAGTAGGAAGTTCTCCTGTAGCCAGGACCTGCCCACCAGGGGATGTACTATCCTCTCGCACCGAGGATATGTCTCCAAGTGCTACCCGGTAGTTGGTGATTCGATCATTAGGCATATAGATAGCTGGGTGGCTGGTGGACGTGAGGATCGCCTGGTGACTTGCCTGCCTGGTGCGAAGGTGGCGGACCTCACATGTCACCTAGATAGGATTCTAGATAGTGCTGGGGAGGAGTCCTCTGTCTTGGTACATGTGGGTACCAATGACATAGGAAAATGTGGGAGAGAGGTTCTGGAAGCCAAATTTAGGCTCTTAGGTAGAAAGATCAAATCCAGATCCTCTAGGGTAGCATTTTCTGAAATGCTACCTGTTCCACGCGCAGGGCCCAAGAGACAGGCAGAGCTCCGGAGTCTCAATGCGTGGATGAGATGATGGTGCAGGGAGGAGGGTTTTAGATTTGTTAGGAACTAGGCAATATTCTGGGGAAGGGGGAGCCTATTCCGAAAGGATGGGCTCCACCTTAACCAGGATGGGACCAGGCTGCTGGCGTCGGCATTTAAAAAGGAGATAGAGCAGCTTTTAAACTAGAAATGGGGGGGAAGGCCGACAGTCGCTCAAAAGCGCATGGTTCGGGAAAAGGTATCTTGCAAAGATACCTCACAAACAGGGAAGATAGGGTTTCTGGATAGTGAGGTTGCACAACAGACTGTGGTAGGCCAGGTGCCCTTAAATACAACTAAAGATCAGACAAAAGATGGCAAATCAATAGTGTCAGGTACTAAGCATCATGCAAATAGGAACAACAAGCATACTCTGAAATGTCTATATGCAAATGCTAGGAGTCTAAGAAATAAGATGGGAGAGTTGGAATATATTGCACTAAATGAAAAATTGGATATAATAGGCATTACTGAGACCTGGTGGAAGGAGGATAACCAGTGGGACACTGTCATAGCAGGGTACAAAATATACCGTAGTGATAGGGTGGACAGGACTGGTGGAGGGGTAGCATTGTATATTAACGAGAGCCTTGACTCAGATAGATTACAATTTCAGCAGGACACAAGTCACACCTTTGAATCATTGTGGGTTGAAATTCCATGTATAAAAGGGAAAAAAACGGTGATAGGAGTGTACTACCGTCCGCCTCGCCAGGACGAGCAGGTAGACACAGAAATGATAAAAGAAATCAGAGACGCGAACAAAATGGGCAATGTGATAATAATGGGTGACTTCAATTATCCGAATATAGACTGGGTAAATGTAACATCGGGACACGCTACAGAGGTACAATTCCTTGATGAAATCAAGGACAGCTTTATGGAGCAGCTGGTGCAGGAGCCAACGAGAGAAGGAAAAATTCTAGACTTGGTCCTTAGTGGAGCGCATGATCTGGTGAGGGACGTTATGGTACTGGGGCCGCTTGATAACAGTGATCATAATATGATCAGTTTTGATATCGACCTTGAAGTAACTGTACACAGAAAGTCAAATACGTTAGCGTTTAACTTTAAAAAAAGGAGACTATGATAAAATGAGAAGAACGGTAAAAAAAAAACTTAGGGGGGCAACTGAGAGAGTAAAAACTGTACAACAGACATGGACGCTGTTCAAAAATACCATCCTGGAGGCCCAGGCCATACATATTCCACGAATTAGAAAAGAAAGACGGAAGTCCAAAAGACAGCCGGCCTGGTTGAAAAGTGAGGTGAAGGAAGCTATTAGGGCTAAAAGAAACGCCTTCAGAAAATGGAAGAAGGAACCGTCTGAAAATAACAAGAAGCAGCATAAGGAGTGTCAATGCAAATGCAAGGCGCAGATAAAGAAGGCCAAGAGGGATTAAGAAAAAAAGATAGCATTAGAGGCAAAAAAAACATAGTAAAATTTTTTTTCGGTATATTAAAAGCAGGAAGCTGGCAAAAGAATCAGTTGGGCCGCTGGATGACCGAGGGGTAAAAGGGGCGATCAAGGAAGACAAAGACATAGTGGAGAGACTGAATGAATTCTTTGCTTTGGTCTTCACCGAGGAAGATTTGGGTGGGATACCGGTGTCGGAAATGGTATTTCAAGCGGACGAGTCGGAGAAACTTACTGACTTCACGGTAAACCTGGAGGATGTAATGGGGCAGTTCAGCAAACTGAAGAGTACCAAATCTCCTGGACCGGATGGTATTCATCCTAGAGTATTTTATTTATTTATTTTTTATTTGTATCCTGCGCTTTCCCACTCACTCATGGCAGGCTCAATGCGGCTTAGGTACTTATTTGTACCTGGGGCAATGGAGGGTTAAGTGACTTTCCCAGAGTCACAAGGAGCTGCCTGTGCCTGCAGTGGGAATCTAACCCAGTTCCCCAGGACCAAAGTCCACCACTCTAACCACTAGGACACTCCTCCACTCCACTCCTACTGATAGAACTGAAAAATGAGCTTGCGGAGCTACTGCTAGTGATATGCAACTTATCCTTAAAATCGAGCGTGGTACCGGAAGATTGGAGGGTGGCCAATGTAACAGCGATTTTTAAAAAAGGCTCCAGGGGAGATCCGGGAAATTATAGACCGGTGAGTCTGACGTCCGTGCCGGGGAAAATGGTAGAGGCTATTATTAAAAACAAAATTACAGAGCACATCCGAGGACATGGATTACTGAGACCAAGTCAGCACGGCTTTTGTGGGGGAAATCTTGCCTGACCAATTTACTTCAATTCTTTGAAGGAGTAAACAAACATGTGGACAAAGGGGAACCGGTTGATATTGTGTATCTGGATTTTCAAAAGGCGTTTGACAAGGTACCTCATGAAAGGCTACAGAGGAAATTGGAGGGTCATGAGATAGGAGGAAATGTCCTATTGTGGATTAAAAACTGGTTGAAGGATAGGAAACAGAGAGTGGGGTTAAATGGGCAGTATTCACAATGGAGAAGGGTAGATAGTGGGGTTCCTCAGGGGTCTGTGCTAGGACCGCTGCTTTTTAATATATTTATAAATGATTTAGAGATGGGAGTAACTAGCGAGGTAATTAAATTTGCTGATGACACAAAGTTACTCAAAGTTGTTAAATCGCGACAGGATTGTGAAAAATTACAAGAGGACCTTACGAGACTGGGAGACTGGGCGGCTAAATGGCAGATGACGTTTAATGTGAGCAAGTGCAAGGTGATGCATGTGGGAAAAAAGAACCCGAATTATAGCTACGTCATGCAAGGTTCCACGTTAGGAGTTACGGACCAAGAAAGGGATCTGGGTGTCGTTGTCGATAATACACTGAAACCTTCTGCTCAGTGTGCTGCTGCGGCTAGGAAAGCGAATAGAATGTTGGGTATTATTAGGAAAGGTATAGAAAACAGGTGTGAGGATGTTATAATGCCGTTGTATCGCTCCATGGTGTGACCGCACCTTGAGTATTGTGTTCAATTCTGGTCGCCGCATCTCAAGAAAGATATAGTAGAATTGGAAAAGGTGCAGAGAAGGGTGACTAAAATGATAGCGGGGATGGGACGACTTCCCTATGAAGAAAGATTAAAGGAGGCTAGGGCTATTCAGCTTGGAGAAGAGACGGCTGAGGGGAGACATGATAGAGGTATATAAAATAATGAGTGGAGTGGAATAGGTGGATGTGAAGTGTCTGTTCACACTTTCCAAAAATGCTAGGACTAGGAGGCATGCGATGAAACTACAGTGTAGTAAATTTAAAACAAATCGGAGAAACTTTTTCTTCACCCAATGCATAAACTCTGGAATTCGTTGCCAGAGAACATGGTGAAGGCGGTAAGCTTAGCAGAGTTTAAAAAGGGGTTGGACGGTTTCCTAAAGGACAAGTCCATAAACCGCTACTAAATGGACTTGGGAAAAATCCACAATTCCAGGAATAACATGTATAGAATGTTTGTACGTTTGGGAAGCTTGCCAGGTGCCCTTGGCCTGGATTGGCCGCTGTCGTGGACAGGATGCTGGGCTCGATGGACCCTTGGTCTTTTCCCAGTATGGCATTACTGGGCGTTAGGAGTTACGGATCAAGAAAGGGATCTGGGTGTCGTCGTCGATGATACGCTGAAACCTTCTGCTCAGTGTGCTGCTGCGGCTAGGAAAGCGAATAGAATGTTGGGTGTTATTAAGAAGGGTATGGAGTCCAGGTGTGCGGATGTTATAATGCCGTTGTATCGCTCCATGGTGCGACCGCACCTGGAGTATTGTGTTCAGTACTGGTCTCCGTATCTCAAAAAAGATATAGTAGAATTGGAAAAGGTACAGCGAAGGGCGACGAAAATGATAGTGGGGATGGGACGACTTTCCTATGAAGAGAGGCTGAGAAGGCTAGGGCTTTTCAGCTTGGAGAAGAGACGGCTGAGGGGAGATATGATAGAAGTGTATAAAATAATGAGTGGAATGGATCGGGTGGATGTGAAGCGACTGTTCACGCTATCCAAAAATACTAGGACTAGAGGGCATGAGTTGAAGCTACAGTGTGGTAAATTTAAAACGAATCGGAGAAAATTTTTCTTCACCCAACGTGTAATTAGACTCTGGAATTCATTGCCGGAGAACGTGGTACGGGCGGTTAGCTTGACGGAGTTTAAAAAGGGGTTAGATAGATTCCTAAAGGACAAGTCCATAGACCGCTATTAAATGGACTGGAAAAATTCCTCATTTTTAGGTACAACTTGTCTGGAATGTTTTTACGTTTGGGGAGCGTGCCAGGTGCCCTTGACCTGGATTGGCCACTGTCGGTGACAGGATGCTGGGCTAGATGGACCTTTGGTCTTTCCCAGTATGGCACTACTTATGTACTTATGTACTTATGTACTTATGTACATTTAAGATATCCTGAAATTTTAATTGGCTATGGATTCCCAAGACAGGTTTTAGAAGCCTTGTCTTAGGCAAAAATAGCCAAGAAGTGTTCATTTTTATGAGAAAGGGAGCATAATTTAATATGGGATATCTAGGAAGTATAACAGAACATAGAACCTTTTCTAACATACATATAGTTCCACCACAGAATCACATGTATTTGGTGAGATACATAATTGAAGAAGCCATGTTACAAAAGTAAACATCCAGATAAGACTGTGTGGTCATGCACTGGCATGGCAGGGATGGAAGAGCTGAGCTGGGACCAGACTATATCTCCCTCTGTAACACTCCTTCACTGGCTGTGATTAAGGCTCAAACAAATGGCTTTGAAACAAGTCTTTATTAAAGCAAAATTCAGTATCCATAATACTGGAACAATAGGGTCCCAATACTCTTTCATTGCAGCTTTATCCAGTTGTATTTCATGTGGTGACAAATGGACTCTCAAAATAAACACAGTCTCTGTATCAGGTTTCAATAACTGGCAGCATAAACTCTTAAAGTTCATTCACCAGAAAATTGTATCTCGGCAATCCAGGCTTGGGATCATTCAACATTTACAGACTTCCTTTAATTTGTTTCCCTTTTCCATCCAGTTTAGCTCAACTTTAGAGGCTTCCTTTGGGCCTGCCATTGCTGCCTTAATCAGTTATATTAGTCCAGCATAGGTAAACAGCAGGCCCACCAAGAGACAAAGCCGGGCCCGGGGCAGGGCCGCTGTAGCAGTTACTGCCGGTGCCCCAAATTCAGGCTGCTGGTGCCCCCACACCCCCACTCGGGTCACCCCTGTCCCCCTACATGGGCTGCTGCTGCCCCCTGTTCCCTACCATGCTGCGTCTGCTCCTCCCTTGGTCTGTCATGCTCCTGCTCCTGTGTGCCGGGACCAGGTTAACACATTAACATGATCACCTGGGTCCCAACACACAAGAGCAGGAGAGAGACAGACCCCGTAGCTGAGCCTCCCTTGGAGGCTGGGCCCAGGGAATCTTGCCCCCCCCCCCCCCCCCCCCTTAGCGGCCCTGCTGTACAGCAACAACAAAAAATGACAGCCAGATTGCAGCTTCAAATACAAATGCTTTAACCTTTCCAGGCTGCTTTTCTGTTCACTGGTGAGGTCCTCCCACTGACTTTCCAAACAGATGGTCTCTTTTAAAGTTCAGCCTTCATTTGGCAATTCACTATATTCAGAGATCCTTTCCTATATATATATAAGGCATGTCGGTGAGTTCAAAGCCAAACCCCATGGCTTCTCATTCTGGAGCTAGGAGTCTCTCAAAGGGAGAAGGGTATTCTATATGTTAGCAATGCTTTCACTTTCTTTTTTTGGGACCCTGTCAGTACCCATCCTTCTTGTCAGGGACCTCTCCCCTGAGACTTTCACCAATTCTGTGGGTTATAACATATAAGTGATTTTTTTTCCTTATGAGGGTAAATTTATAACTGACAGCCTGGTTTGAATGGTTAAAAAAGGAAATTTGACCTTATCACACTGCTCCTGAAAGCAGAACATTGGTTAGCAGTTGAATCCTGCCTCATCTATAAAAATTTGACTTTGGTTCCTACATCATCTGTAAAAATTTTGACTTTGGTTAACGAAGAGGGGCATTTTTGATATGACTCCTTATGTGGTGCTTAGCCCCTCCCAGTGCATCCCAGGATGCACCAGGCAGAGGCTGGATGCCGCACTTTGGAGAAGGCGGGCCCAGAGGCAAGAAGGAGGAGGAGGGGTTGCTCTTGCCCTCCTGCCTTCAACTCTAGAGGTATGTGGACAGGAGGGAAGGGGGTCACTAGATCACTATGAAAATTTTTGATAGCGGGGTGGGGGGGGTTGGGTTGGAGAGAGGGGTTTTGCTTGGGGGGGGGCACGAGGTTGGTCAAGATTGGGTTCCACTGGACCACCAGGTAGGTTCTTAAAGGTCTTGGGGGAGGGGGGAATTGGGGATCTGTGCACTTGTGCGCCTACCATGGGGACCACTCTGCTTGTACTATACAGTGCAAGCAAACTACTCCCCATAAGGACAGATCCAGACCTGCTGGTGTGTGCTCATGTATGTGCATTGCTTGGAATGCTCATTTTAATGCTAATAAGCTCATAAGTACATAAGCACCGCCATACTGGGAAAAGACCAAGGGTCCATCAAGCCCAGCATCCTGTCTCTGACAGCGGCCAATCCAGACTTCAAGAACCCGGCAACCCCCCCCCCCAAAAAAAAAAATGTAATAATGTTCAATGGACTTTTCCCTCAAGAATCTGTCCAAACCCCCTTTAAATTCCGTAAGGCCAGCTGCTGTCACTACATTCTCCGGCAACGAGTTTCAGAGTCTAACTACCCGCTGAGTAAAGAAAAACTTTCTCCTATTTGTTTTAAATCTACCATATTCTAGCTTCACCTTGTGACCCCTGATTTTGTTGTTGTTTGAAAGTGTAAACAAACACTTCACATCTGTCCGCTCTACTCCTTTCATTATCTTGTAGACTTCTATCATATCACTCCTCAGCTGCCTTTTCTCCAAGCTGAAGAGCCCTAACCTTCTCAGCCTTTCCTCATAGGGAAGTCGTTCCATTCCCTTTATCATTTTCGCCTCCCTTCTCTGCACCTTCTCTAATTCCTTTATATCTTTTTTGAGATGCGGCGACCAGAATTGGACAAATACTCGAGGTGCGGTTGCACCATGGAGTGATACTACGGCATTATAACATCCTCGTGTTTGTTTTCCATCCCTTTCCTAATAATACTCAACATTCTGTGCACTTTCTTAGCCACCGCAGCACACTGAGCAGAAGGTTTTAACGTCTTATCCACGATGACTCCCAGATCCCTTTCTAGGTCCGTGACTCCTAACGCGGAACCTTGCATGACATAGCTGTAATTCCCACATGCATCACTTTGCACTTGTCAACATTGAACTTCATCTGCCACTTGGACGCCCAATCCCCCAGTCTCGCGAGGTCCTCCTGTAATCTTTCACATTCCTCCTTGTGACTTGACGACCCTGAATAACTTTGTGTCATCTATGAATTTAATTACCTCACTAGTTACTCCCATCTCTAGGTCATTTATAAATATGTTAAAAAGCAGCAGTCCCAGCACAGACCCCTGCGGGACCCCACTAACTACCCTTCTCAACTGAGAATACTGACCATTCAACCTTACTCTTTGCTTCCTATCTTTCAACCAGTTCTTAATCCATAGTAATACCCTACCTCTGATCCCATGACTCTCCAGCTTCCTCAGGAGTTTTTCATGAGGCACTTTGTCAAACGCCTTTTGAAAATCCAGATACACAATATCCACCAGTTCTCCATTGTCCACATGTTTGTTCACCCCCTCAAAAAAATGTAGTAGATTGGTGAGGCAAGACTTCCCTTCACTAAATCCGTGCTGACTTTGTCTCATCAGCCCATGTTTTTGTATGTGCTCTGTAATTTTATATCCTTAATAATAGCCTCTACCATTTTGCCCAGTACCGACGTCAGACTCACCTTTCTATAATTTCCCGGATCTCCTCTGGAACCTTTTAAAAAAATCGGCATAACATTGGCTACCCTCCAGTCTTCTGGTACCACACTCGATTTTAGGGATAGATTGCATATTATTAACAGTAGCATAGTAGCTCTACAAGTTCATTTTTCTGTTCTATTAATACTCTGGGAAGAATACCATCAGGTCCTGGTGATTTACTACTCTTCAGTTTGCAGAACTGACCCATTACATCCTCCAAGTTTACAGAGAATTTGTTTAGTTTCTCCGACTCGCCTGCTTCAAATATGTTTTCCGGCATCGGTGTCCCTCCCAAATCCTCCTCGGTGAAGACCGAAGCAAAGAATTCATTTAATTTCTCCACTAAGGCTTAGTCTTCCCTGATCGCCCCTTTAACACCATTTTCGTCCAGCAGCCCAACCAATTCTTTAGCCGGCTTCCTGCTTTTAATGTATCATTGTAATGCATTTACATAGAGTAGTCTGTAGCTTCTATGGGGAACAATAAAAGGGATGCAGAACCCCTTTGTGCATTATACGTGAAATAACTTTTGCTTTAGACAGGCTACAACTGCTCTAAAGTAAATGTTCCAAGCACAGTAAACTTTGTGCATCAGGCCCTTAGTCGTGATTGAAACAGATCTAGCCAAAAACATCTTAATTTTGACACTAGATGTTTTAATTTTGTCCATTATTGCAGAAAACTTCTATCTTTTGTCCCGCCCACAACATGTTCCCAACATGCCCCCTTGAAATTTAGATTAACTGTGGAGCAAAACATCTAAACTCAGGGTGTCGAAAATTGCAACTTGGACGTTTTGAGAGAAAAACATCCTTCGGGTACCTTATAACTTTTTGTGGATGTTTCAGGTCAACCAGTATTTTTCTCCTGTTCCTTGAACCCTTACTCCAATTCCTGTTCACTATACTCCTTACAACAGAAACTTCTTATAATCCCTTCTTTCCATCTGGTCTTTAGAGATACAACATTTATCATTTTCAAAATTAAAAAAAAGTCATAAGGTGGCAGGACGTTTTTCTTTTCAAATTGCAATTTTCAACACCTCAATTTTAGACATTTTGCTCCACAGTTCATCCAAACTTCAATTGGGCGTATTGGGGGTGTGTTTTGGGTGGGACATGGGCGGTATCAAAAGATAGATGTTTTTCTGCAATAATGGAACAAAATGAAAATATCTAGGGCTAAAACTAAGACATTTTTGCAAGACCTGTTTCAATCACGATTAAGTGTCCAAAAGGTACCCTAAGTAACCACTGGAGGGATTAAGGTATAAAACCGTTTACTCCCCCAGTGGTCACTGACCACCCCCCCCCACTCCCCAAAGCTGTGAAAGAAACAGTACATACCCGCCTTTGTGACAGCTTCAGATGTTATGGCCAGTCCTATTAGAGCAGCTTAATGGTCAGTGTAGTGGACTGTAGAGAAGGGGGGACCCAGGCCCATATCCCACTCTAACTTATGCACCTGTGGTGGAAAGTGTGAACCCTCCAAAACCCACCAAAAACCTACTGTACCTACATATAAGTAACACCTGCAGGCATAAGGGCTATTGTAGTGGTGTACAGTTGGGTACAGTAGGTTTTTGGTGGGTTTTGGAGGGCTTAACTCACAGTATAATGGGGTAATGGTGAGATGTGTACCTGGGACTTTTATGTGAAGTCCACTTCAGTGCCCCCTAGGGTGTCCCACTGCTCTGCTGGGATATCTATGTAGGCAGTCTACTAAGAATACTGTCCCCCCCCCCCCCAATACATTCCAAAGACTTGCTTTTGTGTGTCTTTCCCCTTGGGTGTTTTTTTTTTCAGAAATAGTCCAAAAAGATTAATGCACAGAGCACAAAAATGCCTTGCAAAAAGTTGGACGTTTTTGTGGTTTGAAAACGGCCATGTTCTCTACTGGATTTTTGGACATTTTTCGCAAAACGTTTAAATCCGATTTTGGACATCATATCGAAAATACCCCTCCATGTGTTATTCATTTTGCGCCTAATTTAGCATCGGCACTGCCTGTGACTAAATTTAGTCATGTGGTCGGAAGCTTGACATATTCTATAAATTGCGGGAAAATTTAGGCTTATTCTATAAAGTACACCTAAGTTTAGGCATACTTTATAGATTATGCCTAGGCATGTTTTGTTTCATCGCCAATTTTTTAGGTGTAGTATGTAGAATCTAGTCCTTTATATGTGAAAATGGTTTATAGAATTATTCAAAGCAAAAAAAGGAAAAAACTTCTAGAGGCAAACAGCCATACAAAAACAAAAGAGTGGAAGATACCCAGACAAAATCCAAGATAAAAAGTCTTTTTATTCTTAAAACACAATGAAGATATTCTCTCAATGCCATCCTTACAGAAATCCCAACATAGGGACCTGTCAGAGTGATGCATGTCACATTACTGGAAGCTGCAAGCGTGTAAGGCACACAAAATGTGTAAATCATATTTTCTCAGGAACACGTAACTGTATAAATTACTACTACTATTACTACTTATCATTTCTATAGTGCTACAAGACGTACGCAGCGCTGTACACTTGAACATGAAGAGACAGTCCCTGCTCGACAGAGCTTACAATCTAATTAGGACAGACAAACAGGACAAATAAGAGATAAGGGAATAACAAAGGTGGGAATGATAAAATACGGGTACTTAACAAGTGAGTAAGGGTTAGGAGTTAAAAGCAGCATCAAAAAGAACCAACCAATAGCGTCTATGAAATTGAAGGGCAGTTTTATAATTGGGAGCTTGCATTTATGCATGCCTTACACACATAATTTAACAGAATAATAGCACTTATGTATGAAACTGTACACTTACCTATGAAAGTGCTAGCAGGACAGCTAAGCAGTATCCTATAATGATACACGTAAGTGGCATATCATGTATTTGTAAGGGTGTACTCATTGAGCATATTGGGAGGGGAGGGGTTTCAACTTACATGTGTAACTTACAGAATACGGTAAGTTAATCACATCCCTTCCACATTTACATGACTGCTGTTGTGCTATAACTACGGGTATGTAAATGTGAACTATGCTGATACTAGGTTACTTTAGTATTCTATAACGGAATCTACTACTACTACTATTTAGAATCTGGGAACCCAGGTGCTGTTATAGAATAGGGTCTCACCATACATCCTAGGGGTGCCTAAATGGAGATGACCAATTATAGAAATGGCAATTCTATAAGCACCAATGTGTATAAATGTGGAGAAAATTTGCACTTTTGCACTTAAGCGATCTAAGTGCCCTAAGCACTATTCTGTAAGGGGGCCAAACTGTGGGTGGCACCTGGATGGGACATGGGTGTGGCTGCCAGTTACAGAATGCTGTAAGTTACACATGTTCAAACCACATTAAGGGACTCGCAGATCGCCGGGTCTATGGCTTGTGTAACTGTGGGCAAATTAATGTTAGGCATACCGATACTGGGTTATGCTAGTATTGTATAATGACCTCTGGGTGCCCAGGTGTTGTTATAGAATATCGTGTGTTATTGGGGCACCTAACTGGAGGTGCCCTGTTATGGACTTGCCCCCATGCCCTCTAGTTCTATGAACTTGCACACAAGTCCATGCTTAGGGATGAATTCTATATATGATGCTGAAAAAATTGGCGCCGAAAAAAGTATAAGTCTATAAGCCGCACTTAAAGTTAGGCATGGTTTATAGAACAGCGCTTATGCCCCTGGGAATTGTCCCTAACTTTAGGCGAGGCTATTTGCAGCAACTGAAATGTGGTCCAAATTTACACACCTAAATTAGGCGCATTTCCCGCCTCATTCTATAAAAATGCATGTAGATGTAAGGAACGCCCCCATTCCACCCATGACCCTACCATTTCCATGCTCCCTTTTTCAGCTCATATGTAAAATATGTATATTCCAATTACATCTAATTAGTGCCAATAATTGCTTGTTAAAAAGCCAATAATTGGTGCTAATTAAGTTGCTAATCAAATGCTTTTATAGCATTAGAGGGTTAGCACGCAAAGTTGTATGCATAACTTAATTTAATAATTAGCTGTTAAAAACCAATTACTGGCTGTAATTAGTGTTACTTGGCACTAATTGGCACTAATTAACAGTTATGTTGCCCTTAGGATTCTACAAAGTTTATGTGCAAAATCCATAGCGCACAACTGCAGGGAGGACATGTATGGGTCGGGTTGTGTCTACCACTTACATGCTTAGATTATAGAATACTATTAGTTGCACATCTAACTGACAGTAGATAGGCGTGAGTATTTACTCCAGCCTTTGAGCTAGCATAAGTGCTCGTGCCAATAGTTAGGTGCTTAACTTAGTACTTGCGCTAATATTCTATAATGGAATTGTGCGGATAATTGTTGATATAGATTCTGTGAGTACTGTTCATCATTCCAGTGCTTAGCTTTAGGTAACCTTTTGAGAGTTACCCTCTTAGTATGTAGGTGATAGTTCCTGTAAAACATCATGTCCATGGGTAACCGATTAAGGACCCAAACTGTGAAACTCAAACATTTGGCATTTTTTTTTAGTCTTAGTATTTTTATTGATTTAATTACAGAAGAGCAACATAATATAAACCAGTGTAATAATGTACATACCTTAAAAAGTGTAAAAAAGAAGGGAGGAGAAATGAAAAAAAAAAACTCTTATCAACATGCATCTTTAAAGTAAGTCAGCAACAAAGACCACTTCTCCTTATACAAGATAAAACGAGGTGATTTTTTAGCAAGGCATGTTTCATATTTATAAGTTTGAAATACTAGGTTCCACCAGTCTTGATGTGTGGCTTGGTTCAAGGTTTTCCAGTGCTCAAAAAGTACCTTCAAGGCTAAAGTAAACATGGTATTAACAAGCATGCATTCATTAGATTTTAATTTAGATCTAAAACATTGGTCTCTAAGCAATAAATATTTATACAATATGGGACCAGTAAAATGAAACACTTCTGTCAGAGTGAGCCATATGTCATTCCAGAATGCTTTAATACACACACACTCAAAGATAAGATGTTTGATAGTACCTTGTTGGGCATGACAGGACCAACATAAGTTGGAAATGCCAGGGTTAATTGTATGTGACCTGAGGGGCATCCATAAGGATCTATGCGTAAAGAAATAGAGGGACTGTGTTATGGCAGCAGACTTGGAACAATTCAACAGCGATCTCCATATCTGCTCCCAACTTTTATCTGAAATAGATTGCTGTATATCCTCTTCCCAGCACCTATGCAAACCCATACATGTAATGGATGATTTACTTAAAAAGAAAGTATAAACATATGATGCAACTTGCCTTGTAGACTGAAGACTTTTAACTGAGGTAGTTTTGAATGCCTGTCAGGTAAGAACAGTTCCAACCTCTGGCTGCCCTCTGAAGCCCAAGATCACACGAGAAGTTAGCCAACAGTTTTGTGTGACTCAAAGTAGGTATGGATGCCCATGGGGAAATTTTCTTGGATGTGTGTGGATTTCCATTCTATATTATAGGCAGTGTGTTTTCTAGCAAAAAAGGTGCCAGTACTCAAATGCTAGGCCACCCTTCAGGAGTGGGGTGATCACTGAGGGACCCACCCCACAACAGCCAGGCCCCCTGCAACCAGTCACAGAATCTATGAGAAGGCAAAATTAGTGTTAGAGCCTGAGCTCTTTAATTAAAACTTGGGGTCCATGGGTCAATTTTAGCAGACAATGGAAAAGGTGCCGGTACTCAGTACCCCCAAGTACCCCCTCAAAAAAAGCCCAGATTATAGGATATGTATATCCTTTGAAGGATCACCCAGAACATACCTCCTATCTGTACAAGTAAAAAGTGGCACCCTTTCTAAAATCACTAATTATATGCTGATTTAAATTAACAAATAACAGGTACAAATGGTATACAGTTCTTCTAAAATTAGCTCTAAAGTATTGGAAGGGGTGTGGTTTGGGAAGACTGCCACTCCAGTTACAGTATGTTTATTTTAAGTTGTAGATGTTGATACATTTTACATTTGGAGAGGAAATTGCTTTTCCTCTTAGTTCCCTCTAACACATTGGTGATCTGCAGTATGACTAGAACACAGGAAAAAAATGTCCTGTTGTGTTATTTGCTAACCCAGCTGGATTGTTTAAGTAGAAAACCCAGTCATATTCATATGAAGTGTCTGTCTTCTGTGATTTGACACCTATGGCAAGAAAACATTCTGTGCTGATCTTAGTGCAGCGCCATGTAAAGACATTTAGGTGCAGAAAAACACTAAATCAGGATTACACTTGATATACTGTGGGCCTGATTCAATAAGTACATAAGAGTTGCCATACTGGAATAGACTGAAGGTCCATCAAGCCCAACATCCTGTTTCTAACAGTGGCCAATCCAGAATGTAAGTACCTGGCAAGATCCCAAAACAGTACAATATATTTTATGCTGCTTATCCAAGAAATAAGCAGTGGATTTTTCCCAAGTCCATTTTAATAATAAACACCATAGGAGAAAAGCCCTAAAAGGCAATTCTATAAGCTGGAGCCTACATTTAAGTGCCAATAGTGTACCCAGTTTATAGGATACTATCGATTACATGCATGATTGGCACCAGTAATTGGCAGTTGTGCATGTAAGTGTTAGGCACCATTTATAAACAAGGTGCTTTAATCGCTTACCCTCAAATTCTATAAATGGTGCCTGAAGTTAGGCATGTAATTATGTGCCCACTTATAGAATAGGATCAGTTAGATGCATAACATAACTAGCTAATTGGAGCTAAATTGGCATTTAATTTATTTAATTAGGATTTATTTAACGCCTTTTTGATGGAATTCACTCAAGGTGGTGTACAGCAAGAATAATTCAAACATAAACAATAGACAAATGGCAACTCTCAGGGGGTGTAGACGTAGGCAGAGATGGGCATGTCATGGGTATATTTACAGTGTGTGTAACTAACTTATAGAACATAGGAACATAAGAATAGCCATACCCGGTCAGACCTATGGTCCATCTAGCCCAGTATCCTGCTGCCAGCAGTGACCAATCCAGGTCACAAGTACCTGGCAGAAACCCAATTAGTAGCACCGTTCCATGCTACCAATCCCAGGGCAAGCAGTGGATTCCCCCATGTCCTTCTTGCTTCTCTTTTTTTTTTCTGAACCAGGCCCTGATGTGCCTTCTAGAGGCTATCTATTAATGCTGTGGCAGAAAGTTCAAGTTTTAAAGCTATGGGGAAAAGGGTATGGAGACTAGTTAATAAAGTTTGCTTTTTAATTTTTTTTAATTCTAATTGTCTTTATCAATAACCTACAATTCTTCTTTTAAACCCCAATCTTTAAGTTACCAAAGCACAGAGCAAAATAATGTTCACTTACCTAGAGAAATGTCCTCTTCTCTCAGAACTTCTCAGAAAGAAAGTTAAGCGGGACCTTTCTTCTCTATATAGTTTTGATTCTATCATACATTGCATGGCACAATTAGGCATATCTGCTTACGTAAGTCATTGCTCCATAGTAAGTGGGCGTACCTACCTTTTGGCGCCAATATTACTTTGTGCTAGTATTATATAATAGCCTAAGCACACATGGTTTGGAGTTCATTTTGACTTTATTGACAAAATTAAAGTGTAATACCCTGACCCTACAGTGCGTATTCTGGCGAATAACCACCTCTCTGACTCCATGCAGTTAAATAGATACACCTGAAAGGGATGTCCCCTCTCCCCATACACTACTACACTGATTCAGGGACCTGCATGCTGCTCTAATAGACCTGACTTTAACATCTGAGGCTGTCATAGAGGCTGGTAAGTCATATTTCTATTCACTTTTTTGGGGGTGAGGATCAGTGACGACTTGGGGGGGGGGAGGTATTGGATTTCACCCTGTTTTCTTCTAGTGGTCATTTAGGGATCCTTTTTGTGCCTTATTCATTCTGAAAACAGGTCTAGACCAAAGCGTCTTAATTTTAGTCCTGGACATTTTGGCTTTGTTCTATTACGGCTGTAAAACATCCAAGTGTTAGGCACACCCTAATCCTGCCTTCAAAACACCCCCAACATGCCTCCTTGTGATTTGGACACACAGCAGACAAATTGTGTAGATAAACGTCTGCAAAATACATTTCGAAAATACTGATTTGGTTGTTTTGAGAAGAAAAATGTCCAAATGGTGCTTTATGATATTTTTCAGACTTTTTCTCTTTTGAAAATGAGCTACGTGGAGGGGCATAATCGAATGGGGCGCCCAAGTTTTCCTGAGAGCGTCCTCGCAGAACGTCCCTGCGAAGGGGCGTGGAAACCTGTATTATCAAAACAAGATGGGCGCCCATCTTTCATTTCGATAATACGGTCGGGGATGCCCAAATCTCCACATTTAGGTCGACCTTAGAGATGGTCGTCCCTAGAGATGGTCATCCCCGATTTTCGGCGATAATAGAAACCGAGGACGCACATCTCAGAAATGACCAAATCCAAGCCATTTGGTCTTGGAGGAGCCAGGATTCGTAGTGCACTGGTCCCCCTGACATGCCAGGACACCAACTGGGCACCCTAGGGGGCACTGCAATAGACTTTAAAAAAAGCTCCCAGGTGCATAGCTCCCTTACCTTGTGTGCTGAGCCCTCCAAACCCCCCCAAACCCACTCCCCACAACTGTACACCACTACCATAGCCCTTACGGGTGAAGGAGGGGGGGCACCTAGATGTGGGTACAGTGGGTTTGTGGTGGGTTTTGGAGGGCTCACATTTACCACCACAAGTTTAACAGATAGGGGGGTATGGGTCTGGGTCTGCCTGCCTGAAGTGCACTGCAATACCCACTAAAACTGCTCTAGAGACCTGCATACTACTGTCATGGAGCTGGGTATGATATTTGAGGCTGGCATAGAGGCTGGAAAAAATATTAAAACATTTGTTTTTAGGGTGGGAGGGGGTTAGTGACCACTGGGGGAGTAAGGGGAGGTCATCCGGTCATTTAGGGCACATTTTTGTGGCTTGGTCGTAAAAATAAAAGGACCAAGTAAAGTCATCCAAGTGTTCATCAGGGACGCCCTTCTTTTTTCCATTATTGGCCAAGGACGCCCATGTGTTAGGCACGCCCCAGTCCCGCCTTCGCTATGCTTCTGACATGCCCCCAGGAACTTTGGTCGTCCCCGCGACGGAAAAAAGTTGAGGGCGCCCAAAATCGATTTTCGATTATGCCGATTTGGGCGACCCTGTGAGAAGGACGCCCATCTCCCGATTTGTGGCGAAAGATGGGCGCCCTTCTCTTTCGAAATTGAGCCCAATAGTCTCTCAACTGAAACATTGCTTAAAAAAACCAAGCATCTTGCAATGTTCTAATTTTACAACTCCATCTATTTATCAATTAACAAGATGCCTCCTAAGCAATGGACATGCAGCTTCAACTCTGCACAAAACTCTATTATCGCACAGATTCAAAGCTAACAATGTCTTTCAAGAAATATTGGAAAAAGATACTAATCATCAAGTTCTGAGGCTCTCCAAACCAGTTTATAGTCCTCGCTCCTAAAACCCTTATCTGCAGCTAACTTTCTACAATCAATGCTGTTTTCCTACTACAGAGCTTTGTGGACTCCATGGAAACTTCATAGTGCTGGCTTAAATTCCTCTAATTATTGCTTGAACTGTAATACATAAATTGGTACACCAACTCATATGATATAAGGTACTTAGAAGATTATCTGAGTTTCCATAAATTATTAAAGGCTTTTCTATTAATTATTATTCTATTATTCTTATTAAAAGACAATAAACATGTTGCCGTCTCTTTTATATGTTTCAACATAACCAATGCTCTTGGCTAGCTTCATACCAAGCACACAATTATTCCTAATATGTTAAAATGTTATAATTAATTATCTGACAGTATCATATTTTTGATGTTTTTCATGACGGTAAACCACATTGAACCTGAGCTTGTTTGCGTTAATGTGGGATACAAATGTCCTAAATAAATAAAAATATATAAATAAATAAATTGCAAAGGAGAAGATGGTAGAGAGAGTTAGGAATGAGGCAGCAGAGGGATCAAGGGGATTAAATGAGGGCAGAGGAGAAGATTGTTTATAAATGAATATAGTTTGACCATGCACTAAAACACCACCCAGCAGCACCAAGCAATGTTCCAGGTCAAATGAGACATCTTCTTTTGATTCTGGTTGGTATATATAGCAGATGTAGATGTGTGCACCAACTTTTGATGACTTACTTGTGTCTGACTTTTATAAATACATCATACATGCATACTTTCATGCCTATTCTCCACCCCAAACACATCCCTTTTGATGGTGTGTACTTGTCTATATATTATATATGCCCGGTTTGCTCCTTTGCTTAGTGTGTTCCTTGCCATATGGGTGCCTATCCAGCTTATTTTTGAAGGAGATCGCCGGCCATTTTCCAACACAAATCGGGAGATGGCCGGCGAGCTTCTAAAGCCGGCCAAATCGGTATAATCAAAAGCTGATTTTGGCTGGCGCCAACTGCTTTCTGTCGCGGAGCCGGCCAAACTTCAAGGGGGCGTTTCGGTAGGGTAGTGAAGGCGGGACGGGGGCATGCTTTGAGATGGCCGGCTTCGCCTGATAATGGAAAAAAGAAAGCCGGCCTTGATGAGCATTTCGCTGGCTTCACTTAGTCCCTTTTTTCTCACGACCAAGCTTCAAAAAGGTGCCCCAACTGACCAAATGACCACCGGAGGGAATCGAGGATGACCTCCCCTTACTCCCCCAGTGGTGACCAACCTCCTCCCACCCCCTAAAATAATTTTTGCCAGCCTCTATGCCAGCCTCAAATGTCAAACCCAGCTCCCTGACAGCAGTATGCAGGTCCCTGGAGCAGTATGTAGTGGGTGCAGTGCACTTCAGGCAGGTGGACCCAGGCCCATCCCCCTACCTGTTACACTTGTGGTGGTAAATGTTAAGCCCTCCAAACCCCCCCCAAAACCCACTGTACCCACATGTAGGTGCCCCCTTCACCCATAAGGTCTATGATAATGGTGTACAATTGTGGGGAGTGGGTTTTGGGGGGATTTGGGGGGGGGGCTCAGCACCCAAGGTAAGGGAGGTATGCACCTGGGAGCAATTTTTGAAGTCCACTGCAGTGCCCCCTAGGATGCCCGGTTGGTGTCCTGGCATGTGAGGGGGACTAGTGCACTACAAATGCTGGCCCCTCCCATGACCAAATGCCTTGGATTTGGCTGGGTTTGAGATGGCCGGCCTCGGTTTCCATTATCGGCGAAAACTGATGCCAGCCATCTCAAACCCGGCCATCTCTGACATTTGGCCGGCCCCAACCGTATTATCAAAACGAAAGATGGCCGGCCATCTTTTTCGATAATACGGTTTGGGACTGCTGTTTGCGGTGCCGGCCAAATAGATGGCCGGCCATCTATTTGGCCAGCGCTGCTCGATTATGCCCCTCTATATATCAAATCTTCTGTGGAATTATTTCCATTGTGTGAAAGTAACAGGCATACCAAGGTTCTTGCTTGAAAGTCAGTAATTAAAAATCAAATACCACTAAAACTAAAATCCTTTGGCTAGGACATCCCTATGGATCTTTTCTGAAAGTATTACCTTTAAATGCCGAAGACTTACTTCCAGTTGAAAGTTAAAGTACCAAGAATCATTTCAGATTATTTCTTGACATTTGATTCCCAGAGTAATAATTTGTATTACAAAATGTTTCTTTATACAATTAAGAGCCATCCGTTCTTACTTCTTTGAGAACCAATTTACCTTATTTGTTCAAACCTTAATCGTTATTTGTTCAAGCCTTAATTAACTGGATTATTGCAATGCACTTTATGCAAGTGTTTTTGTTACTCTTATGAAAACATTTCAATTCTTGAAGAATATAGTGAATAGACTGATTGAACAAAGTTTGATCATGCCTCTCCACTTTTGGTGTCCCTTCATTGGTTGCTGATGAGGGCTTGAGTAGAGTTTAAATTGGCTTATTTTGTTTTTAAATTTTAAATAGTTGACCTCCTGAGTCTGTTTTATCTAATCCCTTTATTTCCTATTAGATGTTTATCAAGATTAAGGGATTTATTACTGTTACATTTTCCACCTTTCAAAATTGTACAATTTAAGAAAATACTTGAATTGTCTTTTCCCTTTCAGGTAGTTGAAATATGGTATACATTTGGGCTCATTTTCAAAAGAAAAGGACGCCCATCTTTGACATAAATCGGAAGATGGGCATCCTTCTCCCAGGGTCGTCCAAATCGGTATAATCGAAAGCCGATTTTGGATGTCCCTAACTGCACTACGTCGCAGGGACGGCCAAAGTTCAAGGGGGCGTATTGGAGGTGTAGCAAAGGCGGGACTTGGGCGTGCCTAACACTAGGACGTCCTCGACCCATACTCGAAAGAAACAAGGACGTCCATGACGAACACTTGGATGACTTTACCTGGTCATGTTTTTCTTACGACCAAGGCACAAAAAGGTACCTGAAATGACCAGATGACCACCGGAGAGAATCGAGGATGACCTCCCCTTACTCCCCCAGTGGTCACTAACCCCCTCCCACCCTCAAAAAACATCTTTAAAAATATTGATTGCTAGCCTCTATGCCAGCCTCAGATGTCATACTCAGGTCCATCACAGCAGTATGCAGGTCCCTGGAGCAGTTTTAGTGGGTGCAGTGCACTTCAGGCAGGCAGACCCAGGCCCATCCCCCCTACTGTTACATTTGTGGAGGAAACAGTGAGCCCTCCAAAACCCACCAGAAACCCACGGTGCCCACATCTAGGTGTCCCCTTCACCTGTAAGGGCTATGGTAGTGGTGCACAGTTGTGGGTAGTGGGTTTTGGGGGGGCTCAGCACACAAGGTAAGGGAGCTATGTACCTGGGAGCAATTTATGAAGTCCACTGCAGTGCCCCCTAGGATGCCCGGTTGGTGTCCTGGCATGTCAGGGGGACCAGTGCATTACAAATACTGGCTCCTCCCAAGACCAAATGGATTGTATTTGGTCGTTTCTGAGATGGGCGTCCTTGGTTTCCATTATCGCCGAAAATCAGAAACAACCAAGTCTAGGGATGATCATCTCTAAGGACGACCACATTTCAGGATTTGGGCATCCCTGACCGTATTATCGAAATGAAAGATGGACGTCCATCTTGTTTCGATAATACGGGTTTCCCCGCCCCTGGATGGGGACATTTTGCAAGGACGTCCAAATCGAAACGAGGACGTCCCTTTTAATTATGCCCCTCATTACCACCTTCGATAGAAAGAATGTCTTTATTTACTATATTATGTAGACAATTAAAAACTTATTCCAAAAATAGGATAATTCCCATTATTAGAGTATCATAATTTTTTTCACATTTTGTTTTAAACCGCTTTGGACCAAGAATTGGGATTACGTAGTCTACAAGTGCTTAGATTAGATTAGATTAAATATTAATTTGAGAGCACATAGTTTGCATTTTGTTATATTACCGCTGTTGGCTGTGTATTGATATGCAACTTTATCATTAACTAGTCTCAACTAGTCCAAATGGGTCCTGTTGGACCAAGATAGAAAAGTGTATTGCTGATTTCAAGTTATAAGGAAGTGATGACCTTTAGTTTGTATTAATCAAAATGTCTGAGCTCTTTATTTATATTGCATTTCTGTTTTTCCCTGGAAGATTTTTGGGTGAGGCACGAGTTCCTCTGCGTGATGTGCTTGGTTCTCCCATCTTGACGGCAAGCTTTAATGTCTTCCTATTGGACACCAAGAAGCAGAACACTGGGGTAAGAGTGCAAGCTATGACTAAACAAACAGGCATGTTTCTCTTCTGCTCAGCAAGGGTGTAATTTCATAACAGGGCAGCTATGTGAAATGTCCAAAAAGGGACAATTTTATAGGAAAGAGAAAGGAGATTGGATTTGATATGCTGCCTTTCTGTGATTAAAATCAGAGTGATTTACAATTATATACAGGTACTTATTTTGTACCTAGGGCAATGGCAGGTTAGGTGTCTTGCTCAGAGCCACAAGGAGCCTCAGTGGGAACTGAACCCAGTTCCTCCTGTTTTCAAGCTGCTGCACTAACTATTCCTCCTCATTCTATAACTTAGTGCCTACTATTAGGTACTAACCCCTGGATTCTATATATGGTGCTTTAAGTTGCAAGTGCAAATTGGGATGCATGTTCAATTTGTGTGCGTAACTTAATTGATTAACGAGCCAATCAGTGTTGATAATTGGGCAATAACAAGAAATTATTGGCTCCTGCAGTTTCATAGAAAATCTCCATGAAGAGTTTTAGTTTTGAAATTCCATGTCATTCTATTTTATTTATTTATTTACTGTTATGTATGTTACTCAAGTTTCTTATTTACTGAAATTTCTTTGGAATTTATCATTATGACTAATGGCTGTTATCTCTGCTGTGCAATAGATAAATACTATAAAAGAATCACTCATGAATGCTAGGAGAACATCTGCATCATAGGTTAATAAACTGTTCCTAACACTTACCTGTTGTGCTTTTAACCAAAGGGAGCTACAGAAGACTGAACTTCTTGTGACTTGATTGCACCACTGTTTGACTTCATGTGCATGTTGAAGTGCTTGGGTATGTTTTATTGACTTTGACTCTGCGGCTGGCATCCCCACGTGAAGAACCTATTATTTTTTTTATGGCATTTTAAGAGTGTTTTTTGAATGTCTGTGGATTGACCACTAAGCTACTCCTTACACTTTCTTGCTGCTCTATTAGGAATGACCATAATATCTAAAGCTGTCTTATAGCCTGGTATCCACTGTCACATGCACTTCTTGGGTCGGAGATGGTTGGGAATAATTACTGGGAGATTAAGGAGGGGTCATGTCTTAATGCTCAATCAGGGCACCTTTTTTTGTACCCTGGACGTTATTGAAACAGGTCTAGATAAAAACATCCTTCTTTTTTGCCTTGGACGTTTCTTCCCATTCCATTATTGCTGAAAGATGTCCTAATTTTGGGCTTACCCAAAACACGTCTCCAACATGCCCCCTTGCTATTTGGATGAACTGCAGTGGTAAATGGCCAAATTCTACCTTTTGAAAATTGGACGTTTTCAGCAGATAGACATTTTTTTGGCCATTTTGAGATGTCCATATGCTTCGAAAATGAGTGCCCACGTTTGATAATTTGTTAGCTTTGCCCATTTCCTGATCTGACTACTATACAATCAGATTAGATTGGAAATATTTTGCCAAAGGCTAGGGGAACACAGGTCATCTCCAGGAGAAGCTTGTAAGATCTAAACTAATCTTTGAAAGGCTTCAGAATCTATATGAGACATATAGGCTAGAAGTTGCTTCAGTAAATGATATGTGAGATGTGGCATGCTACTTTTTCTGCTGCATGGTTAGGGAGTAATGTGAGCTTAATTTCTTGGGTTTTTAGACATTTAAATAGCATATCTCTCTACTTCTAATGGATTCCTCAGATGTGATAATCTATTCCACATTTGCCAGATTAAAATATTCTAAGAACATAAGAATAGCCATACTGGGTCAGACCAATGGTCCATCTAGTCCAGAATCCTGCTTCTAACCGTGGACAATCCAGGCCAAAAGTACCTGGCAGAAACCCAGTTAGTAGCAACTTTCCATGCTACCAATCCTGGGGCAAGCAGTGGTTTCCCCATATCTGTCTCAATAACAGACTATGGAATTTTCCTCCAGGAACATGTCCAAACCTTTTTTTAAACCCAGATACGCTAACCGCTGTTACTGCATTCTCCAGAAGTGAGTTCCAGAGCTTCTATTCTTTGAGTGAAAAAAAAATGTCCTCCTATTTGTTTTAAAAGTATTTAAATGTAATTTAATTGAGTGTCCCCTGAAAGAGTGAAAAATCGATTCACTTCTACCCATTCTACACCACTCAGGATTTTATTGACCTCAATCATATCCCCCCTCAGCCGTCTCTTTTCCAACCTAACAGCAGCACTTCCTAATTTCATTGTAGTCTTATACATGTCATTGAGTGGTTTATAGATAATTCTGGAAGTGCCATACACCCTTTTCAACAGGACCTGAAGCACTACCTTCTTTCTCTTTATCCCCTGCATTTCAGTTGCTTTACTCTTATCTTTTATATGAATAAAATACTACTCCTATTCTGTTTACCCTAAACCTTTCTGAGCATAATATAACCATTTGGCTGTCTCACATATTGGGATTCATTGAACTATGTCTGTAGAATAGTAACAGTATCAAAATCTAGAAGTACATAAGTAATGCCACACTGGGAAAAGACCAAGGGTCCATCGAGCCCAGCATCCTGTCCACGACAACGGCCAATCCAGGTCAAGGGCACCTGGCAAGCTTCCCAAACGTACAAGCATTCTATACATGCTATTCCCAGAATTGTGGGTTTTTCCCAAGTCCATTTAGTAGTGGTTTATGGACTTGTCCTTTAGGAAACCGTCTAACCCCTTTTTAAACTCTGCCAAGCTAACCACCTTCACCACGTTCTCTGGCAACGAATTCCAGAGTTTAATTACTCATTGGAGGAAAAAAATTTTCTTCAATTTGTTTTAAATTTATTAAACTGTAGTTTCATCGCATGCCCCCTAGGCCTAGTATTTTTGGAAAGCGTGAGCAGACTGGAAATGGCCGCATTGGGCCAGTGGTAGTTCCGGGTTGCTGCGTGGCAACCCTTTAGTAAAAGGGCCCCTAAAAGCAGGAGTTGGGGTAGGTGAGACTATAAGTTGGAAGATTTAAGGCAAGTGCTTTTTCTGCCAGCACTGATTTATTGGAAACTCATGGAATACATCAAAGTCTGCAGGCTACAGTAGTTATATGGGCTGCAAGGTACTAGTATCATAATCTATTATACTGATTTAATACTGCCACCTGGTGACCACTACTGCTATAGATATTTACCTATCCTGAAAATACTGTTCTTTTAGGAGGAATGATTAGGAGATAATCTCTGCACAGATAGGCAGAGAAAGATAGAAGTGAATTTTAGGAAAGAGCTAAAAACCTGAGGAGACAGTGTATTAGAGAAAGATAGTGAACATTTAAGCCAGCAGGCTGCTCATATTAATTACAGAAAACAATTTAGCTGTAGGGATTTTTGTAGCTTCTAGAGTTCCCAGATTTGTTGAAGAGCAAAAGCCTGTGAATGGATACTATGCTTATAGTTTAAGGCCTTTTGATTATGAGATGAAACCATTCTTCAAAAATTATGGTTTTGTTACTCTAACTTATGCACTAATGATGTTGTGGGAAAACAACAAGCAGAGGGTTTCAATGTATCAGTGATGACACCTAGATCATTATCTTGGGCGGTGACCCCTAATGTGGATCCTTGCATAACGTAACTGTTTCCCACACGCATCACTTTGCACTTGCTCACTCTAAAAGTCATCTGCCATTTGGATGCCCAGTCTCCCAGGCTTGTAAGGTCCTCTTGCATTTTTCACAATCCTCTTAATGATTTAACAACTTTGAATAGCTTTGGTGTCGTCTGCAAATTTAATTACTTCTCTAGTTATTCCCACCTCTAGATCATTTATAAATATGTTAAATAGCAGCGGTCCCAGCACAGACCCCTGAGGAACCCCACTATCTACCCTTCTCCATTGAGAATACTGACCATTTAAACCTCTTGTTTTCTATCTTTTAACCCACAATTGGACATTGCCTTCTATCCCAATGTGCATAGAACAAGAGCCCCCTTCCCTCCTCAGCAAGAAGTGATTGTATGTAGCAATATATTTGGCCACTTGCAGTTTTTTTTTTAAATAGTCTCTAAATGCTACTTTGATGTACCAGTTCATGGCCTCTTGTAAGAACAGCAGTGTAAATGACAGACCCCACTTAGCATGGTAGAGACAGATGACAAACTAGCCTTGGATGCCTTCCTTTAGTACATTCTCTGATTTCTTTAATAGCCAAAAACGTTCTTGAAAATCGGTTGGGATCAGGGAAACATGATTCTTATAGCCCTCTGTTGGTTGAGGAAAGTACCATGTCCACTTCTGGCGCTTGGAGCGCCATAGGAAGAAAGATTGAAGTCTTCTCACGCTATAGATAAGTGTTTATTTTACACTTTGTTCTAATATTCTGTGAAGCAATAATTAGTCCTAATATTTTGTGAAGCAACAATTGAAAGGAACTATTATCTTTGTCACTGTTAATTGAAACATTAGAAAATTATTTTTTGGGGGGGTTTTTCAGAGCCAATGATGAACAGAGGATCAATTTAAGATCCGTTTTAGCTCCAGTAGACAGACATATTGTCTAGGAGCTCTGTGAGGCTCTTTTTCCTCCTTATTAGAAATCCAGCACAATACACTGATTTTTTGTATCATTCTAATGCAAGGAAAGTGTAGATTTTGATATATTTTTTGTGATAAACTTTCCCTACCTTGTATACGTTGTTTAGTCACTTCTGGAATTTTACATAAGATGATCCATCAGACTGGGGTATTTTAAAGCGTTGGGTATTTCAGAGCGCTGTGTAATCTGAGACTATTGTTACAACCCAACACGGTCCCTTTTCCTTACAGCTTGAATGTTGAGGGGGTAACTTGAGCTACCCTGAAGCTGGCTGGCAAAATATTGTAGGACTGTCTCTGGTCTCTAGTACAGATTCCACAAAGATCGTATAGGTTGAATTGGAAGAGGTTTTCTGTCTGGTGTGATGAAAAGACTCTAGACCCTTTTTCCTGTCCCATGCGTTTTTGGTTGTGGTAATTTTAGCATGCAGAGTTAGCTCCAGGCTCTAGTAACTGATCACCCTACACAGTTTTGCAGTAGGGTTCTGCATACCTATCCAGAGTTCCTAAGGTGCTGTTGGATTTTTACTTAGTTGTCCTGCCAACATTTTCCATCTGCAAACATAAAAATGAAAGTGCTTGCACATAGATTGCAAAGAAGCCTTAGCTGCCTTCTCTGAAGTATTTTATCTCTCTTGTGTGCTACTGTGAGTACTGCAATCTTTGAAATTAAGTCCATAGCTGAAGAACACAGAATTAAGGTAGAGAAACTTTTTAGTAGTGCCAAAATCAAGTGCCAGAGCCGGTGGTGGGAGGTGGGACTAGTGGTTTGGAGGCGAGGATAGTGCTGAGCAGACCTATACGATCTGTGCCAGAGCCGGTGGTGGGAGGCAGGGCTGGTGGTTGGGAGGCGGGGATAGTGCTGGGCTGACTTATACGGTCTGTGCCCTGAAGAGGACAGGTACAAATCAAGGTATATACAAAAAGTAGCACATATGAGTTTATCTTGTTGGGCAGACTGGATGGACTGTGCAGGTCTTTTTCTGCCATCATCTACTATGTTACTATGTATCAGTGAGCAGTCCAAAACATACTTTACCGTATCACAATCAGATAAAATGCCTGACACAGGCCGTGTTTCGCCCAAAGGGGCTGCGTCAGGGGCTATATCATGATCTACACCCAACAAATTAGAAGGCGTATGTTGTAATTCCAACCTTTTGTAATTGGGAGCACGCCACATCTCTTTAGAAGAGCCCCCATCCCTTTAAAGTAGCAATCCTGCTGTTTTTTTATCCATTGGGTTCTAGTTTCAACCAGTTACAAAAGGTTGGAATTACAACATACACCATCTAATTTGTTGGGTGTAGATCATGATATAGCCCCTGACACAGCCCCTTTGGGCGAAACATGGCCTGTGTCGGACAATGCATTTTATCTGATTGTGCTACAACAACAAAAAAAATATGTTTTGGACTGCTCGCTGATCTGCTTGTTGTTTTTTCACGATGGAGTTTGCAGATCATCTGCCTTGTTGTTTCCTTGACTCATGATGTTGTGGTTCAGCTAATGCAACACCATACATGTGAAGCTATCCAGTAAGATGTAAAAAAAAAATTGCAATTTGTTCAGTATACAGGGACCTTGGTGCTGGTTGATTTTGACCTAAGAGAGCATATTTCTCTCTATCTCAAAAAAATTGCACTGGCTACTATTTGCTACTTAAGCAAAGTTAAGTTCCAGGTCCTATGTCTGATCTTCAAGGGTTTTGTTCTGGATTTAAAAAAAAATTATGGGTCCTTTTACTAAGCTGCGGTAAGAATTGGCCTTAGCGTACCCTTACGTGGGTCTTTTCCACACGCTAAGCCCATTTTTACTGCAGCTATATAAAAACCTTTTTCAATTATTTTCATTAATGGCCATATGTGTTACCAATAGCGTGTGGCAATTAAAAAAAAATTACCATATGAGCTGTTACCGCCACCTATTTAGGTAGTGGTAAGGGCTCCTGCATTAACCATGTGCTAACCAGTTAGGGAGGAATTCAATAAATAGTGCCTGAAGTTAGGCACCGGGATAATCTGTGCTAAGATAGTGTTCTGCAAAGGGCAGTGACAATCCTAGGTCGGCTGCCACCCAGGGCGGATCTCCGATTTGCACCCCCCCCCCGGGTGCAGCATGGCACCCCCCTCCCCGGGTGCATTCTTAGCTGCTGGGAGCAGCCGCGCGGCTCTCGGCTCCGCTGGCTCCCTGCTCCCTCTGTCCCGGAACAGGAAGTAACCTGTTCCGGGGCAGAGGGAGCAGGGAACCAGTGGAGCCGACGGGCACGCGGCTGCTCTCTGCACCCCACCAGCAGCGTGCACCCGGGGCGGATCGCTCCCACCGCCCCGCCCTTGGTACGCCGCTGGCAAAGGGTGCTCTGCATGGAACAAACTTTATGGATTCATAGCTCAATGCACATTTTGGGGTGAATTCTATATATGGCAATGAAAAAAATCGGTACCAACAAAAGCGCTAATCTATAAGCTGTACTTAAAGTTAGGCGTAGTTTATAGTTATTAGGATTTATTTACTGCCTTTTTGAAGAAATTCACTCAAGGCAGCGTACAGCAAGAATAATCTTGGCATAGGCAATAGAAAATTACAGCAGTAAAAATATTCAGATAACTAGACCAGTTACAGTATGTGCTGGTCTGAGATCTCAGGATAAAAAGTTTCCCTTTAAAGTTGTGCCCATAGGAGAGCCTTCCCCTGCTATGTGCCTGTCCTTTGGAAGGAGCAACCAGTGGTGATAAGGCTAACTAAAGATTGCTTTCCTTTTTGAAACTACAAAAGACCTGGCACTTTGATCAAGTATATAGCAAATGAGATGTGTCAAGCTTAGGACCGGCTTATTTGATAAGACTGCAATTTGAGATACAAGCTTTTGTTATTTTTCCTTATTTTTATTTGTAAATCACTTTGCTTGTGTCACATGAAAGACATTAGGTCAAGCCTAATAAACATAAACATAGTTAATCTGAGTTAAACTTATTATCTTAATCTTGTATAAAGGGTAGATTACAGCATTACCTCTCTCTCTGCTCTATTAGTATAATTTACTGCCCTTTGTAACTGGTATCAAATCAGTTTAGAATGTTAAATGTAATCTAATGTTCAGTGGAAAATGTTTACTGTTTCTCAAGTTTCTATTGGAGCAAAACTGAACTTCATGTACCCAATGAATATCAGAAGATGACTACCAAATTTGTGTGATTTTGTACTTTATTAAACATTCTAGATTTTTTTATTTTGTACCTTTGTAGCTTACAGGGCTTGATTTACTAAAGCTATTCTCCAATTCTGTGGGTTTCTGGGGGTGGGGGGGGGGGGGGAGCGTAGTAAGTCAGACCCATAAGTAATTTTGATTTATTTGTTATTGGGATAAACTAGTTGGACCCTTCCTGGGCTAATGTTTTTCCATTTCTTACTTGAATGGTACCAGTAATATTTATAGTTTACTTTAGAGTTTCTATACCACCCATACTAACTCGCAGAACACAGCGGTGTACAATTTTCTAAAGAATGTTTATAAAAAGAAAAGGAAAAACAACAACAATAATTATAGGGCAGAGAAAACCATTCATTCCAAAAAGGTAAAGAGCAGTCAATAACTAAATAGAAAGCATTGTTAAAACATAATTTTTAAGGAAACTTCAGGGATAAATAGCCAAAATAATGAGAGAATGACAACTATTTCCACCCACTTATAAGTACATACAGTGGTGGAAATAAGTATTTGATCCCTTGCTGATTTTGTAAGTTTGCCCACTGACAAAGACATGAGCAGCCCATAATTGAAGGGTAGGTTATTGGTAACAGTGAGAGATAGCACATCACAAATTAAATCCGGAAAATCACATTGTGGAAAGTATATGAATTTATTTGCATTCTGCAGAGGGAAATAAGTATTTGATCCCCCACCAACCAGTAAGAGATCTGGCCCCTACAGACCAGGTAGATGCTCCAAATCAACTCGTTACCTGCATGACAGACAGCTGTCGGCAATGGTCACCTGTATGAAAGACACCTGTCCACAGACTCAGTGAATCAGTCAGACTCTAACCTCTACAAAATGGCCAAGAGCAAGGAGCTGTCTAAGGATGTCAGGGACAAGATCATACACCTGCACAAGGCTGGAATGGGCTACAAAAACATCAGTAAGACGCTGGGCGAGAAGGAGACAACTGTTGGTGCCATAGTAAGAAAATGGAAGAAGTACAAAATGACTGTCAATTGACAAAAGATCTGGGGCTCCATGCAAAATCTCACCTCGTGGGGTATCCTTGATCATGAGGAAGGTTAGAAATCAGCCTACAACTACAAGGGGGGAACTTGTCAATGATCTCAAGGCAGCTGGGACCACTGTCACCACGAAAACCATTGGTAACACATTACGACATAACGGATTGCAATCCTGCAGTGCCCGCAAGGTCCCCCTGCTCCGGAAGGCACATGTGACGGCCCGTCTGAAGTTTGCCAGTGAACACCTGGATGATGCCGAGAGTGATTGGGAGAAGGTGCTGTGGTCAGATGAGACAAAATTGAGCTCTTTGGCATGAACTCAACTCGCCGTGTTTGGAGGAAGAGAAATGCTGCCTATGACCCAAAGAACACCGTCCCCACTGTCAAGCATGGAGGTGGAAATGTTATGTTTTGGGGGTGTTTCTCTGCTAAGGGCACAGGACTACTTCACCGCATCAATAGGAGAATGGATGGGGCCATGTACCGTACAATTCTGAGTGACAACCTCCTTCCCTCTGCCAGGGCCTTAAAAATGGGTCGTGGCTGGGTCTTCCAGCACGACAATGACCCAAAACATACAGCCAAGGCAACAAAGGAGTGGCTCAGGAAGAAGCACATTATGGTCATGGAGTGGCCTAGCCAGTCACCAGACCTTAATCCCATTGAAAACCTATGGAGGGAGCTGAAGCTGCGAGTTGCCAAGCGACAGCCCAGAACTCTTAATGATTTAGAGATGATCTGCAAAGAGGAGTGGACCAAAATTCCTCCTGACATGTGTGCAAACCTCATCATCAACTACAGAAGACGTCTGACCGCTGTGCTTGCCAACAAGGGTTTTGCCACCAAGTATTAGGTCTTGTTTGCCAGAGGGATTAAATACTTATTTCCCTCTGCAGAATGCAAATAAATTCATATACTTTCCACAATGTGATTTTCCGGATTTAATTTGTGATGTGCTATCTCTCACTGTTACCAATAACCTACCCTTCAATTATGGGCTGCTCATGTCTTTGTCAGTGGGCAAACTTACAAAATCAGCAAGGGATCAAATACTTATTTCCACCACTGTAAGTAATGCCACACTGGGAAAAGACCAAGGGTCCATCGAGCCCAGCATCCTGTCCACGACAGCGGCCAATCCAGGCCAAGGGCACCTGGCAAGCTTCCCAAACGTACAAACATTCTATAAATATTATTCCCAGAATTGTGGATTTTTCCCAAGTCCATTTAGTAGCGGTTTATGGACTTGTCCTTTAGGAAACCGTCTAACACTTTTTAAAACTCTGCCAAGCTAACCGCCTTCACCACGTTCTCCGGCAACGAATTCCAGAGTTTAATTATGCGTTGGGAGAAGAAAAATTTTCTTCAATTTGTTTTAAATTTACTACACTGTAGTTTCATCGCATGCCCCCTAGTCCTAGTATTTTTGGAAAGCATGAACAAACGCTTCACATCCACCTGTTCCACTCCACTCATTATTTTATATACCTCTATCATGTCTCCCCTCAGCCGTCTCTTCTCCAAGCTGAAAAGCCCTAGCCTCCTTAGTCTTTCTTCATAGGGAAGTCGTCCCATCCCTGCTATCATTTTAGTCGCCCCTTCGCTGCACCTTTTCTAATTCCACTATATCTTTCTTGAGATGCGGCGACCAGAATTGAACACAATACTCAAGGTGCGGTCGCACCATGGAGTGATATAACGGCATTATAACATCCTCACACCTGTTTTCCATACCTTTCCTAATAATACCCAACATCCTATTCGCTTTCCGAGCCACAGCAGCACACTGAGCAGAAGGTTTCAGTGTATTATCGACGACGACACCCAGATCCTTTTCTTGGTCCGTAACTCCTAACGTGGAACCTTGCATGACGTAGCTATAATTCGGGTTCTTTTTTTCCACATGCATCACCTTGCACTTGCTCACATTAAATGTCATCTGCCATTTAGCTGCCCAGTCTCGAAAGGTCCTTCTGTAATTTTTCACAATCCTGTAGCGAGTTAACAACTTTGAATAACTTTGTGTCATCAGCAAATTTAATTACCTCGCTAGTTACTCCCATCTCTAAATCATTTATAAATATATTAAAAAGCAGCGGTCCTATCACAGACCCCTGAGGAACCCCACTAACTACCCTTCTCCATTGTGAATACTGCCCATTTAACCCCACTCTCTGTTTCCTATCCTTCAACCAGTTTTTAATCCACAATAGGACTTTTCCACCTATCCCATTACCCTCCAATTTCCTCTGTAGTCTTTCATGAGGTACCTTGTCAAATGCCTTTTGAAAATCCAGAAACACAATATCAAACGGCTCCCCTTTGTCCACATGTTTGTTTACTCCTTCAAAGGTCAAATGCCTGCTCAAATAGCCATGTTTTTATAGTTAGCTTGAATTCTCTGATGGTAGTAACATTACGGATATAAAGTGGTAAATTATTCCATGATGCAGGGGCAGTAAAGTAGAAGGCACTGTGCCTAGTAGTCTCAAAGCGTGCCTGTTTTGGTCCTGGAGGGACCAATCAGTAGTCATTAATGGAGCATAAAATCCTCGCTGGAGTGTATGGGATTGTAAGAGACGCCAGGTGATCCGGGCACCTAGCTTGACTGCCCTAAAGGTAAGTAGCAATAATTTGTACGTAATTCTTTGCTTAGTAGCAACTGGGCCACTGTTAAACGGTAGTTCAGGACATAGCACTGAGAAGGAAATGGACTCCTCTGGAAAAGGTATTTTCTTCCTGGGTTTGTTCTGTTTATACTATGGGATTGTGCTTTGCTTAACTTTTGTCCCTGAGTTGGAGAGCAGGGATTGCTCCCTAGCAGTACAAAAGGAAAGCTATCCCTAACTCCAGGGTTAATGGACACTTTTTGAACCCTTATGTGAACTGTGTTATAAAAGGTATGGACTTTGTTTGTGAGAAACCTGCACTGAGATAAAAACCTGGACTAGTGTTACGCTTCTCCCGGAAGCACTGGGTTGTGAGCCCTTGGACCACTGCCGTGGAGCGGCAGTGGCAGGCAAAATCACCTCCAAACCAGAGACAAGGCAAACCAGAACTGGAACCCACTGGACTGGTACACACTGGACTGGAAAACACTGGACAGGAACACACGGGACTGGACCTAGGCTTCACCTACACTTAGCCGCAGTTCCCCGGGGGTTGAGCCCCCGAGTGCAGGCAGCCGGCAGGGCTTGGAGGAAAACTGGTACTGGAACTAGCAGGCAGAAACACCAGGAATCAGGATTCAGAAGTGCCCACAGGCACCTAGACAAAAGCAAGGCAGACAGGGGTGCAGTGCTATGGCTGGAGCTCCAGTAGCTGAGAAATACAAACAGAGGACAGGACTATGGCTGAAGCTCCAGCAGCTAGAAATATAGGCAGGGAGCAGGGCTATGGCTGGAGCTCCAGTAGCTGAGAAATACAGGCAGGGGACACAATTATGGCTGAAGCTCCAGTAGCTAGAAATACAGGCAGGGAGCAGAGCAATACTGAAAGCTGCCAAGCAGCCACTAAGAAAGAAACCCAAGCCAGGAATACAGACCACAGGCAAGACTAGGAAATAAGCATTAGAACCAAAACTAGCTACACACAGACTAACTAGAATTAAGCAACACACAAGCTAACTAGAATTCAAGCAAGAAACTCAGACTAGAACTGGACTAGGCAGAAATGCACAGCACACCCCAACATACTAGGGACCTTAGACGATGCAAAGGCAAACACAGAAGTTTCTAGGTGATTAATAAAGCCCATCAGCACCTGAGGCTCAGCTGCAGCAATCTCAAGGCAACTACGGGTGCTGTTCAGGCACAAACAAGAAAGACAGCCTGGCAGCCTGGAAGATCTGAACCGGACTGAGCTGAAGCCTGGAAAGGGTAGGGACAGCAAGACAGTCTATGGCAGCCACCGGTTCTGGCCACCAGAGGGCGAGAGGAGCACAAACCAAGAAGCAGGCAGAAAGCATACTGAAGCATAGAGAGGTTCAACATACACAGGTGCAGCACAGAGGGGCAATCAGAGCCATGCTGGAAGCAGCCAGCACACAGAGACAGAGACAAAGCTAACTCAGGCAACACACATAGGTGCACTATAGTGGAGTAATTAGAGCTGAGCTGATTCGGTCAATGGACACTCAGTTCTACATCTATGTGGATGATGTGCAGCTACTCATACCCATTGAACCTGACTTACCTACAGCCTTGAATAAACTGATCACTTGTCTAACATCAATTCACGAATGGGCTAAACACAACAAACTTTGCCTGAACCCAAGTAAAACCGAGCATCTCTGGGTCCCTAACACAAGTGGATACATACCTGACATCAAAATCCCTTTTGGGAAGTATGAACTCCCCCTTAAATCACAAGTCAGGAACCTTGGAATACAGTTAGATTCAACTCTTACTCTGATTCCCCAAATCCAAGCAACCTTCAAGAGCTGCTTCTACTATTTGCGACAGCTACACTGCCTCTTTCCTTACATCGAGAAGGTAAATCTTATCCCAGTTGTGCATGCCATGGTAACATCAAGACTGGATTACTGCAATGCAGTATACAATGGTCTGACTACAAAGGGCCTGCACCAGCTCCAGTTGATTCAGAATGCAGCAGCAAGACTCATAGAAGTTTGCAAGCGACGTGACCACATCACAACCTTTTTGCAAAAACTTCATTGGCTACCGGTGCAATACAGGGCTAAAACTGTATGTCTGATCTTCAAGGCCCTGAAAAGAAATGGCCCCGAGTATCTGAAGAATAGGATGATCCTCAACACACCACCAAGGACACTAAGGTCCTCCCAAAGACTTTCACTAACTACACCCTCTCCAAAAGACATTACACGATGTGATACCTGCAAGCGAGCCTTCTCCGGAGTAGCCCCCACACTCTGGAATGCATTGCCTGAAAGACTCCGCTTAACACAAGACTACCTCTACTTCAGGAAGCAGGTGAAAGCTTGGCTCTTCAACCAAGCCTTTAATGGAAGAAGTAACTAACTTGTTAGTCTCACTCACGTACACAAGGATTGACTCGGGCTGCACATACTGCAGCGGGACATGTTTATCCACTCCTACCCTAGCTGAGATAATATTTAAACATCTCTCTGACCTCACGTGCAACTTTCTTCAAATCAATCACCTTACTTTCTAATTCTTCCTACTTTCTTACTCATCTATATGTTACAACTTTGCCTTACCCCTCACTACCAATTATAATGTCTAGTACATATTGTGTTGTCATTGCAAGTAGTATACCATGCCATATTTTGTATTGTTGTGCGAATATTTTTACTGCTGTAATTGCCTACTGCTCATGTTTGATCTATTCTTACTGTACACTGCCTTGAGTGAATTCCTTCAAAAAGGCGGTAAATAAATCTTAATAAATAAATAAATAAATAAATAAATAAAAAAGGTAAAAAATCAATTCAAATCAAATCAGATCCCAGACTAAAGACCCCCCCCCTAGTTCTCGGACAGAGGGACAGCACATGCCATAATAAAATAATGAGCTTTCAAAAGGCAGTTAAAACACGCTAGAGACTGAACTCACAGAGATTGCGGGAGAACATTCTACTGTGGACAGTGGGAAACAGAAGACAATGGAATGGGGGAGGGGAAGGGGGAGGAGGAAAGAAAAGGTACATGCATCTACTTGAAATTGTTATTTTTAAACAAAATCCTAAATAACTCATAGGGCCTTGTTTACTAAGCCATGCCATAAGCACGCTAGCTTTTTAGTGCGTGCTAATTTTTAGCATGCGCTAAAAATGCTAGTGCACCTTAGTTGTTTCAAATTTTAAGTGATGGTTTACCTAATCTAATCAAATCTGTATTTTATATACCAAGTAGGAGGTTCCAGGCGGTGTACATAGAAGAAGGTCAGCCAAAAAAGTGAGGCATTGCAAAATCTATTATCCTAAAATATACAAAAATTAATCAGGATAGTTACCAAATAGAAAAGTTTTCAACCTCTTACACACAGACATATAGGGGTATGTTTACTAAGGTGCTTTAGTGTTTCAAACATGCCTTTAAAGTTAATGCATGTTAAACGCTAACGCACCTATACATTTCTATGGGTGCATTAGCATTTAATGCGTGTAAACTATTTATGCGCGTTAAAAATGCTAACATGCCTATAGCGCCTTAGTAAACATAGGTGATAGTGTCAATCTAATTGAATTATATTTGGTAAATTATTCCAAATTGCAACAGCTTGATAGTAATAAAATCCATTAACCCTAGAACGCATATTGGGGGCCTTTTAGGCCCCCATGCTTACATTTTTGCTATTATCTGCAAAATTACTTTAGTTAGAATTTTGAAACTCAAGGTATTACTCAAGTATGTCATTGTTGATAATATCCAGTTGTTCATATAATTTTTTTCCATAGGCATTATGGTGTAACAATGCTTGTTTGGTGAAAACTACATCTGTACAAATTGGGGGCCTTTTAGGCCCCCGCTGTTTTTATCATGTTCTCAGAAGTGTTTGTGTCTCAAGTTACTTTATTTGTACTCAGTAATGCTGGTGGAGAGGCCAGGGTGTGGATAATAACATGTGAGTTTTGGAGGGAGTGATAAGGCCATGACATCACCTCAGGTCCTCTGAACACTGAGGACAGTATACACTGTGAGCTAATTGCTGAAGGACCTGTGATAAGATAAGCTGTTGAGAGGAAATCTGTTTCATTTTCTAACATCTAGTCAGCAATGGCACAGTCTTCCTCCAAGTGTCTGACTGACCAAGAGATTGAAGCGATTATGTTTCAAAGCGATGATGAAAGTGAACTATCTTTGTCTGATGAAGAATATCTGCCACCAGCTAATCAAACATCCTCATCCAGTGATTCTTCTGATGATGAAGAAGTGAATCTAGTGGATCCTCAAGAAGTGATAAGTAGAACATCCAAAACGAATGTTTTTTGGGACAGTAATCCTACATTAGTCGGACGCACTCCAATACACAATATTGTGAGACAGGCTCAAGGAGCTGTGGGAAGTCCCAGTTACTTTACCCCTAAAGATGTATTCTGTACTTATTTTTCTGACAATATTGCAGAAGAGGTCCTATTATGTTCAAACCTAGAAGGAAGACGTATCGCTTCAGCAAAAAATAAGTCCTGGAAAAATATCTCAAAAGAGGAACTTTATGCATATATTGGACTTTTCCTGCTGGCAGGGAGTCAAAAATCGTATGATGTCCCAATACGAGAATTATTTCTGGACCCACTTTCTGATCCACACTATAAGGCGACAATGTCAGTGGGCAGATATGAGGAAATTAGAAGGATCATTCGCTTTGATGATAAGCGAACTCGTGCAGCGAGGTTTGAAACAGACAAATTAGCCCCTATCAGTTATATCTGGAACATATTTATCAAAAATTGCACAAAACTTTACAATCCTAGTACTAATGTTACTGTAGATGAGCAACTTGTACCGTTCAGAGGACGCTGCAAATTCATACAATACATGCCCAGCAAGCCAGCCAAGTACGGTATAAAAATCTTCTGGATGTGTGATTCTGCAAATTATTATGGCATAAATGGCGTAATCTACTGTGGCAAAGAGGTTGGTGCACCAGTACAGAAGGATCTGGGGTCTGAAATAGTCAAAACTCTTGCTGTTCCAATATTCAATTCAGGTAGAAACATCACCATGGACAATTATTTCACCAATGTTGAACTAGGCAATTTTCTGCTTGCAAAAGCTATTACACTTGTTGGTACTATAAAGCAAAACAGACGAGAAATTCCAGCAGCACTCAAACACAATCGTCAGCGAGCACTTTATGAGAGTGTCTTTGGATTCAATAACAAAGCGACTTTGGTATCTTACAAGGCAAAGAAGGAGAAATCTGTAATTTTACTCAGTACCATGCATCACGATTGCAGTGTTGACAGCAATAACCAAAAATTGAAACCAGAAATCATCCTGCATTACAATGCAACAAAAGGAGGTGTAGATAAAATGGATGAGATGGTGGGAGAATATTCGTGTAAGAGGCAAACAAAACGATGGCCTGTAGTACTATTTTCAAATATGCTTGATGTAGCAGCCCTAAATTCATTCATTATTTATACAGAAACTCATCCTGAATTTCATGCACAGAGGAAGGACAGGAGACGCTTATTCTTGAAGGACCTTTGTCATGAACTTGTAATACCTCACATGATAGAGCGAAGCGACTTGAAATGCTTGCCAAAGAAAACTAAAGAAGCAATGAAACGGTGTGGCGTACAGTTTCAGATTACTCCAGAGCCAGGAGAAAGAAAACGAAAGCGTTGTTTCATGTGTCCAAGAAACATAGAGAGGAAAACTGAGCGATATTGTTCCACTTGTAAGGAAACTGTTTGCAAAGAACACTCTTCTGAAAAAATAACATGTCAGAATTGTTTGGAAGACTAATATAATAGAAAAGAAAGTTAGAATAAAAATGTAGCTGCAGCTAGTTTGCTATAGATTTCTATGCATTTTTGTGTGTTTTCATGTCTTTGCGTGAAATTTGGGAAAAAAAGATTTTTTGGTGTTTTCTGTGAAAAATTATAATTAAAATGTTGTCCACTATTCATATTTTATTGAGCAATTTTGAAATAAACTTGTGAAAGTTATTTAAGTGTGTTTTTCTACATTATGTGCATGGGGGCCTAAAAGGCCCCCATGACGTTAATATGTATATTTTTAACGTCATGCGTTCTAGGTTAAATAATTATTTGAATTTATAGTTTTACAATTTCATATTTTATACGAACTACTGCTTTGTCTTGCAGGACAGCAAACTTTGTCATTTTACTAGCCTTCTGATCAGTAAAAAATGTCAGTTTAGCCCTTGGTCAATATCCTACACCACTGTGCCTTCATAGTGCAATATGTGCCTCTTTTTGTGTGATGGCAATGTAACAAACCTTGGGCAAGGTTATAAAAGAATGTAGTTGTATAACTCAGGGCTGACAAATAAAAGCATTGTACCCTGCATAGTGTGCCACTTTTTAAGGCTGAATGACGGTTTTGTACTTTGATAATTCATTTTGAGTGCTGCAAGAGGCTAAATAACTTGTGCCAGAAGGTGGAAAACTGAACTTCATGAATATCAGAAAATGACTACCAAATTTCATGATTTGGTAGTCTACTGTGATTGCTAATTTTCCTATTTTATTTTCTGTCCTCTTGTATCTATTTATATAAGGTGCTTACTGGTGTCAGGGAAGGGAAGAAAGTAGAAGACAGTAGGAAAACAGCCACCAAGTCTCAGGCGATGATGGGTCAGCATGGATTTCCATTTATGGAAATGGAATGTGACTGGCATGATTCAGCTCAGGGGATACCAACCTGATGACTGCAAGCTGAGTCAGTGAAGCCAGAGCACTTTGTGACTGAGAGGAATGAATAATTCTGCTTTTTTGTCTCAATTTAATTTCCTTACAGTTTGAAGGCCATGACTTTTTAACCTCTCCTTTTACCAAACACAATAAAGTTAATGGTGTTTAAGGGAACAAGTCTATGCTTATATTTCAAAATTTGCTGTGTATGAGTAGAGTTTTATTGGTAATTTTGATTGTAAATGCATGTTTGTGTTCTTAATTATATTTTATGAGTGTAGTTTTATAAATTGCATAGGATGGAGTTCATTCAGTTGTTGTATTAAATAAATGTGTTTTAAATAAATAAAGTATAATCATACAAATGTGTGTGTGTGTATCTACATCTATGTGCAATCAAGTTCTATCTTGCAGAATGCATGATGCTACTGGTCTAAATCGCAGGTGCCAGCTTTCTGGGTGCCTGATCACTCCCAATATCTGCCTTCCTACCCTGTTTCCCCTTCAGTCTCTTCTCTGCCCTCTTAGCTGCCATGGGTCTGCGAGATCAAAGAGCTGACATGGGAAACATCACAATAACTAGTTTTAACCCACAAATGATTGTGGAAAACCATATCAGAGTACAGTCTGACTGCAGAAAAAGGCTGATCAAGGCTAGTCCATAGCTGAATACAGACATAGGGGGACTATGTGGCGTAATGTTCTATACAGATACGTGACCTCTTGTCCCATGCAGAAACAGCAAAATGTATGTTGGGTCTCTTTTTGACCTGTCCTGGGAATAGTTAGCTTCTGGCAATATTAAAAATTCTCATATAGAGGATACAAATTTATGATGCTTGTCTGGCGAGTCCTGAGTGTGCCTTTGCTGGTTTCAGTTCTGCAGATGACTTTCATCCCAATGCTGTGTGATAGATGCAGTTCCTATTTATTTGAAATCAGCCTTATGAATATCATCATGCATCAGGACAGGGCTGTCAGAAATTCAGGCCTTTCCTGAAATCTCCCTCTTTGAAATGAGTCACTTGATATCATTGTGATTTTTGTGTGTATTATGGTGAACTGAAAGTATTTGATTAGGCATATTCCTTTTGACCTCTTTGAGGTCTCTCCTAAACATGTTCTCTTCATTGTTAAAATGCAGGTGAATTGCATTCTGGATCTGACATTGCATCATCTGTAGGGTCCTCCTAGGTTCCCTACTAATACAGGAATCTTTAGTACAATAAGATGTCCAGAATAAGGAGTGACATGGTACATTCCATTTTATAGGGCACTCCATTTTAATGGGCAGTGCGAAGTATTCCTTAAAGGAGATAGAAAGACTGTTACTAAATTTAGTAGACATTCTGGGCAGAGGGAGGCATGATTTCTTTCACAAAAGAGAGAATATCTTGCCTAAGGGGTTCTAGAAATGATATGAGGAGATGACATTCTTTCTAAAAAGCCTTTGTATGTCCTTAAAATAGGGTCAAAAAGTAGAGATTTTCCCAGAGGGTTGGGAGAAAGTTCCTGCTTACAGAATTTTCAGGGATGGAAAGCATTCTTTCAAATATAGAGAATGCTATAAGGTTGTCCAGGGCTCTGATATCATAATAGCAGTCTACGTTTATCCTCAGATGGAAAAGACGCAGTGACTTGTCCAAACAGTGTTACCAGGTACCAGCATGAGGTTATACAGTGAGAGAAGAGCTGTACCGTAAGGATACTAAATAGAAGGAGAGGAATCTTTCCTGCAGAAATGCAGCATGAGAAAAGTGGAGAAACAGAATTTTCAGATACATGGAGAGGGTAAAAGTTATTCCTTCAAGTATGGTCAGTAGGATTAACTGATAAATTATCTAGATTGAAGACTGAATGTTGCTGCTATCTAGTAAGTTCTGGTGCTGACCACCTTATTTGGATATTCAGCACCGGCCACTGTCCAGATAGTGTCAGTGACTACCTAGATTTTATTTATTTAGATTTTGCTCACACCTTTTTCAGTAGTAGCTCAAGGTGAGTTACATTCAGGTACTCTGGATATTTCTCTGTCCCAGGAGGGCTCACAATCTAAGTTTGTACCTGAGGCAATGGAGGGTTAAGTGACTTGCCCAAGATCACAGGGATCAGCAGTAGGATTTGAACTGGTCTCCTCTGGATTGGAAGACCGGTGCTCTAACCACTAGGCCACTCCTCCTCCAGATATATTTTTACCTATGTAAGTGAGTGATGCAATGGAGGCAGAACCCATCATGGGCAATTGAGATAGAAGGAGAAAGCTTGTTGCCCAATGTGCAGTGATGCACAAAAAGAACTAAGAGAGACAGAAAAGCATTTTAAAAAATGTTGACATGGTAGCTGTATATTGACCTATTTGATGTGTTATGGTATTTTTTTTGTTTGTTTTTGTTTCTTTACTGGACTGGACTGACAACCTTAGCAATCTGGAGCCTCATAACTTAAACATAACATTGGGATTTGTATTCTGCTATTGCCTTCACAGTTCTAAGCAGATCACAAACTGAAAGAAGCCAGAGCAGTACCTGGGATTTACATAACAACACTACACAAAATACAGTAATCTTTTATAATAAAAAAAACTTAAAATCTATAATGATGCTTGTTAAATGTTATTCTTTGTTTATCACATATCAACAAAACAGAATAGTTTTAATCCTCCTCCTAAAAATCTAAATAGCTATAAGAAACCAGTAAAACTTGCATCTATCTTTTCCCAATCTAGCAGCTTGAAAGGCAAATAGAATATAAGACAAAGAGTGCTATAATGCCTCTGTATCGCTCCATGGTGTGACCACACCTTGAATATTGTATGCAATTCTGGTTGTTGTATCTTTAAAAAGATATAGCAGAATTGAGGAGACAAGATGACGGCTCTTCGCCCGTTTTCCTCTAACTTGAAACTTTTTTTACCTGAGTAAATGCCAAAGAGGAGGGGTAAACAGTGCGTCGGTCCCGCTATGCCTGTGAGACCAATGGGGCCGATGGACCGCTTTGCAGTGCCTGGAAGCTTTTCGGGACTGGATGCCTTGCTGCTGGAGGGAGCGGTGGGAGGTGTCCTGCTCCCCCAGCTTGAGACTGAGATCTCACTCAGCCCTGACAAACGGAGCCCTCCAACAATGCCGGCAGTGGAGCTGCATCTTACCAAATAATGGCAGTGTTCTAAATCAGTCACTTACTGGGAAAATTAATATATCACCCTTCAATTTCAACAATCCCAGATCTTATTCTTCCAACCTCCTTTCTTCACACATTGCAATTTTTCAATAAATCTTCAAAACTTTTAGATTCTTGCCTCAGTAGTGCAAAATTGCAAAAACTTAATTTTATGGCAATTCTAAACTGCACTAAGATCTTCATCGGCTTCTTAACTTAAATACATTCGGACTGGGGGCTTAGATGTGTCCTACATGCATGTTTCGCCTCCCGGCTGTATCAAGGACCTCCCCTACAAAAAATATTTCAAAAATATCATCTTAATATTATTATGTGTGAAGCATTCCTTTCCTACCCACTCATCATAATCCCCATGAATAAACACCATCTTATCCTTACCCTTACACCGATCTAGCGCCAGCTTGACCCATTTATCAAAGGAACAATTCCTATCAAGTTGGCCGCGGCGTCTATTCTAAAGCTATTTAAATGTTGACGCGTCTGGAAACCCCAGCTCCTATTGGACTGACCCGGATACACTCAAATTACATTAAAGAGCCCCAATCTAATTCAGCATTCAACCCAAACAGACTTACAGTGTTTAGGTAGTAAATATACCACTGCTCTTGAAAATTTAGACGTTTCTTCAAGGATCCACCCTCACTACCTTGGTCTATCTGTTCTAACACTCTCCAGCAGATATCCTCCACCTGGTGGTTTTTCCCCCCCAATGTTCCACTAAGGGGGCCTGACAGTTCTGTGTAACAATTCATGATTTATGATCAGTCAAACGTACCCGAATTGATCGGCTACTCCTGCCTATGTAGATTAAATCGCAAGGACACTTTATGCAATAAATTATATTCTTCGTCTCACAATTGGTATTGCTCTTAGCTTTCAAAACTTTTTTGGTGCCGGGATCTATCCACTGTGTCCCCTCCATTGTCAAATTACACCACTGACATTTCCCACATTTTTTATGTGGAGCTGCAGCAGGGGTGGGAAACCCCTTGTATTACAGGTCAAGGAGTGCTTCCTCCAGGGGGGCCTGATTGCAGTGTGGATTTGTCGGATGTCATCAGCGGAGGTGAGGTATCGGGGAGAGCCAGTGGGTTGGCAGACTCCAGAGCAGTAGAGGAGAAGCAGCTATCGGGTCAAACGTCAGCTGAATTCACGTCACTTAGTAAGTCTTTCTTGCCTGCTAAACCAAGCATTATTACCTTGGATTCAATTTGGGAAGCTCTTATGAGCTTAGAAACTTCTTTTTCACAGAAACTATAAGTTGCCATTGGAAAAAATTTCAATCTTGGAAACAAGAACACTAAACATTGAGAAAACAATAGAAATGAATAATGTCAATATAAAATCTATTCAACAAACTCAGTTCAACTTGATAAAGGAAAATATGCTACTACACTATAAAACAGAAAATTTAGAAAATCAACTAAGAGCTAAAACTCTAAGGTTGATTAATTTTCCTAAAATTACATCTATTGCCCCTTTAATAACTTTCAAGAAATATTTATCAGAAGTACTGAAGATCCCTGAAAAGGCTTATCCGTCAGTTTCCAAGATATATAACTTGCCACCATATAAAAAGGATAAAAAAGAAAATACTAATTAAGTTGAACAAGGAGCAGAAATTTCATTTGACATATTGAATCTTACAGAAATAATTCAAGATGATGAGATGGGTACTATACCAGCAACTTTAATTGTAACATTTGTTTTGGAACTGGACCGTGATTGGATCCTGAAACAATTTTGTCATCACAGGAATGAACTCTTTATGAACAATAGGATTAGAATATTTCCTGACATTGCAAGGGCAACTCAAAAGAGACGTCAATTACTTCGACCCCGGGTCCTACAATTGGGTGGTTTATTTTGGCTTAACTTTCCCTGTAAATGTGTATTGAAAGTTAATTCAGTTAAATATATCTTTTATGACCCTACTTATTTCAGTTCTTTTTTAGATTCGAGGGTTGCTATAATTCCTAATCTATAGCCAGCAGTATTATCATCATAGACTCCGTAATTGTTATCGACAGGGCACTTTAAGTTCTCTTCTTTATTTACCTGCTAATTTTAATTAGTGGAATATTTTTCATGGAGTTGTACCTTGTTTTCTTTCCTAAATTGTGGACTAGAGAATGGGGGGGGGGGGGGGGGGGGGATTTTCCTTTGTTTGTTACTTGAATATTTGTATAATTTGAATATTACTTATCTCCCTCTATCTTTCATATCAAGAGTGTTCTTGAATTATTGTGAATACTTATAAAAACAAACAAACAAACAAACAAAAAAAAGATATAGCAGAATTAGAAAAGGTTCCAAGAAGGGCAACCAAAATGATAAAGGGGATGGAACTCCTCTCATATGAGGAAAGGCTTAAGAGTTTAGGACTCTTTAGCTTGAAAAAGAGACGGCTGAGGGGGGATATGATAGAGGTCTACAAAATACTGAGTGGTGTAGAACGGGTAAGCCTAAATTGAGATGGACATCCAAGAGCCGATTTATGTCACTTTTTGGACGTCCATCTCTTTCAAAAATGAGCCTGATGGTCTACCAGGTCAAAGGCGCTTGAAAGATCAAACTGAAGTACCTGTGCTAGTTTTGGCATGTGAAATTGGCGAACGCTGGGCCACTTTTTATCGCGGCGGGGAAAAGACCTTTTTTTTAAAAATGGGGCAGAAAATGGCCATGTGCTAATATTAAAATTAGCATGCAGCAGCTATGTATCGGTTGATATTGTGTATCTGGATTTTAAAAAAGGCGTTTGACAAGGTACCTCATGAAAGGCTACAGAGGAAATTGGAGGGTCATGGGATAGGAGGAAATGTCCTATTGTGGATTAAAAACTGGTTGAAGGATAGGAAACAGAGAGTGGGGTTAAATGGGCAGTATTCACAATGGAGAAGGGTAGTTAGTGGGGTTCCTCAGGGGTCTGTGCTAGGACCGCTGCTTTTTAATATATTTATAAATGATTTAGAGATGGGAGTAACTAGCGAGGTAATTAAATTTGCTGATGACACAAAGTTATTCAAAGTCGTTAAATCGCGACAGGATTGTGAAAAATTACAAGAGGACCTTACGAGACTGGGAGACTGGGCGGCTAAATGGCAGATGATGTTTAATGTGAGCAAGTGCAAGGTGATGCATGTGGGAAAAAAGAACCCGAATTATAGCTACGTCATGCAAGGTTCCACGTTAGGAGTTACGGACCAAGAAAGGGATCTGGGTGTCGTCGTCGATAACACACTGAAACCTTCTGCTCAGTGTGCTGCTGCGGCTAAGAAAGCAAATAGAATGTTGGGTATTATTAGGAAAGGTATGGAAAACAGGTGTGAGGATGTTATAATGCCGTTATATCACTCCATGGTGCGACCGCACCTTGAGTATTGTGTTCAATTCTGGTCGCCGCATCTCAAGAAAGATATAGTAGAATTGGAAAAGGTGCAGCGAAGGGCGACTAAAATGATAGCGGGGATGGGACGACTTCCCTATGAAGAAAGACTAAGGAGGCTAGGGCTATACAGCTTGGAGAAGAGATGGCTGAGGGGAGACATGACAGATGTATATAAAATAATGAGTGGAGTGGAACAGGTGGATGTGAAGCGTCTGTTCACGCTTTCCAAAAATACTAGGACTAGGGGGCATGCGATGAAACTACAGTGTAGTAAATTTAAAACAAATCGGAGAAAATGTTTCTTCACCCAACGTGTAATTAAACTCTGGAATTCGTTGCCGGAGAAAGTGGTGAAGGTGGTTAGCTTTGCAGAGTTTAAAAAGGGGTTGGACGGTTTCCTAAAGGACAAGTCCATAAACCGCTACTAAATGGACTTGGAAAAATCCAAAATTCCAGGAATAACATGTATAGAATGTTTGTACGTTTGGGAAGCTTGCCAGGTGCCCTTGGCCTGGATTGGCCACTGTCGTGGACAGGATGCTGGGCTCGATGGACCCTTGGTCTTTTCCCAGTATGGCATTACTTATGTACTTATGTACTGCCTGAGTCCTTATCACTACCAGTTTAGTAGATGGTAAGGGCTCACGCAATAACCCTGTGGTAATCGGGCAGTATGTTGCAATGTGGCCACGCTGCTGATTACTACCGGGAATCCCCCCAGAGTAGAAAATAGAAAACTACAGTGGTGGAAATAAGTATTTGATCCCTTGCTGATTTTGTAAGTTTGCCCACTGACAAAGACATGAGCAGCCCATAATTGAAGGGTAGGTTATTAGTAACAGTGAGAGATAGCACATCACAAATTAAATCCGGAAAATCACATTGTGGAAAGTATATGAATTTATTTGCATTCTGCAGAGGGAAATAAGTATTTAATCCCTCTGGCAAACAAGACCTAATACTTGGTGGCAAAACCCTTGTTGGCAAGCACAGCGGTCAGACGTCTTCTGTAGTTGATGATGAGGTTTGCACACATGTCAGGAGGAATTTTGGTCCACTCCTCTTTGCAGATCATCTCTAAATCATTAAGAGTTCTGGGCTGTCGCTTGGCAACTCGCAGCTTCAGCTCCCTCCATAAGTTTTCAATGGGATTAAGGTCTGGTGACTGGCTAGGCCACTCCATGACCCTAATGTGCTTCTTCCTGAGCCACTCCTTTGTTGCCTTGGCTGTATGTTTTGGGTCATTGTCGTGCTGGAAGACCCAGCCACGACCCATTGTTAAGGCCCTGGCGGAGGGAAGGAGGTTGTCACTCAGAATTGTACGGTACATGGCCCCATCCATTCTCCCATTGATGCGGTGAAGTAGTCCTGTGCCCTTAGCAGAGAAACACCCCCAAAACATAACATTTCCACCTCCATGCTTGACAGTGGGGACGGTGTTCTTTGGGTCATAGGCAGCATTTCTCTTCCTCCAAACACGGCGAGTTGAGTTCATGCCAAAGAGCTCAATTTTTGTCTCATCTGACCACAGCACCTTCTCCCAATCACTCTCGGCATCATCCAGGTGTTCACTGGCAAACTTCAGACGGGCCGTCACATGTGCCTTCCGGAGCAGGGGGACCTTGCGGGCACTGCAGGATTGCAATCCGTTATGTCGTAATGTGTTACCAATGGTTTTCGTGGTGACAGTGGTCCCAGCTGCCTTGAGATCATTGACAAGTTCCCCCCTTGTAGTTGTAGGCTGATTTCTAACCTTCCTCATGATCAAGGATACCCCACGAGGTGAGATTTTGCGTGGAGCCCCAGATCTTTGTCGATTGACAGTCATTTTGTACTTCTTCCATTTTCTTACTATGGCACCAACAGTTGTCTCCTTCTCGCCCAGCATCTTACTGATGGTTTTGTAGCCCATTCCAGCCTTGTGCAGGTGTATGATCTTGTCCCTGACATCCTTAGACAGCTCCTTGCTCTTGGCCATTTTGTAGAGGTTAGAGTCTGACTGATTCACTGAGTCTGTGGACAGGTGTCTTTCATACAGGTGACCATTGCCGACAGCTGTCTGTCATGCAGGTAACGAGTTGATTTGGAGCATCTACCTGGTCTGTAGGGGCCAGATCTCTTACTGGTTGGTGGGGGGTCAAATACTTATTTCCCTCTGCAGAATGCAAATAAATTCATATACTTTCCACAATGTGATTTTCCGGATTTAATTTGTGATGTGCTATCTCTCACTGTTACCAATAACCTACCCTTCAATTATGGGCTGCTCATGTCTTTGTCAGTGGGCAAACTTACAAAATCAGCAAGGGATCAAATACTTATTTCCACCACTGTATTTTCTACTGTGGGAAACTGCACGCACCTGCTTTGGAGCTCCCATGCTACCCCAGTGGTAGAGCCAATTTGGCGCACGCTACCCGCAGGGAGCCATACCTCACTTTTGTGAAAGGGCTCCTAAGTGCTGACTTGGCAGAGTCTACGAAAGATCCTAATACAGTTTCAGTACTATATGGAGAGTGCAAACCCAGTTGAGAGAAATGAAGTATATTATGAGTTTATAAATATTCCATTAATTGAGGTGTAACCAGTTCCTCCATCAACTTAGTAAATAGGGGTATTGACGCCATAGACCTATAGTTTGAAACAGAATAACTAGATTCTTTTTTATTCTTCAATACAGGAATAATTATAATATCACCCAAGCTAGTAGAGAAGAGACTTAATGCTAGTGTATTGTAACCAAGATAACAGCCGGCTTCTGAAACTCATGGATGCTGATATCATGATATAAGATGGACACAGATCAAGTTGACAATAGGATTTAGTGTACTTCTTGAATAATACATCTAGTTGACCCCAACCAGGTGCTGTAAAATCAGACCAGACTCTATATGTCGGGATTGCTTCACTATTTTGTTTGATAATCCTTCACTTGCATAAGAGGAAGGAACCTCTTGAAATTGCAATCTTATAGTTGTCATTTTATTTTGGAACTAGTCTGCTAACTCAAAAGCAGTGGGGACCTTGTCTGAAACTGAAGAATAATGTTGATGAACATTAGTTAAATCATTTGAAAGAGATTTTTAGTTTTTAATATCTCAGTCACAATCAAATTAGAATAATATTCTCTCCTTTTAGCATTTAGAGCTTTTTTGTATTTATGAATGGCTACGAATGCCTCAGTAGTCTCTTCTTCTCATTTAGGAAGAACCTTAGGGAGCACAGGAAACCAGAATGCCCTACCTATCCTGAATGTGCCTCACAATTTTGTAGCCCATTGAAAAGCCATTACATACATAAAGGGCTAGAGTCAGTAAATTACACCTAAAAAAAAAAATCAGTGCCGAACCCCCCTCTCACTTAAGTGGTATTCTATGAACCGCGCCTAAAGTTTGGCGTGGTTTATAGAATAGTGCTTAAACATTATGGCTGCGCTTAAATTTAGGTGTGACCATTTGCACCAATGAAAATGTGGTGCAAATCGTGCAACTAAATTTATGTGTGGAGCACCCTTATTCTGTAACTACATGCGTAACTCAAAACCACACTCCTGCTGCACCCCAAAATGCTCAAGACTGTCCCCTTTTTGTGGTTTCTTTTTCGGGCTTCACATAACTTTTAGGCATAAATCCTGTGCCTAATTTTATGTGTGCAAAACCCAATTATATTTAATTAGTGCCAATAATTGCTTGTTGCACTAATTGGCTTATTCAATTAAATTGCGAAGACAAATCGGAACCATGCCTAAATCTGCATGTGCAATTTTTGGTGACCTTTATAGAATCAGAGGGAAAATGCTAAAATAAAAGTGCTTATTTTAGAAACATTATTCGTGTTTCAGCTGTTTATAAACTAACACTTAGACATCCATACTGCATAGATGTCTGAATCCTGATTTTACAGAGCCTGGATATGAATGTCTAAAACTGCAGAACTGCATCTGGCAATTGGTGTGATCTGGAGTGTTTTGGGCAGGACATAGGCTTAAAAGATAGACGTTCATTTCCTCATTGCAGAAGGGGGAGGAACATCCATGTCCAAAAAGGTACGCATCTGGAGTTAGACCAGCCATCTAGAATGTCCAGGGGGCCCTTTTTGGCAGGATCAGTAACTGTTTGCATGTACTTTGTGTTAACAACAAAACATAACACAGAGTAAGTGAAAAGACTGTGAGGTACATGCAGGGAGCATGCCCAGCATCTACCTAAAATGTACTGCACAAGGCATTTCCTGTAATCTAGTCCATCTAGAGCCCTCAGAACCCCAAAGGTCATAGTGGTGCATCCCTAAACTTATGCCCCCCTCCTGACCCCCCCCCCAGCAGGTCTAAAGCCCTGTCCCATCAGTTCAAGATTTCTGATATCCCTCCTGTTACCCCCTCCCCCTCCCAATCCCCTCCATCATGATGTCCGATCCCCTCCTGTCACTCTCATTCAATTTCAATTTCCCACATACCAAATCCTGCCCTGGCAAACAGTGGCAGCCTCCCAGAGCCTTACCCTCTCCTATCCCTGAACCCCCCCCCAACTCACCAGGATCTACCAAGGGCCATGGTTGTGCTTCTCTGCTGTTGCGTGGGATGGCACCAGAATCTAAGATGGTGCCTCTGCCAGGATCCAAGATGGGTGTCTCTGCCTTCTAGCAATTCTAGAATGCAGAAACGTTATCTTGAATCCTGGCACCATCTTGGGCAGCAGCGGAAATAATCCACTGCTGCCTGACAACACCATGAAGGCCTTGGATAGGTCCCAGTGTATGTGTGTTCGTAGGGTTTAGGGGTTGGGAGAGGGTAAGGCTCTGGGTGGCTGCTGCTGTTGTGGCTGGGGTGGAGTTTGGTGATTCATGTGTGGAGGATTGGCACTGAATGGGGGAGGGGGATCAGACATAGTTGGGGGGTGGTGGGGGGGTCATACCTAATTGGGGGGGGGGGATGGGTAACAGCTCTATGAATGTCTATGCTGCTATTGTATGACATAGTTGTTCATGTACTGTGAAATGGACATCTCTGTGCCGGCTGCTTCATTGTCCATATTTTGGGTGTGTTTGTTTCTGAAATGGCCATTCTTGCTACATATAGCAGCAAATGGAAGTCTATTTCACCATTTCTGCATTGACACATTCTGTACTGAAATTATAGGGCTTTAGATGTCCTGATTTGATGCCTGATTTCCCATTGGAGTGTTGTTCCTAAAATACCATTCTAATTAATTTAATGAAAGATGTGCAAGGGTTGAATATTGAATGGTCTATGTTAAGAAAATGTTTGCTGTGCCAGCTGCAGGGCTGTTGCTGTATATACTCTTTCTTATCAAATCCCTGTGTTGTGGAATTCTTTGCCTGCTGACCTTAGATTAATTGGAAACTATCAAATTTTTAGGAGGCTACTTAAAGCCTATCTATTTAGGAAATATGTGGTGACTAAGTTTGATTGTAATATGTCACTATTTGTATTCTGTTAATAGATATTTATCTGCATTTTTAAGTTAGCAAGTTCATGTATTATTTGAACAAATGGTTCATGTCTTTCTTTTTAATTATTGTGACCCGTATTGAACTGTGTTTGGTATTTGCGGTTTATATGATTTGTATAATAATAATATGCCAATGACAGGGTATGGTTTTTTTGTAATATTTTCATTTGTTCTGATTCTGCCATCCTGGTCATAGCTCCAGTCAAAGGAATAAGGTTGAAATATTGAAAGGTTGTTTTTGTGTGTGTGGATGTGTGTGTGTGTGTGTGTGTGTGGGGGGGGGGGGGGGGGGGGGGTAGTTTATTTTAAACTATATTGAGGCATATTTTCAAAGCAGACTTACAAAGTTCTACAGGATACTGTGGAACTTTGTAAGTCTAGGTGCTTTAAAAATGAGCCTCATTGTCTCTCATCTTGAATCTAATGGGTAAATTGGGTTATAAATATCTATTATTAGTTAACTGCGGAGTATCTTAGGGCTGAGAACCAGGAAAGTCAGGATTCAGATCCCATATCTTTCACTAATGACCTTTGGCAAGTCATTTCTCCCTCCATTGCTTTAGTTGACAAATTTGTAAACCCTCTTTGGGGCAGGGCCCTGCCTACTGTATCTGAATTGAAACTTATCTTGACCATAGATTTAGAAAGCCAAGTAATTAAATCTAAACTGAGATTTCCTTAACTGAACCCAGTGCTTCTGTGCGAGGAGTTGTACTAGCACTAATACGTAATTCTTATATACGGTCATCACACAAAAAAAGCTCTAGACAGTTCACAATCTTATAAACTAATGATATAAAAAAGTTTAAAATCTCCCAATACACTTAAAAAGACAATAAGAACATAACAATAGCCATACTGGGTCAGACCAATGGTCCATCTAACCCAGTATCCTGCTTCCAGCAGTGGTCAATCCAGGTCACAAATACCTGGCAGAAACCCAATTAGTAGCAACATTCCATTCTACCAATCTCAGGGCAAGCAGTGGCTTCCCTCATGTCCATCTCAATAACAGACTATGGACTTTTCCTTCAGGAACTTGTCCAAACTTTTTTTAAAACCCAGATACGCTAACCACTGTTACCACATCTCTACAACTTAACTATTCTTTGAGTGAAAAAATATTTCCTCCTATTTATTTAAAAGCATTTCCATGTAATATCATTGAGTGTCCCCTGGTCTTTGTACTTTTTGAAATAGTAAAACATCGATTCACTTTTACCCTTCTACACCAATCAGGATTTTGTAGACCTGAATCATTTCCCCCCTCAGTCATCTCTTTTCCAAGCTGAAGAGTCCTAACCTCTTTAGCCTTTCCTCATACGGGCAGAGTTCCATCCTCTTTATCATTTTGGTCGCTCTTCTTTGATCCTTTTCTAATGCCGCGATATCTTTTTTTAGATACGGCGACCAGAATTGAACGCAATACTTAAGGTGAGGTCGTACCTCGGAGAAATGCAGAGGCATTATAATATTCTTGGTCTTAGTTTGCATCCCTTTCCTAATAATTTTTTAAATAGCCAGGTTTTCAATTGCTTATGAAAGCAGATATAACAGGACTCTAATCTGATTTCTAGCAGAAGAGAGTTCCATAGTTGGGGAACAGCTGCAAAAAGAACCTTTATAAAGGGTGGATAATAAAGAATTGTTGAACAGAATGGTAAATCAGGTTTGTGTGATGCAGTGTGCTTGGTCTAACAGTCCGTATACCAATATACTTAGAACATAAGAATATAAGAGTAGCCCTACTGGGTCAGACCAATGGTCCATCTAGTCTAGTATCTTGTTTTCCAAACAGTGATCAAGCTAGGTCACAAGTACCTGGCAGAAACCCAAATTGTGTCAACACTCCATACTACAAATCCGAGGGCAAGCAATTGCTTCCCATGTCTGTCTCAATAATAGACTATGGACTTTTCCTCCAGGAATTTGTTCAAACCTTTTTTAAACCCAGATACGTTATCCTTCGGCAAAGATTTCCAGAGCTTAACTCTTCGTTGAGTAAAAAAATATATCCTCCTATTTGTTTTAAAAGTATTTCCATATAACTTCCTCGAGTGTCCCCTAGTCTTTGTACTTTTGGAACGAATAAAAAATCGATTTACTTCTACTCGTTCTACACCACTCAGAATTTTGTAGATCTCAATCATATCTCCCCTCATCTGTCTATTTTCCAAGCTGAAGAGCCCTAAACTCTTTAGCCTTTCCTCATATGAGAGGAGTTTCATCCCCTTTATCATTTTGGCCAATCTTCTTTGAACCTTTTCTAATTCTGCTATATCTTTTTGAGATACGATGACCAAGACTGAACGCAATAGTCAAGTGACCTGCGTTATCCGTAGCATGAGGCTTTCCCACATGCTAAGGGTCACTTTTAGCACATTGGTAAAAGGGCCCCTTTATGTTTTATTTGGCCCCATTTTCCCATGGCCATGTGCTAATTTTCTTATTAACACATGACCATTAGCACAGGAATCCTTTCCACCACTCATGTATGCGGTAAGGGCTCCTGCTCTAACCATGTACAAATCAGGCATGGCCATGTAACTGCACTAATCAATTAGTGCAGTGCATGCCTACTGTCTGCTCCTAGACCGACCCCCAGTGGTAAAAAATATTTTCTATTTTTTAGTGTATGGGTGGCGCTTGCCAAACACAAAATTATTGCGGAATGCCTGAGTGCGTCTCGCAATAGTGTCTTTTACCCTGCAATAAGCAGCTTAGCGAATGGACCCCAAAATCTTAAATTCTATGCGTGCTCTGATTGGTAACCAGTGCAAAGTCTGCAGCAGAGGAGTAATGCTTCCATACTTTGATTTCTTCAATATAAGTCTTGCTGCAGTGCTGAATTAATTGTAATCTAGATAGAGAGGAATGAGACATTCCTAAAAAGAAAATACTGCAGTAATTCAAAATGGAAAATACCAGAGCATATACACGTTTTCGTAGAATATCTTCAGAAAAACAAGATCAAACTTGACATAAAAAATGCAGCTTAGCGTAAGATAAAGTAGTTACACTACAAACTTGAGATATTCCAGTCAAAGTGGAGTCCAACATAAATTTCAAACAGTAGTCTGTAAAGAAATAACAGTACTGCTCGGCTGTAATTGTTGTTGCTAAGAAACACCGATCTTACCGCCCATCCATAACACTGTAGTTCTTTCCACATTTAATTTAACTTTGTTCACATTCATTCATTGTAAGATCTTCAGAAAACAATCATTAACCAAAAAAGACAAATCAGTAAAAGAAGAAGGCACAGGAAAAAAAAATCTTCATGTCATCTGCTTATCTATATAAATAAAATCCCCCCTCAGACGTTCTGAAGCTCACTCCATCTGTCCTGAACTCCTGTCCTCCTGGTAGGCTAGACTATTCAGACTACTCACCCTCAGTCTCAGCCACGCCCATCTGGGCCGTAGGCCACGCCCCATCTGCACATAAAAAGCACCCTCAACGTTCTAAAGCACACTCTGAGGCTTCAACAGTTCGTATGTTCGAAGCTCTGTAACCATTTTTAAGCACACTACATCTCTGCCCCGCCCTGACCTATCAGAGAAGGGAGGAGTGTCACAGCTGCACCGCTCTGACCTATCAAAGGGAACTGAAACAGGAAAAGGGAGGAGCGTCACACCCAATGATGGACCTATCAGAGGGAAGTCAAATAGAAGAAGGGAGGAGCGTCAGAGGCCAAGGGGATGGCCGTATCTACGTCTCATAGGTTTCCTTGCTTTCTTTTCAGTGTATTGCAGCTGCAGCCACTTAGGTAAGTCTAGCAAGCCTGTCAGCTACTGAATACAGAAAGCAAAAGATAGCATGTGGGAACTTGCTCCATTTTGTTCTCTGGAATGCAGTGATTATTATACAAATGGTCTTGCTTTCATTATTTTGGTAGGGGCTGCCTTCATGACTGTCCACAGTCCCCCCCAGTCCTGACACCTGACAGGGGGGACAGGGAAGGACACTCACTGTCTCACATACGCACTCGCACACACTCATTCTCACATACACACACGCTCTCTCACAGACACACTCACATCCACTCTCTGGCACACACACACACACTTGCACATTCTCACTCTCACACAGTCACTCTCACAGACACTCTCTCAAACATACACACTCCGCGCAAAACCTTGCTAGCGCCCGTTTCATTTCAGCCAGAAACGGGCCTTTTTTACTAGTATGTAATAAGACAGGTTTAAAGAATGAAGAAGTGTGCCTAAAAATTTAAAAATCATTTAAATCAGTTTAGCCGATAGTGGACTCCATAGTCTGCCTGCCATAATGAAGACAGCTTTCCATATCAATGAACTTGATATGAACGGTTTCCTCAAAAATTCATAAAACCATTTGAGTACAATCCCTGTTATTCCAATAGACTTCAGCTTTCGTAATATGGCATAATCAACCACAGGAAGAGGTCCGTTTACCAAATGGCGCTAAAAGGTAGCCCACAATGGCATTTGTGTGCAGGATTGCCATGTGCCGAGACCACCTTTTTACCACGTGGCTAAAAGGTTATTTTCTTTAAAGGGCCAGTAAATGGCTGTGTGCTAACGAAACACATTGGTGCATGGCCATTTGCTGGGGGAGCCCAGTCTCCTATGTAGGAGGCGGTGAGGGCTCTGATGCTAACCCGGTGGTAACTGGGCAGCAGCGGCACTGCCTAATTACTGCTGGGCACACCCCTGACACTAGAAAAAAAAAAACAGTTTCCTAGTGCTGGAAACAGAGTGTGCTGGAAGCCACAACTACCGCTGGCTGCAGGGCCAATTTCCTGTGTGCAAAACCGGCGGTCACCAGGTAGTAAAAGTGCGCCTAAATGCGGAAGACAATTCCAGTTGCAAATCCAGTTTGACCCAGATCTAGTATCATATGATTTTCAGAAGTGAGGGCAAGCAGACAGGTTTCTGTACTAATATATTTTCTAAAGCCAGATTTTTGGGGATCTAAGATGTTAAATCATTCCAAATAACTGTAGATGGTCTGCTGCCTGTTCTTTGGGTTAATTTAACTAGAAAACATATGCTCACGACGGGTCTGTAGTTGAAACATTGATCAAGTGGTTTAGAAGAATCTTTCCTTACCTATTAATATGATAATTTTAAAACTATATTTTTGGGGTGATAAGATTACAAGAGGGATTGAAATATTAAATAGATTATATGCAGCACAGCTTTTATGAGCAGGAGAAGTGGTTCCTTTGTAGAATATTATCGGTATGTATTAAGTAGCACTCACTTCCTCTTAGCTTACACATTTTCATACCAGTTTGATTTATTTTACAGGCTTGTATAACTCTGCAAGTATCTTACTTCCCTCCGCCTGGAGCAACTCCAGTGCTCCCGCCACCTACTCCTCCTGACCCCAACACTGCTGCTACTGCTGCTGCTGTGGAGCTAGACACTCTCACTGGTAAGGAGGCTGTGTGTGAAATGTACATCGCAAAATGTGGCCCTCATTCCCTCAAAGGGCATTTGTTTACTGTAAGCACCTGCTGAAAATACCAAATTAAATAATCTAGTATATTCTATGCAAGGTTCCCTGCTGTCAAGGGATGTGGCTGGAACAGAATAGAATAGTATTTTGGACTGATATAGAGCAAATATTTTTTTTTTTCAGAAATATTGAATTGCTGGTTAAGTTGAAACCAGCCAAAAATAAACTGGATATTCAATGCTGGTCACTGGAAGTGGCCTGGCATTGAAATTTTGGGCTCCGCGCTGACCAGGGGAGGCAGCCCAGCTACCCCCCATGGTCTGAATATTGGCCCCAGAGATTTGAATTCTGCCCAGGGTTTATACTCCTGAGCGGTTTCCTGATTAGAATACTGGGCCCAGGGTCACTCCTACCATCTAGAATTTGTTCAGGGCTGAAAATGAAGAGAATAATGTTCCTTCACAGCAACTACGTAGTGATGTCACTGTAAAGTCAAACTTTTACTGGTATTGATAGGACCTTGTTGAATTCTCTGCAGGCACCCCTACTACAGGATTCTTAAGGTTTCTCTGTAATAATTTTTGAAGAGAGAACAGAATGTACAGATGTGGAAAATTTAATTAAAAAGCTGACTCCCATCTTGAATGGTGCTCAGTATTGCTGCCAGTACAAAATATTAACAAATAATTGTTGACAATTCATGTACATTATTGTAGGTTCTATATGTTGTTGTTCTGGAAAACAGCAAGAATTTAGTTTATTGTTATCTTAGAATAGATCAATATATTCTTATTGACAAAATACCGATACCGCATTCAGTTCAAGCTCCTCCTTCTTACCTACAAATGTACTCAATCTGCTGCCCCTCACTACCTCTCTACCCTCATCTCCCTTATGTTCCCACCCGAAACCTCCGTTCACAGGACAAATCCCTCCTCTCAGTACCCTTCTCCACCACTGCCAACTCCAGGCTCCGCCCATTCTGCCTCGCCTCACCCTATGCCTGGAACAACCTTCCTGAGCCCCTACGTCAAGCCCCAACCCTGCCCATCTTCAAGTCTCTGCTTAAAGCCCACCTCTTCAATGCTGCCTTCGGCACCTAACTCTTACCTTCAGGATATCCGGACTGCCCCAAATTGACTGCCCCCATCGTATCGTCTACTCACTTGTCCTTTAGGTTGTAAGCTCTTTGAGCAGGGCCTGTCCTTTTATGTTAAATTGTATAGCACTGCGTAACCCTAGTAGCGCTTTAGAAATGTTAAGTAGTAGTAGTAGTAGTAAAATATTTAAAAATTTGCTATGGAAATTGTGAACATCTGTCCTTAGACTGTCAAAGCATCAAACACACATTATTTCTATGTAAATCTGATTCTTGTGAGAGCATTTGTATTATATGTGGCAGACATAACAGGAGAGGAAGACTTAGAAGATCCTGCTGACATAGGAGATGAGGCAGAAACCCCTTCAGGGCCTCCTGGCCCTGCAGCAGAGCAGCCAGCACTTCCAAAGAAACCGGCTCTGCATTCAGTCCAAGGGATTAAAAGGAAGAGAAGTGCTTCCAAGAAGCCACTATCAAACAAGCCACAGGATTTTCAGGTGAGCAGAAACCACATGGATTGGCTTGGCTCTAGTAATGACAGAAATGTGAAACTTAGAAACACATTGAGTGTGCAATGAGTGGGAAAGCGCGGGGTACAAATGTAACAAAAAAAAAAAGTTCAGGTTCTACCACGAACACTCACTGAGACCTTCAGGGAGATATGTGGATGGTAATTTTATAACAGATCACCTAGGTCAGGATGCCATGTAGGATGTCAAGCTATTCTATAAGGACAAATAGGCTCTGTGGGGGCAATTCTACTTAAGAACCTTGCTGCAGCATGGGGCGTACCTATCCTATAACGGTATCTGGGTGCTCAAATTCCATTGTAGAATACTACAATAACAAATACTGAGTCAGTAGATGTTTATTTAAAATCCTTTAATTTAGTCAAAGAGAACCTTATTAAAAGTGGAAGTATTAAGTCCAAAACACTTTACATAGTAGCTCATCAGTCCAACATGTTTCGGCATATAGTGCCTGCTTCAGGGGCAAGTTTCAAAGTGTAAAATGGACAGAGAATCCACCAGAGTAAAAAGAGTAAAAATAGGGTTATAAGGATCTTTAAAAAAAAAAAAAATGCCATCTGTGCTTAAAAGTGACTGAGACAGAGAGACACACAGCACTCCACAAAGGTACCAAACTAACAATAAAAATCCCTCAAAACATATACCACAAATTTTACCTAAGCAGTCACCTAAATTACTTGTAAGGTTGCACTTTTAAGGGTATCAAGCCCCTGATATACAACTACAAGAAAATATAAAAATACAAAATCATTCGAACACATGTAAAACTTCATTTGTCAGAACAGAAGTATAATATAGTCTCGATTATCTGACTTTCGCTAATCCGACCATCTGGTATACCAAGCCCTCGGTGATATTGTGTCTCTTTCTGTTTTCCGGTGTACCACAGAGGGAACTTTCGCAACTGGGACAATTTGTTTCAGACTCGAGACCCTGCTTTTACAGCAAAACAGCACTGTTGTGACCTGGGTCCCTGCTTTTACAGCCTTTGTTTATGCATTGTTTGAGTGGTTACCATTTTTTCCTATATTATCCGACTTTTCATTTATCCAACAACAGGTTGGTCCCATTTACGTAGGATAATCGAGATTTTACTGTAATATGAATCTCTAACAAAACAGTACAATCAAAACTGCTGCTGTCCTTTAAAACAGGCTTATATATCACAGCAGTCATAAAATATCTGATCCAAAGCCAACTCAACAGATACCAGGCAAACAGCTAATACTAGTTATAAGTAAAAAAAAAAAAGACTGATCTTTAAATATAAACAGCATATCTTTCTAAACAGAAATAAATCATAGGCAATTCTAAAAATGAACAGTCTACAAGCATTTATATCATTAGCATGAAAAATGTGCATGTCAGAACAAAAAATGAAAGTAAAAATTACTACAGAGCAATAAAAGCTCATCATAAACCTGTTAAATACTATAATAAAAAGAAAAAAGAGATACCCAGGAGTGCAAACAGACTTCTAATTATCAAGTCTAATAGAAAAAACACCAAATTCAACCTGATTTTAAATGTTAACATTTAAAAGCACAAAACCATTAAAAATAAATTTTTTAACCATAAAACAAGTCTCCAGGGGTTTAAGAAGCTTTAAATATAGTTGAATAATTCAAAATGTGATGTCACTCAAATCAATTTATTTAAACTCACAATTTTGGAACCAAAAATGTCACTGTAGGTCAAAGATTTAAAAACAGATAAAGATTCTAAAAATAGCTTAAAATCATGTTAGAGTCAATATTGAAATCGATTTAAGTGAGCAGTAGCCTCTCCTGCCTGTTTAAATCTTTTCCCACCACCCAAATGGGGATAATTCAATGACACCTAACTGGAGAATGCTGCTGAATATCCCCAAAGACTGCCCAATCAAAAAGTGGGCAAGTCAGGGGCGGCACTGGGAGTGGCACTGGGGAGGATCCTAGGGTTATTTGGGTGCCGGCAGTATTCAGTGCTGACATCCGCATAGCTAAGCGGCCTAATTTAGGACAGCTCAAAAGCTCTCCTACTTTAGGCCACTTAGCTATGCGGGTGCTGGCACTGAATATTGGGCTGGCACCCACATAACTAATTTTAACTTTGTAACACCCTCCCAATCTCCCTCCCGGACTCTTTAACACCCTCCTCCTACCCCCCCCAGCTGGGATGCCCTAAGTCCCTCCCCTCCTCCAAATGACCCCCCCCCCCCCGATGTCTACCTGGCTCCCTGGTGGTCCAGCGGGGGTATTTCAGGGCAGGAGCACAGCCATCTGGCTCCTTCCCCCTTATGGATGCCAGTCAAAATGACTGTCACGACCTTTGAGGGCAGCTCGCAGTACTTCCTATAGTACTGTGAGAGGTTGCGGCAGCCATTTTGAGTGGCAGCAGTGAGGGGACTGCGCTCCTGTTCCCAAAGACCTCCGCTGAACCACCAGGGAGCCAGATAGGCCTGGGGGGGCCTACCTAGACATCAGTTGGTCAGGGGATCGTTCGGGGAAGGGGAGGGCCAGGGCATCCCAGCCCGGGGGGGAGGAGTAGGAGAGGTAGAAGGGGGGGTGTTAGAGAGGTCGAGTGGGGGATTGGGAGGGCTTTACAAAGACAAATTAGTTATGTGAGAGCCGACCCGATATTCAGTGCAGGCACCTGCATAACACTCTTATGCAGGCCCAGCTGAAAATTGGCGGGGCCCGCATAAGCTTTGGGTGTCCAGGAGGTGCATAATCGAAAGGGGCACCCATGTTTTCCTGAGGACATCCTCGCAGGATGTCTCGGCAAAGGGGCGGGGAAACCCGTATTATCGAAACAAGATGGGCGTCCATCTTTCATTTCGATAATACGGTCGGGGACGCCCATATCTTAACATTTAGGTCATCCCTAGAGATGGTGGTCCTTAGACTTGGTCATTTCTGATTTTTGGCCATAATGGAAACTAAGGACGCCCATCTCAGAAATGACCAAATGCAAGCCCTTTGGTCGTGGGAGGAGCCAGTATTCATAGTGCACTGGTACCCCTTACATTCCAGGACACCAACCGGGCACCCTAGGGGGCACTGCAGTGTACTTCATAAAAGGCTCCCAGGTACATAGCTCCCTTACCTTGTGTGCTGAGCCCCCCAACCCCCCCCCAAAACCCACTCCCCACAACTGTACACCACTACCATAGCCCTTATGGGTGAAGGCGGGCACCTAGATGTGGGTACAGTGAGATTCTGGTGGGTTTTGGAGGGCTCACATTTACCACCACCACAAGTGTAACAGGTAGGGGGGAGATGGGCCTGGGTCTGCTTGCCTGAAGTGCACTGCACACACTAAAACTGCTCCAGGGACCTGCATACTGCTGTGATGGAACTGGGTATGATATTTGAGGCTGGCAAAAAATATTAAAAAAATTTTTTTTGAGGGTGGGAGGGGGTTAGTGACCACTGGGGGAGTAAGGGGAGGTCATCTGGTCAGTTCGAGCACCTTTTTGTGGCTTGGTCATAAGAAAAAAGGACCAGGTAAAGTCGTCCAAGTGTTCGTCAGGGACGCCCTTTTTTTCCATTATGGGTCAAGGACGCCCATGTGTTAGGCACGCCTAAGTCCCGCCTTCGCTAAGCCTTGGACACGCCCCCGGAAACTTTGGTCATCCCCGCGATGGAAAGCAGTTGGGGACGCCCAAAATCGGCTTTCTATTATACCGATTTGGGCGACCCTGTGAGAAGGACGCCCATCTTGCGATTTGTGTCGAAAGGTGGGCGTCCTTCTCTTTCGAAAATAAGCCTGCAGGCCACCCAAAATTATCCCCTGATATTCAGTAGCAGTGCCCGGACATGGCCTGGTACTGAATATTGGGAGATAATTTATCCAGCGACAATCAGTGTTTAAAATATGCTGACCGCCACTGTCTGATTATCGGGCAGTTCATTATTTTTTTTAAAGAGAGCCCTCTTCTTAACAAAATAGAGGTGTACTTTAATAGTCCAAACCACATCCTTTTATGTGAAAAAATAAAAAAGTCGCAGAACTTTAAACGTATAACTTTTGCAGACTGCTTAAGGACCCATGACATAAAAAATCAGCCATTCTCAACATTTAGGATCCGCTGCTTTAGTCACATCCTTTATCTGTCTTTCATATAATTCTGCTACCTTCTAAGGTGTGGCAATGAGAATGATAGATCTCAGATGATTTTCAGAAGACTATTCATGAGTTCATGAGGAGTTAAGCTAAACTAAAAGTAGACAAAGCTATGGGACAAAATAAAAGCTTTCTAGATTCCCTGTTATTAAATTACCCCAAAGCAGTGGCGTAGCCAGAAGGCAAAATTTGGATGGGCCAACAGGTTGGATGGTTGGGCACTAGAGAAACATTTGTCACCTGATGCACCTATGCCCTGCCCTTACCCCTACCTCTACTCCACTCCTACCCCACTCCCAATAACTTCATTGAGGGTAGCAGTGCTGGCTTCAGTGGCTGCAGGCCATGTTGAGAGCTAGGGGAAATACAAGAGGGTGAACTCTTCATCTTCCATTGAGCCACAATCCTCCCAACACACATATGCTTCCCCCAAATATTCTGCATCCACAGAACCCCCTGTCCCTCCCCCCACAGTGGATACAGAGCAGAGCTAGGACATTTCCCTATAAAATTCACCATACAAAATGTTTGTTTCTACTGTTATCTCAATAATGGCAAATGGCAAGTCTAATGTCATTAAGGGATCAGAGAATATGAGGAGTACAGGAAATTATCAAGGACACCAAATACACAAATTTGTTGTTGTGAGGAATCATATGAGTAAGAGTTATAAACTTAAACTTCACTCGAGACTCAATCAGAAGTCAATGCAGCTGATTTAGAAGCGGAGTCACATGGTCATGGCATTTCACGTGACACAGAATTCATGCCACTGCATTTTGGAGAGTCTGTAACCGCTTAAAATTTGTTTTGGTAGTGCCTGTTTATATGACATTACAATAGTGATATCTCGAGTTGATGTATGCATAGACTAATGTGCATAAAGAATCATTATCTAACAATTGGTGCAGGATTAGTGCTTTAGCCCTTTCCGCCTACAAAATAGGTGCTGGTGAGTGCTCACTTGCCAATTTTTTTAACAGCCACATGCTAATGGAAACATTAATGCATGGCCATCAATAGGGAAATGGAAATTTGGCCATTTTCCAGCTCTAATAAAAATGGCTTTAGTGCCAAAAAAAAACCCATCATAAGGGCACGCTAAGGCCACTTCAACTGCAGCTTAGTTAACGGACCCGAGTGTTCCCTGAAGTTGTATCCCCTGGTTTGTCACACAGCAGGAAGGTGGTCACTGTGAGGTACCACAGGCTGGTAGGGGTTATATATAAAATACATGCAAGAGTGTTGATACTAACTTGCTCTGCTCATTCTACACCCTCTGGGAACTCCTACACATATATCACATGAAAGTAGATGCGGTTCTTTCAAAGCGTCTATTTTTATGTATGTATACAATGGAACAATTTTATAAAGACTAACTGAGCAAGTAAAACACTCATCTACGTGAGGAAGGTCACATTGAAAATTACATCTATATTGAACATTTTTTTTTTTTTAAATCATTTATTTATAATTTTTTCATTTTACAAGGATCACTTGCAAAACAGTAAAACAGAGATGATTGTACATTAAAACAATATTAGAAGAAAAAAACAATCTCAACAAGATAAATGGATTTTATACAATCTTTCTCTTTCTTAGACCACAAAATAAATAGGGAGAGTGAAACAAGACAAGGAGATCAATTTAAGCAACAGCAAACAAAGAAAACGTGGTATTAACCCGATTATCCCTAGTTATTATTTATCTAAATCATTATTCCACATTGATCATCTGGTTGGTTTCTTCAAGACCATAACAGTGCATAGTCCATCAGTTTCATTGGAAACATACTTATTGTCCAATATTAGTGAAAGTAATACACCTGATTTCATTTTTTTTCCCTTTTAAAACCAGAAATTGTTTAACAATACAAATCCTTGAATCTCCAATCCAATTCCCGCTGATTAAAGTAATCCCAGTTTCACAGGCTTCACTCCTTTTGAATTAATATATTAAGAGGAATCATTTCAGAGGAAAAAAAACATTAGGAGTCATACCCGGAACTCTGGGAAAACAACAATCTCGATATTAATCATCTATAACAATATTCATTTTGTTCAAATTTTTCTGGTCTTTTATCATTTTCAAATCTTAACCGTTTCCTACTTCAGTAGAACTTCATTTGCTGTATATTCTCAAAGGATTCGATTAGATTATCCATGTGGCTCATTAACAAGACTATATCTGAAGCAAAGTCATTCTCTACCACCGTCAGGTCCTGGAGCACCCTCCAGATGACATTCAATGCAACCTCCATGGGAGCCAAAAACTCCAAGCTGATAACTCTTAAGGGTTTAGGAGTAGCACCGCCGACACGGGTTCAGCTGCAAACGACTTCCATTTCAGCATACACTCCTGACTCACTCCTCCACTCCTTTGGGCATGGTGGTTATATTGAACATTTTTAAAATGTGAATTTTCCCCCACTAGATGTCATATAATTCAGTTGTACATCAGTGTTAGATACTCTGGGTGTGCATTCAACAAAATCAGTGTGCTTGTTTATTAAATTCCACATAGAAATACTATCTGTACGAGATGTGATATATCAAGCACAATAACTAACTAACTAACTAATCTCCCTGTTTACTAAGCTGTTCGCTAATGCCGACACAGCCCATTCACTTTGAATGGGCTGTGTCAGCACTGCCACGTAGCAGCTGCTAGTGTGGCTTAGTATACAGAAGGGTAAATAAATAATGCTTTTTCTGAACGTTCAAATACCGTAGTTTAAATATAATTAATTATTCAATCCAGGCAAAAAGAAAGATCAGTATTAATTGTTAGAGTAGAATTTGCATGAGAGAGAGAGAGAGATCCTCCATTGGTTGATTATTTTGACTTGTTCTGGTCTTATAAACCATGCACATGAATTACTATTCAGACAATTAAACCAGCAACCCAACATCCACCAAGACTCTGTTTTCCTTGAATTCCAACTATGTATTGCAAGAATAAGCAAACCATAACTTACTCATGTAGTAGCTAGAACTCAGGAAGACCTTCTTCTAGGGCAGGAGACTCTTTTGAACTGGATAATCACAGTTGCTGACAGGATGACAATATTGCAGAGAGGTGGATATGGGGTGTCTGAAGAATGGGTTGATTTATTGCCAAGGTGAAGTGAGGTAGAACTTAAAGCTGAGAAGTTGGGTAAAAAGGAGAAAAGAGGTTGGGTCTAAAAGAAAGTATGTGAAAAGAGTTTGCTTTCCAAGGTCAGAGAAGGACAAAGCAGAACAGAAGGCTCTTAGCTAAAGTAGAAACTTGAGCCTTGCAGGGAGGAGGGGGCAAGAAGACCCACAAGGCTAGGGGGCAAGGAAAGGGACCAATATGGACAGTGCCCCTCCCTTTGCCCTAGATCTCTCTCTCTCTTCACTCTGTCCCCCTTCAAGTCTAGCATCTCTCTCCCTTTGCCTCCCCCTGGCCAGTTCAGCATCTCTCCATCCCCACTTCTCTGTGCCCTGTCTGGCATCAATTCAGCTCCCCCCTCCCCCCGAGCCTCCACACACTGCAGCAGAGATCGTGGCAAAGACAGCCTGAAAGCTGCCACATTGACTGATGGGGCCTTTCCTCTGCTGCATCCCGCCCACAGGAAGTTGCATCAGAGAGGTGGGATGCAGCAGTGGAAATGCCCCACCAGCCAGTGTGGCAGCTTTCAGGCTGTCTTTGCCGTGATCCCCACTGCAGTGTGTGGAGGTCCAGCGGGAGGGGGGGGGGGTGTGGGAGCTGGAGCGATGCCCAACCTGGATGCAGAAGAGGGATCAGGTGCATGCAGCTTCATGTGGTCCCTACCATTGGGTGGTTCTGGGCATTTTGCTGTGCTCACCCAATGGTAGCTACGCCCCGGCACTGATGCAAGCATCTACCAGGACTCTAGTGATTGGAGGGAGAGGGTCACATGCAGGGGTCGACCTATGAAAACACAGATTGTAAGGACCCTCAGGCAGTAACAGCCAGCCTAGGAAACATGCTGGAACCACAAATATAAAAATAAATGGAGAACATATGCACAAAATTGTGGAGGTAGAGCATAACTTGTTTTACTTTTCTTGAATATTCTTGTTTAGATAAGGATTCGAGTGATAGAAGCGAGGCAGTTACCAGGTATAAATATTAAACCAGTTGTCAAGCTGACGGTTGCTGGGCAGACGAAAAGAACCAGAATACGGAAAGGGAATAATCCAGTCTTCGATGAGGTAAGATATGATGTGATGTGATATTTGACTTACCATGCCATAAACCCTGGAAAGTAGTCCCTTGCAGTACAGGGGGCCCAGGGAAAGAGGGAGGCCACTTATAACTGCCTCTGTATCTTCTGAGGTGAATCCACCCTACTTTGGGATATTTTCCAATATTTTGCTTGGGAGCCTTTAATCTGAACGTCTACCACAGCTAGAGAAAATAATATAACTTGGCATTTTTGACTTCTATACAGTGGACCCATTCTGTATGCAGTAATGTCTTTGTAAGTTGAGATACCTTTGTTTCGGAGAAAAGTTTAATACATTTGGCCCAGTATTTTCTTTTTGCTGATGGATGTGGTTTCATTATTATTGTACAATAGTTTACTTACTTGTTGGAGCTTGGCTTGGCATGGCTTAACTGAATTTAAAATGCTTACCTTTTTAATAGCATTTTATGTAACTGTATATGTGCAGAGCCATTCCTATTTCTCCACTCCCTTTGGATTTTTTGATTCGCTTTCCGTGGGGTTACCACTCTCTCATTCACTTTCAGGCAGGGGCAGACTTCTATGGAGACAGGAAAAAAACAGGGAGTACAGAAACAATTAGTGCTCATTATTGCTTGTTAAGTGCTGTTATCAGCGCTCATTAGCTTATTAAGCCAATTAAGTTGCGTGCGTTGTATCAGCACGGATCTCTAGGCACACTATATAGAATCTGGGGGGGGGGAGGGGGGAAGTGTCCAAATTGCTCACAATTAGGGTGATCTCACTGCAATTCTCCAGCAGATTCGTTGTTGTACAGGCTGCAAATCTTTCCCTGAGCACCGCTCCTTGGACCAGTGCTGGTACCTCTTAGATGCTCCCCCTCAGTTCAGTAGCTGAGATCCTATATGAATCCTCTCCTTCTCAATGCTGTTCAGCACACAACCACACAGAATAATCTTTCCCTCTTCCTTCTAGGATGCATTCAGTCCAAGTCACACCAGATCCATAAGTACATAAGTACATAAGTAGTGCCATACTGGGAAAGACCAAAGGTCCATCTAGCCCAGCATCCTGTCACCGACAGTGGCCAATCCAGGTCAAGGGCACCTGGCACGCTCCCCAAACGTAAAAACATTTCAGACAAGTTATACCTAAAAATGAGGAATTTTTCCAGTCCATTTAATAGCGGTCTATGGACTTGTCCTTTAGGAATCTATCTAACCCCTTTTTAAACTCCGTCAAGCTAACCGCCCGTACCACGTTCTCCGGCAATGAATTCCAGAGTCTAATTACACGTTGGGTGAAGAAAAATTTTCTCCGATTCGTTTTAAATTTACCACACTGTAGCTTCAACTCATGCCCTCTAGTCCTAGTATTTTTGGATAGCGTGAACAGTCGCTTCACATCCACCCGATCCATTCCACTCATTATTTTATACACTTCTATCATATCTCCCCTCAGCCGTCTCTTCTCCAAGCTGAAAAGCCCTAGCCTTCTCAGCCTCTCTTCATAGGAAAGTCGTCCCATCCCCACTATCATTTTCGTCGCCCTTCGCTGTACCTTTTCCAATTCTACTATATCTTTTTGAGATACGGAGACCAGTACTGAACACAATACTCCAGCTGCGGTCGCACCATGGAGCGATACAACGGCATTATAACATCCGCACACCTGGACTCCATACCCTTCCTAATAACACCCAACATTCTATTCGCTTTCCTAGCCGCAGCAGCACACTGAGCAGAAGGTTTCAGCGTATCATCGACGACGACACCCAGATCCCTTTCTTGATCCGTAACTCCTAACGCGGAACCTTGCAAGACGTAGCTATAATTCGGGTTCCTCTTACCCACATGCATCACTTTGCACTTGTCAACATTGAACTTCATCTGCCACTTGCACGCCCATTCTCCCAGTCTCGCAAGGTCCTCCTGTAATCGTTCACATTCCTCCTGCGACTTGACGACCCTGAATAATTTTGTGTCATCGGCGAATTTAATTACCTCACTAGTTATTCCCATCTCTAGGTCATTTATAAATACATTAAAAAGCAACGGACCCAGCACAGACCCCTGCGGGACCCCACTAACTACCCTCCTCCACTGAGAATACTGGCCACGCAATCCTACTCTCTGCTTCCTATCTTTCAACCAGTTCTTAATCCATAATAATACCCTACCTCCGATTCCATGACTCTGCAATTTCTTCAGGAGTCTTTCGTGCGGCACTTTGTCAAACGCCTTCTGAAAATCCAGATATACAATATCAACCGGCTCCCCATTGTCCACATGTTTGCTTACCCCCTCAAAAAAATGCATTAGATTGGTGAGGCAAGACTTCCCTTCACTAAATCCGTGCTGACTTTGTCTCATCAGTCCATGTTTTTGTATATGCTCTGCAATTTTATTCTTAATAATAGCCTCCACCATCTTGCCCGGCACCGACGTCAGACTCACCGGTCTATAATTTCCCGGATCTCCTCTGGAACCTTTCTTAAAAATCGGAGTAACATTGGCTACCCTCCAGTCTTCCGGTATTACACTCGATTTTAGGGACAGATTGCATATTTCTAACAGTAGCTCCGCAAGTTCATTTTTTAGTTCTATTAATACTCTGGGATGAATACCATCAGGTCCCGGTGATTTACTACTCTTCAGCTTGCTGAACTGACCCATTACATCCTCCAAGGTTACAGAGAATTTGTTTAGTTTCTCTGACTCCCCCGCTTCAAATATTCTTTCCGATCCCTCTTGGATAAGGCAGCAGGATTCACAGATGGCTCGTTCCTCTCTCTCCACATTGGGCCATATATCTGGATTCTCACTCTCTTCAGTTCCACCTCGTTTCCCATACTAGGATTTGGAACTCTGCAGCTCTCTTTATGATCTCTTCTACTGATCCATGCTGCTTCTTGAATTCTGGTTAAGTTGTAGATAGGTTAATTCCCCTAACTCCTCTAAATATCTTCATGGCATTAATATAGAGAAGGAAAGTTTATTTAAATTGAAGGAAAACTTCGGAATGAGAGGACATAGGATGAAGTTAAAATGTTGTAGGCTCAGGAGTAATCTAAGGAAATACTTTTTTTCTTTACAGAAAGGGCAGTGAATATGTGGAACTGCTTCGCATAGAGATGATGGAGACAAAGACTGTATCTAAATTCAAGAAAGTGTGGGACAATTATGTGGGATCTCTTAGGGAAAGGAGGGGATAGTGGAGAGTGTGGATGGGCAGATTGGATGGGCCATTTGGCCTTTATCTGCTGTCATGTTTTTATGTTTCTCTGTTCTTCTCTTTGTAGGGGTAAAACCACCTGTTAGATAAACTTATTTTCTTCCTGTGGAGGAGGACAATGGGTCCCTCCAAACACTCCATTCTATCTTTCGCTTCATCTCTAAGGAACACTTACCACTATGGTTTGCCAGACTAACAAACCTCCTCATGACACTACTTTGGAGGAGTGAGACAGAATATTACTCCAGTTACAGCAAGGAAGATGCATTTTGGCATTCTGCTACAAATATAATTACTTCACTTTTATTACTGTATTTCTCACATTAATAATAGTAGCTCAAGGCAAGAAATGGCAACAAAAATACATTTGTAGTTATTTATTTAGAAGTTTTATATACTGTCATGCCTGGTCTCCCAACCGGGACCAGGTGGTTCCTGCTTAGCTTGCTTCCCTGGGGCGTGGCTGGAGTTCTGTGCCGGGCCAGTAGGCTCTGTATTGCACTCTCTCCGGGACAGCAAAGGAAACTGGTGGAGTTTTGCAGTTAACAAAACCAGAAGGCAGCGATAAACTCTCCAAGCGAATTGTTCTTTAATCAATTTATTTTCAGGAAAACATTTGACACAATCCTGCTTCACATCAGCAGTGTGTTAAGCCCATCTCATTCCTTCTCTTCAGGGTTTAAGATAACAGTCCATACTCAATATCGCTACACATAGAGTTTTCAGGCACCACAGTAATCCTAGCTTTCAAACCCTGGGTAACCGGCCCTCTGGTTCACTTATTACAGTCTACTCCCCTAGTAATGCTTCTTGCCGTGCGCCTTAGGGAGTTTGTTAGTAAGGCTCTTCCATAGCTTCCTCCCAAACTTTATTATGCTTTATTCCCCCTTCTTACACCGGTCTGGCCAAGACCTGACCCATAAAGCTTTTACCTTTTCTTTGGAGGCTCGAGCTAGAGCAGAGACGTCCATCAGCTCTACTCCCTCCCCTTTCTCTTCCTCTACTCCATTCTTATCCCACTCCATAGCCTCCTCCACCCCTGACTCCTACAGCTATTGCTCATCACTTTGATTAGAACACATTTCCCAATCATTCCCTTGCCCCTCTGCCTCCTGCGAGTCATGAGCTTAACCTTGCCCTGGTGGTTTCTGGGGACTGCGGTTCTCTCTCCTATATTGCTCTCTTATCGAGCTTTTCTCCACCAGAGGGCGAACATTTCCTCCAGTGGGAATCTGGGACTTGTGGTCCCTTACCCTGGGAGGAAAACTCTCCTCCTGTCTCCTCCTCCACCTGCTCACTGTAGTGCTCTTGCTATCCTGCTCACAATACTCTCTCATTGGGTAGACCCAGTCAAAATTGATTTAGAAAGTTAAAAAGCCATACCATAGTTATAGTGTCAAAGAATATCAAATACAATTTAAACGCATAAATAGGAGATCAAGAAAATAACTTAATTAAATCATCATAAAAGCATACATATGGTAACACTATAGCAATGATAACTAATAGTAGTAGAAGCAAACTAGTAACATGATAATAAACAATAGTGAATAACCCAGAATAATGTTTCTGAATACAACAAGCACGTAAAATAATTTAAAACATTAAGAACGTAACTTTAAAACTTGCCAAACTTGTGTAGCAAGTATGCATATACCCATATATACTTGAATATAAGCCTATCCAAGTATAAACTGAGTTAATAGTTTTCCCCTGAAAAAGGGGGAAGAGTATACGTTGGGGTGGGGGGTTATATTCAAATATATTCTTTCCTCCCCTGTGGTATCCTGCATTTCTCCCTTTCCCCTTCCCCCTTGGTGTGCAGCATTTTTGCCCTCTCCCCCACATCTGCCTGCAGTGACCACCACTTCTCTCCCTCTCCTACCCCCCTCCCATGTGACTGGCACTTCTCTCTTGCTTTCTGCCCCTTGTCCAGTGGTGAACAGCATTTCTTACTGTTCTCTCCTGGCTGTTGCTGCCGCCGCTACTACTACTACTTATCATTTCTATAGCACCGCTGACACAAAAATGAAAGCAAGCTGGACTGGTGTGGAGCCTTGAGGCTCTGCACATTCTCAAGGCTTCCTGGATCCCCCCCCTTGTCAGAAAGTCTGAGAGGGCAGGATCCAGGAAACCTTGAGTATGTGCAGATGAATAACGCCCCCACACTGGCCCAGTGTCACAGTTCAGGGATGTTGAACCTCTTGGCCTGCAGCTGAATTAGCTCTACCTGATAAACCTGAAGGTTAGCCAGGCCTCAATTGGCTGCAGGCAAGTCACCCAGATTGGGCAGAGGACAGACAGCACTAGGCACAATGCTCGGCAGAAACCACAGGCAAGGCACCGCTGGGACTGAAGGTTTGGCTGGAGCAGGAGACAGGGCTAGGCAAGCAAACTGGAGGCAAGGCAAGGTTAACTGGAAGTAAGGCAGACAAGGCTGGCTGGAGGCAAGAATGGAGGCAGGACAGAGCAGGTGGGACAGGAGGCAAGGCAAGACTGGCAGCAAGGCAAGGCTGGTTCGAGGCAAGACAAGGCAGGCTCAAGTCACGGAGATCTTTTGAGAAGGTGGGCTCAAGTCACGGAGATCTTTTGAGAAGGCAGCGAGAGGTAGGACCCCGTCACCTTAAATGGGCCCTGACGGCTGATGTCCATGAGGCGTGCTCATTCTGTACTTCCATCATGGCACTCTCAAATGACATGCTGGCGCATGCACGCACACCTAGGGACACCACCGGCTATTGGTGCAGGGAGCCTGGGAGAACAGACGTTCTAGAGCAGCAAGGACTCCAGGTGAGTCGGGGTGCGGGACACGGCTTGGGGTTGTGACACAAAATAGCATATATAAGTAAAGGATTGTATAAAACAATCCAGACAATAATATTCATAGTAGAATAAACAAAAATCAGAACAACCAGGTATTAAAATCAAGCCTATAAACAAAAGCTCAGCATATACAACATAAAAACAGCCTATACAAAGATAACCATGGTTCCATCTTAGAAAATAAATTGAATCTTATAGTTGAACTGAGCTGGATGTCACCTCCCAAAGCCTGAAATATTTCCAGTGCCTAGCTACTCTTGATCAGCCTGAACATTTGTTGTTCAGACTGATGTGTCTGGCATGGGCCTCGGTGCAGTCCTGTCCCAAGAAGTTGGTGGGGCAAAGCACCCTGTGGCTTTCATCAGTCAGAAATTGCTTAGAAGAAGTATGCTGTGATTATGCTGTGGTTATGGAAACATTTCAGTGTTATTTGCTGGGGTGTCAATATACCCTGATAATGGACCATCAGCCCCTCAAGTGGCTAGCCCGTCACCAGGAATCCAACAGTTAAATAATGCGGTGGTTTCTGAGTCTTCAGGCCTTAGTAGTTTGATGTGCAGTACCAGGCTGGCTGGGATCACCAGAATGCCGACTTCATCTCTCAAGAGTTGGTTCCCAGTGAAACAGACCCTCAACAGGGCATGGCTGAGCTGAGGGGGAAGGTATGTGAGGGAATGTATAGGAAATGTCTGGTCCCCCTTAAAGCATACTCCTTCACAGGAGGATGCTTAGCTCTAGAGTGCTCTGCTAGGATGGTGTAGTTCAGACAGGGGAGACAAAAGCACAGAGCAGTCAAGCCAAGGAGGCCCAGGAAAGATGGCAACAGCACTCCACTGCACGCTTTCATAACATCCCTCGGATTCTATATAGTGTAACATGAGTTGCGCACACAAATCGTTCATATTCTGAATTTCTAAAAAAAAAAAGCCCCCGAGCCCCCTCCTGCCTCCCTGACAATATCCCCTCTTTCCCTCCTTCCCACCCGTTAGCCCACATTAAGACCCCCCCCCCCCCGCTTTCCCCCAACCTTGAAGGTAAGCCTCTGGGCTTATCTACATCTCTGGTGATCCAGCGGGGTTGTTGGGAGCAGGAGCGCAGCCCATTCTCTCCTGCCCCTTATGTTGCCTCTGTAAAATGGCTGCTGCGACCTCTTGTGGGTGCTTGCGGTACTTGTGCAGTACCATTTTACGGGGTGCCGCAAGGGGCAGGAGCGAGGGGGCTGCGCTCCTGACCCAAACGGCCCTGATGGATCACCAGGGATGGAGGTAAGCCCAGGGGCTTGGTGGCGCTTTTTTTGTTTTAAACAAAAAAAAAAGTTATGTGGCCCTGGCCCGATATTCAGCCAGAGGTGCGTAAGTCTTATGTAGCCCCGGCTGAATATTGGCCAGGCCTGCATAACTTCCAGTAGCCTGCCTGCTCCAAATTATCTATCGATATTCAGTGCCGGTGCCTGGACATGGCCCAGCACTGAATATCGGGGGATAATTTAGCCGGTGATGATCAGCATTTAGAAAAACTCTGACTGCTGCCGTCTGAATATTGGGGGGGTGGAGGGGGGGGGGGGTGGAGTGCCTCCAGTTGAAATAGCAAAACCTCATGGTTTAACAGGTCAAAAGCTGCAGTCATGTCAAGCAGCTCTGAACAAATTTCTGTGCACAGTCAAAGCTTAATCTAAGAAAAATTATCATTGACAATAGTAAGACTTTTCTGGAAGCTATATTGCTGGGTCAGTACTGATTCAGGGCTCACAGCTTTTAGGCCTTTGGCACTGCACAGAAGTCAGTCAAATGAACAAATGGAAATATCCCAAATAGTAACAGGCATAGGAACCAACATTTTGAGTGTAGTGGGTGCTGAGCCTGGGAAACATGTTGTACTGAGCAGTCTCCTTCATTTGTATCCTGGGAGGAGTAATTTGTATTGTATGGCACTCCTAATCATTTTGAAATGTTGGCACCTATGGTCACAAGAAAATACTGACAGCTCCCCCTCTAGCTTCAGACCTGATCTTTTAACACTGTGCACCGATGACATCCCTGGAGACGGGACAGTACTGGACAATTCTGCACGTAGAATGCTATTGTACGTGCAGAAATGCTCTTCAAAAATGTTCCAACCCCCAAAAAATAACAGTGAACAATATGATCTACAAAATTATGATCATAAAAAATGGCATGTTGGTGTGACACTCTGGGCACTTTGCCACCAATTACAGATCAGTTTGGTGCTAAAGGGGCCACGGAATAGCAGCTGGGTTAGACCAATGATGCATTGAGCAAAGGATCCTGCCTCCTAATGAATGCCTGTCTCTAGAGTCCACTTGAGCACATAAACCCCTGGATTCTATATCTGGCACAGTAATTTGGGTGCACACCCAAGATGCACGTACAAGTTAATTGATTAACAAGCCCTTAACTAACAATAATTGGGTGCTAACAACCAATTATTGCAGTTAATTGGCATCAATCAGGATATGTGCGTGCATCTGGCTGCATGATATTCTATAAGGGACAGTGTCTAAATCCTATGGTGTATATCTGAAAAGGGGGCATGACTAGGGGGTGTGTCAGGGCGTTCCAAAATGTTAAGTGCACAGTTATAGAATACTGACTGAGCGTGCCTAACTTGGTGTGTCAGCATTTACATTTAGCTTCAACAGGCTTAAATCTGACGTCCAAAGTTAGGCACAAGATTGCCATTTAAGGATGATCCTATTAAGGGTATGTGCCCTTTATAGAAGCGTGCTTAGTGCCAAACTTTTCCTGCACTTATTTTTGAGTGCCATTTACTGAATGTAGCCCAAAATGTTGTTCTATACACCCAAATCCCTTATAAAACTACTTCCTAAATGGATAACTTGTGTTTAACCCGAACCTCAGAAATTCCAGCGATAATGTTATATGGACAACTTTATGCATCTGGCTTTAAATACTGTGATAAGGTGGGAGAATTCAAGCCAGACAGGATCAGGATCAGGGGCAGGGCCAAACTACACATCCCAGAAGGTAGTGGGAAAGGGAAGCAGGAAGGTGAATTCAAAAACCTGTCAGGGACTTCACATTGGGGAGGTGGAGGGAAAGATTGGAGGGAGCAGCAACCATGGCGCTCAATGACCAGGAGTGGGAGCAGTAATGGAAAGACTCAATTTCCCTGGGTCAAAAATCAATACAAGATACCTTCCACCTGGGAGGCAGAGGGAGGAGCTAACCGACAGGCTGGGAAGGAGCCAGAGTTAATGGAGTGTGTGGAAGCAGGAGAAGGAGAGAGTGCAGGACTGCCAGGTTTGGATGAACAAATGGATGTGGACTGTGATTTACTCTGGTGGAGGGTTGCAAGGGTTTGAAGGCAGTTGGGTGGTCACAGGAGTCCAGTTGCTGTGTAGAGGGAGGTGTGCTGCCATCCTACAACCACTCAGGAGAAAAGACTTTAACACTGAAAAATTAGGAGGTTTGAACTTTGGAACAGGAATTCACACAGGGGGAGTTTTGCTGAGATTTTGAACCCTTTTTGAATTACTGCGTTGGGGGCAGTGCTTGACATCAACTGCTTATGCGAGCTGTGTTGGGGGAAGGGGACATGGGTGCAGAGGAATAAACAGACTTTCACTAACTGCCCGGTTGCCTTGAGAGACTTTGTGATTGGACTACTGAAGGGGGGAAGCTGGATTGCTGATCACCCGGTTTCCTGCAATCCTGCAGGGAGAAGCACTAGTCAGCTGACCACCATTTCAGTGGGATTACTACCAGGCTATTACAATACATAATTAATAATCATCATGGATAATGATTGCATTATCCATTTTTAAAATTTCAATCCTGAGCTATACTATTGAAAATTCTTTGCTTTAGTACTCTTGGGGCTTGGCGATATGAGGAATTACTTTTACTGGGTTTTTTTTCTAACCCATTTGTTTGCTTTTTGATATATTGACCAGTAGAAGATTGTGAGATGCAAAAGGTTGCAGCTCTGTTTTAGCTGCTTGATGAATGTTAAGTTTGCATGCTACAGGCAGATGTTTCTGAATGCTTGATTTTGTGATGGTCATTGCTATGATGCACTATGTATAAAATATTTTGAAAGAAAAAGTAAGGGCTTTATTTGAAAGAGATTTCAGAAGCTGAAAAGAATAAAAAAAAAAATCCTTAAGTCTTTGGAAACCTGACTATTGCTGAGAAGCCCCCAAATGGTTCCCCTGTTTTACCTCTTGTGGTCCTATAGAGCACAGTTAATAATGGAAATAAACATAGCAGGTAAATTACTAAAGCAGCTTGTATAAATGAAATGGAATATATTTTTCAAGCTTTTCTCACATCTTATGTTTTCTTTCTTTTTTCCCTTCATTAAACAGACCTTCTTCTTCAATTTTTTTGAATCTCCAGCTGAGCTCTTTAATGACCCAGTATTTATTACGGTAAGTGAATATGAAAACCATAAGCTACCTTTTTGATGGAACAGTCAGTGTTGCCAGGTGGGCGGTTTTACCGCCCAATTGGGCGGTTTTCCGCGACCCGCCGCGGGAAATTTTTGCCCGCGGCGGGTTGCGGTTTTTTGGGCGGTTTTTAGGGCTTCCGGGCGGCTTTTTGGGCGGCTTTTTGATTTTTTTCGGCCGCGGGGGGCGGGGTTAGTGACGTTTTTGGGCGGGGTTAGTGACGTGGGAGGCGGGGCCGATGACGTGGGAGGCGGGGCCGATGACGTGGGAGGCGGGGCCGATGATGGGGAGGCGGGGCTGATGACGGGGAGGCGGGCCCGATGACGTGGGAGGCGGGGCCGGTGACGGCGGGGGCGGGGCCGGTGACGCGGGGGTGGGGGTGTCAGGGGCGGGGTTTGTGTTTGGGCGGGTTTTGGGCTGGTTTCTGGCCTGGATTGGGCTGGAAAAAAAATTTCTACCTGGCAACCCTGGGAACAGTGCATATATTAGGGATGGGTGAGTTAGCTGTGGCAAAATATCCTGACTGCTCTGCTGTCACAGCTGCCTCCACGCCCACACTGAACTTTATCTGAGATGATTAAAAGGCTCATGACAGATTTTACTTGACTCTGATGTAAAGTCAGGATTCCTCTGGGCAAGAGCATGGATGGAGCAGCTAGGCCCAGTGTAGTGTCAAACAAGGCAAAAACCAGGCAGGATCAGGAGTCAGTTGTGGAGCAGGAATAGATGTTGAACAGGAATCACAGAGCAGGAACCAACTGTAGTGTAGGAATCAGGCATGAGGCGGGAATCAAGGGCAGAGCAGGAATCATGTATGAAGTAAGGGAAAAACTTATAAGTACATAAGTATGGACATACTGGGACAGACTGAAGGTCCATCAAGCCCAGCATCCTGTTTCCAACAGTGGCCAATCCAGGTCACAAATACCTGTCAAGATCCCCAAAAAGTACAAAACATTCTATATTGCTTATCCCAGAAATAGTGGATTTTCCCCAAGTCCAAGTCTATGGACTTGTTCTTTAGGAAGCCATCCAAACCTTTTAAAACTCTGCTAAGCTAACCGCCTTTACCACATTCTCTGGCAACGAATTCCAGAGTTTAATTACCTTCACCTAGAAGACCCCAACTCCACCAATGCACGTGAATGCTTAGACTTCCTATAGTCCTGGGATCTCAAATGGCCTCACATGCAAGCTACCCACATCAAGGGACACACATTAGACCTCTTATCACACAAATTGTCCACAGATCATAACCTATTAATAACAGACATCAAATGGACAGAAACACCTTGGACCGACCACTACAAATTGAACCTATCCCTAAACTGGCGGAAGAAGGAATTAAACCATACACCAGCACACACAACTTACCCCACGAGAGGGCAAACAGATTCACAAGTAGTCTGGCAAATGATTTATGACAACGGATGGAAAACACGAAGGTATTCCATACACTACCTCAATCATTGGGAGGATGGATGCAGAAGCGTACTAAACGAAATAGCACCCTTAATGACAAGAACAACAAGAAGACAAAAATCAATACCATGTTTCAATGATGAACTAAAAAACCTCAAAACACAAACCAGGAAACTTGAACGAGCATGAAAAAAAACAAAAGATGAACATACACTCAATGCATGGAAACAAATACACAGGAAATACAAATATGCAATAAGACATACCAAAAGGTCCTACTACAAAACTAAAATAGGACCGGATCACAAAGATCTGAAGAAATTATTTCAACTCATAAATAATCTATTAGACACCACCCCTATCACCACATCCAACACAGACATCCCACCCGCAGACAAACTTGCTAATTACTTTAACGAAAAAAATTTAAAAATTACACAGCACACTTCCTCAGCACAACACCGACATAGAAAAATTCTTCAACGACCTGGACCTAATCCCTGGTGGATGCCCAGCTGACCGCAGCTGGTCAACATTTAACCTCTTCACCACTGAATCAGTTACAAAAGCGACTCATAGGTATGCCAACACCCACTGCAAACTGGATATATGTCCCAGTCATCTACTGAAATCCGCCCCCGACCGCTTCATAGTAGACCTCAGATCCCACCTAAACTTCATTCTACAACAAGGCCTCTTCCCCGAGGAATATAGTAACATCCTACTCACCCAATTCCAAAAGACACCAAGAAAAACACAAACGATCTAACTAATTACTGCCCAGTTGCGTCCATCCCACTAGTAGTCAAACTGATGAAGAGCTTGGTGACCAAACAGATTACGGAATACATGGACAAGTTCTCAATACTACACGACTCACAGTCAGAACTCTGCCCCCACCACAGTACTGAAACTGTTCTAGTCACTCTCCTGGCCAAATTCAAGCAAGAAATAGCCACAGGCAAAAGTATACTGCTCCTCCAATTTGACTCGTCAAGCGCATTCGACATGGTAAACCACAACATACTACTAAGACTCGGCCACTTTGGGATTGATGGAAATGTGCTTACCTGGATAAAGGATTTTCTAACCACCAGAACTTATCAAGTAAAATCAAACTCAAACATATCACCACTGTGGAAAGCTACCTGTGGAGTACCTCAAGGATCACCACTATCACTAATACTCTTCTGATCCCACTGGCAAAGTCCCTATCCAACTGAGGCCTCAACCAGTTCATCTGTGCAGATGACGTCACAATCTACATCCCCTTCAGTCATGACTTGACAGAAATAACCAATGAAATCAATGACGGCCTAAACATCATAGACTCCTGGGCAAATTCATTCCAACTGAATCTGGATAATGGATAAAACACCCTGATGGAAACAATTTTTAAGTAGGTGTTTATTGGATAAATACCACTCCTGCCCACCACTTCTTGTGGTAGTCTCTCATCCTTTCTTTAGCTTGTCTTGTATCCTCTACTCAATTTTTGTGCCTTTTCTGTGTTATCAGCTCCTAAGTAACACAAACATACCTATTTGATTCCTCTGGAAAAGGTACCTAACAATAGTACATGTCGTGAGAAAACACTGATGAAGGCTACAATTTTGTACTCTCAAGAAAACCATAATTTATTTATTTAGATCATTTATACCCCGCTTTATACCACACAAAGCAGCCTCTAAGCGGCTTACAATGAACTAAAGAAGCAAATACATTGTCGGAAGAGAGAGTAGAGAGTACAGGGAAATAAGGGAAGGGAAGTGAGATACAATAAGAAGTAAGGAGGCAAGGAAAAGAAAACAAAAAGAAGAGATAATGAGCTGGAAAATAAACATCTAAGTTTATAACTTATTAAAAATCTAGGAATAGAAGCCCTAAGTTTAATACAGATATAAAACAAGTTACAGATACATGATTTAAGTGTGTCTGTAATAGTGTGACTAGCAATTGGCAACAGGACCTTATAGACACAGGCAGTTCGCAGTGTAAAGTCAAAGGAAAAGCTTTATTGGTGAACAGTCAGTCAAAAAATACATTCTGCCCCCTGTCACAGACTCCGTTCAACCCTGGACAGCAACCACAATAACATTTACTTCCTTCTTTCTTAGTAGTTATATCTTCTTACAGTTATAGTTACTCATACATAAATCCAGACTTGGCTCCAACTAGGACACTTAGGACCTGGGTCTTCACAAAAAACAAAGGCACTCTTTTACCTCTGCAGCCTTCTGCTCCTTCTCACGCAATCCCTGAACATCTACAGGGTGCAAACCTCTGAACTAGGGCAACTCCTTACTTCCCTGGGACTCCCCCACAGGTACTGTAGCCCAGCCACCAGTTTGGGAGATCTGGTCCCTTGGGGTCTCCCTGAAATGTTCTGTCCCAGAGCTTAACCACTTCCCTGCCTGAGCCCCGCCACTCTGATTCAGCATGATAGCGCCACCTGCCATAAGGTAGTTTAACTTCAACACCAGTGAGGGAGTTTTCCTACAAGCACTATACCATTCCCACCCTCACAGTGTCGTATCTTAATGGTTTAATTTTATCTAAAATTTAAAGTGAAATGGACATCTGTGGACAATTATGTGCAGCATGATTGCGCAGTTTAGAGAAAAAATGTCCAAAATATGGACAGCCAAAATGTAGGCACATAGACTTTCCTTTCACAGCTCATTACGTCCTTTCACGGTAAACCTGGAGGACGTAATGGGGCAGTTCAGCAAACTGAAGAGTAGCAAATCTCCTGGCCCGGATGGTGTTCATCCTAGAGTACTGATAGAACTGAAAAATGAGCTTCCGGAGCTACTGCTAGTGATATGCAATTTATCCTTAAAATCGAGCGTGGTACCGGAAGATTGGAGGTTAGCCAATGTAACGCCCATTTTTAAAAAAGGTTCCAGGGGAGATCCGGGAAATTATAGACTGGTGAGTCTGACGTCGGTGCCGGGGAAAATGGTAGATGCTATTATTAAAAACAAAATTACAGAGCACATCCGAGGACATGGATTACTGAGACCGAGTCAGCACGGCTTTTGTGTGGGGAAATCTTGCCTGACCAATTTACTTCAGTTCTTTGAAGGAGTAAACAAACATGTGGACAAAGGGGAGCTGGTTGATATTGTGTATCTGGATTTTCAAAAGGTGTTTGACAAGGTACCTCATGAAAGGCTACAGAGGAAATTGGAGGGTCATGGGATAGGAGGAAATGTCCTATTGTGGATTAAAAACTGGTTGAAGGATAGGAAACAGAGTGAGGTTAAATGGGCAGTATTCACAATGGAGAAGGGTAGTTAGTGGGGTTCCTCAGGGGTCTGTGCTAGGAGTGCTGCTTTTTAATATATTTATAAATGATTTAGAGATGGGAGTAACTAGCGAGGTAATTAAATTTGCTGATGACACAAAGTTATTCAAAGTCGTTAACTCATGACAGGATTGTGAAAAATTACAGAAGGACCTTATGGGACTGGGAGACTGGGTGGCTAGATGGCAGATGACGTTTAATGTGAGCAAGTGCAAGGTGATGCATGTGGGAAAAAAGAACCCGAATTATAGCTATGTCATGCAAGGTTCCACCTTAAGAGTTACGGACCAAGAAAGGGATCTGGGTGTCGTCGTCGATAATACACTGAAACCTTCTGCTCAGTGTGCTGCTGCGGCTAAGAAAGCAAATAGAATGTTGGGTATTATTAGGAAAGGTATGGAAAACAGGTGTGAGGATGTTATAATGCCATTATATCACTCCATGGTGTGACCGCACCTGGAGTATTGTGTTCAATTCTGGTCGCCGCATCTCAAGAAAGATATAGTGGAATTGGAAAAGGTGCAGCGAAGGGCGACTAAAATGGTAGCGGGGATGGGACGACTTCCCTATGAAGAAAGACTAAGGAGGCTAGGGCTTTTCAGCTTGGAGAAGAGACGGCTGAGGGGAGGAATGATAGAGGTATATAAAATATTGAGTGGAGTGGAACAGGTGGATGTGAAGCGTCTGTTCACGCTTTCCAAAAATACTAGGACTAGGGGGCATGCGATGAAACTACAGTGTAATAAATTTAAAACAAATCAGAGAAAATTTTCTTCACCCAATGCGTAATTAAACTCTGGAATTCGTTGCCGAAGGACGTGGTGGAGGCAGTTAGCTTGGCAGAGTTTAAAAAGGGGTTGGACGGTTTCCTAAAGGACAAGTCCATAAACCGCTACTAAATGGACTTGGGAAAAATCCATGATTCTAGGAATAACATGTATAGAATGTTTGTACGTTTGGGAAGCTTGCCAGGTGCCCTTGGCCTGGATTGGCCGCTGTCGTGGACAGGATGCTGGGCTCGATGGACCCTTGGTCTTTTCCCAGTGTGGCATTACTTATGTACTTATGTACTTATAACAACATAGATATTCATAATGCCCTAAGCTGTCATCTGACTCCACCCCCAATAGTGTTTGATTTCCCTTCCAGACTCGCATTTGGTTCCAATCCCCTTTTCAAGTTCTGATCCTGCTCCTGCCTTCCCCCAATTGACTCCTGATCCCTGAACACCAAACTCAGAAAAAAAAATTACAGCACCCCAAGTCGTATGTCATTTTTGATCCTGGTGCCATTCTGCACAGCAGATGATGGGGACTTGTGCGGTCCAGGACCACAGGGATCCCCAGTCTACATCTGCAGTAGGTACCAGGTGGATGGGGAGAGAAGTTAGGGGTGGGTGAGTTTACGACTTGAGGGTACTGTACTTTTTTTTTCTAGGGCTGGGTTTGATGTTTGGGATTCAATTGGGATGGCAAGAGGTGGATTGAACTTAAGAGGGGGATCAGGAGGGGTATGGAACATTGGAGGGTTGAGATGGGGTGTGAGATGGGACTTTGGACCTGCTAGGGGAGGCAGCCAGAAGGTGGGACATGCATTTTAGGGGTACATCACCTTACTGTGTGTGGTTGTGCGGGCTCAGCATGACTTGTGCAGTACAGCAGGGCAGATGCTGGACACACTCCCTGCATGTACCACACAGGCTTTGCACATGTTCTGTTTTACAGTTAACACAGGATAAGTACAGTTGCTGATCCTTCCAACAAGGGTCCCCTGGATGTTCCAGGTGGCAGGTCTAAATCCAGTTGTCCACCTGTCTAGACATGGATGTTCCTTCCTGTTCTGCAACAGGGGATGAACTTTCATATTTTAGGTCCGCCCATATCCCGCTCCAAATATGCCCAGACCATGTCCCCTTGCCATTTGGACATACAGCAGTTTCAGAAGTCCATATCCTGGCTTTATAAAATCTGCATTTGTACATCAATGCAATGTGGACGTCTAAATGCCAATTTTCAGACATCCAAAACACGAGTAGGGCTTCTAAAATAAGCACCTGTCAGATATGGTGAATTCCTGTGCCGAGCAATGTTCTGCCAGGTGTGAAAAGACATGGACCCGGGTTCTGCTTGGCGGCCGAGCAACCCCGAAGTTCACCTGTGGTGACCGCCATTCCCCGAGGCTTGAGCCCCCAGGTGTGGGCGGCCGACAGGACTTATGCTGAGAGGCCAGGAAAGGGGTGCCCAGAGAGACCAGACAGAGGAGAGCAGAAGGAAGAAGTTCAGGAGTGGGTCACAACAGAGTGACAGGCAGTAGGCTAAGGAGTGTCTTGGGTCCAGGCAGGTATACAGGCGGGCAGTAGACAGGAGAATAACCAGGTCCAGGCACATGATATTCAGGCAGGCAGCAGACAAGAGAGTAACCAGGTCCAAGCAGGGTCTTACAGGCAGGCAGTAAACAGAAGAGTAATCCAGGTAGAAGCAGGGTCTTTACAGGCAGGCAGGAAACAGAAGAGTAATCCAGGTAGAAGCAGGGTCTTTACAGGCAGGCAGCAAACAGAAGAGTAATCCAGATACAAGCAGGGTCTTTACAGGCAGGCAGGAAACAGAAGAGTAATCCAGGTACAAGCAGGGTCTTTACAGGTAGGCAGCAAACAGAAGAGTAATCCAGGTACAAGCAGGGTCTTTACAGGCAGGTAGCAAACAGAAGAGTACGCTGAAGAGAAACGCTTACCCAAGTAGAAGCCGAAGCAATGAGAAAGAGGGAAAACTTCCCAGAAATAGTGCAGGCTTTCTGACGTAGACATGAACCAGCTGAAGAAGACAGCTTCCATAGGTCAGGTAGGCAGAGAGAAAGTCAACACAGGTGCATGGTAGCAAGGTAATTAAAGAGCCTGGAAGCCAGTCACAGAGAGCAGATCCAGGTACATGAGAGTAAGGCAATCATGGAGCCTACAGCCAGAGAAGAAGTACACAGACATGGCTCAAGGCTGAGCTAGTCAAGTGTGTGTATTGCCAGGACCCTGCTCAGCCCGAGGACGCTGCTTGCGTTGAGGTATGGGACATGACAGCACCATAGTTATAAGAGTTTTTTTAAAACTTTTTCTTTCAGGTGTTTGATTCTCGGTCTCTGCGAACTGACTCGGTCCTTGGAGAATTTCGGGTAATGACTTGACTATGGCTTAGCTGCAATGAATACAAAAATTTAAAATGTGATTTCTTCCCTATTTCAGAAATTTGTGTTCTAATATTTTACAATTATTTTCAGATGGATATTGGAACAATTTATGAAGAACCAAGTGAGTAAATTATTCTATAAAACTCTACCATTTCTAAATTAGGTGGCATGAAGCATCTTATTGTCTTAACTCATGTGGAAGATGTTGGTTAGAAACATGGAAAACTGCAGTATATGAGGCCATGATGTTACCCAGGTGTTAAGAAAATAAAGTAGCTGAGTATAGTTGATTTCAGCAAGACTGACAAATTTTATCGTAACGTCTACTGACACAAGTGTTCTATGCCAGTCCTTCTCTGCTATCACTCCTCACTTTTCTTGTTTTCTTTATAACAGTGTGTAGCAAGGTGGGGGGCATGGGGGCCTATCCCCCCAAATTGGCTCTGACACCCCCGGTTTGGCTGGTGGGGGTCCCCAACCCCTGCCAGGTGAAGCGTTTGTCCTGCACTGGTCTAGCTGCATTGCCAACCCTGCTCTTCTCAGTCATGCTGTGCACACTTGTTTTAGTGAAACTGAGCATGCTCAACACTTCTCACATGCTCAGTTTAATTAAAACTAGCACGCATGGCGCAACCGAGAACAGAGCAGGGCAGGCAATGCGAGACCAGCAAGGGACAAAAACGCTTCAGCTGGCGGGAGTTGGGGACCCCTGCCAGCCAAGGTACAATTGTGCAGCGGTGGCTTTGGGAGGGGGTGGTGGGCCAAAATGTGCCCCCCCACTTTGGGCTCTGGCCCCCCTCCCTTAGAGGTCTAGCTGCGCCCCTGCTTTATAATGCTCTTCCTTTTTTCAGTTAGTCCTTCACCCTGTTTCTGTGACTTTGCTTTCCTTTCAGAGCATGCCTTCCTCAGAAAGTGGCTTCTGCTTTGTGACTCTGAAGATTTTTCAGCTGGTGCCAAAGGTTACTTGAAGGTTAGCCTGTTTGTGCTGGGCCCTGGAGATGAAGCCCCAGTGAGTATTTGCTTTATCTTTCATTAGTCATGGATGTTGCTAATGAAATACCTATTGAGGTCCTGTTGAAAGGTTTCTCATGCTGTTTTTTGTTGTATTGGGGTTCATTTTCAAAGGGTTTAGGGAGGAAGGTGAAAAGGATTTTGAATTATGCTCATGCCTTTTTTCAGTTGTTGTTTATGGTGAGTTACATTCAGGTACATTAAATATTTCCCTGCCCCTGTAAGGATTACAGTCTAAGGAGTCCTTTTACCAAGACATGCTAATGGATTTAGCAGATCCATTTTTCAGAGCGCCTGTAAAAAATGCCTTTTTAAACTTTTTGCTGAAAATGGACGTGTGGCAAAATAAAAATTGGCGCATGTCCATTTTGGGTCTGAGACCTTACCGCCAGCCATTTACTTAGCGGTAAGGTCTCTCGCATTAACCGTGCAGTAATCGCCTATGCGCGTCAAGTCAGTTACTGTCTGATTTTTGCTGCGCGCCAGAAAATAAAATATATTTTCTGGCACGTTTAAAAATTGAAATGACTGCACAGGCCACACGGTAGCCAGGTGATAACTCTGAATTAGTGCACGTTGGGTGCGCGTAGGCGTCTACACTGTTTAGTAAAGGGCCCCATAGTAACCTATGGAAATTTATAGTCTAAGTGCTTTGAAAATTAGTCCCATAGTGTAACCAGGCATATACACCTTGGAGCTGGTGTAAATGCTTGCTCCCAGTTATTGGAGTTACACGTGTAACATATAATATTCTATAAGTTACACACATGCTGTATCCAGACTTCATCAATGTGTATACTCAAGTATCAAATACACACTATGCAAGATGTAGGCGTATTTACAGAACAGCACTTAGGTGGATTTTTAGCATTTTATTTCATATGTACACACATTTGCACATATATTTAAGTATTCTAATCATTTATGCATGTATTTGGAATGAAATGTTAGCACCTTCTTTATGGGGGCAATTCTTTAAAGTGGGTGGGAGCATTTACATGCCAGTTACACTCATAAATGATTAAAATACTGGCATATCTGCATGTATGTGCACATATGCACATAAATGCCAAACGTCTGCCTAAGTGTTATTCTGTAAATCTGTGTATATGTTATATAGCACGTATGTCACATGCAGAAAACAGCAAAGGTGACTCAAAAAGATAAGTTGATGATGCTCAAATGGTCTAAAAGTTTATTCTCTAACAACAAAGTGTCAGACCTGTGAGTTCTTGTACCAAGTAGAGCGCTGCCGAGCCCGGAACTCGGACCAGGTTCTGCTTGGCGGCCGGACAACCCCGGGTTTCACCTGCGCTGACCGCCGTTCCCCAGAGGATGAGCCCCTAGGTGCGGGCGGCCTGCAGGGCTTACGAGATGGAGCAGGAAGCGGAGCGATGAGTGTGAAGGCCAGACAGGCAGCAGGCAAGAGAGTGATCCAGGTACAGGCAGAGTCAGTAGGCAGGCAGCAGGTATGAGAGGAATCCAGGCACAGGCAAGGTCAGTAGGCAGGCAGCAGACACGAGAGTAATCCAGGTACAGGCAGAATCAGTAGGCAGGCAGCAGACACAAGGAAAAAACTAAAAATGAACCTGTTCCAAAAGGCATACCCCACCGACCCAACATAAGAACAAGAGTATCTGTCATGCAACAACACCAAGAACGCAATGGACTCACCCCAACTCTCCCTCTTCCTATCTAATGTTCCCCCAATGTGCCTACCATATATGATCCACATTCTACCACAACCACACCTTGTCCTTATGTACACTTTGTATTTGTTCAGACTGGAACTGGCGAATGCTGCTATGGTACTATGTAAGCCACATTGAGCCTGCAAATAGGTGGGAAAATGTGGGATACAAATGTAACAAATAAATAAAATAAATAAATAAATAAATAAGAGTAATCCCGGTACCAGCAGAGTCAGTAGGCAGACAGCAGACACAAGAGTAATCCAGGTACTGGCAGAGTCAGTAGGCAGGCAGCAGACACAAGTTAAAATCCAGGTACAGGCATGGTCAGTATCAGGATAACAAGACAAGCAAGAAAACAGGGTAGAGAAATGTTTACCCCAAATAGGAGGGGGGAGGGGAGGGAGAGAGGGGAGGGAGGGGGAGACGGGGAGAGAGGGAGGGGGAGAGGGGGAGGGGAGGGGAAGAGAGAGGGAGGGGGAGAGGGGGGAGAGGGAGGGGGAGAGAGAGAAGGGGAGGGAGGGGAGGGAGAGAGAGGGGGAGAGGGGGGAGAGGAGGGGAGAGAGAGAGGGGGACATGGAAAAGGGCAGGAGAGAGAGAGAGAAGCTGCTCGGGAGAAACTGGGGGAAACCCTAGCTGGTCAAACAGAGAATGCTGAATGATAGGAGGGAGAGAGAGGGAAAATACTGGAAGGAAGGGGCAGAAAGAGGGAAGATGCTGGATGGAAGGGTAGGGAGGGAAAGAGGAAAGACACTGGAAGGATGGGGAGAGAGAGGACATACTAAATGGAAAAGGGTAGAGAGAGAGAGAACTGTCTAGAAAGAAGGGGAGATAGAGGGAGACAGTGGATGGAAGGATTGGGAGAGGGTAATGGGTGGAAGGATGGGGAGAGAAAGACAGATGACACTGGATGGAAGGGTAGGAGAGAAAGAGGGAAGGTGCTGGATGGAAGGATAGGGAGAGAAAGAGGAGACGCTGGATGGAAGGATGCTGAGAGAAAGCAGGGGAGACACTGGAAGGATGGGGAGAGTAAGAGGGGAGATGCTGGATGGAAAGGGGGAGAGGATAGAGTAAGTGAAAGACTGGAGAATAAGAGGAATGGGCATGGGGAGAACAAAAGTGAGGAAAAGATGAAGTAAAAAGAGGGAAATTAAAGAATGGATAGTAAGAATGAATTAAATCTGGACAGAGAGAGAGGCAGAAAAATAAATTGAAGAAAAAAGAGAGAAAATGACAAATGGACAGGAAACCCTGGCAAGAGAGTTAAGAGAAGAAGAAGGAAAGCAGAATCAAGAGCCTGGGACCAACACAATTAGAAAAAGTAAATGGGCAGATAACAAAGGTACAGAAAATAATTTTATTTTTAATTTAGGATAAAGTAATGTGGTAGCTGTGTTAATAAAGGCTAATAAATGCAAATAAAACACAATAGAAAATAAGGTGATACCTTCACTGATTTTAAAACATTTTTGATTAGCCTTCAGAGACCAGCACTTCCTTCCTCGGGTCAGGAGAGGATACCATAACAGCATTATACTGTCCTGACCTGACCTGAGGCAGGAGGTTTTGGCCTCTGAAAGCTAATTGAAAAGGGTATTAGATTATTAAATAAAATATTTTCTGAAATGACAGTGGGATTGAGGTGTGCCAGGGGGCATGGCCATGGGAGACAAGGCAGAGTGGGACAGGGCTGGGTGCGTGTACTAAAATCTCCCTCTCAAAAATTGGGACCCCTTGGCAGCTCTGTGATTTTAATTTTATTGTATCAAGTAAGTCAATTTCCCCCAATTTTTAATAAGCCTGTGTTTATTCAACAGATGGATTTGAAAGATGTCTCTGAAGATAAGGAGGATATAGAGGGAAATCTGCTGCGTCCAGCTGGGGTGGCTCTCAGGGGAGCTCACCTCATTATGAGAATTTACAGAGCTGAAGACCTACCACAAAGTATGTATTTTCATATTAAGACTTTCCTTGAGAGGCATAGCTTTTGTGATCATTGGAGGCACCGGATCAGAGGTTTTACCTTGACTCTTTTCCTACTGCCTACTATGTGAACCTGAGTGAGCTGCTGTGCAGATCTGTCTGATTGTAAAAATGATACCTTTGACTTGCCCATGTATTGCTGCTTTGTGATTTTCAGCATGTGTCTGCTTGCATTGTTAGAATAACTTTGACATAATTCAGTTTAGACACTGATGAAAAGGAATACAAATGTTTACATGTTTTTCCTGTAACTGACATAATCAGGTGATCAGTGTTTTATAATGAGCACTCAGTCACAAGTGGGGTTGCTGGCACCAGGACCCTTTCTACTAGTGATTCTTATCACCCCTTTCCCCTTTTCCAATCTCTCTCCCAAATAGTAACCAAGAACCACACTGTACAAAATTAGAACAAAAAAAGTGGTTTATTATGGCCACAACATTTTGTACAGACCAAAATTATGAGAAAAAAATAAGAACATAAGAATAGCCATACTGGGTCAGACCAATGATCCATCTAGCCCTGTATCCTGCTTCCAACAGTGGCCAATCCAGGTCACAAGTACCTGGCAGAAACCCAATTAGTAGCAACATTCCATGCTATCAATCCTGGGGCAAGCACTGGCTTCCCCCATGTCCATCTCAATAATAGACTATGGACTTTTCCTCCAGGAACTTTTCCAAACCTTTTAAAAATCCAGATATGCTAAACGCTGTTACTACATCCTTCGGCAAAGAGTTCCAGAGCTTAACTATTCTTTGAGTGAAAAGTATTTCCTCCTATTTGTTTTAAAAGTATTTTCATGTAATTTCATTGAGTTTCCCCTGAAAGAGTGAAAAATCGACTCACTTTTACCCATTTAGGATTTTGTAGACCTCAATCATATACCCCCTCAGCTGTCTTTTTTCGAAGCTGAAGAGGCCTAACTTCTTTAGTCTTTCCTCATATGGGAGGAGTTCCATTTCCTTTATCCTTTTGGTCACTCTTCTTTGAGCCTTTTCTAATTCCACTATATCTTTTTTGAGATACGGCGACCAGAATTGAACGACATATAGATATTAAAAAGCAAGGCAGATCCCTGTGGAACCTCCTTGGAAACCAGATAAATAGAGAAGGCAGTATTCCTCCTCTCGACCCCAATATCTTTTTCTCCCTCCACACTTCTGTTTCCTGGTAGTGGCGAAAGTAAAATCACTTTACAAAGAGGAGAGGAAGCAAAACAAAACAAACCAAACAAACAAAAAAACCCAAAGACTCTTAGAGGCATATTTTCAAAGCACTTTGGGAGGCTAAGTTCCATAGGTTTCTATGGAACTTTGGGAGGCTAAGTGCTTTGAAAATGAGCCTGTCATTGTACCAATTTAATCACATAAATGGAACCAATTTTGAACATGACCATAACTTGCTTTAAAGTAATTGCTGTTCTGTTGATGTCCTAGTATCAGATCAAAAAATCCTCAGCCAGTTACAACAGCTTCAAAATGAGCATAGCGAGCAGGAAAAGAATTTGGTTAGCCCCGCATTTAGGTGGAATTTTGGTAGTTATGTTTGTATGTGCACAGATATTTGTGTATATCAGGGGCGTATCTGCGTGGGGCCACAGGGGCCTGGGCCCCCGCAGATTTCGCCCTGGCCCCCCTCCCCGCCGTCAACCCTCCCCCGCTGCTTACTTTTGCTGGCGCCGAGGTCCGACCCGCAATCTCCGTTTTTCGTCTTCCTCCGTGGCCATGCTTCCAGGAAGTAATGCTGCAGTGCTGATTCGTTGAATCCAGTTCGACGTCTGACGTCAGACGCCGAACTGGATTCAACGAATCAGCACTGCAGCATTACTTCCTGGAAGCATGGCCACGGAGGAAGACGAAAAACGGAGATTGCGGGTCGGACCTCGGCGCCAGCAAAAGTAAGCAGCGGGGGAGGGTTGACGGCGGGGAGGGGGTGGAGAGAGGCGGCGGCGGCGGCGGGGGGGGGGGGAGGGAGGCAAAAATGTGCCCCCCCTCTCTGGCTGTGGCCCCCCCTACCGCCGGATTCCAGATACGCCCCTGGTGTATATGCCATATTATTCTAACCATTTACACACATAATTCTTGCATAAATGTTACCTCTTCAATGCAAGCTCTTAAAGAGCCTGAAGCACATACATCTGTGCAGTTCAATGCTTTGCATGGGTTCTCTATAATGTCACTAATTTCTTAGAAGAAATGACGTGCTCCTCTGAATTCCTGTTACAGTGGATGATGCTGTCTTGGACAATGTGAAACAAATCTTTGGCTTTGATAGCAACAAGAAGAACCTGGTGGATCCTTTTGTAGAAATTAGCTTTGCTGGCAAATCGGTAAGAGGAAAACAATATCTAAATGTCATAACGTAACTTGCATTTTCAAACTACTCTTCCATAACCACTGCACTGATTCTCATAAGTTCAAAAGCCCATGGAGCTTACATTCTTGCCTGTAGCTCATAAGGTCTTGAATTTTGACCTTATAAATTAAGGGGTTAAATATTCAGCCAGCAGCGGTGAGCGTTTTTTTTAACCGCTGCTGGCTTTGTGCCCCGATATACAATGCTGGCCTGTGTCCAGGCACTGGCATTGAATATTTGGGTATATGCGGACAGTGGTGGAGAAAGAGAGATGGAATCTGGGCAGGGATGAGCGGGAGATGGGGGGCTGAGGGATTCTGTGCTGGAATTCTCATCATCAAAGGAGTCACTGTAATTATGTATTTTTCATGGTGGAGGAAGGATGCCAATTTGGATTTTTTGTACAGGATGCTGGTTAGCTCAGAGCTGGTCCCAGACTTAAATATGGAATCTATTGGTCTTTGCTAATAACTTCTTGGAATTTTATTTGGATTGGAAACGTGAAGGTATAGATCCATACATACATGACACTGAAATATGACACAGGGTAAGAGGCTGTATACATGGCTAGTCTAAAATAACAATTGTATCATTCTCATTTGCATACTGATATTACTGTTTTTTTATCTGTAAGAAATGTCTGTGCTAAAGAATGTTTTATTTGCCAGTGAGGGAAAGGGATTAAAAAATTATGTAACCATTTTTCCTGGCTACTTTATTCTTATACTACTTACTCCTGCCTCTATTTTTCATGCTACTTTACTTCATTTCCTCCCAATTTTGGCAATAGTCTCATTTTCCAATCATTTGTTCTGCTGTTTTTCTTGGCTCACCAAAAATCATAAAGCAGTCAGCTTTAGGTATAATTAGATTCTTAAGGGACAAAGTATATAGCTCTTCCCCTTAGAAAATCCAAGCAATTGATTGCCTAGCCAAACATAAGTGCCTGTCTGGCTGGACAGCAAACTTTAGATCCAGGCAAGGAGGGTGAAGGGTAAGAGAAAGAGTTGCTCTGTGCTCTGAGGCACATCCACCTAGGTGCTTTTATCTGACTGACCAATAAAGCACTTGGATATTTAAGTAGTAGAGCTCATTTGTTAGTCTAGTTCTGTTTTTCAGATTATGCAGTATTGCATTCTGGTGTTTCCTTAAGAAAAGCTGAAGGGAAGAGTTGATATTTAACACTTTGATCGCACTGTTCATTATCTTAAGCCATACCTTAACCCTTACATAAAACTGCCAGTAGTTCAATCAAGTTTATAACATAGGCCTTGTGTCTTGTTTTTCCACTGATTATGTGTAGAACATATTTCGAGTATTCCACATATACAGCTTACTAAAAGGTCCTTTTACTAAGCTTCATTAGACCTAACACAGCATTAAAAAAAAGCCTAACACGCAGTGGTGTGCTGGTAAATTTTTAACAACAGGCTCTCCCCCCGGTCCACCTCTGCGCCCCCCCCCGTCCACCTCTGCGCCCCCCCTGGCCACCTCTGCGCCCCCCCCCCAAATTGCAGAGCTGGCTATACCCAGGGAGATAGCTGGGGGGGGGGGGGGGTCATGCATTACTCTCTCCGGGAATTTTTTTTTTTTTAATGCTTCCAGGTTCCAATCTAATTTAAATTTAACGTGGGATAAAATGCCATAACTAAGTAAATAAATAGATAGAAACTCTGATCATTGAGAACCTGATTCCCATAACATGATGTCTGTTTTAGAAGCCCATTAGCAGGAGAAAAAAAAATCTCTGCACCAATAACAGGGTTAAATGCCATAAATAAGTAACTAAATAAATAAATAAATAGATAGATAGATAGATAGATAGAAACTCTGAATGTTGAGCACCTGATCCTTATAACATGACAGCTGTTTTAATGACCCTTTACTAGGAGAAAAAAAAAGATCTCTGCACAAATATAATACATGCTAGGGTGTCCCTATAACCAGCCCCTCTAAATGACACACTGATTATGATTTATAACAAATTACTACTCTATGAAAAGCTATTCCATTACTATATTTCTCTGACCTCTGTGTACATCTGTATGCTGCCAAAGCTGGCATGTTTGAAAATATAAGCGAGATTGAATTAAAATGCTACCAACAATAAAGAACGACAACATGGACGCAGCACCTGATTCTTATAACATGATATCTGTTTTAGTGGCCCTTTACCAAGAGAAAAAAATCTCTGCACAAATATAATACATGCAAGAAGGTGTCCCTATAACCAGCCCCTCCAAATGACAGAGTGATTACCATTTATAACAAGTTACTACTCTACCTATGAAAAGTTATCCTGTGTGTACATCCGTGTGCTGCACAAGCTAGCATGTTTGAAAATATGAGTGAGATGAAATTAAAATGCTACCAACAATAAAGAACGACAACGTAGATGCAGCAGCTCATAAGTTTGCTTGATTTTTTTTGGGTTTAACAGCAGCGTGGGAAGGGGAATCAGACTAACCTAAACAGCTTCAATTTCTTTGTTTCAGCACACTGGTCTACCCGGAGCCTTGTCTCTGCCGAGTAGTGTACAGCCCCGCTGATGCAACTTCCTGTGGGTGGGATCCGGCAGAGAAAAGGCTCCGGGTTGGTCAGGAACTGGTGAGGGGTGGATGATGATGAACATAAGGGACGACATGATGAGGTATGCTGGGGCCGGGGGAGGAGGGAGAGAGGAGGAGAAAAAAAACCCAGATGCTTGTATGCTGGCTGCCTGCCTCCAACAACCAGCTCGCAAAAAATCAGTAAAATTTAACAGGCTCGTGCGAGCCGGTGCGAGCTGGCTCCAGCACACCACTGCTAACACGGGATGTGCTAATGGGTTCTGTGTTGGTTTAGGATGTGCACATGCTAACTGCTTGCTAAATATTTTTTGTGGGTTTTTTTGAGGGGGTGCATCAGGGGCAGAGAGTAGGCATTCCTATGCTAACCACTTAGCACATTTACATTACTGTGCACTAACTGGTCAGTGCATGAATAACGTGGGAGCCCTTACTGTCTAAAAAACAGGTATTGGTAAGTGCTCCCATGATAATTTAAAAAATGGCTGCATCTTAATGGCAACATTATTGCACAAAATAAATATATTTGGTGGTGTGGAGATGAATACTAATTCTAGATATTACATTATTGCACAGCCATTAATGACATTAATAGAAAATCATGGTTTTTACGCCCACAGTAAATATGGCTTTAGCATGTGGGAAAGACATGTATAAGGGCACACTAAGGCTAATTTTTACCACAGCTTTGTAAAAGGACCCCCAAAAATGTGTTATCAATTGGAACTCAAACAAAGATCGTCTAGCTATTCAGCTACTTATAATTGTAAATCTTTCCATAAAATTATATCTTCTCCTCCTGACATTGCTAATAGTCTCACTACTACTGGGGCATTAGGAAAGGTTGCTTCTAGAATTTATCATTTATTACTTGCTTCTGAGAACCCACGAATGTCTGCGGTGCAAAATATTTGGTCCCTTGAAAGAAAGAGCTCTCTATCAGATAAACAATGGGCTCAGTTCTGGTGTAATAACAAATAGGCCCTGGCATCAGCTCCTATTTTACAATCATAATTTTTCTTTCATATAAAGCCACACGGACTCCAATTAAACAACATAAAGTCAGTTCAGATATGTCTCATTTATTTTGGTCTTGTAACCTAAATATCGGTGCTGTAGAACATGTGTGTAATACATGTCCTAACTTACTGTCTTATTAGCATGAAATTCGTAATAGAATTACCCTGCTAACAAATCTTAAGCTCTCTCTATCTTATAAGCATATTATTTTAAAGTTCTGCTTGCTTACTTAATCCAATATCCAACAATACTAAAAAGTTATTTCATATTCTTATGGTAATTGCTTTAATGGTTGTAATATATAACTGGAAGAACCATAGTCATATTTGTTTTCAATTTTGATGGTCTTTACTATGGGGCCCTTTTACTAAGCAGCGGTAAAAAGTGGCCTGCGGAAGTGTAGGCGCGTGTATTGGGTGCGTGCCGGGCCAGTTTTTACCGCATCTATGAATAAAGGTTTTTTTTTTAATGGGACAGGAAAAGGGCCTGCGGTAGAAATGAAACCAGCGCGTGCCCAAAAATGGCCTGAGCCCTTAACTCCACCCATTGATTTAGCAGTAAAGACTCACACGCTACACATGCTGTGACCGATCGGCGTACGCCAAATCCTGATTACCGCCGGATCTGGCGCATGTAGGAGGAAATAAATAATTCATTCACACGTTAATGGCGCGCACCAAATCTGTAATTACCGCCAGGAGGGCGTGCTGGCCTGGCAGTAGTCTCATTTGGGCGCGCACTGCATGCGTGTAGAGCCTACCGTGGCTTAGTAAAAGGACCCCTAATTAATTTAGTAAAGTATGAAAGAATAATGGTGGAATGACGGAGTTCTTTGGGACAATTTAAAAAAGTTTAGGGCCCATTATTGAGATTCTGTGAGTCCTCTTCATAACGAGAATATAGAAATTAAGGGGCCCTTTTACAAAGTACTGGCAGGGCTAACCCGTGGGTAGGGCTTGCCAAATTGGCACTACCAGCGGTAATTCTGAACTTGGTGCGCGTTGGTCCCAATGTAGAAAATAATTTTCTATTTTCTACTGTGGGGTGGGGGGGGGGGGGGGCCATCCCTGCGGTAATCAACAGCGCAGCCACATTGATGTGTGCTTCATGATTACTGCATGAGTAGCACGTGAGCCTTTACCGCCAGGTCAATGCCTGGAGGTAAGGGCTCAGGCCGTAAATAGGCGCTCGCTACTTATCATTTTAGTGGACACCCATTTCCAGGCCCATGGAAAAATGTTGTTTAATCCAGTCATGTTAAAAAAATGGCCAGCTCGTGCTAAAACCACACACCCACACTACTGCAGACCACTTTTTACAGCTCCTTAGTAAAAGGATCCCTTGACTGTTTATTCAAACTTTCTCGCCTTATCTTCTTCCCCCCCACCCCGATTTTCCTTTTCTCTCTACTTTAATGCTCTGTAGAGCTTTTTATTGTAAACCGCCCAGATGCCACTGGTGATAAACGGTATATCAAATGCAAATAGATAAAAAATTAAATAGATAGTATTAGGTAATTTCTCTATTATTTCCACTTGTTAATATCAAATTTTATTACTGTTTGCTTAAAAATTTCAATAAAAAGAGGCCGATATTCAGAACGATTTAGCTGGTCAGTTAAATCACTTGGTTGGGGTTAGCCACTAAGTTTTAGCAGCACTTAGGAGTCCTTTTACTAAGGTGTGCTGAAAAATGGCTGCAGTAGTGTAGGCATGGCTTTTGGGTGTGCGCCAATCCATTTTTCAGCGTGCCTGTAAAAAAGCCCTTTTTAAAAGTTTTGCTGAAAATGGGCGTGCGGCAAAATCAAAATTGCCGCGCGCCCATATTGAGTCTGAGACCTTACCATCAGCTATTGACCTAGCGGTAAAGTCTCACGTGGTAACAGGGTGGTAATGACCTACGTGTGCCAAATGCCACTTGGTGCACATAGCTGACGTGCGTCAGAAAATAAAAAATATTTTTCGGGTGTGCATAGCGGATGCACGCCAAAAATGAAATTACCACAAGGGCCACAGAGTAGCTGTGCGGTAACTCAATTTTGGCATGCATCGGGCGCACATAGGCGCTCACGCAGCTAAATAAAAGGGCTCCTTAACCCGTTAAGGGGTGCCTAAATATCACAGTTAGCGCCGAAAACAAAGCCGGCGCTTTGGGGAGTGTTCCAGGGGTGGAGTCAGTACTTGGCCGCTTAAGTTCTGATATTAGTGCATAAATGGGCCCGGATAAATATCTGTCCTGTTTTTATCGCCTGTGTTTACAAAGGCGTGCTATAGGTGCATTAGCGTTTTTAACATGCGTTAAACGCTAACGCGTGTCAAACACTAACACGCCTATAGGAATGTATTGGTGCGTTAGCATTTAACGTGCCTTAACTTTAAAGGCTCATTAAAAACGCTGACACGCCTTAGTAAACATACCTTTATGTGTTAGCTGGCTTAAAAATGATCGGATATTCAAAGCCGAAGCCCACACAGTTCCTGGCTTTGAATATCTGGTTATAATGCTGTCAGCGGTGAGAAAAACGCTCACTGCCAATGGCTGAATATTGACCCCAAAATTGCTTATCCCCTAAACAAATAATGTAGCAAAAAAGAAACATTTTAGGACTGTATTGTGATTTACAGAGGGTGCCCTCTATATTTAACAAAAGTGGCCTTTAAAAAAATATTCTCTTATTAGCAGTTTCTATTTTGGGCTTTTAGTGGCGCTATTGTATTAAGAAGGTTGAAATAAAATAGTTGTGTTAAGAAGACATACTAATATGTTAATGAATAATCCATAATTTTAAAATGTTTATAACATATGTAGAGGGCGATTTTCAGAGATTTTCATATGGTAATAATGGTAATAATATCTTTAAAAAGTCCCTTCACCACCCTCCCAGTGCAGACAAGATTTCACAAGCTACGTAATTTTTTCTGCATGGAAAAGGGGTAAGGGATGAAAGCATTGCATTTTGAAATCCCCATGTGTATTTTACCATATGAACTTCAGAGCAGATACACAGTATGCAGATACATATGTACCCATGGTCCATGCTGACCACAAATTTTCAAGGGGAAACATAAAATATTTCCCTATCAAAAAGATTTAGCATGGAGTTGTAGGTTCTTCACGATTTTTAAAAACTGCTCTCATCCCTCAACTAGCGTATAGACTTCTGAAAAAATTCTATAAATTAAAAAACAAAATGTATGAACTCTGGAATTTATATCTAGTTTTCTAGTAGCTGTGTTGTCCTACAAGAGAACTGAATTGTTTCTAGATTACGATTCATTTGATTGGACCCAAAAATTATGAAAATCTTGTTCATAAACTGGTCAGTATTTGAAGTGATTTAAGTGGGCCTGCTGCTGATGTTCAGTGGCACTTAACCGGCTAGTGGTGCTGAATATCAGCTCTGACCAGCCATTTTTTTGAAGTGGGCCTGAGAGGGCAGTTCCGAGGGCAGAGTTGGGGAGGAGTTGGCAGCTATGTGGGTTCCGGCAATATTCGGAGCCAGTGCCAGCATAGGTAATGACCAAACAGAACTGCATAATTAGCAGTCCTAACTTTGGTTACTTAGCTATGCAGGTGCCTGCATTGAATATTGGCTGGCACCTGCATAGCTTCCCGGTACTGGCCAAGTGTGCCTATCCTCTTTCCCTCCCTCTACCCCAAATATCCAGAAAACCTCTTCTGATCTCCCTCCTTCCCTCCCTCCCTCCCTCCCCCTGAATTCCCCCCCTCCCCAGGATTGCTTCAGGCCTATTTGCCCAATCCCTAGTAGTCTAGTGGGAAAACAGGCAAGAGCAATGCCCACTCACTTTAGATATCAACACTTACGGGACAATTCTGTTAACTGGCACCTAGAGGTACGCACCATTTACGCGCATCAAAGGCAACATTAATTGACAGGTGCTTGTGCACTAGGTGTTATTATATAAGGTAACACCTAAGTGCTATAGCATCCAACTGCAATGGGGATGTACACATGGACAGAGCATAGGCATGTTCACATGGGTGTACGGCTTTCCTATGAGCAAAGGCTAAAGCAGCTAGGGCTCTTCAGCTTGGAGAAAAGACGGCTGAGGGGAGATATGATAGAGTTCTATAAAATACTGAGTGGAGTGGAATAAGTAGACGTGAATCAGTTGTTTATTCTTTCCAATAATTCTAAGACTAGGAGGCATGCAATGAAGCTACAAAAGTAGTAAATTTAAAACAAATCGGAGGAAATGTTTCTTCACTCAACGTGCAATTAAACTCTGGAATTCGTTGCCAGAGAACATGGTAAAAGCAGTTAGCTTGGTGGGGTTTAAAAAAGGTTTGGATAACTTCCTAAAGAAAAGTTCATAAGCCATTATTAAGATGGACTTAATAATGGCTTATGAACTTGGACTTGGGGAATATCCATTGCTTATTTCTAAAATGTAGTGTACGGTTGTGGGACCTTGCCAGGTACATGTTACCTGGATTGGCCACTGTTGGAAACAGAATACTGGGCTTGATGGACCTTCAGTCTGTCCCAATATGGCAGCGCTTATGTTTTTATGTTCCCATTTTCACATGAAGTTTACAGAATGCTATAAATTACATGCATCATCTACTGCACTTAGGAGTGCCAACTTACGCCTGCCATTGACATGGCGTAAGAGGGTGTGCCTGAACACGGGTGTACCAGTGCTGATATATGCTAGTACTCTATAACGGAATCTTGGTACTAAGATGCCATTATAGAATTGGTGCTATGAGCACAGCATTCTGCATTCAATGCTGTCCTCATAAGTGCTTTTGAATATTGACCCCTTTAGATATAGCAAAATCAACTATTTTTAAATTTCGCTTTTGGGATTCTATGAGGTTTTTTTTTAAACTTGGAACTAAGTTGTATTATTTATTTTATTTATTATAATGTTTATATACCACTAATCTCTGAAATGCATTTACATGCTGGTAAGAATTCTAACTCTGAGTGGACAGCAAGCACTGAGCCCAGTATTCAGTGCTATTTAACCTGCCAGGAATGGCTCCTGGCTGGTTAAATAGCGCTTAGCTGGTTAAATGTTAATATTCAGCACGAGATAGCTGAATATTAGTGTGTAGCAGCTAGCCAACAACCAGCTATCCAAACCAGCTAAGTTTAGCAGGCAAATCGAACCTCATAAATAGGAGTCCTATTTTTGCCCACTATTAACTGGCCAGTTTTGACTATTCACATAGCCAATTAAATTGTCCTTTTATTAAGGTTCACCAAAAAGTGGCCTGCACTGGTGTAGATGTGTGTATTGGACGTGCGCAGGTCCATTTTTCAGCGTACCTGAAAAAAAGGCCTTTTGGGGGGGGGGGGGGGCTGAAAATGGATGTGCGGCAAAATAAAAATTGGCACAAGTCCATTTTGGGCCTGAGACCTTACCGCCACCCATTGACCTAGCGGTAAGGTCTCACACGTTAACCGGGCGGTAATGGTCTATGTGAAAATAGTGCCAATTACTGCCCGGTTAGCACTGCATACTGGAAAATTTCCGGCACGCTTAGTGGACGCGCATAAAAAATGAGATTACTGCCCGGGCCATGAAGTAGCCGGGTGGTAGTTCAAAATTGATGCACGTAAGACACAGGTAGGCGCCTATGAGGCTTAGTTAAAGGGCTCCTAAGTTAGAGCCAGCCAAAAAATCTCCAGATATTCAATACCGGTCACTGGAAATGACCTGGAATTGAATATCTGTGGTCAGTGCTGGCAGCAGAAGCAAACCACACTGCCTGGCACTGGCTGAATATCAGGGGGGGACTGTGTCTATCTGGAGTGACAAATTCATCTCATTTCCTGCTTTTTCTTGTATACCTAGATTGTTTTATGGGGAAAAGATTCGATTTGTATACTTACGTGCCTTCTGTCTGTCCTGATTTGTTTAGAAGGTCTACAGAGCAGGGAGTATCTCTTATGTGCATCTGTACAGACAAGGGCTATGTACTTCATGTAGTATCATATAAATACTTCAGTGGTAGCAATAGATGTTCCCTCAGTGCCACTTTTTTGCTTCTCATAGAATCTGCTGCAGCAGAATATTAAAATAGAATTATTTTACCAGGATCCTGTTTTTATGAATTTCTGTTGACATCAGCAGTATTATATAATTTAAAATTGACAATTTTGTCATATATTATACAATAATTACACAATACTTATTTCATGTTTAGCTTTGTAGTAAGATCATGGAGAAGAATGCAAATCCTCAATGGAACCAAAGCATCACTTTGCCAATCCGGGTAAGAAGAGTAGTCAACATTTGCTGAACTGTCTCATTATTTTCAGTCATTTCAGTATCTTGATGGGTATTCTTTTCTCTTATTCTGTTGTTAGTTTCCCTCCATGTGTGAAAAAATGAGAATCCGATTAATTGATTGGTAAGTTTACGGCAAGATTCTTGGAAGCAATAACACCCGATAGGTTGAGCATTGGGCAGGATGTTAGACTCACAGAAACAGAAGCCTGTGTGGCCACGTTGCTGATCTGCAAGGGCAGGCTTCTACATGGAATGTTGCTAGTGGAGGAGTAGCCTAGTGGTTAGTGCAGTGGACTTTGATCCTGGGGATCGAGTTTGAGACCCACTGCAGCTCCTTGTGACTCTGGGCAAGTCACTCAACCCTCCATTGCCCCTGGTACAAAATAAGTACTTGAATATATGTAAACCGCTTTGAATGTAGTTGCAAAAACCTCAGAAAGGCGGCATATCAAGTCCCATTTCCCTTTCCCTCACGTGCTAACCCAGTGGTAATTGGTCAGTGCATGTCACTGTCCAATTAACATTAGGCATGCATACACCATGCCCCCATGCTAGAAAATAGAAAAATTATTTTCTGGTATGGGAAACATCTTATGCCAAAATCAGAACCACCACCAGGTGCCTGGGCGTGCCCAGCAGTAGTGCTGTTTTACCGTGCGCTACCTGCGTGGTAGTCCTACCGCCCTCTAGTGAAAGGGCCCCTAATGCATAATTTCTATTAATTTGCTGATTTTAAGTGACTGAAAAATATAAAGAATATGGCTCATTACTGCTTTTTAAAATAAGTTGTTAATAAGGCCATAGCACAACCCCCCCCTTTACAAAAAAACAAAACAAAACAACACACAAAATCACTATAACACCACACTAATACGAGCCACCAACAACATGGCCAAACCCCCCCAGCAACGCTGACCCCCCTCCAAGCCCCCCACCACACCCTCTCAGTACACGACCCCCGCCCCACCCTCCCACCCCCACTCTGTCATTCTGACACACACACACAATATCACAGAAACACAAACACTCACCCCCACCCTCCCAGTTCACCCCACCCTCTCTCACTTTCATACACACACACACACTAATGGACCTGAACAAGGAAAAATTATACTACATTGTAACAAAGTTTACACAAAAAATATTGTTTATAAAGAAATATTACCAATGTAAACAACAATTATATTCAGAATACAACTGTTGGAAAAACTGCTTTGCCAGTCTCTTTTACTAAATTGTATAAATACAATAAAATATCAACCAACAATACAAAAAAGGAAAAAAAGATATTACACATAATACAAGAATGTAAATTATTCATTAGCATGACAACACATTTATCCTAATCATCCCTTTCAAAACATTAATTGCAGAAAGCCAATACCTTGCTAGCGCCTGTTTCATTGGTTTCAGAAACGGGCCTTTTTTCCTAGTTTTAATAATAATAGAGAAGTCACTCCTGCTTTCCCTATGTTATTCTAGCAGTGCTAATACTTCTCTTGGTCATTGCTGTATTTTCTTATAAGGTTTTGAGGCATGTAAAATTTGTTTAAAATATCACCTTTTGCTAAACTGAAAAATTTTCTTGTCTGTACTTCAACTAAAATGTTCCCTAGTTGACTTTTGAAATGCTAAAAGTAATAGACAGAACATAATAAAGCAGTTACCAAAATCCCCTATTCCAAATATGGACAAAACAAAAGATCAAAATAGAGAAAAGGAACCCTAGAACTTCAAAACTGATAAACCAAAAGACACATAACAACAATAGAAAGAATAAAGAAGCTCAAAAAAGTAGTAAGGGAAAAATTCCCTTGACTCTTGACAATAATGACTAACATCTAGTGACAATAATGGCTAACATCCAAGTTTTCTAAATATCTTTCTACCTTTGGATACTGACTTAACTCTATCACAAGCCTTTCTTTTTATTATTAAGTTCACACACTTCAACATATTTGGGACCTGTCAGTGTTTGTTTTACTGGGCTGCCCTAACACAAAGTTTTACCTCTTTTTTTTTTTTTTTTCATTTTACTTTAGGGATCGTCTAAGTCACAATGATACTATTGGCACTGCCTACCTATGCATGTCTAAAATCTCAGCACCTGGAGGGGAGCTTGAAGGTAAGTTAGTGGTATGTCATAGCCTTTGACTAAAGCATAAAACCAGGGTGGACTGAGCGGTCTGGGCCCCTGGGCACTGAGGGTGGTCTTGGCCCCCCGCCCGGTGCCTGACACCCCCCTACTGTCATGTTGCTGCCCCCTGCCACCGCAGCCGATGCCCCTGCTGCCCTGGTCCTACCTGAAGGGCCCTGGTGGTCTAGTGGTCTCTGTGGGGGAGGGGGAGCATGTTCTTTCCTGCCATCTGCGCTGCTGCTATTCCCCTGCCTGCCAGCATCACCGTGTTTTCAAAATGGTGGCCAAGACTTCCCATAGTAGTCTCGCGGGTCTCAACAGTCTCTTGACACTTCTGCAGGAAGTCTTAGCCGCCATTTTTAAAATATGGCGATGCTGGGCAGGGGGAATAGTGGCAGCAGAATGGGCAGGGAAGAACATGTTCCCCTCCTCCCCCCCCCCCCCCCCCCCCCGAGACCACTAGATCACCATCAGTGTGTGCCTTTAAAGGTATGACCAGGGAGGATCGTAGTGTGCAGCGGGCATCGAGGCAGAGTCTCTGGGCCCTTGGGCATTGCCCGGTTGCCTGAATGGTCAGTCTGCCCCTGCATAAAACTAAATATAATCTGGACCATTGTTGTGGCGGTGATGCTGATGAAGGACTAACATTTGAACAATTATGCACTAAAATGGTGGCTTTCCTGGATGTTTTGCATTCCATTGTTCATACACTGGTGTTTTTTTCTGCATTTTAAAATCTAATAGCAATAAAATATGAAGGGGCTTTTACTAAAGTGCATTTGGCAGTTAAGATGGGAATTAGTGTGGCTGTGTACTATCAGCATGCTCTAACAGTTAATGTTGTGGTTTAACGCTTAGGGGGTAATTCTAAAACAGTGCGCTTATGCGGTCAATTTGTGATATTAGATTAATAACTCCTAGGAAGTCTGTATGTTAATTTAAATAGGACCTTTAATAGGACTAGATTAGGAAAGGGCTCTGAACTTTGGAACTCTTTCCCGTTAAATAATAAGAGTTATATCAAACTATCCCTCTTGTTTACTAAGCCATGTGCTCAATTTGAATGGGCTGTGTCAGCATTGCTGCATGACAGCTGCTATCGCAGCTTAATAAACAGGGAGGTATGTGATTTTTAGATGTGCTGTGAAGACTTAGTTATTTCAAAAGTTTTTTTGGAACTTAATATTGTGATGGACTGATGGGGGTCTATGTATTTTTCTTAAAACTGATGTATGTGCTACTTTTTTCTGTTTATGGGCCTCTTTTACTAAACTGCGCTAGCGATTCCCAGTGCCGCAAATGCGCTGCAGCCTATTCATTTTGAATGAGCTGTATCATATTTGCCACACAGAATTCGCTTGCATGGTTTAGTAACAGAGGCCTATATTATTTATTATGCATTAATCCACCTAGAACTACATTTGGTTAAGCAGAATAAAATTAAATTAAACCATAGAGCTGGTGTAAGTGCTTAGGCCACAAAATAGCAAAGGATGGGAATGACCACTTTTGTTTCGAGACACTTTCATTGTATTCAGCGCTTCTTGCGTCTTTTCTAGAGCAGTTGATTATTGTATCAGGACAACATTTATGGTTCCACACATAGAGGGCCCCTGAGGAAGGCTTAACTGCCACAACATGGCCTGTGTTGGGCCAAGCATTCTTGTCTACTTCTGCTGACTACCATTTTGAATAAAGTTTCTGGTTTACATCCTGGTTCATCTTTTGTGATTATTCCCACCCCTTGCTTTTTTGTTGTTGCTTTGTTTGTGGAAGTGAACTGGTCCTCCCTCTTTGTAAGTGCTTAGGCCTACATGTTGGAGATAGCTTATGGAATATTAATTAAGGGCTTCTTTTTCTAAACTATGCTAGTGATTTCCATTTGGCAAATGTGACGAAGCCCATTTGAGTTGAACGGGCTGTGTCACATTTTCTGTGTCAGGAATCACTATGTGAACTGGTCACTCTTCGAGACTCCGGCCAGGGCTGACCCTGCTTAGCCTCCTCCACACACATGGTCACTGCTGGGCTCTAGCTGTCTCGGTCACTCACAGGATTCTGTCTCAAACACTGGGGAGCTTTCTGCCTCCTCTTCTCCCTTCACAACACGCTCTTCAACACCAGGCTTATCATTAAGGGTTTTATTAATGGCCATTTCACATACTCCTCATGGCTTATTTCTTCTTTAACATCAACATTTCTTCAAGTCAAACATAGCAAAAAGGCACTTTACTCAGAGCCTGCTACTTAAACCCTGCTCAAACTTAAGACAGTTCCTCAAACTCAAACAGTCAAACACAAGCATCTACTTTCCTTCTCCAGCTGTGACCTTTTCCAGAGAGAGCTTCCCCAGTGTTTCCATCTACTACCTACAGCTTTCCACCACTCTGTTAATAAAGCTGCCTGCAACCCTCTCACACCTGGTTCAATTTTCCAATCAATTGCTGGCTTCTCACTCTCCTGCCTAGAGTCCTCCCCCTGACTCTGATTCCCTTGCTGCTGCAGTGCATTCTGGACCTGGTAGTTCCCTGCCTCCTCACAACTAGTACGGTTTAGTAAAAGGGGCCCTATCTCCCGGATTCTATATAGCATGACTTAAGTTGCGCGTGCAAATCCAGTTGTATTTTGGATTTGCGTACTCAACTTAATTAGTTAACAAACCAATCAGCGCCGATAATTACCGATATCAAGCAATTATTGACACTAATTGTCATTAATTAGAATTTACCTGCAGAACAGTCTAAGTGCATTCTATAACATGTTGCGTGTAAATTGTAAGTCGCATAGTTGAAAAGAGGGCATGGGCATGGAATGGGCAGGCTGTGGGTGTTTCTAAAATCTGTTTGTGTTATTGAATACACCTGGTCTGCACCTAATTTACACCAAGTTTTATTTGGCGTAACTGCCTACTACTAAGTGTAGTCACACGGACGGGTGCTTGGCATATTCTATGAACTGTGAGGAAATGTAGGCTTCTATAAAGTACACCTGCGCGTTTTTCATTTTGGTGCCGATTTTTTAGACATGATATATAGAATCTAGTCCTATATGTGTTAGCTGTATTAGTCCCACCCATGCTCTGCTCTGACATCACCCATGGGTATGCCTAGCTGTCAAATACACACTATGTAAGATATGCAAACATTTACAGAATGCCATCTTTCTAAACACATCCTATATAATAAAAAGCACCTCCAACGTTCTGAAGCTGACTCCGTGGCAGTGAAAGTTTGAAGGATTCGTGCTGCCTCTAACGCTGTATCCATCTCCTGAATTGATGTCACACACTTCTGGGTTTGTCGCAAACAGCACTGACCAACCACAGGATAGCAGCACAAGGCACAACCTCAACGTCTATAGCCTTCCCTTCGAGTTCGTTCCCTCATAGTCCTGCCCTCGCGGAAAGAGGAAATGACGTCAGCAGGCGGGACTCAGAGGGAACGAAGTCGAAGGGAAGGCTACAGACGGGCAGGGCTTTCAAAGACGCAGCCGCTTCGACGGAGGTAAACAGAGGAACGAGGAGAATCGATGGGTGGCTGGAGGGGGGGCAGGGGAGAGAGGAGAATCACAGGGTGGCTGGAGGGGGGGCAGGGGAGAGAAGAGCATCGGTGGGTAGCTGGAGGGGGGGCAAGGGAAAAGGAGAATCGCTGGGTGGCTGGAGGGGGGCAGGGGAGAGAAGAGCATCAGTGGGTGGCTTGAGGGGGGGCAGGGGAGAGAGGAGAATCACTGGGTGACTGGAGGTGGAGCAGGGGACAGAGGAGAATCGCTGGGTGGCTGCAGGGGGAGCAGGGGAGAGAGGAGAATCGCTGGGTGGCTGGAGAGGGGGCAGGGGACAGAGGAGACACACTTGCACCCAGCGGTCTCACTCTCTCTCTGTCACACACACACACTCGCACATTCACTCTCTCTCTCTCTCACACACAGTCACTCTCACACACACTCTCTCAAACATACACACTCCGAGAAAAACCTTGCTAGTGCCCGTTTTATTTGTGTCAGAAACGGGCGCTAGTACCTGTATAATCTATAAACCACTTAGACATTTTGTAAATCACTGTTTCTTATTCACTAATACTTTAGATTGCAAATTTAAGTTTACTATTGGATCCATCAGATACGCATGCTTCAACCACAATGGCTAGTTTCACTTGAGCCAAGCATAGGCAAGGGTGAGCATGATTTTATTTTCATTTACAGTGACCTATTGCTCCTGATGCAGACATTTTTATACTTGCTAAACATGGCCATGTCGGGCATTTTATGTTGAATACCTGGGAACTTTTAATCTACTACATCTCCCTAGATCTCCCATTTCCACTGTCTCATTTTGTTCCCCAGTCTCCTGTTCCCTTCCATCAGTCACTCACTTCCCATTACTACATTTCTACCATCTAGTCTCATGGCTTCTCCCACATGCTTCCATCATGTCCAGCATCTACCCTCCCTCTTCCTCCCTCCACAGTTGTAACACAACATCATCCCTCTTTCCTCCTGCATATGTAATCTAATATTTCCCTATCCCCTCCCCCTCCCCATGGTCTGGCATCCCTCTGTCCCCTTTTCCTTCTAACAATGCAACTTTTCTCCTTTTTGCCTCCCTGTCTATCCCCTGCCCCCTTAGTCAGCATCTCCATTCTTTCTATCCCCTTCCCCCCATAGCCAGCATCTTCTTCCCTCTCTATCTCCTTCCCTCCATATTAACAGCATCTCCCCCCGTCCCACTTTATGTCGAGAATCCCTCACTCTTCTCTTTACTCCTATCCATTTCCCCCTATCCTCCCTATTCAGTATCTGTTCCTCACTTCCCCAGCCCACTACACTACTCCAGGAACCTGAATGCTGCTCTATTAGACCTGGCTCTAACATCTGAAGCTGTCATAGAGGCCGCTAAATCATATTTGTATTCAAATTTGTGGGGAGTGGGAGGGGGTCAGATTTATGCCACTTTTTCAACATGTTTCTCTTTTGAAAATGAGCTCCCTAATGTGCTTTTTCACCTAGGAGCAGGAGCGTAGCCACGGGTGGGCCTGGCCCCACCCACTTTGGGCTCAGGCCCACCCAGCAATGGTGCACCCATAGTCGCCAATAATAAAAGACAGCCCAAACCCACTTCAGCTTTCCCTCCCAGCCACCCGCTGGCACGCTGCAGGCCTTCTTTCCCCTCCCTCCCTCCCCTTCCATCTCCGTCGGGCAGCGCCAGCCTAACTCTACAGCAAAGCTGCACAGCACCGGGTCCGTCAGCATGCTGCCGCTACTCTGCTGCCCTCCCTTGTCATCTTTTGGCAGAGGTGTTAGTTCTGCAGCAGATCCACGCGGCGCTAGGGCTGTCTGTACGCTGCTGCGACATGCAACTGCTTCCTCTGCACTGGCCCCGCCTCACCTTCTTCGATACTCTTTCTGAGGAGGCGGGGCCAGCGCAGAGGAAGCAGTCGCACGTCACAGCAGCGTACAGACAGCCCTAGCGCCATGTGGATCCGCTGCAGAACTAACACCTCTGCCAAAAGATGACAAGGGAGGGCAGCAGCGTAGCGGCAGCATGCTGACGGACCCGGTGCCGTGCAGCTTTGCTGTAGAGTTAGGCTGGCGCTGCCTGATGGAGATGGGAGGGAAAAGAAGGCCTGCAGCGTGCCGGCGGGTGGCTGGGAGGTGGAAGAGAAAAAAAAGCCTGCAGCATGCCGGTAGGTGGTGCCTGGGGGAAGGGATCAGCGGGTGAGGGGGGTCAAGGCAGTGATGTAGCCAGACAGCCAATTTTGGGGAGAAGGGGGAGAGAGAAAATTTTGTGCCCACCCACTTTGTGCTCAGGCCCACCCAAAATTGGCTGTCTGGCTACGCCACTGCCTAGGAGGCAAAAAATGATTAATTCTGACCTGCTAGAACCTAAAGTTTATAAAAATACCTTCTTAATTATTTGTTGCTCATGTCTTTTTATCTTGTGCCATGACCATGTCCATCATTTGAATTTATCAACTAGGTCTACCACGTAGGGTGGTATGAGAAATAAGGAAACATATAAAGGATTGAAGGTGGGGAAAAAGTATTAAGTTGGGGATGGGGAGGTTGGTGGTGGTAATTTAATTTGATTAATTCCAACAACTCTGTATCCAAATGGAATCTGCAGCATTTGAGGACAAGAGACTAAATGCTAGTAACATGGGATCTTAGGTGTGATAATTGAACAAAGTTAAAAAGCAAATTCTGAGGGAATATCTAGCACAGCTGCTTTAAAAATGGATGGAAGAGACGATCAGGAACAAGAGATCACAAATATATGCCATGGGCTTCTTAAAATGATGACGTCAGTCAGTGGAATGCACTCCTTCCTAGTATGGATCTGGAAACCCTGCAGAACCTTTTGAATTTGCTTTTGCTCAACAGCGGTGGTATAACAAACTAAAACCTGTTTGCTTGAGAATCGAGAGATCCTGTACTTATCTGGATGAGGGTCAGACGTTTGAACACTACTCATTCTTATTTAAAGTATATTCTAATTTATGAGAGGGCAATCTCCATTAACAGTTTTGATTTATTTTGCTAAAAGACAAACGAAAATGTTCAATTCTCTGTGGTTAAAATAGTAGCAGTTAAGCATTGCTGCATTAGTTAAGATCTTCCATCAGGAATATAGATAGAATACCTGGGACACAGGCACTTTGGAAACTGATTCTTGCTAATGAGACCCCAGATTATGAGCTCTTCTGCCAAAGCTTCCCATTTATATATATGAAGCAATGACTACCACAGATAAAAGTGCAGGAACTCTGGATTTCCCTAATTTATCGCTATGATATATTGCTCCTTAACCCAATGTTTAGCTATCTGCTATTCTTATCCTAACCTTTTTCTATTTTTGTGCTTCAGATGATACTGCACAGAAGTCTTACCAAGTCTCAGACAGTAGGTTCCCTGAGAATATTAGTCTCCTATATTGTAATCTTTTTGCTATATTTATCTAAAACATCTCTAGGTGAAAAGTTTAATGCAATGTATCCTCATATCAACTTTTTTTTTCTCATGGATTCCATCTGGCCAATATTCAGCGCTATTTAGCCATCTAACCACTAATATTCAGCAGGGGAAAGCTAGTTATCTCTGCTGAATATTTGTGGGTAGTGCATATTGGCTAACAGGCTATATCGCACATATTCAAGCATTGGCTGGCTAAGTTTAGCGGCCAAATCTGAACACCTAAATTGCAGTCCTGTCTTTGGCCACTATAAACGTAACCGGCTAGCACTGAATATTCACTTAGCCACTTAACTTTGAGCCCGCCAACCCCCCTCCCCCTCAGATTTTCAATGCTGGTTATTGGAAATGGCCTGGCATTGAATATCTGGGGTCAGCACCGATCACGGCACTTACGCGGGCTGTCTCCCACAGACTGAATATTGGGCCCCATGTTTAATACAGTGGAAAAACAGGTTTTGGGGAGGATAACTGAAAATACTTCTGTTATGCTTTGCAGCTCTCCCACCTTTCTCTTTAGTTGCTAATGGTAACAAGCTTATACACCCTCAGAACTGGGCTCTGTCACTTCCATTTAGCTGAATATAAATGTGCATTTGGATGAGCAGTCATGTATCAGCATCAGCGGGTAATTCTACAAGGAGCTGCATAGTCATTTACTTGTGTATGTGGACACACATGTGTGTATATCACCATTTTCAAACTATGCTCTATTCTGTAAGTACAAACCAATATTCCATTACGTCTCAAGGATCAACCCAGACAAATGGGTTGTGACTATCCGCCAGCAGGTGGAGACAGAGAAGTCTAATGAGTTGTGCCTCATAAGCTTCTGCACTTAGCAACCAAGCCAGTATTCTCTCTCTCCAGCAGGCAGGTTACAGCTCCTGTGCACTGTGGTGACTTCTGTGTGGCCTCCTTTCCTGCTTGCAGGTTCAGTTGAGTTTGAGGTTGAGAATATCCTTTCCCTTAGGTGTAAACCTAGTGTTCTAGACCCCTCCCTGCTCCCCCATTGCCACTTTCTACCTCTTTATCTCAGTCTTCCCTTTCTTTTTCTCCTGCCTCTATCAAAAATAAAAAAAAAAGCAGCTACTGCGGTTCTTTTTGAGAGCGCCTGTGCTATGGGAAGATTGTGGGACTTCAGTGCCTTGTAGGTCACGAGACTGGCTGTTTTCTGTGAGTATATTTACTGTGCTCTAAGTCTGAGCCTATTAAGTCTTGTGAGCGCTACAGGTGTGAGCTCTTGGCTACCGGTTCCTGAATGTTTTGCTTTACTTCTGTGGATATGCCACTTTTGCCATCAGTACTCCGTTTCTGGGAGTTCAGTCTGGCCCTGCTCCAATGGTGATTTTGGCAGGTTCATTGCCAACAGCTCCTGTGCTCCGGCTACCGTGTTCCGGGATATTGGTTTTGCGGGGGTAGAAGTCTCTGCCCTGCCGTTTTCACCTGAATTTGTTCTTTTATGACATCAGGCTTTTTTTTATTAAAGTCAGCTCAAGCTGCCTCTCCTTCTTTCTTCATGTTGCTTTTGAGGGACAGCTTCCTAAGAAAAGAAAACGTTCCGTTTCACAGGATTTGGAGATTGTTCCTCCTCAGTACTCAAAGGAGGTTTTATCTGTGTATTCTTACTGCCCTAGTTCTGCTGATGGCCTTGACGTGAACATTTCAGAGGTAGACAGGGGTGATGATCCTATTGTAGCAAGGCTGTTTTTGAGACCAGAGTTGCCTCTGTTGATCACAAAATCTATGGAGGCTTTAAACATTTCTTCCCCTGCTTCTCAGTCCTGCTCCATCTATTATGTCAGGATTGCTTTTGTACATCCCATTTGTCTGAACTGATCCTTAGGTCATAATGTAAGGAAAAATTAGTTACTTACCTGATAATTTTCTTTTCTTTAGTCCCAAAGGATCAGTCCAGAGCCCTCCCTTCTGTGATGTTTTGGTTTTTCCGGGTTCTATGTAATTTTGGGTGTTCGTATTGTTCTATTTCTGTTATTTTTAAGGCATGGGTTTTGCCCTTTATTTCATAGTTCTTTTTCTATCTAGAGGCTGGAGTTTCTCTGAAAGTCTCTCTCTTTCACTGCTTTGTTTTTGAATACTGGCTTGGCTGCTAAGTGCAGGAACTTATGAGACACAACTCATTAGAGTTCTCTATCTCTACCTGCTGGCGGATGGCCACAACCCATTTGTCTGGACTGATCCTTTGGGACTAAAGGAAAGAACATTATCAGGTAATTAACTAATTTCTCCTTTGATGGCGCATACGTTGCAGGTGGGCATTCACATGGGCAGAGTCTGGGTGGAGCATATACTGGGCGCACATTTACACATGTAGATTATAAAATATTATAATCTCCATGCGTACTTTCATAATCTAGGCTCTGTTTTTGGTGTAAGTGCTTATGCATAAAATATAGGCACATATTTGACCTGTTATGCTAGTATTCTATAAAGAAAAGTAGGCTCCAACTAGATGTGATCTTGGTACTTAAAAATAGGCATCCATTTATAGAATTATACTCACAGAAGGTATTTGTGTATGTGTGAACACTTATGTGGCGATTATACAACTATTTCGTTAGAATAATGACATATAAATGCACATATATAAATATGAGGGAGTGAATGGTAGCCACAGGTGCGCCTAAGAATACTCCCTCACTGATGTTGCAGTTAAGCCACCTTATGGCAGGCGGCGCTACCCTACTGAGCCGGAGACTGAGTCAGAGGGGTGAGGCTCAGGCAGGGAGGTGGTTAAATATCCTGAGGCAAAGTAGAGTAAGAGAGGCCCTGAGGGAAGCGGTCTCCAGGAGGAGCCCGAGCAAGAATCCTCCCAAGGGGTTCTGGCTTGGCTGCAGTACCTGAGAGGAGTTCCAGGGAAGAGGAGTGGTCCTAGATCAGACCCTTGCATTCCTGTGTGATAAGGGGTCTAAAGTCTGTGCCTCCAGGGATTCCGGGGATGTGTGATCATAAGTGACATAGCTGAAGGCTGTCAAGGTAGTCTAATTATCCCTTGGTTGTTGGAACTGTGGTTATGCTAAAGGAAGCTATTGCATATTGAGAAATATAGCCAAGCCAGGGGCAGGCTACTTGAACTGGGACTGTGTTTGACAGACTTTATTGGAAGTACCAATACTGTGAGGAAACAGTGCTGATTATTCTCCTTGTATGCACATAAATAAAAGTATTTTGACTTTCTACCTGCAACATGTACATGTATGTGCCACATTTGTGTGAGGTCCTGCAGCCAGCCACAAACCACGTGGCCACAATGATAAAATTCTAATTTTGAATAAATATGATTTAAACATAAATACCTATGTGGCATAAATGCATAGGAGACAAGTCTCTTTCAATTGAAAGGAAGCTCTGGAATGAGGGGGCATAGGATGAAGGTGAAAGGGGATAGACTCAGAAGTAAATACCTCTTCACAGAAAGGATGGTGAATTCAGCCGCCTGGTGGAAGTGGTAGAGACGAAAACAATATCTGAATTCAAGAGAGCTTGGGACAAATACATAGGATCTCTAAGGGACTGATAGGGAGAGTAGATAGCATGGATGGGCAGATTGGATAGGCCAGGTGTAGGCAACTCCGGTCCTCGAGAGCCGCAGGCAGGTCAGGTTTTCAGGATATCCACAATGAATATGCAGGAGATAGATTTGCATACCATGGAGGCAGTGCTTGCAAATCTATCTCCTGCATATTCATTGTGGATATCCTGAAAACCTGACCTGCCTGCGGCTCTCGAGGACCGGAGTTGCCTACCCCTGGGATAGGTAATATGGTCTTTAGCTGCCTACATTTTTCGATGTTTCTATGATTTGAAGCATTCCCCACACCTGAAACAGGAAACTCAGAATAGCTGGATCCAGGGACCTTTTGTGGGGGCGAAACACTCTGCTGAGTTTGTTGGCTAAGAGGGGCATTTTCGAAAGGGACGTCCAAGTTTTGATTTGGATGTCCTCGCAAAACGTCCTGATCCAGGGGCGGGGAAACTCATATTATTGAACCAAGATGGATGTCCTTCTTTTGTTTCAATAATACGGTCAGGGATGTCCATATCTAGAAATTTGGTCATCTCTAGATTTGGATGTCCCTAGACATGGATGTTTCTGATTTTTGGCGATTTTCGAAACCAAGGACGTCTATCTCAGAAACGACTAAATGCAAGCCATTTGGTCATGGGAGGAGCCAGCATTTCTAGTGCACTGGTCCCCTTGACATGCTAGGACAGCAATTGGGCACTCTATGGGGCACTGCACTAGACTTCATAAATTGCTCCCAGGTACATAGCTCTCTTACCTTGTGGGCTGAGCCCCCCCCCCCCAAACCCATTACCCCCAACTGTACACCACTACAATAGCCCTTACGGGTGAAGGGGGGCACCTAGATGTGGGTACAGTGGGTTTGTGTTGGGTTTTGGAGGGCTCGCTGTTTCCTCCACAAACATAACAGGTGGGGGGATGGGGATGGGGATGGTTGTCTGAAGTGTACTCACCCAGTAAAACTGCTCCAGGGACCTGATGGATGGATCTGAGTATGACATTTGAGGCTGGCAATCAATATTTTGAAAGATATGTTTTGAGGGTGGGAGGGGGTTAGTGACCACTGGGGGAGTAAGGGGAGGTCATCCCTGATTCCTTCCGATGATCATCTGGTCATTTTGGGTATCTTTTTGTGCCTTGGTTGTAAGAAAAACACGACCAGTTGAAAAGGTCCAAGTGTTCATCAGGGATGTCCTTATTTTTTTCGATTATGGGTGAAGGATGTCCAAGTGTTAGGCACGCCCAAATCCCGCCTTTGCTACACCTCTGACACGCCCCCTTGAACTTTGGCCATCCCTGCAACGGAAAGCAGTTGGGGACATCCAAAAATGGGCTTTCGATTATACCGATTTGGACGTTTCTGTGAGAAGGACGTCCATCTTCCGATTTGTGTCGAAAGATGGTGTCCTTCTCTTTCAAAAATCAGTCCATAACTGATTTGGTGGACTGGGAATGTCCCATATTCTGCCCATATTCTGCCCATATTCTGTCCCATATTCTGCCTGCTTCTCAGCAAAGGTGGACCACAGGAAAACCATTGATAAAGGATTTATTGGATGACCCGACGTGGACTGTGTTTTGGACTAAACATATATAGAAAACAAATATTAACATAAATAGTAAAACAAACAATAAATGTCACACAAAAATATCAAATGACAGTACATAATTGAAAACATAACTATGACTTAAATATAAAATAATGTAGGAGAGAAAACATACGAATATATAGATCAGAAAGGCATTACATACAGTTATCCAAGTGTAATTGTTGAATATACTGTTAAAATGAAACTGCCTGATTGCCAGATATTCAAAGTGATTTAACCAGGCAGAAGAGGCTTGTGGCTGCCTAACTTCTGGTAATATCTGATTACCACCTAATGCTGAATATCGGTACTCATTGCTCATGCTTGATTTGGGCAGATCAGGGGCAGAGCCGGGAGTTGTGTGGGTGCCAGAAATATTCAGTGATGGTGCCCATATAGCTAACCAGGCATGTAGGACTACATAAAAAACAATCCTAACTTTGCCTGGCTGCCACAACCTCTAGCAGTATTCTCACAGAACTGCTAGTTCTGCTAGAGGTTGTGGCAACCATTTTTAAAATGGAGCCACTAGGGACGGAGTGGTTGCCCCACTGGACTACCAGGGAATAAGGTAAGCCTGGGAGGCCTGTTCAAATAGGGGGGGATTGAGGGATGTGTTTGAGGGAGGGGGCTTGCTATTGTGGAATTCTGAGAAATGATTAACAAATGTGAAATTTGAAACTGTACTTGTTATATGAATTTTAAAAAAATCAACTTAGTAGGTATGTCTGTGTGTTCTTGTATATTATTTAAATTATATTTATTTTCTTATTTTTTAGTGGATGATGGACTAGGATTCCTACCAACATTTGGACCCTCTTTTGTAAACCTTTATGGAAGTCCAAGAGAGTTTACTGGATTTCCAGATCCTTATGAAGCATTCAACTTTGGGAAGGTAGGATTATATCAGTTATCTTATTATATATTCTTGCTGTGATATCTGCCCGCCCTTAGCTTCCTGACAGCCCCCCCCCCCCCGCGACGTGTTTAAATCTTTTATTTATTTATTTTTACCTGAAGTTGCAGCGCTGGCGTTAGTGAGAGGACTAGGCTCGCCTCCTCCTGCCTTCCCTTCGTTCCCTCTCAGTGTCCCGCCCTCGCAGAAACAGGAAACTACGTCACAGGAAGGCGGGACACTGAGAGGGAACGAAGGGAAGGCAGGAGGAGGTGAGTCTGGTCCTCTCACTAACGCCGGCGCTGCTGAGAGAACATCTGGGAATGGAGTGGATACTGCGCCGTTTATGGAAGAAAGAGTTTATAAACAGCTTGAGAATCTGAAGGTGGACAAATCTATGGGGCCGGATGGGATACATCCCAGGATACTGAGGGAGCTCAGAGAGGTCCTGGTGAGACCTCTTAAAGATTTATTTAATAGATCTTTAGAGACGGGAGAGGTTCCGTGGGATTGGAGACGAGTGGATGTAGTCCCTCTTCACAAAAGTGGAGACAGGGAAGAAGTGGGAAACTACAGACCGATAAGTCTCACGTCAGTGGTAGGAAAAATAATGGAGTCGCTGCTGAAAGAAAGGATGGTTAACTTTCTAGAAGCTAACGGGTTACAGAACCTGAGGCAACATGGCTTTACCAAAGGAAAATCCTGCCAAACAAATCTTATTGACTTCTTTGACTGGGTGACCAAAGAACTGAATGAAGGACATGTGCTAGATGTAATCTACTTGGATTTTAGCAAAACCTTTGATACGGTCCCCCACAGAAGACTTGTGAATAAGCTGAAAGGGTTGAATTTAGGATTAAAAGTGGTGAACTGGATAGGAAACCAGTTGATCGACAGGTGGCAGAGAGTAGTGGTAAATGGAATCCGCTCGGAGGAAAGGAAGGTGAGCAGTGGAGTTCCTCAGGGGTCGGTGCTGGGGTTTATTCTGTTTAATACATTTGTGGGCGATATTGCTGAAGGGTTGGAAGGAAAAGTTTGCCTTTTTGCGGATGACATGAAAATAGCCAATAGAGTGGATACCCTGGAGGGAGTAGAAACGATGAGAAGGGATCTCCAAATGTTAGAAGAATGGTCGAGTGTCTGGCAGTTAAAATGTAATATTATGTTCTGGGGAATTTCTAACACTTCCGGTTTCCCACTTGATAAACTTAAAACATATAGAAACCTAATTGCCTTTATACTATAACTTGAAATAAATCTTTATTTATATACGTGATAGTGCTCAGTACTGGGTGCATATTGTTGAGCTAGTGAATAACTCATATAATAGAACCTACGCCGACCACTATATATCCCTACCTCCCTACCATTTATACTTTAATTATTAGTGGATGATAAACCTCCTCATTCCATCACAGCCTTTACCTCCATATATTTCTCCCTTCCAGGATCTCTAAGTCTAGCTCTCAAGTTCTTAAAGTTTATCAAAAAGTCCACTTATCTTGTAGGGGCGTATTATTACAGTATAGTGCCAGCAGATGGGCTGTAGCTCACGTCTTAAAATCCTTTTTTTTCTTTTTTCGTTTGCTAGTTATGTGCTTCCCGTTTCCATCTGTGCTATACAACGTGTTCTCTATCTCGGTGTTTCCACTCCCGTTCCCAACATGTTCACATGTTTCGCATTGTGCATCATTAGGGGAACGAATAACTGAAATAGAGAAATATATGAACACACTTTCTGTTTCACATTGTATCCATTACATCTCACTTATACTATTTGTTCAGCGTATTTTCCATGGGCGTAGTTTGGGGGGGGGGGCCGAGGGGGGCATTGCCCTCACAAACACAGGGCTGGCACAATGCTGCGGCAGCTTTTGGTCCCTCCTTTCTGCCCTCAGCTCCCCGACAGCCCTCCTCTCTGTTTCTTCCTGCCCCCCCCCCCCCGCGCATTTAAACCTTTTATTTTCAGTTGCAGCGACAACAGTGAAGAAAACAGCACAGCAAGCGGGCTCGCCTCCAGCCTATCCCTTCCCTCACAGACAGTGTTCTGCCTTCCTATGATGACGTATTTCCTGTTTCCGCGAGGGCAGGGAAAACCGTATTTTCGAAAAAAGATGGACGTCCGTCTTTTGTTTCGAAAATACCAAGGATGTCCTTGGATTTGGACGTCCTTATGGATGGACGTCCTTAGACATGGACGTCTTTGACTTTCGGCGATTTTTGAAACAAACACGTCCATGTTAAAAACATCCAAATGCAAGCCATTTGGACGTGGGAGGAACCAGCATTTGTAGTGCATTGGTCCCCCTGACATGCCAGGACACCAACTGGTCACCCTAGGGAGCACAGCAGTGGACTTCATAAATTGCTCCCAGGTACATAGCTCCCTTACCGCTTGTGCTGAGCCCCCCAAACCCACTACCCCCAACTGTACACAGCTACCATAGCCCTTACGGGTGAAAGGGGCACCTAGATGTGAGTACAGTGGGTTTGTGGTGAGTTTTAGAGGGCTCACTGTTTCCTCCTCAAACGTAACAGGTTGGGGGGTATGGGCCTGGGTCTACCTGTCTGAAGTGCACTGCACGCACTAAAACTGCTCCAGGGACCTGCATACTGCTGTGATGGACCTGAGTATGACATCTGAGGCTGGCACAAAATATTTTTAAAGATGTTTTTTGAGGGTGGGAGGGGGTTAGTGAACACTGGGGGAGTAAGGGGAGGTCATCCTCTATTCCCTCCAGTGGTCATCTGGTCATTTTGGGCACCTTTTTGTGCCTTATTCGTAAAAAAACACGTCCGGGTGAAAACGTCCAAGTTTTCTTTAGGGCGTCCCTGCTTTTTTGATTATGGCTCAAAGACATCCAAGTGATCTAGAAATGGGAATGACAAATGAAGTGATTTAAATGTTCAAATTTCACAGAACTAGTCAAAGTTTTTAATCGCACATGGACTGAAATAGCAGGAAGACCTTAGGGAATTGGAAAACTGGGCATTCAAATGGCTTATCAATTTTAATGTGGACAAATGCAGAATGATGCACATTGGGAGGAATAATCCAAATAATAGTTATGGTTCCCCTTTAGGAGTCACCACCCAAGAAAAAGATCTAGTGGCATCGTGAACAATATGCTGAAATATTTGTCCAGTGTTAGAAAGCAGCCAAAAAGCAAACAGAATGCTAAAAATGATTAGGAAAAGGATAAAAAATAAGACAGAAAATATTATAATGCTTCTGTATCACTCCATGGTGTTACCTCACCTTGAGTATTGTGGGACCCTTTTACTAAGCAGCATAGGCGTGTACGTGCGTCCTAAGCGTGTCAATTTTGAGCTACTGCTCGGCTACCGTGTGGCCCAGGCGGTAATTTCATTTTTTATGCGCATCCGCTACACACGACGGAAAATCACTAAAAGGGAGGTAATCGGCATTGTTACTACCCAGTTGATGCGTGATACCTTACTGCTAGGTCAATGGGTTGCGGTCTACACCAGTGCAGGCCATTTTTTGGCGCACCTTAGTAAAAGGACTCCTATATGCAATACTGATCACCATATTTAAAAAAAGATATAGCAGAATTAGAAAAGGTTCAAAGAAGGGTGATCAAAATGATTAAAGAAATGGAATTCCTCTTATATGAGGAAAGGCTCAAGAGGTTAATGCTCTTCAGCTTAGAAAACACACAGCTGAGCGGGGATATGACAAAGGTGTACAAAATCTTGAGTGAAGTAGAATGTGTAAATCTGAATTGATTTTTTTACTCTTTCAAAAAGTACATGAAGGTACATGGTAATACTTTCAAAATGAATAGGAGGAAATATTTTTTCACTGAACAAATAGATAAGCTCTGGAACTCATTACCAGAGGATATGGTAACTGCAGTTATAGGCTCAGGAGTAATCTAAGGAAGTGTTTTTTTCATGGAAAGGATGGTGAATATGTGGAATAGCCTCCCGGTGGAGGTGGTGGAGACGAGGACTGTGTCTGAATTTAAGAAAGCATGGGTCAGCCACATGGGATCTCTTAGGGAAAGGAGGAGATAGTGGTTGCTGAGGATGGGCAGACTGGATGGGCCGTTTGGCCCTTATTCCTTATCTGTCATCATGTTTCTATGACATGTAGTTATGTTTTTTGCCAGCTTCCCCATAGCTAAATTACATAAAAATGTTTGCTACAGACCTCATTTGCATCTGTGGCAAGCTTTTAATGCAAAATGACTAAACCTCATGTAAATTTCCATGGGTTAATATATCAGCCTTCATATTTAACAACAGGATGGATAATTGGTTTGCCCAGGGTCATGTAGAAAATAGTGCATCGGACAACCAAAAGAGGATATCTAAAATCACAAAAAAAGAACTCTTTTCACTGTACTACACTGCTACCTCATCACGTAACAGAGATTTAAAAATAATTTTGTTGTTTAACTACTCTTAAATTTCTAATACATTAAGTAGTTGTCTTTCCATATGGAGTGGCCTAGTGGTTAGGGTGGTGGACCTTGGTCTTGAGGAACTGAGTTCGATTCCCACTTCAGGCACAGGCAGCTCCTTGTGACTCTGGGCAAGTCACTTAACCCTCCATTGCCCCATGTAAGCCGCATTGAGCCTGCCATGAGTGGGAAAGCGCGGAGTACAAATGTAACAAACAAACAAAAAATATGTACAGTTGCACCATGAGATTTTTCTCTTGAATAAATATTTCTAAATATAATTTCTGCTCATGTAATCCAAAAGGGAGAAGGAGTGGCCTATCGGGGCAGGATCCTTGTGGAGCTGGAAACCAAACTAGTGGAACAGATTGAACAGAAAGTAGAGGACATTCCTTCTGATTGCCTTTTACGAGTTGAGGTAATGGCAGACTTATTATAAAATTTAGAAAGGCTTGGTGAAATAAAAACATAATTTCCCTAATTCTATTTAGTGTGCCAAAAGGTAGGCGCCAATTAGGCACCTAAAATGGACGTTAAGCACCAGAATGGGGGTGAAACGCCAGTTAGGCTCCTATGTGCACTTAGGTGCTATTCTATAACTTGGCGACCAAGTGATCTAGTGACCCTTTTACTAAGCAGCAGTAAACCTACTACGGGCTTACCATGCACCAATCCGGAACTACCAGCGGTTGTTCCCACCCTTAGAGTGTGTCATGTCCGGGGCTATAAAAATATGACCTATTTTTGTAGTGCCGGAACTTAACTGGCGGTAATCACTGTCCGGTTACCGCTGGGTTAGTGTGGAAGCCCTTACCACCATCTCAATGGGTAGCGGTAAGGGCTCAACCCAAAATGGTTGCACGGTAAGTGTTTCACTTACCGCACAGCCATTTCATTTCCTCAAATAAAGACAGCCTTTTACCCACGAATTGATGCTAGCGCAGGCCCACTTTTACCGCAGCTTAGTATAAGGGCCCCCTAGTGCATAACTGCAACAGGGGCGTTCCCATGGGAGAGGCATGGGCAGGTCATGTTCTTCCAGCTATTTAAGCGTGTGCTTTATTGAATACCATTCGGCATCTAACTGCTGCATTTACACGTGCCATAGAGCAAGTGGTAAGTGGTCATGCCTAAATTTAGGTGCCCTAAAAGCTGACTTATGCTAGTATTTTGTAACACATTAGGTGCACAAATTTGCAGTTACAGAATACTAGTTAGTGACTTTTAGTGCCCTTTATAGAATTGTCCGAAATCTTTGTTAAGTAATGAATACCAAATACCTAAGTTACGTTTTTGTTTAGTTGGAATTTGATATACTGAGTACCATCTGATTTTTTTTCCTTTTGTTTCATTCATTTTTTTAACGTGAAAAATGTAGTTTGAAAGAAAACAGTTTTAATTCTCATTGGATTGTGGGTGTTTAGAGGATACTGCTGTATGTATTGTGCTGATACTGAGAGCCCATGAGAATTCTCATTGTGTGTATGATGAGCTAATATCATGTCACAGTACTGCCATCATGTTAGCAGAAAAAAAGACATACATGACTACACAGCAGTGGATGCAACACTGGAATCCCACCAACCAAGTTCTCTGTGCAGAAGGAAGACATTCATAAGCTGTTGCAGAGTGGAGGAGTAGCCTAATATTTTATGCAGTAGCATGAGAACCATGACAAACTGTGTTTGATTTCCATTGCAGCTCCATGTGACCTGAGCAAAGCACTTAACCCTCCATTGGCTCAGGTACATAAGTAGGTACAAAAAAAAATTAAAAGTCTTCGATTGTGAGCCCATTAATGATATGAAAAAGTGCCTTTATATAATATGCAAACTGCTTTTGATTGTACCACAGAATGGTGTATATCAAATCCCTTCCCTCTTTGCCTGTTTGAAACTTCAATGCTCCTTTCACTTGTGCTGAAACAGTAAAATGTACAGAAAGCTTCAGGTTGAAGTACCTTTTTTTGTTGTTGTTGTTGTTGACTGTTTTTTCATGCTCCTTTGGTCTTTCCTGCTCAGTTGGAATCAGGGCTGGGATCTGCATCTACCCAGGGATTCTCCCTCCCCTCCCCTCCCCTCCCCTCCCCATCTCTTGTTTCATATCCTTTTCAATTGCAGTTCTTAGCTGAGGACCTTGCACCAGGGCTCTCTTTAAGTCCTAAATTCAACCACTATTTGTTACTATTGTGCAATTAGACTCTCTCACAGATGTGACCATTCCTCCATAGCCTTTGTATATTCCTCCCTATGCTTGGTCAGCAGGCCTGGCCTGTAAGCACTCAGATTTGCTGTCATCAGCGTAAGTTTTGTTTCTCCCTACTGCGGCCTGTATACGGAGTGCAGGATCAGTAAAAAGCAAATATTGGTATGCACTACTTGTAAATCACATGACAAGGAGAAACCATGAGAAACTGAGGCTAAAGTGGCCCATATATGGCAGACAAAAAAATTTTGGCTTCCCCCATGTCTATCTCAATAATAGATTATGGACTTTTCCTCCAGGAGCTTGTCCAAAGCTTTTTGAAACCCAGATACCCTAACCACTATTACCACATCCTCTGGCAGTGGGTTCCAGAGCTTAACTGTTCTTTGAGTGAAAAAATATTTTCTCCTATTTGTTTTAAAAGTATTTCCATGTAATTTCATTGAGTGTCCCCTGGTCTTTGTACTTTTTGAAAGAATGAAAAATTGATTCACTTTTACCTGTTCTACACAACTCAGGATTTTATAGACCTCAATCATACCCCCCCCCCCCCCATAGCCATCTCTTTTCCAAGCTGAAGAGCCCTAACCTCTTTAGCCTTTCCTCATATGGGAGGAATTCTGTCTCCTTTATTATTTTGTTCACTCTTCTTTGAGCCTTTTCTAATTCCACTATATCTTTTTTAAAATATGGCGACCAGAACTGAATGCAATATTCAAGGTGAGGTTGCACCATGGAATGATACAGAGGCATTATAATATTCTTGGTCATATTTTGTATCCCTTTCCCAATAACTCCTAGCATCCTGTTTGATTTCAGCGTATTGTCTACAATGACACCTAGATCTATTTCTTGAGTGCTGACTCCTAAGGTGGACCCTAGAAAAGATAACTATGATTCAGATTATTCTTCCCAATGTATATCACTTTGCATTTTTCCGCATTAAATTTCATTAGCCATTTTGATGTCCACTTTTTTAGTTTCCTAAGGTCTTCCTGCAATTTTTCACAGTCCCCGTGTGTTTTGACAACTTTAAACAGTTTTGTGTCATCTGCAAATTTAATCACCTCACTCTTTGTTCCAATTTCCAGATCATTTATAAAAATGTTAAACAGCACTGGTCCCAGTACAGATCCCTGTGGCACTCCACTATTCACCCTCCTCCATTGAGGAAAATGGTCACTAAACCCTATCCTCTGTTTTCTGTCCAATAGCCAATTCCACAGGATGGGAACAATGAGCATTGTCAGGAACCATAAGGCCAACCATACTAATTTATAAATATGCTAGCATAAGAATTGCCTGATCAATATTCAGTCAGCAGTGGTCAGTGTTTTTTTTTTTTTATATATGCTTACAGCTGTGGGCTGAATTAGGCCCTGATATTCAGGCTGGCACATATTCAGGTACAGTCACAGAATATCTGGGCTCTGGCCAAGCTGTGGTGTGATATGCAGCCCAATACTGAGTTAGCTAACCAGGTGGTGGGCTGAATATCGGGTTTTTTTTAATTCAGTGCTCCTCTTGAACCCACCCCAGAGAATTCCCCACTCCCATACCCCCCACAAGATCTCTCCTGAACCCTCCAAAAGTAGTCCTCCAAGGTCATTCCACTCCTGAACCACCCCCCAAGAACAGCCCCTTCCTGGATTGACCCCTGACTAAAGACCCTTCATCACCCACCCACCTGTTGGTCTTCCTGGTAGTACCATGAGACTATCATTAGAGGTTGCGGCTACCATTTTGTATCTGGAGCCAGCATGAGCATGAATGACTGGGGTTCTCACTTGTCTGGCCTACCTGCCCTAGGTGATCAGGGACCTGGTCCCAGAGGACCTGTAGGTGGGTGGGTAGGGGCTGTTCAGGAGGTGGGACTCATGGAGGATCCAGGAGGGGGAGTAAGCTCTTGGGGATGCTTTGGCAAATGGGCTGATCTCAGGTGGGGGCTACTCTTAGGGGTTCCTGATCTTCTGGGGGGGGGGGGCATCAGGAAGAGTGGGGTTATTGAGAGGAATGCTCTTGGAGGGCAGTTATCATGAGGGGGAGAATAAAAGGATATTGAGGCTGCGACCCAGGACATGTGGGTGCCTGCTGATATTTAGTGTCAGCACTCGCATAGCTAAGTGGCCACAGCCTTGTGTGCGGTCCTATCTGGCTACTTAGCTATATGGGCACCAGCACTGAATATGGCCTGTGCATGCATAACTGCAGTTTTTTTTCTCAGTCCACCCTCAAACTGCTACAGCACTGCCCGAGTTCCACCTGGATGGTCAGAGACAATATTCAGCTGCACTGCTTGGTTAAATGCCACTGAATATTGCTGAAAGCACAAACAAAATTCACTCTAAAAACATGTGTGGAATTTCAGAGAGCACAAACAATATCATTGAACCAGGGGAGTACTGACTGTGTTCTGGGCCCTTGGGCAATAAGGGTCATAGGCCTCTTACCACCTATCAAAAGTGATTAAATTAGATGGAAGCTAGAGGAGAGTGCAGTGGCATAGCTAGACTACCAATTTTGGGTGGGCACAAAATTTTCTCTCTACCCCCCCCCCCCCCCCAGCAAAATTTATTCACACTCAGATGCATTTGTCACACAGGGTAAAGTGCTGCTTTTCAGTGCATCCGATTTCAGACAATTTATTTAATAGCCTAATCCTTTTCAGTGAGCTTTCAGAGGCCAAAACCTCCTGCCTCAGGTCAGTATAATGCTGTTAAGGTATCCTCTCCTGACCTAAGGAAGGAAGTATTGGTCTCTGAAACTTTATTAACACCATATTACTTTATCCTAAATTAAAAATAAAATTATTTTCTTTACCTTTGTTGTATGGCCATTTACTTTTTCTCATTGTGTTGCTCCCAGTCTCTAGATTCTGCTTTCCTTCGTTTTCGCTTAACTCTTCTGCCAGGGTTTCCTGGCCATTTGTCATTTTTCTCTCCTTTTTGTTTGCTTTCTTCAATATTTTTCTGCCTCTCTCTGTGTCCAGATTTAATTCATTCTTACTATCCATTCTTTAATTTCCTTCATCTACTTATGGCTTTTCATCTTTTTCTCACCCTTGTTCTCCCCATGCCCCTTCCTCTTATTCTCCAATCTTTCACTACTCCCCCTTTCCATGCAGTAGCTCTCCTCTTTCTCTCCCCATCCTTCCAGTGTCTCCCCTCTCTCTCCCCATCCTTCCAATAGTCTCCCCTCTTTCTTTCTGCATCCTTCCATCGTGTCACCTCTTTCTCCCTACCCTTCCATCCAGCGTCTTCCCTCTTTCTCTCCCCATCCTTCTACCCATCTACCCTCTCTCCTGATCCTTCCATCTATTGTCTCTCTCCCTTCTTCTAACCAGTGTCTATCTCTCTACCCTTTTCTGTTCAGGGTCCCTTCTCTCTCCACATCCCAGTCTCTCCCCTTTTTCTCTGCATCCTTTCATCCATCTCCCCTCTTTCTCTGCCATCCTTCCATCTGTTTTCCCTCTTTCTCTGCCATCCTTCCATCTGTTTTCCCTCTTTCTCTCCCCATCCTTCCATTTTCCTGCTTTCTCTGCCATCCTCCCATCTGTGTTCCCTCTTTCTCTCCCCATCCTTCCGTTTTCCCTCTTTCTCTGCCATCCTCCCATCTGTTTTCCCTCTTTCTCTCCCCATTCTTCCGTTTTCCCTCTTTCTCTGCCATCCTCCCATCTGTTTTCCCTCTTTCTCTGCCATCCTCCCATCTGTTTTCCCTCTTTCTCGCCCCATCCTTCCGTTTTCCCTCTTTCTCTGCCATCCTCCCATCTGTTTTCCCTCTTTCTCTCCCCATCCTTCCATTTTCCCTCTTTCTCTGCCATCCTCCCATCTGTTTTCCCTCTTTCTCTCCCCATCCTCCATTTTCCCTCTTTCTCTGCCATCCTCCCATCTGTTTTCCCTCTTTCCCTCCCCATCCTCCATTTTCCCTCTTTCTCTGCCATCCTCCCATCTGTTTTCCCTCTTTCTCTCCCCATCCTTCCGTTTTCCCTCTTTCTCTGCCATCCTCCCATCTGTTTTCCCTCTTTCTCCCCATCCTGCCATTCATTTTCCCTCTCCCAATTCAGGCCCACCAGCCCCAGCTCCCATTGCCGGCCACTGCTGCTTTTCCTGATGAGCAGCAGGGCCGGCGCTACAAAAAGAAGCGCTCAGCTGACTGAGCTGAGTGCCAACGCAAACGACGACTTGACGAGAAAAAATGTTTTAAAAAAAATGCGGCACTGCAGGCAGCCTCGAACCATTGGCTGCTGGCTCTGCAGGTTCCGCCCGTCTCTTACGTCACTGCCCACCCATAGCTACGCCCCTGGGAGAGTGGGCCCCCTACTCTGTGGGTCCTGGGACGCTGCTCTATTGTTCCAGTGGTCAGTCTGCCCCTGCATTGAACAATGGGAAGGAAAAAGCCTGGGAAACACTCAAATTGCTAAGTGGGTCCAGGTGCTGCTAATGGCTAAATCATTTGCACTGAATGTTGGTGGTCAGCCAGCTCAGCATTGTTTAAGTGGGCATGCTGCCACTCACTTTTTATGTCTTTAAATTTAGGAGTTCAGTGAAATTTTGAGTATAAAGTTTAGGCACTCAGCTCTAGTAAAATTTCAAAGAGGCCAGTTTAGTAACTTTCAAAGTCAGGACCACAAACGCATCGAATATCAGCTTCTGAAGCTCCTCAAAGAGATGAGAGACCAAGGATGCAGAAGAAATTAAGCAGAAAGGTGTAAATGGCTTTGACTGAGCTCATTATACATCACAATGTCTGTTACAGAAGTATCTTCGAAGGAGGAAGTATTGCTTGTTCGCTGCATTCTACTCTGCCACCATGCTTCAGGATATTGATGACGCCATTCAATTTGAAGTTAGTATCGGGAACTATGGTAACAAATTTGACACCACCTGTCTCCCATTGGCATCTACAACTCAATACAGCAGGGCTGTATTTGATGGTGAGTGCTGCAGTTGTATGGCAGTGGGTGTGCCACTCTCTATTATCTTATTTAAGAGCCTGCTGCATACTTGTGAGGCCTAACCTTGCTTTTCCTGTACTAAACCTTTGCCTTTGGATAAACTGAGGATATTCTCTCTACAAATAAACTAGCAGCGCTGAACCCTTCCTGATGCAACTGTTCTATAGAGGCTGACTGAATTTCGTTTTTGGATTTGGCACCGAAACTGACTCAAAATGGGTTTCGGCTGAAAACGCCTGTGCATTTTCGAGTGAAACTGAAACTGGTCCCCTTGCCCCCCCACTGCGATAACTCCCCTTCCCACAACCTTTGAAAGTTCTGCTGGTCTAGTAGTCTCTTCGGGGACAGGAACGAATCTCACTCGTTTCTTCCCTGTGTGCTGCTACAATGAAAATGGCTGCTGAGACTTCCCGCAGCAGCCTCACCCCTGCCTATGTTGGCTCCAACCACTAAACGGCTGCCAGGAATTCCCGCCGCAGTCTTGGCAGCCATTTTCATTGGAGAAGCGCATAGGGCAGGAACAACTGGGGTTCGTTCCTGCCCCTGAAGAGACCACTAGACCACCAGGGCATCCTAAGGTAGGTGTGGGGAGGGCCTACTAGTGTCTGGCAGGAGGTAGAGGGGCCAGAGGTAATCATAAGGGGCAGGGAGTAACTTCTTTTTGGAGGGAAGGGACAGGGTGTAATCACAGGGTGAGTGCTGCCACCGCCCATGGTGGAGGTGGGTGGGTTTTGTGGTTGGGCATGGGGGCGGCATTTTTGTTTATGGTTTTGGTTTCTGCCAAAACTGAGTGGCCAATTTCAGTTACAGATTTGGTTTTAGCAGAAACCAAAAATTCTGGGTTTGGTCAGGTTCTACTGCCCTGGCTAGTGTCATTGCAAGACATATTTTTGCAGTTGGTAATTTTAGATTTTACAAATTTGTGATGTACAGGTAAAAATACTGGCATTTACAAGTGCATGTTGAAAAAGTGTAGATAACATGATTTTAGAAAGCAAATATGTGCAAATGGCAAGGGGTTATGGTTTGGGTATGGTTGGTGCAGTCCAGGTATCATAAAAGTGCTCATTTTGAGCAGCACTGTACAGGAGGGATTAATCCCCTTAATCCCCCTGTTTCTCCCTCCCTTGTACTGAATTAGAACATAGACATCTAGATTTCCAAAATGTAGACGTACATGTCTAAGTTTCAGCATGTCTGAGCAGGACACTCTGGAGGAAAGGAGGAAATACTCTGGAGGAAAGGAGGAACAGGGGTGATATGATACAGACGTTCAAATATTTGAAAGGTATTAATCCGCAAACGAATCTTTTCCGGAGAGGGGAAGGCGGTAGAACGAGAGGACATGAAATGAGATTGAAGGGGGGCAGACTCAGGAAAGATGTCAGGAAGTATTTCTTCACGGAGAGGGTGGTGAACGCTTGGAATGCCCTCCCGCGGGAGGTGGTGGAGATGAAAACGGTAACGGAATTCAAGCATGCGTGGGACAGGCATAAAGGAATCCTGTGCAGAAGGAATGGATCCACAGAAGCTTAGCTGAAATTGGGTGGCGGGGGGAAGAGGGGTTGGTGGTTGAGAGGCTAGGATGGGGGAGGGCAGACTTATACGGGGTCTGTGCCGGAGCCGGTGATGGGAGGCGGGACTGGTGGTTGGGAGGCGGGAAATACTGCTGCACAGACTTATATGGTCTGTGCCCTGAAAAAGACAGGTACGAATCAAGGTAAGGTATACACATGAGTTTATCGTGGGCAGACTAGATGGACCGTGCAGGTCTTTTTCTGCTGTCATCTACTATGTTACTATGTTACTATGACACAAGTGCACAACTATTAGTGCTCTGCCAATACACACACACACACACATACACACACACACACACATGAAACACAGCACTGCTGTGTCTGAAGCATAAAACTACAAAATTATACTGCTTTCTGCCAAGCCTGCTGCTTTTCTCTGGTTATGTGTCTCACTTGAGTAAGTAGTGCCAGCACTGTGCTACTGAGACGCACACACAGCACTGCGGGCAGTCTGGATAATGATGTGTGCTTCAGGCAGGGGCAGTTGCACAACTAATTTGAACTACTCTGCCAAGCCTGATGCCTTGAATTCTAAAAGAAATAGTTCTCTCTCCTTCCAGTCTCCTATGCCTTTACCCAGAATTTCCAAGAAAAATTGCTGGGAGAGCTGCCTTCTATTATATAGTGTTCCTTGTAAGTTTACCTAAAATAAAATAAAATACAAAGGATACACATCTTATTGGCATATTCACTTTACAAATCAGAAGTATGCATGCATGCACTGTGAAACAGGACTTTCAGCATCAGCATGTTTGCATGGCCAAACTCCTGCACTCATAGGAGCCAACTCTGTGGGTGTCAGCAAGTTCCTTCATTGTGTATAGGGAGAGGTACAGTTTGTATTTTATTTGGCACCCCCAATCATTTTGAAACGTTGGCGCCTATGCCTGTACTTACAAAGAACCCCCCCCCACACAAAGTACAGGATTCAACCAATGTTTTTTCCCATCCCACAATGTTACAGAAAAGATCCATAATTAGCTTGAATAAACACATAGCTACAAAGTACACCTGGATACATTTTTATACATATTACATCTTATGAATTCCAGAAAGAAGCTCTCTTTGGTATCTTTGGTACAATTCAAGTACTATAGCGCATTAGCAGTAAATTTGAGAGACTGAGATCATATTTCTTATACCCTGGTTTAGGAGTGAGGTTCAATCCTGTCATGGTATATGCAAAACTTGGAGAAATTGTCTCTAAGATAAACTAATCTGCATTCAGAAAGAGCAATGACCTGATGACAGTGGCATAGCTATGGGGGCCATGGGGGCCTTGCCCCCCCCAAATTGGCTCTTGGGCCCCCGGTTTGGCTGGCAGGGGTCCCTGACCCCAATCCCCGCCAGCTGAAGCGTTTTTCTGTCCCGTGCTGGTCTCGCACTTGCCTCCTCTCTTGTTTGCAGTCGCGCCTTGTATGCTTTCGTTTTAATGAAAGTGAGCATGCTCGCGCTTGCTCAGTTTCATTAAAACGAGCGTGCAGTGCATGGCGCGTTGAAAACAGGAGAGGAAGCAAGTGCGAGATCAGCATGGGACAGATAAATGCTTCAGCTGGTGGGATTTGGGGACCCCCACCATCAAAGGTACCTTGTGGCGGCAGCGGGGAGGGGGGTTGGAAGCAGTGGCGGCAGTCGGAAGCGGCGGGGGAGGGGGGCAGTGGCTGGGGGAGGTGGGCTAAAATGTGCCCCCCCCACTTTGGGCTCTGGCCCCCCCTCCCACCGAGGTCTGGCTACGCCACTGCCTGACGAGTGCTAAATTGCCAATTAAGCAAACAGTGGGGGTGGGGATGGGAATAAAGCAAAGAGCCATGCCCCCAAAGTTCTCCTAGTGCATATTATTTGATGAGTTCACACTCATATGACATAGGGCTAAATTCAATAAATAGAGCCAAAAAAATCAGCGCCAAAAAAAACCTACTGCTTAGTGCTATTCTATAAATAGTGCTCAAAGTTAGGTGCCGTTTATAGAATAGCACTTAGCGCCGGGAACCACGACTACTTTTAGGCATAACCATTTACACCAATGAAACTGTGGTGTAACTCCCTGCATCGAAATTAGGCACAGATCCCCTTTATTCTATAACAATGCACATAAATTGTGGGAATGTCCTGATCTGCCTATGACGATCCACAAGTAAAATTTACATGCATAAATTTTAATTAATGCCAATTAGCACTAATAATTGCTAGCATTCAATTTAATTGGTTCATTATTCAGTTAAATTGCGTGTACAAATTGGGCACATGCCCAAATTTTCACACGCAATTTTTTGTGACTTTTATAGAATTCGGGGGTAGTGCGCACTATTATCTGAAGATATGGGATGAACTTTTGGGTGGCCAATGACAATTCCTATAAATTTCTAATGACAGCCCATCCTTCATAAATAGTCTTTTATCCTCATACTTGGCTTTTGAAAATGGCCCTTCCCATACTTGTTATTACTCAGTTCATTGTTGTTTGTCCTCCTGTGCATCCCCTCTCTCCATCTCTGAACATGATTATTTTTCATTTGCTAGCATTTCCAAATATCTGTTTACCATGGTCAACTTCATGACTTCAAATGATGACTTGAACACTTACCATCAGATTTTATATATGGTGCCCAAAATTGGGTGCGATCCTGGATGAGCACCTAACTAAATTGACTAACATGCCAATAATTGGGTGCTAATTGACGCTAATCATGAATTTGAATTTGGGTGCACATTTTGCTATGTGCTATTCTATAACAATGTGCATCCAAATCCCATAGTGCACAACCCAAAAGGGTGCATGGCCATGAGAGGTCCATGGGCAGATCAGGGCCATTCCTAAAATTTGCATGCGGCATTATAGAATAATGGGGATGTGCACTTAAATTTGATGCTTGGAATTATACCTGGTTTCAGCAGGTGTAACTCCTGGCGCCTAAATTTGTGTGCTGAAATTGACACTCAATGCAGTAGAATAGCAATGAATGCTGATTTTTTTCAGCCCTTATTTTTGAGCACCACCTACTGAGTCTAGCCCTTAGTGTACATTCACACAAAAATAATTCTTGAAACAGTAAAGAAGCATAAATCTGGTAAGACTGCATAATCTCTTCTTCTCTTATTGAATAAATACTGTGAGGCCCCTGGGGTTTTTTTTAAACACTTTTAAGAGTGGCCTAAAATTTTTGGCCTAACGCAGTGGTAGTTTATCACATGCAACTATATTACATTTTAGTGAATGCCACATGAATGCCTGACTTAAAGAAAAGTGCAGCTTTACATAAATTGTACAAATAACAGCTAAAATGTTCTTGCCTAAAACTAGGTTTAGGCTTGAAAAAGGGCCACAATAAATCTTCAAGACATATGGTGATAATGATTCTGTGCTTAACTTTTTTTTTTAAATCAAATTAATTGTCTTCTAATGAATTGACTCCAAAGCATCTTAGACAGCTACATCAGAGGTTACATTCTATGAGAAAGTACAGGTGAATTTAGGTATAGTGACATAGCTTGGTTTGAACTGTGTTCTGTTTTACAGGCTGCCAATATTACTACTTGCCCTGGGGCAATGTTAAACCAGTGGTTGTACTGTCCTCATACTGGGAAGACATTAGTCACAGAACAGATGCACAAAATATGCTTCACCATACTGTTGACCAGCTGGTATGTACAATTGAATTTTAAGAGTAGATGACTGATTAAAATACTTTAAAGGATTTTTACTTTTATTACAAATGTAATTTTAAAACATTCATACTGTTTCTTATTGTCAGACTGTGTATTGTCAGACTTGGTTTGATTCTATTCTGATTTTACCTGTGTCATTCTCAATATCATCTACTTGATAAACTGCTGACTTTAACTCCTTCTAATCCTATCCTATTAAAAAAAAAATTGGAAACCTGTCTTTCCACTTGCAGAGTTTCTGACTTGAATGCATTGAATCCCAAACATAACATTTTGCTTTGGCCACAAATGGTTTCCAATAACCATCTTTATTTAATGACAAAGGTTCCAGCACCGGACCTCTTCCAGATACAATCAGGCGATCTGGAGGAATATATATATATATATATATATATATATATATATATATATATATATATATGTCGGATAAGCACATGCTCTGTTTAACTGCATGTCGTACTTCGGTCCCGTTTTTGGCGCCATCAATTTCTATGGGGACAAACTTCAGTTTAGGGCACCACTGATAAGTGCAAGATTCGTTTATATGCATAGTTTAAGACTGCTCCTTCTTAGGAAAGACTCCGCCTAAGCACGCGCATGGAATATGGAAGCCGATTGGCGCGTGACAACCAACGAGATTTCAAATTTACCGCCCCTTTAACTGCCACAGGTAGAATAAGCGAAAGAATGTTGTTAGAGTGTACACTGGACTCGTCGTCGTCGTGCAACTGTAAGACTTTAACACTGGCTGAACGAATAGAAGTTCTTAAAAAATTAGAAAACAAAGTCAAGCATCTATTGCTAAAGAATATGATGTCAATCCCAGTCAAATTTCACGTATCTTGAAGCAGAAAGACCAGCTTCTGGAAGACTGGCAAAATAATACAAATCCGCACCGGAAACGAAAACGGGCGGGAAAAGCTGAGGAGGTAGAAGATGCTCTTCTTCGGTGGTTTTCTCAAGTCAGGAGCAGACAGTTTCCTGTCAATGGTCCACTGCTTATGGAGAAAGCTAATCAGCTAGCTGAAAGTCTTGGACTAACTGAATTCAAAGCCACTGTTGGATGGTTGGAAAGATGGAAGGAGAGGAACAACATAAAATTCAAGAAACAGCATGGTGAAAAACAAGATGCTGATAACTTTGTTGCTGAAAATTGGGTTGTTTCAGTTCTTCCTACCATCTTGAATGAGTTTGCACCTCGTGACATTTTCAATGCTGACGAAAACGGTCTCTACTGGCGAACGATTCCCGATGGAACACTTGCATTGAAACAAGCTGAAACTACTGGAGGTAAAACGTCGAAGGACCGACTGACGATCCTCCTTTGCTGTAATATGGATGGGAGTGAGAAGATGAAACCCCTCGTCATTGGAAAGAGCAAACAGCCCCGTTGCTTCAAGAATGTTAAGCGACTTCCTGTGCCATATGATGCTAACGCAAATTCATGGATGACTGGGGAAATTTGGAAGCAGTGGCTAAAGAAGTTAGACACTAGAATGTGGGCACAAAAGCGTCAGATTTTGTTGCTTTGTGATAATTGTGCTGCACACAGTGATGATGTCAGGCTGTCTAACGTCAAGGTGGTCTTCTTGCCACCAAACACTACCTCTCTGATCCAACCTATGGATCAGGGCATAATAGCCAATTTCAAACAACATTATCGGGCTCTTGTGCTACCTCGTCTGATGAGCATTATGGATGACCAGACTGGCAAGGATAAATGTGCTGTTGAACTGGCTCATAATCTATCACTGTTGGATTCCCTACATATGCAGAAAGAAGCCTGGAATCATGTTACACAGGCAACCATTGTGAACTGCTACAAGAGAGCAAGCTTTGTTAAGGATGTGGAGAGGGACGAAACAGATGCAGCTGTTGCAAATGCATCAGATGAACAGGCTATTGACATCCCAGCCTGTGCTACTGAAGAGGAGTTTCATCACTACATAGCTGTTGATTATGATCTACAAACAGCTGACGACAGCACTAATGTCAAGATATGCGCCTACATGCAGGCAACGGCTGATGATGAAACAGATGATGAAATGAGCAGCGAGGCACATGCTGACGAAATTCAACAACCTCCTGTCACTTTTGCAAGAGCGCTGGAGAGTCTCAACACCGTGCGGGCCTATCTGGAGGCCACTGGATGTCAGTGCTATGACAGTTTTTACCATCTGGCAGACGTAGTCTATGGAACTCACAGACACAAGAGTGTACAGAGGACTGTGACTGATTACTTCAAGTAAGCCTAACGTCAGTTAACGGAGACTGTATACTGTACGTATAATAAACAGTACTGTACATATGTTTATCAGATGTCAAGCTTCTTTGTGTCACAATGGTTAAGTGCACGCTCTGGTTAACTGCATGTATTTCTTTGGTCCCAGACCCTTGCACTTAAGCGGATTGCACTGTATATATAGATCTAGATATATAGATATGTATATATAGATATTGCTAATTTTAAGCACAGACATCAGGCTGCTCACTGTCATTGGACACTGAACTCACAAATTGTTCCTGCAATGCTGTTTGACAGTGTTGGTATGATAAGGCTGGATGATTATTGAACAAGATTGGAAATGTTTAAAGTGTCTTCACTGCATGGATTAAGAAAGAGATCTATGAACGGAATTTTGGCTGGATGGCTCGTCATCACTGCAGGGGAAGCTAAGTAATATTCAGTAGCTTTCAAGGATCATTAATTGTGGACTGGCCTGTTCACAGAGCAATTAAGCATTTGTAAAAATTTTTGATATATACTTTGTGTGATCCTCTGTGTGAGTTACTGGGGATGAATGAATGTTTTAATATATTTTGATAGATTGTTTGTAATAAGGAGCATTTTGTGTATAAATCTAAAGTTTTAGTCATTGGGATTTATAAAAGTAATTAGAAGTAATTAGAATTAAGAAGTAATTCTAGTTTTAATTTGGTTAGTCCCAAATTTTGGTATTAGTTAATATTTTATGCCAATAAGTACAGAGTGATGCACTTGGGGTGCAGAAACCCATAAGAGAGATAACAGATAGGAGGAGAAAGATTGATAAGCTTGACTCATGAGAGGGACCTTGGGTTGATGGTGTCCGAGGATCTGGAGGTGAAGAAATAATGCGACAGGGTGGTGACCTTGACCATAAGGATGCTAGGCTGCATAGAGAGGAGTCTAACCAGCAGATGAAAGGAGGTGTTGATGCCCCTCTACAAGTTGTTAGTGAGGCCCCACTTGGAGTATTGTGTTCGGTTTTGGAGGTCGTATCTTAAGTACATAAGTACATAAGTACATAAGTAGTGCCATACTGGGAAAGACCAAAGGTCCATCTAGCCCAGCATCCTGTCACCGACAGTGGCCAATCCAGGTCAAGGGCACCTGGCACGCTCCCCAAGCATAAAAACATTCCAGACAAGTTATACCTAAAAATGCGGAGTTTTTCCAAGTCCATTTAATAGCGGTCTATGGACTTGTCCTTTAGGAATCTATCTAACCCCTTTTTAAACTCCGTCAAGCTAACCGCCCGTACCACGTTCTCTGGCAACGAATTCCAGAGTCTAATTACACGTTGGGTGAAGAAAAATTTTCTCCGATTCGTTTTAAATTTACCACACTGTAGCTTCAACTCATGCCCTCTAGTCCTAGTATTTTTGGATAGCGTGAACAGTCGCTTCACATCCACCCGATCCATTCCATTCATTATTTTATACACTTCTATCATATCTCCCCTCAGCCGTCTCTTCTCCAAGCTGAAAAGCCCTAGCCTTCTCAGCCTCTCTTCATAGGAAAGTCGTCCCATCCCCACTATCATTTTCGTCGCCCTTCGCTGTACCTTTTCCAATTCTACTATATCTTTTTTGAGATACGGAGACCAGTACTGAACACAATACTCCAGGTGCGGTCGCACCATGGAGCGATACAACGGCATTATAACATCCGCACACCTGGACTCCATACCCTTCCTAATAACACCCAACATTCTATTCGCTTTCCTAGCCGCAGCAGCACACTGAGCAGAAGGTTTCAGCGTATCATCGACGACGACACCCAGATCCCTTTCTTGATCCGTAACTCCTAACGCGGAACCTTGCAAGACGTAGCTATAATTCGGGTTCCTCTTACCCACATGCATCACTTTGCACTTGTCAACATTGAACTTCATCTGCCACTTGCACGCCCATTCTCCCAGTCTCGCAAGGTCCTCCTGTAATCGTTCACATTCCTCCTGCGACTTGACGACCCTGAATAATTTTGTGTCATCGGCGAATTTAATTACCTCACTAGTTATTCCCATCTCTAGGTCATTTATAAATACATTAAAAAGCAACGGACCCAGCACAGACCCCTGCGGGACCCCACTAACTACCCTCCTCCACTGAGAATACTGGCCACGCAATCCTACTCTCTGCTTCCTATCTTTCAACCAGTTCTTAATCCATAATAATACCCTACCTCCGATTCCATGACTCTGCAATTTCTTCAGGAGTCTTTCGTGCGGCACTTTGTCAAACGCCTTCTGAAAATCCAGATATACAATATCAACCGGCTCCCCATTGTCCACATGTTTGCTTACCCCCTCAAAAAAATGCATTAGATTGCTAAGGATGTAAAAAGACTTGAAGCGGTGTACAGAAAAGCTACAAAAATGGTATGGGATTTGCATTGCAAGATGTACAAGTAGAGACTTCTGACCTGAACATGTATAGTATACCCTGGAGGAAAGGAGAAACAGGGGTGATATGATACAGATGTTCAAATATTTGAAAGGTATTAATCCACAAACAAACCTTTTCCAGAAACGGGAAGGTGGTAGAACTAGAGGACATGAATTGAGTTTGAAAGGGGGCAGACTCAGGAATAAAGCGAGGAAGTATTTTTTCATGGAGAGAGTGGTAGATTTATTTATTTATTTTAATTTTATTTATTTATTTATGCATTCTTGTATCCCACTGTTATCAAAAAACAAGTTTCGGTTCAAAGTGGTTTTACAGTTCTGGTTTGTGGTTACAGTATTTGTTTACATTTACAAGTTTTGTTATAGTTTAACATGATGATTTACAAATGCAGTTTATATTAAGGTTTAGTTATGTATATAATGGTAGTGATTATTATTTGGACTGGACATTGATTGCTAAGTTAATTTGTTGTAGAATTTTTTAAACAGGTATGTTTTTAGTTCTTTTCTGAATTGATGATAGTTTGTGATGCTTCTCGTGAACCTTGGTATTGGGTCCCAACATTTGTAACCCAAGTAGATAAGTCCAGCCATGTAAATAGATTTGTAGGTTATATTTCTACAGGTTGGTAGATGGAGAAGTAGGTAGTTTCTGGGTTCATGTTTCTTGGTGATAGTTCTATCAGGTCTACATGTACTGTGGTGACTGCCTGAATAATGTCTTGCAGATGATGATGCTCGCTTTGAATAGTCTTGCCTTGATTGGCAGCCAGTTTAGTGATTTGAGTAATGGGGAGGCTCTTTAGTATTTTGATTTCTTGAAGATTAGCCTTTCTGTTGTGTTTTGGATGGTTGTAGTGATTTCAGTGCGCATTCCTTGCAGCCAACATTGCAGTAGTCAAGTTTTGATAGTATCGTCGATTTAGTATTAACCTGTATGATTGTCTTGAAAAATAATCTCTGATCCTTCTCAGGTTCCATAGTGTTCTGAAGCATCTTGTTGTTACTGCTGATATTTGACTATAGTGGTAGGTGTTTGTCGAGAATAATTCCCAGTATTTTTAACTGTGTTTCATTGTTGTATGTTTAGTGGTTGAGTGTGAAATTTTGATAGGCTGTTGGGTTCTGTGGACTTGACAGTACCAGGAATTTGGTTTTGTCTCTGTTTAATTTTAATTTTAAGGTTTCTGCCCAGTTTTTTCATGAGGAAAGGTATGTAGATAGTAATATCATCTACATAGATGAATGGATTGAAACCCATTTTCTCTAGTTTATTTCTGAGTGGAGACATCAGTATGTTGAACAGTGTTGGTGATATTGGAGAGCCCTGTGGTACTCTGCACTCAGAGATCCAGGATCTTGATAGCTGGTTAGACATCTTTATAAAGTAGGATCTGTTCTTTAGGAAACTGTTGAACCATGTGGCCACTTTACCACTGACTCCTATGTGATCGAGCAGTGTCATCAGTGTTGCGTGGTCTACTAGGTCAAATGTGCTAGACATGTCGAATTTCATTAGTAGTATGTTCTGCCCTTGGCTTATTAAGCTTCTGAATTTTGTTGTCAGGGTGGCTAGGACCATTTCAGTGCTGTGTTGTGGCCTGAACCCTGATTGGGATTTAGGTAAGATTGAGAATTTTGATAGGTATTCCATTAGTTGTGTTACCAGTCCCTCCATCATTTTGGTCAATAGTGGTATTGAGATCACTGGCCTGTAGTTTATGATGTCACTGATCTTGTTGGGGTTAGGGGCAAGTATGATTTTTTCACTTATAGTAGCTCATCATTGAACAGGGTCTCGGTTGTTTCTTGTTTTTGTTTTTAGTGGTAATGACCTTAAAGCTTTCAAACAGGTAGAAAAAGCGACGACCAAAACCAGAAGGATGCTTGGGTGCATAAAGAGAAGCATGACCAGCAGGAAAAAGGAGATGATAGTGCTGTTGTATAAGTCTCTGGTGAGGCCCCATTTGGAGTACTGCGTGCAGTTCTGGAGACCGCACCTACAGAAAAATATAAACAGGATGGAGTCGGTCCAGAGGGCGGCTACGAAATTAGTAAGCGGTCTTGAATGCAAAAATTATAGGAACAGGCTTATGAACCTCAACCTGTATACACTGGAATAGAGGAGGGAGAGAGGAGACATGATAGAAATGTTTAAATATCTCAAGGGCATTTATGTACAGGAAGAGACCCTTTTCCAAATGAAGGAGAGCTCTGGAATGAGGGGGCATATGACAAAGTTAAGAGGGAATAGGCTTAGGAGTAACCTAAGGAAGTATTATTTCACAGAAAGGGTGGTGGAGGCGTGGAATGGCCTCCCGGTGGAGGTGGTGGAGTCAAGGACTGTTCCAGAATTTTAAAAGGCATGGGATAAGCATGTAGGATCGCTTAGGAACAGGTAGAATTGGGGGTTACAGAGGATGGGCAGACCGGATGGGTCATATGGCCTTTATCTGCCGTCATGTTTCTGTTTTGTCCAGTGTGTGTATGCATGTTTCATCCCAGTTCCTCATGAAATGGATGTTATTTGGTTTTAGGTTTTTATGGTTGTTTTCCACTGTTTCCTAGGTGTGGTTATCCACCTTTCCTCTGGTCATGATTGTGTGTGTTGATATCGGTTTTCTTATCTTCCCACTTGCTTTCCATTTCAGTGTGAAAGTTAGCTTTCTGTGGTCTGACTATGGTATCTCTTCCCATTTGTGGTTTTCTATTTTGTGATAGTTGTTAGTCAGTAACCTGTGTGCTAGTATGTCCAGCTGGTGCCCTTTTGTTTGGGATGAGGTTCCTTTTTCTATAGTGAAGTTCCATTGATTTAGGAAGTTTATTAGAATTTTGGTGTTATTGTCATTCTGCTTGTCTAGGTGCAGATTGCTATTGTCAATTAGTAAGACATTCTGTTAGTTTGTGCATGTGTTTGATATGAAGTTCATGAAATCATCTTGTGTTTTTGTCCAGCTTCCTGGGGGTCAGTAGAACATAGCTGGCCTACGAGTGTTATGTCTGTGATTTGGCATGTTAGTATTTCAATCATTGGGGATATGTGTTTAGTGTCTTCCTCAACGGTGAAGGTGGGTTTGCATATGATTGCAACTCCCTCTCCTTTTTTAAAATTTCTATTTAGGTGTATTGTTTTGTATCCTGGTAGGCATAGGTTCAGCAATACTGGGTCTTCTTCTAGGTGTAGCTATGTTTCTGTTATGAGTAGAAGTCTTAGGTTTTCCGTTTCAATCCAGTCTCTCAGTATGGCTGTCTTGTTGACTGCCGATCGTGCATTTATGTATCCTGTGGATATCTTTTTGTATGTATCATTGTTAGTCACTGTGAGTTTGATGGTCTGTAGTTGTCTATGCTGTCCGACTGTTTTAGTGTTGTGGTCTTGATGTGTGTTGTTGTGGCTTGTCTTTTTGTTATATTGTTGCAGGTTATTCTGGTTTGTCTTTTCGTTGTTAGCTGTTGGTTTAGATACTTGGAATGCCTTCCCACAGGAAGTGGTGGAGATGCAACTGCGTGGGATAAACACAAAGAAATCCAGTTCAGAAGGAATGGATCCACAGAAGCTTAGCAGAGATTGGGTGGCAACATTGGTAATCGGGAAGCAAAGCCAATTCTGTGCAGACTTCTACAGTCTGTGCCCTGAAAATGAAAAGGACAAATCAAGGTCTGGTATACATATAAAGTATCACATGTAATAGTAATATAGTAGATGACAGCAGATAAAGACCTGTATGGTCCATCCAGTCTGCCCAACAAGATAAACCCATATGTGCTACTTTATATGTATACCTGACCTTGATTTATCCTTGACATTTTCGGGGCCTAGACCGTAGAAGTCTGCCCAGTACTTGCCCCGCCTCCCAACCACTGGTGCTGCCACCCAATCTCTGCTAAGCTTCTGAGGATCTATTCCTTCTGAACAAGATTCCTTTATGTTTATCCCACGCATTTTTGAATTCTGTTACCGTTTTCATCTCCACCATCTCCCGTGGGAGGGCATTCCAAGTACCCACCACTCTCTCTGTGAAAAAATACTTCCTGACATAATGAGTTTATCTTGTTGGGCAGACTGGATGGACAGTACAAATCTTTATCTGCAGTCATCTACTATGTTACTATGCATATGCTTAGTCTATAGCAGAAGTCTCCGTATCCATTTTATTTCTTGTTTGAAAATTGAGATTTGCCATTTGTAGATGATCCACTGAGCACCTTTCCTTAATGCAGTGGGTCCCAAACTTTTTTTTGGTTCATGGCACCCTTAGTGTCTGAGCAATGTTTTGCGACACCCCTCCCCCATGGCCACACAGGTTTCCACCCCCCCAGCCATACAAGTCCCTACTGTCCCTTCCACCACACAGGCCACTACCCCCTCCTGCAGTGCATCATCTCTAATATGTCTCCCTCTCTCCCCCATGCACCATCTCTCTCGTCACTCCATCTCTAAGTCCAACATTTCTCCTTCTCCATGCAGCATGTCCCCCTCCCCTCAACCCCCATATACAAGATTTCACCCCTGTGCTGTATCGCTCCCTTCCTCCCCCTCCAACCCATGCCCCTCATTCCTCCTGCAGCATCTCTCCTTCCCTCCCTACCCCACCCACAATTGTCCCTCTGCTTCAACGAGACCCCGGAAGTGACAGAAATTGCCACACGATGCCTGTTGCTAACCCAGAAGCCTCTCTTTTGCCATGTCCTGCCCCCAGGTTAGCAGCAGGGAGCATGTAGGAATCACTGCCTTGGACCCGCTGAAGCAGGAGTGGCACTGTTAAGGGTGCAGTTGCAGTACCTTTTTTAGCAGCAGCGGTGGCAGCGGGGGGCAGGATTCACTACTCTTGCAGGGCCAGTGATTCACTGTGACGTGAGCTTGCCCTTATCCCATCTTGGTCTGCGGCACTGCCTTAGTGGAACTCCCATTCTCTCCCTTCACATTCTCTACCTCTGTGGACTCCAACCACCAGTGGCGTAGCAAGGGGGGGGGGGAGGGGTGGTCCGCCCCGGGTGTCAGCTCGGGGGGGGGGGTGCTCCCTGCCAGCTCCCCCCCCGGGTGCAGCACGATGACACCCGCCCCCCCGACCCAGTGCCTACCCTCCTCAGCTCCCTCCAACCAGCTAAGCACCCTACCTTTAAAGAAATTTTGGAAGCCATGGAGAGGCAAGGCGCAGTGCCTCGCGCCTGCAAGTAAAAGAAGCGTGGATCGTCATCGGGCCTTCCCTCACGCTGTCTGTCCCACCCTCCACTGACGCAACTTCCTATTTCCGCAAGGGCGGGACAGAAAGCGTGAGGGAAGGCCTGATGACGATCCTCGCTTCTTTTACTTGCAGGCGCGAGGCGCTGCGCCTCACCTCTCCATGGCTTCCGAAATTTCTTTAAAGGTAGGGTGCTCAGCTGGTTGGAGGGAGCTGAGGAGGGTAGGCACTGGGTCAGGGGGGGTGTTGATGTGCTGAGGGGGGGGGGGGGTGTCATCGTGCTGCACCCGGAGGGGGTGCAACGGCGAACCGCCCCGGGTGGCAGCCCTTCTTGCTATGCCACTGCCAACCACACCAGTCATAGGAATTCAGCAACCCACTGTACTTTTCCAAGGTGAAAAAGAGGCAAATGACTGCAAACTCTTTAGCATTTAGGCTGCTACCCAGGACCCAGCAACCACAGGCACCAGCACCTGAATATTCGGTTTATGTGGCCGGCTATCTTCTATGGCTAAGTGCGATATTCAGCACTTAACCGCATAACCAACACCAAATAAAGATAGGACTGACTTATATGAGGTCTGATTTGACCACTAAGGTGGTTAAGGGCTATATATTGGCACTTGAATGTCAGCTCCACTCCAGACTGCCCACAAAATAGCCAGCTTTCACTTAATTTTTTAATTTTATTTATTTTTCTTACATTTGTACCCCGCGCTTTCCCACTCATAGCAGGTTCAATGCGGCTTACATATTATATACAGGTACTTATTTGTACCTGGGGCAGGTTAAGTGACTTGCCCAGAGTCACAAGGAGCTGCCTGTGCTGCAGTAGGAATTGAACCCAGTTCCCCAGGACCAAGGTCCACCACTCTAACTACTAGGCCACTCCTCCACTCCACTCCACTTTAGTGGTCTGTGGTAATATTCTGCAGCACTGACTGGTTAAGTGCCGCTAAATATCAGAGCATAGCCTCTAATAAGCAATTTAACCATCTAGGATGTTTCTGGCCAGTTAAATTGCTTTGAATATTGACCCCTCCCTTTATAATTTTAGTGAAATCACTGAACATAAGAATAACCATACTGGGTCAGACTAATGATCCATCTAACCCAGTATCCTGCTTCCAACAGTGGCCAATAGGTTACAAGTACCTGACAGAAACTCAAATAGTAGCAACACTCCATGCTACCAATCTCAGGGCAAGCAGTGGCTTCCCCAGCATCTAGCTCAATAGCAGACTAAGGACTTTACCTCAGGAACTTGTCCAAACCTTTTTTAAACCCAGATATGCTGTCCGCTGTTACCTCATCTTCCGGCAAAGAGTTCCAGAGCTTAACTATTCGTTAAGTGAAAAAAAATTCCTCCTATTTGCTTTAAAAGTATTTCCATGTACCTTCATTGAGTGTCCCCTAGTCTTTGTACTTTTTGAAAGAGTAAAAAACTTGATTCACTTCTACTTTTTCTTCAACACTCAAGATTTTGAAGACTTCAATCATATCTCTCCTCAGCCATCTCTTTTCCAAGTCTTTCCTCATATGAGAGGAGTTCCATCCCCTTTATCATTTTGGTTGCTCTTCTTTGAACCTTTTCTAATTCTGCTATATCTTTTTTTAAATACGGCGACCAGAACTGAATGCAGTACTCAAGGTGAGGTCACACCATGGAGCGATACAGAGGCATTATAGTATTCTCGGTCTTATTTACCATTCCTTCCTAATAATTCCTAGCATCCTGTTTGCTTTTCTGGCCACCATCACACACTGGGCAGAAGATTTGAGCGTATTGTCTGCAACGACACCAAGATATTTTCTTGGGTGCTGACCCCCAAGGTAGACCCTTGCATCAGGTGACTATGATATGCATTGTTTTCCCCAATGTGCATCACTTTGCATTTATCCACATTAATTTTCATCTGACATTTGGATGCCCAGTCTTCCAATTTCCAAAGGTCTTCCTGAAAGTTTTCACAGCCTGCATGTGTTTTAAAAACCTTGAATAATTTTGAGTCATCTGTGAATTTAATCACCTCACTTGTCATTCCAATTTCCATATCATTTATAAATATGTTAAATAGCACCGGTCCCATTAGAGATTCCTGCGGCACTCTACTCATTATTCACCCTCCTTCATTGAGAGAAATGGCCATTTAACCCTACCTTCTGTTTTCTGTCCAGTAACCAATTCCTAATCCACAACAGAACATTGCCTCCTATCCCATGACTCTTTAATTTTATCAGGAGTCTTCCATGAGAAACTTTGTCAAAAGCTTTCTGAAAATCTAGATATACTACATCAACCGGCTCACCTTTATCGACATGTTTATTCGTGCCTTCAAAGAAATGAAGCATATTGGTGAGGCAAGACTTCCCTTGGCTGAACCCGTGATGACTCTGTCCCATTAAGCTGTTTATCTATGTGTTCTGTAAATTTTATTCTTTATAAGAGTTTCCATTATTTTACCCGGCACTGACATCAGGCTTACCAGTCTGTAATTTACCAGATCACCCCTGGAACCCTTTGTAAGAATCGGCTTTACATTGGACACCCTCCAATCTTCAGGTACTATGGGCCATTTTAACGACCGTTTGCAGATTACTAATAGCAGATTAGCAATTTAATGTTTCAGTTCTTTGAGTACCCTTGGATGCATGCCATCCACTCCTGCTGATTTACTACTCTTTAATTGTTGATTTGGCTCAATACATCTTCTGGGTTCACTGAGATTTCTTTCATTTCCCAGGCATCATCATCCTTGAAAACCATTTCTGGTACAGGCAGTGGTGTGCTGGAGCAGGCTCTCACAGGCTCTCGAGAGCCGTTTGTTAAGTTTTTAAGAATTTTGGAGCCGGTTCTCCATGGCTACTTTAACAAATGGATCCCAAAATGTGGGCTTGGGCCCCTCCTGAATTCTCATTTACTTTGCTGGCGAGAGAGAGCCCCCTGTTAATAATTTACCAGCACATCCCTGGGTACAGGTAGTTCTCCGAGGACAAGCAGGCTGCTTGTTCTCACGACTGGGTGACGTCCGCGGCAGCCCCCACCAACCGGAAAGAAGCTTCGCGGGACGGTCGGCACGCAGGGCACGCCCACCGCGCATGCGCGGCCGTCTTCCCGCCCGTGCGCGACCGCTCCCGCCAGTTCCTTTTTTTCCGCGCCTGGAGAGAGTCGTGTTTTGCGCTCTCTCTGTTCAGCCGCCGGATCGTCGATCGCGTTTACGCCGATCGTGCTTTTTTCTTTGTTTATTTCGGTCTAGTTACCGTCCGGTTTCTTTTTTTCCAAAAAAAAAAAAAAAAAAGAAACCCTGCGCGTGTGGGACACGCGCTCCCTCGCTTCCAGCGGGGACGCCACGTTGCGGCCTAGTGGCCGCTCGGTCGTTGTTTTTCGTGGTGTGATTTTAGCCACCATTGACGACTTTGACTTCGCCGACGCGATTTTTCCGTCGATGTCCTCGAAGGTCCCGAGTGGATTAAAAAGTGTGGTCGCTGCGGCCGGCGATCTCGCAGACCGACACCCACGCTTGGTGCCTCCAGTGCCTCGGGCCGGAGCACAATCTCAAGTCGTGTTCTTTGTGTCTCGGTCTCCGGAAACGGACTCAGGTTGCGAGGCAAGTTCTGCGGGACCGTCTTTTTTGGAACTTGCGCCGGGCCCCCTCGACGTCGACCTCGACGGCATCGGTATCGACGCCCGGCCCTTCGGTACCGGTATCGATGCCCGAGACATCGGCACCGATGGCAGCGACCCCAGGAGAACAGGTCCCGTCGGCCCGCCGGTCCGCCGGTGAGAGTGGGGGTGAGAGGCCGCGTGGGCAGTCTGGCCCCGGTCACGCCCCTCAGCTCGTGGCCCACGGGAACGAACCCTGTCTGACCCGGTACCTCGAGACCGAGGGGGATCGACCTCTTCCTCCTCCATGCCCTCCGGCGCCGGTGACGTGCATCGGAAGAAAGATAAGAAGCGTCGTCACCGGTCGCCTTCGGTGCATCCCGAAGAGGAGGCGACGCCGAAGCGTCATCGTCATGAGGAGAGGTCTCCGTCGGTGGTGGAGGTACCGACGCGTCGGGGTTTCCGGCACCTCGGTGCCGTCTCCTGGCCCCCCAGCAGCTTCCGGCACCGACACCCTTACCGGCCCCACCGCCTTTCCCGGCAGCGGGCCTGGACGAGTGCCTCAGAGCCATCCTTCCGGGGATCCTGGAAGGGCTGATGCGCCAGGCTGTGCCGGCGCCGGGGGTGCTTGCGCCCTCGGCGCCGATGACTGTGGCGCCGGCGAGCTCTAGCCCGGCGCCGGGGCTATCGACACCGCCGCCGCTTGCGGTGCCGGTCTCGACCGCCACGCAGGTGGAGTCCCCGTCGACGTCGATGGAGGGAGGCTCCGTCCCCGCCGGCGCGGGAGTCCACCGCTCGACGACACCGAGGACCTTGGTGCCTCGACGTCGAGCCGGGCCCGGTTCAGGACTCAGCTACATGAGCTAATGTCGATACCGAGGATGAGGACTCGTGGGGGGAAGAGGAGGACCCTAGATATTTCTCCTCAGAGGAGTCTACGGGCCTTCCCTCGGACCCCACGCCTTCACCGGAGAGGAAGCTCTCACCTCCTGAGAGTCTCTCCTTTGCCTCCTTTGTGCGGGATATGTCTATTAGCATTCCCTTTCCCGTGGTCTCTGTGGAAGAGCCGAGGGCCGAGATGCTCGAGGTCCTCGACTATCCATCACCACCTAGAGAGTCCTCACACGGTGCCGCTGCACAATGTCCTGAAGGAGACGCTTGCTCCGGAACTGGGTGAGACCATTAACTAACCCCCCCATTCCCAAGAAAGCAGAGTCCCAGTACAGGATCCACTCTGACCCAGAGCTCATGCGGCCCCAATTGCCCCATGACTCAGCGGTCGTGGATTCTGCTCTCAAGAGGGCACGGAGTTCGAGGGATACCGCCTCGGCGCCCCCGGGGCGGGAGTCTCGCACTCTGGACTCGTTTGGGAGGAAGGCCTACCAATCCTCCATGCTCGTGACCCGCATCCAGTCGTACCTGCTCTATATGAGCATCCACATGCGGACCAATGTGCAACAGCTGGCGGACCTGGTCGATAAGCTCCCGCCGGAGCAGTCCAGGCCTTATCAGGAGGTGGTCAGGCAGCTGAAGGCGTGCAGAAAGTTCCTGTCCAGGGGTATTTTTTGACACCTGTGACGTGGCATCTCGTGCTGCAGCCCAAGGTATAGTGATGCGCAGGCTCTCATGGCTGCGTGCCTCTGACCTGGACAACCGCACCCAGCAGAGACTGGCTGACGTCCCTTGCCGGGGGGGATAACATTTTCGGTGAGAAGGTCGAGCCGATGGTGGACCAACTGCATCAGCGGGAAACCGCTCTCGACAAGCTCTCCCACCGGGCGCCTTCAGCATCCACCTCTACAGGTGGACGTTTTTCCCGGGCCCGGCAGGCTGCACCCTATTCTTTTTGCGAAGCGTAGGTACAACCAGCCGGCCCGAAGGCCTCGCCAGGCACAGGGACAGCCCCAGCGCGCTCGTTCTCCGTCAACAGCGTGCGCCTAAGCAGCCCCCTGCGCCTCCACAGCAAAAGCCGGGGACGGGCTTTTGACTGGATCCACGGGAACATAGCCGCCCTACAAGTGTCCGTACCGGACGATCTGCCGGTCGGAGGGAGGTTAAAAATTTTTTCACCAAAGGTGGCCTCTCATAACTCCGACCAGTGGGTTCTCCAAATAGTGCGGTGCGGATACGCCCTGAATTTGGCCTCCCTGCCTCCAAATTGTCCTCCGGGAGCTCAGTCTTTCAGCTCCCATCACAAGCAGGTACTTGCAGAGGAACTCTCCGCCCTTCTCAGCGCCAATGCGGTCGAGCCCGTACACCCGGGCAGGAAGGGCAGGGATTCTATTCCAGTTACTTCCTTGTGGAAAAGAAAACAGGGGGGATGCGTCCCATCCTAGACCTGAGAGGCCTGAACAAATTCCTGGTCAAAGAAAAGTTCAGGATGCTTTCCTTGGGCACCCTTCTGCCAATGATTCAGAAAAACGATTGGCTATGTTCCCTGGATTTAAAGGACGCATATACTCACATACCGATACTGCCAGCTCACAGACAGTATCTCAGATTCCGCCTGGGCGCACGGCACTTTCAGTATTGTGTGCTGCCCTTTGGGCTCGCCTCTGCCCCACGAGTGTTTACCAAGTGCCTCGTGGTGGTAGCGGCCTACCTACGCAAGCTGGGAGTGCACGTGTTCCCATATCTCGACGATTGGCTGGTCAAGAACACCTCGGAGGCAGGAGCCCTCCGGTCCATGCAGTGCACTATTCAACTCTGGAGCTGCTGGGGTTTGTGATAAATACCCAAAGGTCCATCTCCAGCCATCCCAGTCTCTGGAATTCATAGGAGCGCTGCTGAATACCCAGACGGCTCAGGCCTACCTTCCCGAAGCGAGGGCCAACAATCTCCTGGCCCTGGCTTCGCAGACCAGAGCGTCCTCAGCAGTTCACAGCTCGGCAGATGTTGAGACTTCTGGGTCATATGGCCTCCACAGTTCATGTGACTCCCATGGCTCGTCTTCACATGAGATCTGCTCAATGGACCCTAGCTTCCCAGTGGTTCCAAGCCACGGGAATCTAGAAGATGTCATCCGCCTCTCCACCAGTTGCCGCACTTCACTGCTCTGGTGGACCATCCGGACCAATTTGACCCTGGGACGTCCGTTCCAAATTCCACAGCCCACGAAAGTGCTGACGACGGATGCATCTCGCCTGGGGTGGGGAGCTCATGTCGATGGGCTCCACACCCAGGGTCTGTGGTCCCTCCAGGAAAAGGATCTGCAGATCAACCTCCTGGAGCTCCGAGCGATCTGGAACGCACTGAAGCTTTCAGAGATCGGCTGTCCTGCCAAATTATCCAAATTCGGACAGACAATCAGGTTGCAATGTATTACGTCAACAAGCAGGGGGGCACCGGATCTCGCCCCCCTGTGTCAGGAAGCCGTCGGGATGTGGCGCTGGGCATGCCAGCACAGCATGCTTCTCCAAGCCACATACCTGGCAGGCGTAAACAACAGTCTGGCCGACAACCTGAGCAGAGTCATGCAACCGCACGAGTGGTCGCTCCATTCCAGAGTGGTACGCAAGATCTTCCGAGAGTGGGGCACCCCCTCGGTGGATCTTTTCGCCTCTCAGACCAACCACAAGCTGCCTCTGTTCTGTTCCAGACTTCAGACACACGGCAGGCTAGCGTCAGATGCCTTTCTCCTTCATTGGGGGACCGGCCTCCTGTATGCTTATCCTCCCATACCTTTGGTGGGGAAGACCTTTACTGAAGCTCAAGCAAGACCGCGGCACCATGATTCTGATAGCGCCCTTTTGGCCCCGTCAGCTCTGGTTCCCTCTTCTTCTGGAGTTGTCCTCCGAAGAACCGTGGAGATTGGAGTGTTTTCCGACTCTCATTTTGCAGAACGACGGAGCGTTGCTGCACCCCAACCTTCAATCCCTGGCTCTCACGGCCTGGATGTTGAGGGCGTAACTTCGCTGCGTTGGGTCTGTCTGAGGGTGTCTCCCGGGTCTTGCTTGCCTCTAGGAAGGATTCCACTAAAAAGAGTTACTTTTTCAAGTGGAGGAGGTTTGTCGTTTGGTGTGAGAGCAAGGCCCTAGAACCTCGTTCTTGCCCTGCACAGAAACCTGCTTGAATACCTTCTGCACTTATCAGAGTCTGGCCTCAAGACCAACTCAGTAAGGAATCACCTTAGTGCGATTAGTGCTTACCATTATCGTGTGGAAGGTAAAGCCATCTCTGGAGAGCCTTTAGTCGTTCGATTCATGAGAGGTTTGCTTTTGTCAAAGCCCCCTATCAAGCCTCCTACTGTGTCATGGGATCTCAACGTCGTCCTCACCCAGCTGATGAAACCTCCTTTTGAGCCACTGAATACCTGCCATCTGAAGTACTTGACCTGGAAGGTCATTTTCTTGGTGGCAGTTACTTCCGCTCGTAGGGTCAGTGAGCTTCAAGCCCTAGTAGCTCATGCTCCATATACTAACTTTCATCACAACAGAGTAGTGCTCCGCACCCACCCAAAGTTCCTGCCGAAGGTGGTGTCGGAGTTCCATCTTAACCAGTCAATTGTCTTGCCAACATTCTTTCCTAGGCCGCATACCCGCCCTGCTGAACGTCAGTTGCACACATTGGACTGCAAGAGAGCATTGGCCTTCTACTTGGAGCGGACACAGCCCCACAGACAGTCCGCCCAATTGTTTATTTCTTTCGACCCTAACAGGCTAGGGGTCGCTGTCGGGAAACGCACCATCTCCAATTGGCTAGCAGATTGCATTTCCTTCACTACGCCCAGGCTGGGCTGACTCTTGAGGGTCATGTCACGGCTCATAGTGTCAGAGCCATGGCAGCGTCGGTGGCCCACTTGAAGTCAGCCACTATTGAAGAGATCTGCAAGGCTGCGACGTGGTCATCTGTCCACACATTCACATCTCATTACTGCCTCCAGCAGGATACCCGACGCGACAGTCGGTTCGGGGCAGTCGGTGCTGCAGAATCTGTTTGGGGTGTAAATCCAACTCCACCCTCCAGGACCCGAATTTATTCTGGTCAGGCTGCACTCTCAGTTAGTTGTTCTTCGTAGGTCAATTTCTGTTATACCCTCGCCGTTGCGAGGTTCAATTGACCTGGGTTCTTGTTTTGAGTGAGCCTGAGAGCTAGGGATACCCCAGTCGTGAGAACAAGCAGCCTGCTTGTCCTCGGAGGAAAGTGAATGATACATACCTGTAGCAGGTGTTCTCCGAGGACAGCAGGCTGATTGTTCTCACCTACCCTCCCTCCTCCCCTTTGGAGTTGTGTGTTTCATCTTTTGCTAGTCATTCAACTGGCGGGAGCGGTCGCGCACGGGCGGGAAGACGGCCGCGCATGCGCGGTGGGCGTGCCCTGCGTGCCGACCGTCCCGCGAAGCTTCTTTCCGGTTGGTGGGGGCTGCCGCGGACGTCACCCAGTCGTGAGAACAATCAGCCTGCTGTCCTCGGAGAACACCTGCTACAGGTATGTATCATTCACTATCTCTAGAGTACAAAAAAAGAAAAGAGGTAGGGAGTAGACCAAATGTCTCTCCAAACAGTAGGTTTATTCAAAAATCAGTTTATACAAAAAATCAATTCTAAAGACTCGACACAGTCCTGCGTTTTGGTGCACACTGCACCTGCTTCAGCAGTCAAACAAGATATCTCAGCCACTGATGATAAAAATACATGAATACGCTAGAGAATCCAAAGTACAGCATCAAACTGGAACACAGTGAAAACTAGCTAAGATGGTACGTACAGAGCCAAATGCGTGTTATCTTTGAAAAAAGGAACTTGACAAAGATAAAAACTAAGATTAATCCAATGCAGCCTAGTGGATGAAAAAATAAAATGTATTCTACTGGGTCAGACCAAATGTCCATCAAGCTCAACATACTTTCTCTGATGATGGCTACTCTGATTTTTGTTAAATATGCTGCTTATTAGTTTCATGGCATGTCTCCTAGCCTTATTATTGTTTGAAAAGGTAAACAACTGTTCCTTGTGTATTTGTTTCCTAGTCTTATGATTTTATAGACCTTGGTTATTTTTCCTCTAAGTTGAAGAGTCCTAGTTTATTTAACTTTTCTTCATGGGGAAGCCATTCTATTGCCTTTATCATTTTGGTTGCCCTTCTCTGTATCTTTAGATGAGGTGACTAAAACTGCACAGGTTAGAGAACTGTAGTTAAGCATTTCTCTCATGAAAGATATTTTGGAATATTAGTCTCCCCTTCTGGAAAACAAAGGTGTTAATGTTTCAGAAAGCACCTATACCCATTCCTTACACTCTGTCATCTTCCTTCAGATTCTGACTTGGAAAACATAGGACAATTTGACAATTATTCAAGACCTTTTCCCAGCAATTGCTCCATAAAAAGATTTAAGACTTTCTACTACTGTATATAGACATGCCTGTTCTTCTCATTTCGCTATACTTTTAAACTTCTATTAATCACACAGTCTTCTATTTCAAAAGTCTCCATTTTTGCATTAATTGCTCTTTTGCTGAAATGTTCTTTGGCTGAACACTTAGCCAGCTGCCTGTGTATTTCATCATGGTATAAAGTCCTATTTTCTCAGTTTCTCACAGCAGAATTCTAGAGACTTCTCAAAATGATTGAAAACATATATATACATTCATAAATACATTCTTTTTATGTATACACATTTCTTAGGGATGTGCACAAGGAACATTTTTGTTTTGTTTTAGCATCAGTAGCCCATTTAGATTTCTATGCATTTTCAATTAAATCTGGCTAAAACCTGCTGGCAAGCATCTGCCAGAGATGCCAAACAACTCACTAACCAGGCACAACTAATTCTCAATAGGACCGGATAAAAATTAACATAAATAGAAAATCTTCCCAACCAGTCCAGACTTGGTTTAGATATTATGTTCAAAATCCCATATTCCTCAGATCTTCAATGCAAAGCAATAACTTTCAATATATCAGTATAGCTTTCCCATAAACCTCAGTAATGTGCGATCACCAGCAATTATTGAAACTGACGATACTCACACATATCAACTTCTTCATCGGTTTAGTCAAATAATTTTACAATTTTATAATTTCCTTTCAAATTATTAAAGCCCATAATTTAAATTGAACTTATCTTCTCTTTCTTTTATTTATTTATCAGACCCGGGGGTTAGGCTGCCCGACATGCACGTTTCGCTCCGAAATGAGCTGTCTCAAGGACATCCCCTACAATATAGAAAATATTTTATTAGTATCTACACCCCATACATCGGCAGTCAACCTATGTCTAGAGCACATATTTATTTAGATAAAAAAAACCCAAAGAAACTTACCCCATGATCTTATTAGCGCCAGCTCAGCAAAAGTAATTCAAAAGCCAAGATGGCGCCAGCGTTTTTTCAAATCAATTAAATACCAGCTGATCTCTGACGTATCCACCTTTAAAACCCCGCCCCCCATGGCGTTCCACCGATAGCCTTCCTCCCTTCACTCCTATCTTGAGGAGGGAGGGTCTATAAAGAAACTCTTAAATTTTAGAGAACAATTTAATATCTTTATGTTACAGACGGTTATACCGACGGGCTTAAATGCAGAAATTGAATGGGCTACTCTTATTTAATCATTTCCAACCTACCACCGATAGCAGTGAAGGGAGGAAGGCTATCGGTGGAACCAGGGGCGTATCTGGACTCGGGCGGTAGGGGGGCCCAGAGCCAGAGGGAGGGGGCACATTTTAGCCCCCCCCGGCGCCACCGATCCCCCCCCGCCATTTCCGGCCCCCCCCCCTCGCCACCAATGACACCCTCCCCCGCTGCTGTCACTTACCTTTGCTGGCGGGGGACCCCAACCCCCCGCCAGCCGAGGTCCTCTCTTCCATGCAGGCTGCGCCGCTGCAAGTTGCAACGCTTCCTGTTCTTCTGAGTCTGACGTCCTGCACGTACAACGCGCAGGACGTCAGACTGAATTCCAAATTCTGAGTCTGACGTTCTGCACGTTGTACGTGCAGGACGTCAGACTCAGAAGAACAGGAAGCGTTGAAACTTGCATCCTGCACGGAAGAGAGGACTTCGGCTGGCGGGGGCTTGGGGTCCCCCGCCAGCAAAGATCGGCGACGGGTTGGTGGCGGGCGGGCGGGAGGGAGGGGGAGGTGGAGAGGGTCTGTGGTAGGGGGTCCAGGGCGAAATCTGCGGGGGCCCAGGCCCCTATGGCCCCACGCAGATACGCCCCTGGGTGGAACGCCATGGGGGGCGGGGTTTTAAAGGTGGATACGTCAGAGATCAGCTGGTATTTAATTGATTTGAAAAAACGCTGGCGCCATCTTGGCTTTTGAATTACTTTTGCTGAGCTGGCGCTAATAAGATCATGGGGTAAGTTTCTTTGGGTTTTTTTGATCTAAATAAATATGCGCTCTAGACATAGGTTGACTGCCGATGTATGGGGTGTAGATACTAATAAAATATTTTCTATATTGTAGGGGATGTCCTTGAGACAGCTCATTTCAGAGCGAAACGTGCATGTCGGGCAGCCTAACCCCCGGGTCTGATAAATAAATAAAAGAAAGAGAAGATAAGTTCAATTTAAATTATGGGCTTTAATAATTTGAAAGGAAATTATAAAATTGTAAAATTATTTGACTAAACCGATGAAGAGGTTGATATGTGTGAGTATCGTCAGTTTCAATAATTGCTGGTGATCGCACATTACTGAGGTTTATGGGAAAGCTATACTGATATATTGAAAGTTATTGCTTTGCATTGAAGATCTGAGGAATATGGGATTTTGAACATAATATCTAAACCAAGTCTGGACTGGTTGGGAAGATTTTCTATTTATGTTAAACAATACTACAAGACATCAAGACTGCCATGAAGACCCCACAAAACCAAAAGAGAAGCAAAGGGCACCACAAGTGGCCTGAAGACTCCAAGCCACCATGAAAAGAGCAAAGATGCATCAAAATTGGCAAGAAGACACCAAGGCAACAGGAGAGGAATAATGTGGCACCAAAATTCATATAAAGACTTCATATTCTCTAGGGGAAAAGCAATGAAGTGAAAGCACAGTCGGGTTACAAAGTCTGAGTTTTGTGGGTGATTTTGTATGAGGGGTGCATGAAGAAGTATTTGATTGTCTCCAGAGACAGGCTTACCTGGGAGAGTTTGACAGCAAGAAACTACTTTCTGTTGCACTGACAGATCACAGAAAAGGACTTTGAAATGAAGATAGGAATTCAGCCTAAAGTTTCATCTGTATATTTCCTCTGTCACAAAAGTACCAGTCCCACATTCAGATTCTGGAAGAATAACATTGTAACATGTGAAAGAGACTGACATTTTTGCTGGAACTTTCCTGCTGCTGCTACTTGGAGTGCAGGATGTTATCTCTAGCCTAGTATCAGCAGCCTCCCCTGCAACCAGCTGTAATGGGTGTTGTATGTGCAAATGATGGAAAATGCAGCTGTTGGCTTTCTTCTGTTGATTGCCTGCTGATAATAAGGAGGGAATTCTATATACAGCACCGAAACTTAAACACTGAAAAGATCATCCCTGAGCCTCTATACTATAAAGGGTGCCTGACCTTTATAGAATACTGGCATAGCATGCAGGTTGCACCTAACTTTGGGTGCCGGATTTATGCTTGATAGAAACAGGTGTAAATCCAGTGCATAAAGTTAGGCAAGAATTGGCACTATACTGTAACTTGGCACCTAACTTTTGGGAATGCCTATGACCCACCTATGCCCCTCCCATGGGCATGTCCCCTTTTGTGTTGTATTCGATTTACGTACCAAGTTTTAGAGTAGCATGCAGGAGAGATTTGAATGCAACTTCAATTAAACGCCCAACTTTGGCAACCTATAATATTTTCTGCACAATGCTGATCCTACAAAATGGTTCTACACCGCTGATATTTTTATGGGATTCCCTTCCTACATCTTTGGGAGCTACTGCTGCTGGAAACTGGTGCTGAGGTTTGACCAGAAGGTGAAAGAGCAGGCTCATCTCTCCCATGTTCTACAACCTGCTCTTGGCCATGGCAGTATCATTTCATGCTACTATTATGCTAAACACCTATCATGCTCTTAAATAAATATCTCTTTATTTTGGCTGGTGAACTACAGGGTTTCTGAGATTCAAGTTTGTGATCCTCACCACTAGTGCTGCTGCTCTCTTTAGGTCTCTCTGAAGACTTGACTGCCTGTTCTTCTCTACTTCTCCCACTGTTTTTACTCCTACCTCTAGCAAACATTAACATGATTAAATGCAAGAGAAACAATTTGTATATATTGTATAATATGTAAGGATTTTATTGTTAATTTACAACACAGTGCACATATCATCATACTCACTGTTAGAGTAGAGAGAGTGAGTGGATACTGCAGCAGAGCCAGTCACTTTGCAGTCTGTATGAACCTAGAGAATGTACTAGAATTTTACAAATGAAGTCTCTCACATAAATTGAGTATCTTCTATCAAGCTTCTCACTGTAGAATCTGCTCTGCACCATAAAGCCTGATTTTTCTCTAACACACAAACTAAGTTAGTCTTAGCCCTAATGTAATTGAGTCCTCTGTGTGCCTTTTGCTGTCTCTCTGTCTAAGCTTGATAATTTTTCCTCTTTTTTCCTTCGAGGCCTATACCTTCCTGTCACAAGTTTCTCTCTATCTAACATCCAAGAGACAAATGGCAAGCAAATAGTGCTGGTCTCATGTCCTGATGACATTATCAGCCATGGGATTTGGAAGAAGTGAGGCTGCTTATTAAAAAGTTTCAATATAGAAGGTCAATAAATTCAGGAGTGGGGGACAAGGGAAGGTTTCTTTTTTCTTGATCAGAGAATGTCTATTTACTGGCTTCTAGGATGGGTGTATAGCTCCTGTGGCTTCAGCTACAAGTCTCCAGTCTCCACCCCTAAAGGTGAGCCTCACGTTGGCCAAGCAAGAACAAGCGCTATTTTCCTTGCCCCATAGACTATTTTAGTGTTGAAAACAAATGGAATTTTAGTTCATTTGGGACCCTTGGCCATGTGGTTTTTAATGGTATATGAATCAAAATGTTCTCATTCATCCAAAAATTGACTTTTGCTGCTTTTGCCCTGATTTTCAAGATTTTCAATAGCTCAGTTTCTGATGGCAAGATAGTAATCCAGAGGTGTCCATGTTTTTTGAACTATGGGCATTTTGAGCAGAAATTTGTTTGTGTGTGGACCACCTGAATGTTTTTTTAGTAGGCTATCTAGCTTATAATCGAAAGAAAAAAACGCCTATATTTCGACCCAAATCGGGAGATGGGCGTTTTTCTCGCAAAGGCGCCCAAATTGGTATAATCGAAAGCCGATTTTGGGCGTTTCAACTGCACTCCGTCACAGAAACGAATAAAGTTGACGGGGGCGTGTCGGAGGCGTGTTGGAGGTAGGACTGGGGCATGGTTATTAGCCGAGGAGAGATGGGCGTCTGTAGCTGATAATCGGGGAAAAAAGGTGTTTTGACCGCGATTTTGGGTCACTTTTTTTGGACCCTTTTTTTTCACAAACAAGTCCCAAAAAAGTGCCCCAACTGCCCAGATGACCACTGGAGGGAATCGGGGATGACGTCCCCGGACTCCCCCAGTGGTCACTAACCCCCTCCCACCAAAAAACCCCCCACTTTAAAAACTTTTTTCCCAGCCTGTATGCCAGCCTCAAATGCCGTACCCACCTCCATGACAGCAGAATGTGTTCGATCCTCTCACAGCCTTTCCCTGGGTAGGATGTGGCTCAGGGTCATATCAGCATTGCATTGTGGTGGGTGTAGGGTATTGGGCTCCGTGATTTCATTAGCTTGTGTTACAGTCTCACAATTTTGGTAGTTGGTACGCTCTCTTCCCATGGTGCTTTTCCCCCTGCCTACTGGGTCAGAGTGTGCCCTGTTGTGTTTCCTGTTGTAGTCCATGCGGTAGTGGCCATTTTTGTAAGCCAGTTTTAGTTCCCTTTCCTGTGTTAGCCACGTTAGACAACTTAGTTCTTACCTTGAATGTGACTGAAAGAGGGCATTGTACAGCATTCTGCCAGCTCTGACCTACTGCTAATCTCAGTACCAGGGAGACTCGTTGCCAGTGGGGCACAACCTCTGATCTGCAGTTAACTGTGAGTAAATGCGGTTATTCCAATAAAGAACGTTTTCGGAGAGATTAGTCTTCAGGTGTCAACTGGTGTGCCAATGTTATACAGCAGCAACAAGTCCTAGAGGCCTGCGTGTATGCAGGTCCCTGGAGCACTTTTAGTGGGTACCGCAGTGCACTTCAGGCAGGTGGACCCAGGCCCATCCACCCCCCTCACCTGTAACACTTGTGCTGGTAAATTGGAGGCCTCCAAAACCCATTGTACCCACATGTAGATGCCCCCTTCACCCCTAAGAGCTATGGTAGTGTTGTACATTTGTGGGTAGTGGGTTTTGGGGGAGGGGTTGGGAGCTCAGCACCCGTGGTAAGGGAGCTATGCATGTGGGAGCTTTTTCTGAAGTCCACCTAGGGTGCCCAGTTGGTGTCCTGGCATATCAGGGGGGCCAGTGTACTACCAATCCTGGCCCCTCCCACGACCAAATGGCTCGGATTAGGACGTTTTTGAGCTGGGCATTTTTAGTTTCCATTATCGCTAAAAAAAACCAAATGCCCAGCTCAAAAACATCCATTTTTTCGAAAATACGGTTCGGCCCGCCCCTTCACGGACCCGTTCTCGGAGATAAACGCCCATGGAGATAGGCGTTTCCGTTCGATTATGCCCCTCCACATGATCAGAAATCCATATGTGTGTGGGCTACATGCATATTACTGTTTACCATATTATAGCGTGGTCTGTACTCATCTAAATCTGTGTATCTCTTATGAAATTATGACTTTCTATCCACCATGTAGCTCTGAAATGCTTCAAAATTATGTGTGCTAGCTAATTAAATAGCAAATTTTTCGGGTCCTTTTACTAAGCTCTGGTAAAAAGTGGCCTGTGGTATTATGGGCGCATCTTTTTGGCACACACTGGGCCACTTTTTACCACAACTGGGAAAAAGATCCATTTTTTAATGGGAAATGGGCATGCAGAAAAATTAAAACTACTGCGTGCCTATTTATGGCCTGAGCCCTTTCCGCCAGCCATTGACCTGGCAATAAGGGCTCGCGTGCTATCTGTGCAGTAACTATTCAGCGTGTGGCAACGTGGCCATGCTGCTGATTACTGCCGGGAATGACCCCCCGTGGTAGAAAATAGAAAAATATTTTCAACGGGGGGATTCAACGTGCGCTAAACTCGGAATCTAGATCTCACCAGACATCCTTCCTACCAGCATACTTGGACCATTTTGGACTTTTCCCACTTTGCATGATTTCATTGTACTTGTTTCTCCCACTGATCTGGCCAAAGCCTATAGTGCATTTTCCCTTCCCTTCTCCCTTTGATCCTTCTACCCTCTATACTGACATTGTATTGTAATTGTTTCCTCAGTTCATTGTAAGCCGCTTTGAAGCTGCTTTAAGTGGTATTAAGCGGGGTATAAATGTTCTGAATAAATAAATAAATAAATAAAATTACTCCCAGTGGTAGTGCCAATTTGGCACTCGCTACCCACGCATTACCCCTCAAATGACTTTGTAAAGGGCCCCTTTGTTTGCTAAAAATCTCAAATGAGATTAACATATCCCAAGGTCAGATGGCCTGCATTTGGACCTTGGACTGCACATTGGATGCCCCTGTAGTAAACCATACCTACTGATAACATTTTCTGCTTCTCTATCTGGGTGTTTTCTTTTTGTAAATAAGCAAGTGCAAAATGTGAGTGGTAAAAGTGATCACAAGTTTTCCACCTTCTGTTTGTGAGGTGACTTCCCTAAACTAAACATGCTTACATACCTCTTTCTAACTTTGTTAAAAGTGTATGTGCCGTGGAAGCTTACATTTGCTTTCAGTAGTCTTCTCTAAATAAATATATATGGGAAAATTATTCTACTTAGATTTTACCCACATGGATAGCAAATTCAACATAAAACCAAATTTGAAACCATTAGAACACAAAAGAGAAATAGATACAGAATACAAATTAATACAAATGACAAATAATGACAATATACAAAATAAAATAAGACCAGTTAGTACTGCAGCTGCATCAGCTATTTATGGAGCATTACAAAGGTCATGTTTGTAGGAACAATTGAGTTGTAGTTTTCTTCTAAAAGGTAATGAAGCTCTTCTTGAGCCACAAACCAGCTGACAAAACACTCCTCAGCCTAGAATTGGTTACATTGAATGAACTTATTGAACCCATTAACTGATTTCCCCTTTTTTACTAATATGCTTATAAAAGCACAAACTTTTGTATCACATGATGAGGTGGTGCTAAGGGGCTAGTGCTCTGATCTTGGGCATAAGCCTCTTAGCTATGATGGTCTAACACGTTCCTTCCCCTCAACTTGTCATTCCCCTCCTCCCAATGTTTGCAATTAATCCTTCCTCTACATCCTCTTGATCATCTCTCACTGGGTCAGTAATGCTTCTGAGATCTCTGTTCTCTGCTTCTAGCCAGTGATGCACCTTCTAGGTCCTCTATGTTCAACCTGGGGCCATTGACACTGGAAGTGTGAGAGGATCCTTTTAGTGCTGGTGGAGGGCAGGGTGAAGGAAGCTAGAAGAGTGTGATGCTAGTCTGCTGGGAAGGAGGCAAGGAATATGGGGATTTAGAGATTCAGAGCAGTTAGGGGGGTGGTGAGTGTTATTTGCTTCCTGAGCCCCTACGTCTTGCACCATCCTTGGCCACCTTTAAATCTAGACTGAAAGCCCACCTCTTTAACATTGCTTTTGACTCATAACCACTTGTAACCACTCGCCTCCACCTACCCTCCTCTCTTCTTTCCCGTTCACATTAATTGATTTGATTTGCTTACTTTATTTATTTTTTGTCTATTAGATTGTAAGCTCTTTGAGCAGGGACTGTCTTTCTTCTATGTTTGTGCAGCGCTGCGTATGCCTTGTAGCGCTAAAGAAATGCTAAATAGTAGTAGTAGTAGTAGACTTAATAAACTTAACAATGTGCCTTCTGGAAAAGCATCACAGCGGTTTACATAGTAGATATAAAAAATATCAATACAAATCTTAGCATAACTGTATAGTACATGAGAACAGTATCTTAAAATTCATAGATCCAACGCTTTCCATAAATGTTTGCAAAGAGCAACATTTTCAATTTTATCCTATACAACAAATAGTTGTTTTCCTCCCTCAGTCCAAATGATCACATTTGAGGGGTGTCTTGGGGGGGGGATGTGGAATGAATAGCCACAGTAATGCTTTTCTTTCATTCTTATATAGTAAAAGACCTTCATAAACCAGACCTGTAACCAATTAGTCAGATTAGTCAGATTTCCTGTGCTTGAATTTTGTTGGGCTTTTTAAATCTTATCACTTCTTGCCTGTTCCAGGTATGTATTTGTATTTATTGTGATGATTTTGAAAAGTATCCTTTTAAAAATCATGTTTGTTATTTATTTTTATGAAATGATTAATGGTGTGGAGGTGTAGATCCATAAGGGGCCTGTTTATAACCACATTTTTGTTCTGGTTTATTGAAACTATTGTGGGCTCAGTATTCAAAGGTACTTATATGTTTAGCAGCAGTCATTAAACATGTTAGTCCCTTCTCCATGGATTTTCAGTGCCACTATCCCCCTAATTCTATAAAAGTTGCCAAAAATTGCATGCGCAAATTTGGGTGCATGCCTACTTTGTGAACATAATTTAATTGAATAGAGCTAATTAGCACCAATAATTGGCTTTTTCACATGCAATTATTGGCACTAATTAGATTTAATTAGCAATTATGCATGTAAATTTATGTGTGGGATCAGCACCTAAAATTTATGCTCGATTTGAAAAAGGGGGCCCGGAAATGGGAGGGTCATGGGCATAATGGGGGCGTTCCTAAGATTACAGCACATTGTTATAGAATGTTATACGTGCCTAATTTAGGTGAGTACATTTGTACCACAATACATTTGTTGCAAATGGCTGCAACTAAAGTTAGGGACGATTCCCAGGCATAACGATATTTTATAAACTGCACCTAACTTTAAGCACAGCTTATGGAATAGCGCTTTTTTTTGGTGCCATGTATAGAATCTAGCCCCATGGGTGCCATGTATAGAATCTAGCCCCATATGGCTAATGATGTCAAAAATTCCTTTAAACATCTTACCATCATGGAGGCAATTCTAAAAGTGGGCACCTCTATTTAGGTGCCTCAAGCTGTGTACTAGCAGCCTTTTCTATAGGGATTCTGCTCACCCATGTTCCATTATAGAATTCTAGTGTTGCCCAGTGTTGGAGTTCCTAAGATTTAGAGCTGGCATAAGCGTGGATGCCTAAATGCGGAAAGAATGTAAATATTTTGTATGCTATGTACGTAAGTAGAGCTGCTTCCGTGTCCCACGCATATGTATGCCTCCTTTGCAAACACACTGGTATTTGCAAAATAGAACTTAAGTACCTAGATTATAGAATTGCTTTTTAAATGGATATTCAAATTGATATTTAAATGGATATTTAAATTGCTCTTCCCTGGACTAGCAGAAAGACACCTTAAGGATATTTTATAAGGAATCAATTTCAATTTGTCTGCCACTTGTCTCTTAGATATTTCAATTTGTATTTATACCGCTCCTTGTACTCAGTTGAATGGGTTTCTGTTTGCAAAATTAAATACATAATGACTCTTGGGCTGGACACAACCCACAAAGCTCATTTTTCTTGCACATTGTACTTTTCCTACCTACAGATTAATCTAGCTCTCTGAGGAAGTTCTTTATTTCTTGATACCTGGCAGTGATGATAGGTGGCAAAGTCAATGAGGCCAAAGAAGACCATAGTAGTACAGGATGGTGACAAATGTAGCAAGCTCCAAGGGGAATCCCCCTACCCTATTGAGCAAATTCTATGGGGAAACAAAGCCTTGACCTCCCCCTCCAACTGGTTCTTTTGGTGATTTGAAATGTCTTATGTGGTCCTTCTCTTGAACAGTTTTGGGACTCTAGAACAGCACTAGGACAGCAGAAGACAACTTGGCAACCCTTACACCTTACTCTGACCAAACACAAAAAAAAGAAAATTGAGCTAACATTTGAAAGTGAGAGCAAATTGATTAAAAAAAATTATTACATAGAAAATTGTTGAGGAACAGGTGTATGTTGGGAGGAGAGGTAAATGTTTTTATGCTAGTTTTCAGTGAATGCTGTTTTAACTTTTATAAAGCATAGCATACAAGAAGTGGAAGTAAACAAGCAACTTTCAGGGTCATACCCCAAAGAAAATGCATAATTTTAAATTCCAGTATCTTTTTGAACTGTTCAGTTTCTTCATTCTCAGGAGTGTCCGAAACTAGAATTGCACCCTTGGGATATGCTAATTCTCCTCCTCATTTAGCTGCCAGCTCAAACATAATCAGGCCTGAGATGTGGGGCTTTGAACCTTCATTTGGAACATGTTGTATCCATGCCCAATTTACTTTAATTCAATCAGTGCAGCGATGTTCCTCGGCCAAAGGCACCAGCAGCCTGATTCCTTCTGGGTGGTTACTTTCATGGGCTTAAAATCTGACTACTAGGTTTCATGAGTATCCCCTCACTTCTTATCAACCCAGGAAGTGGAACAGCTGGAAAACAAACCCATGTCCCATGTAGATCAGTGGCACACAACTAGATAGGCCCTACAGTTTCCTAAAATCTAGAAATTCTACAGGAATGAGATCTCATTTTTTAAATGAGATACTACCAGAGTGCCTTAAAAAATAAAACATTCTTAAAAAAAAGTCTGTCTTGGAGAACTGAAATTCTCCTAGGTGCCCTTTTACCAAACTGTGGTAAAAACTGGCCTTAGCACATCCTTACACGGGTCATTCCCACACGCTAAGGACATTTTTTACTGCTGGGGTAAAATGGCCGATTTTTGCATTTTCCCTATTAATGGCCATGCACTAATTTTCCCATTAGCACAGAATGCTGTGGGTTGTACACAGATAAAATCCTTTTGGGGTGTTATTTGGGGAATCTGACACTCAGTATAAATTATAAAATAATGGGTCTCCAGCAATACCAGCCTTAGTAATTGAAGTGTCAGAAGCAAATGTGTTCCCTCTTATCCTAGAACCAAACTCACTACGCCCTAAATAGTAGTAACTCCACAACCAAGTATTATAAAATAGAGTGCTTATTTATTTACAATCATATTAAAGAGACCTAATTTTATAGATGTGGGGATTATTCCATGTATACTATAATTATATCCCAAACATCTGCTCTTTTATAATTTATAAGTCTAAAGTCATATATTCAGTCTATTTTCAAGAATGCATCAAGACAGATTTTTTTTATGGGGATCATCAGAATCTTCACCAGCATATCCCTTGTGGGCATAGCGTCCCATATATTTAGGGCGCTGTGTAACTCTTCATAGATCTACCCAATTTTTTTCTTTTTTTTCTTTTCTTTCTTTTATATACAGATAATAATCTTCATTCAGCATTCTAAAAAGGTCTTGAGTTTATAACCTTTACATACAAGTAACAAAGTACTTATCTTTTCGGCAGCAATTTTTGCAAACGAGTCAAACCTCTGCCAACATGGCCAGGTTTCGAAGTTCTTCGTCAGGGTAGAGGTTTGCAATTCATCGTCTGCTCTTGCAACTGCAACAAAAATGACGGCCATTTTTGTTGCAATTGCAAGAGCAGATGATGAATTTTATATCTCTTTGCTATATAGGAAAACATATACTGCAGTGTACAGTGCTTCATAGTGTGGCTTTTACTCCTACACACTCACTTTCCACCCTCAGACCCACCCCAGTACTAAAAAATAAATTTTATTTTTAAGCTTGTGGGTAGTATGCGCACATCCAGAATTACTGTGGGACACCTCAGTGTGCCCCACGGTAAGCTACTTTGTGATATGGTAAGCACTTATTAGTGCTTACCACAGCTTAGTTAAAAGGCCCCTAGTATTAAAAAGGCAAAGGGTAGATGATGGTGGTGGGGAGCACCTTATAGAAGGTAATTAAAAATGAAAAAAAAAGAGCTCCACTGTTTTCAGCTTTTCACCTTGCTTGTAGTTTGTTGACAAGGACAAGAGTGGGAAATTGCTTCCTATTCCCTTAGGACTGATCCTGCCTACATGTAATCTCCAGTGAAACATAGAAAGAACCCTTTAAAAAAAAGAATACTGAGAACCTGGGGAACTGGGTTCGATTCCCACTGCAGCTCCTTGTGACTTGGGGCAAGTCACTTAACTCTCCATTGCCTCAGATACAAAATAAGTACCTGTATGTAATATGTAAACTGCTTTGATTGTAACCAAAGGAAGGTGGTATATCAAGTCCTGATCCCTTTCCCTTTCACTCCTTGACTACTCTGAGTATTTAACAGCAAAGGAGGTTATTTTGGAAGAGACATCAAAGGGAACTGTTTCCTGATTCTATAGTTCTTGCTCTAGATGATGAGTGAAGTGGGTCAACGAGAGAGTTCTTAGCACTGTTTAAGAGGATATCTGCTTCTGCTTCTGGAAGATGTCAGGAATTAATCTCTTGCCAGGTCCCGCTGAAGTGAAGCACTGAATGAATATGAATATAAAATTTGAAAACATATGATCATTTATGCAGCTTTAACAACCCATAATTTTATTTTCTCTTAAGTTTTACTTTGACTAGGAAAGTTGAAATGTAATAGGATATGAGTACACAGCAGTAGCATCTCCTTGAAGAGCAAGCTACAGAGTGAAATTGGCAGCACTTTATGAGAACTGGGTAAATATATTGTATTCTGTGTTTTGTAGGAAGCTAATCTGGAGCAAGTCCACATTGCTGTCAAGGCCAGGTGCTCACCAAATGACTTAGATTCATTGGCTGCCCGGTTGATTGATGACATCATCACTGGCTGCAGGTATTCTGCCAAATTCAACTGTGAGCCTTTTCATGCATTTATTACAAGAACATTTATTTGTCTTGGAAGGAGTATTTAGTTGAAAAATGTGGGTCATTTTGTAATGTTTACTTCAAAGGTTGCTCAGCCAAAGCGCGAAGTTGAAAAGGTGACATTTGAAGCAGACCATAAATTTCCACCCTGTATGCAGGAGCAGTGCCACTGTGCACCTAAAAGAGATGCATTGTTTTAGAGAGTTAAGCTGTGCAATAGATCTGTTTTCTGATGAAATCTAATTTAAGGCATAAGAGAATGAAGTTGCCTTGCATTCCCTTTTTCTGACATGGTGGCTGGAACACTCTTCCTGTGCTACTTTGGCTCTTCCCTCGAGGAAACCCAAGTTTATTATGGTTTTGCTTTATATTGCAAGTACCCAGTACTTTGAGAAATCACAAAAATCTGTTTTTCTCATTAACCATCTTTCTTAGGACTTTATTTATATTCATTTGAACTATGGAAAAAACTAACCAGGAAACAAATTAGAATACGATATGGGCCTTTATTAATTTTCAGCAGTTATTGTGAAGTTTCCTGCACTATATTGATGAAATATTGACTTTTATTGTGCATGATGAAACAAATGCCTCTCATATTATGCAATATTAGGAGCATTCCCTTTTTCTTCCCTTGTTTTTTTCTACCTGAGGGAAAAGTACTAGAGTGACTGTTGTGGCTGAGTGGATGCTTATTGAGCTAACTCAATTTCCACTGTTTGTGGAAACTAAAAGACTGGGCATCCAAATGGCACATGAAATTTAATGTAGACACATGCAAAGTGATTCATATTGGGAAGAATAATCCAAATAATAGTTATTTGATGCTAGGGTCCACTTTAGGAGTCAGCACTCAAGAAAAAGACCTAGGTATCATGGTAGACAATACACTGAAATCTTCTGCCCATTGTGTGGCAGCAGTGGCCAAGAAAGCAAATAGGATGCTAGGAATTATTAGGAGAGGGATGCAAAATAAGACCAAAAAATATTATAATGCCTCTGTATCAATCCATGGTGCAACTTTACCTTGAGTATTGTGTCCAATTCTGGTCGCCATATCTAAAAAAAGATTTAACAGAATTAGAAAACGTTCAAAGAAGAACAACCAAAATGATAGGTGGATGGAACTGCTCTCAAATGAGGAAAGGCTAAAGAGGTTAGGGCTCTTCAGCTTGGAAAAGAGAAGGCTGATGGGGGGATATGTTTGAGGTCTACAAAATCCTGAGTGGTGTGGAATGGGTGGAGGTGAATCAATTTTTCACTCATTCAAAAAGCATAAAGGCCAGCGGACACTCAATGAAATTGCATGGAAATACGAAATATTTTTTCATTCAAAGAGTAGTTAAGCTCTGGAACTTGTTGCCGGAGGATGTGGTAATGGTGGTTAGCGTACCTGGGTTTAAAAAAGGTTTGGACAAGTTCCTGTGGAAAAAGTCCATAGTCTGATATTGAGATGGACATGGGGGAAGCCACTGCTTGCCCTGGGATTGCTAGCATGGAACGTTGCTACTAACTGGGTTTCTGCCAGGTACTTGTGACCTGGAAGCACTGATGGAAGCAGGATACTGGGTTAGATGGACCATTGGTCTGACCCAGTACGGCTATTCTTATGTTCTTATGTTGTGAACCAGTCAGCTAAAGAAACAGGGCTCATGGTAAAGAACTGAACTCAGGTCTCCTGCTTGGCAGCTGAAAGCATTGAGTCTGACTCTATAAATCACTTAGGCCTAAATAAATGCAAGGAGGTCTATATTCAGCTGGTGGCTGCTGCTTAATGATAAGTTGATGATTTATCTTTATGCTGGATTTTCAGCTAACCTGTTTGTTTCAGTAGGACTGTCATATATGCAGTCCTAATCTTAAATGGATGTTATCAATTTAAGTTTGGACAGAAATATGTATGGTTCTACTTGAATAAAGTTAACCAGATTTCATTGAATATCAGTACTATTCACATAACATTTGGCTCTGCCCATGAACACCTTCTAGCCTCACTCCTAATAAATGCATAGCTTTGGGCTAGATATTACAATGGAGAGCCAAAATTGTACATTGACTGGCACTGAATTCTGGAAAAAAAAGAATTCATTTAGTTAACTTCAAAGTATTGTTTTGAATATCAATCTTGGTGAGCATTGATGTATTCAATGCACTTTGGGAAAACTTGACAAAAATATTTGAATAAAATTTCCACTTAACTAGAATTCGTTATGTTTTTTTTCAAACTTGATATACCATTGATTCAAAACAGGCCAAAGCGGTTTACATGAAAAAAAAGAAAAGAACTTCAATAAAAATAGGACAGCACAGCCACAAACAAGACAGTTTAGTACGTCACATGCAGTCATTCATTAAAACAAACCATCAAACAGACCAATGCCACCCAGGCCAACCTGCTCAGCCAATGCCCCCAAAAGCTGCCTGTAAAAAATAAATCTTTAAAAGAGACTGGAACTTTCAGTAAGAGAGTTCAACATGAACCCAAGATGACAGCCTATTCCTGAGCATCAGAATTAGCCAGAAAAACACAGTTAGGAGATGATGCTAATCGAGCACATTTACCAGTGGCACCACCAGCTTGTGCCCATCAAGAGAGCTCAGTGTTTTTTTCCAGGAATATAGGGAACAATCAAAGCAGACAGATAAGGAGGCTTACACTCATAAGGTGCTCTATGGGCCAAAGTAAGCAGCTTAAATTCTATGTGATAGCTAACAGGCAACCGATTATGGTGCACAAAACAAAGGTGTCACTTGATCAAAACATCTGGCCCTACATAAGAGGTGAATAGCTGTATTCTGCAATGTTTGCAACTGTTTTAAGTTGGACTTACAAATCCCAGCATACACAACATTCCCATAAACAAGGAGAGAGAAGAGCAAGGCATGGAGTAAAGTGTGCAAGGAGGCCTCATCAAAATTTGCCTTAAGTGCATGAAGACATCGCAGGACCAAGAACCCCCTCTGCAGGAGAGAAGACATTCGTTCAGTAACAGGCAATCGATGCCTAAATACTTAATGATGTCTAAATATTTAAACTAATCTAGGATCCTTCACGTGATAATTCCAATTGAATAATAACAACATCTTAGCGTGCAATGACTTTCAGTTTAACAGGACAGCAGAACAAGGGTGTAAAACAACACCCCTATCAGTTACCGGTGACAAATTATGCTGCAAATTTAAATGATTTGGTCCATGCAAAGGGATACTGCGAGATGACAAATGTCAATCTCACATAAGAACATAAGCGTTGTCGTACTGGGACAGACCGAAGGTCCATCAAGCCCCGTATCCTGTTTCCATCAGTGGCCAATCCAGGTCACAAGTACCTGGCAAGATCCCAGAACAGTAAAACAAATTTTATGCTGCTTATCCTAGAATATGCAGTGGATTTTCCCAAGTCCATCTTAATAATTGCTTATGGACTTTTCTTTTAGGAAATTATCCAAACCTTTTTAAAACCCTGCAAAGCTAACTATTTTTACCACATTCTCTGGCAACAAGTTCCAGAGTTTAATTACTCATTGAGTGAAGAAATATTTTCTCTGATTTGTTTACAATTTTCTACTTTGTAGCTTCTTTGCATGCCCCCTAGTCCTACTATTTTTGGAGAAAGTAAACAAGTGATTCACGTTTACCTTTTCTACTCCACTCAGTATTTTATATACCTCTATCATATCTCCCCTCAGCCGTCTCTTTCTTCTTCAAGCTGAAGAGCCCTAGCCACTTTAGCCTTTCTTCATAGGGAAGTCGTCCTGTCCCCTTTTTCATTTTCATTACCCTTCTCTGTATTTTTCTAATTCTACTATATCTTTTTTTGAGGTGCAATGACCAGAACTGCACACAGTATTTGAGGTGCAGTTGCACCATGAAGCAATACTACTACTACTACTACTACTACAAAGGCATTATAACATTCTCAGTTTTGTTTTCCATTCCTTTCCTAATAATTGCTAACATTCAATTTGCTTTCTTAGCTGCTGCTCCACATTGAGGTTTCAATGTATCATCAACAATGACAACTAGATCCTTTTCCTGGGCGGTGACTCCTAATGTGAAACCTTGCATCGTGTAGCTATGGTTTGGGTTCCTTTTTCCCACATGCATCACTTTACACTTGCTCACATTAAAAGTCATCTGCCATTTGGATGCCCAGTCTCCTAGTCTCCCAGTCTCGTAAGGTCCTCTTACATATTTTCATAATCTCTTGTAAATTAACAACTTTGAATAACTTTGTATCATCAGCAAATTTAATTATCTCATTAGTTATTCCCATCTCTACATCATTTATAAATATGTTAAAAAGAAGCAGTCCCAGCAAAGACCCATGGGGAACCCCACTTTCTTCCTATCTCCATTGAGAATACTGACCATTTAACCTTACTCTTTGTTTTCCATCTTTTAACCAGTTTTTAATGCACACTAGGACATTGCCTCCTATCCCATAACTTTCTAATTTCCTTTGGAGTCTTTCATGAAGTACTTTGTCAAATGCCTTTTGAAAATCCAGATACACAATATAAACCGGCTCACCTTTATTCACATGCTTATTCACCCCTTCAAAAAATGTAGATTGGTGAGGCAAGATTTTCCTTCACTAAATCCATGTTGGCTTTGTCTCATTAATCCATTCTTATGTATGTGCTGTGTAATTTTGTTCTTTATAATAGTCTCTACCATTTTGCCCAGCACCGACATCAGGCTCACTGGTCTATAATTTCCCAGATCACTTCTGGAACCCTTTTAAAAAATTGGCGTTACATTGGCCACCCTCCAATCTTCCGGTACCATGCTTGATTTTAAAGATAAATTACACACAGGGATAGCCAAGGGGTTAGAATCCATAGGAAAAACCAAACCAACCACAGGGATAGTGGAAACAGAGAGCACAACTAGCAGAAAGAAGCAACAATAGAAACTCCCCAGCCGAAAGGACATCCACAACAAGGTCATCACAACTCTGATATTAAGCTCGCCCAGGAGCTCATCTCAAATAGCACAATCTGCTACTTGACATGGTCCTTGGGCACATACCCATGGTGTGGCTTCACAGTGCAAATGTCGCTAGACATCTTGCAAAATTAGTAAAAGCAGTGGAAGTCCACTTATGTAGGTGGTCATGAGACCAGTTTTGGGTAGTGGAGAATTCTGCATAGCAATACTATTTCAGTCCAGCAAGTAAAGGACAAGTGGCTGCAGCCTGAAAGACAGAAAACAGTAACAAAGGTAAAGCTAACAATGTCAAGAAAATACCTCTAGACAGCATGTAAAAATAGCAAAAGCAAAGGAAGTCTGTTTGCTTAGGCAGCCATGTGACCGCATTCGAATAGTGGAGAATTCTGGACATCAACACTAATGTGGACTAGCAAGTAAATTACAGATGGCAGCAGCCTGAAAGACAGAAAACAGTAACAAAGGTAAAGCTAATGGTGTCTTTGTAACAGTTTAATAAAAGTGTAGCTTAATTTATTTTTTTTAAATGCAAGAAGTATGCCGATGGTGCGGCCGCACAGGGCACAAGGGAAGTGGAGGGCAGCGTCAGCAGTGTTGGGGGCATGTCACACAGGCACACGCTGGACTTGCTATGCTCCTGGATGTTCCACAAACGGTATTTAAGAGTGATGATACAGAGGAACTTAAATAAATCTTGGTGAACTTGGATGATGTAGTAAGCCAAATCGACCAGTTAAAGAGCAACAAATCATCTGGACTGGATGGTATACACCCCTGGGTACTGAAAAGACTTAAAAATGAAACTGCAGATCTATTATTGGTAATCCATAATCTGTCCTCGGTACCTGAAGATTGGAAGGTGACCAACGTAATGCCAGTCTTTAAAAAGGGGTTCAAGGTTGTTTGTGAAACCACAGACTATAATGTCTCATGCCAGTGCCAGGCAAAATTTTGCACCCTATAGTAAAGAACAAAATTACTGAACACATACAGTAGATAAACATGGTTTTATGGGACAGAGTCAACATTGATTGAGCCAAGGGAAGTCTTGCCTCACCAATTTGCTACAGTTTTTTCCTCAGTTGTGACTACTAATGTGGAGCCTAGCTTCATGTAGCTAAAAATTGGGCTATTCTTTCCATTGTGTATCACTTTGCACTTGTCCACATTAAATATTATCTGCCATTGAACGCCCAGTCTTTTTGCCTGCCAAGGTCCTTATGCAATTTTTTGCAGTCTGCACATGATTTAACAACTTTGAATAGTTTTGTCTCATCTGCAACTTTGATCACCTCACCCATCATTCTCATTTTCAGACCATTTATAAATATGTTAAAAAGCATTGGTCCCCAGTACAGATCATTGCAAGACTCCAGTATTCACCTTCCTTCATTTAGAGAACTGGCTTTTTAACCTTAGTCTCTGTTTTCATATCTTTTAACCAGTTCCCAATCCACAGCAGAACCTTACCTCTTATCCCATGGCTTTTTGATTTTCTCAGGAGTCTATCATGAGGGACTTTGTCAAAAGCTTTCTGAAAAACTAGATACGCTACATCAATGGGCTTATCTGTATATTGCCTCCTTCAAAACAATGTAGTAAATTGGTGAAGCAAGACTTCCCTTGGCTGAATCCGTGTTGACTCTGTAATGTAAAAACATGTTTGTCTATGTATTCAGTAATTTTGTTCTTTATAACAGTTTCTACCATTTTGTCCAGCACATAGACAGGAAAATATCACTTTCTTTATACTTCTATTCAGACTGCTGTTAATTGTGAGGAATAGGATATGTTTCAGATGTGCCAGTTAATCATTTCCCTTTGTCTTGCTCAGGGGTGGGTAACCATGGTCCTTATGAGCCACAACCCAGTTGGGTTTTCAAGATTTCCACAATGAATATGCATGAGATGTATTCGCATACAATGGAAACAGTATGTTCAAATCAATCTTATGCATATTCACTGTGGAAATCTTGAAAACCCATCTGGCTTGTGGCCTTCAAGGGCCATGGTTGTCCACCTCTGCTTTAGCTGGTCTTCTCAGACCATCGCTGACAGATGCTAGAGCCATCCACAATATTGCCTCTTTAAAGGTGATGAGAAATGATAATTTATTTTCTAAATGTAATAAGCTTTTTCTCTGTCTATATGTATGCTGGGATTTTTCCCACTGATTCTTATAGAACAGGGGCATATAAATGTATCTGAGTATGTTAACTATGCAGTGTGGTAAGATATTTTGGGCTTTTTGCCCTTGGTTCTTACTGACTTTATGGCCGAAGCAATGGAGAACTGATGTCATCTGAATTAACTCTTCCTGGCTGAAAAGGGGTGACAAGTCTCTTGCATAGAGATGGTTAATGCGTTCCATGGCTTGGAGCCAAGCAGGCCACAAATGCTCTAGTTCACACTTGTTATTACTTATTTGCTGTTCTGCCTCCTGTGCAGTCTCTGGTCCAGCTTTGAATAGTCTCCTTTACAGCTTCAATTTTGTTGAGCTGAGACTTCAAAACATTAAGAAATGGATGACCTAAATGCTCAATAGTCACAGCTTTGTTTCAACTGTTCTTTTTGCTTTACCTCACCTCTATTTTCCTTGTTTTCTCATTTTAAACAGCCAGCTTTTGCCAGATGTTCGAAAGATACCTAGTGCAACCCCCTTAGACAACTATATTTACAGATTTCGTAAGACAAATCTAAATCAGATTGTGCAAGCCGCAATGAAGCTGAAACATGAGGATTCTGACCTTCAGATGGTCTTGGACCAGGCAGAAGATTGGCTTCTGCGACTAAAAGCTATTGTAGAGGAGGTAATGAATAGTTGATTATTTTTATTTTTACTTTTATTTGTCGCTACATGATATAGTGTCACCATCTGCTTATATGACATTAATGACTTTTCTGGTAAACCTTATAATCTGCCAGGCCAGAATATAAATGAGTGACATTTAGTGTATTATGGACTGATCAATAGAACTTTCTAACATGCACCCAGAATCCTCTCTGCATTTGTCAGAGATGACCTTCACTAAAATTTGCTTTCCCAGCCCCAATTGAACTAGGGAGCTAAAGAGCCAACTCAGGGATTCAACCTGGGTTCTTCTGCATAATAGCGAACTGTGCTGCTACTAGTTTAACAAGGTCACCTATACAATTTGGAGAAATGCAGTGGTAATAATGGTTGTTGCTTGAACTTCAAATCAGCAGCACTAGCAAAGCTGGCTTTTGAAAGTTATGGCAGTTTTTTAATCTTTGTCCACTTTGAATCAAAGTTAATTAAGGGTGTTGCTGTTTTGACCTGCATCATATCTGCAGTACATGTAGATATGATATGATATATACAGTATGGTATAAGAAAAAAAGAGTCCAGCATGTTACTGCTGGAAAGAGATCCAGTAACAATTATTCATAGAGAAGATACTAGAGACAAAACCTAACTTTTGGAGATAAAAAAAAGAGAAATATCTCAAGTTTTTATCATGGGTTCCAGGATGTCAATTTTTTTAAAGAGAGAGGTTTTTTTAAAAAAAATAATTTGCACTAGCTGTTCCAAAACTTAAGTATTCTTTGTTGACAAGCAGGATTGAAGCAGGCATACAAGTACATGATGTCATTAAATGGTGCTGGGACAGAATGGCTCTCCCAGATCTCTGAACTAAATCTCTCAGCAAGTGCAGTCCTCCTTGCATGTAGTGGTCTTCTCAGTCTTCTTGGTTATATATTTTCCCTTTTCTGCTGAATGAACACAAAACTCTTCCAAGAGTTTAGTCTTACATTTTTTTCATAATTGTTTTCTTTATTTTTATTTTATTTTCAATTTTCTAAAAAAAAAAAAATATATATATTTTCCATTTTTGTTCTTGTGATAACTGTAAGCCAAAGCACAAGTAAAGCCAGGCATCTGACCCTGCCCAATCTGTGAAAAAAAGATAACAAACATGATGTTGCATCTGAGTGGGTTCAGAACTTAAGCAAGAAGTACCTTTTCCAGAAATGGGAAGCCGGTAGAACTAGAGGACATGAATTGAGGTTGAAGGGGGGCAGACTCAGGAGTAATGTCAGGAAATATTTTTTCACGGAAAGGGTGGGGAATACATGGAATGCCCTCCTGTGGGAGGTGGTGGAGATGAAAACGGTAATGGAATTCAAACATGTTTGGGATAAACACAAAGGAATCCTGTTTAGAAGGAATGGATCCACAGAATCTTAGTGGAGATTGGGTGACAACACCGGTAATTGGGAAGCAAAACCAGTGCTGGGCAGACTTCTGCAGTCTACGCCCTGATCGTGACTGAATAGATATGGATGGGCTGGAGTGTAAATTTTAAGGGGCTTCAATGTTAGCTTCAGAACTTTTAGTACAAGAACAGTGCCAGGCAGACTTCTGTGATCTGTGCCCTAGAATGGCAAGGGCAAATCAAACTCGGGCATACATATAAAGTATCACATACCATGTAAAATGAGTTTATCTTGTCGGACAGACTGGATGGACCATACAGGTCTTTATCTGTCGTCATTTACTGTGTTACTATGTTATTATGCAAGAATGCTAGCACTATAGATATATGTCTCTGCGAGCCCAAAGAGACAAGTGTAATCAACTCTTGACCCTCTACAAAGCAGAAATGAGGCTTTTACTTATGCAGAAAGCAGAATATACTTTTTGGTGCACAGATTGGCTGACTCAGAGGGGCATAATCGAATGCGAACGCCTATCTCCATGAGCGTCTAAGTCCGAAAATGGGTATGTGAAGAGGCGGGATAGACCGTAATTTGGAAAAAATGGACATTTTTCAGCTGGGCATTTGTTTTTTTTTGCGATAATGGAAACTAAAAATGCCCAGCTCAAAAACATCCTAATCCGAGCCATTTGGTCGTGGGAGGGGCCACGATTCATAGTACACTCGCCCCCCCTGATATGCCAGGACACCAACTGGTCACCCTAGAGGTCAGTGCGGTGGACTTCAGACAACGCTCCCACATGCATAGCTCCCTTACCACAGGTGCTGAGCCCCCAACCCCCCTCCCCCAAAACCCACTACCCACAAATGTACAACACTACCATAGCTCTTAGGGATGAAGGGGGCACCTACATGTGGGTACAGTGGGTTTTGCAGGCCTCCCATTTACCAGCACAAGTGTTACAGGTAAGGGGGGGATGGGCCTGGGTCCGCCTGGCTGAAGTGCACTGCGGTACCCACTAAAAGTGCTCAAGGGACCTGCATACATGCAGGCCTCTAGGACTGGTTGCTGCTATATAACATTTGCACAGCAGTTGACACCTGAAGACTAATCTCCCCGAAAACATCCTTTATTGGAATAAGCACGCTTACTCACAGTTAACTGCAGATCAGAGGTTGTGCCCCACTGGCAACGAGTCTCCCTAGTACTGAGATGAGCAGTAGGTCAGAGCTGGCAGAATGCTGTACAATGCCCTCTTTCAGCCACATTCAAGGGAAGAACTAAGTTCTGTAACGTGGCTAACACGTGAAAGAGATCTAAAACTGGCTTACAAAAATGCTCACTACCTCATGGACTACCGGAAACAAAACAGGGCACACTCTGACCCAGTAAGCAGGGGGAAAAGCACCATGGGAGTAGAGCCTACCAATTACCAACATTGTGAGCATTTGCCACAAGCTAGTGGAATCACGGAGCCCAATACCCTACACCCACCACAATGCATTGCTAATGTGACTCTGCAGTGCGCATAAAAGAAAAGGTGTCACACTCACCCGAGAGCCACATCAGAACCAGGGAAAGGCTGTCACAGGATAGAACACATTCTGCTGTCATAGAGGTGGGTACGGCATTTGAGGCTGGCATAGAGGCTGGAAAAAAAGTTTGTAAAGTGGGTTTTTTTTGGTGGGAGGGGGTTAGTGACCACTGGGGGAGTCCGGGGAGGTCATCCCCGATTCCCTCCAGTGGTCATCTGGTCAGTTGGGGCACTTTTTTGAGACCTGTTCGTGAAAAAAAAGGGTCCAAAAAAAGTGACCCAAAATCGCGGTAAAAACACCTTTTTTTCGATTATCAGCTAAAGATGCCCATCTCTCCTCGGCTGATAACCACGCCCCAGTTCCGCCTTCACCACGCCTCCAACACGTCCCCATCAACTTTACCCATTTCCGTGACGGATTGCAGTTGGAAACGCCCAAAATCGGCTTTCGATTATACCGATTTGGGCGCCCACAGGAGAAAGACGCCCATCTCCCGATTTGGGTCGCAGTATAGGCATTTTTCTCTTTCGATTATAAGCTGGTCAGTGTACTCTAACAGGACCTGTTCTGCTGATCTTGCCTCTGTTCCTTCATTCAGTGGCTTCAAGAACAGGGCTGTTGAGTCAGAGTCGGAGTCGTGGAGTTGGAATCGGTGAAAAAGTATTGACTCTGATTCATGCTTTAAAATAAAAACTTACAACATTATAATATATGGTAAATTTATCATTTTATATTTATATATATATTTTTTGTTCAGGTTCTTTGTTTAGATGTCAAATAAATATATTTTGTGGTCTGTTAGTTCTAATTTTGTACATAAAGACATATTCTATGTTTCTGTAATTAATCAAATTTCTCTTAGATTTACTATATATAATAGTAGTCAGTGTTAGGGTCAGAGAGTAGAAAAATAGAGAAGTTGGAGTAGAAGGTTTGCTGTACCGACATCACAGCCCTGTTCAATAGTCCAGACATGAAGGCTCAGTACACACATCCTCTACTTCGGTGTAAGCCTTGGATAAAACATCTCAATTTAAAATGCAGCTGTCTTTGGTACAGTCACATAGGTCTAAGCCAGGCTTGTTCAAGTTCAGTCCTTAAAGCCTGCAAACAGACCAGGTTTTCAGGATATCCCTAATGAATATGCATTCAAATATAAATAACTATAGAACTTTTTAACTAAATACCAAAATTCTTTATTATTATACCATAATACAATTAAATATTCTAAATTCACATCCCATGCATTTTAAGTACTCTTCTATAAAATCACTTTTCATTCCAAACCTTTACCTCTTTACTACCAGAGAAAGACTTTAGCTGAGAAAAAATACCAGTGTTCACACCAAATGTATAATGTTCACATAATTATTGCTGGTTCATAAGAGTCTTTGTTTTTTCTAACTCTTAGTAAAACACTTAGCTTTAAATCTTGCTGCCTTCATCAGTGAGTACTATAAAAAGCTGCTGTAAACTGCTATGGTGTCCAGATTGTATTACTCAGCCAAGACGACTATCACCATAAAAATTCTTTCACAAACTGTACTCCACATCAGCTTCTCAAGAAAGCAATCTTTGAGCTACTCTTTAAGACCAAAGTTTTTTCAGCTCAAAACCCAACATGGTCCATGTTTCGCTAAAAAAAGCATCATCAGGGGTTGAGACTACAAAATAATAAAACAAAAAGACCCACAATGCAGTCAACATGAAACTTTCTTACATTTGTTAAACTACATTGTGCTTTACCTTACAGAACTTCTTGAAAATATCTTAGGGATGCTAGGTAATCAGAGTGTAACCAGGTACCTCTCATGTGCAGCCAAGGATAGAACAATCTCCTCCAGCCACAGGCTCCCGGTACAGTGAAGAAACAGATGTCCACCAGTAACTTCAATCTTAAGGACTTTTATTCCATTCAGGTTTCTAGTACACAGTTCCAACAGCAGCATAGCACATACCAGGATTCAATACAGGCTTACAGGCTCCAGTCTGGGCTCTTTATCCAGTGCACCATAAACAGTAATTCAGTTCCCAAGACAAACAGTTCTTAAAGTTCATCATCACAGTTCAGTCACCAAGCAGCATTTGCTACCTTCTATCCCCTTTACCTTCAGGAGAGTTCAATATTTTAGGGACTCCTTCTACCCAAGGGTTTCCCCCTGCATCAGCTTCACAGTGAATTCAATACTTTTGGGACTTCCTCTCTCACCCAAGGAATCTCAGCCTGCTTCAGTACTTTAGGGACCTCCCTGCCCAAGGATTCTCAGCCTGTAACTGCCAGTACTTTAGGGACCCCCTTGCCCAAGGGTTTTCAGCCTGCAACTCCTTCTCTCCTTCTGCTTCTCTCTCCTGAACTGAACTCCACTCCTGGGATTCCTTCCCACCTGCCTAATCAATCCCTGGCTTCAGCTACCACCACGAATCATTCTCGTTCCATTAGCTTCCTCACACCCAAACCAGCTGAGTTAAGCATTAGACTAATGACTGGTATTGTTGAAGAATCTTCTGGAACAGCTGCGGTGCACGGTACTACTACTCCCTTATCTACATCTGTTCAAATTTCCTTTGATTCACTTGAGGAGGGTACTACTTTAACTGATAAAGGGGGTTCACTTCAGGATATATGGCACATGTTAAAGAGAACCGAACATTTGGTACAAGGGACTATTCCTTCACTCTGCAAATTCTCTCAAGAGAGTATATCTAAGTTACAAGAGTTGGATCAGAGAATTGTGAAAGTGGAAACGGCTTTTCCAAAGATTGATCAACAATTGACTACTTTGTAATCTACATCTGTTTCTGCTGTTAAAAATAGCAGTCTGATCCGTTCACATCTGGAACCTATTGAGAATAAATTACAGATTTAAAATCTTAGGATACTTAATTTACCAGTGACTCAGTACCTGGCTCTGTTGGAGCTCCTAAAAATGTACTTGAGGAATGTTCTACAATACCCTCATGCAGAGATTTTAACTGTTGAAAGTGCATACTACATTCAGAGGAGTTCTGTCCAGGTTAGAGAGGAAGGTGCAATGGATCAGGTTGTTTCTTTCTGGTAGATAGTTTAGATTTGTCTCAACGCCACCTGAAATTAAACATGACCAAAACCGAGCTTCTCATTTTTCCCCCCAAACCCACCTCCCCACTCCCCCCGTTTTCTATTTCTGTTGATGGCTCTCTCATTCTCCCTGTCTCCTCAGCTCGAAACCTTGGGGTTATCTTGGACTCTTCTCTCTCCTTCTCTGATCATATCCAGCAGATCGCCAAGACCTGTCATTTCTTTCTTTACAACATCCGTAAAATCCGCCCCTTTCTTTCCGAGCACTCTACCAAAACCCTCATCCACACCCTTGTCACCTCTCGTTTAGACTGCTGCAATCTGCTTCTTGCTGGCCTCCCACTTAGTCACCTCTCCCCTCTCCAATCGTTTAGACTGCTGCAATCTGCTTCTTGCTGGCCTCCCACTTAGTCACCTCTCCCCTCTCCAATCGGTTCAAAACTCTGCTGCCTGTCTCGTCTTCCGCCAGGGTCGCTTTACTCATACTACCCCTCTCCTCAAGTCGCTTCACTGGCTCCCTATCCATTTTCGTATCCTGTTCAAACTTCTTCTACTAACCTATAAATGTACTCACTCTGCTGCTCCCCAGTATCTCTCCACACTCGTCCTTCCCTACACCCCTTCTCGTGCACTCCGCTCCATGGATAAATCCTTCTTATCTGTTCCCTTCTCCACTACTGCCAACTCCAGACTTCGCGCCTTCTGTCTCGCTGCACCCTACGCCTGGAATAAACTTCCTGAGCCCCTACGTCTTGCCCCATCCTTGGCCACCTTTAAATCTAGACTGAAAGCCCACCTCTTTAACATTGCTTTTGACTCGTAACCACTTGTAACCACTCACCTCCACCTACCCTCCTCTCCTCCTTCCTGTACACATTAATTGATTTGATTTGCTTACTTTATTTTTTGTCTATTAGATTGTAAGCTCTTTGAGCAGGGACTGTCTTTCTTCTATGTTTGTGCAGCGCTGCGTACGCCTTGTAGCGCTATACAAATGCTAAATAGTAGTAGTAGTAGTAGTAGTTTTTGGAATCTTCACAGGACTTCATAAGAAAAGGGCTACTCTTTGGTTAAATTTTCTTCTGAAATTGAAGAAAAATCTCTATACTTAAACTTTATTTCTCTAAGAAATCCTTGGTCTTCCGTGGCCATTTGGTCTATTTGTTCCCAGATGTAGCTAGACAGACTGTTTTCTAGGAAGCAATTCTTCCAGGTGAAGCTGAAAGCTTTAGCTGTGGGAGCAACTATTTTTCTTAAATTTCCTTGTAAATGTCTGATGGGAACAAAATATTTAGAATATTTTCTTTTGTATAAACCAGTATTTTAATTAATTATTACAGTTGTTTGAGCTTTAATGGAATATAATAATTTTTTTATATATGCGCCTGCTTCGTTTTGATGATTATTTTCCTGGTTTATTTTTGTTTTTCTGTCTCGCTCTTCTGCTTCCTACAGCTTCCTAGATGTGGACTATATTTGTATTTTTTGCTTTATAATAATGATATGGAATATTTCATTGTTTTCTTTGCTTTGTATTGTAAAATTATGGAAATTTAATTTAAAAAAATGTTAATTTGTGTTTTATTGTCTTTTGTTAATTTTCTTTTTATTATGTATGCTCTTTTGGAAACCAACTAGAATTAACTAACTAACCCCCCTGTTTACAAAGCCATGTGGCAATGCCGACACAGCCCATTCAAAGTGAATGGACTGTGTCGGCATTAGCGCACCGGCAGACACTAGCGCAGTTTTATAAACTGGGGGGTAACTAACTAAATAAAAGATCTAGCCATATCCCTGAGAAATATGACATTGTATCTATTAAAGTCTTTCAGCTTTCTCATCAGTTTCAACAAATCAACATTCCAGCCTACAAAGAAGATACTATTCTTAGGAGCTCTTCTAGATAAGGAGCAAGCAAAAGACGTGCTTCCACAAGACAGATTGCAAAAACATATACAGTGTCCCCTCAATATTCAAAACTATTTAACTGGCCAGGAATGGCTCCTAACCGCGGGTATCCAGTGCCAAACAGACTATGTTGAGCGGACAAAACAGGCCACTTAAATAGCAGGTCTATCTTTGACCGCTAAAAAGTTAAACGGTTTGCACTGAATGTTGGCATAGCCGGTTAACTTTTTAGCGGCCAAAATGAACCCAGATATTGAATGCTGGTCACTGGATATGGCCCCAGCATTGAATATTTGGGTTTAATGTGGCAGCAGACAGCAATCGTGCTGCCTTTCTTGGCTGAATATCAGTTCCTGTGTTCATAAGTGTTATTATTCATTGTAGGTCACAGAAGAATATACTTGTGAGTGCTAGACTATGTGGCCTCTTCAGTGCATATGGGCCTTTTTTCTTGTTTCAGCATGAGAAAGCTACAATATGACCTCAGTTTAGTGGAATCAGTGAACACAGCTCTAATTGTCTGAGGTTCACCTGTCCACTTCACTCTAACATGCTCAAGGAGCTTCTCTTTACACCTCAGTAGCATCAGGGATACTAATCATAGATGCTTCCAGCACGGGCTTGAGAGTTCATCTCAAAACTCAAATCAGTTAAGGAGCCTGGTCAAAAACTTGAGATGCTGCCCTATATAAACCTTCTTGAGTTGAGAGCAATAGTTTACTCCCTTTAAGTGTTCAATCATCAGTTTGATTTGGATTGACAATTGAGTGGCAATGTTTATGCCAAGATTCTATGCAGTTGTGCTGAGAAGTGGCACAAAGTTGGGCACTCGTCAAATAAACTTGTTTGCCAGCAGTGAGACCACAAAGCTGCCCTTATATTTTTTAATGCACCTGGCTCCCTCTTGACTAGCACAGGAAATGCTAGCTATAGGCTGGACTTGGTCTCCTCCCTTACACTTATTTACCCATCCTAATGATAGTCAAAACCCTCCACAGATCCCAAAGAAGACCCAGCATGTTTAATCGTGCTATACCATATTAGCTTCATCAGAACTGATTTCCTCATCTCAAACGACTCACAGTTTTTCCTCCTTGCAAGCTCTGGGTATTTCCTACCTTAATAATGCAAGACAGGTGTACCCTTCTGTATTACAACATTAAGGATGTCTTTTACTAAGGCGCGCTCACGTTTTTAGCGCATGCTCAAATTGTGGGTGTGCTAAATGTTAGAGACACCCATTGTAATGCATGGGTGTCTCTAATGTTTAGCGCGCCCACAATTTTAGCGTGCGCCAAAAACGTGAGTGTGCCTTAGTAAAAGACCCCCTAAGTCCCCTGCTCTAACCACAGTGTCTAGTTGCTTCTTTTAACCTGTCATCTCCAATTCAGGACATCTTGGTGGCAACAAGAGATGATATACTTTTTTAAGTGAAAATGATTTTCAACCTGGTGTTTCATGAATGGGCACAGTCCCTTTCTGTGTCCTCCAAATATTATATTCTATGCATCTGGAACTTGGAACTTGGAGTTCCAGTGGCAAAGCAAGCTCTAGCTTGGTTATTTTCCTGTAAACAAATAAGAATTACTGCTGCTTCTATGGCTCCTCTAAAGCGTGCTTCACTAGAAAGTCTATGCAAAGCAGCTATTTGGTTCTTGCTTCATACCTTCATTTCACATTATTGTCATGACCAGTCTTCAATCAAAAACAGTGCTTTCAGTGAAGCAGTCTATAGGCTTCTTTTACAAAGCTGTGCTAGTGATTCCTGTGCAGTAAATGAGAGGAAGCCCATTGAGTTCCTATGGGCTTCCTCTCATTTGTCGCATGGGAATCACTAGCGTGGCTTTGTAAAAAAAGCCCCTATCTTTGTAATCTATTCAGCTCTCGTGTCATCATTTGATTTGGTTGCTCATCAACAATAAGATGTGACCTATACTGCCCTGCTGAGCACTAACACTGTATCTGTAGTAAATCACATATGCCATTTTCCTTGGTATAGCCCAGCTTTCTGCAGATATGGTGAATTGTTTTCAACTAATGTTTTTGCATGTACAGCAGATATAGCATTTTAACTACAAACTAGGTGTGGCTTGGTACAAAGAGTCCAAAACTGGCATCAGCCCCGAGCTCAGGGAGTCAATGTCTTGTGTGTCTGATTCAGTCTTGCTTGTTGACAAAGAGAACAAAGAGCATAATATTCAAAGTGATTTAAGTGGTTAGGAGAGGCTCCTGCTCGCTTAATCATGATCCATGGGCCAGCCACCAATAGTTGGTGGCATTTTAATGACAGTCCCTTATTAACATTGGCACTATCCAGCCATTTTTAAAGTGGGTATAGATCAGGGGTTCTCAACCCAGTCTTCAGGACACACCTAGCCAGTCAGTTTTTCAGGATACCCACAAGAATATGCATGCGATAGATTTGCATGCCCAACCTCCATTATATGCAAATTTATCTCATGCATTTTCATTGTGAATATGTTGAAAACCTGACTGGCTAGGTGTGTCCTGAAGACTGGGTTAAGAACCCCTGATTTACAGAGAGGCATTCTGAGGGCGGAGTCTGGGAGGAGTTATCAGCTCTGCGGGTGCTGAAAATATTCAGTACCAGTGTCTACATAGCTAAATGACCAAATAGGACCACATAAATAGCAGTCCTAATTCTGGTTGTTTAGCTACTGAATATCAGCCAGCACCCACATAGTTTTAGAGTAATAGCTGAAGATGTGGATGTGCTCTCCTCCCTGCTGCCCCCCCTCAAAAATCTGACTCCATCTCTTGAACCCCCCTTCACCCTCCCATCTTTAGGTTCCCCTCCCAGAGCCTACTTTACCATCCCTGGTGGTCCAGTAGGGCAGCCCTGGCATATATGGAAGGCTAACTTCACAGCAGCCATTTTACTGATGGAGCTGCTAGGAGCAGGAGCGAATGTGGATTGCTTCTGCTTTGGTACCCCATTGGACGACTAGGGATTGTAAGGTAGGTTCTGAGGAGGCCTACAAGAGGATGGGTGAGGGGGGTTAGAAGGGGGAGTTTGATCTGGGGGGCGGATCAGGAGGGGGATTGGAACTGGCCAGTGTATATGTGTGTGTGTGTGGGGGGGTGGGGGGGGGGGGGAATGACAGATTCACTTCTGCGAGTCTCAGTCATTATTCAGCCGGGACTTTCATAAGTTTGGGTGGCCAGCAGCAGTTCAGTCAGACCCAGATATTTAATGCTGGAGTCCAGATATGGCAGGGCACTAAACGTCTGGGTCTAACTTACCCATACCAGGTGTTCTCTGGAGATAGTGAGATTAACCAGGCATACAATCCTTCCCACCTTCTTAAGAGTTGTACTTCTTTAGTTATGGAACTGATGGGACTGAAGAGACCATTGTGCATGGGAAGGATCATGCATGCACAGAACTTTACATTAGTTCTGAGCTGTGGGAAAGGCGTTCTGTCCTGGTTCCATACACTTACATCACACACTTGAGTGCCAGATTAATCCTGTGGAAGTCATACATTACACAAATATTTAAAAGTGATGTAATCCAGCCATACGATGTCTATAAGAAGTTAGAAAATGATTGTGTGTCACCAACCCTTAAAATTTTAAATTTTAGGAGGAAAAAGACTTAAAAGTCTCACAATGCCCTATAACTGGTGCACAATGCTGTAATCATTTGTCAAAAAAATTTCAAATAATTTTTAACCATTGCAACTTAATGTATAATTAAAAAAAAATTGAAACATTTTGTGTAATAATCTGATGAAAAAACTTATCTTTGTGCCCAACCAAGGCCTGAGATTTCAATTCCAGGCTCCATCAGGAGCTTATTGTTTAGTAGCAGGACATATATTTGTCTCCTTGAAAAATCACTATTTATACACTCCTGACTATTATGAATGTAAACATTATTATTTACGTATGTAAAAGCTGCACAAGCTTTCCAAAATGGCCTCCTTAGTTCCTGCTAACATTTTCTTCTTACTGATAGCAATCATAATAAAGACAGGTAAAGATCACAAGTATTATCACAGTAGAGACACAAACGTTAAAATAAGGATTTCTTAGGAATACTTGATGTGGCCACATTTCACCCTCAGGTGTACTGATGTGTCTATCATAGTAAGAGATGCACACCTTGTTTCAAAACATATAACTAAAATAGAGACCTCAGATCTAAACAGGAAGCAGTGAAGAATTCTGTAAGTTGATGTTTTGAGGATGTGTGGCTGTATGCCATATTACTGCTTTGTTATAAGTACAAAAAGTACAAAGACTAGTGTACACTCCATGAAGTTACATGTCTAAAACAAATAGCAGAAAATATTTTTTTTCACTCTGAGGACCTCTTTTATCAAGCCGCGCAGCAGTGCCGACAGAGCCTACTCAAAGTGAATGGGTTTTGTTGGCATTACCTCCCAGGAGCAGTGCGGCTTGATCAAAGAGGCCCTAAGCATAGTTAAATTCTGGAACTCATTGCCAGAGCAAGTAGTAAGAACAGTTAATATAGTTGGGTTTAAAAAAAAGGTCTGGTGAAATTCCTGAAGGAAAAGGCCATAAATTGTTACTGAGATAGACCTGGGAAAGCCACTGTTTGTCCCTGAAGTTAAGTAGCATAGAATCGTGCTACGTTTTGGGTTTGTGCCAGGTACTTGTGACTTGGACTGGCCACTGTTGAAAGCAGGGTACTAGGCTAGGTGGACCCTTGGTCTGACCCAGTACAGCAACTCTTACGTTCTTAGGTGTTAAGCGTTCATGCACAATAAGTCTCAGAAGTATTTATAGTGATTCATCAATCTCATACTATTAATCTGACTATACTCTGTATTAAGTGACTGAGAATGTTTTTCTCAAATGGATTGTCACTTCATTTGTGACATCATTTTGTCATTGTATTCTTTCTTGAACCCTTGCTTCATGATCTGTTATAAAAAAGACGTGTGCCAAAAAGACGTACGAGAAGAGACTGGAAGACCTGAATACATATACCCTATATCATATACACTCGTCCTTCCCTACACCCCTTCCCGTGTACTCCGCTCCATGGATAAATCCTTCTTATCTGTTCCCTTCTCCACTTCTGCCAACTCCAGACTTCGCGCCTTCTGTCTCGCTGCACCCTATGCCTGGAATAAACTTCCTGAGCCCCTACGTCTTGCCCCATCCTTGGCCACCTTTAAATCTAGACTGAAAGCCCACCTCTTTAACAGTGCTTTTGACTCGTAACCACTTGTAACCACTCACCTCCACCTACTCTCCTCTCCTCCTTCCTGTACACATTAATTGATTTGATTTGCTTACTTTATTTTTTGTCTATTAGATTGTAAGCTCTTTGAGAAGGGACTGTCTTTCTTCTATGTTTGTGCAGCGCTGCTTACGCCTTGTAGCGCTATAGAAATGCTAAATAGTAGTAGTAGTAGTAGTAGCACAATAGATGAACCTTCCAGTTGAAAATTCATTAAATGTATTGATGTCTGGGTATAATTTATTTTGACCTCTGGTAATATTTTCACCTTTTGGGGCCTTTGCGTAGAATACGAGTGTGCGGTGCAGCCATCAATTCAGCCATTATATATTTCTTGTCTATGTGCCTTTGTTTTCATAATTCTCTAGTTTTCAGATATGTCTGTTTATGTATTGTTTGGATTGAGCCATTAATGTTTTGTGAAACTCTGTACTCAGCCTCAGAACAGCCTACCAGATATAGTGATTTGGATGTTGCAAGGAGACAAGCGTGTAGCCTACTATAGAATGCCAGCCCATGAGATCCTCTTCTCTAAGAATGGATCCAGTTGTTGTGGCAAGAACTGTGGGAAACTCCAGACAATATTCTTAAAAGTAAGTTATTTTTAGCAGATAAGTATATGCAGAATATTATACAAATGTCTCTACAGTGCATATTGAGCACATTCTATCACAGTAGAAATATTTTATAGGTGATTGACTTGTTATAATTTAATTTTTCTTGTTAGTACTACATACATTAAAAGTTCATTATTTCTATTATTATCATTCATTTTAAAAGGTATCAGTCAAACATATGCATTTATTATCCTGTATATAAACCTTACAACATGGGAGTCCTGCTGGAAAGGATAAATGAGACCAACAGGCTCATTTTCAAAGCACTTAGCCTCCCAAAGTTCCATAGAAACCTATGGAATTTAGCCTCCCAAAGTGCTTTGAAAATATGCCTCCAAGTGAGCAATGCACTGTATTTAGTGGGGTCAATTAACTATATTGCCAATGTGATTGTATTTTATTTTTATTTTTTTGTATTCTATATTTATTGAAATATTTCAAAATAATACAAACCAAGAATCCTCTTGTACAGAAAATAAGGGAAAAAAAGCTTCTTCAAAATATAAACATAGGTTAAACGATAACCTGGAAATCATTAACCCTACCCTAGTCCACGAAACTGGGGGGACGAGACCAAAAAGAACGATACAAAAGCATTCAACACAATGAAGAAAAAATGCCTTGTAACATAGTGCTGTCCAATTGCAACTTACTATACAGACCTCAAACTTCCTATCTCTCACCGGTGAGCTAGAGATGACCCTCCGGCTGTTAATAAAGGCCGAAAGCTGTGAGGGTTCAAAAAATACATACTTCACTGACTGCAACTTTACTATATATTTACAGGCATACTTCAGAAAAAAACAGTGTTCCTAACTGTAGAACACCTTAAGGAATAATGTACAGTGGGAGACATCTAGATGAACCTCTGTAATTCTCTCCTTATCTTTTCCTATTTTTTTAACAACCATGCTCATGTGGTGGATGAGACCTATGTTTTGTGTCAAAGTTTCATCTTCTTGTTCTACCATCATATTTCCTTTCTTGGGGATCCTTTTACCAAGCTGTGGTAAAAGCCGTTTTTGCCATGTGCTGAGGCCCTTTTTACTGCAGCAGGTAAAAAGGACGAAAAAAGAAATGTACGTTTGTGAGATTGCACTTACCATAATGGTCATGCGGGGAGGGGGGCACTTACCACCACCTATTGAGATGGTGGTAAGGGCTTCCACACTAACCCAGCGGTAAGCGGGCAGCTTGTGGTGCTGTCCGATTACCACTAGGTAACTGTTGTGCTAAAAAAAATAGAGACCTATTTTCCCTAGCACCAGAAATACCATGTACTAGGGCTGGAACTACAGCCGGTCGGTGCCCAAGTTGGATTGGTGGTAGCTCCAGCTTGGCGTGTAGTAAGCCCACATTGGGCTTACTGCTGCTTTGTAAAAGGGCCCCTTGATTTGTAGAGATGTACAGTCTTCATTTAAAGAAGTTTGGAAAACAATTTGATAAACCTGTGCAAAATTGATTATCCAACCTTTTTTTTAAGTAATACACTAGTTGCTATTATTCATCTTTTATGATTCACTGTCAATTAAACTCCATTTCCCAGTAATTAATAACACTTCAACTGAAAATAATATCCATGCTTTCTTTTAGTGAGGCTCCATTGGTCTATCTGTCTGTATGCATAGGCACAAAGACACACACACGTTATCCCCCTAAATCTAGAAATTTGCGCGCACAAGTTATAGAATAAGGTCAGTAATGTGCATAACTTAGTTTTATAATAAGCTGATAATTGATAAGAGGCTATAATTTGCATTAATTGGTGCTAATTGTCACCAATTTGCAACAACATGAATTACTGCCCTTAGTTGCTATTCTTTAAGTTGTGCGCTCAAATTCACGAGCATGCAACTTCAAGGGGGCATGGACCCGGGAGCCCTGTTCCCTGTAAGCTGAGCGGGGGGTTCTCCAACTGCATTGTTACCAGTAAGAGGTGGTGCTTCAATATTGTGTTTCTAATCACTAGAGAAGGCAGGTTCCCTGGAGTCCTGCAGAACTTGCCTGTCCCTCACTATTGAAAATGTAATAGTGAAACAGCACCACCCACTGGCAGGACTGTAGGTGGAGGACTTCCACTCAACATAGAGGGAACAGTGCCTGGGAGGGGAATGGATGGGTCAAGGGCGTGCCAGGCAGTTAAATGTGTGAGTTATAGAATACTAGCATTTAGGCGCCTAACTGCCTAGAGCTTGGTGTTAGCATTTACATCAGCAATTGAGTTGGCATAAGTGCTTGTGCCTAAAGTTAGGTATGTAAATGCAGGCTTAGGTTGGTATTCTATAATGGTATTTTCACACACAACTGCCATTATAGAATTTGTGCTTAGTGCACATCATTCCAGCGCCTATATGTTGGTTGCACCTTTCGATTTGATTTGCCTTACTGACTCCAAGGTTTCAGGTCTGATCAAGAAATCCAAAGTCACAACTTCTAAGTTAAAAAAAAAAAAAGGGAAAAAAACAACCAAAAAAAAAAGGAATGAAAAATCTCTCCAAAAATAAGAGGGTGTGATAACTGGAGAAAGGAAGGACAAAATTAAAATCAAATTAAATTGGCCAGAGATTTAGAGGTCCTTTTACTAAGCTGCAAAACAAAGTGGCCTTAGTGCGCCCTTTGCCGGGTTTTCCTGTACGCTAAGGCCATTTTTACTGCAGATGTAAAAATAGCCATTTTGTACTTTTTTTTTTTATTAATGGCCAAGCGCTATTGTTGCCATTAGCACTCGGCCATTAAAAATTTTTACTCTATGAACACTTACCACCACCCATTTTGTAAGTGGTAAAGGCTAACACAGTATTCCTGCACTAACCAGTTAGTGAGTGATATTGCAGCCTCACTACCTGATTAAAGCAGGAATGCCCACTCTCTGCTCCCTGACATGCACTCTCAACAAAATAATTAAAAATATTTTTTACCACTGGTTAGTATACACTAATTTGTCAGTTACTGCAGGAAGCTTGAGCACATCCTACGGTATGCCATTTTGAGCTGTGTTAGGCACACATTAGCATCTAATGCAGCTTAGTAAAAGGGCCCCTTAAACACAAGTTTTCCAAATACAAAATTAAAGCATTTGGAAAAAATTTTGAAATGAATCCCTCTACCTCCACAAAAAACTTAGTCCATATGCAGTTCATTCTTCATAGGTCCTTCCTCAACAACCTCAGTGGAAGAGTCTGCAAAAAGGTAAAGCCACTTGGGAAAAAAAATCATTCCCTATAAGGTAACTCCTCTCATCAAAGAGATTACCAAAACCTGCCACTGCAGCAGTTTATCCCATGATTATTGCAACAGAGGGGTGACAGTCAAAGAATTAGCTTTGTAACTATTTACTGGTATTATAACTTCCAAGATATTTAAAAGACTGCATTGCCCATTTCAGGGAAAATCATCATGTCACTTCCTCCTAACCTCCTCAAATGTGGGCATGGCCTCAGACTTATCCAAGTTTATCCTTAAGTCTAGAAAAGGTACTAAAATTGAAGAACACACCCATGAGAGACTGACAAAATGTGCTAAGACATCATCTGCAAACACAGACAGCTTGAAAACTCAGTCTCCCACAGAGACTCTCTTAATATTCCTCCAAAGTAAGGACTCAAGAAAAAGTACAAAAAGCAACAAGGAGTAGCACTGCATTGTGACTGTCTGTAGTGGAAGGTAGTCTGACACTATCAGGCTTATTTTCGAAAGAGAAAGGCGCCCATCTGGATTGGCCATTGTTGGAAACAGGTTGCTGGGCTACATGGATCATCGGTCTGACTCAGTATGGCTATTCTTATGTTCTTATGTGGAGTTTTATGATAGTGAGTGTCTGTTATATTGGTTTTGGGCCTAACTTCATTACTTGGGTGAAAACCCTTTATTAAAGCCCGAGTTAGAGTCAATGAGGGTTACTCTGAGGAATTCCCCATTACTAAAAGAATGAGACAGGGTTGCCTTTTCTGTCCCCTCCTTTTTACATGTATGTTAACACTACAGCCTTTAGCAGTGCATTTGTGGGGTAATGGGGATATCAGAGGGGTGAAGTTTAAGGGGGAAGAATTAAAAATATCAGAGAATGTGGGAAAAACAGTTAGCTTAGCAGGGTTTTAAAAAGGTTTGGATAATTTCCTAAAAGAAAAGTCCATAAGCCATTATTAAGATGGACTTGGGAAAATCCACTGCTTATTTCTAGGATAAGCAGCAGAAATTTACTCTTTCGGGACCTTGTCAGGTATTTGTGACCTGGATTGGTCACTGTTGGAAATGGATACTGGGCTTGATGGATCTACAGTCTGTTCCAGTAAGGCAGTGATTATATTCTTATGTTCCTATGTTCTTATTTGTAGATGATATTAGGTTCTCAGTTTTCCATCCCATAGTGTCATTCCCAATTATAATAAACAAGCTGAGGGAGTATGGTAGACTTTCAGGCTTCAAGGTTAATATGGTTAAATCTGAACTCCTGATCTTGACTGTCAGAAGAGCAGATGGGGCCATTGAACAGAGCTCCCCCTTCAAGCGGGCTGATAGTACAATTAGGAAATCAGATACAAGCAGACCCCCTCACAGCCTTATGGTGTCAATTACCTCTATGTCTAAGAAAGATATATAAGGATCTGGAGAGATGGGAAGTCTGGTGACATATATTTTATTTATTTATTCATTGGAATTTATTAACTGCCGTTATGAAGAGATTCACCCAAGACGATGTTGGGATAGATCACAGTTGTCTAAATGGTTGTCCTCCTTCATCTATTGTATGTGTTTCAGAATGTTCTCATTCCAATTCCAGATTGTGAACTTAAGCTCGTGAACAGGAAAGCATTTGCCTATACTTGAATACATAAACTACCAAGGGTTTCAATGCATGTGATATTGCCTAGGCATTAGGGAGGGGGGCCTGGGGAGTCTCATCTTCACAAATAGTTCTACATCGTGCATTTGACAGCACTTACTGAGAGGCATAAGAACATATCAAAGCAGTAAGTGTGTAGAATTAAAGACTTATGTCCTACTCCTTTTGGATGGGGGGAGAGGGACATTAGGCCCTATGCCTTATGGATGGGGGAGCAGAAGGGTCTGGGAGGGAGACCTGTACTTGGGACATGTTCTGAGAATTTGGAATAGGATGAAACATTATAGAATAGCGACTAAGTTCAGTATGCACATAACTGCAAATTAGTGCCAATTAACTCCAATAATCGCTGATTATTTGTGTCGAGTTGCATGTAACTAGGCAATTAATTTACATGTGTTACTGACTCTATTCTATAACCTGCACACGCAATTTTGTGAGCTAACTCCGGGATTCTGTACTGCGTGACTTATGTTGCGCGCACAAATCCAATCATATTCTGGATTTGTGTGCACAACTTTATTAGTTAACAAGCTAATCAGCCACGCTAATTGCCACTTAATTATTGAAACTAATTAGCATTAATTACACTCAGAACTACCTAAGCGTATTCTATAATGTGTTGCACATAAATTCTAAGTTGCATTGTTGAAAAGGGGGCATAGCTATGGGTGTGGAGTGGGTGAGTCATGGGTGTTTCTAAAATTTATGTGCATTGTTGTAGAATACAGTTTTACTTGCCTGCACCTAAATTTAGTCACGCAGACAGGTGCTTCATATCTATATTAATAATTCTCACCTCCAATTCTGAAGCTCACAGTGTGGCAGGGAAACAGTGAAGCCCTGTTCTGTTCTAGCCTGTCAGCACCACTCACTCTCACTCTCACTCAGACACCCACCCTCAGCCACTCCCCCAGTCACGCCCCTTCCGGACATAATTCGCTACCTCAACGTTCTATTGAGTCCCCTAGCTCCAGCCACTTCCGTGAAGGGTTCCTTGTGGTGAAGCCTCTGTTTGTCTGTCACGCCCTCGCGTTCAACGTCATGACGCCACAGCCATTTCGATGACCTCTACGCATGGAACGAAAAGGGGCTCCTCCCCCTGCCTCACAATCACCTCACTGCACCCACCACGAAACAACAATGGCGCCCGACACGACCGTTCCCAACCGCAACACAATGCTGCTGCATGCCTGCGGTGCCGTCTCTGCTCATCCGCTTTCGCCGAACGTTCAGGAATGGGATTCCAAAAGCCCAGCTACCCTCCCACCACCCCTCCACGAATTGCACAGCCACAATTGCGGTCGTCGTCGTCACCAACGCCACTCCCCCCTCCACTCACCCCTCTCCATCTGCCACCGGAACGTCGGCCGGTTCCTCACAACACCACTGACCTCCGTGTCAAGGCCCTGCAGGACGCAACAGCTGATCCTTTACCTTCGACCCTCCCTCTTTCCCTCCCTGTGGGACACGGAGGGAAGGAGGGAGGGCCAAACGGAAACGATCAGCAGTTGCCTCTGCTGCAGCGCCTTCACACGCATGTTAAAGGCGCTGTGAGGGCCCGCCCCTGCCCCCCAACCAACGCTGACCCCCGTCAAAACCCCTGAACCGCCTCCAAGCCCTCACTACCCATCCAACACACCGTGAGCCTATTTAACTCCCTGTAAAGAAGGAAGGCAATTTGGATGATCTCTGTTTCCACTCTCCCGCCCAGCCGTCATTTCTACACACTCAAAATAAAGCAACCAAACCTGTTCTTTATTCTTTGTCCATCTACAGCTCTTTCATTTGGACCCCTCTAAGCCCCTGACCCCCTCCAAGCCCACGGCCACTCCCTCACACTTCCCAATCCCCCACCCCCACCCCTCAAACGTTCACACACACAGATACACTGTGTAGCACAAAACAAACAATTTTACACACACCAAAAACATGACCTGAGCAATCCCTCACTTTCAACCCATCACCACAGGAACTCAAACCCCCCCTTCAAACCCCCTTGCCACTCCCTCACATTTCAACATCCACACACCCCCAACAAACATTCACACACACACACACACACACACACTCTCTACCACTACAACAAAAACAAATGACAGACACCACAAACGCACTGGAGCACCACAACTAGGCAGCGGACGACCGCAGGGCCATGCAGAACACCAGGACACTTATGGACAAACTGGTGAGTTACAGGGGAGTGGGAGAGGGGAGGGAGGGTGGCCTGGAACTCGGAGGACAGGAAAGGAAGGCGTGGGACTCGGAGGAGAGAGAGGGAGACAGCAACGGAGGGAGGGGGGAACCCTTGCTAGCGCCCGTTTCATTTCAGGCAGAAATGGGCCTTTTTTACTAGTATGTTATAAACCGCACAGAAATTTAGGTTTATTCTATAAAGGACTTTATAGAATATGCCTAGGCGTATTTTGTTTTGGTGCTGAATTTTAGGTGTCATATATAGAATTTAGTCCTAAGCGTAAAAAATGCATGCAAAATTAAGAATGAGGTGGCTACTGTAACATGGGATTTCACTGAGGTCTACATAGGCTTTTGTTACCATAAACCTTTTGAAAGGGCTCCTATGCTATTGAATCTTTCTAATGACATCCTACATCTTGCAGTAAGATATTTTATATTTCTAATATTCCACAGCATGGCAAATTATCAGGTAGCCTCTGGTGCTCTCACTTTCTTCTAAGAAGTTGCCTCCACCAGTTTTGCAGTATTTAAAAAGTGCCTAATGAGCCTCTTTTGCAGTTTAGTGCCCTCCCTTTTTTTTTTCAAATGAAAGGAAATAATCCACAGATCCCAAGATCTACCCCCACCACCTCCTTAATCCTGAAATGAAATAATTCCCTTGATGTGCAAGAACAGAGAATGATGTATTTTAAATCTATTAAATATAATGAATGTTTGGTAGCTCTTAATAGACGATACCATGGCCACAACAGTCCTTGATCAATCAGAGCCTACAAACATTTTAGCTCCTACACCCATCCTTGAGTTCACCACTGTGAACTGATATATCAATAATAACAAAAATAGTGAAAAAATAATATTATTTCATTCTAACTGTATTCCACATAACAGTGCCCCAAATCTCCAGTAATTGACAAAATTGCTATAACACTTTATGGTTAACTTCCCAAAAAGAACATTAACAATAGTCCACAGTCTCCATAATTATAATTAAATTACACTTATCTTCAACATCATATCATCTCGAGCAGAGAGGTTATACAGAGCTCCATTTCAGATTGATCCTTACTCAGGAACCCCAGATGCTCAGTGTGTTGAATGGAATAACTGTGTCTAATGTTCACAATCCAATGCCCTACAAACATAGGCACATGCACAAAGATGGTGGAACTGGAGAAGCTTGGTCGGACTACTACAGTAATACTTCTACTTGCATAATTTACTGATAACATGAGTAAAAAAGTATTGCTGTCTCATCCCCAGGCCCTTAGCCTCAGAGTTTAATAATGGATATTTTACTCTTGTATGCATGCAAAGGAATGTTGACTTCTATTATTTGTCTCTTCTTAGTATCCAGACCAAGAAAGCAAGAGGTTCAAGATCCCTGCCCAAGTGCGAACGCAGCTGTGGTTTGGGCTTTCTGTAGATCAGAAGGAGTTTAATCAGTATACCCAAGGCAAACTCTCTGTCTTTGCAGAAACTGTAAGTGCAAGTTCTTTTTCAATTGCTTACGTTTGTTTATGTAGCTACTGTTTTTGGTAATGTCATAAGGCATTATCAAAAGACCATGGGGAGGACAGTTATTAAAGGGATTTACACCAATAAATAGGCAATTACCAGGATACACTGTCCTAATTGAATTATTTTCATCAACAATCAGGACTGAGGGCCAGATGCACTAAACCTAACGAGCCAATAATGAGCCATTAACGGGCAAGTAGTAAACCCTGGCATGCACTAAAAGCCATTTTACGACGACGGTAGCAGCTAACGAAAACAGAATGCAGATGAGCAAATTGTGTAAAACCCTATTGTAATGAGATGCACTAAGCTTTTCCGATTGCCTTAATGCTGGAAACTCTAATGAGAGGTCTGTACCTCTCGTTGGGGCTACGCGGGATTGAAAACTGATTATTACCCACCCAAGTAGCTAGTAATAAGGCTGCTATTGCAAGATGATTTCAGTGAAAGTGAAACAAATGTGATCTGAGACACACCGTTCCTTGACTTTGTCCATGTAGTTTTAGAAGTAAAAGATATCAAATACAATTTTTTAAATCCAGTGATGCTAATGATGTACCTCATACTGTTAGAGGCAAGTAGAGGAGGTGCTTGGACATGCAGTGAGAAATGATTCTCCAAATACAAAGGGGGCATTCAGAATATAGTAACATAGTAGATGACGTCAGAAAAAGACCTGCACGGTCCATCCAGTCTGCCCAACAAGATAACTCATATTTGCTGCTTTTTGTGTATACCCTACTTTGATTTGTACCTGTGCTCTTCAGGGCACAGACCGAATAAGTCTGCCCAGCACTATCCCCGCCTCCCAACCACCAGCCCCTCCTCCCAACCACCGGCTCTGGCACAGACTGTATAAGTCTGCCCAGCAGTATCCTCACCTCCCAACCACCGGCTCTGGCACAGACCGTACAAGTCTGCCCAGCACTATCCCCGCCTCCCATCCACCAGCCCCGCCTCCCGATCCTGACTAAGCTCCTGAGGATCCATTCCTTTGGCACAGGATTCCTTTATGCTTATCCCACGCATGTTTGAATTCCGTTACCGTTTTCATTTCCACCACCTCCCGTGTAGGAAGGGGGCAGTTTGAAATGGGCTTCTAAAAGCCTCTACTATATGTGCCCTTTTAATGGTGGTATAGGTGCCATCAGGTATCACATTCATACAAAATAGGGTGTATTTATATTCTTAAAACTCCTAACAAGAGAAGGGAATTTGGACTTTGGTTAATGTTATATTTCTATTAAGGAACTTCTGAAACATTTTTCCTTTTAGAGATTAGTACAGTTGAAAGGAAGGCGGTCCTGTAAAGTTTACTTAAGAAATGAAAACTGTTTCATGTTTTATTTTTCAGTATGAAAACCAAACTAAATTGGCACTAGTAGGGAACTGGGGAACAACAGGTCTCACTTACCCCAAATATTCTGATGTCACTGCCAAGATCAAGCTTCCGAAGGACAGCTTCCGTCCCTCTACTGGCTGGAATTGGGCTGGAGATTGGTTTATCAGCCCTGAAAAGACGTGAGTAGTGTTAAACGTTTAAGAGCCATGGCAAAGTTTTATCTTTAATCCTGTGCTGTTTCAGATATAGGGCTAGATTCAATAAATGGCACCCAAAGTTAGGTGCTGGAATGATCCACGATATCTAGTCTGTAAAGGACATTTTGCACAGAGCACCCTTTATAGAATGCTAGTTTAGTGTGCATTTCCCCCTAATTCTATAAAAGCCAACAAAAAGTGCACAGGCAAATTTGGCACACACCCAATTTGTGTGTGCAGTTTAATTGAATAACAAGCCAATTAGTGCTAATTGGCTTTTTAATAGGCAATTATTGGCACTTATTAAATTTAATTGGACTTTATGTGTGTAAATTTAGGTACAGGATTCACGCCTAAACGTTACATGTGATCGGAGAAAGGGGCTCAGGAATGGGAGGGGCATGGGCGGAACGGGGGAGTTCTTAGCATTTACACGTGTTGTTATAGAATAAGGGGAGATAAGTGCCTAATTTAGGCATGTCCACTTGCACCATGTAGCAGTTGGTTCAAATGGCTGGGCCTAAAGTTAGGAGTGAGTCCCGGCAGTAAGCACTATTCTGTAAACTGTGGATAACTTTAAGTGAGGTTTCTAGAATAGCGCTTTTTTGGCACTATGTATATAATCTAGCACATTGCACCTAACTTTGGGTAGTGTAAATGCTGGTGCCCAACCAATGGTTGTTAAGGCACAAATGCAGGTATTCTATTTCATTGTCCTTACATTCTGGGAACATTTTGGTCCCATCCATGCCTCTCCCATGGACACACCCCCTTTAGGTTTGTGTGCACGCATGTTATTGAATAGGGCAGAGGGCAGAATCCCATGTAACTCCTAATTACTGCCAAGTGCTTGATTCCAACAATTGATTATTACTGCTTAATTGACTAATTAGTTTATGTGTGGATCTGAGTTCTGTGCCCAAATTTGGGTGACCTATCCAAAATCTAGGGGATATTGACCAGGCTTTAGTTTATTTATTAATTTTTGCCTGGTGTTGCCTAGGTCAGAGTATTTCAGATGTAGTTCTGGAACTGAGGGTGATAATAGGCAAGGTGGCCGTTGAAGGGGTGAGGAGAGGTGTGGGGACATGTGCAGAGACTCATTGCAGGGTGTCATTTTGCATAAGCCAATAGGGGTTGAAAAGCAGGGCCATGTTCAAAAAACATAGTCGTTTAAGGGCAGGGTCGGTCCTGGGAACAGAGATGAAAAGCTCAGTGTTATACTGTTTTGTCTTCCTTTGCAGTTTGCTTTATGATATAGATGCTGGTCACATGAGTTTTGTTGAGGAAGTGTTTGAAAACCAGGCTCGGTTGCCAGGTGGGCAATGGATCCACATGACTGAGGCTTACACAGATGTGGTAAGGATTTCCAGGTTGAAAAGAGAAGCTATTTTCTGCTACTTTGAAATTGCTTGCACTTGCTATAGCAATGGCTTCTGTTCCATGAAACCTGAAGGTAATTCAAACCATTTTGTAAGACAGATGTGAATAATCCTTGAACCAAATTGAATATTTTTGCTGCATGATAACAGAAAAAGGTACATGCTGAATATAGAAACACAGAATATAGAACCACAGAACGCAAAGACCTTATTCCTCAAAAACCCACAGTGTAATAACTCATGAATCAATATACTGTAAAAAGTCACAAAAAATTATCAAAAGCTATACATATGGATATGTGCTTATAGATAATAGAGGGACCACCATAAATCCTGAAAGTTTATCTTTCATCCCAATAGGGAACCCCTCTCATGAGCTTTAATCATTGCACGTATCTAGGTAACAATATTTTTCACTTTAATATATATTTAAACAATTTCAACTATTGTACTTAAAAAATGTGCGTATCTGAAAAAAACTCAACAACTTGCCCAGGTACAGTTATGAGACTGTTTCCCCTAGTGATTAATGCGGTATACCCCTTGATTAAGTTTGGTAGAAAAAAGACCTCATGCAGTGGTGTGCTAGTAAATGTTTAACAACAGGCTTTCTCCCCGGTCCACCTCTGCACCCCCCGTCCATCTCTGCGCCCCCCCCCCCCAAAAAAAAAATTGCAGAGCTGGCTTTAGCCAGGGAGAGAGCCTGGGGGGGGGGGGGCAATGCATTACTCTCTCCAGGAAAAAAAAAAATAAATGATCCCAAGTTCCAATCTAATTCATGTTTAATGTGGGATAAAATGCCATAAATAAGTAAATAAATATAAACTTTTAACGCTGAGCACCTGATTCTCAAAGTGGACATATTCCAAACACTATAATGAAAATAAAATGATTTTTTCTACCTTTGTTGTCTGGTGACTTTGTTTTTCTGATCATGCTGGCCCAGTATCTGATTCTGAGCTATCTGTCCTCTTAACTCCATTTCCTGGGCTTCCTTTCCATTTATTTCTTTACTTTCCTCCTTTCTTCTTCATTTGTTGCCCTACATCCGAAAGTAAAAGCTGGGTTCTCCACAGACTTGACTGTCCAGTGGATCCAGCTTCTGCCTATCTTCTACATCCATGCGCAGTTTTTCTCCTCTATTCCTTTTCCCTCATCTCATCTCCTTCCTCTCTCTTCCCTCTCCTCCACCCATGTCCAGCATTTCTCCTTTCTCCCTTCCATTCATGTTCATTTCACTTCCTCTCTCTTCTCTCCCCTCCATCCATGTCCAGCATTTCTTCTGTCTCCCTTCCCCTCCATCCATGTGCATCTCCTTCCTCTGTCTTCCTCCCCTCCATCCATGTCCAGAATTTCTTCTCTCTCCCCTCCATCCATGTGCATCTCCTTCCTGTCTTCCCTTCCCTCCCCTCCATCCCTGTCCAACAATTCTCCTCTCTCCCTGCCCTCCCCTCCATCCCTGTCCAACAATTCTCTCTCCCTGCCCTCCCCTCCATCCATCCATGTCCAACAATTCTCCTCTTTCCCTGCCCTCCCCTCCCTTCCATCCATGTCCAACAACCTTCCTCTCTCTCTGCTTTCCCCTACCCTCCATCCGTCAAGCAACCCTCCTCTCTCCCTGCCCTCCCCTCCATCCATCCATGTCCAGCAACCCTCCTCTCTCCCCTACCCTCCCCTCTATCCACCCATGTCCAGCAACCCTCCCCTCTCTTCTGCCCTCCCCTCCATCCACCCATGTCCAGCAACCCTCCTCTCTCCTCCCCACCATCCACCCATGTCCAGCAACTCTCCTCTCTCCTGCCCTCCCCTCCATCCACCCATGTCCAGCAACTCTCCTGTCCCCTGCCCTCCACCCATCCATCCATACCCAGCAATTCTCTTCTCTCCCCTGCCCCCTCTATCCATCCATACCCAGCAATTCTCTTCTCTCCCCTGCCCCCCTCCACCCATCCATACCCAGTAATTCTCTTCTCTCCCCTGCCCTCCTCTCCCAATCCTATCCATGTCCAGCGATTCTCCTTTGCCCCCATCCTCCCCTCCCATTCATATCCACCTGCCCACCCTCTTCTCCCCCCAACATCCCCCTTTTTCTTCCTGCCACAGTGCCACCCTGCGTGGTTTAAATCTTTTTTATTACCTCTGTCGAAGCTGCCGTGTCATTGAAAGCCCTGCCCGTCTCTAGCCTTCCCTTTGTGAGTTCGTTCCGTCAGATTCCCACCCTTGCTGAAAGAGGAAATGACATCAGAAGGCAGGACTGTGAGGGAATGAACTTACGAAGGGAAGGCTAGAGACGGGCAGGGCTTTCAATGATTTGGCCGCTTCAACGGAGGTAATAAAAAGATTTAAACCCCCCCCCCCAGGGCGATGTGGGGCGGGCGCAGGCAAACGAGGGCTGTGGGAGGTGAGGTAAGCGGGGTAAGCATGGCTTGTGGCACCCTCCTGCCATGCTTACCTCGTTTTACCGGAGCTGGCTCACCGTGCAGAACAACCGGCTTGCAAGATCTTAAAAAATTTAACAACCGGCTCTTGTGAGCTGGTGCGAACTGGCTCCAGCACACCACTGATCTTATGGCATATCCAGTCTGCCTACATAAACATCAGAACATGGAAAAATGTAGTCAAAGACCATATGACCTGTCCAGTCTGCCCATCCATGTCATCTATTCTTCCTGTCACTACCTTAGAGATCCTATGTACTTGTCCCAAGTTCTCTTGAATTCAGATACAGATTTTGTCTCCACCACTTCCACCAGGAGGCCATTCCACGAACCCATGATCCTTTCCACGAAGAAGTATTTCCTCAGGTTACTTCTGAGTCTATCCCCTTTCACCTTCATCTCACGTCCCCACATTCCAGAGTTTCCTTTCAATTGAAAGAGACTTACCTCCTGTGTATTTATGCTGCATAAGTATTTAAATGTCTCTAGAATGGTACAGAATGGGGCTCATTTTCAAAGCACTTAGACTTACAAAGTTTCATAGATTAAAACTGCTTTGAAAATACACCTCTGTATTCTAAGGGGTCCTTTTACATGTTCAGTTTTCACTAAAACGAGCGCGCCGGACCGTGAGGGTAAGAGAGAGCAGGGCAGGCAATGCAGTGGTGCTGAAGACCAACGCTGGATGAAGGCTTCAGCTAATGGGGGTTGTGGACCCCCACTAGCCAAACCAGGGGCCCAGAGCAAATTGGGGGGGGGGGGGTCCTAGGCCCCTGTGGCTCCCTGTAGCTATGCCACTGGATTAAAGTGCAATTTCTGGCACTTCACAGTTATGTGATAAGCAAATATGACAACTCTGTGAAATTTGGTTTGGTGTGCCATGAGGATGAGGCAAGCTTAAAAATGTGCCCTGAAATAAAAACAGTTGAGAACCAGTGATTTAGGGTCTTTGTTGTAGAAATTAATGCTGGCATGGCAGATTTGATATAGGTCCTGAGTGACTGTTTTGTAGATTGCATTACTTCACAATATGCCTGAGAATGAGAGAGTTTATGTTGATGTCAGTGAGATTACACAAGAATCAGAAATGTATCTGTATGGCAAATTTTATGAGAAAATTTTCTAGCTCTGCACCTATTGTCGGGAGATGGCCAGGAGGGTCAGTGGATGCAGAACTTGTTTGGCTTTAATACCTTGGGGGTGGGGGGGGGGGATATATGAGTGCTGCTGGGGGACTTTGCCTCTTTGCTTCACTTATCAAGGCAGTGCTGTTACACACCTGACATCATGCTTTGGGACGGGAGACTGCTGGCTTCTAGAACTGATTTACTGAAGTTTCCTTGCCCAGAGACACTGAATAGGAAAAGCGCCTTAGTAAATCAGTTTCTAAAAGAGTTATTGCTCATCTGGTAGGGGATTCCTGCCCCTCTCCCCCCAAAACAATTCACTGCAGACAGTATTGGAGGGGTGGATAAGGAGAAGCGAGAAAGGTCTTGACTGCTGGCTCCTACATTTTTGGGCTTGCTCCTAGATTTAAGAAAAAATTGTTGAGGCCAGTCCTAGGCTATGTGGTATATATTTCTCTATTTTTACTGTATTACGAGTTTTTTTCCTGAGATTGTAACCGGGGGGGGGGGGGGGGGGGGGGGGGGGGGGGGGGAGGGGGGATCACTCTGGTGCTGGATACTTGTGTTGTGAACATGTCATCAAAGAAAGGAAAAAGATGCCCCAAAACTTATACTAATTTATATCAGACCATACTAGAAGCCACAAAAAGCACTTTCTCCTGTGTCTTCCAGAATGGAGAGAAGGTACTTCCTAAGGCTGAGATCGAGTGTCCCCTAGGCTGGAAATGGGAAGATGAGGAATGGTCCACGGATCTTAACAGAGCTGTTGATGAACATGGTATGACAGACTATTACATTTGTGTTTTGTTACATCTCAGTTATTGACTGATCTCTTTCACAGAATGGGAGAAAACCTTAGTGAATCAGGAAAGGGAAATGGGACTTGATATACGGTCTTTCTGAGATTTTTTGCAACTACATTCAAAGTGGTTTACATATATTTATTTATTTATTTATTTGCTACATTTGTACCCCACATTTTCCCACCTATTTGCAGGCTCAATATGGCTTACACTATGTTGCAAAAGAGGTATGGTCTAATTTAACATATTACTGTGTAAGAAATTAGGTAGATAGGTCAGTAGAATTATATATATTATATATTCAGGTGGACCATACTGTTGTTTAACTTTATCATGATACACTGTTAAATCTGACGAAGACTGAACTTGATGGATAGAAATATACCACATAGGAACCTGTCAGTGTTGTCTGTGCTTTCTGTTATGCAGCCCCTCCCCCCCCCAACTATATATTTGGTTTTCATACTAAGTCACCTTTGCAGCTGAAGATTTATGTCTACCATTTGACTATTATCTGCAGTATATAAACCTTTCAATCTGCAGTGGAACTTATACTGGATTACCAAATCCGAACTGACTAGAACACAAACCGTGATTCCCTATTTTAGGTTGGGAGTATGGCATCACCATCCCTCCAGACCGCAAGCCAAAATCATGGGTTCCTGCAGAAAAGATGTACCACACGAATCGACGCAGGCGTTGGGTCCGACTTCGCAGGAGAGACCTGAAGCAGATGGAGGCTCTCAAAAAGGTTGTTTTTTTTTTTTCTTTTTCTGTAGTGGTGCACTGTAATGCTTCTTTCTTTACCTAAGGGACCGTTTTACTAAAGTGTTGTCGAGAGGAAACCTGGAGTTACCAGCAGCCCAATGCAAGTGCCGGAGCTAGCAGAAATATTTTTAAAATACTTCCGCAGGGGATTACCCAGCAGTAATCGGGCAGTGCCACGCGGTGCCTGGTTACCACCGGGTTAGCATAGGAGCCCTTACCGACACCTCAAAGGATTGCAGTAGGTGCTTCCCCTGAAATGATTGCAATGCAAGTGCAAACTTACTGCACAGCCATTTTTTTGGCCTTTTTACCTGTTGCGGTAAACAGGGGCGTAGCCAGACCTCGGCGGGAGGGGGGTTCAGAGCCCGAGGTGGGGGACACAGTTTAGCCTGCTGAACCCCCTCCTGCCTCCGCCGACCCTCCCCTGTCGCTGCCGCTACCAGGTACCTTTATCCCGCCAGCTGACCCTCCCTCACCGCCACCAGGTACCTTTGCTGGCGGGGGTCCTCAACCCCTGCCAGCCAAAGTCTTCTTCAGTGCCAGTCTCCGGCACCTTCACTGATCTGTTTCTGTCAGTCCTGACTCCTGACGTCCTGCATGCACATTCTGCACAGGGCTACATACAGGACGTGCACGCAGGATGTCTGGAGTCAGGACTGACAGAAACAGATCAGTGAAGGCGCCGGTGACCAACGCTGAAGAAGGCTTTGGCTGGCAGGGGTTGAGGACCCCTGCCAGCAAAGGTACCTGGTGGCGGTGAGGGAGGGTCAGCGGCAGTGGGAGGGGGGATTGAAAGTGGCGGGGGAAGGTCGGCGGCGGGGGGGGGGGCTCAAAAGTGGCAGGGGAGGGTCGGAGGCCAGGGGGGTCCAAAGTAGAGGGGGCCAGGGCTAAATCTGTGGGCGCCCATGCCCCTGTGGCTCCACTTAGCTATGCCCCTGGTGGTAAAAGGGGCCCTGGCGCACTACAAAAATGGCAGCTTAGTAAAAGGGCCCCTAAAGTAAGGACCTTTTTAAATAGAATGTAGAAATCAGAACTGTGTATAATTCTAGTATTGTTGTAGAAAAGGATCTGCTGACATTGAGCCTTTTCTAAAATATATACTATGGCTATGTCTGGTGGGAGCATTCATTATAGAACTGTCAATATGCAAAACATTGATGGAGGGAACTTGGTGACTTACACATGTAAGTTCTGACATGTACATGTGTAAAAGACTTTTCCCACATTGCACATGTAAGTGCCAACATGTGTTGGTCTGCCATTTTAGAACTCTATACATATAAATGCTCCTGATCAAGTACAGAGGCCACAATCTTTCTGTACTTTCAGTTTTGAGAGGGAAAATGCAATGGGTGATTAAGGAGGAGATGTCTGTTAATCTGTTGTGTAAAAAGCTGCCCAAATCAAACAATTTTAGAGAACCTCTACGTGTAAATCCTGATGTTGATAAATTAAGGCATCCACATGCATTTTCTTTCTGAAATAAGGAATACACGTGCAGATGTTGGTCCTGCGCAAACCCCGCCTCCTTGCCATCCACACATGGTGCAGCTTTACATGTGTAAATACTGCCTTTCTAAAATTGGATATTCTATGTGTATCCCTCCTACACATATAAATGCAATTATCGTGTGTAAATACTGGCAACTATGGCTTCTGGCTTCTGAAATAACCACCATAGTGAGCTACAGAATTATATAGCCTGATGCACAGGAGTAAGAATCTATAGCAGAGATTAAGAGTATCTGTCGTTGTCCAAAACTAAAGACTGCTTTTTTCTTTTAGACTGATTTTTCTGTTTTGGGAAATTGTTTTAATACATCACTAGACGATAAAACACTGAACACTGCTGTTGGTGCTTCTGTGATGACAGATGTATTATACTGGCCTGAAAGTCCAGAAAAGCATTCCAACTTTCACTCCAGCAGCCACTGTTTCTCTTATCTATTTTTTTTCTCTGATTTTAGATTTATATCTTGTACTGCTCTTTGATATATTGGCATTCCTTTTCCTTTCTGCTTTTAGACTGTACACTGCTTTGATTTGGCTAGGAAAGGCGGTCCAGCAAGTGTTCAATAAACTAAACTACAAGAATTAGTAAATTATCATTTTAAGTCCTTACAGAAATATTATAACATTTTTGTAAATACAGAGACCAAAACAGTGTTCTGCATTTATTTATTTTAAATTTATTGAAGTATTGTGGCCAAATTACCACAAAATAATTTTAAAACTTTTGCAGGTCTGATTGATACTGCTGTCATGGACCCAATACAGAACTGCAAATCATATCTGAATTAATTTACTTTACAGAACATTACAAAATGCTTATTGAAGTTGTTGTTCTGGAGTTCTATAAACTTTCTGGGATCATTAGCACATGTAACACAGCCTCAGGCTGCAATTGCAGTGCTTTGTATATACTATCATGTCATGGCTATACAATCCTGGCCTCAAGAACATAGTGGTGAATGTAGTCATACTTTCTGTTTTTTTTTTTATAGTGTAGACATTTTTGAAAAGCAGTATGGTATTGTTGTTTCATCAAATCATTTTACTCCGCTAGGAAGGAGGACAAGCATGAAAAATATCACAGTTGCTCATGAGATTATATTAATGGCACTGACCAATGGATCCCTTAACTCAACAGTAGAGCACAACAACAAGAATGCAGAGCATACAATCTAGAGAAAGAATTTTTAAAAATACTTATTGCTTTCTCAAACTCTGAATCTTTCAAACCACTGTAGGTGTAACATTGATGACACTTTTGTACAAAAAAGTGTAGCTAAAAAGTACATGGCCCTGTCTCACTACAATCCCTATTCTACTAATAAAGAACACTGGCCATCAGAAGCCCATAAAGTATAATGGTTTATTTAGCATGGCAACACAAATGAAAAAAATAAACAGCAGGAAAATCCTAGTAACAAAGAAACCTTAACACTAACATTAATGTCTAATATAAATAAGCACAGATAAGCACAATGTCACATGTTATATCACATACCATTAACTCTATTATGAAAAGTGAAGGAAAACACAACACTTTCAATTAGCGGAGGAAAAAAGATCTCATCATACTGTGGCAATAATCACAATACACCGTACTTTTAACGGTTTCTTCTCAATGGGTTTCTTCTCAATGATCACAACACACCGTACTTTCCATGGTTTCTTTTCTGCTCACAGTTAAAAAGTAATCATGGATCAAAAATCTCCTCAGAAAATATTTTTCAATAGTTTTCCATTCAATCAAACATTGCTTAGTGATATGAATCGCATCAGATATTGTCCCAAAAATAGATTATAAAAAATTGAAACATGGACTTATCTGAATAATGTAATGGTCATGTAGAATTTAGCTCAACCCCAGCCATGCAGCTCAAAGCATGTGAGAAGGTCCTAAAAACATCCACACTGGACCATCAATACTCACCAGAAACTATTACAAAATGAATCAAATTTATTCTAACTCTCAACTATTTCCGCTTTAACAATGATACCTACCTACAAATCATGGGCACCAGGGCAGCACCCCAATATGCTAACCTCTTTATGGCTGAATTGGAAGAGACATTTCTGAATACATATCAGACCACACCCCTAAAAGACTACCGGTATATTGATAACATTTTTATGATTTGGACTGAGGGGGAAGAAACTCTAAAACAATTTTACAGTTCTTTTAATACATACCATCCTACAATCAAATTCAAAATTGACTACTCCCCAGAAAAAGTCAATTTTTTGGACATCAGTTTCAATCAGCAATGGCTACATACAAACATCCATTTATAGGAAACCCACAGACAAATGCAGCTACCTCCACAACTCCAGCTTCCACCCTTCACATACAAAAAAATCCATTATACACTGCCAAGCCACAAGATACCACCGTATCTGCTCTGACCCAGGAGACAGAGAAAGGCACCTCAAAATCCTGACTGCATCCTTCAAACAGAAAGGATACAACCCCAAAATAATCTACAAGAATATTGCCTCCTCCCTCAAAACACCGAGGGAAAATCTGCTACAATACAAGGAAAAGAAAGCCACAGACAGAACCTCCCTTATACAGTGGTGGAAATAAGTATTTGATCCCTTGCTGATTTTGTAAGTTTGCCCACTGACAAAGACATGAGCAGCCCATAATTGAAGGGTAGGTTATTGGTAACAGTGAGAGATAGCACATCACAAATTAAATCCGGAAAATCACATTGTGGAAAGTATATGAATTATTTGCATTCTGCAGAGGGAAATAAGTATTTGATCCCCCACCAACCAGTAAGAGATCTGGCCCCTACAGACCAGGTAGATGCTCCAAATCAACTCGTTACCTGCATGACAGACAGCTGTCGGCAATGGTCACCTGTATGAAAGACACCTGTCCACAGACTCAGTGAATCAGTCAGACTCTAACCTCTACAAAATGGCCAAGAGCAAGGAGCTGTCTAAGGATGTCAGGGACAAGATCATACACCTGCACAAGGCTGGAATGGGCTACAAAACCATCAGTAAGACGCTGGGCGAGAAGGAGACAACTGTTGGTGCCATAGTAAGAAAATGGAAGAAGTACAAAATGACTGTCAATCGACAAAGATCTGGGGCTCCACGCAAAATCTCACCTCGTGGGGTATCCTTGATCATGAGGAAGGTTAGAAATCAGCCTACAACTACAAGGGGGGAACTTGTCAATGATCTCAAGGCAGCTGGGACCACTGTCAGCACGAAAACCATTGGTAACACATTACGACATAACGGATTGCAATCCTGCAGTGCCCGCAAGGTCCCCTGCTCCGGAAGGCACATGTGACGGCCCGTCTGAAGTTTGCCAGTGAACACCTGGATGATGCCGAGAGTGATTGGGAGAAGGTGCTGTGGTCAGATGAGACAAAAATTGAGCTCTTTGGCATGAACTCAACTCGCCGTGTTTGGAGGAAGAGAAATGCTGCCTATGACCCAAAGAACACCGTCCCCACTGTCAAGCATGGAGGTGGAAATGTTATGTTTTGGGGGTGTTTCTCTGCTAAGGGCACAGGACTACTTCACCGCATCAATGGGAGAATGGATGGGGCCATGTACCGTACAATTCTGAGTGACAACCTCCTTCCCTCTGCCAGGGCCTTAAAATGGGTCGTGGCTGGGTCTTCCAGCACGACAATGACCCAAACATACAGCCAAGGCAACAAAGGAGTGGCTCAGGAAGAAGCACATTAGGGTCATGGAGTGGCCTAGCCAGTCACCAGACCTTAATCCCATTGAAAACTTATGGAGGGAGCTGAAGCTGCGAGTTGCCAAGCGACAGCCCAGAACTCTTAATGATTTAGAGATGATCTGCAAAGAGGAGTGGACCAAAATTCCTCCTGACATGTGTGCAAACCTCATCATCAACTACAGAAGACGTCTGACCGCTGTGCTTGCCAACAAGGGTTTTGCCACCAAGTATTAGGTCTTGTTTGCCAGAGGGAATTAAATACTTATTTCCCTCTGCAGAATGCAAATAAATTCATATACTTTCCACAATGTGATTTTCCGGATTTAATTTGTGATGTGCTATCTCTCACTGTTACCAATAACCTACCCTTCAATTATGGGCTGCTCATGTCTTTGTCAGTGGGCAAACTTACAAAATCAGCAAGGGATCAAATACTTATTTCCACCACTGTAGTGACATACAACCCAGAGCTGGAAAAACTGAGGAAAATCATAAGAGATCTGCATCCACTACTCCAGGAAGATGAATTACTGAAAGAGATATTCCCATCCCCACCAGTACTGGCCTTCCGACAGCCACCCAGTTTAAAACACAAGCTAGTGAGAAGCAAGCTCTCAACAGAGACCCAAAATGAAGAGAATGGCATACATCCTTGCAATATAGCCAGCTGCAAACTATGCCAAAACAATTCACAAGACCCCACAGTCATTCACAAAGGAAAAATATTCAACATAAAGAAATCCTTCACATGCTCATTTTCCAATGTAGGTTATGTCATCCAGTGTAAAAAAATGTGACGAAGGGTGCTATATTGAAGAAACAAGCAAGATGCTGAAGAAGAGATTTAATTTACATAGACATCATATGAAAAATGCAGACCCAACCAAGATGTTACCTCTGTGGGACGGCACTTTACAAAACCAGAACACTGTACTAATGATTTTGTAGTGAGAATACTTAAAGGAAACTTTAAAACAATACAGGAATGCAAGACCTTTGAAGACAAAATGATTAAATATTTTGACACCGACCAGACAGGACTTAACAAAGATCTGGGTTTTCTAGCCCATTATAAACCATAAAATTTCACTGCTTTGTCACCCTGTGATCACCATGCATATCTCCCTGCCCCTCATCCTCTCAGCCCTCTCTCTCTCACCTAGCCCACCCCTCCCTCATCCTTTCAGACTGTCACTGAAATACTTTGATGTTTCACTTATATATGCTGTTACTTATCAAAATTTGCTTATTTCTGATCTGACGAATAAGGGCTACCTTCAAAAGCTAATAAAAAAAATGTATTGTTAGTCCAATAAAAAAGGTATCATCTTATTTTCTTTTCTATGTTTTATTTTATTCTGACTGGCTTTAGAAGTGGACTAACACGGCTACCACATCTCTCTACTTAATTTATTGATTGGAGTATGTCAGTTTTTGGAATGTGCATGATCTGCCAGAACTAGTTTTAGACATGGATGTGGCCTGTGAGAAAAATCTCATTCATTTGACCTTCAATCTCCAGCATTGGGCTGGGCCATCCTTGGTGTCTCTGGTGAAGCATTCATAAAATGATGATGGGGCTAAACCCCTTACACTAGACAGAAGAAATTACAACAAATGTTATTTACTTGCTGGGGTTCTAGCTACCTGAGCTATTGTTCTGTCCTCCATGCCTTATTTGGTGACAGTGCTGATTGCTGTTGCTGCTGTTCCTACCACATCAAGCTAAAAAACCTCACAGGTGGATGATCAGAAGCCCCACGGTGTTCCATACAGCGCTCTAAAAATAGCGCTGCAACAGCATGGGGCTATACCTCCCTTATGATCAGAGATAATAGTATGCAAATTTAAGCACACTATTATCTTTGATCATGGAGTAAAAGTGAGGGAGGATTGTGCCTGGGCTTCCACCTCTACCCCCCCCCCCCCTTGGTGGTGTAAGAGGAGGGAGTATGATAGTCCATCCTCCAACAAAGAGGTACGGGAGGAAAGGGTCAGTTACACCACCAGGGCGGGTGGGGGGTAGAGGTGGGAGCCCACGTGGGCCACCAGGGATGTTTTGCATTTGGGGGAGTTAGGGGGCTGGATATTCAATGCCAGGCCATTTCCGGCCACTGGCATTGAATTGCCAGTTTCATTTTTGACTGTGGTAAATTAACTGGTTAAACCGATCTTCAGCGCTAACTGGTTAAAGGGTCTTTTTACTAAGCTGTGAGGAAAAAGGGCTCTGCGGTAGCTTCAGAGCTGTTTTTCCCATTCACAGTGGGTAAAAAAGCCCCTAAAAATGACCATATGGTAAGATAACTCTTACCGTGTGGCTGTGTGGCGAGAAGCTCTTACTGCCGCCTATTGAGTTGGTGGAAAGGGCTCCCACAGTAATCTGGCGGTAACCAGGCAGTGCACGGTGATATCTGATTAGCGCCGGGTTAGCACCGAGCTACAAAAAAAGTTTTGTGCCGGCACACTGGGCCGATGGTAGTTCCGTGATAGCATTTGGTAAGTCCACGTTGGACTTACCGCTGCTTTGTTAAAGGGCCCCTAAGTGCTTAGTGGTTAAAGATAGGCCTGCTGTTTATGCGGCCTATTTTAACAGCTAAACATAGCCGATTTGGTACTGAATATCCGTGGCTAACTGGCTATGTCATGCGATAACTGGTTATCTCCTGCTGAATATCCACTGTTAGGCACTGAAACGCTATTGAACTGGCTTGGAGCCCTTCCTGACCAGTTATATAGATTTGAATTTCAGGCCCTTTAAGTCCCGACAATGTGTAATGTCACGTTTCTGCAAATCACCCCTAGATGTCTCTGTTTGACTGCAAATACAGTGTAGCCGCAAGCTGCCTTGACAACTTGAAGCCTTTCTCTTTTATGCTTGTAAAATGCCTTGTTGAAATCCCAGGGTAAACAACTGCAAAGCAGCTGTGTTGCTGCCAGCTGCACTTTTTATAACCTGTAATAGAGGAGCACTGAAATTTACTGTAAACGAAAAGATTTAGAAAATCATTACAAATAATGCCACCACAAGTTTATGCCGCCACGGCACACGGGAACATTTTTAATGACATTCCAGAATGAGAGAATACAAGGAGAAGTTTACAACTTATGTTTTGTACTTAAGAATTGACTACTGGCTGACCTTTTAAAAACCTGGGGGAATGTGTGTTTGCATGTGTGTGGTGGTGGGACTGGGGAGGGGGGTTGTGTCTGCCTATTTATTAAGCACTAGGGAAGAAGGATGGGAAATTTTCAGACAACTGGATTACAAGAGTAAATACTTTTTAAATACCTTTTGAAAAATAAACCTCTAAAAGGCTAATTTTATGACTCTGCATGTGTGAATAGTGCACATATACTGTATTCTGTGTAGATATTTAGAAACTTTTCAAAAAGAACAAATGTGCATATTTCTGCTTTGAGTATTACCCTAGGGAATTTATGTGTACACATTTAAATCTTCAGTTTGACATGCACAGAAATTCACTGGCTTATTTTATGTGTGTGTTTTATTAAGTATATATGATAACCCCTCCCCAACCCTAGTCCTGGGAAAACTTATGCAAGGTCTGGATAGTTATGCACATTGAAACATAAGTTTACATACATATTGGAAGGACAATTTTATAATAGCTAGTAACAGACACAGACAGCATTTTTTTCAGCTTATTTTGTGATTCTTTTAAATTTTATTCCTGTTTGAGTGGGTTTTTTGGGGGGGTTAATTTTGGATAATCCTTAACATATTATTGTCAGTTCTACATATACAAATTTATAGATTCCATATTCACCCACTCTAACAAAATAATTGAATGTCTTTTCCAAATCTGAGCTAGTTTCATGCCTAAATAGTCTTGCAATCTACATTTTATCTGAGACAGTGGAAGGTGAAGTGATTTGCCTAAGATCAAAATGAAAGCCATTGTGAGAAGGGACTGCAGTGTTGGCTTCCCTTGATTTGCGCCTACTGCCATTAAACTGAATAGGGACAGGCAGTCAGAAAATATTTAGGTTTTTTTTCCCCATTTTTGGTTTCAAAATGAATGTCATTAATAATGCACACTTTTCTCAGAGTGTGTGCTATATTCATTCATTTAGGACCAGATTCAGGAAATTTGGGCACCTGGAAAAATCCACATTAAGGGCCAGATTCTATATATGGTGCCTAAAAAATCCACGCAGTACAAAAATACGCCTAGGTGTATTCTCTAAAATACGCCTAAATTTTATAGAATGGGCTTAAATTTCTGTGCAGTATTACATAGTAACATAGTAGATGACGGCAGAAAAAGACCTGCACGGTCCATCCAGTCTGCCCAACAAGACAACTCATGTGTGCACCCTACTTTGATTTGTACCTGTGCTCTTCAGGGCACAGACCGTATAAGTCTGCCCAGCACTAGCCCCGCCTCCCAACCTCCAGCCCCGCCTCCCACTACCGGCTCTGCTATCCAATCTCGGTTAAGCTCCTGAGGATCCTTTCCTACTGAACAGGATTCCTTTATGTTTATCCCACGTATGTTTGAATTCCTTTACAGTTTTCCTCTCCACCACCTCCCGTGGGAGGGCATTCCAAGCATCCACCACTCTCTCCATGAAGAAATACTTCCTGACATTTTTCTTGAGTCTGCCCCCCTTCAATCTCATTTCATGTCCTCTCGTTCTACCGCCTTCGTATCTCCGGAAAAGGTTCGTTTGCGGATTAATACCTTTCAAATATTTGAACGTCTGTATCATATCACCCCTGTTTCTCCTTTCCTCCAGGGTATACATGTTCAGGTCAGCAAGTCTCTCCTCATACGTCTTGTTACGCAAATCTCATACCATTCTCGTAGCTTTTCTTTGCACCGCTTCGATTCTTTTTACATCCTTAGCAAGATACGGCCTCCAAAACTGAACACAATACTCCAGATGGGGCCTCACCAACGACTTATACAGGGGCATCAACACTCCCTTTCTTCTGCTGGTCACACCTCTCTCTATACAGCCCAACAACCTTCTAGATACAGCCACCGCCTTGTCACACTGTTTCGTCACCTTCAAATCCTCAGATACTATCACCCCAAGGTCCCTCTCCCCGTCCGTACCTATCAGACTCTCGCCACCTAATACATACGTCTCCCATGGATTTCTATTCCCTAAGTGCATCACTTTGCATTTCTTGACATTGAATTTTAATTGCCAGACCTTAGACCATTGTTCTAGCTTCTTCAGATCCTTTTTCATGTTTTCCACTCCCTCCGGGGTGTCCACTCTGTTACAGATCTTAGTATCATCCGCAAATAGGCAAACTTTACCTTCTAACCCTTCGGCAAGGTCACTCACAAATATATTGAACAGAATCGGCCCCAGCACTGATCCTTGAGGCACTCCACTACTCACCTTTCCGTCCTCCGAGCTAACTCCATTCACCACCACCCTCTGGCGTCTGTCTGTCAACCAGTTCCTAATCCAGTTCACCACTTTAGGTCCTATCTTCAGCCCATCCAGTTTATTTAAAAGCCTCCTGTGGGGAACCGTGTCAAAAGCTTTGCTGAAATCTAAGTAGATTACGTCCATAGCTCGTCCCTGATTCAATTCTCCTGTCACCCAATCAAAAAACTCAATGAGATTCGTTTGACACGATTTCCCTTTGGTAAAACCATGTTGTCTCGGATCTTGCAACTTATTGGCTTCCACCGACGGAACCTTCCAATCTACATCCGGCAGATTGAAATCTCCCAGCAACTGCACCTTCCTCTTCTTTCCTAACTTTTGAATATCCGCGATCAGACCCCTATCTAGTTCCTCCAGTTGTGTCGGGGGTCTGTAGACAACACCCACGTGGACTAAGGTTCTATCATCTCTTTTTAAGGTGATCCATATCGCTTCTTCTTTTCCCCAGGTCCCTGTCATTTCAGTCACCGTGATATCATTTCTCACATACAGAGCTACTCCTCCACCTTTACGACCCTCTCTATCCTTCCTAAATAGATTATAGCCTGGTATGTTTGCATCCCATTCATGGGAACCATTTAGTCACGTCTCTGTGATTGCAACAATGTCTAAGTCTGCCTCCACCATCAGGGCTTGAAGGTCATGAACTTTATTGCTTAGACTGCGAGCATTTGTGGTCATTGCATTCCATCTACATTTCCTGGTATGTGTTTTAACATTAGTGATTTGGGGGTGTCTTAACCCTTTGGGTACCTTCCTATCTTTTTGTTCCACCTTCATTCCTTTTTCTTCTGCATCCGTTCTATTTTCAGGAATATCAGAGTGCTGTAATGGTGCAAAAGAATTCTGTAGGGGCAACACTTGTGAGGGCGGATGCTTGTGTGTCACATAACGAACTCTGCCTGAGCCTACTGTGAACCATCTATTTTTAGGTGGTTTTATCCTTTGAGGCAGTGGTGTGAATTTGGTTTGATTCTGAGCAGTATGAATTTGTGGAGTCTTTGAAGCTGCTTTAAATGCATCTAATTCCTCCTTTAGTTTACTAAGCTCCTGTTTTAAACTAGCAAGCTGATGACATATAGGACAAGCTTTTAGTGTCCAGATGATTGGCCTTGAAACTAAAGCACCACAATTATTACAGAGAATAAGAGTCATTCTGATTTATTTGGTATGAATAGGTATGCTATGATGGGGTTAAGAGTTTGCAAGATTTACTTTACTCTTAAGCCACACAGGCAGAGAGATTTGTATTTGGGTGGAGTTAATTTGTGATAAGTAGTGTATTTAGGAAAGCTATTTAGGAAGTGGAAGTCTTGGGGTGGGGGTGGGGGTGGGGGGTTAAAATTTAAAACGTGTGGAATGTGTTTGTTGTAAAACCTATCTCTAGAATTGTATTAAGCCACTTATCTACACAGCTGGTTAGGATAAGGAGAAGACAAGGTTACAAAATGCACCAGAAATGTCCAAAAGCACAGTTTTAGAGTAGGAAATTCCAGGAAGAAAGCCAGCACAAGGCAAGGCAAGGCCCAGAGATTCCCCAGTGAAGTAGTTGAGCCCAGAACTACAGGTCCCAGAAGTCCTTGCAAGAATGAGAGATGAGAGTAGTCCTAAAAGACGGAATGGATTCCCAGCCCCAGCAGAGGGAGCAATGGCTCGAGGCAGGGTGAGCCTGTTACTCCCTTCCCCACTAGAGGGAGAGGGAAGGATGAAGCTCAGTTTCCCTGGCTTCGCCATCAGTATATAATTCCCCCCAGCTGTGAGAAGGAGAGAGCAGATTTCCTGGAGGCTCTTGCTCACCAGGGAGGAGGGGAGACGAATGGAGAGAGAGAGATTCCATGGAGTATGTGGAGGAAGGAAGTAGCCTGCCACTAGAGCTGCCTAAGGGAGAGGAGCCAGCTACCATGGAGTGGGATAATTCAAAGGTTGCCCTGCCCAGCACTTGAAGGCAGTAGAGGCCACACCGGGTGTGGCACTGAGAGGTGGGAGAAACTGCCAACCCTGTTCCTTACAGGGTTCCCTCCATGCTGTGAAAAGGCAGGTAATTTGTGGTATTGGTTTGATGTGCAAAGACTGTCCATGAAGATTTGTTCTGAACTGTTGGGCTATATTGGAAGTGTGCTGAACTCCTACTAAACCCTTCTAAAGGAGGGGGAAGGGAAAGCTAATGCCCTAATAGAAGACCTGAGGTCTTGAGGAGCTGAGCGTTTGCTGAGGGATTTTGGGACCTGGACTGTACCTTTTTTTCTTTTGAAGATTATCTTATGAAGACTGTACCTTTTTCTTTTGAAGACTATATTAAGAGGGGTGTACCTTTTGTTTTGAAGAATATATTATGATTTTGGGTATGAAATTGCCTTGATAATAAAATACTTTGGCCCTGAGTCCCAGTATCAGCAGCATTCTGTCCTGGAACCCTGGGAGCCCTACAGGCTTGCTGGCTCCACCCAAGAGGAAGAAGCGGCCCCCCCCTTTACAGTATATAGAATATGCCAAACATCTCTCCACACAACCAAATTTTGTCATGTCCATTTAGGCCATGTTTTATTTGGTGTAAATACCAGCACGTGGAATTAGGCTCAGAGGGCCATATTCTATAACAGTGTGCTTAAATTTTGGAATGCCCATGCACTGCCCATTTCTCCACCCATAACTACGCCCCTTTTTGACTGCAAGCATTAGAATGTAGGCACTCTGCATTACAGAATACACAGGGACCTGTTTACTAAGGTGCACTAGCGTTTTTAGCACACTCTAAAAGTAGAGTGTGCTAAATGCTAGAAACACTCATATATTCCTATGGGTGCCTCTAGCATTAGCGTGTGCTAATTTTTAGCATGTGCTTAAAATGCTAGTGTGCCTATAGCTTGGCTTAATAAATAAGGTCCTTAGTGAGTTATGCGTGTAAATTCTAATTTTTGCCAATTAATGCTCATTATTGCTTTTTACGTGCTGTTATCAACGCTGATTAGCTTGTTAAGCCAATTAATTTACTTACGTTGTTATAGAATACGCTTGGATTTTGGCACAGAATGCTAGGTGCGATATATAGAATCCAGGAGAAAGCGCTGAGCACCCTTTATAGAATAGTGCTTAGCGTGAATTCCCATGTCCAACTTTGGGCAGGAGAATTTATGCCTGCTGCAACCTGATATTCTATAACACTAGCCAAATTTTTGGAATGCCCCTGACCTGCCCATGCCCCTCCCATAGCCAAGCCCCCTTTTGGGTTGTGCATGAGATAGTTTAGGTGTGCAGTGTTATAAAATAGCGCAGAGGCACAAGTAAACCCAAAGTAATGCCAATTAACATCAATAATTGATTGACACATCATTAACTCATTAATTTGCATGTGCATCTGCTCTGTGCGCCCAACTTTGGGTGACCTATATAGAATCTTTCTTGATAATATAATGTGCACATATGTGAACTATCATGCTGCATGCACTGTAAGGAAAAAATGTACACTATAGTCCTCATTTTCAAAGGAGATGGATCTCTTAAAATGCCTAAAAAAGTCCATCTGCTAAAAATGTCCAAATCCTGATTTTGGAAAGCCAGAATTTGGATGTTTTGCACTGCAGTTTGTCCAAGTAGCAAGGGGGCGTGTTGTGGGAATATTTTAGGCGGGACTAGGGAGAGATCAAGAGTAGGTCATCCAACAGGAATTTTCCAATGGGAAGAGAGGTGTGGTAGCCGTGTTAGGCCACTTTTAAAGGTAATCAATAGAAATAAAACAAAATAAAACATGGAAAAGAAAATAAGATGATACCTTTTTTATTGGACATAACTTAATACATTTCTTGATCCATCCATCAAGAAATGTATTATGTTATGTCCAATAAAAAAGGTATCATCTTATTTTCTTTTCCATGTTTTATTTTGTTTTATTCAAATTGGAAGAAATGTCCATACTTAAAAAGGACGTTTTTATCTAGACCTTTCTTCAGCCACGCCCAAGTTTTATATAAAGTTGCTCTAATTGTGCAGCTGATCACTGGAGGGATTAAGGCATGATCCCTCCTTTATCCCCCAATGATTGCTGTCCCCTTTCCTCTCACCTGAAAATGAAACTGGAAAGGAAAACCAGATTTTGTCAGCTGCAGGTATTATGGTCATTCTAAAGAAAGTAGTAAGCAGGTTATTTTATTTATTTATTTATTTATTTATTTATTTATTTATTTATTGCATTTGTATCCCACATTTTCCCACCTTTTTGCAGGCTCAATGTGGCTTACAATACATCATGAATTGTGGAAATTTGTAGGAAAGTATACATTTAGTATTGCAAAAGAATCTTGGTTAGAGGAGTAGCCTAGTTGTTAGTGCAGTGGCTCCTTAAACCAAGGGACCCAGGTTCAAGTTCAAATCCCACTTCAACTTTTTTCAACATAAACAGAAAAATACCTCCTGTACCTAAATATATAAGACACTTGCAAGCCTGAAGGCTATTGAAGTGGTGTGCATTCAGGTACAGTAGATATTTTTCAGGTCCTGGAGGGATCACATTTACAGAAAAAAGAGTTACAGTGGAGTTTAAACCTTTCCTTAGTTTATAGTCCACCTTCATTAACAACTAGGAGTACTCCTCTGTTGGCCATATTTTTGAAAATGATGCCAGGCACAAGTTCATGTCTCTGTTTTTTGGTCGTTCAAAAGTTGTACATTTCACTTTGGAAAATGGTTGCTCATTTTGGACATTTTCAGTGCAAAAACATCCATCTTCCAGCCATAATTGAACAGGAAATCTAGACATTTTTCCTGTTTGATTATGGCTGTGAGATGTACAACTTTTTTTGGATAATATGAGCAGGACATTTGTTTGAAAATGCCCCCCCCCCCCGCCAAGCACTCATTTTTGAAGCAGATGGACGTCCCAAAATGGCCAAAAAAATGTCCATCTGCTGAAAATGCAAGTGCAGGTAAAAGTGGGATGTTTGACCACTGAAAAACAAATCCTGGAGACAGTGATCTTGAAAATGCTTATTTATTTGTTAAAGGCAGAATTTGTATATTTTACACTGCAATTTATCCAAATAGTAAGGGGGCGTGTTTTGGGTGGGATTAGTGTGTGCCCAAAATTAGAACGTCTTTCAGTGATAATGGAATGGGAAGAAACATTCAAGGATTTCTTTTATTTAGACCTGTTTCTATCACATCCAGGGTACAAAAAGGAGCCCTGATTGAGCGTCTGACCACTTGGGGGGGGGGGGGGGGAGAGGAAGGCATGAACCCTCTTTAATCTCCCAGTGGTTACTGACTCCCGTTCACCCCCCTAAAAACTGAGAGTAGATATCAGGCTGTATGACAGCTTCAGGTATTATGGCCATTCCTAATGATGCAGCAAGCAAGTGTAAGGAGTAGCCTAGTAGTCAGTGCAGTGGACTTTGAACCATGGGACTCAGATATAACTCCCACTTTAACTCTTCCATTTCTGTACAAATATGTGAGCCCTCCTGGAACACAGAAATACCTACTGTACCTGAATTTATAAGACACCTGCAAGTTTGATGGCTATTGTAGTGGTGTATCTGTAGGTACAGTAGCTTTGTATCTGTTCCTGGGGGTGGGGGTGGGGGGGGGGGCTCACAATAACATATAAAGGAATTAAGGTGGAATTTGTACCTGGGTAGTATAGGTGAAGGAGGTAAAACATAAACGGATACTAGTCAAAATCAAGTATGTCACTGAAAACATTTTCAAATAATTAATCAATATGTGGAGAAAAAAAGGTCTCAGAACTATGGCCAGATACTCTTTATCACAGAACCAACTTACAACATTATTTTTTTATGACCTATGATGGCATAAGTTAGTTCTGTGATAGAGTATCAGCCCATATTTCTGAGGTTTTTTTTTTCTCCACATATTGATTGATTATTTGAAAATGTTTTCAGTGAGCACACTTGAATTTGATTAGGATTTGTACCTGGGTCCCACTGTTTAATGTCTACTGCACTGTCTACTAGGCTGCCTCTCTGCTCTGTACAAATTATGCCAGACAGACCTTTTTGTGCCTATTGTTTGGGCATATTTAGGATGTCTCTTTTTTGGAAAATGGCTGTTCATTTTGGATGTTTTCAGTGTAAGAGGGTCCTCACATATTTTTCAACAGGAAATCCAGATGTTTTTCCTGATCAAAAATCGCTGTGAGATGGATGGTTTTTTTGAACATTAAGAGCAGGACATCCCAATTTTGATTTAGACATTCTTTCAAAAATGCCCTTCCACTTGCATGTGAAGTGAATTATATAAGCTGGTGCCTAAACAAAGGCACCAAATATGCACACAAGTTGTAGAATACTAGCTAGCAACTACGCATATCATTGGCATCAATAATTGGCATTTATGTGTGTTAATACTAGGCAGTACTCTATAGAATGCTATCAGTTGCCTGCATTGTATGGCACGCTTAGGAACACAAATGTATACCAGTCGTTGACCTGCTGTTGGGCATGCCGAAGTTTTGTCATGTCAACCAGCCTATATGCTAGTATACTATAATGGCTTAGGTGCATGTGATACTGTGAGTGAGGGTTGAGGATAGACCTCCAAATAACACAGCTGGCCATTAATAAAGTATATACTTTATTCACTAAACCTGAGGTCTGTTACTTCACAGGGTTAGGAACAAAAAGGTAAAGTCTCTTTAATTCAGAGGGAAAAGTCTTGACCTGGGCTTGTGGCTGACCAGGCCCAAACACAGTCCATGGCCTGTGACTGCCATGCTCCAAACATAGTTTGCAAAGTAAAGTCTTTCTATCACTCTTGCCGGGCCAGCAAGGCCTTAGAACTGGGTTTACAAGTGTCCAAATGAAAAGATTGGCTTACCTTAGCCAGGTCATAGTAGCTGGACATATGTAGTGAAGGCATGTGCTGGAGATCACTTCTTCTACCCCCTGAGCCTCCTTAACCCCATTCTGGCCCTACCTTTTATAGACAGCATAGAGTGTAAGCAAAGATGGATCATATAGATAAATAAGATAAAGTAACAGGAATAAGAAAATAAGGGACTAGTTAGAGAGTTGCAAATGAGGTCAGAATGGTGCTTGAATATTATCTTGGCTAGGGAAGCAGTGGATAAGCCTGTCCTGCTTTAATATGTACATTCTGAAAAGGCAAATGCACATGAAACATACATACACAGAAAGTGTGCACCTACTTTTATACAATCTGCACATAGGTGTTCCTGGGGGCATAGTTTGGATGGAGTGGAGGTGAAGTTACAGTGTCTGTGTATATTTAACAATATACACAGGTATAGGAATAGAGCTCATGCACACATTTGCACTAACTGGATCAGGTGCAAATTATGACATTTGTGTGCTGTTGGGGCTGGATCTGGAAGCCTATTTCATAAAGGTTCATAGGCACCTATATTGCCTTTGTAACATAGGCTTAAAAGAGGAGCCAATTTGGATTTCTCGTGTAGTAATCCTATTATAAAATCAAGCCCCTGAATGAACAGTGTAGTTTTTTTTTTGTTAGGTCTGAACATTGTTTTTCAACAAAGGTAAAAAATGCCTGTAAAGAATAGCTAGCCCTCCAATGAGTCTGATTTCAAGAACAATTGAAATTTTCAAGAGTTCTAAAATGGATTGTTCAGTATTTATTTATTTATTTCTAATTTAGTATACTGCCTTTAACTGACAAGGCAGTGCATAGTCTGAAAAAAAAATAAACCGAGATTGGAAAGGAACTACAAGCACTCATAACAGCACATCAGAATGCAGGAATCCTACATATAGTGTAAGATTCAGTGGACAGCATCCCCAGAAATCCCCCAAAACAGCCCAAATATGACTGGTTGAAAGCCAGGTTTTAATTGTAGTCTTAAAGCATTTGATGGAGAGCTGTCCTTGAATTGTCAGAGATAGTGAGTTCCAAAGCACAGGAGCTGTAAAAAAAAAAAACAAACAAACACACAGTGATGTGTACATTTATAATGGGCACCACACGGACTGGACAGAACCAATCTATGATCATTGAGGGATCGTAGTGTACGAAGGGGCACATAGGTATAGTTAAACCGTGTAAATAGGTAGGCGACCCCATTCAGTGGACCTTAAATGTTCAGAGGCGAATCTTGAACTTTACCCTGAATTCGACAGGCAGTCAATGATGCTCTTTAAGCAAAGGTGTTACATGGGAAAAACAACTAGGGTGGCAAGTCACATAGCACAGTTTTGGAGAGGTTGCAATTTCTTCCAAAGAGATTGTGAGATACCAGAGTGAACAATATTCCAATAATCAAGCCTTGTCATAAAAATGGCAAGAAGAAGAGCAAGGAAGGAGTCATAATTGAAGAGGTTGTGTACGATCCATAATTGACGTAAAGAATCCTGTTTTACACAGAGCCGAGAACTGAGGAGCAAAAATAATTCTGAGATAATGTTGTTATTATTGTTCCCAGGAGCTACACATTGAATGATGGATGGAACAAGAATCATGTTAGCCAACAAGCTACGGTTTTCTCTGGATTTAAAACAAGGTGGTTCTCTGACAGCCATCGAGTATTCTTATCTAAACAGATTTGCAGTAGTTTGATGTCAGGATTTTCTGGTTCAGTTTGAAACAGAAGAAGAATGTAATCTGCATAGATGTGGAAAGAGATAGCAGATTCTCGAATCAGTGTTGCCAGTTGGCTTAAGAACAGGTTAAACAAGAGAGGAGAAAGGATGGAGCCTTTTGGGACTCCAGAGTGTAAGTGCTGAATCTTAGAAGTAGAAGCTGGGGTAAAAACAGTAAAAGTCCGGTTCTGAAGAAAATATTGAAACCAATGGAAGACAGTGTCTGAAAAACGTAAGCCAGAAAGATGAGAGAAGAAGTGAATGATCAACCAAATCAGTAGCAGCTGACACATCTAAAGAGGTGGCAAGGGTTATCCGATTATGATCCAGATGCGCATGAACCTCATTAAGCACTGATGTTTTTATAGTTTCAGTACTACAGTATGATCTAAAATTGGATTGGCACTGGTGAAGAACTAAAATCTGTTCTGTAAATTGGTGAAACACAATCTTTTCAGTAATCTTAGAGAGGCTACATAAATTAGACACTGGCCTATATTGAGCTGGTATAGTTGGATCCAGTGATGTTTTTTAAAAAAATTGGTTTAAGAATAGCTGGCTGAGGACAGATCTATTTTAGGAAAAGGCCAGGGAGCGGTTCTGTTATACAATTTGATTTATCATGTGCTTTTGATCTGGTAGATCATAGTCTTATGCTGTCCATTTTGAGCTCGATTGAGATAAAAGGTAATGTACTGCAGTGGGCCCAAGGTTTTTTTGGAACAAATATGGTGAAATTTATGTCGAGTACTGCAGGGCTACCCACTATTTCCTATTATAGTTAACATCCTAACTAGTTCTTTGGGCTATGTGCTTTCATTAACTGGCTACAAGGTCTTTATATATGCAGATGATATAACAATATTATTACCAGTTTGTAAAACTCCTGCTGGGACTTCGCATTATATTTCCAATTGCATGTGTCTGTCTGAGAAATGGACAGGAGATCATTATTTGAAACTAAATAAGAACAATACCAAATTTTAAAATGTTAGGTCATGTAGACCAGCTTTGGAATGATTCTGTACTCTAATTTGTTAGTGTTATTGTTATAACATGTCAGTTCAAGGCGGGTTGCAACAAACTAAGAGACCAGATCCAAACTTTCTAGGAATTACAATAACAAAATTAAACACTTAAGGCATATACCCCCAATGACTTAGTTTGCGGGAACAACATATTCAGATTTTTCTTAAAATGATATATTGAAGCCATCTGGTAGTAAAGTGATGCAGAAAAATGTCCAACTGACTTTAAAGCAATAGCACTAGGGAAATGCAAGAAAATTTGATTCTGAGTATAAGAACTGTGAAGGAGATTTACTAAGTTCATCATATATCCAATCTCTATGCTATGGTCCTATCCCTATGCCCCCGAAGTCCAAAAGCTCCCTTCTATGTTCCTATTGTCCTCCATGTCTAGCATCTTCCCACTGTAAACATATACCCCCTCCCATGTCTGGCATTGCCTCTCTGTGTCTATATACCATCTGCATGCAGCATCTCCCCTTTATGTTCCTATCCCTATGCTCCTCTCCATGTCCATCATGTTCCCTTTGTTTCTGTATACCTCCTTGTGTCCAGTAGCTACCTTTACTTCCTCCCCCACACCAATTTGTCTCTCTCTCCTTCCTTCCTCCACTGTGTGTTCAGTATTTCACTTCCTCTTCCTTCATCCCCTTGGGTTGGCATCTCTCTTTCCCTTCCCGTCAAAGGCATAGATAGGTGGAGTGCAATGGGAGTGGTTGCTCCCCCAAACAGATTTTGGGAGAAGTGGCGCCTATGTGCACTATACCCTCTAAGATACCTGGCCACAAACTTGCCTCACTTCCCTCCCACTTCTCTATTGCTCCAGTCCAGTGGCAACAGCAGCTAAACAAAGGACAGCTTTCTTGATGGCTTACAATTTATATTTGAGTTGCAGTTAAAAATCCTTGGAGTGTTGCTTAATAGTCAATTAACATCAGATGCCCAGACGTCCTGTTTGATTAAAAAATCATTTTTATTATTGTGAAAATTACGAAGAATTAGAGGCTTATTTGAGGCTCCAGTTTTTCAATTGGTATTCCAGAGCTTATTGATTTCTTTACTGGACTGTTGTAATTTAATTTATCTTGGGAGCTCAAAAATATTATTAAAAAGATTGCAAATGGTCCAAAATACCGTTGCTAGGTTAATTTTCTCTGCTCAGTACTATGAAAAAGCCACTCCATATTTGATTTTATTACATTAGCTCCCAATATCTACTACTACTACTACTACTACTTAACATTTCTAGAGCGCTAATATCTGCAGAATATTGTATGGATTGGCACCATCTTTTTTGAATTTTATTGTTTATTTTTTGGACAAAGACACTCGTAGGTCATCTAGAAATCTCTTAACTTTATCCCTTCCTACTCCGATTGTGTTACTCGAAAAAGGCTCGCTATTTGTCTCTATCTTATCAGACTGTGCATAATTGAAACACTCTTCCTCTTGCTTTAAGAAAAATCAGTTCCTATCATTTAGAAAATCTTTGAAGATGTATCTTTTTAAGAAATATGTAGGTTAGAATGTACTTTTTCTCTGAACTTTTCTATTAGTTAAGTTGGTGCTGTAGTTTCCAATGAATGTTCGGTTTTCTTTAATTTTGTTATCCGCATTGAACTACTTAGGTACATGTGGACTATAAGATCATGTTTGTATTTGTAAAAGGAAGAAGGTCTAATTCTGGTAGTTTAATCCAGGAAGATGGCATAGGATCTGACCTACATGTAGTAAGACTCATTGAAGAAAGAACCTTATTAAGTGAACAGATTGAATTTAAGGCCAAGTTGCATTTCCTACAGAAGAAGTTGGCATAGTCTCTGTTGGAGAGAGAGTAGAGACAGTAGAAGTAACATCAGATGTAGAAGACTGGCTAGACAAATGTTGACCAAGAAAAGATGCCCATCATAGGGTAACTTTGGAAGCAAAATACAGAGCAAAACTATCGTCCGAAGGAATCAAATTGACAGAAGATGATGATGCAGAACCTGTCAGTGAACAAAAGACAGAATACAGATCCCATGCAGGATTGAGGAATTTGAGAAGGTGATTGGAATAAAATTCTTTCTTGGCCAGTTTTAGATGGTACTTATAATCATGTTGGTGTTCCTTGCAAAGTTGTAGGGCAGAAGGAGAGCGCCTTGCTGTCCAAGCTTTTTCAGCCTGATGGACCTGGAACTTAAGAAAGTTTTAGGCCACCATGATACCATGGTTGTCTGCATGAATGGGAGAGAGAGGAACATTTTTAGATGGCATAACAGTATTCATGGTTTCTGTAAGAACATTCTCTCAGCATTGAACTTGATCAGGGAGAGATCTAGTAGTAAAATTCTGTGTGAATACTGAGGTAAATGGAGGAAGAGTCTGGGGATCTACAGTATGGATATGATTGGTACAGTCTGTTTATGGACCAAATGTATCAAGAGAATTTGATGAAGTCAAAGAGAAATGAACAACAAAATGATCAAACCACGATACTGGGGGGTAGTCTGGTAGGCGGGTGGGTAGTGACACCCACTGATGAAAATCTAAATCCAAAAAAAAATGAAAGAAATGAGACATCGGGTGAGTATAGACATCTGCATAGACATTAAAGTCCCTCAGATTCAGGAGATTAGGGCATTTAATCATAGCAGCCACTAAAGCCTGGTTATGAACATGCTATTGATCTGCAGTAAGCGAAGGGGGGGGGGGGGGCAGTAGAAAAGAAAAAGATATATCAGACTTAGAGATGAAATCTTTACTGTAAGAGCTTCAGGGTATGGCAAACTATTCAGAATCTCTTGAACATTTAGTATAGTTGAAAAAATAATCACCAGGCCGCCTCCCATTCTATGTGATGTAGACTGAAACAGGACTTCATATCCAGTAGACAAACATTTGATAAAGTACACTCTCCTCTCCCCTCCTGAGCCGTGTCTTAGTAAGGCATAAGAGTTGGAGACCTTTTTGCTGTTTACAGTGATGGTTAGAATTAGATATTTTTGTTACCAATGCTGTACAATCCTAATTTTGAATGAGCTGTAAAGTTTATTTACAGGGGAATATACCTCTGTGGACATAAGCATCTCCTCAGCCATTTGTTTGATGTAGGTAGGCATATTATATAGTAAGTGGGGGTTACAAAATTTTAGCAAATGGATATGAGAAGGTTTTGTATCCCTGTGTGCCAGATTCTAAATTGATCCCATATGTGCTTTAGCTTAATTAAATGTACTATTGTCTAAACCCTCCACGAGTGACTATAAACTAGTATGTTTATAACTTGTGCAATGTTCTGTGATCTGTACTGTGTTTTCTTGTTTATCTTTGTAACCCTGAGTTCAAGTCTGACACTAGGATGTTTTTGAAGGATTGGTTCTGTTGTTCCCGTTCTGCTTATAATTCAACTGAAAGCATATCTTTACTTAGTAAAGTTGTTAAGGATTAAGCAACTGCGCAAGCATCACATGGAAGTTAAAGACAATGCTTAGGCAACACCCAATTGACCACTGAGACATTATAAGATCTGATTTAGACAAATTGTACCATTTTCCTTTCTGTGTATATGCAGCATTATTGTCTATTGTTGAGAATTATTCCACTATTATTTTATTTAAATGCTATTCCCGTCCTTGTGCAGCATAAAGTTGAAGAGGCAGAAGGTGAAGGATGGGAGTATGCCTCTCTTTTTGGCTGGAAGTTCCATCTCAAGTACCGCAAGACAGACAGCTTTCGCAGGCGGCGGTGGAGGCGCCGCATGGAGCCCCTAGAAAAGACAGGAGCTTCAGCTGTATTTGCTTTAGAAGGTGCCCTGGTAAGTATAGGATAGATTTTATAACTGATTTTATCCTTGGTTCTCTGTAACTTAAAACATGAGGCATTGAGTATGTGTAGTGTACTGTGAGCAGAAAGACAAAAATATAAGTGATTAATAGGAAATCCAATGCAGAGCTGAAGAATGCAGACAGTGGTATGTTCACAGAAGATGATCATCCACCCTGCAACGTACACATCTTAAGTTCTGTTATGCAATTTGCATTGTATAGTATACCAGTTTTTGATAATGTACACTTCTCTTCCATTGCCAGGTGTTTGGGAGTTTGGGGATTCAGAACTAAAATGGTGACATACCCTCCCCTCCCCCCTCCCCCCGATACTCAAAACCATTTAACTGGCCAGGGTCTCTTTTTTACTAAGCAGCGGAAAGCCCAATGCAGGCTTACCACTCGCTAAACAGGAAGTACTATTTTAGTACATGGTGTGTGGTTTATCAAGCTCTAATAAACTTGGAAACTACTGTGGGAACGAAAAAGCTTGAGAATTCTTGTAAATCTAAATAGGACAGAAAAGGAAGACATTTCTGGCAATGCTAAAACAGCAAAGAAATATGCATGCTTCAGCTTAACCTATCCAATGAGAATGAAAGTTTCTATGAGTAATGGATCCTGAAGGACTATAAGATTAGGCTGAGTCTGATCCTTTTATTCAGAAAATAAAATGGAGAGCTTCCATAGTGTCTCAGTGGCAGTTCTGTGAACTGCCAACAAGAGGGACCTGGGTTTATTTGATGGCATAGACCTTTCACTTCCTGATTTTGTCTGGATGGGAAGGGAATGCTAATTATCATGTCATAATGACAAAAAGCCGTCGTCATCAGCAAGCAATACACAGAAAACATGATGAGTCATGTAGTATCAGTTCGCCTCTGTTTCCTTTCAGCATCAACCGCAACCACGCTCTCCTCAGGTCCCAACCTGCCACAATATTTATTTATTTATTTGTTGCATTTGTACCCCACATTTTCCCACCTATTTGCAGGCTCAATGTGGCTTACACAGTACTGTCAAAGGCGTTTGCCCAGTCAGTTGATAACAAATAAAAGGTTGTATAGTGATCGAAGTATATGTGGAGGATCGGAAGGGATGAAGTACGATCATTAGTCATGTTATATTCCTGGGTGAAGAGATTTACATGGGATCATTGGGGTAGGCCTTTTTGAAGAGGTTGGTTTTTAGTGATTTCCTGAAGTTCAGGTGATCATGGATTGTTTTCACCACTTTTGGGAGGTCATTCCAAAGTTGTGCACTTATGTAGGAGAAGCCGGATGCGTGAGTTGTTTTGTATTTCAGTCCTTTGCAATTTGGGTAGTGAAGGTTTAGGTAAGATCTTGACAATCCGACTCTGTTTCTTACTGGTAGATCTATAAGGTCTATCATGTATCCTAGGACTACGCCGTATATAATTTTGTGGACTAAAGTGCAGATTTTGAAGATGATCCGTTCTTTGGGAGCCAATGCAGCTTTTCTTGAAGGGGTTTGCCACTTTCGAATCGTGTTTTGCTGAATATCAATCTGGCTGCTGTATTTTGGGTGGTCTAGAGTTTTTTAGTGAGTTGTTCTTTGAATCCCGTGAAGATTCCGTTGCAATAGTCTGCATGACTTAGGACCATTGATTGTATTAGGTTTCGAAAGGTTTTTCTTGTGGACAGGAACCATGAAGTCAACCTGGAGGAAGCCTTACATCTTGTCCCACTCTCATACATGCACATGTACACTCCAGGGTGGGAAACAGAAGCCTGGCTCACCCTGACATGACTCATGAGGACTTCACTATAGCCACAGCCCAACAAGCCTGTGCCATGAAATAATAGCAATATAATCAATCAGCGCACTGTGCTCACAGAGGCCACAACTGTTCAGTAAGCACAGATAGGCTGCACAATAACTGTATCAACAAATAACCAAAACAAATAGAAGCACAATAATAAAACTGAAAAATTTCAGCGTTGGTTGCTATCATTTGAACAAGTAACAATAAGAATGGATTGACCGAGTCAATAAAATAAGAGCCACTTTCTGATAAAAGGGAAAGGCACCTTTTTTGAATCAGCAAATGTTTAAATGCAAATATTTTTCAAGTTGAGTGGTTTATGGCACGAAGTTCTGGACCCTTTAATATACCAGTGATTCTTATGTAATGTGGTGTTCTTTCTCAGACATTCTCAGCCAATATATCCTGCTCGGTTGTGCATACCAGTTATCATCTATTTTTTACTTCAACAAGAGTATCTCACCTTCATTTTCAATTCCCATATTTTCCCATAGATTGCATTAGTAGTCCACAGCCTTGGGGAAGCTGTAACCAGAGCTTGAATTCCTCTATTTTTTTTGGAGAGGCTGATGGAATTTAAAAGGGGTTCAGCCCCTTTAGAAGCTAACCAGCTTTTTCATTACAGTTGCAGCATTAGGCCCTTGTATTGAAATGATGTCTCTGGTTACACTTCGAACAGTTCAACATGTTCTTGGCTTCAATTTTGTACCAGTAGTGGCAAATTTAGATTGGCATTTGGATATTATATAAATTAAAAATGTAAACTCAAGAAAGGTTCCCACATTTTAAGACCTTTCTTTATTGTTTTATTGTGTGTATGTGTGTGTGTGTGTGTGTTTTACAGTATATATAAAAAATGAATTTGTGAGTGCTACCATTGAACTAACATTTTGGTGATCCCCTAATGAAACTCCAGCTCATGTTTCTGCGTACTTAGCAGGAGATGTAATATAATAAAATTGTAAGTGATCTATGCAATATTTTATTGAGTTTGTTTTCTTACAGCTGCATAATTCATTTTAATAAAGTATAATTTTTTAAACAATGGCTTTTAACAGCAACTGACTTATTCTGATTCGAAATGCATTAATTTATGATAAAATTGGAATAGGTAAACAGTTGCTACTGAATGGAAAAAATGAACATAGAGAATAAATCTTTTTGTTCAAGGTTTAGTTAAGCATTTTTTTAAAGTATTGCTATAGCTTTCAGTACAGCTTCAGAGGATAGTGGAGCTTCTAAATTCCCTTTGTTAGATTATTTATGCATTACTGGTTGCAGTAATTTGAATTAATGTGTGCCTTTAGTAAAATAAACCTTTTCCCAGTACTAGCACCAAAATGAAGGGACCAGTATTCAAAAGATTTATGCTCCTTACTTTAAGAGTTATGCTGATAAATTGGCCTCTTTGAAAATTTACTAGGGCTGAGTGCCTGCATTTTTCTTCAAGATTTCACTAAACTTTTAACTTTAGGAGCATAAAAAGTGGGTGGTAATGAGCAGCTTTAGGGCAGGGAAAAGAAGTTAGGAGCTTAGCAATGGTTTTCACTAGGGCTCATAAATCTAGGTGAACGACAGTCCTAAATTTATGAGCATAACTTTTACACGTCTAAATTAGGATGAATTATCAGCTGGAAAGTTATGCTGTAAGGAAGGTAGGTCTACTGTGGGGGTTGCATGCAGTACAACAGCACTACCACTGGGCGAGCTCAGTGCATTCCATTTCCTGCACCCAGAAAAAAAAATTATTTTCTAAGGGGGAGGTAGGGTGGTAATGGGCAGCACATGGCTGTTGCCATTCGCCACCCTATTACCATGTGAGTAGCATGTGAGCCTTCTAAATAGGAGGCGGTAAGAGCTCAGGTAGTAAATGTTGCATGCCAGTGTTTTTATTAGTGCACAGCCATTTATTGCCTCTGTTGAAAACAAGGTTTTTTTTTCTTCCGCAGTAAAAAGTGGCGCATGGGAAATAAGGTATACACAAGAAGTAGCACTATGTTACTGTCGGCTACATTTTAGTTCAGCTTAGTAAAAGGGCCCTTAAGTTTAACTGAGAATAGGGCACAAACTTAGGAGGCTAATTTAGGAGCATAAATTTAGGAGATCAGCATTTTCTTAATGTTGGGCCCCAATTTTTTTTTTTTACAATGTCTCTTCTATACTATATCATAGATTTATAAACATCATTGCTATGTTCAAATAGTACTTAGCTTGTGTGGTTCTTCCTCTCCTTTCCTTTCTAAAAAAAAAAAAAACAGACTGTGACCAACGGTGGCCAGTGTTTTGTTTGCCTGCATCAGGGTCTAACAGTCAAAAATATGTGAAAACTCTGCTCCTCACTTGATGGAGAAAAGACCTCTATTTTGTAAGAGCTGTTTAATTCTACAAGGAAGTTTTTTGTGCCAAAGTTGAAGCAGCCCTGCTCCTATTGCTTTTTTTTTTTTAGCCGGGAGCTTCTTGAGTCTTTTTCCTCCTTGCAGTTCCACACTGCTTATATGTTGAGTTCTATAGGAGAACCCCTGTATATTTGTGTAAACCTATACTATTTCTATTGAGTTCTCCTCCTTTGTTGGTTTAGTTTGTACTATTCTGACTTGGGCATCCTTTCAAAAATGCCCCTCCACGGGCCATCTCTGAATTGACGAAAGTGGTTTGATTAGTTGTTTCAAACAACAAAATAATATCCATATGTTCCTGTAGTATGTCTAAACCTAGAAGTGGGGAAGTTTGGTACAGATTGTGAGGGGGGTTATCAAGTTATCAAAGTGGGCTACTGTTAAGATGTGTTGTTTTACTATTAACCCCAGTTATTAGTAACTGGGTCTCAGTGCACAAAATAGCACATTTTTATGGTAGCTCTTGTTGATAACTTCCCCCCTTAGTGATGCTACAGGACATGAGGTAACTGGGGCGGCACCAGCAGGAAGCAATTCCACACACACACACACTTACACAAAACAAAACCTGGATTGATGCTGGTAAATTGATGGTAACTGGACACTAGGTACAAAATATTCACCTGTATATAATATATATATATATTATATTGTGAGCCCCTAGGAACAGAGAAAGTAGCTGCATATAATGTGTACAGTTCTGTGTATGTCTAGTAGCACTATGGAAATGATAAGTGGTTACAGTAGAAATGTAAACTGCTTTGATTGTAACCACAGAAAGAAGGTAAATCAAATCCCATCCCCTTTCCCTTTCTCAATTCAAGGTCATGAGGAACTAGTAGGCTGGATGTTCAGGCAACAGCCTTATTAATTTTGGTAGCTGTTGAGATTATTATAAAGCTTTATGGTAAGAGACTGGATGGCTAAGCTTTGGATTAAGTATTCTAATTTGCACAGAATGGTAGAGACCCAAAGAGGAAGAGAACAAAAATAGATTTGGATAAGGAGTGATATCTAACAAGCACTCAAGCGTCTGTGGTAGCGTCTGTGGCTGGCAGCTGGGATATATCGTTAGTTATGTGGCTAGGAAAAAGGGTAGGCTAGATGGGTCGATTAGTCACTTTCTGCAGTCATGTACTGTGTTGCTATGTTTCGTTGAATGGAATGCACTCATTCGAGCTTGGATTTCTTTGACAAGGCTGCTGTAACCTGGTTCTTATTAAAATATAATTTATTTTTATAGCTAATTGGATTTGCCAGGCTAGGCATGATGAATCCTTTCAGCAAGCTGACATATTGTTTATGCAAGATGGCTCATATTTGTCATCCTTTGAGGACTCTATGTGTATGCATGTAAGTGAGTGAAGTGGCGGCAGAGGGGAATTGACAAGGAAGATGTCTCATGATCAAACAATTCTCTTATTCGGCCTGTAACTTTAGGTGCAGTAAAGTTTTTCCCTATTTAGTAAGATAATGATTCCAAGCAGTGATTTTTTTGCAGTACAACTTGGTATCCATTCTTACTGTGGAATATGTTGCTGGAGGATGTGGTCAAGGTGACTAACATAGTGGGAATTAAAAGAGGTTTGGATAAGTTCCTGGAGGAAAAGTCCAGGATGGTAGAGGAATTACAGTTGATTCTAGGTTTCAATGAAACCTCAGATTAATCAGGTTTTAAAAGAAACTTTCAATTACATTAATTATGATGACTGAAACCTTTACTGTCAAATGATGAATTTTGCTTGGTCATTTAGATGATAATAGTGGATTTTTTTTTTATATTAAAATCATTATACTGTGATTTATTTGCCATGATGATGTTTGAAACGTTTGCAGTGTATTCAAAATGCTAGGTTGATAAATGGAATTAGAAGACATGAGCACATTGGGGGGTAATTCTATGTAACAGGATACCTGCTAGGACTCTATTCTATAAAGGGAAAGGGAAATGGGACTTGATATGCTGCCTTTCTGTGGTATTTTGCAACTACATTCAAAGTAGTTTACATATATACAAGTACTTATTTTGCACCTGGGGCAATGGAGAGTTAAGTGACTTGCCCACAGTCACAAGGAGCTGTAGTGGGAATTGAACCCAGGTCCCTAGGATCAAAGTTTGTTGCACTAACCACTAGGCTACTCCTCCACTCCTATAAAGCAATATAGGTGCCTACTTTCCTTTATAGAATACTAACATAACAGCAAAATACATGCCTATAAGTAAGGTGCGTAAGTGCATGCACCTAAGTTCTGGTGATATGCATGTAACTTAAAGTATTCAATAAGTGTGAGTCCTAACCATACTCCACCCAGACTCCGCCTACTGGCTACCTATAGAGCAATATTTAAGATGTAAAAAGGAACTATTCAACCAGTAGTGGTCAGCATTTGTTTTTTAAACATTGGCCATTGCTGCCTGAATTAGACCAGGAGATTCAGTGCTGATGCCTATCTGGGTACCAGAACTCAATATCCAGGTCTGAGGCTGTTGCCAGGAGTTACCCAGGTACTACCAATATTCAGCGGCAATATCCAGACAGCTACCTGTTTAACTTCAGACATCCTTTGTGCTGTCCTAATGTTGATGATGTCCAGATAATTCCTGTCTTTGCCGTGGGAGGAGGCCAGAGTTTGAGGTGGGGGGCACATTTTGGTCTGCTGCCCTGTTGCCTCCCTGCTGCTTCCCACCCAGTGCTGCAGCAAATACCTTGGCCGGTGGGGGTCCCCAACACCCGCCAGCTGAAGCGTTGTCCAGCGCCTGCCCTGTTCTGTCTTCCCCTCACGTCCTGCATGCTCCTTTTAGTGAAATTGAGTTTCACTAAAAGGAGCATGCCGGAAGTGAGGGGAAGACAGGGCAGGCAATGCGGTGGCGCTGGAGACCTGCACTGGACAATAATTCAGCTGGTGGGGGACCCCCGCCAGCAAAACCAGGGGCCCACAGGTAATTTGGGGGGCCCAGGCCCCCATGGCCCCATGTAGCTATGCCACTGGTCTTCACCCTCACTTTGCCCTTGGACTGCCCTAGCACTAAGCAGAGAGTGCTGTGGCGGTTAGAGCAGATATTGAGCAGCACTTTTTGGTTAATTGCTGTTGAATATCTGCTTCTGGCATAGTCACCACTGCTCACTCTAAGCTGAGCAGGAGTCCTCCACCTGGCAGTATTAAACTGCCAGTGGGGGTGCTATTTCACTATTACTTTTTCAGCAGTGAGGGACAGGCAAGCTGTGCAGGACTCCAGGGAACCTTCCTGTCCCTAGCAATTGAAAGCACAATATTAATGCACCTCCCCCTACTGGCAGCAATGCAGTCGGAGGACTCCTGCACTAAAGCTGGCTGCTTATGGGCTGAATATCAGCACTTAAGTGGCCAAGTGCTGACTCCATCCCCAGAACGCCTCCAACATGGCCGGCTTTGAGTTCAGTGCTAACTACAATATTCAGCGGCACTTAGCCAGTTAAGTGCCACTGAATATTAGTGGCTAGCCCTGACCAAGTGATTTAACCCATCAGCCAGCTAAATCACTTTGAATATCGGGCCCTTTGTGTCAAATATGTGAACTCACTTAGATCAATTAAGAACCATCATATGTAGCAGACATTAGATCATAATCAGATCAGAAAAATGTCTGAATCCCGAAGTATAATCATCAGTCCTAGAAGTCACTGAATTATGAAAAAGGTAGAAAATCCTCAGGTTCCAGACACACAAGCTTACTTTTGAATAGTTCTTACATGTATTAAAAAATGGCTACTTATTTTCTTTCTTCCACTCATTTTATTATAAAAAGATTCATTCTTTGACCACTTACAATATTATCGATTGAAATCTCATGTCAGTTCCATGCAATGGATCTTAAAGTTCAAAGTGAAATCCTCTCAAAGTGTAATTCAAATTCGGTTCTACTCAATGTGTCATAAAGTCCAAAGTAGTATCTCCCAGAATCTCCCAACATGAATTCATGTTCTGAGACATTGCTCTGCCTCTAGGGAGTTAATTATTCTCATATTGTCATAAAAATAATTTGTCATAGAGGGGCATTTTTGAAAGAAACATCTAAATCAGAGTTTGGATGTTTTACAAAGACGTCCAAATTCCGAACAGGAAAGAAGGTCATTTTCAAAAAAGATGGGTGTCTATCTTTTGTGTTCGAAAATACTATGGATGTGTTGTGATTTGGACGTTTTGTGATTTGGACCTCCTTTTTTTGGTCCATTTTCGAACAAAAGACGTCCAAATGCAAGCCATCTAAAACAGAGGAGGAGTGGCTTAATGGTTAGTGCAGTGGGCTTTGGTCCTGGCAACATGGGTTCAATTCCCACTGCTGATCCTTGAAGGATCTTGGTCTGACCTAGCATAGCTTTTTTTTTAAATACTCTTATGTGTTTAACTAACACAAATCAATAGTAGCAGGCCAAACACATTTGGTAATTGGACCAAGTGACAACTGCAACCATTTTCTATTTTTCTGTTTCTGCTATATCTCTTGATAAGAACATAAGCATAGCCATACTGATTGCTATGAGCTCAGTGTGTGTGTGTGGGGGGGGGGGGGGGGGGGGAGGGAGGGGCAGTTTTTAGTGCCTTATTTACTGTAGATTAGCAGATATGGGCAGAATTCCTAAACAAATAATCATGCATTAAGGACACCAATTTCTATTTTAGCATATGTAGCACAAGCCAAGCATGATACAACATATTTCATAATCAATATGAAGATCTAACACAGCACATCAAAACTCTAGTCACTTATGTTCTGAATCACAATTTTTGACCCAGGACGTCCAGATGATATAGAGGTCTCTCTAAGCAGGAATCACTTGGAGGCAGCAACTATCTTTACTGCAACTTTTCAGACACTGTATCAATTTAGTACATAGGGCTAGACTCAGTAAATGGTGTCCAAGCTTTGGCACCGAACAGAATGGGTGCCTGTTAAAGAATAGTATTGAGTGCCAATTTTGGCACACAAATTTAGGCACCAGGAGTTATGCCTGTTGAAACCAGGTGAAATTTGGGTGCACATCTCCATTATTCTATAATATGACTCTCAAATTTTAGGAATGCCCCTGACTCGTGCATAGACCTTCCATGGCCATGCCCCTTTTTGGGTTGCGCACGATGGGATTTGGGATCACATTGTTATAGAATAACATGTAGCAAGGTGTACATCCAATTAGAGCCAATTAGCACCCAATAATTGACACTGGCTTGTTATTTTATTTATTTATTAGGATTTATTTACCATCTTTTTGAAATAATTCAGTCAAGGCGGTGTACAGTAAGAGTAAATCAAAGATAAACAATAGACAATTACAACAGTAAAAATATTAAAATAATACAAAGTATGGCATGGAGGGGCATAATCGAACGCGAACGCCTATCTCCATGGGCGTCTATGTCCGAAAACGGGTACGTGAAGAGGCGGGACAGACCGTATTTTTGAAAAAATGGACGTTTTTTAGCGATAATGGAAACTAAAAACGCCCAGCTCACATACGTCCTAATCCGAGCCATTTGGTCGTGGGAGGGGCCACGATTCGTAGTACACTCACCCCCCTGACATGCCAGGACACCAACTGGGCACCCTAGAGGTCAGTGCGGTGGACATCAGATAACGCTCCCACATGCATAGCTTCCTTACCACAGGTCCTGAGCCCCCAACCCCCTCCCCCAAAACCCACTACCCACAAATGTACAACACTACCATAGCTCTTAGGGATGAAGGGGGCACCTACATGTGGGTACAGTGGGTTTTGCAGACCTCCCATTTACCAGCACAAGTGTTACAGGTAGGGGGGATGGGCCTGGGTCCGCCTGGCTGAAGTGCACTGCGGTACCCACTAAAAGTGCTCCAGGGACCTGCATACACGCAGGCCTCTAGGACTCGTTGCTGCTATATAACATTGGCGCAGCAGTTGACACCTGAAGACTAATAGTGAGTGGAGGAGTGGCCTAGTGGTTAGGGTGGTGGACTTTGGTCCTGGGGAACTGTGGAACTGAGTTCGATTCCCACTTCAGGCACAGGCAGCTCCTTGTGACTCTGGGCAAGTCACTTAACCCTCCATTGCCCCATGTAAGCTGCATTGAGCCTGCCATGAATGGGAAAGTGCGGGGTACAAATGTAACAAAAAAATAATAATCTCTCCGAAAACATCCTTTATTGGAATAAGCACGCATACTCACAGTTAACTGCCAATCAGAGGTTGTGCCCCACTGGCAACAAGTCTCCCTGGTACTGAGATGAGCAGTAGGTCAGAGCTGGCAGAATGCTGTACAATGCCCTCTTTCAGCCACATTCAAGGGAAGAACTAAGTTCTGTAACGTGGCTAACACGTGAAAGAGATCTAAAACTGGCTTACAAAAATGGTCACTACCTCATGGACTACCGGAAACAAAACAGGGCACACTCTGACCCAGTAACCAGGGGGAAAAGCACCATGGGAGTAGAGCCTACCAACTACCAACATCGTGAGCATTTGCCACAAGCTAGTGGAATCAGGGAGCCCAATACCCTACACCCACCACAATGCATTCTGATGTGACTCTGCAGTGCGCATAACAGAAAAGGTGTCACACTCACCTGAGAGCCACATCAGAACCAGAGAAAGGCTGTCACAGGATAGAACACATTCTGCTGTCATAGAGGTGGGTACGGCATTTGATGCTGGCATACAGGCTGGAAAATTTTTTTTTAAGTGGGTATTTTTTGGTGGGAGGGGTTAGTGACCCCTCGGGGAGGTCATCCCCAATTCTCTGCAGTGGTCATCTGGTCAGTTAGGGCACTTTTTTGGGACCTGTTCGTGAAAAAAGGGTCCAAAAAAGTGACCCCAAATCGCGGTAAAACGCCTTTTTTTTTCAATTATCAGCTAAAGATGCCCATCTCTCCTTGGCCGATAACCACACCCCAGTTCCGCCTTCACCATGCCTTCGACACGCCCCCATCAACTTTATCTGTTTCCGTGACGGATTGCAGTTGGAAACGCCCAAAATCGGCTTTCGATTATACTGATTTGGGCGCCCACGGGAGAAAGACGCCCATCTCCTGATTTGGGTCGCAATATAGGCATTTTTCTCTTTCGATTATAAGCTGGATAGTATACTACTTACAATATCAACACAATATGTAATAAAACATTTTAATTGACAGTGTAGGGTATAAGCAAAGATAGAACATATAGATAGATAAAAGAGTAAGAGGAGTTAGAAAATAAGGTAACTACTTTAAAGAAAGTTGCATATGAGGTCAAAGATGATTGAATGTTATCTCAGCTAGGGTAGGAGTGGATAAACATGTCCTGTTGTAGTATGTGCAGCCCGTGTCACTCCTTGTGTGTGTGTGAGAATAAGAAGTTAGTTACGTCTTCCATTAAAGGCCTGGTTGAAGAGCCAAACTTTCACTTCCTTCCTGAAGTAGAGATAGTCTTGTGTTAAGTGGACACTGTTAGCCAATTTAGTTTGACGTAGATCTTGGATTGGCACTCTGTAGTCAGTTCCCAAGTGTGAGGGCCATATATGGAATTCAGGGGATAGGGTTCATGATATTTTTGCCATTGTAAATCTCTTTACTGTATTGAAAAGACATTACTGCCTCCAAGTGACTCCTGCTTAGAAAGACCTCTATATCATCTGTAAATCCTGGATCAAAAATACTTCAGACCATAAGTGGCTAGAGTTTTGATATGCTGTGTTAGATCTTCATATTGATTATGCAGCACACTAGTGCAACAAAGCCCGTTTTGTCAAAAATGAAACGGTCCCTAGGAAGGCTCTCGTCTAAGTGATTTCTCCTCTCTCCCCTGCCCTCCCCTCCATGTCCAGCGATTCTTCCCTCCCCTCCATGTGCAGCAATTGTCCTCTGCCCTGCCGTCCCCTCTGTGTTCCGCGATTCTGGCCTCCCCTCCATGCCCAGCGATTCTCCTCTTCCCTGCCCTCTCCTCCGTATCCCAGGATTCTGGCCTCCCCTCGATGTCCTGCGATTCTCCTCTGCCCTGCCCTCCCATCCATGTCCCACGATTGTCCCCTTGCCTCCCATCCCATTGAAATCCAGCAATTTGCATCTACCCTGCCCTCTCATCCCATCCCATCCATATGCAGCGATATTCCCCTCCCCTCCATTGCCAGTGACTCTGGCCTTCCTGCCGCCTTGCCTTTAAGCTATCCATCTTACCTCAGGTCGGTGCGGCGGCAGGCAGGCTGGGCTCACGTCGCCTCCAGTGTTCCCTTGCCTTCCCTCTCAGTGTATCGCCCTCCTCTGACGTCATTTCATCTCTACACAAGGGTGGGACAGTGAGAGGGAAGGGTACCCTGGAGGTGAGCTGACGTCAGCAACATGTTATGAACCCAGACATGCTTGACTTGTGTTATTGAGACTGAAAAACACCTCCATTGAGAGTTCAAGTTCAGTCTTTCTACAAGGTTCTGTTACTTTGAAAGGAGTATAAAAGTATCTATCCTTTTCATCTTTTTTCTGCCTCATGTTAAGTGCCTCTAGTTATTTTTTATAGTTTAAGTCCTGGTTTTTACACAATTGATGATGTCACTGATCAAAAACAATGCAGAAAAACAAGTTATGATGTCATTAACTGTAAACCAGTTTGTTCTTTTTACAATCTGCTGTAACCTTTGATTAGGTTCCAGTAAAGAAAAATCCTGGAAAGCTGATAATGGATAGAATTTCTGAACTGGTATAGTAGAAAAAGAAAAACATTACATAAATCTTTTGATATGAGGCTGCTAAAGTTCTTGCTAGCTCTAGCTAATGCTGACTTGTCTGGAAAATCTCTATCTGTAGGCCATCAGTGCCCAATTAGAAATCTTGTGGAATATATATAGAGAAATGCCTCTCTAGATAGTTATTGTAGTGGGCCCTTGAGAAATACTAATTGCAGTAAATTATGTTGATGTCTAAGCCATTTTAACTCAGAACTTCTCAGTTTATGTAATTCATTTGGTCATAAAGATCAACTGCTGTAATTATAGAACATATATCCCTAAGGAAATGCGACAGCATAGTTACATCCTGTGTGAATGCAAAGTGCTGTGCAAAATAAGTGACCCAGATCAAACCCCTTCATTTTATGCTAGAGCGCAAAATTTGCACACGCAGCTTTTAGAATAATGTCAGTTGCACTGGTAACTTAATAGGATAATTAGCTGCTAATTGTAATTAATGGTCAAGTGTTGGCTATAATTAGACTTCATTGGTGCTAATTGGCACTGATTAGCAGTTACGTGCATAACTGCCATTAGACGGTATTCTATAAATTGTGCAAAATCCAGTGCATGCAACTGCAAGGGATGCATGGACCTGAGAGAGGAATGGGTAGGTCAGGGGCATGCTTAGCACTTATGCACACAGGTTATAGAATACTAGTATTTACGTGCCTAACGTTCTAGAGTTAGGTGCAAGAATTTATGCCAGCCATTGAGCTAGCGTAAGTGCTCGCTCCTAAATTTAGGTGTGTGAATACGGACTTACGGTGGTATTCTATAACAGTAATGGCGCACACAATTGCCGATATAGAATCTATGCTTAGCACGCATCATCCTGACACCTAACTTTAGATGATCTATAGAGAATTACTCCCAAAGTATATAGAGGCAGCTTCCAGACAGCCAACCCACTTTCAGCTAATTCCAAAAGGGAAGCAAAGTGGTTAGCTGCATACTTTGTATCTATTCTTTTGCAAAGATAGTAGAGAGGTGTCCCCTGTCTGGAAAGGCTGCTTCCAGTTGGCTAAATATGTCTAACCTCTGGAAGCCTGCGTATTCTTTTAGGGGGAAAATGAGGGGGATGGGATACATTTCAGCTGAGACATTTTACTTGAGTAAATGATTTGAAAATAATCATCACAATGATAGGTAACACTTGGCTATCCTGTCAGTATTTTAAACTGGACTGCATTTTAAGTTTTCATTTATTTTGCCTACGATAAGTACATAAGTATTGCCATACTGGGAAAGACAAAGGGTCCATCAAGCCCAGCATCCTGTTTCCAACAGTGGCCAATCCAGGTCACAAATACCTGGCAAGATCCCCCAAAAGTACAAAACATTCTATACTGCTTATCCCAGAAATAGTGGATTTTCCCCAAGTCCATTTAATAATGCTCTATGGACTTTTTCTTTAGGAAGCCGTCCAAACCTTTTTTAAACTCCGCTAAGCTAAGCGCCTTTACCACATTCTCTGGCAATGAATTCCAGAGTTTAATTACACTTTGAGTGAAGAAAGATTTTCTTCGATTCGTTTTAAATTTACTACATTGTAGCTTCATTGCATGCCCCCTAGTCCTAGTATATTTGGAAAGCGTGAACAGATGCTTCATATCTACCCGTTCAACTCCACTGACTATTTTATAGACCTCTATCATATCTCCCCTCAGCCGCCTTTTCTCCAAGCTGAAGAGCCCTAGCTGCTTTAGCCTTTCCTCATAGGGAAGTCGTCCCATCCCCTTTATCATTTTTGTTGCCCTTCTCTGCACCTTTTCTAATGCCACTATATCTTTTTTGAGATGCGGCAACCAGAATTGAACACAATATTCAAGGTGTGGTCGCACCATGGAGCGATACCAAGGCATTATGACATCCTCATTTTTGTTTTCTATTCCTTTCCTAATAATACTTAACATTCTATTTGCTTTCTTGGCTGCAACAGCAGCACACTGAGCAGAAGGTTTCAATGTATCATCAACGATGACACCTAGATCCCTTTCTTGGTCTGTGACTCCTAACATGGAACCCTGCATGACATAGCTATAATTCGGGTTCCTCTTTCCCACATGCATCATTTTGCACTTGCTCACATTAAACGTAATCTGCCATTTAGTTGCCCAGTCTCGTAAGGTCCTCTTGTAATTTTTCACAATCTTCCTGTAATTTAACGACTTTGAATAACTTTGTGTCATCAGCAAATTTTATTACCTCACTAGTTACTCCCATCTCTAGGTCATTTATGTTAAAAAGAAGCGGTCCCAGCACAGATCCCTGGGGAATCCCACTAACTACCCTTCTCCATTGAGAATACTGACCATTTAACCCTAATCTCTGTTTTCTATCTTTTAACCAGTTTTTAATCCACAATAGAACACTACCTCCTATCCCATGACTCTCCAATTTCTTCTGGAGTCTTTCATGAGGTACTTTGTCAAACGCCTTCTGAAAATCCAGATTCACAATATCAACCGGCTCCCCTTTGTCCACATGTTTGTCACCCCTTCAAAGAAATGTAGTAGATTGCTGAGGCAAGATTTCCCTTCACTAAATCCATGTTGACTTTGTCTCATTATTCCATGCTTTTGAATATGCTCTGTAATTTTGTTCTTTATAATAGTCTCTACCATTTTGCCCGGCACCGACATCAGACTCACCAGTCTATAATTTCCTGGATCTCCTCTGGAATCTTTTTTAAAAATCGGCGTTACATTGGTCACTCTCCAATCTTCCGGTACCACGCTCAATTTTAAGGATAAATTACATATTACTAACAATAGCTCCACAAGTTCATTTTTCATTTCTATCAGTACTCTAGGATGAATACTATCCGGTCCTGGAGATTTGCTACTCTTCAGTTTGTAGAACTGCCCCATTACATCCTCCAGGTTTACAAAGAATTCATTAAGTTTCTCCGACTCGTCAGCTTCAAATACCATTTCTGGCACCTTATCCCACCCAAATCTTCCTCTGTGAAAACCGAAGCAAAGAATTCATTTAACCTCTCCACTACGGCTTTGTCTTCCTTGATCCCCCCTTTTACTCCTCGGTTATCTAGCGGTCCAACCGATTCTTTTGCCGTTTTTCTGCTTTTAATATACCTAAAAACATTTTTACTATGTGTTTTGGCCTCCAACACAATCTTTTTTCAAAGTCCCTCTTAGCCTTCCTTATCAGCGCTTTGCATTTGACTTGACATCCCTTATGCGGTTTCTTATTATTTTCAGTCGGTTCCATTTTCTGAAGGATTTTCTTTTAGCTCTAATGGCTTCCTTCACCTCACTTTTTAACCATGCTGGCTGTCGTTTGGTCTTCCGTCCTCCTTTTTTAATATGAGGAATATATTTGGCCTGGACTTCCAGGATAGTGTTGTTGAACAGCATCCACGCCTGATGTAAATTTTTGACCCTCGCAGCCGCGCCTCTAAGTTTGTTTTTTTTCACCATTCTTCTCATTTTATCATAGTCTCCTTTTTTAAAGTTAAACGCTAATGTATTTGATTTCCTATGTATACTTACTTCAAAGCTAATATCAAATCCGATCATATTATGATCACTGTTATCAAGCTGCCCCAGCACCATTACCTCCCGCACCAGATCATGTGCTCCACTAAGGACTAGGTCTTGCTGCTATTACTAATTGGTGGAGGTGTTGGAGAGGAAAACGGTAACGGAATTCAAACATGCGTGGGATAAACATAAAGGAATCCTGCTCAGAAGGAAGGAATCCCCAGAAGCTTAGCCGGTGTTGGGAGGCAGGGCTGGTGGTTGGGAGGTGGGGATAGTGCTGGGCAGACTTATACGGTCTGTGCCAGAGCCGGTGGTGGGAGGCGGGGCGGGTGGTTGGGGGGTGGGGATAGTGCTGGGCAGACTTATATGGTCTGTGCCCTGAAAAAGACAGGTACAAATCAAGGTAAGGTATACACAAAAAATGGCACATATGAGTTTATCTTGTTGGGCAGACTGGGTGGACCGTGCAGGTCTTTTTCTGCCGTCATCTACTATGTTACTATGACATGGGAAATGTCAATGCCATATGCCCTGATTAGCCTCTTTACTCCAACAACACTGGATAAATACCAGTGTAGATTATTGGATATTTTTTATATCACTTGGGCTCAAAGAAATATTATTAAAATGGAAATCAGGGGCATCTTTGAATCAGCATTATTGGTGGAACTTAGTCATGCAACATTTATACAGTGGGGGAAATAAGTATTTGATCCCTTGCTGATTTTGTAAGTTTGCCCACTGACAAAGACATGAGCAGCCCATAATTGAAGGGTAGGTTATTGGTAACAGTGAGAGATAGCACATCACAAATTAAATCCGGAAAATCACATTGTGGAAAGTATATGAATTTATTTGCATTCTGCAGAGGGAAATAAGTATTTGATCCCCCACCAACCAGTAAGAGATCTGGCCCCTACAGACCAGGTAGATGCTCCAAATCAACTCGTTACCTGCATGACAGACAGCTGTCGGCAATGGTCACCTGTATGAAAGACACCTGTCCACAGACTCAGTGAATCAGTCAGACTCTAACCTCTACAAAATGGCCAAGAGCAAGGAGCTGTCTAAGGATGTCAGGGACAAGATCATACACCTGCACAAGGCTGGAATGGGCTACAAAACCATCAGTAAGACGCTGGGCGAGAAGGAGACAACTGTTGGTGCCATAGTAAGAAAATGGAAGAAGTACAAAATGACTGTCAATCGACAAAGATCTGGGGCTCCACGCAAAATCTCACCTCGTGGGGTATCCTTGATCATGAGGAAGGTTAGAAATCAGCCTACAACTACAAGGGGGGAACTTGTCAATGATCTCAAGGCAGCTGGGACCACTGTCACCACGAAAACCATTGGTAACACATTACGACATAACGGATTGCAATCCTGCAGTGCCCGCAAGGTCCCCCTGCTCCGGAAGGCACATGTGACGGCCCGTCTGAAGTTTGCCAGTGAACACCTGGATGATGCCGAGAGTGATTGGGAGAAGGTGCTGTGGTCAGATGAGACAAAAATTGAGCTCTTTGGCATGAACTCAACTCGCCGTGTTTGGAGGAAGAGAAATGCTGCCTATGACCCAAAGAACACCGTCCCCACTGTCAAGCATGGAGGTGGAAATGTTATGTTTTGGGGGTGTTTCTCTGCTAAGGGCACAGGACTACTTCACCGCATCAATGGGAGAATGGATGGGGCCATGTACCGTACAATTCTGAGTGACAACCTCCTTCCCTCCGCCAGGGCCTTAAAAATGGGTCGTGGCTGGGTCTTCCAGCACGACAATGACCCAAAACATACAGCCAAGGCAACAAAGGAGTGGCTCAGGAAGAAGCACATTAGGGTCATGGAGTGGCCTAGCCAGTCACCAGACCTTAATCCCATTGAAAACTTATGGAGGGAGCTGAAGCTGCGAGTTGCCAAGCGACAGCCCAGAACTCTTAATGATTTAGAGATGATCTGCAAAGAGGAGTGGACCAAAATTCCTCCTGACATGTGTGCAAACCTCATCATCAACTACAGAAGACGTCTGACCGCTGTGCTTGCCAACAAGGGTTTTGCCACCAAGTATTAGGTCTTGTTTGCCAGAGGGATTAAATACTTATTTCCCTCTGCAGAATGCAAATAAATTCATATACTTTCCACAATGTGATTTTCCGGATTTAATTTGTGATGTGCTATCTCTCACTGTTACCAATAACCTACCCTTCAATTATGGGCTGCTCATGTCTTTGTCAGTGGGCAAACTTACAAAATCAGCAAGGGATCAAATACTTATTTCCCCCACTGTATATGAGGCTGCTTACAGCCAAATAGCACAATAGGTGGGCTCAGTTCCACTATCTAGAATACTAGTACATAACTGCCCTTCTGTTGAGGGCTCCAAGCTTCCAGAGTGAGTATGGCGCATGTCACTTTGAAAGCTGTTTTGCTCTTACATAGTAACATAGTAGATGACGGCAGAGAAAGACCTGCACGGTCCATCCAGTCTGCCCAACAAGATAAACTCATATGTGCTACTTTTTGTGTATACCTGACCTTGATTTGCATCTGCCATTTTCAGCACACAGACCATAGAAGTCTTCCCAGCACTAGCCCCGCCTCCCACCACCGGCTCTGCCACCCAATTTCCGCTAAGCTTCTGAGGATCCATTCCTTCTGAACAGGAATGGATCCTCAGAAGCTTAGGACTTGTTATCCAGTTTGCTATGGCTCTCTTCATATTCGCTTCTCGGTTCTTGACTATGATATGGTATATACCTGCTACTTTCCCAGATGTTTTGCTACCTGTTCAAATATTATTCAGTAAATATAATTGAACTTTTTTTTTTTTAAAGAACAAAATTAAAATTCCTGTAAATGGCATAGGAAATGATAGAAAATGAAAAATTTTGAACTGCACACCCCTATTGCCAATACAGTCTTGTATGTGCAGTAGTTCCAAAGTCTGCTTGAGAGTAAACTGTACTTCTAAATTTTAAATTATGGGTTCTGCTAACTGAAAACCATATGTGGTTAGAAAAACAAATACAAGAAAGATAGAATCAACAATTAAATGTGATCTCCAGTAAATGCATGTGACCTCATACATATTCTGCTTCTTATGGCCTTCTGTTTTGTATTTAACTTATTTCTTCAAAGTGAACAAATTCCTAACTTAAGAAACAGCACTGGGTAACAGCCACAGGACTTTAATAGATACTTGATGTACTATAGAGGAAAGTTCACATTTTAGCTTATAGATAAAGAGGCTGTGAGATAGTCTGTAGGAAATTACCATCCCCCTTAACAGTACTCCTTCACATTCACAGAGCCACCTTGCAAGGTGGGCCACAGAGCGAGGAAGAGATGACTTAGCAGGAGCAGAGCAGGGAGGGCATGGTCGAGGCAGGATAAAAAATACTCAGCATAGATCAGTCAAGGAGGCCCAGAGGATAAAGGACAGGGCCGACGCAACCCGTTAAGCGCAGTTATCATGGCAGGGGAGTGCTGACCTCTGGAGGGTGCCATAAGCCATGCTTACCACCGCCGGTGGCTCACAGTTCCAGCCCCGGTCCCTACCGGCCCGCCCTCAGTTCCTGCGACAGCCCCCCTCTCAGTGTCCCGCCTTCCTCTGATTTAATTTCCTGTTTCTGTGAGGGTGGGACACTATGAAGGAAGGGAAGGCCCAAGGCGAGCCTGCTTCTTTCACTGCTGCTGCCGCTTTGACTTTGAGGTTAAACAGATTTAAATGCAGGGTGGCAGGAACAAAAAGGGGGCTGTCATGGAAGAAGAGGGCAGGCAGCTGGGGGGTCTGGGGTTGGAATTGGAACTAGCAGTAGCTGAGAAGGGGGCTAAGACTGAAACTCAGGGGCTGAAAAGCGGGACAGGTGGGGGCTGGAGCGAATTTCTGGACATGGAGGGGGGGGGGAGAGGAGAATCACTGGACATGGATGGGAGGGGAGGGGAGAATCACTGGACATGGATGTGAAGGGAGGGCAGGGGAAAGAGGAGACTCGCTGGACATGGGAGGGGAGGGCAGGGGAGAGAGGAGAATCTCACTGGACATGGATGGAGGGAGGAGAATCACTGGATGTGGATGGGGGAGGGCAGGGGAGAGAGGAGAATTGCACTGGACATGGATGGAGGGGAGAGAGGAGAATTGCTGGACATGGATGGTTGGGGAGGGCAAGGGAGAGAGGAGAATTGCTGGACAAGGATGGATGGAGAAGAGGGCAGGGGAGAGAGAGGAGAGTTGCTGGACATGGATGGATTGAGGGGAGGGCAGGGGAGACAGAATCGTTGGACATGGATGGAGAGGAGAGCAAGGGAGAGAGGAAAATCGCTGGTCATGGATGGAAGGAAGAGGAGAATCACTGGACATGGATTGAGGGGATATAAGACAGAGGAAAGAGAGGCACATAGATAGAGGGTAGAGGAGAGGAAAAATGCTGGACATAGATGGAGGAGAGGGAAGACAGAGGAAGGAGATGCACATGGATGGAGGGGAGGGGAAAAGGAAAAATGCTGGACATAGATGGAGGAGAGGGAAGACAGAGGAAGGAGATGCACATGGATGGAGGGGAGGGGAAGAGGAGAAATGCTGGATATGGAAGGGAGGGAAGCGAGAGGAAGTGAGATGAACATGGATGGAGGGGAGGAGGGAGAGGAGAAATGCTGGTCATGGATGGAGGGAGGAGAGGAAAAATTCTGGACATGGATGGAGAGGAGGGATTTTATTAGAGATTTGATGCAGTTAATTAGACCTTTGTTTTCTTAATTGTTTTTTTATATATACCTCCTCTCAGGTTATGGTATTGATCAGTCTCCCTTCTTGTGGACTAATGCCTGTAAAAAATTAGTAGAAGAGGGAATTATCCCTAAATATTTTCCTTTGTATTTAAGGCACATTGCTTGACAAAGTCATCTTTGGTGAATTATTGTAAACTGTTATAAATAAAAATAATACAAAAACTGGTTTCCTTTTCTTGAAGATGTGGCAGTTCTATCACCTTCAGAAAATCAGTGAGGTAAGAATTATTGACACAACTTATCCTACAAAATAGAATGTAATGCTCTCGAAAAATATAGAGTTAAAAGGAAGGAAAAAGCCTCAAAGAGCTTTCAGGTGCTACCACCTTTTATGAGCTTAAGCCTTTTTTCATCATCAGCATAAAAAACCTTATGTAATTAACCTCCTCATTGAATACCATGTTTTTTCAATTCAATAAACAGTGCAATATCAGGACAATTGTTAAAGTTCAACTTAGATTATTTAGCTGCTTGGTAAGTAGAACTCAACATCACAGATCCATCTTCAGAATACTCAAGACATTTTTGCTGCCATTTCACCCTTGTGGTGCCTGTTCTAACACACTGTGAAAAACAAGCTTTGCTCAAGGTAAATGACTCCTAACTCAGTTGCTGTGTGCTGAAACATGGGTCTGTGTCGAGTCTGCTTGCATATTTACTGATTTTACTAATAAAATATCTTCAGCACTACTGTACGTCTCTTTGGTTGGATTGGAAGGCTGTTCATGTATCCCTATTTTTTTCTACCACAATATGCAAACCTTTTCATGGCAGAACTGGAAGAGATGTTTTTGAATACATATCAGACTAACCCCCTACAATACTACTTATATATTCATGACTAAGGGAGAAGAGACTATAAAACAATTTTACAGTTCTTTCAATGCATCCCATCCTTGAATCAAATTCAGAATTGACTACACATAAAGTCAACTGTCTTGACACCAGAGTTTCTATCAACAGCGGTTATATGCAAAATCTATATACAGGAAACCAACTGACAGGTGCAGGTACTCCACAATGCCAGCTTCTGTCCTTCACATAGAAAAAAGTCCATTATTTACACTGAAGCCACATGATGCAATCATATCTGCTCTGTCCCAAAAGACAGAGGTAAACACCTCAAAATCCTGGCTGAATCCTTCAAGCAAAAAGGATACAACCCCAAAATCTCCAAGAAGATTCTCTCCTCCCTTAGAACATGCAGGGAAAATCTATTGCAGTACAAAGAAAAATTCCCCCATTGTAGCAGTATACAATCCAGAGCTGGAAAAAACTGAGAATTATAAAAGATCTATATAGCCACTACTCTGGAAGGATGAATTACTGCGAGAGATATTCCCAGCTCCACCAATGCTGGACAAAAATTTGTAGAAAGCAAACTCCCAACAGAAGGCTAAAAAAGAGGAGAATGGCACATGTCCCTGCAGTATACCAAGCTGCAAACTGTGCCATCATATATCACAGGCACCACATTAAACACTGCAAAGCTAATCAGGGCGACACTTCGATGGGAAAGCACTTTGCAAAGCTAGAGCATTGTAACAATGACTTTATGGTGAGAATACTAAAAGGAAATCTTAACTCAATCCAGGAATGTAAGACATTTGAAAATGTAATGATGAAATATTTTGACACCCAACAGACAGGGCTTAATAAAGAGCTGAGTTCCCTATCAAATTATAAATATTTGTCACCCTCTGATCACCCATCCATCTCTCCTTGTTTCTCACCCCCCACCTCATCCCTACTTTTCCCTGTGAGATCATCACTGGAATGCTTTTGTTTCACTTATATATTCTGATATTTGTTGTCATTTGCTCATTTCTGATCTGAAGAAAAAAGTATTGCATTCAAAAGCTAATCATCAAAAATATATTAACGTTAGTCAATAAAAAAAGGTATTATCTTATTTTCTTTTTTGTTCTGTTTTATTTCTATTTATTAGCTTGAAAAGTGAACTAAAATGGCTACCACACATTTTGAATATAAATCACTATGACCTATGCCTAGACTTAACATTTTACTCACCCCAATACCCAAGCACACAAAGAAAAACACAAGCAAAATAACTAACTACAGACCAGTAGCATCTATACCACTAATAACAAAAATAACCGAAGGGATGGTTACCAAACAACTCACAAACTACCTCAACAAGTTCTCCATACTACATGATTCCCATTCAGGATTCCGGACAAATCACAGCACAGAAACAGTATTAATTACCCTAATGACCAAATTTAAACAAATGATTGCAACCGGCACCAATATACTCCTCTTACAATTTGACATGTCAAGCGCCTTTGATATGGTAGACCACGGAATCCTATTACACATTCTTGAATATTTTGGCATTGGAGGCAATGTCCTAAACTGGTTTAAGGGGTTCTTAACCTTACGCTCATATCAAGTCACATCAAACTCAACTACGTCTGCTGCATGGACACCTGATTGTGGAGTACCGCAAGGATCCCCCCTCTCACCAACTATTTTCAATCTAATGATGACCCCCCTGGCAAAACTTCTATCAAACCATAACCTTAACCCATACATATATACCGATGATGTAACGATATATATTCCATTCAAAAGAGACGTTAATGAAGTCTCTAACGAAATCAACCAAAGTCTACACATCATGAACACCTGGGCAGATGCATTCCAACTGAAACTGAACGCAGAAAAAACTCAATGCCTCATACTTACCTCCCAATACAACACGAATAAATTTACCGCCATTAACACACCTAAACTAAGTCTGCCAATCTCAGAAACGTTAAAAATCCTTGGAGTCACTATTGACCGCCACCTAACACTTGAGACTCATGCGAACAACACAACCAAAAAAATGTTCTACTCCATGTGGAAACTGAAAAGAATAAGACCATTCTTTCCAAGATCTGTCTTCCGCAGCCTAATGCAATCACTCGTACTCAGTCACTTGGATTATTGCAACTCACTATACGCGGGCTGCAAATAAACAAATATTGAGGAAACTTCAAACAGCCCAGAATACAGTAGCCAGACTCATCTTCGGAAAACCAAAATACGAAAGTGCAAGACCCTTACGGGAGAAACTACACTGGCTCCCACTCAAGGAACGTATCACTTTTAAAGTATGCACCTTAGTCCACAAAATCATTCACAGTGAAGCCCCTGCATACATGTCTGACTTAATAGACCTGCCACCCAGAAACGCTAAAAGATCATCCCGAACCTTCCTCAATCTCCATTTCCCTAAGTGCAAAGGCATAAAATACAAAGTACTGCACGGATCAACCTTCGCTTACATGAGCACGCAATTCTGGAATACACTACCACGCAACCTGAAAACGATCTACGAACTAACCGACTTCCACAAACTACTGAAGACTTATCTCTTTGAGAAAATCTACAGCAAGGATCAAAACACATGAAGTTCATACACACTAATAGATAGGCATCAACACACTCTCTTCTGAATTCTCTTCCCCCGTATCCTCACCACCCTTAAAACTCTACCCACAGATAAAATTGTTAGACCTTTATGTTCCCTTAATACTGTTTTATCGCCCCTCAACTCCCCATTGTTTTATTCCATTGTTCTGTTCCCAAATGATATCCTGACTTTACTCTGTCTTCCCACAACTCTTCACAATGTAACCCATAAGCGTACTGTAACAAATTGTATTTCCATCACTCATAATGTATTGTAAGCCACACTGAGCCCGCAAATAGGTGGGAAAATGTGGGATACAAATGCAAATAAATAAATAAATAAAATAAATAATATGTTCTAACTAGATTGTAAGCTCTTTGAGTAGGGACTGTCTCTCTATGTCAAGTGTTCAGCGCTACGTACATCTGGTAGCGCTATACAAATGCTATTAGTAGTAGTAATAAACTATGATATTGTTTTTGTTTTGTAATTTTATGGGTCCTTTTACTAAGGTGCACTCATGGATTTACCACATGCTAAATGATGACACCCATAATATACCTATGCGTGTCCGCTCATTTAGTGTGTTGAAAATCTGTTAACACACCTTAGCAAAAGGACCCCTTAGACAGTATTACTTCTTATATTGAGTTTGTTTTTGATTTTTATTTATGCATATTGTGCTATTACTTGTGTATGATTATTATTTGCTATAATAATTATTATATATTTTTGTGTTGTAATTCATTCTATACCTAGTGGGTAACATGAAGTATAAAAACCAGGAATTGAATTAAATTTAAAATTCACCAAATAACTATATCCAGTTTAGTTTAGAACAGGCATTAAATCATGAAAATATGCTTCATGGAGAAACTTATCAATCTTACGAACATATACCTTCTTTTAGATATTATTGTATCTCATCTACTTTTGCTTGCATGTACTGTGATGAGCTGAGCAGCATGTCACTAGTTATATAGCAGTTCACCACCAGAGGGTATGCAAGACAGCATATGCGAATTCTCAAAGGAAATAGGTGCATAGAATATGAAAAACATCTGAATGAAGAAACAAGAAGCAACATAAGCACTGGCAAGTTAGATGCAAAGCACTGATAAAGAAGGCAAAAAGGAGAATATGAAGAGAAACTCACATCAGAGGTAAAAACTCAATAATTTTTCAGGTATATCAGAAGCAGAAGGTCTTTGAAGGAATCTGTGGGACCATTAGATCATCAAAGAGTAAAAACGGCACTCAGGGAGGATAGGGCCATAGCAAAGAGACAAAATTAATTCTTTACCTCGATCTTTACTGAAGAAGATGTAAGAGATCTACCTGTACCAGAGAGAGATTTCAAGGAGGAGTGGCCTAGTGGTTAGGGTGGTGGGCTTTGGTCCTGGGGAACTGAGGAACTGAGTTCGATTCCCTGCACAGGCAGCTCCTTGTGACTCTGAGCAAGTCACTTAACCCTCCATTGCTTGCCGCATTGAGCCTGCCATGAGTGGGAAAGCGCGGGGTACAAATGTAACAAAAATAAATAAAATAAAATGATGCAGAGGAACTGAAAGAAATCCTACTGAACCTGGAAGATGTACTGAGCTTAATCAACAAATTAAAGAGTAGTAAATCACCTGGACCGGATGGCATATACTTCAGTGCATTGGAGTGCCCCAGAGATCTGTACTTGGACCGGTGCTATTTAACATATTTATTAACAATCTGGAAATGGGAACAGTAAGGGGCCCTTTTACTGAGCTGTGGTAAAATGGGCTCTGTGCTAGCAGCCATTTTTGCCACACGCCAGGGCTCCTTTTAAAGCAGCGGATGATATAACCAAAAATGAAGTGACCATGTGGTAAGTTTACACTTGCCTCGTGGCCATTTCGGGGGGGGGGGGGGGGGGGGGGCAGAGAGTACTTATCGACATCCATTAAGGTGGCGGTAAGGGCTCTTGCACTAACCTGGCTGTAACCGGGCAGCACATGATGCTTCCAGATTACCGCCAGGTAATCCCTTGTAGAAATATTTTTTCAATATTTTCACTAGTGCCAGAAATGATGTGCACTAGGAGCGGAGCTACCACCAGCACCCACATTGGGCCAGCAGTAGTTCCGGGTTGCCACTCAGCAACCCTTTAGTAAAAGGGCCCCCAGGTGAGGTAATTAAATGTGCAGACAACATAAAACTATTCAAAGATGTTAAAAACACATGTGAATTGTGAAGAATTGCAGGAAGACCGTAGACAATTGGAAGACTGGGCATCCAAATGGCAGATGAGATAATCTGTCATTAAAATTCTCTGTAGTACATGAAGATTGGAGAGTGGCCAATGTAATGCTGATTTTTAAAAAGGGTTCCAGGGGTGAGCTGGGAAATTACAGACTGGTAAGCCTGACTTCAGGGCCAGGCAAAATAGTGGAAACTATCTTAAAGAATAAAATTATGAAACACATAGACAAACATGGTTTAATGGGATAGAGTCAGCATAGGTTCAGCCAAGGGAAGTCTTACCTCATCAGTTTGCTTAATTTCTTTGAAGGCATGAATTTTGATAAAGGAGAGCCGGTTGATGTAGTGTATCTAGATTTTCAGAAAGCTGACAAAGTTCATCATGAGAGACTCCTGAGAAAGTTAAAAAGTCATGGGATAGGAAGCAATGTCTTTCTGTAGATTAGCAATTGGTTATTGTACAGAAAACAGAGGGTAGGGTTAAATGGCCATTTTTCTCAATGGAGGAGGGTGAATAGTGGAGTGCCACAGGGATCTGTACTGGGACCAGTGCTATTTAACATATTTATAAATGATCTGGAAATTGGAACGACAATTGAGGTGATATCATTTACAGATGACACAAAACTATTCAGTGCTGTCAAAATAAATGCGGATTGTGAAAAATTGCAGGAAGACCTTAGGAAACTGGAAGATTGGGCATCCAAATGGCAGATGAAATTTAATGTGGACAAATGCAAAGTGATGCATTGGAAAGAATAATCCAAATCATAGTTACCTGATGCTAGGGTCCACCTTAGGAGTCAGCACTCATAAAAAGATCTAGGTGTCGTTGTAGACAATATGCTGAAATTTTCTGCCCAGTGTGCAGCAGCGGCCAAAAAAAAGCAAACAGGATACTAGGAATTATTAGAAAAGAGATGCAAAAAAACGACTAAGAATATTATAATGCCTCTGTATCGTACCATGGTGCTACCTCAACTTGAGTATTGCATTCAATTCTGGTCGTCGTATCTCACAAAAGATATAGCGGAATTAGAAAAGGTTCAAAGAAGAGCGACCAACGTGATAAAGGGGATGGAACTCCTCCCATATGAGGAAAGGCTAAAGAGGTTAGGGCTGTTCAGCTTGTAAAAGAGATGGCTGGGGGAGGGGGGATATGATTGAGTGGTGTAGAACGGGTAAAAGTGAATCGATTTTTCACTCATACAAAAATTACATAGACCAGGAGACATTCAATGAAATTATATGGAAATACTTTAAAAACAAATAGGAGGAAATATTTTTTCACTCAAAGAAAGCTCTGGAACTCACTGCCAGAGGATGTAGTAACTGCGGTTAATGTATCTGGGTTTAGAAAAAGTTTGGACACCTTAAGAAAAAGATCTAGGTGTAATTGTAGACAATACGCTGAAATCTTCTGCCTAGTGTGGTGTGGTTGCAGCCAAAAATGCAAACAGAATGCTAGAAATTATTAGGAAAGGGATAGAAAATAAGACAAATAATATTATAATGCCTCTGTATCACTCCATGGTGTGACTACACATGAATATTGTGTGCAATTCTGGTCACCATATCTTAAAAAAGATATAGCAGAATTTGAAAAGGTTCAAAGAAAGCCGACCAAAATGATTATGGGGATGGAGCTCTTCTCATTTGAGAAAAGGCTTAAGAGGTTAAGACTGTTTAGCTTGGAAAAGAGATGGCTGGTGGGGGGGGGGGGGGGTATGATTGAGGTCTACAAAATATTAAGTGGTGTTGAATAGGGAAACATAAATTGATTTTTTACTCTTTCAAAAAGTACAAAGACTAGGGAACACTCAAAGAAGTTACCTCGTACTACTTTTGAAACAAACAGGAAGAAAAATTTTTTTTACTCAATGAATAGCTGTCAGAGGATGTGGAATCAGTGATTAGTGTATCTGGGTTAAAAATGTTTGGACAAGTTCCTGGTGGAAAAGACTATAGTCTTCTATTGAGATAGATATGGGAAAACCACTGCTTGTCTCAGGGATCAGTAGCTTGGATCTTGCTGCTATTTGGTATTCTGTCAGGTACTTGTGACCTAAATTGGCCACTGTTGGAAGCAGGATACTGGGCTAGATGGACCCAGTATGGCTATTCTTATGTTCTTATTGGCACAGTTCAAGGGGTTATGAGTCCTTGGGTCGTAGCCACAGACTGACTACTACAGATGAGTCACAGGCAGCTAGGCACTGCACTCAGCAAAGTACTAGACAAGGTAGGCTCAGCACAGGCAGAGCAGGCAAAGCTTGGCAGAACAAAGTTAAAAGGCTAGGCTAGACATGACTAGGCAAGACAAGGCAAACAGTACTAGGTAAGACTAGGCAGACAGGATACGAACTGGGTCCAGGCAAACAAGGCATACAGGATAAGAACTGGACCCAGACAAGATAATCTCACCAGACAAGGCAAGAACCGGTCCCAGATGAGACAAGATAAAGCAAGTCAAACAGGGCTAGAACTGGACCCAGACAAGGCAATGCAAGACTAAGAAAACAAGGCTAGAACTGGATCTGGAAGAGACCAGACAAAACAAGACTGGAGCAAGAGATAAGACAGACAAAGCAGGACTGGAACTTGGAGGCAAGGCTCAACAAGGCTGGAGACAAAGCAGGACTTGGCAAGGCAGGAGGCAATGCTCAGCAAGGCTGGAGATCTTGTTGCGAAGGCCCTGAGGAAATAGTCCCAGGGCTGGTAGGGCAGCTCCTCGAGCTTTCTGGAACTCTCAGCCCAGCTTTTGATCCTACAAGAATAGGTCTTCGGCGCACGTGTGCGGCCTAGAGAGCTCTTGTCAGGAGGAAGGCTTTGCAAAATCACAGCACACACTATCGGTACACAGCAGGTCCCAAGCACGCTGCGGGACTCGACAGGGGAGAACAGGTATGTTGGGTGGGAGGTACTGTAGAGCTGTGACACTTTTATTTTTGTGATTTAGCAGACTAATAGGAGAAGGGGATGTCTGTAATTGTCGATTGTTCATAGTTTCCAGAGGATGTCTACATAATATTAATACATATAAAAATCATAAGAAAACCCAATAAATTAGTATATGAAAGATACAATTACTGTGATTTAAAACATAAAATAAATATTAAATAAATGTTAAAATACTGTATTTACCTTGAATGTTGGAGAAATGAGGGTGTACTGCTGTGATCATTATTATTCTGAGCTGGAAGAGCTAATCAGTCCTTCAAGCTCACACTGATCCTTAGGTTCACTTGACTGTGTTTCCACCGGCGGAGGAGCAGATGTTACAGGATGAAAGAACGTGTCAAGCTTGAGCTGCTTCTCACTCTTATACTGTTTCCGGATCACAATCTCTCATAAACGTTTTAAGTGTTCATAATAAGGCTTAACCTCACAACTCTCACAAATGTAAGAAATGAGTGTCAGTGGATTCATGAACATAAGACATCTTGGGTTACATCTGAATCCTACTCTTTGTCTCCTGCATGCATTTCCTGTACTATCCCATCCCTATCTATTCAGTCACAATCAGGGCATAGACCGTCAAAGTCTGCCCAGCTCCCATTTTGTTTTCCAATTACAGGCGTCGCCACCCAATCTCCGCTAAGATTCCGTGGAACCATTCCTTCCAAACAGGATTTGATAACAACGAACCTCAGGAACAAAGTGAAGGAAAAACCACTCTGCAAAAATCTCTGAGGTAAATGAAAATAATGGCTTGGCAATTCATGCATACAGTCTGAGTGCCTGTGAGTAAGTAGACTTACCCACCACCAGCAGCACTGAAACCTGGATCCATGACCAAAAGGACCCTATAATTCTAGACCTGTGCCCGCCAGGATACAAAATCACACACTGGACCAGGAAGGAAAAGAGAGGCGGAGGCATAGCATTAATCTATCGATCCCACTTTACGACCAAAACCACTGCTGAGGCCATAACACCTCAACTTGAAATTGCCTCAAACAGAATCCACAATAAAACCCTACTTGATCATTTGAACTGTGTCTTGTTTTACAGTCCACCAGGTAACTGGAAAGAAGGCCAGATTAATTTCATGGACCTCATTTCAAACACATGTGTAACCGACTCCAATATACTAGTATTAGGAGACATTAACCTTCACCTAGAAGACCCAAACTCCACCTAAGCACGAGAATGTAAGGAATTCTTCCATTTATGTGATCTCAAATGGCCACATATGCAAGCAACACATGTCAAAGGGCACACACTCGACCTCATCTCGCACAAACTTTCAACTGACCAGAACCTAATAATAACAGATACTAAATGGACAGAAACACCGTGGACAGATCACTACAAACTAAACCTATCCCTAAACTGGCGGAAAAAGGGTTCATACCGTACATAAGAGCACTCAACCTATAGCACAAGAAGTCAAGTAGACACAAAAACATTCTGGCAACAGATATACAATAACAAATGGACAGCACAAATGGACTCCATAAACTACCACATAGAATGGGATAAAAGGTGCAAAAACATACTAGATGAAATAGCACCCTTACGAACAAGAACCTCACGTAAGCATAACTTGATACCATGGTTCAACGATGAACTGAAAAAGCTAAAAATGCAAGCCAGGAAACTCAAATGAGCATGGAAACAAACAAAAGATGGACATACACTCAACACATGGAAACAAACCCAAAGAAAATACAAATACGCTATAAGACAGACCAAAAGATCATACTATAAAACTAAAATAGGGACAGATTACAAAGACTCGAAGAAATTATACCAACTCGTGAACAAACTCCTAGACATCCCATCTGCAGACAAACTTGCTAAGTACTTCAATGATAAAATTGTAAACCTACGCAACACACTACCTCAGGACAACACCGATATTGAAAACTTCCTTAATGAGTTGGACCCAACCTTTGGAGAATACCCAGATGATCGAACCTGGTCAAACTTTGCTCTTCTCACCGTCAAAACAGTGACCCAGGCGATTAGAAGGTTCACCAACACTCACTGTAAACTAGATACCTGTCCCAGCTACCTAATAAAATCCGCCCCTGACCGCTTCATAGCAGACCTCACATCCCACCTAAATTACATGCTTCAGCAAGGCCTCTTCCCTAAGGAAAATGGCAATATCCTACTCACCCCAATACCAAAAGATACCAAGAAAAAAACAAATGAAATCACTAACTATTGTCCAGTAGCATCTATCCCGCTGGTAATCAAACTGATGGAAAGCATGGTAACCAAACAACTTACTGATTATATAAACAAATTCTCAATATTACACAAATCATAATCAGGATTCCGCCCCCTCCACAGCACTGAAACAGTACTAATTACTCTCCTAGCCAAATTCAAGCAGGAAATAGCAACAGGCAAAAGCATCCTTCTCCTCCAATTCGACATGTCTAGTGCATTCGACATGGTAAACCATAATATACTACTAAGACTACAAGATTACTTCGGGATTGGTGGAAATACACTTAGCTGGATCAAGGGTTTCCTAACCATAAGAACATATCAAGTAAAATCAAACTCAAACATATCATCACCGTGGAAAGCAGACTGCGGAGTATCACAAGGATCACCACTATCACCGATCCTCTTCAACCTAATGATGACCCCACTAGCCAAGTCATTATCCAACCAAGGCCTGACAACTTTCATCTATGCAGACGATGTCACAATATACATTCCTTATAAACACGAACTGACAGAAATTACCAACGAAATCAAGCTCATCTTGAACATCATGGACTCATGGGCAAATGCATTTCAATTAAAACTCAATAAAGAAAAAACACACATTCTCTCATCCCAATACAGCACGGACAACCCCACAAGTATCAACACCCCAGACTACACCCTCCCTATCTCAGAGAACCTGAAAATCATCGGCATTACAATGGACCGTAACTTAACACTAGAGAGCCAAGTGAAATCCACAACAAAGAAAATGTTCCACTCAATGTGGAAACTCAGATGCGTGAAACCATTCTTCCCGAGGGAAACATTTCGCAAACCTGATACAATCAATGGTACTAAGCCAAGTAGACTACTGCAATGGAATTTATGCTGGATGCAAAGAACAAACCTTTAAGAAACTTCAGACCACCCAAAACACAGCAGCCAGGCTTATATTTGGAAAAACGTGATATGAAAGCGCAAAACCCCTCCGTGAAAAACTACACTGGCTCTCAATCAAAGAACGCATTGCCTTCAAAATCTGTACCTTGGTCTACAAAATTATCTATGGTGAAGCCCAGAGATAGATGACAGACCTCATTGAATACCAACCAGAAACGCATCCAAATCAACACGAACATATCTAAATCTGCACTACCCAAGCTGCAAAGGACTTAAATACAAATCATCTTACACATCCAGTTTTCCTACATAAGCACACAACTGTGGAATGCATTACCAAAAGCCTTGAAAACAACATACGACCACCAAAACTTCTGGAAATCACTAAAGACTAACCAGTTTAAAAAGGCATACCCCGCAGATCCAACTGAAATGCCTGATCTCTCCAACACAACAAAAGTAAAGTACTTAATGGACATAACACAACTCTTCTGCTGACTGTTCCACATGACCTTTATCTTACCACAACATCACTTTGTATTTGTTCATACAGGAGTCTGCGAACACCTCTCCGATACTATGTAAGCCACATTGAGCCTGCAAATAGGTGGGAAAATGTGGGATACAAATGTAACAAATAAATAAATAAATAAATAAATAAATAAATAAATAAATAAATAAATAAATAACAGTGCAGATATCTCCTTTCTTATCTTTGTGCCAGATGTCAGGTTTTCCTTGATTTAGCACTTGAGTGACTCTAGTAGGTTCTGGCTGAATATTGGCCGGGGTCTGCATAAGCTTCAGCAGGCAGCACATATCAAATTAGCCTCAGTTATTCAAGGCCAGTACCCAGACATGGCCCAGCACATGTGTGAGTTCAATGACCACAGGGCAAGACTAGGGGGAAGAAGAAGAGGAAGATGGGTATTGAGCAGAGGTGGATGCTGTGACTCATACGTGTGATAAATGGCAGAAACTGGTTACAACAGGTGCACAGCAAGATGGAACTAACCCTTGTCACATGTTTTAGGTTCTAAAATCTGTTAAATTGGGATCTGTTGAATTGAGAGTCGACTGTACTGAAAAAAATAAATTTGTGAGGGACTAGAACTAGCAGGAATTGAGCTCATGTTGAAAAAGGGCAGTCTGGGAAATGTAGTGAGGAAGCAGCTGGGATTCTGAACACAAGTGGCATTAGCTGAGCACCTGGAACCAATTTGGAAATTGGTGGTGAATGAACAGATGCTAGACTGTTAGTAGAAAGAAGAGGACAGAAAGTATGAATGGAGAGTTAAATGCAACTTGGTTTAGTTGTCGGAATGCCAGACCCTCAAGTGAGGCAGGAGGTTGATGGAAAGAATGCTGTTACAGATTTTAACATGTAACTAAGAAGCAGAGGATGGGAGATTAAAGCCATATTGCTGTATTGTGTACTATTAAAGGTCAGACCAATTGAAAGAGGGAGCTTTATGGGCTATTGAATATGCATCTTGGATTTATTTGGGCAGGGGAGTGTATGTATGGATTGTAAAGGTGCTGATTAGAAGCCATGGTAAAATCATTCACGTGGTAGATTACAATTTCTCAACAGGAAGTTTGTAATAGGGGAAAGTCAAACAAGCAGAGTTGTAAATCTGTTTTGCCTGTTGGACATGCATCCTAACTGGGCTGGGAAAGTTTTTCTGAACCAGAAACCATGGTGAAATATCATCCTGATGGATTAACATCGAGATGCTAAAGTCTGTATTAGGGAGGATCACACAAGCCAAGACATATAGGGGGTCTTTTACTAAATCTTAGCTCGAGTTACCTGCAGCAGGGCCCATTAGAATAAAATCGGTCCTGCTGCAGATAACTCAAGCTAAGCTTTAGTAAAAGACCCCCATAGTAAGCATCTGGGAAGCTGACAGGATGGCATATTAAGGCCCTAGTCTGCAGTCTGTACTATTAAGGGCTAGAGCACTGAATGAGGGACATTGTGGCCTATTGGAAATGCATGTTGAATTAAGTTGTGTAATGAGGCTGTATGGTAGCTGCAAAAATTACTGGCTAGAAGCTAATAGTGAAGCATCTTACTAATTTTGTAAATAGAATATTTAAATAATACACTGGTGCCCTAAATCTTCTGTTGAAAAAGGAAGACACTTCTGGTGACATAGCATTATATTTTAAAGACAAGGTTGAGAAGATTCAACAAGAAATTTTCAGGATGAACTCTGGTATTCAAACATTGAATTTAGTGCCAGTAGAAGTTTGTACAGGGATCAGTACTGAATGTATTTATGTTACTTTCTTCTCAGTTGCTTTTCAAATAGTGGAATCAGTCATAAGTAAAGCTTTGGCATGTTGTATATTAGATCCGTGTTCTCCCTACTGAATGAAAACTATTATAACTCAAAAGTATAGCTTGCACATTTAGGGCCCTGTTTACTAAGGCGTGTTAGCGTTTTTAACGCGCTAACCGTGTAGGTGCCTATAGGGATATTGTAGGCATGTACATGGTTAACGCACATACATGGTTAATGTGCGTTAAAGACGCTAACACGCCTATAATGTTGCTTAGTAAACATGGCCCTTAGTGAAAATCTGTTAAATGATGGTACTTTTCCAAATTTATACATTCTTTCAAAGATACATAAAAGTCTTGATAATCTACCAATCAATAGAAATGGCCCAGCATTGAATAACTGGGATCAGAGCCAATGTTGGTAGTTAACTGTACTGCTAGCCGCTGGATGAATATTGGGGGCATTATGTCTATAAAAATGATGTTCAGATTTTTAGATGGCAATCTCTTAGTGAAGGTCCAGAGAAATTCCCACTATCTCCCATAGTGGTGTAACCATAGTTGAGCTCCCCTTGTTTGGACTTAGGCTTATCCAAAAATTGTGGCGCTCTTGCTGTGGCTGGCAGGGATCCCTAAGCCCTGCCAGTTGAAGACATCCTCCCCATTCGGCAGCCACAGCTCTTCCAAGTGGCAGCATGTCCTGAAACCATCTCCAATGTTGACATCGCCCATCCCCCCCCATGTGCAAAGACCGAGCATGCATGGCTTCTGTTGGCGGCAGCAATCCAGGGATATTGCCATGGATTGCTGTTTGGAAGAGCTCTGGTTGCTGAAAGAGAATAGATCTTCAGCTGGCAGGGCTTGGGAATCTCTGCAGCTCAGGTATTTATATTTTGAAGGGGCTCAGGCCTGCTTGAAGTTGGCTGTCTGGCTGTGCTACTGATCCCCCGTACATTTTAAGTCATAAACAAGTTCCTTAGATAATTTTTTTTTATGGTACCAGGTTGTAAGTTGTTTTCTTACACAGATGACATTTTTATTCTTGTTCCTGTTTAGATAGATTTTGCAAAAACTTTTGTCATTGAATATTGGACAATATTACATTATTTAGAATTGAATAAGCTAAAATGTTATGGTTTATTAATACTGTAGAAACAGTACCAGAGGTTGCATCACTCATTCTGGTACAACACTAATAGTCATGACAACACAGTATACAAAACAATATGCAAAAACCCATGGAAAATGTAGTCACTAAGCCAAAGCTTTGTGGGAATAAATAAAAGCCAATAATGTTTATTTTTTCAAGCTTGGATAGACATTTACATATTTTATTCCAAATGCTGTGCAATTTATCTTGAGATGCTGTACTTGGTCTGCAAGGATTCCAGACACATAACATCTGAATTCACCTGCTAGAATAGCCAAAGAAGTAGTGGAAAATTAATAAAAAGGCTATTTGTATTTGTCTTACTACAGGAGCTTAACCCAGTGTACTTAATGATCAAAGCATATTTTCTGTTCCTTTAATATTGCAAAGATCAGTTATTAAGTCTACTTTTTTAGAACAATTTGCTCCCTTTTTGAAAGAAAACATTTTAAAATTTTGGTTCAGGCTATGATTCTGCCAAAACTAGTTCCTTTGGACTACTGCATCCCAACTGCACCACTCTGCACTTCTTTGTGTTAAAGGTTAGCTGCCAAGCATTCAACCAGCCCTCCAGGTTTTGTAGATCACTCATTTTACCTTCTCCCCAAGGGTGTCCACTCTGTTACAAATTTTTGTGTCATCTTCCAAAAAGGCACATTTTGTCTTCTAATAACTACACAAATATTATTGAATGGAAAAAGTGCTTAACAAAACCATGCATTTAAATTTCTAAAATGGAGGAAAAGACCACAGAGACTGTCTGCGGACTTTTATCTATTTTAAGAAATTATAGTCTCAACAGACTAAAATAATCATTGATCAAAAACTTCTATGCCCTACCTAATAACTTTATTTTCCTAAGTCATTTTTCTTTTTTTTTTTTTTTAAATCTAAAGTATGTGCAATGCCCAGCATTCAATCTCACTTATATTAATGTGTCTCTTCAAGCATTCATCTTGATAAATCCCAATGGGCTTCCAATTTCACCAAGGGGCTTTGTCAGAGGAACTGGTATATTTTTGCTAAACTAGTTTTTTAGTCACTCGGGCTACTAACAGAGATATCATTCACAAAGCTACTGAGCAGAATTGGCCCTAGGATTGATCCTTGAGGCATTTCACTACTCGCCTTTATTTCTTCCTAATGAATGCCATTTACCACTGCCTTTTCGTCTATCAGTCAAACAGTTCTTAACCCACTTGACCAGCTCGGGACTCATATCCAGGCTAGTCAGTTTGTTTGAAGCCTCATATATTAAAGACTTTGCTGAAATCAAGTACACCACATCCAGCACATGCCCCTAATCCAGTTCTGTCGTCACCCAGTCAAAGAATTCAATCAGATTAATTTGTCATAATCTGCTTGCAGTAAAAATGTTGCTTTGGATCTTACAACCCACTGGATTGTAAAACATTAGCTATCTTTCCCTTCAGCAGCATCTCTTTACCAGCCCATGGATGTTCCTAGTCTGCCAAGATGATGTCCATGTCCCTTGTTTTGCCCCGTTCATAATTTGGACTTTTCAGTTTGTAACATAGATGTTTATGCTGGATGTAAACTAAATCAAAAATAGGGTAGAGCCCTCTGTATTGTACAATCAATATATATAAATACATGTTGAAGAGTTCTCTAGTGATCTGACTCCAGCAAGTTTATATTACAGGAGGAAAATGCCTTACGAAGCTCAAAAAGCCGCTAAAAGCAACAAGTGCAGGGCTGCTTCACCATTGGCTTTTAAAAAAAGGCATAAAAATCCTCCTGATAAACTCAACCTGTTTTGTTCTATAAGTACTTTCCCACAACATACAGCAAAACAAGTTGAGTTTATCAGAAGGATTTTTATGCCTTTTTTTAAAGCCAATGATGAAGCAGCCCTGCACTTGTTGCTTTTAGCGACTTTTTGAGCTTCGTGAGGCTTTTTCCTCCTGTAGCATAAACTTGCTGGAGTCAGAACACTACAGAGCTCTCAAGATTTATTTATATGCTGGATGTAACCAGAACATAAACGTCTTATTTCTTATGTATTTCAGAACAGGCTGTTAGTTTGGCAGATCCTGTTCTAAGATGCTAGCAGCAATGTACTAACCTGGATGGCCTTATTCGGAGTTGGATGTCCTTTCTAACATGCCATTGAAAATCTCTTGTTTTTCTTGTTCTGTATGTCATGACTAGACTGCAAGCTCCACAGAGCACAAGATCTCTCTTTTGTGTATCTATACAGTGCTGTCAGCTTTATTAGCACTTTAGCAGTACTATGCAATGGTGGTAGTAATAGAAACATTACCCCAAATCTTTACAGTTAAAATGTAGTAGTTTTATACCACATTGCACTTATAATTATTGCAGTAAAATTACCTCCTGAGTCCTTTTTCCATGTCGCACAGTAGCAGGGCTAGCAGTCATGACCACACAAAAAGCCATTATACCCTAGAACAAGACCATGTGCTACATTGTGAAGAATATTTCAGCAAAAATTGGAATTGCAATTAGACTGATGGCTTTAACTGCTCCCTTTGGGTGTGTTATATGGGTAGACTGTTTCTGTGTATTGATCTACAAAAAGGCATTTCCGTCCTTTTCACTTTTTAATTCGTTTTCTTTGAATAGAGGAATTTTCCAATGGCTGCATTCGTTCTATTTTGCTACATACATAATTTACCTAAGAAACTTAAAAAAAAAAAAAATTAAAATCTCAAGTGCATTCTACAGTTAAAGAATTATAAAGAAATGCAGTAGAAAGTGCTGGTGGAAATATACATTTCTTTTCAGTGTTTTCTTTTCCTTGATGTTCATTCTGCGTACCCTTAAATACACTTAAATAGTAGAAATATGTAAACTCAGAGCCAGAATTTCAGTTTCAAATTTTCATTAGGTTCATTTTTAATGAAGGTTCTTTTGCAAACTGAAAAATTATTTAAATATTTTACTTTTAATGATGAATTGCTATTTTTGATATTGTTAAAAGGCTTACCTTTCTTTGACATCTTAGAATTGATAAGGCTAGAATGTTAATAAATATGATTTATATGTTCAGTTTTTGAGTGCCCTAACAGTCCTTATTTTAGGAGCCATCCCCACAGGAGTGGAGGAGTGGCCTAGTGGTTAAAGCAGTGGTCTTGCAATCCAGAGGTGCCCGGTTCAAATCCCACTGCTGCTCCTAGTGATCTTGGGCAAATCACTTAACCCTCCATTTCCTCAGGTACAAACTTAGATTGTGAACCCTCCTGGCACAGAGAAATATCCAGTGTACCTGAATGTAACTCATCTTGAGCTACTACTGAAAAAGGTGTGAGCAAAATCCAAATAAATAAATGACAACATTTAAGCACGTGGAGAGTTCCATATGTTGAAATGCCATTTCACATTTGGGGAAGCTAATTATTTAGAAATGTAAAGAGGGTATGAGTTGGGTGGAGAGAAGGAATCATTTGGGTGGGCCCACAATACAGACATGGATTTCTCATTTCAAATGGGGAATCCAAGTCTATATAGAAAAAAATTAGACATTGACATTTACAGCTCACCTGAGATATGTGTAAGTGTTTGCTCCACCTTTTCTACAACAACCACCCCCTCCCTAACATCCAATCATCCCTTCCTGCTCTGAAGGCATCCATCTCCCCTGATGACCATCATCCTCCTGATTGTGGCCTCCTGGCAATACTCTCCCCAATTGAGGCCCCCCATGGTGAAGGCATCTATGTGTCAGCAACTACTACTACTACCCAACATGTGGCAACCTTCCCCCAGGTCCAACCCCCTTGTGACTCAACCAGTGTAAATGGTGCCTCTCTAGCAATCCCCACATCCTTCACCACCTGACCCACTCCTTGGACTTACCAGGTGTCCTAGGGTCTATTGGGGTGGGAGCAATAAATACTCGCTTCTGTCTTGAGGCTTGGGCCATGCAAAATGGCATCAAGACCTCTAACAGTATTATTATGGAATTACTACTAGGGGATCAGGCTTCTAATATGGAAAAGCATTCTGCTTCAAAGATTGCAGCATCCTATTTAGCTTATTTTCGAAAGAGATGGCCAGCCATCTTCCGACACAAATCGGGAGATGGCCAGCAATCTCCTGAAGCCGGCCAAATCGGTATAATCAAAAGCCGATTTTGGCTGGCTTTCCATCGCGGAGGCGGCCAAACTTCAAGGGGGCGTGTTGTAGTGTAGCGAATGCGGGACAGGGCGGAATGAGGGCGTGCTTTGAGATGGCCGGCTTCGCACGATAATGGAAAAAAAGAAGGGCGTCCCTGGTGAGAATTTGGTCCGCTTTATTTTGTCCCTTTTTTTCAGGTCCAAGTCCCAAAAAAGTGCCTGATCTGACCAGATGACCACCGGAGGGAATCGGGGATCACCTTCCCTGACTCCCCCAGTGGTCACTAACCCCCCTCCCACCCTCAAAAAACCTTTAAAAACTTTTTTTGCCAGCCTCAAATGTCATACTCAGGTCCATCGCAGCAGTATACAGGTTCCTGGAGCAGTTTTAGTGGGTGCAGTGGACTTCAGGCAGGCGGACCCAGGCCCATTCCCCCTACCTGTTACACTTGTGGTGGTAAATGGGAGCTCTCCAAACCCCTCCCAAAACCCACTGTACCAACATGTAGGTGCCCCCCCTTCACCCATAAGGGCTATGGTAATGGTGTAGAGTTGTGGGGAGTGGGTTTTGGGGGGATTTGGGGGGCTCAGCACCCAAGGTAAGGGAGCTATGCACCTGGAAGCTATTTTTAATTTTTAGAAGTGCTCCCTAGGGTGCCCAGTTGGTGTCCTGGCATGTGAGGGGGACCAGTGCACTACAAATGCTGGCCCCTCCCACAACCAAATGCCTTGGATTTGGCTGGTTTTGAGATTGCCAGCCTCAGTTTCCATTATGGGCAAAACCCGAGGCCAGCCATCTCAAACCTGGCCATCTCTGACATTTGGGAGGCCCCAACCGTATTATTGAAAAAAAAGATGGCCGGCCATCTTTTTCGAAAATATGGTTGGCCCCGCCGCTTCGTGGCGCCGTTCTCGGAGATGGCCGCCCTTAGAGATGGGCATCCCTGTTCGAAAATGCCCCTCCACTGCTCTCAAATTATGAGTGTATTTATATCCAACATCCAAAAACTCTAGGTTACCTGAACCCATGATGCTGGCACATCACTGAAGCATGGCTGTGTCAGGTCTTCAGACATATTTTGCTGAGAGCTCATGGCCAATAAAATTTATTATAACCTGTTGATGGTCTCCTGAGTGAATGTCTTTTTGTGTCCTCCTTCCTAGCTGTCTCTTCTTCCTGTGTATCTATATATTGCTGCAGAGGTGTGAACTTCTGTGTTTGTGTTATCTTAATTTTCCATGGTAGCAGCTCATCGAGGGATCATTCTTTAGACCACAACATACAGTTATAAAGTGAACTTTGTACCAATTCTCAAAGAGACATTATTTAGTCTTTATTCATTTTCTTGGTATACCACCCTCCTTATGGGCAATAAGAGCAGTGCTTGGCAAAAATGATAAAAGCTATTCTGAAGAATGGATAGATGTGGTATAATTGAGAAGAGTCATTATGCGCTTAGCAAAAATAGGTTTTGCCTTATCAGTTCACTAGGTTTTTTGAAGGTATTAATAAACATATAGATTGAGTGACTTAGTTGATACTGAGAGTATGTCAGGTTATCAGGTTCAGAGCCTGCGGGGCCGGGCTCTGGAGCAAACGTGAGCCCTTGGGCTGCTGCCGAGGAGCGACAGCAGCAGGCAAAACCCACCAACCAACACTGGGCAAGCACACCGGCAGGGACTGCAGGCACTGCCCAGCGAACCGGAACACATGGACTGGAATCCCCCGGACTGGAGCACATCGGACTGGTCCACACAGCTTCACCTGCACTTAGCTACTAAGCCCCCCAGGAGTTGAGCTCCTGGGTTCGAGTAGCCGGCAGGGCTTACTGGATACCGGATGACACAGGGACCAGGACTGGAAACAGAAGTGCTCCTAAACCTAAACTGATCTACGTGCTCCCAAGCCCTAAACCAGCAGGAGTGTTCCTAACAGTAAACCGACAAAAGGACTTCCTAAGCCCTACACTAAACAGGAGCTCCTAAGCCCGGCTCAACAAAGGGACTTCCTAAGTCCTAAACTAACAGAACAGGGAACTAAACACAAAGCTAACACAGGTGCTACTAGGCACCAAGCTACAAGCAGAGCTCTACAACTCTAAACTAACTAAGGTGCTCCTATGCACCAAACAACCAGAAGAGCTCGTAGCACTAAAAGGGAAGACAGGGGAGCCACAAGGAAAAAGCAGGGAAGCTAACACATAAGTCAAAAGTGCTTCTAAAGTACCAAACACCAACAGCAAAGACTGCAATGCTCCCAATAGCACAAACACCAGAAGTACTTCTAACAGCAAACTCTGTAGTGTTCCTAACAACACCAAACCCTGAAGTACTTCTATCAGCAACAGAGCTTCCAAAGCCCTACACACAGCAATGCTTCCAAAACCAAGAGGGAAAAGGAGGGGAACCATAAGGGAAAAGCAGGAAAGCTAAACACACAAACACCAGTGCACACTGCACTAACACTAACCTGGACCTTAGCAAAAGCAAGCAGGGAAACTAGACACAAAGTCAGAAGTGCACACTGCACCACCCTACCTAAAGCAAACACCACCGTTGCCAAGGCTCTGAAGGAAACAACACCACTTCCTTATCAAGGCCCTCCCTGATGATGTCACACTCCCTAGACCCAGACAACAGCACACTGACCCAGAGAGCACACTGAAACCCATAGAAGCCCAACCCACACCAATGCAACACTGTGAAGCACTTGAAGCCAGTACACCCAAAGAGAGTTAGAGCTAACTCCGTCCACACACACAGCTGTAGTAAAGTGAAACAATTAGCCCCATGCTGCTGGAAGCTGCCAGCACAGAGAGACAGAGCCAGCTCAGAAAGGACAGACAAAAGAAACAGAAACCAGCTAAGAAGCTGACCCCCAGGAAAGAGGTAAGTTTGAGAGGGGTTCAGACCCCAATCATAACAGAGTAATTTTGTATAAGTTGTCCAGATTACAAAACAGATGTATAGGCTCATATGTTCAAAACAATATTAGCATTTTATTAAAAGCATGATAAATACACAGTCTTTTATAAAATATTTATAAGCCATCAAAAGACAATACCCAGTGTATTTTAGGGACACTTCCTTGAGCTCAAAGTGTTATCATCAACAAAAAATGCATCTTATGCACAAGCGAAAAAAGGCAGAAAAGACCTCAGTAGAACAAGGCTCCAAAAATTTGCCAAGATATGATGAAATGAGCACAGAAGGATTTAGTACTGTCCCCTGAAGAAGCCAGAGGATGAAACAATGGAACCTGTTGGGACAAGGACTGTATTTTAAAATAAGTGTTTCCTATGCATTGAACAGAATTTGGATTGACCATTACACTTTTTTTGCACAAAATACAGAACATTATTGAAAAATTTGAAAAAAAAATATTAATGAGCAACATAAATATCCCTAGGTATGAGGAATTCAGATCTACAGTGGTTTTCAACATATCCAAAACCTTTCCTTTTCCATTTAAAATTCTTCCTCAGCTGCTGCTTCCCATACTTTACCCCTTGAAGTCCCTTAAGGCACTATTCTAGCCCCAACACATTTTAATATCTCTCTTTCCTCTGCCAACATTGATTTATAATCTTGGTCTTAATTGCTATACATTCACTGATAATGTTAAGATCATTTACTAGACTAAAGACCTCCAACCTGATCTTACACATTTTAAATGCTTCTTTAGATAGTGTTGCTTCCTAACTTTGCCCAGCACGGCATGAAGCTAAATCCTTTGAAATTAAGAGCAATGTAGATCATACGACACCCCAGTTCCACTTCCTGATTATATTACTGTTCTAACATGTAAGATTGATTCTTTCTTGATCTTTAATGCACAGGTTTCAGCCACAGTTAATTCCTCCTATTTTCCACTTCGACAAATGTGCTCAGTGTGTCCTTATTTTTCAGTGCATGACCTAGAAACTGGCTTTTGCTTTAGTCATAATTGTATTGATTATTGCTATTTTTTATTGTAGCCTGCTATCTCTTTGTTCCATCTCACACCCGGTCTCTTGCCTACTCATAACATATCAATATCAATTGTAGGTTATTGATAAACATGGTTAGAATTTAAAAAAAAAAAAAGAGAGAAGCAAACTTTATTAACTAGTCTCCATACCCTTTCCCCAATAGTTTTAAAACTTGAATATTTTGCCACAGCATTAACAGATAGATATTTTGAATGAAAATATATTTCCTCCTATTTGTTTTAAAAGTATTTCCATGTAATTAATAAATGTCCCCTAGTCTTCGTACTTTTTGAAAGAGTAAAAAATTGACTTTTTCCTGTTCTACATCACTCAGGATTTTGTAGATCTCAATCATATCCCCTTCAACTGTTTCTTTAGCCTTTCCTCATATATGAGAAGTTCCATCCCCTTTATCATTTGGTCGCTCTTCTTGAACCTTTTTGAATTCCGCTATATCTTTGTTGCAATACGGAGACCAAAATGGAACGCAATACTCAAAGTGAGGTTGCACCATAATATTCTTAGTCTTATTTTGCATCCCTTTCCTAATAATTCCTATTATCCTGTTTGCTTTTTTGTCCGTCACTGCACACCGGGCAGAAGATTTCAGCGTATTGTCTACAATGACATCTAGATCTTTTTCTTGAATGCTGACTCCTAATGTGGACCCTAGGATCATTTGGATTATTTTTCCCATTGTGCAAAATTTGCATTTGTCCACATTAAATTTTGTCTGCCATTTGGTAACCAGTCTTTCAACCAATGATTCTGTTGAGCTTTTAGCATCTTTTCATTCATTTTGGAACTAAAAGGGTTTTTGCCTATGATGATGTAACTCCCAGCAGAAGCTTTCTCAACCCTTGTTATTACTAAATGACTACTTGGGTTGGAGGTTGGGTTAAATTCAGAGGCTTTTCCCTTAATTCCCTTTAAAACAGATGCACTCCACAGAATCTTTAGTCTATTGTTGAAATTACCATTTTTTGCCATTACATGAGAGAGTTTTGTTTTGTTGTACAGAATTCTAGTAGTGACATTGATCTGGAGAAGTTGTATTCTTTGTGAGTTATGATTCCTTTCCTATCAGACCAGTATAGTAGTTATCCAATGATGCTGTGCTTGAGATTCTAAGACTATATGGATCCCTTCATTTGATGGGGTTTTAAAGCTTATCTACAGCAAAGTCAACCTGTACAACTTCCTTAATGAAAAATGATGTTAACATAAATTTCACTCTACCTAACTATGTTGTTGGTTTTCTTTTTATATATTCTATTCTTGGTAGTCTAACACGTGGAGGGGCATAATTGAAAGGGGCGCCCAAGTTTTCCTGAGGACGTCCTGGCGAAGGGGCGGGGAAACCCGTATTATTGAAACAAGATGGGCGTCCATCTTTCGTTTCGATAATATGGTCGTGGATGCCCAAATCGCGAAATTTAGGTCGACCTTAGAGATGGTCGTCCCCGATTTTCAGCGATAATAGAAACCGAGGATGCCCATCTTAGAAACGACCAAATCCAAGCCCTTTGGTCGTGGGAGGAGCCAGCATTCGTAGTGCACTGGTTCTCCTCACATGCCAAGACACCAACCGTGCACCCTAGGGGGCACCCTAGGGGGCCTTCAGAAATTGCTCCCAGGTGCATATCTTCCTTACCTTGTGTGCTGAGCCCCCCTAACCCCCCCTAACCCACTCCCCACAACTGTACACCACTACCATAGTCCTATGGGATGAAGGGGGGCACCTAGATGTGGGTACAATGGGTTTCTGGTTGGTTTTGAAGGGCTCACATTTATCACCACAAGTGTAACAGGTAGGGGGGGATGGGCCTGGGTCTGCCTGCCTGAAGTGCACTGTACCCACTAAAACTGCTCCAGGTACCTGCATACTGCTGTCATGGAACTGGGTATGATATTTGTATTAAAAAAATTTTTTTTGAGGGTGGGAGGGGGTTAGTGACCACTGGGGGCGTAAGGGGAGCTCATCCCCGATTCCCTCCAGTGGTCATCTGGTCATTTAGGGCACATTTTTGTGGCTTGGTCATAACAAAAGTAGGACCAGGTAAAGTCATCCAAGTGTCCTTCAGGGACGCCCTTCTTTTTTCCATTATCGGTCGAGGACGCCCATGTGGTACGCACAACTCAGTCCCGTCTTCACTACGTCTCCGACACCCCCTCCATGAACCTTGGTCGTCCCTGCGACAGAAAGCAGTTGAGGACGCCCAAAATTGGCTTTCGGTTACGCTGATTTGGGCGACCCTGTGAGAAGGATGCCCATCTTACGATTTATGTCGAAAAATGGGCGTCCTCCTCTTTCGAAAATAAGCCTGATAGTATCCTTTTTCTGCTTTCTAAATAGGAAAGGTATTATACAGGTAAATCTTCTGTCCATATCTCTTGAATGCAAACAAGCATTCTATTTATCATCTTATTGTTGATTTAAAGGATGTAAGCCACATTGAACCCAAGTTCGCTTGGGATAATGTAGGATATAAATGTCAATAAATGAAAATGGAGCAATTTTCCAGTTAGAACAATTTTCAGATCAATATAATAATAGCTGGGCTTTGTAGCATGGAAGTTTTTTTTGTCTAGTATTTATTTATTAGAATTTATTTACTGCCTTTTTGAAGGAATTCACCCAGTAAGAATAGGTCAAACATGAGTAATAGGCAGTTACAGCAGTAAAAATATTCAAATAACAATACAAAGTATGGTATAGTACACTACTTACAATATCAACACAATATGTAACAGAACATTTTAATTGATAGTGAAAGGTAAAGCAAAGATATAACATATTGATAGTTAAGAGAGTAAGAAGAGTTAGAAGGTAAGGTGACTGATTTAAAGAAAGTTGCACATGAGGTCAGAGAGATGGTTAAATATTATCTCAGCTAGGATAGGAGTGGATAAACATGTCCTGTTGCAGTATGTGCAGCCCGAGTCAATCCTTGTGTGTGTGAGTGAGACTAACAAGTTAGTTACTTCTTCCATTAAAGGCCTGGTTGAAGAGCTAAGCTTTCACCTGCTTCCTGAAGCCTTGTATTAAGTGGAGTCTTTCAGGCAGTGCATTCCAGAGTGTGGGGGGCTAAAGAAGTTATATTTGTTTATTTATTACATTTGTACCCTACGCTTTCCCACTCATCACAGGCTCAATGCGGCTTACATAGTAACAAGAGAATACAATCTGTAGTATCAGAATCAACAAAGGAGGTATGTGGTAGGACAAATGAACAAGGGGTAAATGGGATAAAAGAGGTATGAGAGAAAGGATAGGGATAGGTAAGGACGTAGAGCGATAAAGAAGAGGTAGGGGAAGAGTATGGAGGATAAGAAGATTGGTAGGAGGTAATTTCTAAGTCATTGTTGTTAATGATAAGATGAACTGGAAATGGATGGGTTGCTTATGCTTGCTTATGGTAGGTCAAGTCGTTCAGGTAAATCTGTTTGAATAGATGGGTTTTCAATAGTTTCCTAAAGGGAAGGTACTCACTAGAAATGATACGTAATAGTAGTAGTAGTATTTTACACAGTGCATTTATTTTATATTTCAGGGTGGAGTGACAGATGATAAAAGTGATGATGGGAAATCAGTCTCCACGTTTGGAGTCAACAGACCTACTATTTCCTGTATATTTGACTGTGAGTACATAGGCTTATAGATTTTAATTCATCCCACATTTATTGCACACTACCTTTCACAGGATTTAAAAAAACAAAACAAAATGTTTGTTGCAACAATGAGCAGGGAACCTGGACATAGCCTAGCTAGAGTTCCTCTACTTGTGCCTTGTATTGCATCTCCTGCTTTGCTTTGTGGTGAGGTGATGGTAACATGTTCCTGCCCAGCTGGAGAGAGTTTTTGGCAATACATGTTTCTTCCTTTTAATGATGAGGTTATGTACCTGTAATATTGTGCCAGCTAAGTTTCATTATGTTCCAACACTTCATCCAATGCAAATATTATATGTTTTTGGAGGAATACGCACACATGAAAATACAGCTACTTCACTAAATACTCATAAAAATAGCAAACAGGAACCATTTTCACCAAACGGTAATGAAGAATCTCACTTGTTTAAAGGAATCAGAAAAACCACACTGAGCTTTGTTAAATGCATATTTTTTAATAATGGCAAAACAGCCATTATTAAATAAGCCAATTAATATTCTTTTTAAAAAATGCATTATGGACCTGTATTGAAATTTAGATTGTAGTGCCATTTTCCTTTTGGTGCAGACACTCTGTACAGCGATTGCTCTTATTCAGGGAACATTTTTTCCATAGACAACAACAAATTATTTTTGAATAAGGCCAGAGATCAATAGGTCTATGCTACACAGCTATATTAGGAATGGCCTCCTTTAAATTCCCCAGTTAGTCATAAACCATATTAGGGCAATTTTCATACCTGCCTACTGTACATAGCTACACAATGAGTGGGTGTGTTTACTCATGAACGTTGCACCAGTGCTCAAAGAGAAAACTTTCTACACAGGTTTGCATCTGCTATTTCTCTGGGTACTTTTCCCACAGCAAATAACAAAGGTATGTAGTTTTGAAAATTTAAAAGGACACATTTTTTTGCCTCCCTCTTCCTAAACCCCCGCATATTTTTAGCCACGTAAAAGGCAATTCTGTCATTTTTGCGCCCCTTTGCAGATGTAGATGTCTAGAATACTAGCAAGTACGCATGCACACATCTGCACATACACATGTAAGGGCTAGCAGTTTGTCCCGGTGCTATTCTGGAAATACTTGTGCAACGTACATAGGACCAGATTCTATATATGGCGCTTAAAAAATTTGTAGTATAACAAAGAGAGGGAACCAAGTACAAAAAGACCAAACAAAAAGAAAGAGCACAAAGGGCCTTTAAAAACAGAAAGAAACACAGTTTTTTCATTAAAATAATCCTTTAATGGTGAACTGTGATTGAAGAAAGACCCAACAAGGGCCGTGTTTCGGTGCTGCCGCACCTGCGTCAGGGGTCTCCGAATAAATTGGCGAAACTCGCACAACAACAGCATCAGTCGTAATGACGCTGTTGTTGTGCGAGTTTCGCCAATTTATTCGGAGACCCCTGACGCAGGTGCGGCAGCACCGAAACACGGCCCTTGTCGGGTCTTTCTTCAATCAAAGTTCACCATTAAAGGATTATTTTAATGAAAAAACTGTGTTTCTTCCCGTTTTTAAAGGCCCTTTGTGCTTAAAAAATTTGCACAGTAAACATTTCCATCTAAGCATATTCTATAAGTGCTACCTAGATTTATATAAATGTGCAACCATTTAAACCAACTAAAACATGACGTAAATCCCTGCGCATAGATTTACACGCAATAGGCTGTATTCTATATGCGTGTAAATTTTGGAACGCCTACAGAAAGCCCATTTCCCCACCTATATCCATGCCCTTTTGAACTGCGTGCATTAGAATTTGGGTGCAGTTCATTACAGAATGCATGTAGGAATTTGCGTATGTAAATTTTAATTATTGCCAATTAGTGCTCATTATTGCTTGTTAAATTCTGTTATCAACACTGAGGGGGTCTTTAACTAAAGATTAGCTTGAGTTATCTGCAGAAAGTCCCATTTTATTCCTGTGGGCCCTGCTGCATATAACTCGAGCAAATCTTTAGTAAAAGATCCCCTGATGAACTTGTTAAGCCAATTAAGTTATGCGCGTTGTTATGGAATACGCTTTGCTTTTGACACAGAATGCTAGGTGCGTAACATAGATTCCGTCAATGTATATTTTTGTGAGGGGCGTACACAGGGCCTCCTACTTACACAGGTAATTTACAGAATGCTGTAATTTATGCGTGTCCCTGTCACATTTAGGCACCCAGATTTATGCCATGTCTATGGCTGGTTTAACTGTTGGCACTTAAATGTTAGCCACACTGATACTGATTTCCATTAATATTCTATAACAGAACCTAGACTCCTAGCACATGTCCTTGGGGTGCCTAAAGGGAGGCTTCCTTTTATAGAATTGCCTTCATAGAGGATAGGCAGTTTTCCAAAGCCCTTTTTACCTTGGTAAATGAGTATGTCCTCATAGGGATCTATGCACTAAAATTCATGCTAATATTTTGCCATCTCTCATCTCCTTGGATTTGTTTGGAAGTGTCTTGTTGATCACGCTACTCCCTTGTCTCTTAACATTTTTGTTGCACATATATGGTAATTTTTATTATGTAAATTGTGTCTTGTACATATGATGTACAAAATGTAAACACATAGGTGTCAAAATTGGCACTTAACTGGCTCAGTGCTGACTCCACCCCCAGAACACTCCCAACATAGCCAGTTTTGAGTTAGACGCTAACTGTTTAAGGGCCGCTGAAAATGGGCGGTTAGCCCCAAACAAGTGATTTAGGGCTCTGATTACTAAGGCGCGTTAGTATTTTTAATGTGCCTACAATTAGTGAACGTGCTGCGTAGGCGCCTATAAGGATATTGCAGGCGCTTACACTGTTAATGCGCGTAAAAAATGCTAACGTGCCTATAACGTGGCTTAGTAAACAGGGCCCTTAATCTACTAGGAGCCATATCTGGCTGGTTAAATTGCTTTGAATATCCAACCCCATACATGATAAAATTTGTCATCTTAACAAGTACACACTAATAGATAGCTCCCCACCCCAAAAAAAATTACTGTAACCATGCTAGACATTTCCTATGCGTTCTGTCTACAAATGTGAAGGCTGGTTAACATAAGAAATGTTATCCATCCCCATCTCAAAAAAGCAGATCACCTTCCTCTTCTCTCCACCCTCCCAGGACGTCAAAGAAGTAGACTGGCCAGATTATCCTCCATACCTTCTCAGTAGCTTAAGCAAGGGACCTTTGAGGCCTCATGTCATCCCAATGTTTCTGTGTGTTTACATACTTGATATTTGCCACACAGAGTTTTCTAGTAGCGATTCTGGAGGACTGGAGACTATTCCAGGAGTAGCTTAGTGCTTAAAGAAGTGTGTTGTGAACCACAAAGACCAGGGTTCAAGTCCTGTTTCTCCCATTGACAATCATTGTGACCTTGGGTAAACCCACTTCATCTTCCATTGGCTCAGATACAACTTTGGACTTGGAAAAGGCAAGTAAAAAATCTAAAATCCAAATCCAGAACGTGGTTCCTCTTCTTCTAAATGGAGGTAAGTGGAAGGCTGGGAATTAGAGGCCAGTGAGTCTTACCTTGGTGATGAGTAAATTAATGGAATTACTGCTAAAACAGAGAAAAATGTAGTTTCTGGAATGCAATGGATTACATTAGAGGTGTGTCTTGTTGGTAAAATCTGATCAATTTCTTTAATGGGTTGACCAAAGTTGAATTGTAGGAGAACATTAGATATGGTATAGTTGGATTTCAGCACTTGGGCACCAAAGGTATCGTAGAATAATCCACTCTTATTGTTGAACCCCTAAAATGAAGTATGTACCATGCATAAGAAGAGTAGAAACAGCAAAGAAAATGTTAAAAAGGAATACATCTGGTGAAGGGCAATTCTATAAATCGGGCTGAAATGTTTACATACCCATTGCAAATGTAAATGTGTAGAATAATAGCACTTATGCACATATGTGTGTGCACATATCCACATAACTGCTAGCAGAGCACCCTCTTAATTTATATGGCAATTTGCCCTTATATGGAAGGCTGATTCCTAATAGTAGTACTGTGAGACTACTGTCAGGGGTCAGCACCACCATTTTAAATCTAGACCTCACAGGGCAGGAGCAAAAGAGGACTGCTCCTGTCCCATCCCACTAGACTACTAGAGATCCTCCAGGTATTTCTGGGGGAGGAAGGTGGTCGGGGGGAGGAGGGGAGAGATTATGGAGATTGGAATGGGGGAGGGGAATGAGAACTTTGAAGGGGGGGTGAAGATTGGAATCTGGGGAGGGGATTTGAAGAGGAGATCCCCCTTATCTGGGTTCAGGCCGATATTTAGCTGGGACCCAGATAAGTGTTTTATGTGTGTCTTGGCTGAATATTAGCTGGGATCTGCATATGTGCCGGCAGCTAGCTCATGGCCTAACATTAAAAATCTGGGTCTAATTGGGCAGTCAGTGCTTATAAAACTGCTAATGACTGAATATTGACTGGTTTGGCTTTGTCCAGCTAACTCTAAAAGTTAGCCAGATAGACCCTTTGAATATTGACTTTACTGATTTTAGTTTACATATCAAAGACAAAAAGGGTATCTTGTGAAATATTATTGAATAAATTTAGATCACAGATTCAGTGAAAAAAATTGTAAAAGGATTCTTCTTAGGTTGCTGGCCTTTGTTGTAATAACTGTTCTTCGTATTGAAAAGATAAATTTTTAAATGCATATTCTATTACATCTGAGAATATTTTTCTTTGTGTTATAGATGGAAACAGATACCATCTGCGTTGTTATATCTATCAAGCTCGAGACCTTATGCCCATGGATAAGGACAGTTTTTCAGGTTAGTGTTGCTGCTGCTATCTGATGTTTTATGTCTACAGTAAGCACAGTTGCTTGACTTACAGGTTCTCATTGGGGAACTTTATGGTGAAAGTTTTGCTTTAGTTCACAAAAACACAGGCTCTTCTGCTACCTAAGTTATTAATGCCTTCCAGACACATAAGATAAAGACACATAGCTGAGATGAGGTGACAATGTCTAATTTTTATACAATAGCAATTTCTTTTAATTTTCAGCTGAACAGTAGAGCTGCTATTTCAATTTCATCATTTCTGGCAAAAAGTTTAAATGATCTCATTTGCGAAGGCACTGAGAATTGCAAATAGCAACTACACATTCTCTTTAGAAGTACCCTTACTAATTACGTACTGAATATCCAGGGCTAATTAAAAGTGTTCTGGCCACCAGAGCTTTTGTGGGTTCCAGATGATATTCAGCTGGGAACCATAGAAGGGTCTCTGCTCAGGTCTGGAGCCCCACTTTCCAGATCCTTCCTCCCACACCCTGGAACAGCATATCCCCCCTCCCACCCCTGGAATTGCAGCAACGTCTCTTCCAATCCCCTCCTCCCATCTTCCGGAACTGTAGCATCCACCTTCCCGTCTCAATCCCCCCTCCCACTCCCCCATGGACAGATCATAGCAGGCCCAAGCTCCCTTCCCATCCTTGTAGCCTCCCCCTTCCCCCGGGCCTGCTTTGATGGTTCCTGTTGGTGTAGAGCGGTAAAAGGGCACGAGTGATGCCCACTTGCTCCTGCCCGGCATGGTAGCCTATTCGAAATGGCTGCCGCAACCTCTATTAACTGGCACTATCCAGTTAAGTGCCGCTGAGTATTTATTTATAAGTACTTAATATCTTGCAAAGGCCAAAACTGGCTTCAATACGGTTTATGTTGCACAAATAATGGAAAGGCAGAAAGGAAAAAGAAAATAAGGGGCGTGAGCTTCACATTGTTATTTTTTTGTGTATGTTAGATAAGAGGTTTCAAGGTGGAACTGATAGGGGAGAGTGTTCCAAAGTTTGGGACCTGTATAAATGAGGGCTGTAGCAAGCATTATGCCTGGGCGAATGACGGAGGGAGGGGGCAATGTGAGTTAACATATGTTTCTGGAGCAGAGAATTCTAGGGAGCATGTATGGAACAAGTAGGCATATATAGCCAGATAGCTGCGCAAGTGACTTAAATGTCCAGGAGACTCTCCTGGCCATTTAAATCACTTTGAAAATTGACCCATTTAGAAAAAAAGACATATTTTTGAAGGGCACAACTTCCTTAACAAGCACATGCCAAAAAATATAGCAATTAAAATATAGCAATTATATATATAGAAATTAAAATATAGCAATTAAAATAATTGAAAAATCGCGATTAAAACAGCAAAAATATACATTCCCCAATTCGATAATCTTATGCACCCAGATTTTATGCTGCTTATTCTAGAAATAAGCACTGGATTTTCCCAAGTCCATCTTAATAATGGCTTATGGACTTTTCTTTTAGGAAATTATCTAAATCATTTTTAAACCCTGCTAAGCTAACAGCTTTTACCATGTTCTCTGGCAACAAATTCCAGAGTTTAATTACGTGTTGAATGAAGAAATATTTTCTCCAATTTGTGTTAAATTTACTACTTAGTCCACTGCATTAACCACTCCTTTTCTTCCCCTCCCTCCCGATTCTGATGCTGATCCTGTCTTACAATACCCCCCTCCCTGAGAACAGACCCACCTCCTAGCTCCTCACCACAATAGCAGATCCTCACCTCTTGACCATATATGTAAGGCTGACGTCTAGCACTAGTACTATGAGACTACCATTAGAGTTTATGACAACCATTTTCTACCAGGAGCTGCTAGAAGCAGGAGTGAGTGGGTTTCACGCTTACCTGTCCAACCCCACTTGGCCACCTGGGAATAAGAGGTAGGCCCTGGAGGGCCCCACAGATGAGTGGGTGAGGGGCAGGAGGGGGGTGTCTTTTTGGCAAGGAGATCTGCTATTGGGGGGAGAAGCTGGGAAGGGTATCTGTTATCGGGGAGGGGGGTCTATTTTGAGGGCTATGATATTGGAGATCTTTTATCAGGGAGGGGATCTGCTATGGGGGGGGGGGGCGTGCTAGGAGGATCTGTTATCATGGAGATATAACAGACCCTCCTAGCACATGGAGGTGGTCTACTATAGGGGAGTATGTAATTAGGGGGAGTCTGCTAATGGGAGGTTGTTGAGAGAGGGCAACACTGGTGTTTGGGAGTAGGGTTTTGTCAAATTGATGGGGTCAGGAGGGAGTAGGACTTTGTTTGAGGGGGGGGGGGGGGTGCCAGAAAGAGGGGAGCTCATTTACAGCTTCGGCTGCCACCCGGAAGCCATGCGGGTGCTGGCCAATATTCAGTGCCAGCAGCCACATAGCAAGCGACCAGTCAGGTCTGCTATTTTTGCAGTCCTGTTTGGATAATTAGCTATGCAGGTGCTGGCACTCTATATTGCCAGCAACCTCATAGTTCCCAGCTCTTCCTCTGGAACACCCCTCTCCTGCTCACTTTTAAAATGGCCGATAAGTGACGATATTCAGTGGCACTGCCCGATTAAGTGCTGCTGAATATCAGCACCTGGCCAACTGAGCATGATTTAAGCCCATTAAATTGCTTCTTAAAATCACTTGAAGTCTACTTCCCTTCCCGTGTACATTTTCTATTGTCCTATTTCTGGTTTTTCCTTTGAGAACGCTGCCACTTTTGCACTTCCTCCTGTTACTAACTTATCTAAAAAATAAATAAAATAAAGGTCTCATCTCCATCTTTTACCAAGCAGTTTTTTCATTCTGTACATCTGCACTCTACTGATTATTTTCCCAGCTTTTCCAGACATTGTCTGTCTTTTTCTCTGGTCTCTTGTAGTGCGTGAACAATAAACCTTTTTTTCTTACCTTTTTAAGCTTCTGCTTCGAAAATCATAGCAGCCTCTTTTTTTCCCACTTACCTTTATTTATTTTCCTGACAAAATGGTTTGTTGGCCTTATAATGTTTCCTTTCAGTTTTGCTCACTTTTCTTGCACTTCCCTTAAATTTTCCCATTCGGCTACTGACTCCTTGAAAGACTTCTCTAACTTGATACAGCTACATTTCTGAATTATCACCAACTGTGTTCCAATACTGGCAGGTGCTCCTTGCAGGAACTTTTCTAGAGATTCCAATCTTCAGGGCACCCCTTGTATTTGAATTTCTAGTGGGCAGACTTGCTTGAATCTTCTTATTTCTCCTTGTGTGTACCCAGGAAGGCACATGTTCCTTCTTTCTCCTATGAATGTAGTATTAAATAGGTACTTTCTACTCACTGCCCTTTAGGTTCAGTAACAAGGTGGTACTGGTATCCCAACTAGATCAGCTGAAGCATAACTATGCAGAAATATTTGATGCTGCAAAATTGCTACAAGTTCCTACCGCACTTCTAGATAACCCTGTTCAAGAAAATATGCAATAGGGTTTTTCTTCCCATGGAGAGAATCCCAAAGGAGGGGTTTGTACTTGGTAAAGGTCAAACTCTTCAATTCCCCCCCCCAATGGAAACAAACTAGTGCTTTTTTTTCCACTAAGGCATGCAACCTTTCCAAAGCACCACAGCTAAATGCACACTACGATGCCATTCCCGAAACCCACTGCAGGAGAAGAGAAGGGAACACTGCTTCCCTTTTCCAAACTTCAGTTTCCCCATCACTGGCTCCCTAAGGGTCATGGGTGTAAATCATTGTGACATTTTCATAAGGGTACTTTAAGCATAATGGTTCAGTCCATATCCCTACTCTCACTACCATTCACATGTCCCTTCTACAATAGACATATTCCTTATAAAGATCCTATAGGTTCTTATATTTTTATTCACTGACATAGATATGTTTACCTGCATTTTGGTTTTAAAATGGGTAAACCTTAACTTGCTAAAACACTACCGTGGTAGATTTTATGACTGCTAATAGTTGTGAGGTAAGCTACCATTTTCCAAGGGCCTTGTTACTAAAGTGAATGGAAGTTAGTGATATTGAGAGAGAGGCAATATGTGATTGTCATCCTGTGAATATGTCACTGGGAGGAGAGTGAACTGAAAGGTATACATTAATTAAACTTTCTTATAATTAAACATAAGGGCATATGCTGAGGTTTACTTGTCCTAGGAAAGGTCAGAAAGTAGGTTAGTGGGGTTCTAGGACCCTTGTGATTTTCTGGCACAATAGAATTAATTACCTCCAAAACCTATGATGGGTGTTGGCAATAGTTCAAGTAGTTTTGATAAACTCAGTGGGAAGCCACTTGTTTTTATATTGGGTAAAATCAGATTATTATGTTGACTGTTCATAGCAGTGCAAAAGGACAGAAGAACAGCATCTCACATTTTCCATATATACATTATTTTTTTTTTTTATGTATGTCAGGACTTGAAGAAATTTTAAAGGGAATTCCTTCTGGAAGCTTTGCCCTGGTACCATTAATGTTAACAAAACATTGGTGAACACACAAAATAAGCTCATTTGAAGTGGGAAGTAAAAAGCATCACTCTTTCCATCAACCCCCCCCCCCCCCACACACACACACACACTCCTTTTCTCCTTCCTTCCCATTCCTGCCACCCCCACCACAAATAAACAGAAAGTGAAACCCTGGAGTTGTGAACTGGTAGACCTTTCGAAAGGACTCCGTTCATGTTGTGTTTATTGTGAATGAAGGAATTGATGGAAAGCTGTGGAAAAGAAAATACCTAACATGAGCAAATCTATAAAATCTTCAATATTTATTTTAACTACCAAATACGAAATCAGTGCAGTTCATCCAGCCTGGAAAATTCAGATGATGTGTTAAAGGTCAGATGTGTTTTTGTAACAGATTCATATTCAAACCAAATTTCATGAATTTATAGTGGAATTAGAGACTGCATCCCATCTTTAACTTAACAACTGCATAAAAATATCTTACACTTGATAAATTTAGTAAAGACAAAATTTTAAATGAACAATCTTAAATGAACAATGAGGGTTGATAGGCAATGGAAATCAGTTCTTTTCAACAGATTTTGTGGTCTTCTACTAACGATTAGCTCATGTTATCTTCCACAAGACCCATTTTATTTCTGTGGGCCCAGCTGCAAATAATAAGCACTAATGTTTAATAAACATAATTTGATGTTATATGAATTTTCAAAAAGCTCTGCCATATCATAGTCATACAATACATTCAAAACTGTCATGCATAGATAGGTACATACATAACTTTTTGTTAACCCTTTTGAGACTATAGTTTGATTTAGTTTTCCTTGTCTGAAAATGTTAACCATAGGCTAAATAATCAGATGGGTTAATCTCAATAGCAGAATAGTAGGAAACACGTGGTGGAATGTGCATACTGAAGGCATGATATTTTTGGTAGCCAACTCTGCAGTGGTGATCAGAAGTTCAAAGCTATCAACACCCACAGCAACAAACTGGAGTTTCAGCATGAGCAGCCACAGCAGAGGGGCAATAAATACTTTTCTTGGTTAGAAGCATAGGTGCTAGTGAGCCATAGGTCATAGGAGGAGGTGGGAACATTTGTTCTCAGAGAGGTGCTTCCTGTCTATATAGTTGCTCATGCTGAAATAGGAACCATGGAGAAGTAGAGGATGACACAATGACGACCATCGGGGAGATGTATCTTTAAAGTTATTTACTGAAAGCACTAGAAATAAAGACCTGACACAGGCCGTGTTTCGGCAGATGCAGTCACCTGCCTCAGGGGTCACAAGAAAACTATAATAGATAGAGCCGCTGGATATGATGTTTGATGCAGCAATGCAAATCAATGATCAACACTATCAACAGCAGGCATTATCGATTACAGCTTCCTGTATTGTGTATGACAAAAAGAAAACTAACCTTCAAACTTGTCTCTCAGGTCGCTGCTGACAGCAGCAATTCACAGAACTTTAAAGATACATCTCCCTGGTGGTTGTCATTGTGTTACTTCTTCATGGTTCCTGTTTAAACTTCGTAGAGGCTTCTTGCTGCTTATGTTTTGCTCAAGCTGAAATGCCAGCACAATACTGTACCTCAAGTATCCCACAAGAGAGAGAGTGCAAACAATTGCTGGGGAGTATGAGAAAGAGAAGGTGTGTATGTGTATGAGAGACACATAGAAGAAAGCAGAGCATAGACATAGAAGACAGATACAGAGCAAAGTAGGGAAGGGGAGAGAAAGAGAGCTAGAGAAAATAAGCCAGGAAGAGAAGACAAAGATGGAAAGGAGATGGTGAGCCAAAGGTGGGGAGAGGAGAGAAGAGAGAGGGGGAAAGCACCAGGGGAGTAGAGCCTACCAACTACCAATACCTACACCCACGACAATGCATTGCTGATGTGACTCTGCAGTGCAAATAACAGAAAAGGTGTCACACTCACCCCAGAGCCAAATCACAAGCAGGAAAAGGCTGTCGGAGGACAGAACACATTCTGCTGTCATGGAGGTGGGTACGGCATTTGAGGCTGGCATACAGGCTGGAAAAAAAAGTGTTTAAAGTGTGTGGGGGGGGGGGGGGGGGGGTTGGTGGGAGGGGGTTAGTGACCACTGGGAGAGTACGGGGAGGTCACTTTCCGCTTCCTTCCGGTGGTCATCTGGTGAGTTGGGGCACCTTTTTGAGGCTTGGTCGTGAAAATAAAACACACACACACACACACACACACACACACACACACACCTACACACACACACCTACAGTCTCCCCATTTATATCCCTAGAAGCCCCACCCAATGCCTTCCACATATACCCACTCTTCATTTTTTTCCAAATACATGCCTATTGGAAAACTCCCAAACCCACACTTTCTACAAATCAGTGTTGGAAAGTATCCTCGGAGTTATCCCTCTTCATGTTGAGGTTGCTTACAATCCACATTATAAGCACATAATTTCCTTATTTTATGTACATTAGTTTAAAGTATTTTGAAAATAGCCACTGCTTATTCTTGGGGATAAGTACCGTGTAGTGTCACTAATTTTTGGGATTCTGCCAGGTACTTGTGACTTGGATTGGTCACTGTTAGAAACAGGATACTGGGCTAGATGGCCCTTTGGTCTGACCCAGTATGGCTATTCTTATGTTCTTATCATGTTTCTTTATAAACAGGCTTATTTTTGAAAGAGAAGGACGCCCATCTTTCGACACAAATAGGAAGATGGGCGTCCTTCTCACAGGTTCGCCCAAATCGGCATAATCAAAAGCCGATTTTGGGCGTCCCCAACTGCTTTCCGTCGCGGGGATGAGCAAAGCTTCCGGGGGGCGTGTCGGAGGCATAGCAAAGGCGGGACTTGGACGTGCCTAACACATGGGCGTCCTCGACCCATAATGGAAAAAAAGGGCGTCCCTGACGAGCATTTGGACGACTTTACTTGGTCCAGTTTTTCTTACGACCAAGGCACAAAAATGTGCCTGAATTGACCAGATGACCACCGGAGGGAATTGGGGATGACTTCCCCTTACTCCCCCAGTGGTCACTAACCCCTCCCACCCTCAAAAAAGAACTTAAAAAAAAATTTGTGCCAGCCTCTATGCCAGTCTCAAATGTCATACTCAGGTCCATTGCAGCAGTATGCAGGTCCCTGGAGCAGTTTTAGTGGGTGCAGTGCACTTCAGGCAGGCGGACCCAGGCCCATCCCCCCTACCTGATACACTTGTGGTGGTAAATGTGAGCCCTCCAAAATCCTCCAGAAACCCACTGTAACCACATCTAGGTGCCCCCTTCACCCGTAAGGGCTATGGTAGTGGTGTACAGTTGTGGGTAGTGGGTTTTGGGTGGCTCAGCACACAAGGTAAGGGAGCTATGTACCTGGGAGCTTTCTCTGAAGTTCACTGCAGTGCCCCCTAGAGTGCCCGGTTGGTGTCCTGGCATTTCAGGGGGACCAGTGCACTACGCATGCCTGCTCCTCCCATGACCAAAGGGCTTGCATTTGGTCATTTCTGAGATGGGCGTCCTTAGTTTCCATTATCACTGAAAATCAGAACCGACCAAGTCTACGGACGATCATCTCTATGGACGACCTAAATGTCAAGATTTGAGCATCCCCGACCATATTATCGAAACGAAAGATGGACACCCATCTTGTTTTGATAATACGGGTTTCCCCGCCCCTTCGCCGGGACGTCCTGCAAGGACGTGCTCAGGAAAACTTGGGCGCCCCTTTCGATTATGCCCCTGCCCCTACACACTAACCCTCGGGTTCTATATAGCACGACTTAAGTTGTGCACGCAAATCCCATCATATTCTGGGTTTGTGCACACAACTTAAGCCAATCAGCACTGATAATTGCCAATTAACAAGCAATTATTGACACTAATTGGTAGTAATTAGAGTTTATGCACACAGCTATCTAAGCATATTCTATAATGTGATATGCTTAAATTCTGGAATGGGCGGGTTCTGGGCATTTCTAAAATCTATGGGCATCTTTTACAAAGCTGTGCTACCAATTCCAGGTGCAGCAAATGAGAGGAATTCCATTCAATTCCTATGGGCTTCCTCTCATTTGCCATGTGTGAATCACTAGCGCGGCTTTATAAAAGAAGCCTTTTGTGCATTATAGAATACACCTGGTCTACGTCTAATTTAGGTGTGGGCACTTACACCAAGTTTTACTTGGCATAAAGTTAGCCCATGGCTAAATTTAGTCGCGCGGACAGCCGCTCAGTGTATTCTATAATATGTTTGGAAATTTAGGCTTATTCTATAAAGCATTCCTAAATTTAGGTGTATTTCATTTTGCCACCAATCTTTTAGGTGTGATATGTAGAATCCTAGTCCTAAACCTTAGTATACATGCTGTGATTCTTTAACATGCATGTGGAGTAGGGAATTATTTATTTAGATTTTGCTCACACTTTTTCAGTAGTAGCTCAAGGTGAGTTACATTCAGGTACACTGGATATTTCTCTGTCCCAGGAGGGCTCACAATCTAAGTTTGTACCTGTGGCAATGGAGGGTTAAGTGATTTGCCCAAGATCACAAGGAGCAGCAGTGGGATTTGAACTGGGCACCTCTGGATTGCAAGACCACTGTTTTAACCACTAGGCCACTCCTCCACTCCACTAAGGTAATTTTGTAAGGAGCCACCTTGATTTAGCTGGTAACAAAGTGCACAAGTGCCTGTATTCTAGTCACATACTTGCATAAATGACCATATTCTGACTACACCCTATTCTGTAAATATGCGCTAATCTTCAATAGTGCGTGCTGTGGAGGTTTATGTGGCGTAGTCTGAGCGGAGTATGGGAGGGTGCGTAATTATGCACATAAATTACTGTGCGTTATGAGGGTTCTTTAATAGTCTAGGCGTGAGCATTTCTCAGTGCTATGGCTGGTGTTACTGCTTATATAGGCATGTATTTGTCCTGTTACACTAGTATTTTATACAGAAAAATAGAAGGGAACTTTTTTTTTTGTATAGAATAGGCTTCAAATGGTTGCATTCATGGTGCCAAAATAGGTGTCACTTTATAGAATTACATTCTAAGGACTCAACTTTCATGCTAAAAGCTTTCCTGACTTAACAACATGCATGAGAAATTTTTTAGTACTCATATGCTAAAAGCTTTTTTTTTCCCCCATGAGTTTCATTGGCTCCACAGTGATCAGATATGGACTGTGTCTTCAATATAATTAGCAACAAGAATTTCTTGTCCATTGCTCAAACAATAAGCTTTTTGTTAAAACCATCCAAGCTTAAAGATGGGCGATGTCATCTTACCTGATTGGCTGGCTAGGGAGGCTATGGCACGAATTCATCCATCTAGCCAAACAGAACATAAGTGAAATATTACAATGTAGATTTGTGATCTTTGTTTTAAATAGGTTCAAGCAAGTGTGACGGTCTCCTTACAGACTTTGCATAAACATCAATCATAGACACTAGTCTGTAAATACAAATGAAAATCTATGGAGAGGTTTTCCAGATGGTGTTTTATTTCTGTTATTTTTGCCATTCATTTCAATGCACAATAGTTGCTTTTTGTGCTCAATTACTTTTCCTTGTTGCTGATAATGAAGACCTATTTGGTTCCTTAAACAGCTGTAGATTATTAAAAATAGGGTAGGTATTGCAGAGATGGAGCCTTTAGGTGGGGTAGACAAGTTTCCATTTCTCATTGCCGCTACTCTTTCTGTCCAATTTGATGTGTTGAATATTGTTATGAGCTGTTAAACCATGCAAATATTGCAGGGATTGACTGTAGCATGTTCTAAGAGAAAGCTGAACTTTGCTATCTGATCGATCAATGCTATATTTTGATGGTCAGGAGAGCTTTTCATTGGTGAAGGTAAAAGTGTAGTATGTACATGATAGTGTGTATGTGTGTGTGTGTGTGTGTATATATATATATATATATATATATGGTGGGGAGATGGAAAGCAAAAGGCATAGCTATATTTATCTTTTAAGTCTATTACTGTTCATGCTTTTTTACCTTCCGAAGCTATTGTTGATTTTTATTTTTTAAATTTAATTTAATATGGCATTTTATCACTTTAGCCAGTTGCACATACTTGTAAAACATGATTTATAATATAAACATACAAATAAAATGAACAGGTCAATACTCAAAGTAGGACTGCATTTCAATTAAAATTTTAATTGCACAATTAAAGGTATGTTATTATTTTACTTTTTTCCCTAGTGAGCGCCTTGTGACTCTGGGCAAATTATATAACCCTTCATTGCCCAGAGTTACAAGGAGCTGCAGTGAGGGGAAAAAAGAACCATACTTTTAATCACACGATTAATTGCATGATTAATTGTTATTACAAGTTTTACTTGAAAAGCAACGCTAAAAAAATAAAAAGTAATGAAAATAAATCCAAAATAGAAATTGAAAAATTACAAATTAAAGAATCTAAAACAGCATGCAAAATAGCTATAAACAGATTTACAGTTTTCACAGCGTACTTTAGAAAAGCAAGCCTAATTCAAAGCAGTTGCCATCCCAGAAGTAGACGTTTAGCGGCACTTAACCGGACAGTGCCACTGATGGACAGTGCCACTGAATATGTGCTCTGACCATTGTGGCACTATCTGGTTTGTGCTGAGGGAGTTGTCCGGCCACCATCGATATTCAATGCTAGTGCCTCAATATCAGGGAAGAAAAAAAAAAGGATGGAAGGTGCCTCACACAAATGTGAACAGCAAAAAAACAGTGAGGCTGACTCAGAGAGGATATATTTCTTTATTTGTGGCATTTATACCCCGCTTTTTCCCGCTCAATAGCAGGTTCAGTGCGGCTTACAGAGTATGGTACATAGTATCATAGAGATAATACAAAATATGGTACAAAGTTACAAGGAGATAATACAAAGTATGGTACAAAGTATCATGGAGATAACACATTTATAAAGAGTGGGACAGTAGTGTGCGATGTGGGGAAGGATTGGAGTGTGGGCATTGTCTGTGGTGTGGGTTAGGTCCGAGACTTTGTCGGGTCGTCTGGGTAGGCTTGTTTGAATAGGTGAGTCTTCAGCAGCTTTCGGAAGGGTAGGTGTTCGCTGTTTTTTTCGGATATGTCGAGGTAAGGCGTTCCAGAGTTGGCTGCCTATAACAGAGAAGTTGGATGCGTAGTAGGTTTTGTATTTGAGGCCTTTACAGTTGGCAAGATGGAGATTGAGATATGTTCGAGAAGATTTGGACCGGTTCCTGGCTGGAAGATTTAGAATCTTGTAAATCATAGAGTGGGCTTTGAAGTTTATTCGTTCTTTGATAGGGAGCCAATGTAGCTTTTCTTGAAGTGGTGTTGCGCTTTCGAATCATGATTTGCCAAAAATGAGTCTTGCTGCTGTGTTTTGGACAGTTTGGAGTTTTTTCATGATTTGGGCTTTGCAACCGATGAAGATGCTGTTACAGTAGTCGGCATGGGTAAGTACTGTGGATTGTACTAGGTTGCGGAAAGTTTTCTGTAAAAGTCTTTATTGTAAAAGGCATAAAACTGGTTTATCGGTAAGACGTTGTTTACATTGCAGAGCGTTTTTTCCACTTGGGACCACCCGACGTTTTAACAGCCAGGATCTTGGCATTTCTTTTAAGTCAAGTTTCTTTCAACACAATACAACAGATTGGCTTGACCCCTAAGGCAGGCCTTTTGTACCGAAACATGGCTGTGTTGGGTCGGTTTTATGCCTTTTACAATAAAGACTTTTACATTTTTATATCCTCTCTGAGTCAGCCTCACTCGTTTGTTTTTTTTGAGTGCCTCAATATCAGCCATATCCAGATAGCTTCTATGTGAATTCTGGTGCCCAGATAGGGCTTGGCACTGAAACTGAATATCCAGTTTCAGTGCCAAGCCCTATCTGGGCACCAGAATTCACATAGAAGCTATCTGGATATGGCTGATATTGAGGCACTCAAAAAAACAAACGAGTGAGGCTGACTCAGAGAGGATATAAAAATGTAAAAGTCTTTATATCCAGTTCTATTTTAAACTACAGCAGTCAGTTTAGGCAGTCAACGAAGTGCTGAATATTGGCCCTGAAATGAATAACATAGCTAAAACTCTAAAAACATAATAGTACAATACCAAAATATTAATATGTAATCATGTTATGTTATATATTGGTTTTAGTCCGCATATACCTGAGCAGTTCAATGCAGATTACAGTAAAAAAAAAAAAAGAACAAAGTCCAGGAATCACATATTTCAAAACAGCAGAAAACAATTAATTAGATCAAAAATGCTTTTCAAATAACCAAGGCACTCTTTTATAAAGCTGCGCTAGCGGCTGTCGTGTGGCAATGCAGACACGGCCCATTCAAAGTGAATGGGCTGTGTTGGCATTACCATGCCGGCAGCAGCTAGCACGGCTTTGTAAAAGGGGTGGGGGCAAGTTTTACAGAATGTCATATAGCTAGTATTTGATCGGATTCTCAAGACCACAGACTGAAAATAAAGAGAAGAATTAAACATAGACCTAAATTTAATTTGTCTAACAGTTGGAAAATGTAAGAGCATCAAATTGTGAGTGTTATAAGGAGAATTAATATAAAGTACACTTTTCCAGTCATATATTACAAAAATATCCCTCAAACAAATAATTTCTTTAAAAAGCAGCAATGTTACAATATTAAAGTCTTCTTTTACAAAGCTGTGCTAGCAATTCCTGCATGACAAATTAGAAAAAGCCCATTCAATTCCTATAGGCTTCCTCTCATTTGTCACGCAGGAATCACTAGCACGGCTTCGTAACAGAAGCCCTTAGTGTTATTTTGTCCCCCCCCCCCCAATTGTTTCCTATGGAGCCACATGCCTATTTTAGTGGATATTTAAATTGAGTCTGAGCCACAACCGAAGTGTGTGCTTTTTGCTATGATATCATAACTTCTTCATCTACTGCATTCCAGATATTGCTGATATCAGTAAAGAAACTTTGCATGTCAGAAAAGGAATATCATATCTCATGTGTGTTTTATTGAAGAATAAAGCAGTGCATATCTGTCAGTTTCAGTGCTATGCCCATAGAGTGCCCATGCTGTGAGTAGACCGGCACAGGAACTAGGTAGCGCAGTACTGGAGTAAGTTCTGAGGCTGGTGCAGGCTGATGTCAGACAGAAATAAGGGAGAGCACTAAGCAAGGCTTGCTCTAGCCTCAGTTTGAAGCATGAAAATAGAGTTTGGAAAAGCAAGAAATGTAGCAAGCTGAGATTGATGGAATGGATTTCTACAGTGAGCTTGGGAGAGACAAGGCAAGCTCCGAAGGTTCTATGAATTATTTCATCCATATTTAACTTTACTGAAATTATGACTCCTAAAAAGATTATCTTTGGTTCATTGACATTAGATCATTCTTTAGATGTTTACAAATGTAAACCTTTTGACATATTGATAGCAATTACCCTTAAATATGTACTATCCAATTGGAAGGATAATTCACAACTTAAAACACATTTTTGGTGGAATAATGTCTTACAAATTCATAGATATTGTACATCCAATGCTGGTAATTTTCAGATATCTAATCATAAAATTTGGTTAGCTTTACAACACTTTTTGGAGTCAAATCCCTCTTTATTTTTTTCCCCCTCACCTCCTTGTTTTTTAATTACTATTCATATTCATATAACTACCATTAAAGTGTAAATCAGCTTCATTTATCTGTATACTTGTGTATTCACTCAGTTCAAGCTTTTGAACTACTACAACATTATTCAATTTTTTATCCAGTTACGTGTCTTATTGTTCTATATTATTGATATATTTATAAGTAATGACTGTTATCATATAGAGGGGCATAATCGAACGAAAATGTCTATCTCCATGGGCGTTTATCTCCGAGAACGGGTCTGTGAAGGGGCGGACCGAACCGTATTTTCGAAAAAAATAGACGTCCATGTTTTATTCGACAGTGTGTGAGCTGGGCGTTTTTGTTTTTCAGCGATAATGGAAAATGAAAGCGCCTAGCTCAAAAACGAATAAATCCAAGGCATTTGTTCGTGGGAGGGGCCAGGATTCATAGTGCACTGGTCCCCCTCACATGCCAGGACACCAACCGGGCACCCTAGGGGGCACTTTTACAAAAACAAAAAAAAAGGTACAAGAGCTCCCAGGTGCATAGCACCCTTCCCTTGTGTGTTGAGCCCCCCAAATCCTCCTCAAAACCCACTGCCCACAAGTCTACACCATTACTATAGCCCTAAGGGGTGAAGGGGGGCACCTACATGTGGGTACAGTGGGTTTGGGGGGGTTGGACAACTAAGCATTAAGCAGCACAATTGTAACAGGTAGGGGAAGGATGGGCCTGGGTCCACCTGCCTGAAGTCCACTGCACCCCCTAATAACTGCTCCAGTGACCTGCATACTGCTGCCAGGGAGGTGGGTATGACATTTGAGGGTGAAAATAAAAAGTTGTGAAACGGCATATTTTGTGGTGGGAGGGGGTTTGTGACCACTGGGGGAGTCAGGGGAGGTCATCCCCGATTCCCTCCAGTGGTCATCTGGTCATTTAGGGCACTTTTTGGGGCCTTATTCGTGGAAAAACTGGGTCCAGGAAAAGTGCCCTAAATTCTCGCTAAAAACGCATATATTTTTTCCATTATTGGCGAAAATCGCCCATCTCTGATCGCCCAATAACCACGCCCCAGTTCCGCCTTCACCACGCCTTTGACACGCCCCCATCAACTTTGTCCGCATCCGTGACGGAGTGCAGTTGAAAACGTCCAAATTCGGCTTTCGATTATACCGCTTTATTCGTTTTTGTGAGATAAACGTTTATCTCCCGATTTGGGTCACAATATAGGCGTTTTTCTATTTCGATTATAAGCAGGATAGTTTCTCTTATGGAATGGCAGTTATAAAATATTGTTATTGTTATTGTATTGAATTTGGATGTTTGTTACCCTTAAAACTCTAATAAAATTTACTTAAATGAATAAAGTGAAAAAACCCCAAAACCTGGATAACTTTATGGTTGCCAAGAACATTTTCTTTTTCCCATCATCTTCTTCTACATGTTTTCCAACTAATCTCCTTGCCTTATGGGTAATGGAGGATGGGGAGGAGATTCACCTGGTTATTTGAATCATTGATCCTGTGGATCCAATTTTATTTATAGAGCCAGCTGATGTAGTGGTTAGAACTTTCCTAAGTGATCCTGATTCGAATCTCACTAATCCCTTTGACAAGCAAGCAGGGCCAGGAGTTTCTATGGCATTGCTGAGAGATGTGGGATCTCTTGGCAGCTTTTTCAAAATGTAAAATGCAATAAAATATATTTACTTAAGTAGGTGAATACATTTTTGGCAGAAACTTTCTAAGCTCCTTATGGTGTCGAATTGACCACATCATCTTCCTTCCTGTTTAAAGAGAATTGCTTCAACCATTTAATTGCAGTAGACATGCAATGTGAATAAGAAATATAAACTTGTCAAATTCAATGCTAATATTGTAGACACAGTGGGTCCTGTGCAGTAAAACTCCAGCTAAAAAGGATTACTGTAAACCTAGGTAAATACTTTACATGCACAATAAAATGGGATGCAAATTATTTTGCAACAAATATTAATAAAGGCATGGTAAAACTTACCCTCAGTAGTATGGCTGCATGACTAACATGTGTCGGGTCAATATTCAAAGTGATTTAAGTGGACAGAAGAGGCTCCTGCCCACTGAAATCACACTCAGAGGTCTAGCTGCCGAAATCCAGCTGCACTTAATCATGCAGGATCTGCACCTGAATTTTATGCTCAAGTAAAAAAAAAGGGGGGCATGGAAGTGGGAGGGTCAAACATGGAACAGAGACATTCCTAGCATTTACGTACATTGATATAGAACATGGGGGGATATGTGCCCAATTTAGACGTTCACATTTGTATCACATTTCATATGGTTCAAGTGGCCAGGACTAAAGTTAGGCGTGAGTCCCGGGTGTAAGAGCTATTCTATGAACAGTGCCTAAATTTAAGCACGACTTATAAAGTAGTGATATGTTCAGTGCCATATATAGAATTCATCCCTAAGGGGTCCTTTTACTAGGGTGCGCTAAACAATGGCCTGTGCTGGTGTAGATGTGTGTATTGGACGCACGCAGCTCCATTTTTCAGTGCACCTGCAAAAAAGGCACTTTTTTATAGCCAAAAATGGATATGAGGCAAAATAAAAATTGGTGCGTGTCCATTATGGGCCTGAGACCTTACTTCCACCCATTGACCTAGCGGTAAAGTATCACGTGCTAACTGGGCAGTAATCATCAGCGCACGTAGAATGCTGATTATTACCTGGTTAGCACTGCATGCCAGAAATTTTCCAGGGTGCGTAGTGGGTGTGTGCAAAAAATGAAATTACCACCCTGGCTATTCGGTAGCTGGGCGGTAATTCAAAATTGACGCAAGTAGTATGTGCATACGCGCCTACGCGGCTTAGTAAAAGGGCCCCGTAAGTAACTTGCTCAAAGTGATGCGGTGTTACATGAGGGTACTGAACCAAAATTCCTAGTTTTACAGTTCTGAGCTATTAACACTACTTTACTTTAATACACCGCTGATCCCCATTCTAGCAATGAATAAAGTGCCAGTGTGCTGATACAGTGCTTTTATTTATTTTTATTTATTTATTGCATTTGTATCCCACATTATCCCACCTATTTGCAGGCTCAATGTGGCTTACAGAGTATGGTTATGACATACCGTATTTTTCGGACTATAAGACGCACCGGACCATAAGACGCACCTAGGTTTTAGAGGAGGGAAATAGGAAATTTTTTTTCCCTTTTTCCCTCCTCTAAAACCTAGGTGCTCTGGTGCGTCTTGTCCGAATCCCTCCCTCCGAGTTTGGGATCGCCGTCAGGGTTACCTCCTCCCCCCCTCCACCCCCCCCCCCGGCCCTGTCACCACTTCTCCCTACTCACGCGATCTTCCCTGGTGGTCTAGTGACGTCGGGGCAGGAAAGAGCCCCCTCTTTCCTGCCCAGCGCGCTGCTCTCCGTCCTCCTGTATGCATTGCTGCCTGACGGTCTCGGTGAGATTCAAAATGGCCGCCGAGAATTGAAGTCTTGGCGGCCATTTGAATCTCGCCGAGACCGTTAGGCTGCATACAGGAGGATGGAGAGTAGCGTGCTGGGCAGGAAAGAGGGGGCTCTTTCCTGCCCCGACGTCACTAGACCACCAGGGAAGATCGCGTGAGTAGGGAGAAGTGGTGACAGGGCCGGGGGGGGGGGGGGGGGAGGAGGAGGTAACCCTGACGGCGATCCCGAACTCGGAGGGCGGGCGGCCTGTCAGCCAGCCAAATCTACTTTCGGACTATAAGACGCACCCCCCATTTTCCTCCCAAATTTGGGGGGGAAAAAAGTGCGTCTTATAGTCTGAAAAATACGGTAATCATTTCATGATAACAGGTACAGTGCTTAATGTTTGAAGATTAGTTAAGGGAAGATCTACAGAATCATTTCATGATAGCAGGTACAATTCTTGATGTTTGAAGGTTAGGTAAAGGAAGATAGACGGAAGGATAGAGGTGAACTGTAATAACTGTGTGGATTGTTGAGGTAGTTTTGTAGGCTATGTGTTTTCTTTGTAGGCCTTTCACTTTTCTCTGTATAATTTTCTTACTACAGATCCCTATGCCATTGTGTCATTTCTTCATCAAAGCCAGAAGACAGTGGTGATTAGGAGCACCTTGAATCCTACTTGGGATCAGACACTCATCTTCTATGAAATTGAGATTTTTGGTGATCCTGAAATTTGTGCTGAAGTCCCTCCCAGCATCGTGGTTGAAATTTATGACAATGATACCTATGTGAGTTCTGCCAGTGCATGGCTTTTTTTGTTTTTTTACAGAGAAAAAAATGTTTTGGTAAGATATATAAGGAGGTTAAGTGACTTGCCCAGGATCACAAAGAGCAGAAGTGGGATTTGAACTGAGCACTTCTGGATGTCAAGACTAGTGCTCTAACCATTCCGCTACTGGTCCTGGCTGGTTAAATAGCGCTGAATGTAGGGGGGGGGGGGGGGGGACGACGACTGTTTATTGGGAAAACAGAACAAGCCAGACTGCTACAAATCCCCACACAAAAACTGCATGCTCACAAAATATCTCATCATGGCTGCATATGGAAAATATTGATACAGCATTACAAACTACAGAGTAAGGGGAAAGTTATCAGTGAGGTTTACTGTTAAGTTGGGCTATTTTACCCCAAGATGTGCTATTTTAACCCAGGGTCTCATTACATTAAACAGGAGCCTGTGCTAAAATAGCACGATCTGTAGTAAAATAACCCATCCTAATGATAGCACACTTTGATAACTTCCCCCCTAAATTACCATATTTTAGAAATGTGCAGACATAAACTGAACTGGAAACCCCAAGAACCTGGGCTATACCTGCAGTGCAACAGTGGAAAAATGGAAACAGAAATGTAAACTTTAAAGATATCAGAGATTCTGTACATTAAGATTCCCAAAGCTGGCATATTGAAACCACTAAACTGAAACTAAAACATATATTTCAGCCCTTATTGTCTGGACAGCTCAGCCACTGTAACCCACTTCCCACATTTTACAGGGTCTGCACTATTATGGGGTGACTACAGTATGCACCTTCTTATTCTCCTGTGGGCCTACAGAGATTAGCTGAAGATACTGCTTCTCTTGTGCTGGACCCTTGGTGTGTGCAGAGCCTGGACTCTTTAATTAATGCTTTGGGACTGAGGGTCAAATTTAGCAGGCAGTGGAAAAGGTGGTGGTGCCACTCAGTCCCCCTCCCCCCAAGAAAAAAACCCTGGTTCACACTAAAATGAAGCAAAACTGAAATGAAGTTTTCCTTTGCACAATGCTGTGGATGTAACATATGAAGGTCTATGAAAAGTTTGATATGATTAACATCTCAAGTTTTATAACATTATGTCTCATTTATAAAGTGCAGGGAAAACCATTTTCAGATTCTGAAAAGACATCTAAATAATTATTAGTGTTACAAGAATAAATTACAATGTTGTGCATTGTTTTCATATGATACCTCTAGAGTGGGGGTTCTCAACCCAATCCTCGGGACACACATAGCCAGTCAGGTTTTCAGGATACCTCTATCTATCTCATGCACGTTTATGTGAACAAATTTTTCTGTTGGGATCTGCATAAACTCAGAGACACCTACTTTTCTTTATAGAATATTAATGTAGTATGTCAAAAACAAACTTATGTTTTAGGTAAAATCACTTACACCAGCCATAAAGCTGGTGTAAGTACTTGCACCTAGATTGCTGAAGAATGCACATACATGATGGGGCTCATTTTCAAAAGAAAAAAAACAGTAAAAAAATGTCATAAGGTGGCAGAAGGACGTTTTTCTCTCAAAAACATCCAAGTTGCGATTTTCAACACTCTGATTTTAGACGCTTTGCTCCACAGTTCGTCCAAGTTTCAAGGGGGCATATTGGTGGTGTGTTTTGGATGGGACATGGGCGGAACATGAGCAGCAACAAAAGATAGACATTTTTCTGAGATAATGGAACAAAATGAAAATGTCTAGGGCCAAAATTAAGACTTTTTGGCTAGACCTGTTTCAGTCACCACTAAGTGATCAAAATGGTGCCCCAAATGACCACTGGAGGGATTGAAACATAACCTTGGTTACTCCCCCAGTGGTCACTCATCCCTCCTAGCCCCCTAAGATGTGACAGAGTCAATGCATACCAGGCTGTATGATAGCTTTAGATATGATGGTCATTCCTCTTAGACCAGCAAGCAGGTCCCAGGAGTAGCCTTGTGGTCAGTGCAGTGGAATGTAGAGAAGAGGACCCAGGTTCATATCCCATTCTAATTGCTACACTTGTGGTGGAGTGTGTGAGCCCTTCAAAACACACAAAAGGCTCGATATTCAAAGTGATTTAGCCAGCTGCTGACAGGTTAAATCGCTTGGTCAGGGCTAGCCGCTAATATTCAGCAGCACTTAACTGGCTAAGTGCCGCTGAATTTCATGGTTAGCGCCAAATTCAAACCTGGCTAGGTTGGGGGTGTTCTCAGAGTACAGTCAGCAATTGGCTGCTGAAGTGCTGATATTGAGCCCTTAAGTGGCCAGGTTTGCCACATAAATGGATCCGCATAAAAGTCTGTCCTTATTTTATGTGGTAACCCATGGCAACTTAAGGGCTGAATATTGGCTTAAGTGGCTATGATTTAACTGGCTTAAAAATAACCGTTTATTCAAAGCCAGATCCTGCACAGGTCCTGGCTTTAAATATCTGGGAATAATGCCATTGGCGGTGAGCAAAAGTGCTCACCGCCGATGGCTGAATATTGACCTCTAAGTACCTAATGTACGTTAATATAGGTGACAGCTGCAGCTATAAGACCTATTGTAGTGGTGTATGGGTGAGTACAGTAGACTTTTGGTAGGCTTTGGATGTTTTTCTGGTTTGAAAATGGTCATTTTTGCTACTGGATTTTTGGAAGTTTGGAAAAAAATGTCCAAAATTAGATTTAGACATCATATTGAAAATGCCCCTCTACAGCATTTTATAATGCACACACATAAATGTGGGCTGCCAACCAGACTCCACCGGTTGAATGCCCACCTGCAAAGTCCATGCTATTGAATATCGGTGTATGTACAGAATAGTGCAAGGCCGGAAAATGGTTATTCACACATAGACATAGTGAAGGTGACAGATGACAATACAGACATTCTGAAGGTCTGTTTATCACTTTTATTGATTGGCAGAATTCAAGACTCAACACGAGTCATGTTTCAGCCACAAGGCCTTACTTGGAAGTCTTTAGGACACCAGTGAGCTTTCAATTTGTATTGATGCTGTATTTGGAAATACATAGAATGGCGAAAAGAATGCTGTCACAGACTGTGGGTATAAGAGCTTTATATTAAACAACAGCAGAAGGAGTAAAACAGTATCATTTAGACACTGGCAAGGTAAGGGATAAGTCTTGCCAGTGTACTACTTTATAACACTAGCATTAAACTCTTTCCCCCGATATTCAAAACCATTTGACCGGCCAGGATCAGCACCTGGCCAGTTAAATGGCACTTAACAGGCTATTCAGCGATAATCAGTAGGGGATAGCCGGTTACCTCCTGCTGAATATTCCTGGTTAGCGCCTAGGGGATAATTGGTTATATTGCACGATATAGCTAGCTATTCCCAAATATTCAATTCATATCCGGCTATTGTAAGTAGCCACATTGGGTTGCTTAAATAGCTGGTATATATTTAGCCGGTTTAAAGTTAACTGGCTATCTTTGAATACTGATTTAGCTGGCTAGAAATAAACCAGATATTCAATGGCGGTCACCAGAAATGACCTGGCATTAAATATATGGGCTGACTTCCAAATGTGGGAGTTAGCCGGGCTCTCTCCTGGTGTCTGAATATTGGCCCCTTTATCATTATTTGGCATGATAACTCAGTGTTAGAGGATCATTTGTGCGGAACTATGTTTAATCAGAAAATATGAGACAGTGAAAGCAGATAAATGGAAATAGCTTAAATGCCAAAATAGATGGGGAAAACTATGATTTTTCTACAGAGGTTTGATTCGGGAGAAAAATCGCTGCTTAAAACCGCTGAAAGTTAAGTGTTATGATTATAATACATTTCGATGTTAAGATTTGAGGAAGACTTATTGGAAGATGTTGATTTATGAAGAGAGCTTTATGAAAAAGTGAATTATAAATTCTTGAAAAAAATAGATCGCTATAGGAAAAAAGCAAACGGGTGGATCAATGACGATGTGAACAACACCACTAAAAATGTTGGAACAAGTTTCCTGGAAGGTGTATGTTGTCAAACAAAATTCTGAGGATCCCCGTTCATCAAATAATGTTGAACTATGAATGAAGGTATACTTTAGCTAGAATAGTGGTAGCATTGACTATCTGTGAATATAATATGATAGAGTGTTTGAGATAAGATTAAAATAGGGTATAGGAATTGATGGGCATCTCTAGCGTTTAGTGCACTCTTATTTTTAGCACGTGCTAAAAATGGTAGCGAGCCTTTGTAAAAAGACCCCTATCCACCTTATTTTTGAAAGAGAAAGATGCCCATATTTCGACCCAAATCGGGAGAGGAGCGTCTTTCTCCCGTGGGTGCCCAAATTGGTATAATCGAAAGCTGATTTTGGGCGGCTTCAACTGCAATCTGTCGCGGAAACGGCCAAAGTTGACGGGGCGTGTCAGGCGTGGTGAAGGCAGGACTGGGGCGTGTTTATCGGCTGAGGAGAGATGGGCGTCCTCGGCCGATAATAGAAAAAAGAAAGGTGTTTTTAGCGCGAATTTGGGTCACTTTTTTGGACCCTTTTTTTCACGAACAAGTCCCAAAAAAGTGCCCTAAATGACCAGATGACCACCGGAGGGAATCGGGGATGACCACCCCTGATTCCCCCAGTGGTCACTAACCCCCTCCCACCCAAAAAAAAAGAACTTTAAAAACTTTTTTTTCCAGCCTGTATGCCAGCCTCAAATGTCATACCCAGCTCCATCATAGCAGTATGCAGGTCTCTGGAGCAGTTGTTAGTGGGTGCAGTGGACTTCAGCCAGGTGGACCCAGGCCCATCCCCCCACTACCGATTACACTTGTGCTGGTAAATGGGAGCCCAACAAACCGCCCCCAAAACCCACTGTACCCACATCTAGGTGCCCCCCTTCAGCCATAAGTGCTATGGTAATGGTGTAGAGTTGTGGGGAGTGGGTTTTGGGGGGGATTTGGGGGGCTCAGAACCCGAGGGAAGGGAGCTATGTACCTGGGAGCAATTAATGAAGTCCACTGCAGTGCCCCCTAAGGTGCTCGGTTGGTGTCCTGGCATGTGAGGGGGACCAGTGCACTACGAATCCTGGCCCCTCCCATGACCCAATGCCTTGGATTTGTTCGTTTTTGAGCTGGGCACCTTCGGTTTCCATTATCGCTGAAAACCATACCGCCCAGCTCAAATCCGCACAAATCCGATGCATTTGGCTGGCACAAACCGTATTATCGGAAAAAAGATGGACGCCCATTTTTTTCGAAAATACGGTTTGTCCCGCCCCTTCACGTACCTGTTCTCGGAGATAGACGCCTATGGAGATGGGCGTTCACGTTCGATTATGCCCCTCCATGTGTCCTCGGGTCATCTAAATGGGGGCACCCAATTATAAAGTTGCCTCTATAGAGTGCAGACTGGTATAAAGCACATAATTTCTTCTTAGGAAAGGGTACAGTACTTCTGCAGCAAACAACCATTACTTGTTAAACTTCCTTATAACCTCCCCTGATCAGTTTATCAATCACTATTGATGCAGATACAGATAATGAAACTGATGACTTTTCATTGACTACCTTTATTTTAGGGTGCTGATGAGTACATGGGCCGTTGTATCTGTAAGCCAAGTCTGGAGCGCTCCCCCAGGTTGTCCTGGTATCCAGTTATTAGGGGAAATAAAAATGCAGGAGAACTACTTGCTGCTTTTGAACTTATTAAAAGGGAGAAGGTAAGAAAAATACCATTCCAATGACAAATGTTTGCTACAGTCACTTCAGATGCAGGATTTATTATAGCAAGTTGGAAACCAGTTCCTATTCTGTAATGGTCATAGATAGATTGGCTACAAACAAGTACAGAAGAGAATCTAATAATGTAACAGTTGTATAGTCAAGGTGTTGTAGGTATAACCTTCTGCCAAAACCAGATTTTTTTAAAGTCCAAGTAGAAAGGAGGCACAGAGAAATCTGTAATTTGCTTTCTTAATGTGGCTACAAATTTTGCAAGATAACACAAGAGCATTGATTACATGTGTCTCTTCAAGTGGAATTTCCTTTGAGCATGCAATGCATTTGGTACTCAGGTATAAAATGACTCCAGTCATAAGTATATGAAATAGATTAACCTATAGTGGATCAAAGAGGCATTAAAAATGTCCCATTATCCATGTTAAACTTTACAATATAACTATTCGAAATAAAATTCATTATGCACAATTGTTGTGACTATACTTTTACTCTGATGCTAAGGTGGTCTTATACCAGAATGCACTAAGTTTTTGTGTGCTAATTGTTGGATCATGCCCTGCATGTCCTCAGCAGATACCACGCTGAAAAGTTCATTAGCGTGTGTATATTCTTTTGTCAATTAGCGCAAAAGCACTAAATGGTCCCACGTTAACAGCTCAAGTTACAGTTAGCACACTGTAACTACCATATGCCAACTATAAAATGAAGTCCCAGCCTATTCTCTACCCACTGCCCATCCCTTATGATAACATATGGTTAATGCATGAATATGCATGCCCTAACTCACACGACATGAATTTGTGTGTTAATAGCTTTTTACACCTTAGTAAAAGGGCCCCTAAGACTTAGTTCATGCTAGTTTCTAAAAAGGAAATAATTCAGTTCAGCATAAGCAGATAACTTTGGCACATCCTGGAGCCACTGCAGTTTACGCAAATTTTTTCTGTTCTAGTCTTACCAGTGCAGAAAACCGCCTAGAACAGGAAAACTGTGAGCAAAAGCACTGTGATAAAGTATAGTGCAGTGGGGGTACACAAATCGCTGGCAAAGAACTGAATAAAAAAATAGCTCCTACTGTAAAAATCTGTGCAGAAACTTAGTGCATAGACCTCTATCATATCTCCCCTCAGCTGTCTGTTCTGCAAGCAGAAGAGCCTTATCCTCATTCCCTCACAGAGAAGTTGTCCCATCCCCTTTAGCCTCCTCTGCACACTGAGCAAAGAGCTTAAATGTATCATCAACGATGATACCTAGATCCTCTTACTGGGTGGTGACTTCTAATGTGGAGCATTGCATCATGCAACTATAGTTTTGGTTCCTCCAATAGCATTCCAAGGGCAAGGTGGTGGGGGCGGTCCGCCCTAGCAGGCAGCAAGGGGGTGCACAGAGCAGTCGTATGGCTGTCAGCTCCTATGGTTCTCTGCCCCCCCTCTGATGTTACTTCATATTCTGGGGCAGGGGACTAGCAGGGCCATCAGCTGTGTGACTGCTCTGTGCACCCCCAGGTGGTGAGGATGATGGAAAGGGAGAAAGGGAAATGGGACTTGATACACCGCCTTTCTGTGGTTTTTGCAACTACATTCAAAGTGGTTTACATATTATATACAGGTACGTATTTTGTACCTGGGGCAATGGAGGGTTAAGTGACTTGCCCACAGTCACAAGGAGCTGCAGTGGGAATCGAACCCAGTTCCCCAGGATCAAAATCCGCTGCACTAACCACTAGGCTACTCCTCCATGATGTGCTTCGGGGGGGGGGGGGGGGGGGGGGGGGGGGTGTGAATGAGCTTCAGAGGGGGGGTGATGTGCTTTGGGGGGGGGGGGAGGAAGGTGATGCACCGGAGGAGAGGGCATAGCAGCAACCCATCCCAGGTGGCAGCCAACCTAGGTACGCCACTGGGTTCCTCTTTCCTGCATGCATCACTTTGCAATTGCTTACATTAAATATGTGCCATTTGGATGCCTAGTCTTGTAAGGTCCTTTTGCAATTTTTTACAGTGCTCTTGATTTAACAACTTTGAATTACCTTGTGTCATCAGCAAATTTAGGGGCCCTTTTACAATGCCTTGGTAGAGCTACTGCAGTGTTGGCGCACTCCAATCTGGAACTACTGTCGCGACAGATAATTTATATATTTTTTTGCACTGGGGGTATACCTGGTGGTAATCAGGCAGTACGGTGCACCTCCTAAATAGGTGGCAGTAAGGGCTCCCCCAGAAATGGCTGTGTTGTAAGTGTGCACTTACTGCACAGCCATTTATTTTGCCTCTTACCGGCTGCGGTAAAAGGGGCTTCATTGCATGGCAAATCCACATGCTGATGCTACCGCAGGGCCCCTTTTTCCGCAGCTTGATAAAAATTGCCCTTAATCACCTTACTCATTATTCCCATTTTTAGATTATTTATGAATATGCTAAACAAGTGTGCCCGGTTGGTGTCCTGGCATGTACGGGGGACCAGTGCACTACGAATCATGGCCCCTCCCACTACCAAATGCCTTGGATTTGTTCGTTTTTGAGCTGGGCACCTTCGGTTTCCGTTATCGCTGAAAAACGAAACCGCCCAGCTCAAATCCGCACAAATCCGATGCATTTGCCCTGCACAAACCGTATTATCGAAAAAAAGATGGATACCCATTTTTTTCAAAAATACGGTCTGTCCCGCCCGTTCACGTACCCATTCTCGGAGATAGACGCCCATGGAGATGGGCGTTCGCGTTCGATTATGCCCCTAAATATCACCTTTATCCACATGCTTATTCACCCCTTCAAAGAAATGTTACAGATTGGTGAGGCAAGTTTCCTTGGCTCAATCCTTGTTGGGTATGTCCCTTTAATCCATGCCTATGTATATGCTCAGTAATTTTGTTCGTAATACTAGTCTCTACCATTTTGCCCAGCACTGATGTCAGGATCACTGGTCTATAATTTCCCGGGTCACCTCTGGAACCCTTTTAAAAATTAATGTTGCATTGATCACCCTCCAATTTTCCAATACCATACTTGATTTTTAAGATAAATTACATATTATTAATAATAGCTCTGCAAGCTATTTTTTTTTTAATTCTGTCAGTACTCTGGGATGCATATCTTCAGGAACAGATGATTTGCTACTCTTTAGTTTGTCAAATTACCCCATTACACCTTCTAGGTTTACAGAGATTTGTTTCAGTTCCTCTGACTTATAACCATTAAATACTATTTCTGCCATGTATCTCCACCACATCTTCCTCAGGGAAAACTGAAGCAAAGAGTTCCCTTTTTACCCTTTGGTCATCTAGCGGTCCAATGGATTCTTTTACTGGCTTCTTGCTTCTAATATACCCTCCCCAAAAATTATTCTGCCTTTTTGCCTACAAGGCAAGCTTCTTTTCAAAGTTTCTCCTTGCCTTCCTCATCAGCGCTTTACATTTGGCTTGCCAATCCTTATGTTCCTTTTATCTTCAGTCAGATCCTTCCATTTTCTGAAGGATTTTCTTTTAGCTCTAATAGCTTTCTTCACCTCACTTTTTAACCATGTTGGCTGTCATTTGGCCTTCCTTTCTCCTTTTTAAATATATGAAATATATCTGGTCTTGGCTTCCAGGATGGTATTTTTGAACAGCATCCACGCCTCATGTAAATTTTTGCCCTAAGCTGATAATCAAATAAATGTAACCTTGATCCGTGATCCTTCTGCCATATTCTGAATGATTCTTTTTTAGCACTAACAGCCCCCTTCACCTCACTTTTTAACCATGTCAGCTGCTGTTGGCTTTTCTTCTGCCTTTTTTTAATATGTAGAATACATCTGGTCTGGGCATCCAGGATAATATTTGTGAACAGCATCCACACCTGTTGTAAATTTTTGCAGCTGTTTCTCTAGGATTTTTTAAATTGTTCTCCTAAGTTTAACGTGGAGGGGCATAATCGAACGCGAACGCCCATCTCCATGGGCGTCTATCTCTGAGAACGGGTACGTGAAGGGTGGGACAAACCCTATTTTCAAAAAAATGGTCGTCCATCTTTTTTCCGATAATACGGTTTGTGCCAGCCAAATGCATCGGATTTGTGCGGATTTGAGCTGGGTGGTTTTGTTTTTCAGCGATAATGGAAACCGAAGGCATCCAGCTCAAAAATGAACAAATCCAAGGCATTGGGTCGTGGGAGGGGCCAGGATTCGTAGTGCACTGGTCCCCCTCACATGCCAGGACACCAACCGGGCACCCTAGGGGGCACTTTTACAAATTAACAAAAAACAGTAAAAGAGCTCCCAGGTGCATAGCACCCTTCCCTTGTGTACTGAGCCCCCCAAATCCCTCCAAAACCCACTGCCCACAAGTCTACACCATTACCATAGCCCTAAGGGGTGAAGTGGGCACCTACATGTGGGTACAGTGGGTTTTGGTTTTTTTTTGGAGGGCTCAGCATTAACCAGCACAAGTGTAACAGGTAGGGGGGATGGGCCTGGGTCCACCTGGCTGAAATCCATCCACTAACAACTGCTCCAGGGACCTGCATACTGCTGTGATGGAGCTGGGTATGACATTTGAGGCTGGCATACAGGCTGGGAAAAAAGTTTTTAAAGTTGTTTTTTTTGTGGGAGGGGGTTAGTGACCACTGGGGGAGTCAGGGGAGGTCATCCCCGATTCCCTCTGGTGGTCATCTGGTCATTTAGGGCACTTTTTTGGGACTTGATCGTGGAAAAAAAGGGTAAAAAAAAAAGTGACCTAAATTCTCGCTAAAAACAGCTATTTTTTTTTCCATTATCGGCGAAAGCCGCCCATCTCTCCTCGGCCGATAACCATGCCCCAGTTCCGCCTTCACCACGCCTCCGACACGCCCCCGTCAACTTTGGCCGTTTCCGTGACGGAGTGCAGTGAAGATGCCAAAATCGGCTTTCGATTATACCGATTTGGGCGCCCACGGGAGAAAGACGCCCCATCTCCCGATTTCGGTCGAAATATGGGCATCTTTCTCTTTAGAAAATAAGCTGGATAGTCTCCTTTATGAAAGTTAAATAGGAACATAAGAGTAGCCATACTGGGTCAGACCAGTGGTCCATATAGCTCAATATCCTGTTTTATAAACAGTGGCCAAGCCAGGTCACAAGTACCTGGCAGAAACCAAATCATGGCAACACTCCATTTTACAAATTCCAGGGCAAGCAGTTGCTTCCCCATGTCTGTCTCAATAGTAGACTATAGACGTTTCCTCCAGGAACTTGTCCAAAACCCAGATACACGTAGCTGCTGTTACCACCTCTTCCGGCAAAGAGTTCCATAGCTTAACTATTCGTTGCGTGAAAAATATTTCCTCCTATTTGTTTTGGAAGTATTTCCATGCTAACGTATTGGTTTTCCTGTGTGTATGATTATTAAATCTAATCTGATCATGTTATGATCACTGTTGGGAAGTGGCCCCAGCACCATTACTTCTTAAACAGATCATACAGTCCACTATGGACTAGATCTATAACTGTTCTCTATGTTGTTGGATCCTGTTCCATAAAGCAGTCCTTGATTGCATCTAGGAACTTTATGTCCCTAGTATGCCCCAATGTTACATTAATCCAGTCAATATCGGGATAATTGAAATCACCCATTATTATTGTGTTACCCAGTTGGTTAGCCTCCCTAATTTTTGATAACATTTCTACATTAGTCTGTTCATCCTGGCCAGGTGGATGGTGGTACACTTCTATTACTATCCTTTTCCCCTTTACGTGTGGAATTTCTATCCGTAAGGATTCTAAGATGTGTTTCTGTCCTGCAGAACTTTTAGTCTATTTGATTCATGGCCCTCTTTAACATATAATGCTACCCCTCCACCAGTTTGATCTTCCCTATCACAGTGATATAATTTATACCCTGGTATGACAGTGTCCCATTGGTTATGTTCCTTCCACCAGGTTCAGAGATGCCTGTTATATCTACCTTTTCTATGGTGCTACTTGACATATGCAGTGCTGTACACATTATGGGGGTCTTTTACAAAGGCGCACTAGTGTTATTAGCACGCACTAATGACTAGCACATGTTAACACTAGAGACGCCCATCTCTAGCGTTTAGCACACACTTAATTTTAGCACCTGCTAAAAAACAATAGCACGTCTTTGTAAAAGGGGCCCTATATACAGGCACTTTCTCTGACTCTAGTAGGCTTACAATCTAAGTTTTTGTACCTGGAGCTGTGGAGGGTTGCGACTTGCCCAAGGCCATAAGGAGCCGAATCCAGGTTGCCAGGATCAAAGCCTGCCATGCCCACCACTAGACATCTCCTCCACTCCGCTTTTCATTTAGTGCAATGTCTTCTAACTCTCCCAAATGGGCACCATTGCAGCACCCTGACTCCTTAGCACATAAGCACCACCATACTGGGAAAAGACCAAGGGTCCATCAAGCCCAGCAACCTGTCTCTGACAGCGGCCAATCCAGGCCTCAAGAACCCGGCACCCCCCCCCCCCCCCCAAAAAAAAAAAATTAATACTGTTCAATGGACATTCCTTCAGGAATCTGCCCAAACCCCCCTTAAACTTGATCCTCCTGCCCTCTGGATACTTCCAGTATCTCACCTTGACTCTCAGGAGCCCCCTGACCCCCACAAATGCCTTGGTGGTCTGCAATCATCTGGACCTCCCACCACGAATATTTTCCCTGGTGGACGAAGTGACCCCTTGCACCTCCATCCCATTCCCTTACCACATTCTCTCTCATAAAAGGGGTCCAAGTGGACCACTCCATGCCCTTCCGAATCCCTCTAATGCACTCAGAACCCCCCCCCCCCCCCATGTACCTTCAACATTGGAATGCAGGAGTGTTCCCCTCTTGCAGTGTATCTGTATTAAATTCAGATGCATATTAATGCATTGACACCATTACTACTACTAGTAAATCTACCTTACATATGAGGCAACAATTTGACAATGCGAGTCGGATCTCTTTTTCAGCCCTCATGTTTGCAAACAAGTAAAGCACTATAAGAAAATCAACCAGACAAGTGGTCTTCTGTCTGACAAGCATCTTAACTTTGCCAGAATCACCATGGAACAGGATTTTCTTCTCTTCAACAAATTCTGACTATGAATTCTTGAGGCATAAACACTGGACCATTCCAAAACCTCAGATCTGGGAAACCTAGCAGCAGGAGATGTGTATGCCAAGCATCTTTCTTTCATATCCAAACAAGTAATATCTGAGATAGGACTTGAAATAAAGCTGTTCTTCTGAGTGCTGCGGGGTTAGCTACAGTCATATGTTTACTAGTATTTTTATTACCACTCACAGATACATTTTAAATATATTGCCTAGTCAAGTCATTTGAGATTGTCCAGATAATTCATTTATACTAATTGATGCAAAAATGTAGACATTACATTGCTGAACTCCAGTGACTTGCAAAATTGTGAAAATTTAGGGAACCTACGCTATAAGACTATCTTGACAATTTAATTTTTTTTTAGAATATAATGACTGAAATTTGCCTGGTTTGAACTGGGATTGAAGGGATCGATATTCAAAAGGGTTTAACCAGGCTGTACAGGCTCCTGCCCGGTTAAATTCTGCTGAGCTGGCCATCTTTCAGCTGCACTTCAACTGCACTACTCGTATAATATTGCCTGTAACCACAACAGCACTAGTTCCTGTGTGATCTAGAGGCAGAGCTGGCACTTAACTGGTTATCAGCGATATTCAGTCCATTAACTAGTTAAGGGGTCCTTTTACTAAGCCGCGATGGGCATGTTTTTTTGGCGCACACCGGGCCATTTTTTACTGTGTCTGGGAAAAACAACATTTTTTAATGGGCTGGGAAATGGGTGTGCACTAAAATTAAAACTAGCGCACGCCTATTTACGGCCTGAGCCCTTAACCACCACCCATTGATCAGTAAGGGCTCACGCGCTGCACACGTGGTAACTTCAGCACACGCCAACTGCCAATTACCGCCGGAAACGCCTTGCGGTAGAAAATTAAAAAAATAATTTCGACCGCCGGAATGAGCTTGTGCCAAATCCAAAATTACCGCCTGGGGGCACGCTAGCCTGGCATTAGTCCTGTTTGTGGCGTGCACTACACGTGTGTAGGCCATCCCACGGCTTAGTAAAAGGGCACCTAAGTAAGTGGATAAAGTTAGGACAGCAAAAAGGCTTAACTTTATCCACTGAGCTAACCAGGCATTGGTTTGAATATCAGCTGGTTCCTGGTTAACATCTGGACACAGTCCATCAGTGAATATCTAGTCTTACTTCAGCCCATTACTGTCAGCGGGTTAAAAACCACTGACTACCATGTGCTGAATATTGGGCCTGAAATGTTTTATGCATCCTTATTTTTGAGGTAGAGCTTCTAACAGACTAAAGGGCCAATATTCAGCACACGAGAGGCAGGCTGTCTATGTCCTGTGGTCAGTGTTGAGCCCAGATATTCAATGCTAGGCCGTTTCTGTTGACCAGCATTGAATATCTGGGTTTTTTTCAGCCACTATAAACATAACCATCTAAGATAATATTCAATGCTGGCTGATTGAATTTATAGTGGCCAAAGATAGGCCTGCTATTTCGGTGGCCCAGTTTGGCCACTTAACTTGGCAGGCGAAGTGCTGAATATTCGCAGACAGCCGGTTATATTATGCGATATAACTGGGTAGCCACTATGGACGAGATTCTATATATGGCGCCTAAAAAATTGGCGCTGAAATCAGCACCTACTAAATGTATTCTATAATCGGCGCCTAGATTTAGGTGCTGATTATAGAATATGCCTAGTTCATATTTCAGCACTGATATCTGCGCGCATCCATTTACACCAGTGAAAACCTGGTGTAAATCTCAGTGCATAGATTAAGTCACACTGGGCCATATTCTATAACTAGACACCTAAATTTTGGAACGCCCATGAAATGCCCATTTCCTCACCCATAAACATGCCCATTTTTGACTGCACACGTTAGAAGTTCGATGCATATCATTACAGAATATGCTTAGCGAGTTATGCGCCTAAATTCTAATCAGTGCAATTAGTGCTCATTATTGCTTGTTCAGCCAATTAAGTTACGTGCAGTGTTATAGAATCCGCGCCTATTTTGGTGCCTAAATCTAAGCACACTATATAGAACCGAGGGTATGTGCTGACCACGAATATTCAGTGGGAGATAATCTGTCTCTTCCGCTGAATATTTGTGGATATGTGCTATTTAACCGACCAGGAGCCGTTCCTGGCCGGTTAAATCGTGCTGAATATCGACTGGTAAAATTTACTGTTACTGTTAAGTTTAGTGTCCAAGAGCAAGCCAGTATCATAAGTGATATGTCTCTGAATGTTTTGCTTGCATGTTTACTGAAAGTATAACACTACAACCTAGTCCACTGCCCTTTGACAATTCCTTAATATTTCAAATGTCAGCACCCTTAATACTTCACACCTGATGTGTGAAGTGTTAAGATGTTGATATTCCATCCTTGCCTGAAGTTCTGATGTTGAAGGCAATGCTAGATCCACTTCTACATGACATCTGTTGACCACATATTTTTGCATATCCTCTACTGGCACTGAAAATCATGATTCAAAAAATCTAGAGGAAAAGCCATTCTCTATTCATCAAGATTAATCATTAGCTTGTAAGCCATGTCTTCCATGACTCATATCACCCTTCCAAGGAAAGAACACATGAATTTCATGATGGGTCGGAACACAGCTCCATTAAGCCCGTTTTGAACAGTGACCACTCCAATTCACAAGTACCTGAGAGTATCCCAAAATGTAGATGTATTCTGTGTTGCTTATCCCCAGGAATAAGCATTGACTTTCCCTAAGTCTATCTTTTAAATAACTATTTATGAACTTTTCTTCCTGGAACTTGTCAAAACCTTTTTTTTAAACTCAGCTATGCCAAGTGCTTTTACCACACCACCTGGTAATGAATTCCAGAGCTTTAACTATGTAGATCACAGAAGAAAGAGGGATATGTTTGAGATAGTGAGATGGATACATATAGTGTGAAGGAAGAAGAAGCATAAAGAGGAAGATTGAGGATGGAAAAGGGAAAGTGGATGGGATTTGATACACTGCCTTTCTGTGGTTACTTATTTTGTACCTGGGGCAATGGAGAGTTAAGTGACATGCCCAGAGTCACAAGGAGCTGCAGTGGGAATTAAACCTGTTTCTTCTTCCTCTCAGTACACCTCACTAACCAGTAGGCTACTCCTCCACTCGGAAAATGAAATACAGATGGGAGGATGGAAGGGGAGGAGGACATAGCTTGGACAGAGAATGAGGTAGATGATGATTGGGATGAGGAAAAGACAGCTGGAGGGCTGGGGTAAGAGGCAGATGGAGAGACAAGAAAGGGAGATGGAGGAATAACTAGGAAGATGAAGGAACAGAAGGCAGTGAAGGACGGTGCAGAAGATGACTGATAAATGTGAAAAGAATTTAGGGCTTCTTTTACAAAGCTACAGTACTGATCCCCCTTGTGGCAAATGCAATGAAGCCCATAAGAACTGAATGGGCTTCATTGCATTTGCCGCCCGGGAATCAGTACCACCGCTTTGTAAAAGAAGCCATTAGTGATTTGCTTTCATTTCAAATTAAACAGGAAATTTTAACTAAATTTCCTGTTTCATTTCAATTTATTTTCAAAATGAATGAAAGAAAAATGAACAAAATTACATTCATTTTTTCATCCGTTTCATTTTACAAAATTGGGTGAATTTATGCTGACTCCCCCCCTCCCCACTTTCCTGAAACCTCTCCCCCATCAGTTCCCCTTTTTATCCTCCTTGTCATTTACTATAGCAATTTCTATTCACAGGATGGGAGCAATCCCTGATTATGGTTACAGTTCAGATCTTTCTAGTTCATGGTTAATAGAACAGTTTTTGTTTATGTGTCTAGAATTGTAAAATAAAATTTGAATTTAGTTTTGGCAAATCTAAATGTGCATAACTTCCTCTCTGTTCCTGCAACCTGGACATTACTGTGCTATTGTTTTGTACTGCTGATATAAAATAGTGTGAAGACTGAATTCAGAACAGTTCGGGTTCTTTAATCTTTTCAATGGGTATCATCTAATAAGACTGCTGCATTAAAGAAAATGATAGTTATAAATGTGTTCAAAGCAACATTGCAGTCTTTTTTTCACTAGTTATTGATTTTACTTTTTATTTTGTTTCTGTGTTCCTTAGCCGGCCATCCACCATATCCTGGCTTAGAGGTATGATTTTTATTTATAAGAACTGCAGAATAGAATTACTAGACCAATATTCACAGGAATTTACTGTTACCTGTGTAAATCACAGAATTAATATTAGTGACACTAGCAAGTACATTAATTTAAATGCTGGTGCCAGGATTTAAATGAATGCATATATTCAGTGAATTCCCAGTGGCACTGAATATTACATGTGAAAGCAGATTTTGGGAAAAAAATGTACAAATCAGAATTAAGACATCCAGGTGAGAGAATGTGTCAAATTCTGGTAGTATTTTAGTAAGGATCTGCTGACCTAGGGTGTAGTTATCAATGTGGGCTCCCATTAAGATGTGTTATTTTACCACTAACTTGTCCTATTTTAGCACAGGTCTCATTTTAAGCAATGAGACCTAATTACTAATTACTGGGGTAAACAGTAAAATATTATTTTAACAGTAGCCCCACCTTGATATGTCCCTGTTTAGAATGTTTTCTACATAAATGCAGGAGTGAATGTGTATGTGCCAGGGCCGCTGAGAGAATGGGCCGGGCCCGGGGCAAGGCTGCCCCCGAGGCCCCGCCGCCGCCCCCCAAGGTCATCGTCATCGCTGCCCCCTCCGTCCACCACCGGGCCAGGCCCCCCTGAATTCAAATCATAGTGCCTCACCGCTACCTCGCTCCGTGTGAAAGAAGTGCAGCAGCGGCAGTCTTCAGATCGCCTCCCTTCGAGCCTTCCCTCCCTGTGTCCCGCCCTTGCGCAAGTTATTGTAGACGAGGGCGGGATACAGGGAGGGAAGGACCGAAGGGAGGCAATCTGCAAACTGCCGCTGCTGCGCTTCCTTCACACAGAGCAAGGTTGAGGTGAGGCGCTATGATTTGGACGGAAGGGGGCGGGTGGAGGGGACTGCGGCACCGGGCCCCCCTTGGAGGCCCGGGCCCGGTGAATTTTGTCCCCCCTGCCCCCCTCTCGGGGCCCTGGTATGTGCCAGCTACATGTGGCAGGAGCAGCCATTTTATAATTGTCAACATCTAATTCATCAATGGGGCAGCATAGCAACATACACATCTAGGTGTCAGCACTTAGGGGCCCTTTTACTAAGCCGCGTAAGCCCAATGTGTGCCAAAATGGATTTACCGCAGGGCTACAGCGTGGCCCTTGCAGTAGTTTCATTTTTGGCATGCATGTGCTATGCTGGTCCCAAAAATATTTTTTATTTTCTTGCACGCGTCAGCTACACGTGCCAAGTGGCATTTGGCGCTCGTAGGTCATTACCACCTGGTTACCGCATGAGACTTTACCACTAGGTCAATGGCTGGCGGTAAGGTCTCAGACTCAAAATGGACGCATGGCAATTTTGATTGCCGCACGTCCATTTTTGACAAAAATTAAAAAAGGACTTTTTTACAGGTGTGTTGAAAAAATGGATTGGCGCCCGGCCAAACCCGCTCCTACACTATGACAAGCCATTTTTCAGCACACCTTAGTATAAGGACCCCTTAAATCCAAAGGTTACTACTCCATCCTCATCCTCCTCGACCTATCTGCCCGCTTTTGACACTGTCAATCACAATTTATTTCTTGACACACTGTCCTCTTTTGGGTTCCAGGGCTCTTGTCCTCTCCTGGTTCTGCTCCTATCTCTCCCATCGTACCTTCAGAGTGCAGTCTCATGGTTCGTCCTCCACCCCTATCCCGCTCTCTGTTGGAGTTCCTCGGGGATCTGCTCTTGGACCCCTTCTTTTTTTCAATCTAAACCTCTTCCCTGGGCTCCCTGATCTCATCTCATGGTTTTCTACTATCATCTTTAGCTGACGACACCCAGCTTTATCTCTCCACACCAGACATCACTGCGGAAACCCAGGCCAAAGTATCGGCCTGCTTATCCAACATTGCTGCCTGGATGTCCAACCGCCACCTGAAACTGAACATGGCCAAACCGAACTTATTGTCTTCCCACCCAAACCCACTTCTCCTCTCCCTTCACTCTCTATCTCAGTTGATAACACCCTCATCGTCCCTGTCTCATCTGCCCGCAACCTCGGTGTCATCTTCGACTCCTCCCTCTCCTTCTCTGCGCATATCCAGCAGATAGCCAAGACCTGTCGCTTCTTCCTCTATAACATTAGCAAAATTCGCCCTTTTCTCTCTGAGCACACCACCCGAACTCTCATCCACTCTCTCATTACCTCTCGCTTTGACTACTGCAACCTACTCCTCACTGGCCTCCCACTTAGCCATCTATCCCCCCTTCAGTACGTTCAGAACTCCGCTGCACGTCTTATCTTCCGTCTCGACCGAAATACTCATATCACCCCTCTCCTCAAGTCACTTCACTGGCTTCCGATCAGGTACCGTATACAGTTCAAGCTTCTCCTACAAATGCACTCGATCTGCAGCCCCTCCTTACCTCTCAACCCTCATCTCCCCTTACGTTCCTACCCATAACCTCCGCTCTCAAGACAAATCTCTCCTTTCAGTACCCTTCTCCACCACCGCCAACTCCAGGCTCCGCCCTTTCTGCCTCGCCTCACCCCATGCTTGGGACAAACTCCCTGAGCCCATACGCCTCCATGCCCATCTTCAAATCATTGCTCAAAGCCTTCGGCACCTAACCACTACACCTCTACTCAGGAAATCTAGACTGCCCCAACTTGACATTTCGTCCTTTAGAATGTAAGCTCCTTTGAGCAGGGACCATCCTTCTTTGTTAATTTGTACAGCGCTGCGTAACCCTAGTAGCGCTCTAGAAATGTTAAGTAGTAGTAAGATGTATGTTGGTATTTTAGAACATAGACATGTAAGTGCTGACAAATAGATATTTATGTCTGCAATTTTGGAGACGTACTTGTCTACATTTTCCCAGTTAGGTACAGGGACCCTGTCATTCAGCACAAACAATTAGGGGATTAAGGGGATGACCTCACCTAATTCATGCATTAGAGTGCTCTGCCCAAAACTAGAACTTTTCTAAAATCTAGATGTGCCCTGGGGGGGGTGGGGGGCAGCTGTAAATCACAAGATTGTTTTTCATGACCATACACATGTAATATAATAAGAACATAAGAGTTGTGGTCAATCTAGCCCAGTATCCTGTTTCCAACAGTGGCCAGTCCAGGTCACAAGTACCTGGCAGAGTCCCCAAAAGTAGCAAAATTGCATGCTGCTTAACCTCAGGGATAAACAATGGCTTTCCTCAGGTCTTCCTTAATAATGGTTTCTGGACTTTTTCCATCAGGAATTTTTCCAAACATTTTTTTTAACGCAGTTACATTAACTGCTTTTACCACTTGCTCCAACAATGAATAAAGCTTAACTATATGTTGAGAGAAAAAATATGTTTTCCTATTTATTTTAAATGTGCGACTATGTAACTTCATGGAAGGTCCCCTAGTCTTTGTATTTTTTTGAAAGAGTAAACAATCAATTTGCGTTTACCCATTCCACTCAATTCAGTGTTATATAAACCTCTATTATATCCCCCTCAGCCACCTCTTCTCTAAGCTGAGGAGTCCTAACCTGCATAGTCTTTCTTTGTATCTTTTCCAGTCACATTATGGGGTTTCATTTTTGAAACAGAAAAACATCCAAAAGCGGCACAAAATGGCAGATGGACATTTTTCTTGCAAAAACGTCCAAATCATAATTATCAAAACACATTTTTCTCTGTGGTTTGTCTGCAGTGTGTCCAATTTACAAGAGGGTGTGTTGGGGCGGTATTTGGGTGTTCCCACAACTTGGACGTTTTTCTGCCATAATGTAACAAAACAAAAATGTGCAGGGCTAAAAATTTGACGTTTTGGTCTGGACCTGTTTCAGGTATGATTAAGTCATAGAAAGGTGCCCTGAATGACCAGATTACCACAGGAGAGATTAAGGCATTACTCCCCCAGTGGCCACTGACCCCCCCCCCCCCACTTCCCAAAGATGTGAAAGAAACAGTACATACCAGCCTCTATAACAGCTCCAGATATCACAGCCAGTCCTATTACATCAGCAAGGAGGTCACTGAATTAGCCTAGTAGTCAGTGCAGTGCACTGTAGAGAAGGGGACTCTGTCCCTTATGGCACCATAACTGTTACACTTGAAGTGGAAAGTGTGAGCCTTCCAAACCCACCAAAAACCTACTGTACTCACATATAGGTGACAGTTGCAGGCATAAGGGCTATTGTAGTGGTGTATAGTTGGTTATAGTAGGTTTTTGGTAGGTTTTGGAGGACACCCCATACAATATAAGAGGGTAACGGTAAGATGTGTACCTGGAACCATTTATGTGAAGTCCACTGCAGCTCCTCCTAGGGTGCTCTCCTGTTCTGCTGGAATGTCTGTGTGGCCAGTCTACTAAGAATTCTGGCCCCCCTCAATACGTCCCAATGGCTTGTTTTTATGCTTTTTTCCATTGGATATATTTTTCTTAAAGGTCAGAAAAGAAAAACACACTGAGCACAAAAGGGGAGATTCTATATGTGGTGCCTGGAAAATCTGTGTGGAAATCATTTTGCCTAAGTGTATTCTATAAGATTTAGGCACGGTATATAGAATAAATTTAGTTGATATACAGTGCCTAAAACTACACACTTCCATTTACACCAATGAAAACATGGTGTAAATCCCTGCATGTAGATTTACGTGAACTAGGCCATATTCTATAACAATGCATCTAAATTTGGGAACACCCATGAAATGCTTGTTTCCCCGCCCATAGCCATGCCTCTTTTGAACTGTACACTTTAGAATTTAGGCGCAGGTCATTACAACCTATGCTTAGTGAGTTATCCGCGTAAATGTAATTATTGCCAATTAGTGCTCATTAATGCTTGTTAAGTGCTGTTAACAATGCTGATTGCAAGTTAAGCCAATTAAGTTACACGCATTGTTATGTAATATGCTTAGATTTTGACACGGAATGCTAGACGCGATATATAGAATCCGGCAGAAATGTGTAAAACATCTAGGATATGGCCATTTTCAAAACAAAAAGATAGACATTTTTCAGGTTCAAAAAAGGTATGTTCGCTACTTGATTTTTGGACATTTTAGCAAAATGTTGAAAATGCCCCTTCACATCTTTTTGAGATGTGATGATCAGAACTGCAGGGAATACTCAAGATGTGGTCCCACCTTGGAGCCATACAGATGCATATAATATTTTTTTCTAGTCCTTTCCTAATAATTCTCTTTGCTTTTTTGGCTGCCATTGCACACTGAGATTTCAAAGTATTGTCCATAATGACACCTAAACCCTTTTCCTCGGTTGCGACTTCTAATGTGGATACCTAGCGTCATGTAGTTATAATTTGGGTTATTCTCTCAATGTGTATCAATTTGCTCTTGTGCATATTAAATTTCACCTGCAATCAGATACTCAGTTTTCCAGCCTCCCAAAGTCCTTCTGTAGTTTTACGCAGACTACATGCAATTTAACAACATTTAATAGAATTGTGTATCTGCAAATTTGGTCACCTCACTCATTGTCTCCATTTCCAGATCATTATATTTGCCTTCCTCTAGTTAAATAATTGACCATTTAACCCAACGCATCATTTTCTACTTTTAACCAGTTCCCAGTCAACAACAGAACATTTCCTTCTACCCCATGGCTTTTTAAATTTTCTCAGGAGTCACTCATGAGGGACTTTGTCAAACATTTTCTGAAAATCAACATACACATCAATATGCTCATCTTTATCCACAAGTTTACATGCCTTCAAAAAATATAGCAAATGAGGCAGCTCTTCTCTGTGTTCATGATAGTTCCTACCAATTTGCCTGGCACTGACATCAGGCTTACTGGTCTGCAGCTTACTGGATCATCCCTGGAACCCTTTTTTACATTAGCTACCTTCCATTCATTAGGTAACTTGGTAATTTTAGTGACAGGTTACAGATTACCAGTAGTAGATCAGTGTGGCGAAACAGGGAATTTTCCTGCTTGTAAATTGTATAGCTATTTTTTATATGTGCATTTCCATTGTTTGGCTAGCAGATGGTGCCTGTCCTATGTTTGTAAAGTTGTTATAGAAGTGACAGTTTCTTCTTCTTCCCTAAGTTGAGGAGAAGTAACCTGTACTGCTGTTGTCAGCAGCCCCTCAGTGTTTATGCTCTGGGCTTTGATTGAATCTGCTGGAAATCTTTAGTCTTAGAGTGGGAGTGTGGAAGGTCTACAGACCTCTATACTGAGACTCTGTTCAAAGACTGGGCAGTTAATTTTCCTGAACTCCCCAGGTACTACTCAGGTAGTGAATAAGTGTTTATTAGTTTAGTATTAATTCCTGTTTAATTTACCTGTTATTGTCTGCTAATTATACCCTATTCATCCGTTCACTGTTCTAAGTTGTTATGATAATAAATCAGTTCATTTATTAGCTCTGTTTGTCCTGGACTGACTAAGAATCCTGATGTTTGTGTTTTGGGTCTGTGGGGTGCTTTCTAGAAAATATGGGACTCCTGGAAGTGTCCCTTAAAAACTACTGGGGAATTAAGTGGGGGTGGAAGACTCGCCCAAAGGCAAGTGTAACCTGGCAGGTGGGAGGAAGGGTATGCCAGAGTAGTGCACATGCACAAGTGGTAGTGGGCCTGAGCAGTGCTGATATAGACCATCTAGGTGAATGCAGGTTTAGCTCCAGGTGGGTGCTAGGCATTCTATGACAATCAGCAATTTTATTTTGAGTTCTTTCAGTGCGGTGAGGTTTATACCATCCAATCCAGGTGATTTGCTGCCCTTTAACTTGTCAGTTTGGTATATTACATCTTCCAGAGAGATGAATATATAGTGAGATTTCTTTTAGTTCCTTCATGTCATCACCCTTAATTGTCATTTCTGGCACAGGTGTATCTTTCTTACATCCTCTTCACCGCCAACTCCAGGCTCCGCCCTTTCTGCCCTCGCCTCACCCCATGCTTGGGACAAACTCCCTGAGCCCATACGCCTCCATGCCCATCTTCAATCATTGCTCAAAGCCTTCCGGCACCTAACCACTACACCTCTACTCAGGAAATCTAGACTGCCCCAACTTGACATTTCGTCCTTTAGAATGTAAGCTCCTTTGAGCAGGGACCATCCTTCTTTGTTAATTTGTACAGCGCTGCGTAACCCTAGTAGCGCTCTAGAAATGTTAAGTAAGATGTATGTTGGTATTTTAGAACATAGACATGTAAGTGCTGACAAATAGATATTTATGTCTGCAATTTTGGAGACGTACTTGTCTACATTTTCCCAGTTAGGTACAGGGACCCCTGTCATTCAGCACAAACAATTAGGGGATTAAGGGGATGACCTCACCTAATTCATGCATTAGAGTGCTCTGCCCAAAACTAGAACTTTTCTAAAATCTAGATGTGCCCTGGGGGGGGGTGGGGGGCAGCTGTAAATCACAAGATTGTTTTTCATGACCATACACATGTAATATAATAAGAACATAAGAGTTGTGGTCAATCTAGCCCAGTATCCTGTTTCCAACAGTGGCCAGTCCAGGTCACAAGTACCTAGCAGAGTCCCCAAAAGTAGCAAAATTGCATGCTGCTTAACCTCAGGGATAAACAATGGCTTTCCTCAGGTCTTCCTTAATAATGGTTTCTGGACTTTTTCCATCAGGAATTTTTCCAAACAAAGACCATAGCAAAGAATTCATCTGGGGGGGGGGGGAGTTATTAAGATGAATTAGGAAAATAACACACATATTGGCCCCATAACATGACTTAAAGGGCGCTAACAAAGGTTGTCTTACCTTAAAGCGATGATCGTTAGGTCATCATGGATGCAGGATGTGCAATGTTAAAGCATATTTGGTTTGTTAGCATACCTTAAAAATTACTGTGCGCTAATTTGATTTAACACAGATCAATTCAATTTGTGTAAGTTAAAATGTTCTAAAAAAAGTGGTAAAAATTAATTAAAGGGAATATGTGAAATTAACTAATGAAAAAATCTGAAATTAGGAAATAAACCCCAAAATGAATTGAAATCAAATCAAAAATATTTGCTTTGTGCACATCCTTCATGCACACTATCAGAGAGATGATAACAATTATCATTAATAAAATAATAATGAAGCTTATAATTAAATCAAACATATAATACATTGAAATACAAATACTCAAAAACATAGGTATGTGTTTATGTAAGTAAAGCTTCATTATTTACTTTATTTTTTTTTACTCCCACTTTTTTTATTCTGCACTTGTATAATTTCAACTGGGTACTCCTGTGTTGTTTATGTTTGCAATTAAAACTATAGGAGAGGCATTTGGGTTTTGTAATACTTGCCACATTCTTCCTGTTACTTTGTGTGTCAAGAATTGGCAAGCTTTTAACTTAAATAAAAGTCATGAACTTTATTAAAGTTAAAAATTGGGTATAAAAAAAGAGCTGGAAAGCTTATCTTGAGTAATCATAGATACATTTCTAGCAAAAACAAAAAACAGTTGTTTATTTTCCTAATTTGAACGGTTGTTTCTTTTCCTAATGTGAACTCTTTTCTCGTAGATGTGAATATTTAAAACAGAAATGCGTAAATGTTATTTAATTTTGAGTTCATTTGTATTATGCATTAATAAACACTTCTTTATTTTTGTTGTCCTTTTCTCTCCATAGTGCACAACATAGGGACCTGGATGAGGTAAGGATATTCTAATTTTAAATATGTACTTAAAATGAAATATAATAAATAAGTGTTATAGTTTGACAGAAGCAAGGTTCTGAAAGATTCTAAGAAGCAGGACTTACCCAAGAGACCATTCTTGGTGTAATAAACCATCTAGTTGATATTCAGGCAGTCGTGGTCAGCGCTTTTTAAAACCCTGACTGCACTGGGCAGAATTAGCCCCAGATATTCAGAGTCAGGCCAGTCGAAGTACCGGCATTGAATATTTGGAGCTAGTTTCTTATGTGCTGGCTATCAAAAATTGTGCAGGTCCCAGCCAGTATTCAGCTGAATATTAGCTGGGACACGCATAAGGCATGCAGGTGACCTCTGCACCCCCGATTCTGATTCCCTTCCCTCCCAATCCCCCACGAAACATCTAAAGAACCCTCTGATCCTCCTTGCCTCTCTCCTCTACCCCCCGCTTTGAGGTCATTACCGCCCGGTTTACCGCGTGAGTCTTTACCGCTAGGTCAGTGGGCTGGCGGTAAGGTCTCAGACCCAAAATGCATGTACGACAATTTTCATTTTGCCGCACGTCCATTTTTGGCAAAAATTTAAAAACGGCCCTTTTAGAGGTGCGCTAAAAAATGGATTGGTGCGCATCCAAAACCCGCACATACACTACCACAAGCCATTTTCAGCGTGCCTTTGTAACTTCAACCTGCTTGGATCAATATCAATAGTAAAAACAACAAGCAGTTAAGAAATCGCTTTTGGCAGAATGGCTATGAGATACATCTCTGGACTTGAAGATCTTGTCTAAGTCCTTCATTACCATTCTGTCAAGTGATTTTTCAGTAGCTGCTTTTGCCAAACTGGTTTATGGTGTATTACATTTTTACTATATCATCTTTTGCAATCGCATCAAAGTGGTTTACAATTAAAATAAACAAAAAAGTTGAGAAGCACAATGTGGTAGGAAACAGAACTCCATTGTGAAACTAGGACAGATAAGATCAGTATGAGAAAGCATAGCACAAAGAGAGAATATTCTACTAGAAGGGGATGCCAGGCCACAACCCCGGATTGCTGTACAGCCTAGAGGTTAGAAACTTAAAGCCATTTCAAATAGTGAGTTTTAAGGGCACTTTTGAACTTGGTTTGACCAGCTTCAGTGTTGAAAGTTGATGGAAGGGAAATCCAGAGGGAAGCAGCAAGGTAAGAGAAAACAGATTGGTGAGTGACTCGAGCCAACTTGGGAACATGAAGGGAGTGTGAGAAGGAACTCAGATAAGGACTTTAGATAGCGGGTCAGTCTGTAAGGAGCTGTAGCGGAGGCTAGGTATGGGGGGGGGGGGGGGAGTCCTGTGAACACGGCACTACTGGATCAAAATGAAAATTTTGAACTACCAATAATGGTTCATGAGAAGCCAGTGAAGTTGGAAGGGGTAGGACAATAATATTTTTCCCTCTAGACTATGATGATAGCCCACATAACTTGACTTTTAATTTCTAATGCAAGGTAGTTATATGGAGCTATTTGAGAGAAAGATATAGAATTGACATCCACCAGACATTAGTTTGTAATTTTAAGAAAATCTTTATACTTTGTAGGAGATATTCAGTTTTCTTGCTGAAACAAACTTTGTGAGTTGATTATAATTATGTTCCCTTTTTTTCTCCTACTTCTGCCATTTGCAAACTCATTATAATTATGTTCCTTTTGTTTCTCCTGCTTCTGCCATTTTGGGATTGGCGATCAATAGCTCTGCACTCCTGGCTTCTTCACCGAGGGGCTTCATGAATGGGTATTTACCTTACAAATCTTATATCTATCTTTCTCATGTAAATTTATAATTATGGCTTCCATTTTTAGGTAGAAATAAATACAATTACAGAATCTATTCCATATTTTGTAGCAAGTGTACTTGATCCTACAAATCAAGCACTTCCGAACACTTTTTTTCCTTATTCTAGCTAGTTTCAGTATTAAAATTTGCAGTTCTTTCATTATGACCTGAAATTGGCATGTTGTCCAAGAAGACACAGCTAGAGTGGAGATTTCTAATAGAGCTGGCCCTGAAAGGCTTACCCTGATTAATATCAGCAAACTAGTGATTATTAAATATTGTTCCCCAGACTTTACCTGCTTATATGCAATATAAGTTAAGTACTTCCCTGATGGATTGTTTGAGGATGTATGAAAAGTTTTAACACATGTGCAGTATAATTTCATTGATAGTCTTTCATCCAGCAGTAATATGATTCAAAAACATTTTGATTACGTTTGCAATTTTATAAACAGATCTTTCTTGAATAAATATATAAAAATATATGCTTCTGTTAGTAAATTTTCCCTGATACTTGGAGGTTTTATATGTCATAATTTTATCAATGTTTTCTTTGCTAATTAGCTTGTTATATTTAGGAAATAGGAGAATGAAAAAAAGTGAGATAGTTTGAATGATCTTTGAAATGAGTTGGCATAGTGTTAATCAGCATCGGATTAAAGTGATCAGTTCTGCATCCAGTCTTTTGTGGATGACTTCATTGAGAAATAATTAGCACTTTGGCTTTCTTGAACATGGTTACAGGAAACCGCTAGAATTGTAGGACATGTATGTAAATTTGTAGGTTAAAGAAAACCTTTCAGCATTCTCCACTGGGTGGCTCTTGCTATTAGATTTTTTTTTCATTGAATATTTACTTTTTATTTATCATACAGGTTACACAAAATTCACATGTTTTACAATAATAAAAAATATGTGTACCTTAAAATGGAGGCCGTACTTAATTTATAACATATCATACATTTTTCTAACCCCTTCCAGCCCTTTGTCCATCAAATCTAAAAAAAAAAACCCAAAAATGCCTTTCCTGTTCATATTACTTCTTCCTTTTCCTACAGTAAGTATTGACAACTCTAAAGCAAACACTGTGTTGATCAGTAGTTTTCTGCTTATGTGAGCTCTTTAGTGTCCAGTTTAGTCTTTCATATTCAGACTGCCCTGGGGAAGGGTGGGGAGAGGAATATGGCAGAAGCCTACTTCCATAATGGAGATCTGAAATTTTATGTTTCTATGGGGTCCTTTTACTAGGCTGCAGAAAAAAGTGCCTTAGCCTGCCCTTTCACTAGGTTTTTCCCATGTGCTAAGGCCAGTTTTTACTGCATCTGTAAAAATGGCCTTTTTGTATTTGGCGTATTGCTTTGTGTGCATTGTTGCTTGTGTCTGTTGTTTCTTGTTTACTTGTATTGTTGGTTTTGGCTTCCAATAAACAGACCTCTAAAGAAAAAAAAACATTAACCGCAACCTATTATGTAGGCAGTAAGGGCTCATGCACTTACTAAAAATAAATAAATAAATAATAATAAAATAAATAAAAATAAAAACCCAGAGAGAGAGAAGCAGCTCAACAAACAATACATAAAGCGTTACTGCCTGAACCAATTTTATAGCACTGGACGGCCCACGTTAACATCGCTTTAAACTTATCCAACCTGTGTCCTGACTGCAAGCATAGATGCCACAAGATAGACCACAGCCGCTGACACTCGTAACATTATAGAAGAATCCAAAATGAACACCATAAAAATACTCCTTGGAATGTATTCCACAACCCTGATCCAGGCAATTTTGGCCATACCTCACGACAAAAATACCATCATACCCATACTACACAACCCATTCCGGCCAACCAAATATACCACCTTCCAACAAACTATCAACAGAACCATCAATGAAAAACCAACAACATATGAACACATTCTACAAACTACAAAAAAGAATACAAACAAACTCAAACCTAAGAACAAATGACAACTAATAAAAATCAAACAGATCCTCACACATAGAAGAACTTTGTCATACAATCCAAGTGCGATACATCAATGTCAGATCTGCAGTAAATAAAACAGAAATACTAACAGATTGGATCACGACTGAAGCCCTCAACTACTTTTCATCAAGGAAACTTGGATCCAAGACCAAAAAGATCCCATTATAACTGGATCTATGCCCCCCAGGTTACAAAATCACACTTCACCAGAAAAGGTAAAAGGGGTGGAGGCATCACTCTAATTCACAGATCACACTTCACCACCGAAACCATCGCCAAGTCAATAACACCTCTACTTGAAATTGCCTCAATCAGGATTCAACACAATTCCCTCCTGGACCACTTGAACTGCGTCATATTCTATAGACCCCCGGGCAACTGGAATGAAGCCCAAACAAACTTCATGGACTTTCTATCAACTACATGTACATCTAACTCAAACGTGATGGTCATAGGAGATATCAACCTCCACTTAGAAGACCCCGAACTCAAACGGTGCTCGCGACTGTAAGGATTTCCTTCAACTATGGGATTTCAAATGGCCACAATTAAAGGCAACACACATAAAAGGTCACACATGACATAATCGCACACAAATTCACCACTAACCAAAACTTCAAAATAATAGAACACAACTGGTCAGAAGCACCATGGTCTGATCACTTTAAACTTAACAAGACTCTACAATGGCTAAAGAAAAGGCTATCACCAAACAAGTGAAACGCATATCACACAGCACCAGAGTCCATGTGGATGCAAAAAATATTCTGGCATTCAATATATGATGACAATTGGTCTGCTTCAACTAACTCTACAAACTACCTTATGGAATGGGAAGAAAGATGTAACTTTGTCCTCAACAAAATAGCCCCCATTCAAACAAAAACCTCACGCAAACACAAGAAGACCCCTATGGTTCAACGACAAACTGAAAAAACTAAAAACAATATCCAGAACACTTGAACGGGCGTGCGAGAAAAAATAAAATACACAGAAAACCTAAACATGTGGAAAGAATCACAAAAAAAATACAAACATGAGATAAACAAACCAAATGGAACTACTTTAAGACACAGGTCTACAAGACTACTTTAATACAAGCTACTGGACAAGTACTTGACACCGGATCAGTGGCATCATCAAACATGGGCACCCCACCAGCAGACGAAATTGCCAGATACTTTTAAAAGAAAAAAGGTCAACTTACGCAGCACCATTCACACTTTGTAACTGCTTACCCCGGGGTCCGCAACTACCTCTCCGGAATTATGTAAGCCACATTGATCTTACAAATGGGTGGGAAAATGTGGGATACAATGTAACAAATAAATAAATGCAGTATTCCTGTACTAACCAATGAGCATGCAGTAATGTATCTGCCCTGATTGGCTCAGGAACTCCCACTTTCCACCCCCTGACATGCCACCTTCAAAAAATATATATATATTTTTGCGCACAGTAATTGGCAGTTACTGCAGGCGCCTGTGCGTGTCCCACTGTATGCCATTTTAAGCTGCATTTGGTTCATGTTAGCGCCTAATAAAGCTCTGTAAAAGGTCCCCTAAATTACCTGTCAGGTAGCAGTGCTATATTGCTCTAAATATGAACTTAACTACTGTTGGGTTCTTATTGGTTTCTATGTTTTTTCTTCATCCTAGGTGAAGACAATTTTCAAAGGTTCCCTCATGATAACTAAGATGTTACCTACTAGATTGCTAGAGGGAAATTGTTTCCACTAATCAATATTAATATACGTTATACAATAGAACTAACACTAGACCACAAAAAATATAAAGTATTGTAAATGGAACTAGAAAGGTGCAGGCCTGCCTTAAATTATCAAAATTAAAAACTAACGGTGTCTGTAGCCTCAGAGTCTGTAGTCGACTAATATTGCCAAAGCGACCATGTGCCTTACATACCAAGGGACACAATTGTAATCAATTGGATACATAACACCAAAAACTTTTAAAATTATATGTAAACATGTATTAATCAAAAATATCCAAAATTTATCAAAATTCCAAATTTATAAAAAGTATACAAAATGCAGAGAAAAATGCAAAGAAAAAGGAAAATTGTTTCCCTCAGAGGAGCAGGAGAAGGTTGTACACTGAACCATCATTGCAGTTCCCCTAAGAAAATATGGGTCCAATATTCAAAATGATTTAAGCAGGCAGGAGAGGCTCTTGGCCGTTTAAATTACCCTGTCCAGGGCTAACCGGGCATGTTCATCTGCACCTTAATCGGATAGTGCTGCAGAAATGCCCAAAACTAAAACCAGCAATTTTGGGGTGCACAAATAGGATCACATAAAATGTGGTCCTATCTTTATGTGCTCTTTCATAGTTGGTTAAGTGCTGATATTGCACTTAACCGGCTATATTTCCCAGCTCCATATACCTGTAAATTCATTGAGGAAGCCCGGACATGGCCCAGCATTGAATTTCTAGGTATAACTCCAGCAGGGGTCTACAAAACTCTGAACACTTCTGGCTGAATATCGGGCCCAATAATTTTATTAGTCAGCTATAATTTACCCATAAGAGAAAGTGAGATTCCTAAAGGAAGAAAACAACTTTCATAGATGTGTGTGCTGCCCTCCAGCCCACCTGAAATACACTGCGGGAGTTGAGGTCAGGGGTCTGGCTCTAGCTCCATGAGTTCCGGATGCTGGGCATCTAGTCGGGGTGTCGGCGGGTGGCATCCTGGTGCCCCGCCAACTGGATTTGAGGGGTGCTTCTTTGAACAGCTGCTACTATAGGCATACTTGTGCATGCGCCAGAAGCCCTTGAGGCCCTGCTATGGGGAGGGTGGCGGGATGGTCTCCGATGACGTCAGGATCCCTGGGCTATTTAGGCATTCTATCTCCTCTCGTAACACCTTTGCAGCTGCTGCTGTTGTGTCATGTCTGGCCTCCAGCTTCGAGTACTGCCTCGAATCCAGCTTCCAGTTCCGTCCTGCCACCAGCTCTTGGTCCTGTCTCTAGCCATAGTCCTGCCTCATTTCCAGCTCGCAGCTCTGTACTGCCTCCAGTTCCTGCATGCAGTCTTCAGCTCTACTATTCCTGCCTTTGGTTCTAAATCTTGTCTCCAGTTCCTGTATCCAGATCTGCTGTTCCTGTCTTTAGTTCCAACGTCTGCTCGATCCTCTATTCCTGAGTAACTCATCTGCTGTCTGTTGGGATCTTCTGAACCTCTGGATTGGGAACATGGTGACAGTTCAAGGGCTCACCATCCGGACTTGTGACAGACTGTGAAGGCCATGAGCTCAACCAAGTCACCGGCCTTGCAGCTCCTTCAGCAGCTGGCCCTCCAACTCCAACAGCTTTACAGATCTGTAGAGGATTTAACTCTGCAGATGGACACCTTCAGAATCAACAGCATCTCCGGCCACAGCTTCTCCATCCATGGCGGCAAAGCCCAGTCACAACCCTGTCCACCCTGGGGATCCGCTTGGCACCTCCGCCCTGGTATGATGACAACCCAAAGATCTGCAGGGGATTCCCCAATCAGTGCCACATCATCTTTGAGCTTCAGGCCCAAGACTTTGCCACTGACCGAGCCCATGTCCAGCCCTTGCATGGGTTTCTCCTATCTGGGAATGAAATGACCTAGTGTTGAACAATCCGATTAAGTTCCTGGGACATTTCCGAAATATCTTCCAGGAGCAGGGGAAGACCTCTTCCGCAGCTTCTGATATGCTCAACCTTTGACAAGGGTTGCAAACTTTGGGTACCTACTTCATCCTGTTCTGGACTTTTGCCTCTGAGTTAGAGTGGAACAATGAGAGTCTGGTTGCTGTGTTCTGTCAAGGGCCAGATCAAAGACGAGTTGGCTGGACAGGATCTTCTCACAACCTTGGATGACTTTATCTACTTGTGTACTCAGATAGATATCTGGTTCCAAGATCGAGCACAGGAGCAGCTATTCATCTTCAAGATGGTCTGTCTAGTTCTCAACTTCCAGTATGTCTCCCATTCCTCTTCTAAGGCAACCTCTCAGACTGAGGCTGGGGAGCCCATGCAAGTTGACCAATTCTCCCTCTCCGACCAGGAGAAATAGTGACACTGGTCCAGGATCTATGTTTGTATTGTGGGGAGAGGGGGCCGCTATGCTCTCAGATGTCCCCAAAAAATGGAAAACTGTCGGGCCTAGCCTTGGCCAGGGAAACAGAGCTAGGCTGCCACATACAAACTAACCACACTCAATTTCTGGTTCCCGCTTCCCTTAAACTGGACAAGCCATCACCCATGACTGAGGCCTTTAACGATTCCGAAGCAGGAGGAAGTTCATCAACGAGGTGCTGGTCCAACACTACAGCATCCCAGCCCGCGAAATCTCCAAGCCCATACTCTCAGCCCAGGCAGCATACATATGGCAACATCCCCTTGGTATGTAAGTCACATATGGCAACATCCTGGGCATATCAAGACTAAGACAGTACATCTACACTTGAGAGTCAGAGCCCTTCATAGGGAAGCCATCTCCTTATACATTCTCCAGACAGCAGTCAATCCGCTTCCATGAGGATGATGAATAGAAAACCACGTTTAACACCAAGGATGGCCATTATGAATACCTAGTGATGCTGTTCGGTATCTTGAACACTCCTATGGTCTTCCAGAACTTTGTTAATGGCATTTTCCATGATCTGCTACAAAAATGTGTCCTGGTGTACCTAGTTGACATCCTCATTTTCTCCAAGATGTTGGCTCAGTGTGGTGGTTCAGTGTACAACGTTCGCCTGCTGCTCTGAAGGAAACAATTTTCCTTTTTGTTTGCATTTTTCTTTGCATTTTATATAATTTTGATAAATTTGGAATTTTGATAACTTTTGGGATATTTTTGATTAATACGTGTTTGCATATAAAATTTTAAAGTTTTTGGTGTTATGTATCCAATGATCACAATTGTGTCCCTTGGTATGTAAGGCATATATGGCAGCATTCTGGGCATATCAAGGTTAGGACGGTACCTCTACATCTGAGAGTCGGAGCCCTTCATAGGGAAGCCATCTCCTTATACGTCTTCCAGATGGCAGTGAATCCACATCCATGAGGATTATGAATAGAAGACCGCGTTTACCAGGGATGGCCATTACGAATACCTAGTGATGCCGTTTAGTCTCTTGAACACTCCTGCGGTCTTCAGAACTTTGTTAATGATATTTTCCATGACCTGCTACAAAAATGTGACCTGGTGTGTCTAGTTGACATCCTCATTTTCTCCAAGACGTTGGATCAGCACAGGCTGCAAGTCAAGCAGGTCCTTCAATGCCTGTGGGAGAACCAGTTATACACCAAACTTGAGAAATGCGTCTTCAAGCACAGTGAATTACCTTTCCTGGGATACATCATTTCTAACCAAGGCCTGAAGATTGACCCAGCAAAGCTGTCTGCCATTCTGGACTGGCCTCATCCCAAGGTCAGTGAGCAGTGCAACGGTTTTTGGGGTTTGCTAACTACTACCGTTCAGAACTCCTCCATTGCCGTGCCCCTGATCGCCCTGATTTAGAAAGCGGCCAATACCCAGGAGTGGCCTGAAGAAACTATAGAGGCCTTTGATCTCCTAAAGCGGTCCTTCATGTCAGCCTTGATCCTCTATCATTCTGACTCAGAGAAACTCTTTGTGGAGGTTGATGCATCTTCCTTCAGGAAGGGCGCCATCCTTTCTCAACCTGACACAAATGGCAAACTGCTACCGTGTGCCTTCTTCTCTGGGAAGTTCTTGCTCACTGAGAGGAACTATACCATCGGTGACCAGGAGCTTTGGCCATCAAGTTAGTGCTTGTAGAGTGACATCACCTTCTGGAGGGGATGAAACATCCATTTCCTATGGCTGTGGACCACAAAAACTTACTGTACCTACAGAAGGCCTGCAGACTTAACCCTCACCAAGCCCAATGGCCATTATTCTACCATTTGATTTTAAGATGGTCTTTCAGCCAGCTGAGAGAAATATCCAAGCCGACTCCCTCTCTCGATTCATAGAGAGAGAGGAGAGTCCTGACCTTCAGACCATTCTGGACCCTGCCAAGATACAGGTAGCTGTGGCCATGCCGGTTCCCCAAGCAAAACTATAGTTCCCAAAGAACTCCAGAACAAGGTATTGAAATGGGAAAATGAATCCATGATTGCCAGTCATCCTGGAGTGCAGAGGACGCTTGAGCTCATCTTCTGAGCCTACTGGTGGTTGCAACTAAAGAAGGACATATGCAATTATGTGACCTCCTGTCCTGTATGTGCCCATCACAAACCATCTCATCACCGCCACTTTCGGTGCCTGACACATCCTGGTCTCATATAGCCTCAATTCATTGGGCCCTATCCTGTAATTCGTCAAGTGGGACCTATTACCTATCAACTGTAGCTACTCTTCACCTTGTGCATTCATAATACAGTTCATGTGTCCCTCCTTAAGCTACTCAAACTAAGAAGGAGGACCACTACGCCACCTGTACTGATCCTAGTTGCCACAGACCTGGACACCGAATATGAGGTTCAGGATATCCAGGAGGGTAAGAGGAAGACTGCAATACCTCATTGCCTGGAAAGGGTATGAACCTGAAGAAAACTCTTGGGAACCCACAAACCAAGACCATGCCCCAGTGCTCCTCCGAATATTTCAATGCCTGTTTCCTCACAAACCCAGCCCCAGATCATGTAGAGAGATATCTTTGAGGGGGAGGTACTATCATGACGCTAGGTCATCATCTGCTTTTTGACCCACCTGCAATCCTTGGTGGGAGTCAGAGTCCAGCTCTGCGATCGTCCGGAGGCTGGTTTCTGAGTCAGCGCATCAGCGGGTGGCGTGCTCTCTCTCAACCTCTCTCTCTCCACTGTAACTGTCCCTGACACCTTCAAGCATGCTGTAGTCACACCTCTCCTCAAAAAACCATCACTTGACCCTACCTGTCCCTCCAACTACTGCCCCGTCTCCCTCTTACCCTTCCTCTCCAAAATACTTGAGTGCGCCGTTCACAGCCGCTGCCTTGATTTTCTCTCCTCTCAGGCCATCCTCGATCCGCTTCAATCCGGTTTTCGCCCTCTCCACTCGACAGAAACAGCACTCTCTAAAGTCTGTAATGACCTGTTCCTTGCCAAATCCAGAGGCCACTATTCCATCCTCATCCTCCTCGATCTATCCGCCGCTTTTGACACTGTCAATCATGATTTACTTCTTGCCACACTGTCCTCATTTGGGTTCCAGGGCTCTGTCCTCTCCTGGTTCTCCTCCTATCTGTCCCACCACACCTTCAGAGTACACTCTCATGGATCTTCCTCCACCCCCATCCCACTCTCTGTTGGAGTTCCCCAGGGATCTGTCCTTGGACCCCTTCTTTTTTCAATCTACACCTCTTCCCTGGGCTCACTGATCTCATCTCATGGTTTCCAGTATCATCTTTATGCTGATGACACCCAGCTGTATCTCTCCACACCAGACATCACCACGGAGACCCAGGCCAAGGTATCGGCCTGCCTATCCAACATTGCTGCATGGATGTCCAACTGCCACCTGAAACTGAACATGGCCAAGACTGAGCTTATCGTATTTCCACCAAAACCCACTTCTCCTCTTCCTCCGCTCTCGATTTCAGTTGATAACACCCTCATCCTCCCCGTCTCATCCGCCCACAACCTCGGAGTCACCTTTGACTCCTCCCTCTCTGCTCATATTTATTTATTTATTTATTTTTTAAATTTTTGTTACATTTGTACCCCGCTCTTTCCCACTCATGGCAGGCTCAATGCGGCAGGCAATGGAGGGTTAAGTGACTTGCCCAGAGTCACAAGGAGCTGCCTGTGCCGGGAATCGAACTCAGTTCCTTAGTTTCCCAGGACCAAAGTCCACCACCCTAACCACTAGGCCACTCCTCCACTCTGATAATAGACAGATCATGCATATCCAGCAGACAGCCAAGACCTGTCGCTTCTTCCTCTTTAACTTCAGCAAAATTCGCCCTTTCCTCTCTGAGCACACCACCTGAACTCTCATCCACTCTCTCATTACCTCTTGCCTTGACTACTGCAACCTACTCCTCACTGGCCTCCCACTTAACCATCTATCCCCCCTTCAATCCGTTCAGAACTCTGCTGCATGTCTTATATTCCGCCTGAACCGATATACTCATAGCTCTCCTTTCCTCAGGTCACTTCACTGGCTTCCGATCAAATACCGCATACAGTTCAAGCTTCTCCTTCTTACCTACAAATGCACTCAGTCTGCAGCCCCTCATTACCTCTCTACCCTCATCTCTCCTTACGTTCCCGCCCGAAACCTCCGCTCACAGGACAAATCCCTCCTCTCAGTACCCTTCTCTACCACCGCCAACTCCAGGCTCCGCCCATTCTGCCTCGCCTCACCCTATGCTTGGAATAAACTTCCTGAGCCATTACGCCAAGCCCCCTCCCTACCCATCTTCAAATCCTGCTCAAAGCCCACCTCTTCAATGTTGATTTCGGCACCTAACCTTTTACCTTTCAGGAAATCTCGACTGCCCAATTTGACTGCCCCTACTTGACTGACTGTACATTTGTCCTTTAGATTATAAGCTGTTTGAGCAGGGATTGTCCTTCTATGTTAAATTGTACAGCGCTGTGTAACCCTGGTAGCGCTTTAGAAATGTTAAATAGTAGTAGTAGTGGCATCCTAGTGCTCCACAGGCTGGATTCAAGGAGCACTCCTTCCAACAGCTGCTCCTGTAGGTGTACACGTATGTGCCAGAATCCCTTGATGCCCCACTACAGGGAGGGTCGCGGAATTCCCTCCAATTACATCAGGCTCTCCAGACCACTTAAGATGTTCCAACTCCTCTCTCTGCACCTTTGCAGCTGCTGCTCTTGTGTCGTGCCTGGCCTCCAGCTTCAAGTTATGCCTCAAATCCAGTTTCCAGTTCCATCCTGCTCTCAGCTTCTAGTCCTGCCTCATCTCCTGTTTCCAGCTCTGTCCTGCCTTCAACTCCTAGTCCTGTCTCCAGCTTCCAGCCCTATCACCTGCTCCTGCCTCCAGCCCTAGTCCTGTCTTTCCAGCTTTCAGCTCTGCCCTGCCTCCAGTTCCAGCATCCAGTCTTCAGCTCCACTGTTCCTGACTCTGGTTTCAGTATCCTGTTTCCAGCTTCTGTATCCCAATCTGGTTCCAGTGTTCCAGTTCCCAGCTCTGCTGTTCCTGTCTTTAGTTCCAGCGTCCACTTGATTCCTCTATTCCTGAGTGACTCATCTGCCATCTGTTAGGATCCTTCTGACCTCTGGGTTGGGAATCCGATGATAGTCCGAGGGCACACCATTCAGACTTGTGACAATGTGATTTTCAGATCAATGCATTGTTTTTTGCCCACTTTCTGCTGCCTCCTGATGAAGGAAATGCAAAATTATTTGTACCCAGGTAGCTTTCCGTTTTAAAAATAATCTTCCTTGATCCATTCTTTAGGTGTTTGTGCTATGCTAATTCTTGATGTACATCAGTGTGATGGTGCAGTTGAATTCTGGAAAAGATTAGTATGGTGGTTCATGGTTTACTTAAATGATCTGTCTATTATCAGAAACTCTAGTATTTTTTTCAGAAACAAAATAAGTGGAATGAGAAAAGAAGAATCCTAATAATAATTTTTGTTAACTTCCTGATTTATCTAAAACATTTCTGCTTGTGTTGGCTCTTTTAAGGATTAGATTAGGAATATCTTGGTGTATGAAACTTGATATACAGTCTGTGGTTTTGCTGATACCCTGAGTCACTATACCCAAAACAGTGAGTTTTACTGGAATCCCCTTAACATACTCATCTGTGCCTGTAAGTAAAATGAGTGAAGTGCCAGCTCTCTTTACATTAAATGACTGACGCAAGCTAAAATCAGTGAGGCTTCAGCTTTGCTCTTAATTAGATAAACATTACAGTGCCACATCAGGACATTCAAGGACTTTATCATGCCCCTAATTGTTTTATTTTTGTTCTATAAGATGTTCCAAAGTTGGTTAACTCTGTGGTTCTATAGGTTTGATTTATGAAAGTTTTATTTTTTCTCATATGCTTAAAATGGTAAACCCATCATAAATCAGACCTCTGGTATATTAAAATAATTTTGGTTAAGCCCTTCTCTACATTCTCATATGTGTATAGTTTATTTTGTACTGGAAAAACTAGGAAATATTAGTCTCATTTATATATTGCAGTCATACATATTTAAAATAGACATACTAATTATAGAAACAGAGAAAAACATAGATAAAGATCATATGGCCTATCCAGTCTGCCCATCCATGCCATCTACTTTCCCTGTCACTCCCTTAGAGATCCTTTGTACTTGTCCCAAGCTCGCTTGAATTCAGATACTGTTTTCATCTCCGCCGTTTCCACCTGGAGGCCGTTCGACGAATTCACGACTCTCTCCATGAAGAAGTATGTCCTCAGATAACTTCTGAATCGATCCCCTTTCACCTTTATCCTATGCCCTCTCATCTTTTAACTGCACATTTATCTCACAAAGCAGGAACCAGAGGAATTTAAGTGGACTGCGGTTTGAAAGTTGAGAGGGATCTCTTGTTGTGGCTACACACGCAAGCCATTCTCATATCACACAGCGGATTCATAAGACCAGGCGCAATTGAGTTGTAATGGTGAAGTATGAAATCCAGAAGTGAATAAGACGTGGAAGGGCATAATCGAACGGAAACGCCTATCTCCATGGGTGTTTATCTCCGAGAACGGGTCCGTGAAGGGGCGGGCTGAACCGTATTTTCGAAAAAATGGACGTTTTTGAGCTGGGCGTTTTGTTTTTTTTAGCGATAATGGAAGCTAAAAACGCCCAGCTCAAAAACGTCCTAATCCGAGCCATTTGGTCGTGGGAGGGGCCACGATTCATAGTACACTCGCCCCCATTACATGCCAGGACACCAACTGGGCACCCTAAAGGTCAATGTGGTGGACTTCAGACAACGCTTCCACATGCATAGCTCCCTTACCATGGGTGCTGAGCCCCCAACCCCCCTCCCCCACAACCCACTACCCATCAATGTACAACACTACCATAGCTCTTAGGGGTGAAGGGGGCACCTACATGTGGGTACAGTGGGTTTTGGAGGCCTCCCATTTACCACCACAATTGTTACAGGTGAGGGGGATGGGCCTGGGTCCACCTGGCTGAAGTGCACTGCAGTACCCACTAAAAGTGCTCCAGGGACCTGCATACACGCAGGCCTCTAGGACTTGTTGCTGCTGTACAACATTGGCACACCAGTTGACACCTGAAGACTAATCTCTCCGAAAACGTCCTTTATTGGAATAACCACGTTTACTCACAGTTAACTGCAGATCAAAGGTTGTGCCCCACTGGCAACGAGTCTCCCTGGTACTGAGATTAGCAGTAGGTCAGAGCTGGCAGAATGCTGTACAATGCCCTCTTTCAGCCACATTCAAGGTAAGAACTAAGTTCTGTAACGTGGCTAACACAGGAAAGGGAACTAAAACTGGCTTACAAAAATGGCCACTACCTCATGGACTACAACAGGAAACACAACAGGGCACACTCTGACCCAGTAGGCAGGGGGAAAAGCACCATGGGAGAAGAACCTACCAACTACCAACATCGTGAGACTGTAACACAAGCTAATGAAATCACGGAGCCCAATACCCTACACCCACCACAATGCAATGCTGATGTGACCCTGTACTGCACCCGAGAGCCACATCTGACCCAGGGAAAGGCTGTCAGAGGATAGAACACATTCTGCTGTCATGGAGGTGGGTACGGCATTTGAGGCTGGCATAGAGGCTGGAAAAAAAGTTTTTCAAGTGGGTTTTGTTTGGTGGGAGGGGGTTAGTGACCACTGGGGGAGTCCGGGGAGGTGATTCCCGATTCCCTCCAGTGGTCATCTGGTCAGTTGGGGCACTTTTTTGGGACCTGTTCTTGAAAAAAAGGGTCCAAAAAGCGACCCAAAATCGCGGTAAAGCACCTTTTTTTTTTGATTATCAGCTAAAGACGCCCATCTCTCCTCGGCTGATAACCACGCCCCAGTTCCGCCTTCACCACGCCTCCAACACGCCCCCGTCAACTTTACCCGTTTCCGCGACGGATTGCAGTTGGAAACGCTCAAAATTGGCTTTCGATTATACCGATTTGGGCGCCCACGGGAGAAAGACGCCCATCTCCCGATTTGGGTTGCAATATAGGCGTTTTCTCTTTCGATTATAAGCTGGATTTTGGCTTAATTTGTTACATCAAGCAGATTGAGACCTGTGCTGGAATAACTCCTAGATTGAAACGGAAAGTTCGTGATTAATTGAAGCCATTTTATATGGTCTAATGGGACTTCATATGAGGATCCTTGGATATAAAAAGACACTATTTTTATAGACTGGAGTATAAGTATAGCTTGAGGTGGCAATTATGGCTAGGAGTTAACATGTACACTAATGTATAATCTGGTGTGATGATGTGTCTGGATGATTCTGTGTGGGATGTTTGAGAGTGAGTTGCGTGAGTGCTTGGTGTTTGAGAAAGTGATATCAATAAAGGTGTCCATGAAAATTGAATTCAATAGTGGAGTACTTTGTGTATTATAGTGTAAACTTATGCCAAATGTTTCTGGTTACAAAATCAATACTCAAATAACCGAGGTAATCCCCCTTAAATTTCATGCAACCCTGGATATAGCATCCTTTTCCGGCTTAATCTGGTCATCCAAAAGTCTTAGGGGGTCTTATACTATGGTGCGCTAGCCTTTTTAGTTCACACTAGAAATCATCTGGCGCTAAATGCTGACACGTCCATTATATTCCTATGTGCATCTCAGTGTTTAGTGCCAGTTGATTTCTAGTGCGAGGTAAGAACTCTAGCAGACCTTAGTAAAAGACCCTCTTAGATGCTTAGGCTTAGACCTATGCACTAACTTAGAGGATATTGTTGATCTCAATTCAAAGAAGATTCTTAATACAATTAAAGACTTATGAATTCATGGAACCCCCTTCATTTAACTTGGTGGGGACATTTAGAAACTATTAAGATGATGCTACCTGTTTTATTCCCTAAGGGGCCCTTTTACTAAGCCATGTAGGCGCCTATGCGCATCCTACATGCATCAGTTTTCAACTACTGTCCGGTTACCATGTGGTCCGGGCGGTAATTTTGTTTTTTATATGTGTCCACTAACAGGCTTATTTTCGAAAGAGAAGGGCGCCCATCTTCCAACACAAATCGGGAGATGGGCGTCCTTCTCTCAGGGTCACCCAAATCAGCATAATTGAAAGCCAATTTTGGGCGCCCTCAACTGCTTTCTGTCGCAAGGACAACCAAAGTTCACAGGGGCATGTCGGCAGCATAGCGAAGGCGGGACTGGGGCTTGCTTAAGAGATGGGTGTCCTCGGGCGATATTGGAAAAAAGAAGGGCGTCCCTGACGAGCACTTGGGTGACTTTACTTGGTCCATTTTCTCTTGCGACCAAACCTCAAAAAGGTGCCCAAACTGACCAGATGACCACCGGAGAGAATCGGGGATCACCTCCACTTACTCCCTCAGTGGTCACTAACTCCCTTCCACCCTAAAAAAAACTTTAAAATATTTTTTGCCAGCCTCAAATGTCATACCCAGGCCCAGCTCCATGACAGCAGTATGCAGGTACCTGAAGCAGTTTTAGTGGATGCAGTGCACTTCAGGCAGGCGGACCCAGGCCCATCCCCCCCTACCTGTTACACTTGTGGTGGTAAATGTGAGCCCTCCAAATACCACCAGAAACCCACTGTACCCATATGTAGGCACCCCCCTTCACCCCTTAGGGCTATGGTAGTGGTGTACAGTTGTGGAGAGTGGGTTTTTTGGGGGGGTCTGGGGGGCTCAGCACACAAAGTAAGGGAGCTATGCACCTGGGAGCAATTTCTGAAGTCCACTGCAGTGCCCCCTAGGGTGCCCGGTTGTTGTCCTGGCATGTGAGGAGGACCAGTGCACTACGAATGCTGGCTCCTCCCACGACCAAATGACTTGGATTTGGTCGTTTCTGAGATGGGTGTCCTTGGTTTCCATTATCGCTGAAAACCGGGGACGACCATCTCTTAGGACAACCTAGGGACGACCATCTCTAAGGTCAACCTAAATGTTGAGATTTGGGCGTCCCCGATCGTTTAATCGAAACAAAAGATGGACGTCTATCTTGTTTCGATAATACGGGTTTCCCCACCCCTTCATGGAGCCGCTCTGCAAGGATGGCCCCAGGAAAACCTGGGTGCCCCGTTCGATTATGCCCCTCTAAGTGTGCCAGAAATTTTCCGGTGCATGGCTAAACTGGGTGGTAATCATCATTCTATGCGCATAGGCCGTTACCGCCCAGTTAACATGTGAGACTTTACCGCTAGGTCAATGGGTGTCGATATGGTCTCAGACCCAAAATGGATGCGTGCCAATTTTTATTTTATTGCACGTACATTTTTGGCAAAAAATAAAAGGCCTAAAAGTAGGTGCCACTTATAGAACACACTTAGACAGAAATGTTTGCGCCGTAGATTTTTTAGGTGCCTAACAGGTGAATTTTCGAAAGAGAAGGGCGCCCATCTTCCGACACAAATCGGAAGATGGGTGTCCTTCTCGCAAGGTCTCCCAAATCGGCATAATCGAAAGCTGATTTGGGCGCCCTCAACTGCTTTCCGTCGTGGGGACGACCAAAGTTCACGGGGGCATGTCGGCAGTGTAGCAAAGGCAGGACTGGAGCGTGCTTAGGAGATGGGCGTCCTTTGCTGATAATTGAAAAAAGAAGGGCGTCCCTGATGAACACTTGGGCGACTTTACTTGGTCAATTGTTTTCACGACCAAGCATCAAACAGGTGCCCAAACTGACCAAATGACCACCGGAGGGAATCGGGGATCACCTCTCCTTATTACCCCAGTGATCACTAACCCCCTCCCACCCTCAAAAAATACTTTTTTGCCAGCCTCTATACCAGCCTCAAATGGCATACTTGGGTCCATCGCAGAAGTATGCAGGTACCTGGAGCAATTGTAGTGGGTGCAGTATACTTCAGGCAGGCGGACCCAGGCCCACCCCCCCCCCCCACCTGTTACACTTGTGGTGGTAAATGTGAGCCCTCCAAAACCCATCAGAAACTCATTGTACCCACATGTAGGTGCCCGCCTTCATCCCTAAGAGCTATGGTAGTGGTGTACAGTTGTGGATTTGGGGGGCTCAGCACCCAAGGTAAGGGAGCTATGCACCTGGGACCTTTTTCTGAATTCCACTGCAGTGCCCCCTAGGGTTCCCGGTTGGTGTCCTGGCATGTGAGGGGGACCAGTGCACTATGAATGCTGGCTCCTCCCACGACCAAATGGTTTGGATTTGGTCGTTTTTGAGATGGGCGTCCTTGGTTTCCATTATCGCCGAAAACTGGGGACGAGCATCTCAAAAACAACCTAAGGATGACCATCTCTAAGGTCGACCTAAATTTCATGATTTGGGCGTTCCCGTCCGTATTATCGAAATGAAAGATGGGCGCCCATCTTGTTTAGATAATATGGGTTGCCCCGCCCCTTTACGGGGCCATCCTGCGAGGATGCCCTCATGAAAACTTGGGCGCCCCGTTCGATTATGCCCCTCTAAGTGATTTTATTATTATCATTCTTTTCAGTGCTTTTCCTATTGTATCTGATTCAAAATGATGACACAGTCAAACAATGGGGTAAAAAATCTGAATTATATTTAGAGACTCTGTTCTTGTAATTTCCATAATGAAAATTAGGATGCATCGATTTTTAAACCATATTCAGTTACAAGACAGATTTGAATGGAGTGTTTTAGTTATGAATAATTAATACATGAAGTTTCAAAAGCTGAAGTAAAAGTCTCTGTGGTTATTCATCCTACACAGTCTGCAGATACAGACCTACCGTATCCGCCACCACAGAGGGAGACCAATCTCTACATTGTCCCACAAGGAATCAAACCAATTCTGCAACGTACTGCCATTGAGGTGAGATCCAATGGGTAAAATCTAAAGAATGCACAGTAAGAAATATATATATCTTCATGGATTCTTTATTTAAGGAACCTGTCTAAGGTGTCTTCCTTGTATTAGACTTAGGAAGGCAAGACTTCATATCTAATATTGCAATTTTTTAAATACTGGCCACCCTGGGTGCTTCTAGGCCAGGATGTTCAATACTGGGCCATACCAAACTACTTGCACTGAGCATCTGGTTTTCAGAAGTTATCCCAGTACCATCAGTATACAGTGCCAGTACCCATTAGCTATCCATGTAAGTTAGGACAGTTTTTTCTCCAGCTCTGTTTGTCCAGATAGCTATTTGGACATGGCACTGAATATCAGTGATGTCCATATAACTACCGACTCTGTCATTGCTCTGCCACCAGGCTGCCCCAACAGTACACATAGTGTCAAGTTAAATGCTGCTGAATATTTGGTCAGTAGCCGGTCAGCAGGAGTTAACGGGTAAAATTCACTCTTACCCGGTTAACTACTGCTGAATATTGACCCCAATATTTTTTTTCCTTGAAGAACAACATACAAATGTTTTTCTGTTCCAGCTCTTGAAGAAGCAATCGAAATCTATTCCAGTAACTTTGAATGCTTGTGCTTGTTAACAAACATGGCAGATGGGGAATTGTAGTTTTTTAAATTTCAAATGGCATATCTGTAGGTATTACTGGTCATGTTGGTATTTGTACTTCTTTCCCTTTTGCACAATCTGTCAATATCATTGTGTCAATTATGTTTCACTTGGAAATGGAGCTCCTTACTTAGAAGATTGTGGATATTGCTTTTAAAATTACATTCATCCAATTATTAGAGTTATGAAAGCAATATTTTACTTAGGAATCATGATATTTTCAGTCTCTGTTGTTAATATTATTATTAGCATTTGTATAATGCTACCAGACGCACGCAGCGCTGAACACCTGACACAGAGAGACAGTCCCTGCTCAATCTAAAGTAACATTTCTTTACATCATACCCTATTATCACCAAAGCCAATTTGTGAAATACTGATTAAAATACTCATTTGTTGTTATAAAATAAAAGAAAGAGAGTTCAGAAAAGGCTAGTGGGCAACAGATGAGCTATTATTTCTAACATAGATTTAAGAACATAAGCATTGCTGTACCGGGACAGACCTAAGATTCAAGTCTAGTATCCTGTTTCCAACAGTGGCCAATCAGATCACAAGCACCTGGCAAGATCCTGAAAAGAGTATGAGGGGTTGTGGTAAAGGTTTATTTGTAGACATGGAGGTGTAATCCGGATGGGTAGGGAGATGTATTGTGAGTATGCATGGATCTGAATGCATGAGGGATGTGTAAATATATTTCTGGATGAGTGCAGTGTGTAATTATGAGCATGGGAGTATAGAGGTGTAGGAGTATGTGGGTTTATGTTTATGTGTGTAGGAATGTGTGGCTGTGGAGATTAAATGGATTGGATGGCAGACATATGTTGGAATGTGTGTGTGTGTGTCCTTTATAGGTCTGACTGTCTCATTGGTTGGGCACAGCAAACAGGAAGAACCTCTATGTCTACAGTACAAGTATAAAGGAGTAGAGGCTGGCCAAAAAACAATCCAACACAGAATATAGTTCTTTAAAAGACGCTTTATTCGCTGCTTGGACACAAAGGCATTAAGAATTGCCTGCCTCAGAGGTCACAATAGTGTTCAAAAAAGGACACTAAGAAACCAACAAAGAAACAAGGAAATCAGCTCGGAAAACATGCTGACCAACCAGCACAACTCGGGAGATTTTGCAGCGAATAAAGCATCTTTTAAAGCACCATCTTCTGTGTTGGATTGTTCTTCAGACAGCCTCTACTCCTTTATCCTTGTCTCATTGGTTGCACATTTGGATTAAAAAATATATATATTTATGCTTTTATAGTTTTAACTTGCTCTGCTGTGTGGAGTCCCTCTCCTATTTTAAAATGGCATTCTTTTCCATCTCATGTTCTGCGGTTTTAGATTTGTATACCACATTGATCTGCCAGCCACAAAAGGCAGTTTGAAAAATACTTAATAAAAATATATACAGTGTATATGTGCCAGGTGACTGTGGGTACATGAGGAGTTGGGAAGGGTTGTGTTGGTGTACATGCTAGGTGGTGGGTGTGGCTTTATTAATATGTGGAGATTAATATTTGCAGTATGTGTGCATAGATGTAGGCATGCATTTAGGAACTGATGTCAGATTCAACCAACTCTTTTACTAGCGATTCCCGGTGCGGCAAATGAAAGGAAGCCCATTCAATTTCTATGGGCTTCCTCTCATTAGCCACTTGGGAATCGCTAGGGAGGCATAGTAAAAGAAGCCATAAGTTAAAAAATCAGTGGTATCCATTCAAAGTTTTTGTGTTTCTAGATCTCACTGTTTCAGAGATCTTTTGGGACCAACACATTTTTAAAAATTTATAAAGATTTTATGTTGTCCATCAAACAAGATGATGGAGAAAGCAATGGTCAACGACACCGCTAACAGTCTGCCAAGCAACCACTAAGCAAGTGGTGGCCTCCATAAGTCATTTGCAACTTGGTACTTATGTACAGGGGACTACCTTTACCAACCAGAACTGCTACAATTGTTTGCTTTCAAAGCTAGAATTTTAAATTGGTTTGCAAACACAAAAGTTTCGGCTAAGGGTTGCATTGGTTTTTATAAGTGCTCACCAACATATTGGACAAAGCAATAAATGAATGAAAAACTGCTATGACACATGTACATCTCAAGATAAGGTCTGTGAATGCATATTTATATACTTAGAAATGGAAAATGTTTTAGTTGCAATTTCATGATTATTACTGCATATTTGAACTGCAGATCTTGGCATGGGGAGTGAGAAATCTGAAAAGCTACCAGCTAGCCAGTGTGACTTCTCCCAGCCTTCTTGTAGAGTGTGGAGATCAGATGATTTCATCATGTGTCATCAAAAATGTAAAAAAAAATCCCAACTTTGATGTTTGTGTGCTCTTCATGGAAGTGGTAAGGCTCAAACCTATACAACAAAATTGTCATGATTTCTTATTATGTATTTCTCATTTATATTCCTAGCATGTTGAATGTGCAACTATGTTTAAATTTTATGAAACTGCAGTGCCAAACATCAGCACCCCTAAAAGCAGACAATAAGGCCAATGCACAAAAGTAAAATTTTGTCAAAAGAGGGGGCAATTGTGGAAAAGTACAAAAAGGGGGCAATGCATAGAAAAATTCATAAAGTCCCCTAAAACATACAAAACTTTATTTATTTATTTATTTATTTTATTTGTTACTTTTGTATCCCACATTTTCCCACCTTTTGCAGGCTCAATGTGGCTTACATATAACCGTTAACGGCGTTAGCCGATTACGGTCTGAACAAATACATGGTATGAATGAATACAAAGTGATATTATAGTAGAATGAGGCACATGTATGGTAGTTACATGTATGGTAGGTACAGTTGGGGGGAAGTTAGAGAGGGAAAGGGGGAAGAAGAGTTAGATAATGTCCGTTATGGTCTTTGGTTACATTGTGTCGCAAGTGACCAGTTATTTTTATGTTGGGTCGGTGGGGTATGTTCTTCTGAACAGGTGCAGAAACTGCTGGAAATTTCAGTGTTTTTTTGGTGCATTGTCCCGTTTTGTGAAAAATTTCCAAAAGTCACTCCTCCTCAGTCATAAGCTTTCACTTCGTAGTCATCTGTGTGAAAGTTTATCTAGAAAAATTAATAATGAGCTGCTGTGATGCAAAAACTTGCTAATTAGATTCAAGATGATGACACCTTAATAGTCATTCTGAATGGAGTTCCAATCAATTGAGTCCTTGTTCAGATTATTTCTTCATTTTATAATAAGCCTAAATGTTATTAGAAGATATGGGGACATCCTCCTAAAACCCAAGAAATTTATGGAACTATACAATTGTCTGTTGGTGGCTTTACAGAGCCCCTTCTTCAGTTAGATGATCTGTTGAGCAGGAGGCTGAGTACAAGACTTCCAGTCTAAATGATGATGTGTTACTTAATCCAGATGATCATCTTGTTCTGTCTCCTGTGAGCTGTGGGTGTGGTGGAATTAATCTGACACCAAAGTCCACAGTGGAGGTTTCAGCAAACAGTGTTGAGAGGGGGAGCTTGATTAGTTAAGTCATACAAGAACAGCTTGAGGTGAAGCATAAGCCTTGTGAGCCTTTGTGGGATGAATGTCAAATTCAAATACAAGCAGGAGAAATAGGAACTAAGTGCAGTGATCAGACTTTGGCATCAAGGGGGAGTCCTTGACTCAGAGGGCAAATTAGGTAGAAAATCCCCTTACCTCTATTGTGTTCATTATTTCTCTAGACATTCCACCTTTGGAGAGACCGGGGTCTCCAGCTGGAATCCATTTGGATTGTTCTAGCTTTTCTTCATCAAGGGGCCTTTCTACAAAGCAGCAGTAAGCCCAACACGGGCTTTTTCGAAGGAAAGATTTGCCTTTTTGCGGATGACATGAAAATAGCCAATAGAGTGGATACCCTGGAGGGAGTAGAAACAAGGGATCTTCAAATGTTAGAAGAATGGTCAAGGATCTGTCAGTTAAAATTTAATAGCTCAACTCCTCTGGGGTATGTGGCAATGTTCAGTTTTCCTGTTATTGGATTAGTATTACCTTCAAAAAAACATACAAAACTGTCTACAGTGCTATGTGCAAAAAAGTTTTTTAAATTTTTTATATAATATGCTAATGGTGTTCAGTGACTGGGTAGCTTTCGCTGGGCTGACTGGCAGTCCTGAATTGCTTCATACCCGACCTGACATCATAGCACCAGCGCCTACCTCCTACCTGTAATGCGTTAGTATTATTATTGTCAACAGTTCTTATACATTAGCAAGCTTTGTGCAAGTCAAAGTTTCAAAAAGCATATTTTTAAATCGACTTCAGCGTAGGGTGGCCTACTTATCTTGGGGCTGTGAGGTGGTGGTAGTTGGTTCAACTTAGTCCAGCTGGGGCCCCAGTACACTTAATGACGTGCAGTAAAATAAACGTGGTTCAAAAAATGTTCCCTGTCTTCATTGCATTTTTATTCCCTACATGCGTGCATGTTTCGCAGGAAGCGTCATCAAAATTAAATCATAAATCAAACTAGCATCATTCTATTAAAGCAAAATGCATATATCAAGTGCAATGTAAGCAATCATAAAGCTGAATTATGACAAAATCTTTGTAGGCTAACCTATAGCGGGAACAGCTCAACTTCTACTCTCACCCGGCCAAGATGCCGGTGCATGCGTAGTAACTTCGCTCCTGGCCTCTCCCCTTCCTTTTAAACATTAGAGAGGTGTGTCATCGCCCACTAATCAATCTCTTTGTTCAGCCGTATGGGCTCACCGTTTGCCATTGGTAAATTAAGTGCTGCTCTTTATGTATTAGTGCTGACACCACATCTCCTCCATAATTCACTGGTAATTGATGTAATACCACAAATAAACGATCCTTTTCCTCATGTTTAGCCTGTATCCAATGCGTCACTAAGGGTGCCTCCTTCCTCTGGTTCCGCAGGTTGTTCAAATGCTCCGCTATGCGGTCCTTAATTCTACGCTTGGTCTGGCCGATATACCGTTTAGCACAAGGACAACGGATCCCATATACCACCCAAGCAGATTCACAGTTAGTGTTGTTTCTCAATATGTAGTCTTTCCCTGTGATCGGGTGCTTGATTATGGAGGTAGTCCAAGCATGTCGGCAGTAAACACATGGCCACCCCTATTGTTAAGGGGGGCCTGTTCATATTTTCTTTTAAACAGTTCACCCAAATTACGGGCCCTAGTGTACGCGAAACATATTTCAGAAGGCATGTCATGTAACTGTAATAGCGGCCAGTGTTTACGGATGATATTCTTAATATGCTTAGCCTGCGCAGAAAAAGGTAGAACACCATCTGATTCTGTTGTCTCCGGGCTGTTGCGGAGGGTTGTAATAGCCATTGCCGCTGAACATTTCTCGCTCTTTTATGGGCTTTCTTTAACACAAAGCTTGCTAATGTGTAAGAACTGTTGACAATAATACTACTAACACATTACAGGTAGGAGGTAGGCACTGATGCTATGATGTCAGGTCGTGTATGAAGCAATTCAGGACTGCCAGTCAGCCCAGCGAAAGCTACTGTTACACTCTGTTACATGCCTCCAGAGGTGCAGCCTGCTTGCGCAGGGTATGGGCATTTGAGGATGCGGTGGCCATCTTGGATGTGGTATCTCCAGGATAGGACCGCCATCTTGGAGATGGGCGTCTCAGGTTGTGGCAGCCATCGTGGAGATGGGCAGCTTCAGGAAGGAAGCCCATATTTGGGCGTAGGGCATCTCTTCTGATGGAGGCAGCCATCTTGGATCAGCTGCACATGTTTGAACCTAATTCCTACACTATTTAAAGCCCTGCCTCCAGTCCTTCCTTGCTTCGGCTTCTAGTGCTTCGAGGTCGTGGTCTACGTCTGTGTTCTACAGCCGGCTATCTTTGTTTCTGTGATTACTGTGTACCAGACCCTGGATTGTTGCCTGACTATGCGCTGCGTTGCTGCCTGCCTAGACCTCAGACTGTTTCTCTGACTATTCGCTGCGCTGCTGATTCCTTGGCTCCTGGATGGTGTCTGCTCTCCCTGCCTGTCGGGTCATTGGTCGTGCAACCCTGCCGGTTCCGGAAGTCCTGGTGGCCGCCTGCACCTGGGGGCTCAACTCTCGGGGAACGGTGGTCGCTTCCCAGGTGAAGCTAGGGGTTGTCTGGCTATCTGACCGAGTTCGGTGTCACTCCATCTTCACCGAGCTCAGTCGGGGCACAAGGGCTCACATTCCCAGACATAACATCTACCCAATCACTGAGCACCATTAGGATATTATTTAAAAAATAAAAAAAATATTTTTGCACATAGAACTGTAGTCAGTTTTGTATGTTTTTTTTGAAGATAATACTAAGTTAAAATTTAATGCTAAGAAATGTTGCGTGATGCACTTGGGGTGCAGAAACCCAAAAGAGGGATACCAGATAGGAGGGGAGAGATTAGTAAGCTCGACTCAGGAGAGAGACCTTGGGGTGTTGGTGTCTGAGGATCTAAAGGTGAAGAAGCATTGTGACAAGGTGACGGCCGTGGCCAGAAGGATGCTAGACTGCATAAAGAGGGGTATAACCAGCAGAAGAAAGGAGGTGTTGATGCCCCTCTACAAGTCATTGGTGAGGCCCCACTTGGAGTATTGAGTTCAGTTTTGGAGACTGTATCTTGCTAAAGATGTAAAAAGACTGGAAGCGGTGCAAAGAAAAGCTACACAAATGGTAAGGGATTTGTGTTGCAAACCATATGAGGAGTGACTTGCCGACCTGAACATATATACCTCGGCGGAAAGGAGAAACAGTGGTGACATGATACAGACATTCAACTATTTGAAAGGTATTAATCCGCAAACAAACCTTTTCTGGAGACAGGAAGGCAGTAGAGGACTTGAATTGAGGTTAAAGGGGGGCAGACTCAGGGGTAATGTCAGGAAGTATTTTTTCACAGAAAAGGTGGTGGATACATGGAATGCCCTCCTGCAGGAGGTGGTGGAGATGAAAACGGTAATGGAATTCAAACATGCATAGGATAAAGGGAAATGGGACTTGATATACTGCCTTTCTGTGGTATTTTGCAACTACGTTCAAAGTGGTTTACATATATACAGGCACTTATTTTGTACCTGGGGCAATGGAGGGTTAAGTGACTTGCCCACAGTCACAAGGAACTGCAGTGGGAATTGAACACAGTTCCCCAGGATCAAAGTCCACTGCACTAACCACTAGGCTACTCCTCCACTCCAACATAAAGGAATCCTGTTTAGAAGGACTGGATCTATGGAATCTTAGCGGCGAATGAGTGGCAACCCCAGTAATTGGGAAGCAAAACCAGTGCTGGGCAGACTTCTATGGTCTATGCTCTGATCATGACTGAATAGATAGGGATGGGCTTGAGTGTAAATTTTAAGGGGCTTCAACATTAGCTTCAGAACTATTAGTACAAGAAGAGTGCTAGGCAGACTTCTACGGTCTGTGCCCTGAGAATGGCAAAGACAAATCAAACTCTGGTATACATATAAAGTATCACATACCATGTAAAATGAGTTTATCTTGTTGGGCAGACTGGATGGACCATACAGGTCTTTATCTGCCATCATTTACTATGTTACCGCATGTTATCCTGGAACTACCGCTAGCCCAACATGGCCAGCAGTGGTAATTCTGCCTCTAGTGTGCGCCATTTCCGGTGTGTAAAAATAGAACAGCAAAAAAGTAGCGAGATCAACACGACACTCCCAAGACACCGTGGGTAAGAGTAATAAAATGTTTTATTAAATGAAAATTAAAAAAGACTCGACACAGAGCCGTGTTTCGGCAAAAAACGCCTGCTTCAGGACTCTGTTTGTTGTGTAAATCAGTGAATGAAACACCATAAATGAGGTAGTCAAATCAAGCCTTTAAAAAGGCTGACAGATGAATGAGCTTAAAAAAACAATCATTCAAAACTGGAGCTGAAAACAGCTGCAGTGTCGCTAAACTAGCATTGTGGAGGCAGCGGATCCAGTTTCTCCACTCTGTTGGTTTTTGTTTTCTCCATTTCCGGTGTACCAGAATTTTATTTTTTTATAGTGTGGCTTTAATCTGGTGGTAATTGTGCATCGCTGCATGCTGCCTGGTTACCGCTGGGTTACTGCGGGAGCCCTTACCATCACCTCAGTGGGTGGCAGTAAGTGCTCCCTGCCACATGGTAAGAGTTATATTACCCTATGGCCAATCTTTAGGGTCATTTTACCTGCTACAGTAAAAAGGGCCCTGGCGCGCAGGAAAAACGGCCGCTGCCACTACCACAGGGCTCTTTTTCCCGCAGCTTAATAAAAGGACCCCAATTTCTGAATTCGTCAGTTATGTAAACCTTTAAGAATTATTAGAAAGTGCAGACTCAGAGGTTTTTGGTGAATATGCAAACTCAGAAATAAAGATGCATCAAGCCAGACTGAGCATCCATTAGAATTTCAGTCTTTGCTAGTACAAGATAAAATAATCTAATCTAATATAATAAAACGCACCGTGAACGTTCTGAAGACAACGTTCTGTGAAGCCGGAAGCTTGAAGCCGGAAGTCTGAAGCCCTGAAGCCTGAAGCCTTGAAGCCTTGAAGCCATCTGACGTCACTCCCAGGCTGAGGCTGAAGGGTTCGTGGATTCGTGGTGTGAAGCCTTCAAGCCAGCCAGCCGTCTCTGCCCCGCCCTCGCGACAAAACAAACAAATCCGGAAGCGAAACGTCAGGGAAGGAGGCGGCGCTCCCGACGTCTAGCCTTCCCTTCGCTGTGTTCCGCCTTAAAAAGAAGGCGGAACACAGCGAAGGGAAAGCTAGACGTCGGGAGCGCCGCCTCCTTCCCTGACGCTTCGTTGCCGGAACCACGGAGGTAAATTGAAAAAGAAGAAAAAAAAAAACAAAACGATGCATGGATGCGAAGGGGGGGGGGGGGAGAAGAGGGCGGGCCAGGCTGGGACATGGGAGAGAGAGTAGCATGGATGCGACGGGGGGGGGGGGGGGCATGGAAGGGCGAGAGGGGACTTGCTGGAAAAGGATGAATGGAGGCGGCAGGGGACAGAGGAGCATGGATGGGTATGGATTGGGAGGGCAGGGCACAGGGAGAGAGGGGAATTACTGGAAAAGGATGAATGGAGGCGGCAGGGGACAGAGGAGCATGGATGGGTATGGATTGGGAGGGCAGGGCACAGGGAGAGAGGGGAATTACTGGAAATGGATGAAGGGAGGGGGCAGGGGACAGAGGAGCATGGATGGGCATGGATTGGGAGGGCAGGACTCAGGGAGAGAGGGAAATTGCTGGATAGGGAAAAATGGAGGGGCCAGGTGACAGATGAGCATGGATGGGCATGGATTGGAAGGGCAGGACTCAGGGAGAAGGGAATTGCTGGATAGGGATGAATGGAGGGGACAGATGGGCATGGATGGATATGGATTGCAGAGCAGGCCTCAGGCAGAGAGGGGAAATGCTGGATAGGGAAAAATGGAGGGGCCAGGTGACAGAGGAGCATGGATGGGCATGGATTGGAAGGGCAGGACTCAGGGAGAGGGGAATTGCTGGATAGGGATGAATGGAGGGGACAGATGGGCATGGATGGATATGGATTGCAGAGCAGGCCTCAGGCAGAGAGGGGAAATGCTGGATAGGGAAAAATGGAGGGGCCAGGTGACAGAGGAGCATGGATTGGAAGGGCAGGACTCAGGGAGAGGGGAATTGCTGGATAGGGATGAATGGAGGGGACAGATGGGCATGGATGGATATGCATTGCAGAGCAGGCCTCAGGCAGAGAGGGGAAATGCTGGATAGGGAAAAATGGAGGGGCCAGGTGACAGAGGAGCATGGATGGGCATGGATTGGAAGGGCAGGACTCAGGGAGAGGGGAATTGCTGGATAGGGATGAATGGAGGGGACAGATGGGCATGGATGGATATGGATTGCAGAGCAGGCCTCAGGCAGAGAGGGGAAATGCTGGATAGGGAAAATGGAGGGGCCAGGTGACAGAGGAGCATGGATGGGCATGGATTGGGAGGGCAGGGCTCAGGGACAGAGGGGAATTGCTGGAAAAGGATGAATGGAGGGGGCAGGGGACAGATGGCCACTTTCACTCTGACTCTCAAACACTCACTCTCACATACACTCTCCCAAACATACACACTCAGAGGAAAACCTTGCTAGCGCCCGTTTCATTTGTGTCAGAAACGGGCCTTTTTTACTAGTAACTCATAAGAAACTGGAAAAGTTAAAAGACTTCACAAGACTTTTCAATGTGCAATTAATTGCATCTACTCAAAGAGAAATTTTTCAGAAGTATTAAGTTGAAGATTTAAACATTCCAGAGAATGCTTTACCTCCCCTGATTTAAATCTATTTTCTACCTGAAAGGGGAAAAATTGGAGCTCAGTTTGGAGAACAAGAAATAGTTTAGATGTGGCTACTCTATTGGAGAGATCTGAATGAAGATATAAAGTGTACCACAGTTTTGGCAGCCTTTCTGTTTGTTCAGGAGCATGAATATATTATGCATCTGTATTTTCTTTATTGTGGGGAGCTGTTTATGGAAGGGACATTATCAGGCATATAGAAAACAGGTTCTGTGGATGCTTCAGGAGGTGCTCTTCATTGGGGCAAATTAAAGTTTCATTTTCTGTTGTTAGCGTTTACCTACAGAAGACCTCTACACCCCACCCATCATCGTGAAAGTCATTGATAACAGGCAGTTCGGGAGGAAGCCAGTGGTTGGTCAGTGTACCATCAGGTCTTTGGAAGAGTTCTACTGTGATCCCTATGGAGATGAGACAGACTCTATTGATGCTCACATAGGTGGGAGTTTTATATTTTTTCTAAAGTATTTTCTAGCCGATATTCAAAATGATTTAACCAGCTGGAAATGGCTGCTGACTGACTAAATTGCTTGTTCGTGGCTATCTGGACATTTTCAGTGGCTCTTAACCAGCTGAAAATGACTGGTTAGCATTAACTCATGAGCATTTCAGGGGTGGAGTCAGGTTAAGTGCCGGTATTCAGCCTCCTCACAGCATAAATAGCAGTCTTATCTTTATGTGGTTTGGCTTACAGTGGGGGAAATAAGTATTTGATCCCTTGCTGATTTTGTAAGTTTGCCCACTGACAAAGACATGAGCAGCCCATAATTGAAGGGTAGGTTATTGGTAACAGTGAGAGATAGCACATCACAAATTAAATCCGGAAAATCACATTGTGGAAAGTATATGAATTTATTTGCATTCTGCAGAGGGAAATAAGTATTTAATCCCTCTGGCAAACAAGACCTAATACTTGGTGGCAAAACCCTTGTTGGCAAGCACAGCGGTCAGACGTCTTCTGTAGTTGATGATGAGGTTTGCACACATGTCAGGAGGAATTTTGGTCCACTCCTCTTTGCAGATCATCTCTAAATCATTAAGAGTTCTGGGCTGTCGCTTGGCAACTCGCATCTTCAGCTCCCTCCATAAGTTTTCAATGGGATTAAGGTCTGGTGACTGGCTAGGCCACTCCATGACCCTAATGTGCTTCTTCCTGAGCCACTCCTTTGTTGCCTTGGCTGTATGTTTTGGGTCATTGTCGTGCTGGAAGACCCAGCCACGACCCATTTTTAAGGCCCTGGAGGAGGGAAGGAGGTTGTCACTCAGAATTGTACGGTACATGGCCCCATCCATTCTCCATTGATGCGGTGAAGTAGTCCTGTGCCCTTAGCAGAGAAACACCCCCAAAACATAACATTTCCACCTCCATGCTTGACAGTGGGGACGGTGTTCTTTGGGTCATAGGCAGCATTTCTCTTCCTCCAAACACGGCGAGTTGAGTTCATGCCAAAGAGCTCAATTTTTGTCTCATCTGACCACAGCACCTTCTCCCAATCACTCTCGGCATCATCCAGGTGTTCACTGGCAAACTTCAGACGGGCCGTCACATGTGCCTTCCGGAGCAGGGGGACCTTGCGGGCACTGCAGGATTGCAATCCGTTATGTCGTAATGTGTTACCAATGGTTTTCGTGGTGACAGTGGTCCCAGCTGCCTTGAGATCATTGACAAGTTCCCCCCTTGTAGTTGTAGGCTGATTTCTAACCTTCCTCATGATCAAGGATACCCCACGAGGTGAGATTTTGCGTGGAGCCCCAGATCTTTGTCGATTGACAGTCATTTTGTACTTCTTCCATTTTCTTACTATGGCACCAACAGTTGTCTCCTTCTCGCCCAGCGTCTTACTGATGGTTTTGTAGCCCATTCCAGCCTTGTGCAGGTGTATGATCTTGTCCCTGACATCCTTAGACAGCTCCTTGCTCTTGGCCATTTTGTAGAGGTTAGAGTCTGACTGATTCACTGAGTCTGTGGACAGGTGTCTTTCATACAGGTGACCATTGCCGACAGCTGTCTGTCATGCAGGTAACGAGTTGATTTGGAGCATCTACCTGGTCTGTAGGGGCCAGATCTCTTACTGGTTGGTGGGGGATCAAATACTTATTTCCCTCTGCAGAATGCAAATAAATTCATATACTTTCCACAATGTGATTTTCCGGATTTAATTTGTGATGTGCTATCTCTCACTGTTACCAATAACCTACCCTTCAATTATGGGCTGCTCATGTCTTTGTCAGTGGGCAAACTTACAAAATCAGCAAGGGATCAAATACTTATTTCCCCCACTGTATGCAGTCAAGGACTGAATATTGACTTAATCAGCTATATGTTAGCTGACTCAAAAAAACCTGGATATTCAATGCTGAAGCCTGGACAGGGCCGGGCATTGAATATCTGGGAATAATGCTGGTGGTGGGCAGCAAAACATTCACCACTGCCTGTTCAATATCAGGGGGCCTATTTTTAGAGAGAAAAAATGAATGCTAATTTTTATTAGTTGTTGTTTTTGCTATTTTCCCTGTTCCTAGAGTGCGTACAATCTAAGGGGGCAATTCTATAAAGTGGCACCTAAATTAAAGCACTACAATGGGACACGCTTAGCACCAATTCTGTAATGCCATTGATGCGCACCTAACCCATTACAGAATGCAAGAGCTAAGTGGGTATGGTGTGCCAAACCTTAGGCTGGACCACTTATGCCAAATCAATGACTGGAATAAGTTGTTGCGTTTAAGTGCACCATGCAGTGCATGCAACTAACTATATTCTATAAGTTGCCCATGTCGTGTGGTGATACATCCATGGCATGCCCATGCTTCGCTTATAAGTACGACCCACGTTTAGTTACTAGCTATGCGAATGGCACACCAATTTTATAGAATAGCATCAAACACTTACATGTGTAAGAGCCAATTAATGGCACTCTTCTTACCCATATGTGCTATTCTATAAACTTTGGCACACAACTGGCACCTAACTTTAGGGGTACCTTACAGAATTGCCTTTCATGTTTGTATTTGAGGCAATGGAGGGCTATGTAACATTCCGTAGATCGCAAGGAGCAGCAGTGAGATTTGAAGTGTTATATAAACACCTAAGCATCTTTCCTGCAAGGTTACCACCTTTTGAATATCATGCCCTAAACTCCTAAATTCAGGAGCATAAAAAGGAATGTTAAGGGGGGCAGAGATAAGGTGAGAAAAAATGTAGGGGATTAGCACTGGTTTTCAGCACTAGGTTCAAAATGAATGGCAGGCCTAAATTTAAAAGCATAGGTGGTGATTTTATAAAGGCATACCAAAATATAGGTGCTGCAAAGGGGTGCACATAATGCCAATTGTATAACAGCATTAGGATGAGCCTAACCTGTTCTAGAATACTATGGCAAAGCGGCCCTGGCATGCTGATATTTAGGTACAACTGCTTACGCCATTCAATGGCATGCTTCACTAGGCAGAATGCTTATGGCATGCCCTTGCTCTACCCACAGGAACAGTCTACTTGCAGTAGCACGTTAACCCCCAGATTCTACAAAGAGTACCCGAAATTGGCATGTCAAGATTTGGGCATGATCCAGAGATGCACATGCTTCTTATTTGGTTAATAAGCCAATTAACAACAATAATGAGGCACAATTGGCACCATTTAGGATTTGTGCATGCAACTACCTGTGCGCTATTCCAGAACACTGGGTGCCCAAATCCCATAGTGTACAACCCAAAAGAGTGCATTGCCATAGTAGGGGCATGGGCGGGCCAGGGGCATTCCAAAAATTTGCATGCGGTATTATAGAATACCGGAGATGAGCTCCCACATTTTGAGTGCCATTTACTGAATCCAGCCCTAAGTGCCTTATAGTATTGCCCTTATAACTTTTAAGATAATAAATTAACATAAATTTTCAGCTTAATATTCAGACTCCTAAATTTGAGTGAAAATAGGACACAAATTTTGGAGCCTAACTTAAGAACCAAAATTAAGGAGTTCTACTTTCTTTGAATAGTGGGCCCAACATGTAGAAATGTAGATTTAAAATCATTATAATAAGATACATACAGGCAGTTAACTTGGTGAAAAAATTCTGCTCAATTACCTTCAAATTTCTTTCCTTGAAGGACTTCTAATTAAAAATAATATTGGTGACCATTTATATTCATTTCAGAATTGGCTAAACATATTAAAAAGTAGTAGAGACAGTCCTTTGGTGGTTTTATTCTTTCTTTGTTGTGTGGTCTATTTTTTAAAGACATGTGGAGCAGCATTTTAGAGAGTACTTCCAAATTGGAAATTAGACATCCAAGTCAGGACATCTGAAGTCTTGTTATTATTTTAGAATAGGATCAAGCCTATTCAAAAATACACAGAGAAATAGACATTCATGCACTGGTTATGTGTGGCATGGACATCCATTTTAGAAACATAGATGTCTAAAATTTAGAGGAGCAAAACACATTCATGGACTTTTATGTTCCTGCACGTGAATGTCCTTGTTATGAAATGGTAAGATAGATATTCATGTGCAGGAACATAAAAGTCTATAGGATCTTTTTACCAAACTGTGGAAAAATGACCCTGTGCTCGCAGTGTGAGCTGTTTTTCCTGCGCACCAGAGTCCTTTTTACCGCAGTGGGTAAAACTCTTACCATATGGCCATTGAGGTGGTGATAAAGGCTCCAGCGCTAACCTGGCAGTAACCAGGCAGCACATGGCGATGGCCTGTTACTACTGGGTTACCGCCGTGCAAGCCATTTCTGAGGGATTTCTTTTTCCCCTGGAAATAGTATGTGCTCAGGGAGGGACTACCGCTGGCAGCTGCATTGGGCCAGCGGTAATCCCGGAAGAGTGAGTGGTAAGCCCACATTGGGCTTACCACCACTCTGTAAAAGGGCCCCTCTGTGAGCCATTTTAGAAATGTGACAGTTCATTTTTCCTGAAGCTATCACACAGCCCAGTATCCCTTGCTAGTTTCATTTTCTGGAAATACATCAATCATTGGAAGATTAAGGGAGTGACCTCCCCTAATGCCTCCATTGGCATTCTGCTCATTCAGAGCACTTTTCTGATCCCTAAATGTCCTGCTTAGCAGGTCTATATGCTGATGTCCATTTTTTGGACATAGAAATCCATTCCCCACCCTAATCCCACCCAAAACATGCCCGGACCATGCCCTCTTGCCATATGGATGTTTTTCAGTCTTAGACATCCATATCACGGCTTTGTAAAATTGGGTTTTAGACATCCATGCAAAATGATTGTTCTTATATTGTTTTTATTATTTTACATTGCTATAATGTTTTATTGTAGTGCAATACATTTTTATTGTTATGAACTGCTTTAAAACCTTAAAACCCTGGCTGTATTAAGCTGAATATCAGATTCATAAATCAAATCAAATCTATGTGCCTTTATAAAATGCCAGCATAAAAGCAGATAACATTATGCCTAAATACATCCACATCCATTTACACCAGCTTAAGATTTGGTATAAATGTGCATGACTGAATTCGTTGCCAGAGAGTGTGGTAAAGGCGTTTAGCTTAGAGGAGTTTTAAAAAGGTTTGGACGGCTTCCTAAAGGAAAAGTCCATAGACCGTTATTAAATGGACTGGGGAAAATCCACTATTTCTGGGATAAGCAGTATAAAATGTTTTGTACATTTTTGGGATCTTGCCAGGTATCTGTGACCTGGATTGACCACTGTTGGAAACAGGATGCTGGGCTCGATGGACCTTTGGTCTTTCCCAGTATGGCAATACTTATGTACTTAAGTGTGTATTTTATCATCTACTTGCATAATTGTGACTTCATCCATGCTCTAGCCAAAATCCTCCCCCAAACACGCTTACATCCTGGCTATGTTATATACATGTACCTTCTTACTTGTCATAGTATGTACGTATGCATGTGGGGTAATTTTATAAAACTAATCACATTTCTCCGATATCTACTAGTGTTGATGTTACTGTTATAGGAGGAAAAGCCTCAAACAAATGATGGGAAACTCCTTTGTTAATACTTCAGTCAACTTTAGGGAGGCCCATACATTTATCACTGGCACAAAAACCTCCTGAAAATAAAAAGAGGTGGGAATATAAACCAGGCTATCCAAAAAAAAACTGGAACCAACCAAAGTCAATTGAATATTAAGATAAAAAATGGTTTTTAATTTCACATTAAAAATGACTCGATACAACGTTGTGTTTTGGCCTGATGGCCTACATCAGGAGTCTTATATCTAAGATAAAAATTAAAGTAAGATCATAAACTGATGATATGAAGAAATCTCAAACCTCAAGTAAAAAAATCTGCAGACAAGGCCCTAGCAATGCAATTGCTTTTTTGCAGACTGCAGTGATAGATGGTTCATTTTCCAAACGGTCTTTTTCAAGACCATTTTTATGTCCTTGTCTGCAGATTTTTTACCCATATGTGCTATTCTATAAACGTTGGCCCTGAAGAGGACAGTACAAATAAAAAAGTAGCACATATGAATTTATCTTGTTGGGCAGACTGGATGGACCGTGCAGGTCTTTTTCTGCCGTCATCTACTATGTTACTTCGTGGTTTAAAGAATATTGAATCAGGTGCTGAATCTGTGGTTTAAAGGAAAGTACCCCCAGAGCCTGCACCTGGGACAATACATGTACAGAGGTACCTGACAAGGAAGCAAACTCAAGAAATGCTAGAGAAGAATCAGTACTTAACAAAGAGCAGTTCTGTTTTATTCACATTCAGCTTCAAACAATTATTTCTCAACCACAATTGAACTTTCTCAAAAACACTGCATTCTCAGAATGGCATCATGCACACCCAAAGGCACCAGGAAAAAAAAAAACCTGTATATCATCTGCACAAATGCGGAAAGATACTCCTTAACAGCCACAACAAATGACCCAGTAGCCTCAAGTAGATGTTAAAGAGTACTGCAGACAAAGCAGAGCCTTGGGGAACCCCCATATCAAGTGAATACAATGAACATAATTTATCTCCCACACGTACTCTTTCAGGCTTATTTTCAAAAGAGATGGGCGCCCATCTTCCAACACAAATCGGGAGATGGGCATCCTTCTCTCAGGGTCGCCCAAATCGGCATAATCGAAAAGCCGATTTTGGGCGCCCTCAACTGCTTTCTGTCGCGGGGATGACCGAAGTTCCTTGGGGTGTTTCGGAGGCATACCGAAGATGGATCTTGGGTGTGCCTAACACATGGGTGTCCTCGACCCATAATTGAAAAAAAAGTGCCTAGAACTATGTGCATCCATTTACACCAAGGCACAGAGGAGCATATTCTATAACAATGCACATACATTTTGGAACACCCATGAAATGTCCATTTCCCCATTATAACCACACCCCTTTTTGGCTCTGCATATTAGAATTTAGGCGCTCTGTGCTACAGACTATGCTTAATGAGTTGAGTGTGTAATTATTGCCAATTAATGTTACTCATTTGTGTAGATGATCAATCCTGATGTCTACTAAAAATGCATTACAATTGAGAAACATGGTATATATTTTAAAAATCCAGTATGACACTTCCCTTTGCATATTTTCTTTCTTTGATTCTAGATGACGTAAGTCTCACACCTAAAGATGAGGTGCTTATTGACATCGATGAAAAGGAGCTTCTGATTCCTCCTGTTCAGGTAAGAAAAGAATGTGAGATTTCACTTTTCCCTTCTTTCCAGAGAACTGAACTGGTGGCAACCTCAAGTTTAATTCAGTGGCGTAGCCAGACCTGAGATTTTGGGTGGGCATAGAGCTAATATGGGTGGGCACTATATATATATATATATATATATATATATATATATATATATATATATAGGCCCCAGCAGCTAGCCTTAATTTAAAAAAAATTACATGATAATGATTATGATGAAAAAAAAAGCATTTACAATTTTATTACCTGCTGGCTGCTGGGCTGGGCTGGGCTGTGCTGCTGGCAGCTGCTGCTTACCTTGGCAGAGTTGGAGACACTGGAACTCGATTCTGGAATGATCTGGAACTTCCTAAGCCAATTCCTACCCCAGGGCCAGACTGAGGCTCGCCTCGCACCTGCGTACGTGCGTGCACATGCAAATATATATTTTTTAAGCCTGCCCTCTGAATGATGCTACGAGCAAGGCTGAGCATGTCGCTGCGCACAGCAGCGCAGCCACGTCCATTCAGCGCTGCTACCGCGTAGGATGGATGATGGAAGGGAAACTACGATGCGCTGCCTGCGCGGCCCTGCAAGTGCACTGCAAGCAGCAATCATTCCGGGAAGGTAGGCGCCGGCGGGCAGGCTGATGTTGTCTGAGCCTGCCCTGGAGACCTGAGCGGGTGCCCGGCTGGCGGCTGCGCGACTTGTACGCTAGGGCCTAGGCTGCCGCTGCTGCACTGCAGACTACAGTGTGTGCGCTTGGGTGGTGGTGGTGGGCGGGCGGGCTTGAGATCGAAATCGGGCTGGATTCTGTCGAGCCTGATCAGCTGAGCGCTACAGCGGGTGCGCTGTGCAGGTGGCATCCCTGCCGTCGTGCTGCTGCTGCAATGTGTGTGCGCTTGGGTGGGCGGACCTGGGCCGAAATTGGGGGGCCTGGGCCCACCCAGGCCCACCCGTAGCTACACCCCTGGTTTAACTGAGTGCTTTTTGTTGCCTGTCTTCACTGTCTAGTAAATGCATTGTATTATTAAAATGTTCCTTGGAGGTTGCACTCACTAGACCAGTGCTTACCAAACTTTCTATTGTTGTGACCCTATTATTGTGGTCTCAGAAAGCAGGCAACTCCCAGCCCTCCTATAGCATCACAGCCATGCTGCAATCATTCCCAGCCTTCTGTGGAGGCTGCCAAGTCTGATTAAACATGAGCTCAACAAGAGGAATGTTTTTTATTTTGTGTGGCTTACTCAGGTCATGTCCCCAAATGAGGGTTTGTGACCCCTTTTGGAGTCATGATCTACAGTTTGGGGAGCCCTTCCCAACATTATCCTGCTTTGTAATACCTATAGCTACTTCTGAAAAAGATGTGAGCAAAATCTAAATAGATAGTACCTTATTTTATGATTTTCATTTTCTGTACCGTGTCCTGCAGTACTTTAGCAATTATCAGAACCATCGGTTTTAATGAAAGACCTGTTTTACGTAATTATTATAAAGCTTTTGCCAGTCATTTTTTCTAACTGGTCCTCAGCATATAATGGACTCTTTCTTTTCTTCCCAGTAGTACAACACAGACCTCATTTGACTTCCTCAAAAAAGTCTGAAATGCATTCCTTTGAATTATCAGTTGCATTTCACATATTTGGCTAGCTAATAAACAGCAGTACATCTTGATGTATTCAGAGATCACTTTAATTACCAAGTTTCTTTTATCTTATTATTTAAAAAAATACCTCTTTAGTTCCTGGGCACATGATACTGTTTGCTATGATCTCAAGTAGTTTCCTCCACAGTCAGCACCCTCTTAGAAGGATAGAAACACATAACGTAATGGCAGAAAGAAGCCAGTCTGCCCTCCTTCAGCAGTTGCTCAGCTGTACGATCCCTTCCTCTCCCATACTTGTCTCATAGCTTCATGATTTCAAATACTATCCTTGACTCTGTCACCTCCACTGGGAAGCTGCTGCATGCGTTCAGCTTACTTTCTGTAAAGAATATTTCCTAAGTCTACCACCTTTCATCCTCATCCAATGATCCCTAATTCCAAAACTTTTGTATCTTGGTTGTATTTAACTGTATCTATCCTATCTCTTCTTTCCCTTCTTTCCTCCAGGGTATGCTTATTACATCTATAAGTCTGTCTCCATGTGCTTTACATTGACCATTTTAGCAGATCCTCTGAACTGATACTACGGGGTTTACATCCTGTTCAATATGTGCCTGTTGATATTAATCCCACAGTGGTCGGCATTTTTTAACGGTTAGTATTTTTTAAAATGCAGACCGCTGTGGGCAGGATTAGCCCAGATATTCAGTGCCAGGCCGTGTCTGGCACAGTATATCTTGGGCTAATTGAGATGCCAGTGGCTGCCAGAGTTTATGCAGATCCCAGCCAATATTCAGCTGGGGCACACATGAGACAGCTATGCAGGTCCAGTCTGAATAACACCTGGGACCCGTATAACATTCAAATAGTGTCATTGTCGCTCCAATCCCTTCCTCCCACCCCCCAGGCAAAATCCACATTCCCCTCCCACACCCCTCCCACACCCCCTCCCTGATATGATAATACCTCCCAACCCCCACACCCCACCTGAAGTCTCTGGTGGTCCAGTGAAGGCAATGGGAGCAGGAGCAAACCCCACTTGCTCTTAAGCTTAGTGGCTGGCTCTAGAAAATGGCTGCTGTGACCTCTTGTTCCTGTTTCCATTGGCCCACAAGGGACTTCAAAGTAAGTCCAATGGGGCAAATCCTGAGTGGGGATGTAGGAGGAGGTATGGACCTTGGAGGGGTGATCATGCTATGTCATGAGGGGTGAAAGGGGGTATGAATCTTGTCCAGTGGTTGGGAGATGGGTATGGATCTTGTTGGAGGTGGGGATGGGGTGAGAATGGCCTTATTTGGCCCTTCTTTGGCCCTTAGGGAGATTGGGAGGGAGACAGGGGGATCAGAAGGGGGATCTGTGTGCTTCTGGTGGGGAGAAGGAGGAGGGAGGGGGATCAAAAGGTGGTTGTGTGCTTCTCGGCTGATGGGAGTGAGGGAGAGAGGGTGCTGGCAACACATTTGAACAGGACCCAAAAGTTAACCGGGCATCAACCAACATTGAGACTGGTGCTCGGTTAACTCCCTACAAAAATTTAGAACAGTCCCTTTTCAGTTCTAACTTTATGTGGTTGGTCAGCTGGTTAGAGAACTGAAAAATGTCGCTAACTGGATAAGCTTTCACGTTGCCCTAACTGCTCCCAGACCTCCCTTGCTGGTTTTGGCATCGGTGTTAGAGGGGATATTTAGCGGTACTTAACTGCAGCTAAATATCCCCGGATAGCCCTGCATAAGTGATTTAAGCAACCAGGAATTTCTGGTCGTTTAAAACACTCTTCTTTCTCACCACAAATTTACAGAAAAATTGTAGAAAGAAATTAGCTGCAAGCTGCAATACTTTCGAACAAAATCCAAGTTGTAGCTAATGCTTTATTCTTTTTCAAACTCAATTCCAAACAGCAGAAAACATATTCTTGAAGTTTTAAGTATTTATTTCAACAAAATTTCACTGATTATTTCAACAAAATTCACTGATTTCAGTGCATATTCTTAACATTTACAAACATATCTCACTTCTGTAGAAAATACTTTAAAATACTCTAAGGTAAAAGTTTTTCTTCAAATTTATTTTCACATTTTGCAGAGCACAGATGGCCCCACTAACATGCGACATGTTTTGCAAATGCTGCCTCAGGGTGTGATCCGCCAAAACTTATGCTTGAAGAATCGCACGCACTGCATCAGTGCCTGCCTCATACTGAGTTTGAAAAAGAATAAAACATTAGATATAGCTGGGATTTTGTTTGAGGGTTAAGTATCTCCGCTAGCTGATTTTTGACCATACTTTTGACAATACTTTTAGCAGGTATTATGAGAAATTGCCTCTTCTCTGCTGAGTGGCCCTAGCGACATTAGGAACTACATTAACAAGTAAAAAACAGAGAATTTTTATATTTGAAGAGAATCTTATCACTAAAAGACTCATTTTAGAAAGTACATCTATCCCCCAAAATATATGTGAAAGTGACCATGTGTAGAATTTGCCATCATTTCAGAATATCAGGTTTGTACATGTAGGTCTCATCTAAAATCTACAAATCCCACCCCAGGACCATATGTGGAGGTGCTAAGGATGGACAGCCAAAAAAAATTTGTTTTGTGTAATTTTTAATGACATTTCTGGGAATGTCTGTTTTATTCATTTTCATTTGGCCATTTTGTCTTCATGGGAACAAAATTGTTTAATGTGTGCTCTTTCGAAAGAGTGTGCACTGTTTGCAAAAAGGGCACATTTTTTCAATGTCAGTGTCAATCGACCCTTGTAAACCGCTGTTTCCCCTAAATTAGGGTTCAACATGGAGTACAGTTAAAAAGGAAAATACAAAGTGAATATGAATAACAATAGAAATTCAACATAGTAGTCCAATGTAATTAATCAAGAGGAAATTAGCTCTCGTTCAAATAAGTGTGTTTTAAGCTTCTTGCGAAAATTCAGATAGTTTGGCTCAACTCGAATAACCCATGGAAGAGCATTCCATTCAGGAATAGCAAGAACAGAAAAAATGATATTGATTATTCTAAAACAAAAACATATTTTACTAAAAGCAGGGGGACTTAGAATAAGCTTATCCCACAGTCTGGAGGAGTGCCCCAAAAATGTTTAAAAATCATGTTAACTAACAGCCGAGCAGTGGAACCACAAATAATATGATATAATATGCAGAGTATGATATAATATGCAGAGTGCCTTAAACAAAATACATTTGGCTACTGGAAGCCAGCATAGCCTTACCATAAACACAGTGATGCTCTTTTTCCCATAATGCATGTATCCACAGTGGTTCATAAATGTACTATTGTTCACACATGCACAATGGTTTGAATGGGTATACTATCAAGAAAAAAGTTTGCACTCTTAAGAGTTCACACTGTTACTGGCAAATGAAAACACATTAAGTTTCATATTTGTTCTCATTTTTGCTTGTTAACGACATGAAATGACATGGGATATGTCGTTTTGACATTTCGTATTTCATTTCAAATGAGAGTTCATCCCTAGTAGTTGCCACACATGTAGGTTAGGTGCTGGCTACATGTAGGTGGAGGATCAGTTTTACAAATATAAATGTGGGAAAGATACATAGGGAAAGCACCAGGTCTTACATGTGTGTAGCCCCCACTTACATGTGCAGGTTGCAAAATAGCAACCTACACCTCTATATGGTGGCACATACACATATAAGGCAGTAATTTTTCTAATCAACAAGTGTGTCTCCTGTGAACACTGAGCTGTTTAACCCCCAAATGATCAGAATCTCCCTGGAATCAGATTACCCTCGATTATATTACCTCACTCCACACTGGCATCCGATCTCTCCCCGATCAGAGCACCCCAGGCATCATATTGCCAAATCAAAGCCCCTCCCAGACCAGAACCCTGCAATTTGATCAACCCCCTTGGAACAGACCTCCATAATCCTCTTTTGAAGCTTTCTCCATAGCTAGCCCTTCCCAGCAGTCCCTAATGCTCATGGTAGCTTAGCATCATGTTTGAATGTTCTAATGTGTGCTTGTTTCAATTAGTGTTATGCTGATATCATATTATATCTCTGTTATTTAAATTTCAGTGGTGGCAAATGTGTATATTTTTGATACTGTTTCATGGTAGTCCTGTTATTAGGTTTCAATTTGCTGCTTTCAAGTTTACCTCTTTATTGTATTTTTGTTTGTATTTGGTCATTTTTACTATTGTTATACTATTAGCAAAAATGTAAGTTTTATGTTAAACTGTACCTGCTGAATACTGCCTTGGGTTAATCTCTTCATAAAGGCAGTTAATAAGTTCCAATAAATAAGCATTGTGCATATAAGACCTAGGCTCTTGCCCATCCTAGCTCAAGACTTTTCCATTTGTTGATTCAAGCAGAGCTGGCCATTTCAGTAGGCTAAATAGTACTTCTACCCTTGCAGTGATGAGACTGCACATTTCTTGCTCACTCACAGAATTTCCAGTACAAAGAAAGTAAACCTCTGAAACTCTGAGTAAAACTTTAAAAGCTCTCCAAGCAAACAGCTATCAAGGGGAATGGCCTGTTTTTGATGTAAAAAAAAAACAAAACCAAAAAACTTTCCTCCTTGGTACATGCTTTAGTGACAGTCTAGGCGAAATTTGTCAAGTGACTCATGGAATGACACAACTGTTTTTAAAAACAGATGCTTTGTAAATAACACCATATAAGTTCACTGTTAATGTAAATCAACTTTAAAGTAATTTTTTAAAACAACAATTTTCTACACTAATGCATTTTTATCAGGTTTTGTAAGCTGGTAAAGTCATATTTTTCAATGAAGAGTAATGGGAATATGGGGTTGTGATTCCTTTGGTAGCAGTATGAACAGGGGTATGTTTGTTAGGATGTGTTTTTTTATTTATTACTTGAGGAGGAGAAGAGATTACAATATCATTTATATAAAATAGGTTATAAACAATTCCATTCACATATTTACTTGCAAGTTTCTTCTGAGGCATACTTTTCAAACTTTTACAAACATGTGAGAGCATGCCAATCACCATTGAAATATGCATATGTATGTATCAGCAGCAGAATTAGTATTTTGAGCAGAGATTATACATCACCGTACATAAGCTTCTCACAATAGTTCCCAGGTTAACTTATGTCATTGTGCCACCAGGGGTACTCAGCGTGCTTTCAGTGAATCCTGGGGCTCAAGGTGGCAAGAAATCTACTAAAAGTGTGCTTATATATTTAGCCTTTAGAAGAGAAAGTAGCTCTGGAGTGGGGGGGAGGGGGGAGGAGGAGAGTATGGGTCACTAATATTTCAAGAGAAATTAAATATGCAGTAGTTACTAAATAGATTTCCTAGTTCAAATAGGAAGAAAAAAGAACACTAAAAGGTCAAAATTCAAATCCATTTCCAGTGTTTAATGATTACATTTTTTTTTACCTTCAATGTAGTTAAAGAATGTATTCTTTTGTGAACTCCATTGACCTGCCCATGCCCCTCCAATGGCCACACCCCCATTTGAGTTGTGCATGATCCAATTTAGGCGCCCATTGTTACAGAATAATGGGCAGCCTGATCAGCACCCAAATCATGATTACTGCCAATTAAGTGCTTATTAACTCCAGTAATGAAATCATTGCATACCATTAACTAATTATCTTGGGCACCGATCTGGGATGCGTGCCCTTTATAGAATCAAGGGATAAGTGCTTAATTCACTTAAGAAAAAGGGGCCTTAAATTTTTAAGGCCATGCTAATGAACTAAATGCACACTAACAAATGCATATCCCTAGTGGATACTTTTGCTGCACCAGTAGTCAAAGTGTTATGTTTGAATATTTGAATATTAATCCCTACAGGTATTGAAGCTCATGTATTAACTTTATTTATTTAAAAATTTGTATTCCGCCTACAACTAAGTGCATTACAATAATAAAAACTAACAGAAATAAAATTCTTCTTACGTCAATCAAGGCAGACAAATCATCCCCATGCCTGCACAAACATATATGTCTTCAATAATTTACGAAAGGATGCCATACTGCTACAAAATCTTAAAATCCCAGCTAAAGCATTCCAAAAGTATTCGAGTACAAGTATATTTCACAGAATGCAATTCTCTAGTTGCCAGCAACATCACATGCTCTGATCTCAAAGTCCTTAAAGGCCGGCAAATCAAAACAGCACAGTGCAACTTTGACTAAAAATGATTGGCATTGTGCTACACTAAGTATCCAGAAGTGATGAATGTCCAGCACTAATTGGTATCCTCTACAGATCAGTTTTCTTTTAACTTGACATTAATCATGCATTTGTTAATACTGCAATGTGTATCATTGCTGTTTCACTGTTAGAGATATACCTTGCATACAATATAGTCAAGACACTTATAAAGGACAAATAAGGAACTTTCTGAAATTATTTATAGGTGCCCTTTTACAAAGGTGCAGGAGGGCTAATGCGCAGGTAGCACATGCCCAATCGGCACTACCGTCAGGGTAGCACGTGCACCGGGGGCGTAATTCAGAATTTGACGTGTGCTGAATCCCGCGGTAGAAAATAATTTTCTATGGCAGGGGCATTCCCAGCGGTACCTGGCAGTGTGCCCACATTGGAGTGCGCTGCATGGTTACCACTTGAGTAGTACATGAACCCTTACTGCTAGGTCAGCACATTGACGGAAAAACTATTATTATCACAACGTCGGGCAGACTGGATGGACCGTACAGGTCTTTATCTGCTGTCATCTACTATGTTACTATTAAACTATCATGACTAAGCCATAAAAAGGTGCCTGAAATGACCACTGGAGGGATTAAGGCATGACCCCCCTTACTCCCCCATTGGTCACTGACCCCCTTCCACCCCTCAAATATGTGAAAGAAACAGTACATTCCAACCTCTTTGACAGCTTCAGATGTTATGTCCAGACCTATTAGAGTAGCAAGCAGGTCACTGGACTAGCCTAGTGGTCAGTGCATTGAACTGTATAGAAGGGGACCCAGGCCCATATCCCACTCTAACTGGTACACTTGTGGTGGAAAGTGTGAGCCCTTGAAAATTCACCAAAAACCTACTATACCCACATATAGGTGACACCTGCAGACATAAGGGCTATTGGAGTGGTGTACAGTTGCATACAGTAAGTTTTTGGTAGGTTTTGAAGGGCTCCCATGCAATATAAGGGGGTAACAGTGAGATGTGTACCTGGGACCTTTTATGTGAATTCCACTGCAGTGCCCCATAGGGTGCCCTACTGCTCTGCTGGGATGTCTGTGTGGCCAGTCTACTAAGAATGCTGCCCCCCCATACATGCCAAAGGCTTGTTTTTGTGCATTTTTCCCTTGGACTTGTTTTTTTTTTTTTTAACGGTCATAAAGAAAAACATACTGAACACAAAATATACAGCAAATGGCCATTTTCAAAACAAAAAGATAGGCATTTTATGGTTCTTAAATTTGCTATGTTCACCACTTGATTTTTGGACATGTTTAGCAAAACATCCAAAACTGGATTTAGATATCATATCGAAAATGCCTCTCCACATTTATGTTAGTGTACAGTAATGTGATAGCATCTTTTCATAAATCTAGGCCTCTGTATGCAGGTGAAAGTACATTCATTGTTCCACAATATACATACTTTTCTCAGAATTTTCGTATAGGCATTCTTGGAGAAGGGTTAAGGCAATGCGTCTAAAACATCGGTGCTGAAAACCCCCCACTTAAGAGTTATCTACAAGAACATAAAAATAGCCATAATGGGTCAGATCAATGGTCCATCTATCCCAGTATCCTGCTTCCAACAGCGACCAATCTAGGTCACAAGTACCTGGTAGAAACCCAATTAGTAGCACTTTCCGTGCTACCAATCCCAGGAAAAGCAGCTGCTTCCACCATGTCCATCTCAATAACATACTGTGGACTTTTTCTCCAGGAACTTGATCAAACCTTTTTTTAAACCCTGATACACTAACTACTGTTACCACATGCTCCGGCAGAGAATTCCAGAGCTTAACTATTCTTTGAGTGAAAAACTATTGTCTTCTGTTTGTTTTAAAAGTTTTTCAATGTAATTTCATTGTGTGTTCTCTGATCTTTGTACTTTTTGAAAGAGTGAAAAATCAATTCACTTTTACCTGTTCTACACATTCGGTATTTTATAGACATATCCTCCGTCAACTGTCTCTTTTCCAAGCCGAAGAGCCCTAACCTTTTTAGCCTTTTCTCATATGGGAAGAGTTCCATCCCCTTCATAATTCTGGTCACTCTTCTTTGAACCTTTCCTAATTCCGTTATATATTTTTTTGAGATACAGACCAGAAATGAACACAATTCTCAAGGTGATGTCACACCATCGAGTGATACAGAGTCATTATAATATTCTTGGTCTTAGTTTGCATCCTTTTCCTTATCATTCCCAGCAACTTGTTTGCTTTTTTTGGCCACTGCTGCCACACACTGAGCAATTCCCCCTCCATAAATTTACTTGTGGAGCACTGTTATTCTGTAATTATGTGCGTAACTCAAAGCCATGCCCCCATTCTGCCCCGAAATACCCATGACTGTACCCTTTCCATGCCCCTTTTGGGCTGCATGTAATGTTTATATGTGGGGTCAAATGGGCAGTATTCACAATGGAGAAGGGTAGTTAGTGGGGTTCCTCAGGGGTCTGTGCTAGGACCGCTGCTTTTTAATATATTTATAAATGATTTAGAGATGGGAGTAATTAGCGAGGTAATTAAACTTGCTGATGACACAAAGTTATTCAAAGTCGTTAACTCGCGACAGGATTGTGAAAAATCACAGAAGGACCTTACGAGACTGGGAGACTGGGCGGCTAAATGGCAGATGACGTTTAATGTGAGCAAGTGCAAGGTGATGCATGTGGGAAAAAAGAACCCGAATTATAGCTACGTCATGCAAGGTTCCATGTTAGGAGTTACGGACCAAGAAAGGGATCTGGGTGTTGTCGTTAATAATACACTGAAACCTTCTGCTCAGTGTGCTGCTGCGGCTAGGAAAGTGAATAGAATGTTGGGTATTATTAGGAAAGGTATGGAAAACAGGTGTGAGGATGTTATAATGCCGTTGTATTGCTCCATGGTGGGACCGCACCTTGAGTATTGAGTTCAATTCTGGTCGCCGCATCTCAAGAAAGATATAGTAGAATTGGAAAAGGTGCATCGAAGGGCGACTAAAATGATAGTTGGGATGGGACGACTTCCCTATGAAGAAAGATGAAGGAGGCTAGGGCTTTTCAGCTTGGAGAAGAGACGGCTGAGGGGAGACATGATAGAGGTATATAAAATAATGAGTGGAGTGAAACAGGTGGATGTGAAGCATCTGTTCACGCTTTCCAAAAATACTAGGACTAGGGGGCATGCGATGAAACTACAGTGTAGTAAATTTAAAACAAATCGGAGAAACTTTTTCTTCACCCAACGCACAATTAAACTCTGGAATTCATTGCCGGAGAACGTGGTGAAGGCAGTTAGCTTAGCAGAGTTTAAAAAGGGGTTAGATGGTTTCCTAAAGAACAAGTCAATAAACCACTACTAAATGGACTTGGGAAAAATCCACAATTCCAGGAGTAACATGTATAGAATGTTTGTACATTTGGGAAGCTCGCCAGGTGCCCTTGGCCTGGATTGGCCGCTGTCATGGACAGGAATCTGGGCTCGATGGACCCTTGGTCTTTTCCCAGTGTGGCATTACTTATGTACTTATGCACATAACAACCAATTAAATCTAATTTTTATCTCACCACATGGCCATTTTTCTGGCTTTTACTGGCTGCAGAAAAACTGCCTTGGCACATTGGGAAAATGGCCCCTGCTGCTAGCACAGGGCCATTTTTCCCGCAGCGTGGTAAAAGGACCCCAAAGTGACTGCGTGAATATCCTGGATTCTGTACATAGTGCCTACAGTTAGACACTTTCCATTCCCATGTGTAACTTAATAGGTTAATTGGCTCTTAATTGGTGCTAAGAATCAATAGACCTTAACAGCCGTTAATTGGAGCCAATTAGTAATTATGTGCGGAAATACCTTTGCACCCTATTCTACAACTCCCATGCCTAATTTTTATCATGCTCAACTCTATAGTGCTGTGGTCATGGGAATGGCATAGGCAGATCAGGGGCATGCCTAGAAATTAGGTGAAAGGTTATAAAATGCTATCATTACCGCGCCTAACTACCAGGATTTCAGCATCAGCTGCAGTAAATGCTAATGCCTAAAGGTAGGTGTGAGAATGTGGATTTAAGCTAGTATTTTGTAAAGGCAGTTCTGCACAGAAATACTGTTATAAAATTCACACATAGCGCGCATCATCCTGGCACCTATCTTTGGATGATCTTTACTGAATCTCCCCTTAACGCACAGTAAAATATTGGCTGTGGATTAACTGCACGGGCAGATACTGGGCATGCCCTGTACATTTAACACAATGACTTTGTAGTCACCATGCAGTAATTTTAGGAAATTACCATGCAGTAACTGCAAAGCCACATGAGACTGTACCGCTAGGTCAATGGCTGGCGGTAAGGTCTCAGACCCAAAATGGACGTGCGGCAATTTTCATTTTGCTGCACGTCCGTTTTTGGCAAAAATTAAAAAAGGCCTTTTAACAGGTGTGCTGAAAAATGATTCTGTGCGTGCCCAAAACCCGCACCTACAATACCGCAGGCCATTTTTCAGCACACCTTAGTAAAAAGACCCCTTTATTTTATACTTCTGTCTTCTAACAAAAGAACAGGGTAGCAACAATTTACACCATAAGAAGCAATCCCCATCAGCCACTGTTAACTTACAACAGATCTTCAATACCTCAAAGACACTTTATACTAAAAATAAAATTAACTAAATTTTCAACTGATGTCTGCAAAATCTCCTAAGATTGTAAAGCAGGTTCTGTCTTCAGACGCTGGTACATAGTTTCGAAATACAAAGTATGGTTTCTCTAACTGATCCTAAAGCCTGTTCCTAATTAGGATAATTTAGAGTGAGGCTTCAAGTCTCCATTATTGTATATATAATGTCCTAGCATAATTTGGCTATTTGAATTGTAAAATTAATAGTGTTTAGATGTGGTTTACGGTCATGGCAAACAATTATTCTGTTTGCTGCACACTGTCACCGCTGGCGCCACAAGATTCTCTTTGCTCTCCCAGCCTGAAAAGCAAAAAATAAAAGATGGATTAGGACAAAGAGAAAGACGGAAGGGAGGGAAAAACACTGAAAAATAAAATAAACCATCTTTAGTTTTACCGTTTCTTTCACTTTGTTTTATAAGCATTTTTTTACTAAATACATTTAATACAGCTTGGATTAAACAGTGGATATTATCACATGATCCAATATACTCCCATAGGGAATAATTTTATATTTAAAATGTGTCTAAGGCATTATAGGATCCTATAATAGACATAGGCTCCTCCTATGCCTTTAGAATTAGAGTGAGGAGACTGATTCTGGAAATTAGTCAAGACATAGGTTGATATTTAGCGGTACTTATTAGGATATGAGCTGCTTTCACCCAGAAAGGTGCCACTCCTCAGCCACCGATTTTTAGCCACTAGTTTTCAGAGGTATTATCCAGATACGGTTGTTGAAAATCTTTAAGGAAATGCTTAACGTTACCAGCAGAATTACTTCCACCAATAGTAAGAGCACAATACCTGGTATTTACCAGGTACTAAGGGTAGAACTGGATCCCGGGATGCAAATTTGACAGATTTCTTGGAGTCTTCTTCACTAGACTTTATAACTGAAAGTACTACTGTTTTAGGTCCTCTTTTACAAAGTCACACTAGCAATTCCTAAGTGATAAATGAGAGGAAGCCCATAGGAGTTGAATGGGCATCCTCTCATTTACCGTGCAGGAATTGCTAGCATGACTTTGTTTGGTGATATTTACTTTAGAGCCAGACAGGGATACTGTTCTAAAATTATATTTCCACTATATGGACTATGAGTTCATGGGTTCCAAGATTAGAATATTTCCTGATAGCATGAGGAACGCTCAGAGGTGTTGCCAAGAAGTCTTGGCTTTGCACCCTCAAGCACAGAGCATTACTAAAAAGTGGCTGGAGCACATAGAAATCCATGCGGTAAATCTGCTGCCGGCCACTTTGTAGCATGGACCCCTGTAACTAAAACAAACCCCCTAAAACTTTTTAAAAAATCAACTTTTATACCATGATAACCTTGCCAGTTCTATGCGCTTTACAAATAAAAAGAGGCCAGGAATACCTTGGAAGTTACAATCAAATCAATCAAATAAAATTAAAACCATTCAAATGCTCAGTGCAAAAACTTCTTGAATAACCACGTTTTTAATAAGTTCCTAAATTGTGAGAGTGAACAAGTCAAGCATACCCATTCAAATACTTACATTTAAAGTTTCTCCCCCCCCCCAAAAAATTTTTTTTTGAAATAGTCAGGTTTTAATTAAACTTCAAAATCTGATATATTCAGAAGTAATTCTAATATCCAAGGGCAGGGAGTTCTATATTTATGAACCTTTCCCCAATATAGCTCTGTTAAAAGTTCTCAAGCGACAAGATGTTTTTGAAGGAATTGTCAGGAATTGTCAATCAAATGTCATGAGTGGATCTTAAAGCATCAATAGGTTGATATAACCTCACATAGGGCCATTTTTACAGAGCGGCGGTAAGCCCATCACAGGCTTAACGCTTGCTCTTCTGGGACTACCGCTGGTCCAACGCAGCCACCGGCAGTAGTCCCGCTCAGAGTGCACGCCATTTCCAGGGGAAAAAGAAGTACCTTGGAAATGGCTTGTGTAGCGATAAACTAACAGTAATCGGGCATGCTGCCCAGTTACCGCTGGGTTAACGCAGGAGCCCTTATTGCCACCTCAGTGGGTGGCAGTAAGGGCTCCCTGTTGCATGGCCATATGATAAGGGTTCTGTGGCTGCTCTTACTTTCTTCATGCATATTCTGTGAGAAATGGAAAAATAAAATGAGTACAACTACTAACACATTAAAGCAAATAAAAGCATACATTTATGTTTAAGTATGGCAGCATCCTGAACTGAAAATAGTGCTGATGTTTAAATACAGTAAGATGCCATCATAACAATTTTCCAGCCATAAGGATCTAAAACTGTGATGTCTAATTAAAGAGAAAGAAATATAGAAATGTATCACTTGCAATTGTGAAACACTACAAAAGAAGAAACAGAAATGCATCTTCAATAAATGATACTGTCAGAAGAATACATTCCATTCAGTTTTATTGTTTAGAACTGTGGGTGCTAAAGAATCTAAACGATGTATCCATCTTTGCTCTCTCCATGCCAACTTCGTCACACAGTCACCGCCTCATCTGTTGATAGGCTCATGATCAATAGCAAAACATCTTAGTTCTTCAAACTGATGTGCATTCTCAAGACAGTGTGTAATAATAAGCTCCTCTGTCCTGCCTCTTTTCAAGCTTGATTTATGCTCACTCATTTGTGCACATAAAGCTCTGCTTGTTTGACCCACATATGTTTATGTGTATTGAGTCTGATATACCGCTCAAGCTGACAAACAGGTCTGAGCAGTATAGAATAAAAGAAACAAAATAAAATAGGTAAAGAAAGGAACTCATGAAAGGAATGGATACACAAACGCCCTAAACATAGTCACTCAGATAAAATAAACCAATTACAGTGTATGGCCAGTCACTCAGCTCCCCATATGCATTCTAAAGGCTAATTGGAAAAAAAAAAAAGGATTTTCAACAGTCTTAAATTTCTGGAATGACTTCTCCCTTATGGGAGATGATTATGGGCACACCAAAATTCGATTTACAATTTGTAAACAAAAGCAACTTATAAGATTTGTTGTCACTGTGAATGACAAACTCCTTCAACTGAAGAGTAATGTTAAAAGTTTTGCACATACCACATTTAAATTGTCCCACAGTGGATAAATGGGACAAATGCACTGCCTTCTGAAAATCTCAAAATGCAGGTTTGCAACTGATCATCATAGAGTCAATATTTAAAATAAGCTATAAATTGAGAATTCAAAATCCAATCAGACTCAAACTTTCCACAGATGTGATCAGACAGAGATGGGAAATGATGAGATTTCATCCTGTTTTTAAATATACTGATTTAAGGATTACTTATTCTAGAAATAGAAAGAAATATATATATATTTCTTGTATAGAAATATAAGAGATTCTAAGCCCTACAACATCTGGACTGAATAGATAAAGTTCCTCTTTATCCATTGTGGGGCATTTTAATTGTGGTATTTGCAAAACTTCTGACATTACTCTGCTCATCCTTACTATCCACTATCCCTTCCTCTCCCTTAGGGATCCTATGTAGATCCTCAAGCTTTCTTGAATTCAGATATAGTTTTTATCTCCAACAGGAGGCCATTCAATTAATTCACCATCCTTTCCGTGAAAAAGTATTTCCTCAGGTTACTTCTGAGTCTATCTCCTTTTACCTTCATCCTATGACCCCTCATTCCAGAGCTTCATTTCAGTTGAAAGAGACTTGCCTCCTGTGCATTTATGCCACTGATATATTTAAATGTCTCTATCATATCTCCCCTCTCCAGCCTTTCTTCCAAAGTAAACATATTGGGGTCAATATTCAGAGCGATTTAAGTGGGCTGCAGAGGCTCTGGCCAACTTAAATCGACTGTCCCTGCCTAATCATCAATATTCAGTGGCACTAAACTAGGCAGTGCCACTGAATATCACCTCTGACCATCCCTACAAAAAGTGGTCCAGTCAGGGACAGGGACGTATTGGGGAGGAGCGGGGGCTTAAGCGGGTGCCAGTGATATCCAGCCAAGGCCTGCATAAGCTTAAGTAGGTGAATTTAGGACATCTCAAAAGCTGTTCTAAATTCACCCACTTACGCATATGTGGGCCCTGGCTGAATATTGGGCAGGGACCGCATAAGCTTTTTTTAAAAGAGTGAAACCATCCCCCTCCCCAGCCGACAGCAACAAGCCATTCCCCCTCTCCCCAAATGCTCCCTGCCCCCAACACCTCTGTAATTCAGGTAGGGCCCCCCCCCTCGAGCATACCTTGATCCCTGGTGGTCCAGTAGTGGTTGTTCAGGGCAATAGCGCAGTCCCCTTGCTCCTGCCCCTTGCAGCACTTTCCCAAAAAGGCTGCCGTGACCTCATGGCAGTTCATGATACAACATGAAGTACTGCGAACTGCCGTGGAAAGTCGCAGCAGCCATTTTGAGAAGGCACGGAACAAGGGGGTTCATAGGGGTATGTGTTTGGGGCAGTGGCATAGCCAAGGGTGGGCTTGGGTGGGCCCAGGCCCACCCAGTAGCAGCACACCTATGATGTGGCTGGCAGGGATCCCCAAGCCCCACCAGCCAAAATCTCCCAACAACTGTCCCTCCTGCATACCTTGTAAATAGCAGATCTTCACCTGCAGCAAGCAGCGACTGATATGTACTGTTCACACCGGCCCCAGAGCCTTCCCTCTGATGTATTCCCGCCTATGTGGAAACAGGAAGTTGCATCAGAAGGGAGGCTGTGGGACCAACGTGAGCTATGTGTATTAGTTGCTGCTCGCTGCCGGTGAAAATCAGCTACTTAAAAGGTATGCGGGGGGGGGGGGGGGGGGAGGGGGGGATGTTTTAGAGACCATATGGCATGCAGGCGAGAGGAGAGACAAAATCATTTGTGGGATAGGGTGGAGTTCTGCCCACCCATCTTAGGCTCAGGCCCACCCAAAATTGGGTGTCTGGCTACGCCCCTGGTTTGGGGGCAGTGGCTTGTGGTGTTTGGGGACAGAGGTGGCTTCAATCTTTTAAAAAAAAGCTTATGCAGGTCCTTGCCCAATATTCAGCCGGGGCCAGCTTAAGCTCCACTGCCAAGCTCAGCCACATGCAGCCCCCCCCCCCCCCCCAATATTCAGTCAAGGTGCCTGGACATGGCCCAGCACTGAATACTGGAGGCTAATTTAGCCGGCAACGGTCAGTGTGTAAACGACTGTCCCCATACTCTTTATGATGAAGACTACTGGCCATTTCAATATCCACCCTCTGGTCTGACTCCATCCTGTTTATATCTTTTTGAATGTGTGGTCTCTAGAATTGTATACAGTATTCTAAATGTGGTCTCACCAGAATATTATGCAGGGGCATCATCACCTATTTTTACCTACCAGCCATTCCTCTCTCTATGCACCCTAACATCCTTCTACCTTTCTCCATTTACTTTTCTATCTGTTTGTCCACCTTAAGATCATCACATATGATCACACCCAAGTCCCATTCCTCTTTTGTGCCCAATCTTCAGCCTCTAAACTGTACTGTTCATTCAGGTTTTTATAGCATTTTGTAGCATTACGTCTTAGCCAAACTTCAGACCATTCTTCAAGCTTTTCTAGATCCTTCTTCTTGTTATCAACACTATCAGTGGTGTCTACCTTACTGCAGATTTTGATATCATCTGCAAAGAGGCAAACCTTACTAGATAGCGCTTCAGCAATATCACTTAAAAAAATGTTAAAAAGAACTGGCTCAAGAACCAAACCTTGTAGCACACCACTAGTAACATTCCTTTCCTCAGAGTGAGCTCCATTTACCACTACCCTTTGTCGCCTTCCATTCAACCAGTTCCTAAACCAGTCAGTAAGTTAGGGCCCATATTTATTAGTCGTCTATGTGGAACCATGTCTTTGCTAAAATCTAAATACACTACATCTACCACCACCTTGTTTAAAAATACCATCGTAGAAGCCCAGACCAGATGTATTCCACGTATTAACAAAGGTGGAAAGAAGAGCACACGACAGCCAGCATGGTTAAAAGGTGAAGTGGAAGAGGCTATTAAAGGGAAAGGGGATTTGATATACCACCTTTCTGAGGTTTTTGCAACTACATTCAAAGTGGTTTACATATATTCAGGTACTTATTTTGTACCAGGGACAATGGAGGAGTAAGTGACTTGCCCAGAGTCACAAGGAGCTGTAGTGGGAATTGAACTCAGTTTCCCAGGATCAAAGTCCACTGCTCTAACCACTAGGCTACTCCTCCAAGCCAAAAGAGCATTGTTCAAAGAATGGAAAAAAGTATCCGAATAAAGAAAATAAGACGCATCATAAGCAGTGCCAAACTAGTGCAAAGCATTGATAAAGAAGGCTAAAAGAAAATATGAAGAAAAACTTGCCGTGGAGACAAAAACTCATAGTAATACCTTTTTCAGGTGCATCAGAAACAGAAAGTGTGTGAGGGAACCCGTGGGACCATTAGATCATGAAGGAGCAAAAGAGGTACTCAGGGAGGACAAGGCCATAGTGGAGAGATTGAATGAATTCTTTGTTTTGGTGTTACAGAAGAAGATGCAAGAGACCTCCTTGTACTGGAAATGATTTTCAAGGGTGACAATGTATGATTCTGTTAGAATTCTGCTAGTCAGGCAGGGGAATGCTTGGAACCGCTCCTGATTGGTTCGTCAGGGGCTGAGCTGATGTCACTCTGTCTACTTAAGCTCACCTCTCCTGTCAACCCCTGCTTTGATGTTTACTCCAAATCTGCTGAAGCCTTCCTTTGCTCTGGTTGAGCTGTTAGCTCTGTGCTCCTGTAGAGTTGTTACTCCTTCGCTGGCTGCAGTTTTCTATTGTTCTGTCTCTGTCTGCGTGTGTCTAATTACCTCTCTCCCTACACCTGGGGATCTCTGTTTAGCTCTGGTGTGGTGTGGTGAGTTACTTCTTGTTCTGTTTCAGTTTGTTTGTTTGTTTGTTTGCTTCCTTTCCTTCAGAGTGGAGGAGTAGCCTAGTGGTTAGTGCATTGGACTTTGATCCTGGGGAACTGAGTTCAATTCCCACTGCAGCTCCTTGTGACTCTGGGCAAGTCACTTAACCCTCCATTGCCCCTGGTACAAAGTAAGTACCTGAATATATGTAAACTGCTTTGAATGTAGCTGCAAAAACCTTAGAAAGGCAGTATATCAAGTCCCATTTCCCATGCCCTTCATGCTGTGTTTGTTTCTGCCTGTCAGGTCCTGCCCTTTGTTTCTCTCAGTGGGGGTTGTTTGTTTGTTTTTCTTTGTACTCCTGATTAACCAGTTGTCTGCAGTCTTCCCTGCCTCTGGTTTCTGTTTGTGTGCTGAGCTGGGGTTAACCCTTTGTCTGCAGAGCTTCTCGGCTTCCCCTTTGTCTGCAGTATTCCCTGCCTCTGGTTTCTGTTTGTGTGCTGAGCTGGGCTTAACCCTTTGTCTGCAGAGCTTCTCTGCCTCTGGAAGTTATCTGTTTATTGCAGTCTTCCCTTGGTGACTATTCCAGTACTTCCTTTACTGTACTACCTCCTGTATTACTGAGCACTGTCCCTTTCTGTGCTAGTGTGTGTGTTATGCTCCGCTCTCCCTTTTGCTGACTTTTCCCTTCCCTGTTTTGCTGAGGGTCTCTGCCTACAGTATCTTATCTCAGTCCCTCACTTGTCATGTTTCTGTGTATGCTACCTTTTCTCCTTGATTACCAGCACCGAGGGTATTGCTGGTGCTCCAGTCCCCGGGAGGGGGGGGGGGGGGGGAGGGGACAACACACCTTGCTTAGTCTCTTTCTCCCCTCCCTAAGTATGACTCTGTTCCAGGTAGGCCGTGAGGCCCACATGCTTGACCTCTGACTGAATCGGTTCCTGATAGGCCGTGAGGCCCACCTGTATGCCCTATCTTCCCCTTTCTGGAAGTGCAAGATTGGTTGCATGTGTGTGTGCAGGGATTGGTAGCTGGGGTCATGTATAGTACCTGTTCGGTCCATCCTAGGCCTTGGCCTAAAAGATATACTTGGCCTCGGCCTAGGTCCAAGGGCTCATGATCAGACTAACACTTCTGTGGATTAGGAATTGATTAATGGACAGAAAACAGAGGGTAGGGTTAAATGGCCAATTTCCTCAATGGTGGAGGGTGAACAGTGGAGTGCCACAGGGATCTGTACTGGGACTGGTGCTATTTAACATATTTATAAATGATCTGGAAAAAGGAATGATGAGTGAGGTGATTAAATTTGCAGATGACACACAACTATTCAAAGTTAACAAAACACATGCAGATTATGAAAAATTGCAGAAAGACCTTAGGAAACTGGAAGGCTGGGCATCCAAATGGCAGGTAAAATTTATTGGATAAATACAAAGTGATGCACATTGGGAAGAATAATCCAATTCATAGTTACCTGATGTTAGGGTCCACCTTAGGAGTCAGCACTCAAGAAAAAGATCTAGATGTCATTGTAGACAATATGCTGAAATCTTCTCTCTGATGTGCAGCAGCGGCCAAGAAAATAAACAGGATGCTAGGAAGTATTAGGAAAGGGATGCAAAATAAGACCAAGAATATTATAATGCCTCTGTATCATTCCATGGTATGACCTCACCTTGAGTATTGCATTCAGTTCTGGTCACCGTATCTCAAAAAAGGTATAGCGGAATTAGAAAAGGTTCAAAGAAGAGCGACCAAAATGATAAAGGGGATGGAACTCCTCCCATATGAGAAAAGGCTAAAGAGGTTAGGGATCTTCAGCTTGGAAAAGAGACGGCTGAGAGGGGATATGATTGAGGTCTATAGTGGTGTAGAAGGAGTAGAAGTAAATCGATTTTTCACTCTTTCAAAAAGTACAAAAACCAGGGGACACTCAATGAAATTACATGAAAACACTTTTAAAACAAATAGCAGAAAATATTTTTTTACTCAAAGAAAAGTTAAGTTCTGGAACTCACTGCTGGAGGATGTGGTAACAGCGGTTAGGGTATCTGAGTTTAAAAATGGTTTGGTCAGGTTCCTGGAGGAAAAGTCCATAGTCTGTTATTGAAATGGACATGGAATCCACTGTTTGCCCTGGAATTGGTAGCATGGAATGATGCTACTAATTGGGTTTCTGCCAGGTACTTGTGACCTGGATTGGCCACTGTTGGAAGCAAAATACTGGGCTAGAAGGACCATTGGTCTGACCCAGTATTGCTATTCTTATGTTCAATATAAAATTAGAATTTAAACAAACCCTATGCTTAAATAAATCAGACACAGCACTTGTTCAAACAAAGCCCCCCAAAATATCTACCTTAATCTACAATGTCCTCCTCCTAATTGGCTGAAGAGCTTATAAATCAAAGATTAGCCTTGGAATGGGAGGGAGAGAATTAAACACTAAACAGAGGCTTCTCTCAGCTGGCATCTGTGCTTTAAATTGATGTCACTTAACTGTAAAATTGTAACTGTAAAACAGGAAGCCCCTTGTAACTTCACCTAACGGTAAAACTGTAACTATAAAATTGTAAGCCACTTTGAACCGAAACTTGCTTTTGGAAAATAGTGGGATAAAAGGATGTATAAATAAATAAATAAATAAAATGTTATGCTAAGCTCTAAAATGCAGCCTAAAATACTAAACACTTTTTATATAAAACCCTTAAGAAGACTTTAATGCAGAGGTATTCATTCCAGTCCTCGGGGCATACCTAGTCCCAGCTGGCTAGGTGTGCCCCTAGGACTAGGTTGAAAACCTCTGCTTTAAATGCTGACTAAGCAGAATAATATTTTAATAAGGCTATAAAATTACCTATTTAACTGCAAATTTACCTTTTCCCAAGTTTGAATAGAATTTCTAGCATGTAAGATACTCCAAAGAAGTTTTCCTCCTCTCAGTGGGTCCTCTCTTAGCATCTCTTTGGGGTCAACAGTTTTTTTCAAAAATCTGGTAAACCAGTCCAAAACTCAGCCTGATAAACCTATGCCTGATACCTAGCAAGCAGAATGTCATGGTTTACCAGATCAAATGCAGCAGAGAGATCTAATTGCATCACAGATGTCTGATGTCCTTTATCCAGTATCAGTCTAAGCAGTGGTTTCCGAACTTTCTCGGGCCAAGGCACCCTTAGTATATCAGTAATTTTTCACGGCACCCCTAAGTCTAAAGAAATACCATAACAAAGCATAACAGTTCTGCTTATTAAAGTAGTTGGGTCCAAACAAATTGAAAGAAAAATAATATTTTATTCTTAAATAACCATAATTACTTACGAATGAGACATAAGTTCACCTGTTGAGCACTGCAGGCTGCACAACTTATTAAACTTGGAATCAGATTGTACACTGCCATTTAGCAGAGGATATTCATCTTTTGTTATTAATACCAACTGTTTGTTCCATGCTGCCAAATTTTTTGTTTGTATGGTTGTCTGTAGACAGCTCAATAAGAGCCATTCAAACTGTGTTAGGTGCTCCTCAAAAACAGATTTAAGTTATGGGTCAAATAAACATAATTGGATGTAAAAACTGCTGCAACAGAGGGAAGTCAAAGATTCAACACATTCAGTTTTTCTAATGGGACGTGTGCGCCTGTTGGGCACTGCACAACTTCTCAAACCTTGGAAACAGATTGGACACCTCCACTCTCATTTCCTGTTTTACATTGATTTTTGTGTGGTACTTGGTTTTTATCACAGCAACTGCTGAAAACCCTGGTTCGGAAAGATATGACATCACAAATGGAATTAGGATTCGTTGAGCTTTAGCGCCTGGCAGAAGATATTCATCTTTAATTAATTTCCAAAACTCAGTTAGTTCCATGCTGCCAAATTTTGTTTTTAAGGTCTTGTCACAAGACAGCTCAATAAGATTTTCTTTTTCTGTAGAGGTAAATTCAGATGTGGCATTAGCACTGAATGAGTCTTGGAGCCATGCAAACTTCTTCACATCTTCAGGAAAATATTTTTGAAACCAGTGGCTCAGCTTTGTTAGGTGCTCCTCAAAAACATATTTCAGTTCATCGGTCAAGTAAGTATCATGGGATGTAAAAAAAGTGTTGCAACAAGGGGAAACAATCTTAGCAACCATCTTCATTTAATTTTCTTCTCCATAGTAGTAACTTTTTTTCTGAAGGCTGAGACCTTCTTTGTGAGTTTCAGAATGATGTGTTGTTTTCCTGAAGTGAGAGATTCAACACATTCAGCTTATTGAAGATATCACACAGGTATCCTAATTTTGACAAAAAAAATCAGTATCCAAGAAGTTTCTGGCACACTCATGTTCTTCTTCTTCTTTGAGATAAGAATAAAGTTCCTTCCTTAATTTGAACGCACAGGACAATACATTGCCACAGGACAGCCCTCATGAGCTATAGTAGTACAATAATAATGTGTGCTCAGATCCCATATCTTCACACAGTTTTTTAAAAAAACCTTGCCTTATGTGGCTGAGTTTTTATGAAGTTCACCACTTTCAACACACTTTCCGTGACTAGGTTCAGTGGAGGACTGAGTTGTTTAGATGCAAGGGCTTCGCTGTGGTTTATGCAGTGGGTCCATAGTGCGTCAACGGCTTTGCTTCATATGAGTGCCTGCAATCCTCTATAACTCCCAGACATAGCGTGTCCACCATCTGTACAGACAACAACACACTTAGCTTAGTCTAAATTGTTTTCATGTATAAAGGTGTCAACGATCTGAAACAAATCTTGTTCCTTTATACCTGAAGTGATACTTTTACAAAAGAGGTCTTCCACAATTTTGTCACTATCTATGAACCACATGTAGCAAATCAAGTGAGCTTTCTTGTTACTGTCTGTTGCTTCATCAAGCTGTAATCCGAATTCCTTCCCTTTCATTGTTTCAATTAGCTGGTCATTGAGGTCTTCGGCCATGTGTTCAATCCTACGACTGATTGTATTGTTGGATAAAGGTACCTTTGAAAGCAGTCTTCCCGCAGATTCACCAACCATGATATTCACCATATCCACTGCTGCCAGTAAAATCAGATCTTCTGCGATGGTGTGAGGCTTTTTACACTTTGTGACTGTGTGCCACTTTGTATGATGTTAGCAGAGCATTTGCTTGATGCTTGTTTAAAAAATACACATTTTTGTTCTTTTAACTTTCTTGTGAAATAATCAAGGGATTTGCTACCCATATTTGGATGTTGAGTCTCTAAGTGGCGTTTTAGTTTACTTTGGGATCATGCACTCTGGACCCAAAATTTTGAGACATATTATACACTGCGGATGTTCTGTATGATTGACATTTACTGAAGTAAAACCAAAATTTAGATGTCATATTTCCGATATTTTTGTTTTTTTCACAACTTTACCACTGGTCTGTGGTTCATCTTCATTTTCTTCATCTCTACTTTTCTTGTTCAAAAATCTTTCCATTGCACAGCCTTCTGCCTGCAAAGATGCTGCCTGCACTCAAGGCCATTGCAGCAGTTTTTAATATCCAGTTTTGTTGATTGCCTGCACTCGCTCTCCAGCATCTGCTCCTCTCTCCCTCTCCGGTCTACCTGCAAGCCGTTGCCGACAATGATTCCAGCCTGAGCCAGCCCTTCAGGCTTCCCTCGTCTACCAGTACGTCAGCTGCCTTCCTCAGAATCACGCTTGTAAAGCTACCGATCACAGTTCAGCTGTGATTGATTACAGAGCCTGTCTGGTTCCTAAAAGCACAATCCTGATTGGGAAGCAAGGAGTGAGGCTCTTTGTTTCCCAATCAGGATTGCCGTTTTGGGCTCCAGACAGGCTCTGTGACCAATCATAGCTAAGCTTGCCCCAGCAATCTGTAGCTCACATCGGTGCCGCTACAAACTAGGGTAGTGCGGATTATTGCAGGGGGGGAGTTGTGCTCCCTGGCTGCCAACACTTGTTCTGGTGCCGCTTGGCATAAACTCCCATCTGCGCACAGCGGCACCCATGTGAGTTCACCGCTGTGCACAGTTTGGGAAATGCTGGTCTAATCTCTGAAAGGAGCCCAGGCACTCTTTATATAATTTTCAGCTAACTGTTTAGCATAGGAACACCCACTTTCTGCCCTCTAACTAGCTCCCTCCAAATAAAAAATTCAAATATTTTTTAGCATGTGGATTAGTGCACACTAATTTGTCAGTTACCTCAGGGAATTTTAATCTACGTTAGGCATATGTTAGCGCCAAATGCAGCTTAGTAAAAGAGCCCCTATGGGGAAGTTTTCCGCAGTAAGTATTTCCATTCTGAAATCCATGTACACATGTGCAATCCATGTACACTTCGAAGGACTGCCCAAATTATGCCCAGAACATGCCTCCTTTATTCCATATACTTTATACAGTGAGTCTGTCATCTATGGGCTCCTTTTACATAGTGGCGCTAGCAATTCTTGCATGGCAAATGCAACAAAGCCGTAAGAATTGAATGGGCTTTGTCACATTTTCTGCACCAGGATCGCTAGCTTGGCTTTGTAAAAAGAGCCCTATTTGTATTGGTGGCACATTTTCTAAAATTACTACTCTTACATTTATGCCAATTTGCACATATAGGTCAGCTATTTGTATTTGGAAATGGCGACTAAGACTTCTAAAATTTATTCCATAATCTAGAATTGCAATATCAATTAATTTTAACATAGAGGAAAACTTCAGTGAATCGTTAACACCTCCACGTTATTTTCAGCTTTTATGAGAACATTCCATATTTTCAATTATCATATTCATAGTTTGTAGTTTTTCTTTCTTGTTACTTAGGATGTCATTCCTATCAGAATATTATTTAAAGGTGTTCATGAAATCAGGTGAAAAGTCAGAGCATCCATGTAACATTTATTAATTTTCCTGAACTGCCTTGCACTTAAAGCTATGTGTCTGTTACTACTTATATCTCAAAAATGTGTTATACACATTCCCATTTGTTGCTGTACTTTCAGAGGCAAATACCTATCAATTTTGTAATGCATGTAATGTAAACATCTCTTCTGTTATGGCATGGCTGCTGAGGATGCAGGGAAAGTAATTCAGTAATGGAGCCCATATGTATGGGAAAACCCCTGGATTTTCTGTCTTGTGTGAAAAAGGGCTGCAAGATTCTGTGACCCATGACTGCAAACCAGTGGTTGAAGACTTAAAGATATACAGTGGGATGCATAATTCCTGCATAAATTACCACTCTTTGATGTAATTTATCATTTAAATCTATAGCTTCAGGAAATATATGCTAGTTGTATATCATTTTGTTTCAAATATCATGCAAATTCAGTCTGTACTGTTTGGGTAGACTTATAGGCAGCTACATGATGTCAATGGCGAATATGGATTTGTGTTAAATATAAGGATCAAAGTGAGCCAATCAGCACTTAGTGCATCTGACAAATCAGAAGTAATAAAATCTATTTTACTTCAGATCTTGCCAGGTACTTGGACATGGACTAACCACTGTTGGAAACATATACTGGGCTTAATGGACCAGTATAGCAGTGCTTATGGTCTTTGGGGCCCTTTTACAAAGCCACGTAAGCATCTACGCTCGCACAACGTGTGCCAAAATGGATTTACTGCCCGGCTACCGCGTGGCTCTTGTGGTAATTTCATTTTTGGTGCACATCCGATACGCGCGTCCAAAAAATAATTTTTATTTTTGGATGCACGTATCAGACACATTCCAAGCGGCATTTGATGCGCGTAGGTCATTACCACCCGGTTACCGCATGAGTATTTACCGCTAGGTCAATGGCTGGCGGTAAGGTCACAGACCCAAAATGGACGTATGGCAATTTTGATTTTGCCGCACATCCATTTTTGGCAAAAATTTAAAAAAGGCCTTTTTTACACGCCCGCTGAAAAGTGGATTGGTGCACGGCCAAAACCCATGCCACACTACCACAAGACATGTTTCAGTGCACATTAGTAAAAGTACCCCTTAGGTTCTTATGTTAATAGCCAATAACATTTAGACTTTAGTTGATATGGGAACTATAAATTTCCCCATTATATCAGTTGCTGGCACATTTCATACTGGTTGGCCAGCATACCAAAAGCTATAAAATCCAAACTTCAGTACTTTTTATAGGAGAACCGAGTCAGGCTGGATTGTATTTTGAGAAGGACATCTCTCATGAATCGGAGGCTGTCACGAAATGCCTGGCTACCCACCTGGGGTTATCCCCGGCCACTTAGAGGGTCTATCCCCTGCACAGCTCAGGTGCGCCTACACCTGCCAATTGTGCTCTACACTAGCACCCTCCTCCCACCGACTGGGTCCTAGCCATCTCTGGGTGAGTCTCCTGCTCTCAAATTATCCCCCGTTATTTTTAGGCTACTGGAGCCACACTCCTAGTAGTCCCACAGTTATCAGAAAGCACTAACAGACCCAACACACAAACCACCAGGATTCTTATCAGTCCAGACAAAGAGGCAATAAACTAAGTTGTTTATTGTCTTAAAAATTGAACAGTATAACATAAAAAGTGCATCAGCAATCTATAGCAGGTAACTGAAATATGGGTCAATTATAACACTAACTAAACATTTGCTTACTTTCTAAAAAGTACCTGGGAAGATCAGGATATATGCTGCTCATGGATTATTAAGTATAGCTGATCACAGGGCCTTAGCAAAGAGATCCTGCTCTTTTTTCTTCCTGGCTAAGACTGGACAAAAGCTAGTACACTTCAAATGAAAATGAGCTCCTGGGCCAATCAGACCCAGAACAAGAAAATTTCAAACATATACTGCTTCTTGCTTCCTCTCTGTGTGCTACAACTAAAGAAAGAACATTCTTTTCTCTGTAATAGCTTTACAGCAGAGAAACAACACCTGCTGGACAAATAGGAGAAATACAGTTCAAGACATAATACAGGAAAATATCCAATACATTTTACAGGTTTAAAACACACTGTTTCTTCACAGAAGCTTATGTCACTTCAGCTGTAAAGAGAATGGCAAGACAAATATTCAGTTACACTGAGCTAATGCACTGTAAGAAGAAGAAGAAGAAGAAGATGCCTAAGCTTTGGTCTAAGAGGGTAAGAAGAAACAGTTGAACAAAGGAAAAGATGATTGGCTTGTGCTGTGAAATATTCAAAGTGGAGCAAGGAAATACAGAAGAAGGTCTTGTTCAGTGCTGAAAATACATTTTGCAGCTTGGGAAATTAGAGGAAGGCATAAGAATTTTGTTTGTGCTGGGCTGTCAAAGGTTTTGAATCATCTGAGGGAATTGTTTCAGCTTGTGTGGGGTATGGTAGAAAAGTTTATTTGTGCAAGGTTTTTCTCTTAAAAGGGTGGTTGATTTGTACAGTATGGTCAATGATGATTTGGAGTGGTGTCAAGAGCAGCAAATGCTTCCTTTTGTGTGGGATGTTTTTTGAGTTGTGAGGACATATTAACCTCCTGCTGGGGTCAGTTGAAGTTTGGTTTGTGTAGTCTAAATTCATGCCCTGTTTGGCTTTATTCATATATGTAAAGATGTATTAGCATTTGGCATTGTTTATATTATATTTTATGCTCTGTAGCTTTTAAAAGCTAATATGTACCCTTTATTGAAAAAGACTTCAGATTGAACAATGGAGAACAATTATTAACCTGTTTCCAATTCACCAGTTTTTGCAACATCATGGAGAAACATGTTCTTAGTCAGCTAAATGATTATCTTAGGGGTCCTTTTACTAAGGTGCACTGAAAAATGGTCTGTGGTAGTGTAGGCGTGGGTTGTGACTGTGCGCAGGATCTTTTTTCAGCGCACCTGTAAAAATTGCCTTTTTTTGAGGGGGCCGAAAATGGATGTGCGGCAAAATGAAAATTGCCATGTGTCCATTTTGGGTCTGAGACCTTACCGCCAGCCATTGACTTAGCTGTAAAGTCTCACACATTAACAGGGCGGTAACGGTCGGGCGGCGGAGGAGAGTCAGCGATGGCAGCAGGCAGGCAACACTGCCTACCCCGAAGAATTCGATGGCCAAGGCAGGGTCAGTGAGGGACTGGATCCGGAGGGAGGAAGCAGGAGAATTTGCTGAACAAGTCGGGAGGGGCTGGCAGGGGAGAGAAGGGAGCCGCTGGGCATGGGTGGATGGAGGGGAGAGAAGGGTCGCTGGTGCATACAGGGCAGGGGAGAGGAGAGGAGGGTCACTGCTGGACATGGGTGGATCATGGAGTGCAGGAGAGGGTCACTGCTGGACATAGGTGGATGGAGGGCAGGGGAGAGGAGGGTCTCTGGGTATGGGTGCATGGAGGGCAAGGCAGGGGAGAGGAGGGTCACTGCTGGACATGGGTGGATCATGGAGGGCAGGAGAGGGTCACTGCTGGACATGGGTGGATGGAGGGCAGGGGAGAGGAGGGTCTCTGGGTATGGGTGCATGCAGGGCAGGGGAGAGGAGGGTCACTGGGTATGGGTGCATGGAGGGCAGGGCAGGGGAGAGGAGGGTCACTGCTGGACATGGGTGGATGGAGGGCAGGGGAGAGAAGGGTTGCTGGACATGGGTGCATGCAGGGCAGGGGAGAGGAGGGTCACTGCTGGACATGGGTGGATAGAGGGCAGTGGAGAGAAGGGTCGCTGGACATGGGTGCATGCAGGGCAGGGGAGAAGAGGGGAGAGAGAAGAAATGCTGGACATGGATGGAGGGGAGGGAAGAATGAGGAAGGAGATGAGATGAGGGAAAAGGAAGAGAGGAGAAAAACTGCACATGGATGAAGAAAATAGGCAGAAGCTGAGGACCAGAAATGAAGAAGAAAGGAGGAAAGGAAAGAAATAAATGGAAAGGAAGCCCTGGAAACGGAGTTAAGAGGACAGATAGCAGCAGAATCGGATACTGGGCCAGCATGATCAGAAAAACAGTCACCAGACAACAAAGGTAGAAACAATCATTTTATTTTCATTATAGTGTTTGGAATATGTTCACTTTGAGAATCAGGTGCTCAACATTAAAAGTTTATATTTATTTACTTATTTATGGCATTTTATCCCACATTAAACATGAATTAGATTGGAACCTGGGATCATTTAATTTTTTTTCCTGGAGAGAGTAATGCATTGCCCCCCCCGGCTATAGCCAGCTCTGCAATTTTTTTTTGGGGGGGGGCACAGAGGTGGACGGGGGGGGGGGGGGGCGCTGAGGTGGACTGGGGAGAGAGCCTGTTGTTAAAAATTTACCAGCACACCACTGCTTAGGGCTAGGGTAGTGGTGTACAGTTGTGGGGAGTGGGTTTCAGGGGGAGTTGGGGGGGCTCATCATCGAAGGTAAGGGAGCTATGCACCTGGGAGCAATTTGTGAAGTCCACTGCAGTGCCCCCTAGGTTGCCCGGTTGGTGTCCTGGCATGTGAAGGGGACCAGTGCACTACGAATGCTGGGTCCTCCCATGACCAAATGGCTTGGATTTGGTCGTTTTTGAGTTGGCGTCCTCGTTTCCATTATAGCCGAAAACTGGGGATGATCATCTCTAAGGTCGCCCATCTCAACATTTAGGTTGACCATCTCTAAGGTCGACCTAAATGTTGAGATTTGGGTGTCCCCGACCATATTATCGAAATGAAAGATGGAAGCACATCTTGTTTTGATAATAACAGTTTCCCTGCCCCTTCGCCGGGACATCCTTAGAGATGGGCGCCCTTAGAGATGGTCGTCCCTGTTCGATTATGCCCTCCACATGTTTGACATTTCAACAACATTTGAAACTGTCCATTAAGCTGATAACACAAAGTTATTGAAAGTCGTCAAATCGCGGGAAGATTGTGAAAAATTACAAGAGGATCTTACGAGACTGGGAGACTGGGCATCTAAATGGCAGATGACGTTTAATGTGAACAAGTGCAAAGTGATGCATGTGGGAAAGAGAAACCTAAACTACAACTACGTCATGCAGGGTTCAGCGTTAAGAGTCACGGTCCAAGAAAGGGATCTAGGTATCATCGTTGATGATACGTTGAAACCTTCTGCTCAATGTGCTGCTGTGGCTAGGAAAGTAAATAGAATGTTGGGTATTATTAGGAAAGGGATGGAAAACAAAAATGAGGATATTATTCTGCTGTTGTATTGCTCCATGGTGTGACCGCACCTTGAGTATTGTGTTCAATTCTGGTCGTAGAACCTCAAAAAAATATATAGTGGAATTGGAAAAGGTGCAGAGAAGGTCGACAAAAATGATACAGGGGATGGGACGACTTCCCTATGAGGAAAGGCTGAAGAGGCTAAGGCTCTTCAGCTTGGAGAAAAGGCGACTGAGGGGAGATTTTATAGAGGTCTATAAGATAATGAGTGGAATGGAACGGGTTGATGTGGAGCGTCTGTTTACGCTTTCCAAAAATACTAGGACAAGGGGGCATGCGATGAAGCTGCAGTGTTGTAAATTTAAAATGAATCAGAGGAAAGTTTTCTTCACTCAACGCGTAGTTAGACTCTGGAATTTGTTGCCGGAAAAAGTGGTTAAGGCGGTTGACTTAGCGGACTTTAAAAAAGGTTTGGATGGCTTCCTGGAGGAAAAGGACATAGAATGTTACTGAATGGACATGGGAATAATCCACTATTTCTGGGTGGGACAAATTGTTTGTTCTTTTGGCCGCTGTCGGAGACAGAGTGCTGGGCTCGATGGACCCTTGGTCTGTCCCGGCATGGCGATGCTTATGTATTTATGTACTACAGTGATTCCAAATGGTGGGCATTAATGCCATGGTGTTAGTTTGGTTATATTCATTTTTATCTGGTCGACAATAACAAGTGATTTAGAATAGACAGGTGTCTGATTGGAGCCCATTTATTCAAGGGTTTTGGATTTAGTTCACATTTTCCTACAAGGTGCTGCCATATTGGCATTACAATTTAATGTGTTATATGCAACCTCTTGCCACATTATTATATGTTCAGAGATTTTTCATTTAAAATGTATGCTGAGGATTTAAGATTTTGATCACACTTTCAAATTTTTATAGTGCTTGTCAGTTAGTGAATGGCTGCTTTTCATTTGTTCAGGGCTGAATGCATGCTGATCGCTAAGTGGCCCTTTTACTAAAGCTTAGCATGTGCTAATGGACATTAGCACATGCTAAATGCTGCATGTGGTAATTTATACCTGTGACTACCTGGCACTTAGTACACACTAATATCTGTTAGAGCGCGTTAAGGTATAGTAAAAGGTCCCCTAAATTCTTAATCTTGCTAAGTCTGACATCTTGTGGGTGAGTCAATCTATAGGGATATATGCATTCTGTTCATTAGTGTGTTTGAAACAATTTAGTGCTTGCCAACCTACAAATTAATACCCGCTATGTTGAATAGTACACAAAAAAAGTTTTAATGCATGTTAAAAACTTTTATTAATGAATGTATTAAATGAATTTGAAAAAAGTCAAAAAACTGGGGGAAAATGCCAAATGAACTAAAAACAAACCAAAAATGTTTTGTCATGTGCAGATCCCTATCAGTGTTACCAGTGAATCTGAGTAACATCAGAACAGGAGATTTACTGATACCTGACCTGACTGAAGCTTGGAATCTAGGTGTGATATTAGATTCAGTGATATTAGGAAAAAGACAAGTAAAAGCTGTGATTGCTTCATCTTTTTAACAGATATTTCTACGGTGGCATTTAAAACGTGACTTAAGTGCCTACAGGTATAAAATAGGGCATGCAGCACTTTGCGTGTGCTAATTCTTTTAGCACACACTAAGCTTTAGGAAGTGACTTCTTTCACGGTGATGCTTACTTCATTGTTCAGGCATCAATGCTTAATGGATTAGATTATTCCATTGCTATTGATTTAAGTTTACTCAAGATTATATTGAGTAGGCATTGGAATTGATCCAAAGCTTAACAGTCTGATTGCTTGCTGGAAAAAGAAAGGTGATAGTGTGTCTGCTGAGCTAGTTTTAAAATTGGCTGGCTGCTGATTGCTCAATAGATTAATTTAAAATTTGTGATTTGATTTTTAAAATCCTTCATTCTGGTGAGCCTTCATATTTGAAGGAAGTCTTGTATGAACCAGTGTAAACGTTGTATTCTCAGACAACAGGTTTGTTAATCATTCCACCAACCAGAGATGCAAGACTCAAAGCTTCTAGAAACTCAATATTTTCAGTGAAGAGTCTAATGTTAAGGAATGCCCTTCTTGAACAAGTGTGATTGGAGACAGATGTTTTGGAATTTAGGAAGCATTTGAAAGCTTTTTTCTTTCAGTAGCCTTTCTCTGTTTAGTTAGTTTTTGGTTTTGGCCAATAATGGGATTTTGTCATTGTCTTTCTGATAAGTATTGTGTTTTACCTTGAATGTTTGATAGTGCATCGCCTTAATCGACATGTTTGTTAAGCAGGTTATAAATGTAGGGTTGGATTTTCAGCTGGCTCAGTGACCACAATAATTGAAGTGTTAGCACCATAATAAATACATATATTCAGCACTATCTAGTCACCATACTGGCACTAACCAGTATAGGCTAACTCTTCAGCAGACTCAACAAAGGGGCCTTTTTAGTAAAGTGCGCTGAGCCCTAATATGGGCTTAGCGCAACAGAAAAGGCTTACCACAAAATATGTTAAATCATTTTGAGGTATTGTGCCTGTTAGCATGCACTAATGCACTCATAACAAATTTTAAAAAAATATTTTTAATAGGGGGTGTGTCATGGGTGGAGAATGGGCATGAATGCATTAACCAGCTAATGTGTTAGGATTAGTGCGCCCTAACTGGTTAATGCCGGGTTAGTAAGGGAGCACTTTGCACCTCTTAAATAGGAGGAAATAAGTGATCCTTTATTAATTTTTTGCAGGTCTCACATTCTAATGGACCAATTAGGGTGAGATCTGTAAAAATATAAATAGAAAAGGCCCTATTTTACTACCGCATTAAAATTGGGCTTAGTGTGCGGGAAAGTCTCATGTTAAAATGTGCTGTCCATTGTTTAACATGTTTTAGTAAAAAGACCTCACATTTATAAATCAGATGTTGACTGAATATGAATACTGTCCAGATAATGTTTTAGCACATCTTTGCCCTGCCCCAAATCTGGCTCCTTATATGGATCCTACTGAGCCATTCAGTCATATTTCCAGCCACATACGATCTGTGTAAGTTTTTAAAATCTATAGATAGTTAAGTTATACGATTGCTTCTTTTGAATATTGGTCTGGATATAAGTAAGTAAGGGGCCCTTTTCCTAAAGCTTAGTATGTGCTAAAAGAATTAGCACACGCGAAGTGCTGCATGCTCTATTTTATACCTGTAGGCACTTAGTGGTCCTTAAAGTGCGCTAGTGTTTTTAGTGCATGCTAAAAATAAGCACGTGCTCACTGCTAGAGATGCCCATATATTCTTATGAGTGTCTTTAGCGAGCGCTAATCATTAGCATGCACTAAAAACGCTAACACATCTTTGTAAAAGACCCCCTTAGGGCCTTATTCTATAAATGTTATGATCCTAAATTTACACTCTTAAAATTTGTGCTACTAAATTTACGAGCATAATTTGTAACTAAACTATGAGCATACTCTATGCTCTGAGATAGATTATGCTAGTAATTTAGGAGCATAAATTTTAGGAGAGTAAATTTAGGAGCATAAACTTTGTAGAATAAGGCCCTTAGCACACGGTAAGATTTAGTAAAAGGGCCCCTAAATAATGTGCAGATCCCTATCTTGTATGTTGAAAAATCCATATAAAGTTATCCAGATATGTTTATGCAGGTTTGCCACCCACTCCCTATTGCCTCTAATATTTAAAAAGTTTATTTTTTCAGGCAGTTCAGTATGGCTGTCACTTGAAAACTGACTTTAGTTATATGAAATATCATAGAAATAAAAATAGCATTGCCTATTGCTATCGTATACTCTTTCAGACTGTTTGTTTCCTAGGGATAGCATTATACTGAAATGGAATTCATTTTATTTTATGATTGTGCAGTAACCAGAAATAACATGTATGGTAATTTATACATATTTGATTAACCTTTTAACTCGATGTATTAAACATTTATTTTATGATTAACTCCGTTCTTTCCATGAAATGTCATAAGGATCAAAAAGGTAAACACTTCTTTAGGAGTATGATTTATGGCATGGTGGTTAAAGCTCATTCCTTTGGTATTATTCAAAAGAGGTTGTTCTTCTATGAGTGTTTGAGCACAGGGGCAACATTAGGGCGAACAAATGCCTCAGCTAGCCTTGAAATAAGATCTGTCTGGTTCGGGCTGGTTCCTTTATTCAAATTGGAGGTAATTATCTAACACTGAGCCTATATGTAGGTACCTAGAAGGTGCTTATCTGGTGTATATTTTAGGCGCAAGTACTTACAGCAGCCATAGAGCTGTAAATTACCCATATAAGTGTAAGTTCTGTCCATGCTCCACCTCTGTATACACACATTTTGACAAATACACATTATGGGGAGATTCTATATATGGCGCCTGGAAAACCTGCTTGGAAAACGTTTCTGCCTTAAGTGTATTCTATAAAATTTCCATGCGGTTTATAGAATACACTGATGCCGATCTGCACAACTATATTTAGTTGCGAGGAATTACACCAAGTAAAACCTGATATAAATACTGGTGCCTAAGTTAGGCACAGGGCATGTAACTTTTCAGAATTCCCAAGACCTGCTCATTTCCCGCCCGTGACCATGCCCCCTTTTTGACAACACACAGTAGAATTTGTGTGCACCACATTATAGAATGGGCTTAGTGAATTCTGTGCATAAGTTCTAATTAATACTAATTAGTGCTAGTAATTGCTCATTACCATCCAATTAGCAGCGCTGATTGGCATGTTAACCAATTAGGTTATACGCATTGTTATGGACAATGCTTAGATTTCAGCATGGAAATATGTCTGATATATAGAATCTGGGGGTATATAAGATATGCGTACATAGGGCTGGATTCTATAAATGACACTCAGAAATGGGCATTGGAAAAGACCATCGCTAAGCACTATTCTATAAAGGGTTCACGTCCTTTACAGGATAACACTCAAGCACTGATCACGCACCTAACTTAGGGCATAAGACTTATGCCTGCTGAAACTTGGTGAAAATGCTGGTGCCCAAGTTGGACATGCTAAGCCATTATTCTACATGAATATGCAAAAGTTTTCGGAATTCCTCTGACCCACCCATGCTTCTCCCATAATCATGCTCCCTTTTGGGTTGTGTGCTATGGGAGTTAGACACCCTGTATTACAGAATAGCACGCAGTTGAATACATGCACAAATTCCAATTGTAGTCAATTAACATCAATGATTATACACTTGCTCTTCTGTATAGTTGCCATTTTCAAGTACATCCTTTACTTATCCTAGGGAACATGCTGGCGGCTGCTTTCTCCTCAGATCAACACTAGTGAGATTCCATGGCCTTTCTTGAACCTATTTATGTAACCTCCACTAGCAAAAAATTCCTGCCGAATCAAATGTCGAAATTTTTCAGCTGGTGATTGGAGTATTGGGCCACTAAGAAGTGTTCCTTTATTTCGCTCTTGAGCAACCCACGTGCAGTGGCGTAGGAAGGGAGGGGGGCGGTCCGCCCCGGGTGCACGCCGCTGGGGGGGTGTCATCTCCGTTGGTTCCTTGCTCCCTCTGCCCAGGAACAGGTTACTTCTTGTTCCGGGGCAGAGAGAGCAAGAAACCAATGGAGCCAACGCAGCTCCCAGTGACGTGGACTCGGGGGCGGATCGGCCCTCCGCCTGCCCCTCGCTTCTAAACTAAGTAAGATCGCGCTCCGGGGGAGGGTGCGCGCCGGAGGGGGGTGCGCGCCGAGGTTGGGGGCGCCGTGCTGCACCCGGGGGGGGGGGGTGCGCAGTGGCGACCCACCCCGGGTGTCAGCCGCTCTCGCTACGGCACTGCCCACGTGCACAGTGCTTTATCAAGCTTGGGTTTGGCTACATAATACATATGCTTTTGTTCGAGTCCTTCTGAAGTTTCAATGTTTTTAATGACGTCACTTAGTTTAGCTTAATTTCCAAGCCAACCTCTTGAGTGTTGATTCATAAATTTTGAGGTTCTTCGAAATTTTAGCTTGTGACTCTCCTTTGTGTACTCTATCTAAAGCCGATATTTTTTCCTTGACTGAGTAACAGCGCTTTCACTTATTTCCATCCATCTCAAATTTAAAATATTCAGAATTAAGCACAATTAGGCAGAAATAGATTTCACCTCTGTTACACTTGGACCAGAAAGGCAGTTCATTCTTAGTGCTTCCAGGTCATTTCCGGTATAGCCTTCTGCATATTATCGAGTACCGTGCATTAATTTAATGATTCTAGGAGTCGGGCTATTACCATATAAAAAGCGATCACGTGCATTAATGGTACGCGTATAATCAGTGTTCCACTGTAGTGCCAATAATTGCTTGTTAAAAAGCCAATTATTGGCACTGCTTGGTCTTTTGTTCAATTAAATTGCATGCGCAAATCGGGAATGCACCTAAATTTGCATGCACAATTTTTGGTGACCTTTACAGAATCAGGGGGTAACTGTACACTAAATATTTGTTTGCAATTTTATTTGAAGGAGCATGTCAGGGTAGATGGTGGGCATTCCTTTGCTAACTAGTTAGGACACCTAAATTACTGCGTGTTAGTGTGCAGTCCTTTCTGCTTACAAAATAGGTGGTGCAAGTGCTAACTTGGTAATTTTCAAAAATGGCCATGTGCAACATTAGCACACATCCAGAAAAGAAAAATGCATTTTTACAGCTGCGGTAGAAATGGCCTTAGCACGCGGGAAAGACCCATGTAAGAGGGCACTGTATACTGCAGATTAGTAAAAAGATCCCATAGTTGCAAAATTTTGTTTTTCAGTTGTCAGGAAATGCCTACATTGCATCCCTCTATTTAAATAACTAGCAGTAAGGTACCATTTTCAGAGTGGCTCATGTCAGTAGGAATTTCCACTTAGAAGGCATTGAGATATGAGAATTGAATGACAAAGTTTGATCTAAATACACTCCCAATAATTTAGTTGTAGATTGCAAAGAATAATGCAAATTACCAATTGTAATCTGTTTCTCCAGAAGGTCTAGTTTATAATCCAATAATTAGAATTTTGTTTATTCTGAATTCAACTTTAATTTATATCTTCCCATCCGTGAACTAATATTAAGCCCATATTTTATAAAATATGTATGTACATGACAACATACCCCAGGCTCTGCCCAAACTATCCTCTGAGCACACATACATGATGCTTGTGTGAACAGGCACACTCTTTCCGTGTACCTACTTTTTACATGTATATACAACCCTGTGCAGTTTTGTAAGAGTCCCTTCCTGCATGTTAATCATTTGCAAAATGTTTTTGGTCAGACACTGAAAGACAGTTTTCTTAAGAAAAATTATAATAGCTTTCCAAATGGAAGAATCGATCTAACAAGAGTCAATAAAAGTCCATCAGTTTGTGATTCTCAGATTCCAAGAGGAGAAAGAGAGAAGACATGGCTGTGGGGCACTAGGAGATCGGCAAATACCACGAGTACCTCTCTCTGAGGAGATTCCAAGTTACACAGTTCCAGGAGTGAGAGAGTTTCACTAATTCTGATTTTGAACTTATTTTCTAAATCAGTGTGGTATTTGTTGTCTAGTGCTGCAGGTTCCAGAATGCATCAGGATAGGTATGTCAAAAATCCAGTGGCCTAAAATCCCCCTCCTGGAACTGTTTAACATGGTAGCCCTACAAACACAGGCTGAAATGTTAATAACTTTCACAAGTTTTTGTAGTTTCCCATCACATACACATTGTTCTCCTTCTAGTCTATTGTATTTGCAGACATTAAACACATTAATGGTGCCAATAGTTGTTTTGGAGGAGTGGAGTGGAGGAGTAGCCTAGTGGTTAGTGCATTGGACTTTGCTCTGGGGCACTGGGTTTGATACCCACTGTAGCTCCTTGTGACCTTGGGCAAGTCACTTAACCCTCCATTGCCTCAGGTATAAAAACTTAGATTTTGAGCCCTCTAGGGACAGAGAAAGTACTGCTTATAATGTGCACAGTGCTGCATGCAGCTAGTAGTGCTATAGAAATTATTACTAGTAGAAGCAATAGGGAGTACTCTGCAGAATCTGCGTTTTAAGGTTGCAATAAAAAGGTGGCCAGAGAAGTTTGTAGATGGAGAGCACTAGGAAGGGTGTTCCAGAGTGGAGGACCTTGAACAGAAAATATTGAATGTCTGGTGTGTTCATGTATTATCCTGTAGTAGCTAGGAACAATAAGATGGTTCTGGTATGTGGATCTAAGAGTTTTGGCTGGACTGGTCAGAATCAGATGGGAGGAAAGGACATTAGTACCTTAAAAACTAATAATAGAATCTTATGTGTTATTCAGCGAGCGGGAGCCAGTGTGCATCTTTTAGGTGGGAAGCAATGTGGTTATATTTCCTTACATTATAGATCAGCTAGATTGAAGTGTTTTGGATTATTTGAAGTTGTCGGCTGCCATGACTTCGTGTGGCACTCTCATGGTACTGCCGCTAGATTTTGTGGCAGCCATTTTGAACTTGGAATCAGCATGATGGGAGTGAATAGGGATCGTTCCTGCCTCAATTACCCACTAGACTGCAAAGGAGCCTAAGATAGGCGCTAGAGGCCTATAAGGGGATGAGAGTGGTAGTCTGGCATAGGGCCTGCTAGTTAGGGGGATGGGGGTTGGGAGGGAGAGTAAGATCATGTAGGGTGGGCGTTCAGAAGAGAAGCTGAGCCCGGATATTCAATGTCGGGCCATTTCCTGTGATGTGCTATATTATTAACATTTTAATATATAAATAACTGAATAATATATCTTGAATCCTGTCTAGCTGCTGATTTCTCAGTTTAAGATATCTAAGTAGCTTCCATAATGCCAACTGTATTTCAAATGTAAGAGTAGAATTTATACAGCGTATGCAATCAGCATAATGTTGTTTAAGCAGGGGAGTCTCATAAGTCGCTAAGGTTATATTTTTCTTTTTACAACCTAGTTTGCGAGAGTTGTAATCATCGGCTCACCCTACCAACCTCCTTCACTGTTTTTTATAGGTAATTTTTATAATTTTTATCTTGTTAACTTTTATCAATGCCTGATGTGTAGTAATGCTTAATGTTGCATACGCATTAGGAGCTACACAGTAAGACAATCTGATGCCATGACAAGGCTGTAAGCATATTCAAAAATATGATTTGACTTAGCTTTTGATTTGAAGTGCGGAACTCTCCCCGACAGGTGCCTGTTTCTCACACTCGGCTTTCTCAAGGGGTTGGTATTGCACCAATCAGCAGGACAGCCTGTCTATGCTCTAGCTCTCCCGCTGTCCCGCTGATTGGTGCGATAACAACCCCTTGAGAAAGCCGAGTGTGTGAAACAGACACCTGTCGGGGAGAGTTCCGCACTTCAAATCAAAAGCTAAGTCAAATCATATTTTTGAATATGCTTACAGCCTTGTCACGGCATCAGATTGTCTTACTGTGTAGCTCCTAATGTGTATGCAACATTAAGCATTACTACACATCAGGCATTGATAAAAGTTAACAAGATAAAAATTATAAAAATTACCTATAAAAAACAGTGAAGGAGGTTGGTAGGGTGAGCCGATGATTACAACTCTCGCAAACAAGGTTGTAAAAAGAAAAATATAACCTTAGCGACTTATGAGACTCCCCTGCTTAAACAACATTATGCTGATTGCATACACTGTATAAATTCTACTCTTACAGTTGGGAGGTTTATCACCATAATTTAATAGAACATTGCCACCTGTTATTAGATATTACAACTGTATTTCAAAAGCATCGATATTCATGGGGTTTGTGTGTACAATCTTCTTTGGGGATTTTCAGTGTTCAGCGGTTTTTAAATTCTTTAGCTAAATGCAGTCCACCGGCCTTCTCTTTGATTTCAGTATTTAAGCTCTGTACTGTAGACCATAGGCCGTTCCATTGTTCATTATTTTAGACAATTACTTGCCTTTGTTGTTGCTTGTATCAGTGTGTATATCTAACACCATTATTAACCAATCATTTTAATTTGTAGTTTGCAGACGGCATGACCAGCTCAGTCATAATTAATATGTCATCTCCTCGATCCAGTCTCCATGTATGTATTTGCTTCTGTCTTGCTTGCTTGATGGAATTTATTTTAGTTCATGTTACCCCCAAATTTATGCCATACCATTTTTATTAATGTCATATATTAATAACTAAACTTGAAATTTACAGTATTTCAGTTTTCAATTCTGTATTTCTAGGTTGTTTGCTTACCTAAACATGCTTAGCATGGAAAGATTTAGTCTATGCCAGTTCTCATCTTTATCAAAGCATGCCTATGGGCCACCTTTCTTGACTCCTGATATGACTTTATCTGCTTCTTTTGTACTGTAATCCTAGAGATAATCATCTTTGTTATGACCTTTCTCTTTCATCCTGAATCATATCTTTGTTTGCTTTATTCTATCTAAAACCACTACCTTCTTGGGTGCATCTAGATTTGGTTGTATTTGCACCTCAGTCTCCCTATACTGTGATTTGTCAGGCACCTCGTCTTCTTTTAGCCACAGCATGCCAATCCATAACATTCATTTTGATTGTGTTTGTGAGCTGTAAGGCATATTGAAATACTTGCATTGGAAAAGATAATCGTTACAATGTTAAATCCTTGAGAGGCTTCAAAAGTAAGGAAAAGGAAGGAGTTCAGTTATATAGTAGGCAGTTCCTGCATCTGCATGCCCAAAAGGAAGGCACACCTGGAGGGGCATAATCGAACAGGGCGCCCAAGTTTTCATGGGGCCGTCCTCGCAGGATGGCCCCATGAAGGGGTGGAGAAACCTGTATTATCGAAACAAGATGGGCATCCATCTTTTGTTTCAATAATACGGTCTCAACATTTAGGTCGACCTTAGAGATGGTCATCCTTAGGTCATCCTTAGAGATGGTCGTCCCCGGTTTTTGGCGATAATGGAAACCGAGGACGCCCATCTCAGAAACGACCAAATCCAAGCATTTGGTCGTGGGAGGAGCCAACATTTGTAGTGCACTGGTCCCCCTCACATGCCAGGACATCAACCGGGCACCCCAGGGGGCACTGTAGTGGACTTCACAAATTGCTCCCAGGTGCATAGCTCCCTTACCTTGTGTGCTGAGCCCCCCCAACCCCCCCACCAAACAAAACCCGCTCCCCACAACTGTACACTACTACCATAGCCCTAAGGGGTGAAGAGGGCACCTACATGTGGGTACAGTGGGTTTCTGGTGGGTTTTGAAGGGCTCACATTTACCACCACAAGTGTAACAGGTAGGGGGGGATAGGCCTGGGTCCGCCTGCCTGAAGTGCACTGCACCCACTAAAACTGCTCCAGGGACCTGCATACTGCTGTCATGGAGCTGGATATGACATTTGAGGCTGGCAAAAAAAAATGTAAGTTTTTTTCTTAGGGTGGGAGGGGGTTGGTCACCACTTGGGGAGTAAGGGGAGGTAATCCCCGATTCCCTCCGGTGGTCATCTGGTCAGTTCAGGCACCTTTTTGAGGCTTGGTCGCAAGAAAAAATGGACCAAGTAAAGTTGGCCAAGTGCTTGTCAGGGACGTCCTTCTTTTTTCCATTATTGGCCGAGGACGCCCATGTGTTAGGCACGCCCCAGTCCTGCCTTCGCTACGCTGCTGACATGTCCCCATGAACTTTGGTCATCCCCACGACGAAAAGCAGTTGAGGGTGCCCAAAATCGGCTTTGGATTATGCCAATTTGGGCGACCCTGAGAGAAGGACGCCCATCTCCCGATTTGTGTCGGAAGATGGGCGCCCTTGTCTTTTGAAAATAAGCCTGCTGTTTACCCCAAGTCAATAGCAGTAATAAGTGGGCTCACACCTAAATGCACCACTCAACACATCGATAGTATTCTATAAGATGCATGTGTTGATGGTGGACGTGCCTGTCCCCACCTACACCCTCTTTGCAGGGGCATGCTAAGGTACTTATGCACTACCATACAGATTAGTGCATAGTACCATTGCTTGTATTACTGCCAATATAGGTGCCCGCTTGCGTTGCTAGACACATGTACCTGCTGTGTGGCATTTCTAAAATTGCCTCTATAACGTACAGTACAGAGTACAATGAGAACACTGATTAGACAATGATACTGTGGAAGCAATTGTATCACTGGGTGCCTCCATTTAGATACCCTGAGGGCACACAATGAAGGCCCATTCTATAAAAGCATCTGGGGGCCCAGATTCCATTATAGAACACTACGGTACAGGGCCGCCGAGAGACTGGGCAAGGTCCGGGACAAGGCCGCCCCCAGGGCCCCCCCACCCGAGGTTGCCAGGCCGCCCTCCACCCGCCACCGGGCCCTCTCTCCACCCCCGGGCCCTCTGCACTGACCTTAAGTGCCTCAACCTTCAAAAGCGCAGCAAGCAGTGGCAGACCACTCCTTCCTTCCGTGTCCCGCCCAGGCGAGGGCAGGTCACGGAAGGAAGGAGTGGTCTGCCACTGCTTGCTGCACTTTCGAAGGTGAGGCGCTTAAGTTCAATGCTAGGGAGCGACGGAGGGCGGGTGGGCCGGACTGCAGTGGCGGCGCCGGCCCCCCCCCCCCAGAGGCCCGGGCCCAGGGAATTTTGTCCCCCCTGTCCCCCCCTCTCGGCGGCTTCCACTGGCCATAGATCTTGCATAACTGCAGTCATGTTAATGTGGCAAGGGACATGTATAACGTTCATTATTCTGTAAGTAATATGTGTAAGTAGGAGACCCATCCATTGCCTGCCCATTTGTATGTCCCCTTTGCATTTACACACTATGGCACATGCCTGTGTCCTTACAAAATAGAACTTAGGTGCCCTGCTATCATTTTCACAGATAAATGAGTACTTAAGCACAAAAGTGATAGTATTCTCTAAATTCATATATCCAAGGGGGGGGGGGGGGGGGAGGAGAGGAGAATGGGACTTGATATACTGTCTTTCTATGGTTTTTGCAACTACATTCAAATATTTTCTACTGTGTGTTTTTGATGTGCGCCAAATTCAGAATTACCACCCGGGGCACGAGGTAGCCAGGTGGTAGTGCTGATTTGGTGCACACTGGATGCACGTAGGGCCTTACATTCCTTTGTAAAAGGGCCCCTTGAATGTTGATATTTAGTCCAGGTGAGAGGGAGAGATCTTTATTGGTATGAGTATATTACCTTCTGGGAAATTGTGTTATGACTGGAGATGTGTGAGCCCTTGTGCCCCGACTGAGCACAGCGAAGATGGAGTGACACCGCACTTGGTCAGGCAGCCAGACAACCCCTAGCTTCACCTGGGGAGCGACCGCCGTTCCCCGGGAGTTGAGCCCCCAGGTTCGGGCAGCCACCAGGACTTCTGGAACAGGCGGGGTTGCACGACCACTGACCAGACAGGTGGGCAAACAAACACAGTCCAGAGCCCGTAAAAGGCAGAGCAAAGAATAGTCAGTAAACAGTCCAAGGTCAAGGCAGGCAGCAACACAACGCGTGGTCAGTAAGCAATCCAAGGCCAGGAACACAGGAAAACACTGGAACAGGTGAAGATCACAACCTCTACGTGAATAGAAGCCGAAGCATGGAAGGACTGGAAACAGGGCTTTAAATAGAGCAGGAATTAGGCTCAACCATATGCAGCTGCTCCAAGATGGCCATCCCCATCAGAGGAGATGCCCTTCACCCAAATATGGGCTTCTTTCCTGTTCTTGTAGACAAGATGGCTTTGTGGGTCTCTTCACACAAGGGATGCCAATAAACTTTCTGTCTTGCTTCCCATAAGTGCATTTGGTACTTATATAATTTCTTACTCTGTATTACTCTCTGATGCTGGAGTTTATTAAGCCGCTTGTGAGTGGCCAAGTAGTCCTGCTTTGTTTGCTCATTCGCTGAGCTTGTAAATGTTTTCCCAGCGCTGTTAATTCTAAGACCTCCTTCTCTCTTTCTTTTTTACCCCTGCTGTATATGCTATAATTATCCCCCTGAAGGGTGTCTGGAGAGTTGTAATCTGCTGGTTTCTGCTCATCTATGCTAGGGCCTGAGGTGTTGCTGCATCAAACTTCTTTTATTGGCATTCCGTATTCTCATCATCTCTTGTCCTGCCTCTGTTTTCAAGGGAGGGAAGAGTAGGCTCTTTATAATACAGCACCCTACCAGCGTTGCTCCTATTTATACCTATCCTATGCATGCTTGAATTCTGGTTGCTGTCACATCTGCTGGTAAGCTGTTCCTGACATCTACTACCCATGCATGTACCCTCTGCATCTTACTCCCTCCTGCATCACACCATAACCCCTTGTTCTGGAAATTCATCTTCTACGGAAAAATGTTTACCCTCCTGAAATTTATTAGACTGTCAAATATTTGACCTTCCTTCTCTTTGTGTTACAATCCTTCATTTCAAGAATTAGCTTCACCTTCAAGAATAAGTTGAACTGAGTTGTGAGGGGCAAGTTCTTTATTATCCTGAAGTGTATACCATCCAGTCCAAGGACCTTATGCACTCATTCATATAAGCTCTCAAAATAGCTTCTCTTCTCTAAACTATTTTCCCTTCTGTGGTCCAACTTCTTTTTCTTCTGTTAATATTGACCAAAAAAACATTTAGGACTCCTACCGGCTGTTGGTCCTCCGTTTCACAAATTCTACTTTCCCTTTTTTGTTATTTTGGCTCTCCTAAAAGTTTTATCTCCTTCTGTGGGTTTTTCTTTTTATGTTATGAATGCTAATATCTTTGCTCTTACCATTTCTAATTGCAGCATTCTGTCCTCACCATTCCTATATGCAACTTTTTTCGTAGTTCAAATGCATTTCTTTCTACATTTTATGATCTGCAAATAGCGATCCATGATACTTAAGGGTAGATTTTCGATATGATTTCCACCTTAAGTAATTCCCTTATCTCATATTAGTCCTGTTTGTCTGTCTTGACTAGATTGTAAGATCTGTTGAGCAGGGACTATCTCTTACATGTTTAGTGTACAACGCTGCATACATCTAGTAGCACTATAGAAATGATAAGTAGTAGTAGTAGATCAGAAAATGTCAGTATTAGAATTCCACAGGGGACATGCAGAAGCATGGGTAGAATCTATTCCTACTTTTATCCTCCTGAATAACAGTGGAATAATAAGCCCAGGACCAGATGATGAAAAGTAACTCAAGTTACTAATGAAAAGAACCCAGATTCCATCACAACAGTCCCATATGTATTCATTTTTTAATATGCCTTATCGAATTGTGATATTTTCATGTACACACATTTTTAAAGTTGTATAATCTAATCCTTTTTCTTGTAGGAAGAAGAATTCATAGATTGGTGGAGCAAGTTCTATGCTTCAACTGGAGAAAAAGAGAAATGTGGTTCCTATCTGGAGAAAGGCTTTGACACACTGCAGGTAATGTGCTGTATCTGTGGTACTTTCTATATGATAAACAAATGGGAAATCATATCTTTTCTGAAACCAAAACTCAGAGACTGTGAAAAGGAAGTGAACTTGATCAGGGACCAAACAAACGACACAAGAAGGGCTCTGAAAAGATTGGGATCGATATTCAAAGTGACTGTCACGGAATGCCTATCATCCACATGGGGTTATCCCTGCGGCCACTTAGAGGGTCTACCCCAGCACTGATCAGGTCACTTACTCCTGGGAATGTGCTCTACACTAGCACCCTCCTCCCACTGACTGGGTCCCAACTGCCTCTGGGCGAGTCTCGTGCTCTCCAATTATCCCCGGTGATTTCTAGGTTACTGGGGCCACACTCCCAGTGGTCCCACAGTTCCCAGAAAGCACCCATAGACCCAACACATAAACCACCAGGATTCTTTATCAGTCCAAACAGCAGAGTTAACAAACTAAACAGGTTTATTGTCACAACTTTAATATGAACAGAAAATGTGCAATCAGGAAACATTAACATTATAAAGCTATCTAAGCCTTTGTTTACTTTATAAAACGTACCTGGGGAGATCAGGAAATATGCTGCTCACAGATTGTCAAATATAACTCATCATAGGGCCTCAGCAAAGAGATCTGTATCTCTCTTCTCCCTGGCTAAAACTGAAGACAAAGCCAGCAACTTTTGGGCAACTTCAAACTCCAGGTCAATCAGAGCCCAGAACAACAAATTTAAAAGAAAAGCTAGCCACATCACCATAGGTCTTTTCTCTGTCAGGAAAGGAAGTGAGTGGAAAAATGACCAGGCTGACCAGAAACAAACGAGGAGACTTCTAAGAATGATAAACATTTATTGGTGAAGATGTGACACAGCATTATGTTTCGGCGGTGAGCTTGCTTCAGGAGTCTTCATAGAATATATACTATTCACCAAAAATAAACGGTCATTGATAAAAGTGGATGAGAGAATATGGTCTTGAAAAAGACCTTTGCCGCAAAATTGAAAGTACAGCATCACCAGGAGCTTCTGCCCAGGAGGGAAGGGTTAGGATGGCTGTTGTAGTTGGTGGTTTGATTATTAGGCATGTAGATAGCTGGGTGGCTGGTGGACATGAGGATCACCTTGGTCACTTGCCTGCCTGGTGCGAAGGTGGTGGACTTCATGCATCACCTAGATAAGATTTTAGATAGTGCTGGGAGGAGCTGACTGTCTTGGTACATGTAGGTACTAATGACATAGGAAAATGTTGGAGAGAGGTTCTGGAAGCCAAATTTAGGCCCTTAGGTGGAAAACACCAATCCAGAAACTCTAGGGTAGCATTTTCTGAAGTGCTTCTTGTTCCATGGACAGGGCTCAAGAGACAGGCAGAGCTATGGAGTCTCAATGCATGGATGAGGCGATGATGCAGGGAGGAGGGTTTTAGATTTGTAAGGAACTGGGCAACATTCTGGGGAAAGGGGAGCTCATTCCAGAATGATGGGCTCCACCTTAACCAGGGTAGGACCAGGCTGCTAGCATCAGCATTTAAAAAGGAGATAGAGCAGCTTTTAAACTAGAACCTGAGGGAAGGCTGACAGTTATTCAAAAGCACATGGTTCGGAACAAGGTATCTTTCAAAGATGTCACCAAAACAGGGAAGATAGGGTATTCTGATAACAAGGTTGTAGTAGAGACCATGGTAGACCAGGTGTTTTTAAAGAAAAATCAGACAAAAGATTGCAAATTAAAACTGCCAACTGCTGAGCAAGATGTAAATAGGAACAACAAACATTGTTTGAAATGTCTATATGCGAATATCAGAAGCCTAAGAAATAAGATAGGAGAGTTAGAATATATTGCACAAAATTAGATATAATAGGCATCTCTGAGAGCTGGTGGAAGGAGGATAACCAGTGGGACACTGTCATTCCAGGGTACAAATTATATTGTAATGATAGGGAGGATTAAATTGGTATGTTAACTTACAGGCTCATTTTCAAAGCACTTAGCCTCCCAAAGTTCCATAGAAACCTATGGAACTTAGCCTCCCAAAGTGCTTTGAAAATATGCCTCATAGTATGTTAAGGAGGACCTTGAATCTAATAGATTGAAATTTCATAATCCAATCGCATCAATATTATGCTCTTTAATAAACATCTGAGGTCATAATTAGGTATCATTGGTTTCAATTTAACTACCATATATAGATGTTTAAAGGCTGAACCACATTATTCACTTCTGCTAGCATGTTGAGTCTATTATATAGCATAACCCCGAACAATTTCAATTCTTTCCTCACATGAACATATGTATTTCTCAACCACACTTTCTCTGGCCAATACAGTGTCTCTCTTCTACCAATCAGCATGACTCAGTTTTTGCAGCATTCAACACGAACCCATTCTGTCTCATCCATAGCCATTCACTTGTCATATAATTACTTAATTGAACATCCAAATCAATACCCCACAATCATACAGGAAAAAAACCCTGGACATTGTTAGCATAAAACGATAAAATACTCCCAATGACTTCAATAGTTTTCCTAGTGGTACTAAATAGATGTTAAATAACAGTGCCGATAATGCAGACCCCTATGGCACACCACATTTTACATTGACCGATCCTGACAATTGTATTCCACTGCAAATGACCATAGATCATCTGGTCAAATAGGAGGTAAACCAACGCAAAACTTGCCCACCAATTCCTAAATCTTTTAATCTAACAAGTAACAGATCCAAATCAACAGAATCAAAGATCCCAAAACATCTAATGATACCAAGGAATAACAAGTATTATCATCCACACTTCTCTTTATTTGATCCACTGTTGATACTAGTAATGTCGCCATGCTATGCGCTTGTTGAAATCCATATTGATAAGGATCAAGACCATCTATTTGATCCACAAACTCAATAATCTTACCAAAAACGGAATAATAGAGATAGACCTATAACTACACGGTTCTACAGAATCCATACTAGGATTCTTCAAGAAAGGTTTCACAGTAGATTGTTTACAAAACTGCAATGATCTATTTACTATCCAACAAACAGAGGGACCATTTTACTAAGCCACGTAAGCGCCTATGCATGCCCAACGTGCTCCAAAATAGAGTTACCGCCTGGCTAATGCATTGGCCTTGCGGTAATTTCATTTTTGGCACGCGTCCGATACGTGCATCCGAAAAATAATTTTTATTTTTGGATGCGCGTATTGGACGCGGTCCAATTGGCATTTGACATGTGTAGGTCATTACCGCCCGGCTACCGCATGAGTCTTTACTGCTAGGTCAATGGCTAGCGGAAAGGTTGCAGACCCAAAATGGACACGCAGCAATTTTGATTTTGTTGCTTGTCCATTTTCTGCTAAAATTTAAAAAAGGCCTTTTTTACAGGCACACGCCCAAAACCTGTGCCTACACTACCGCAAGCCATTTTTCAGCGTACCTTAGTAAAAGGACCCCAGAAAGTGCTATCTCACATGAAAGATTTTGCAGGATTCCTGATGAACAAGGATCCTATCATCCTGCAATGCTCGTGTTGGCGTCACTGATCTTACAATCATTTCTATCTCTTTAATACCCACTAATACAAACTCAGTCCATACTGGATCTATAATACCACCATCATTTAAACTACTCAAAGTGTAATTCATGGCCACTTCCTTCCTCAAAATGTCTATTTTCTGCACCAAAAAATCTGCAAACTGCTCAGCACTAGGCCCCACAACATTCCCACTTCCTTTATGCCCATTTAACAAAAACCATACAGTTTGATACAATTTAGTGGTGCTAACTTAACTGCATCTCTGTTTAAATGTATGATTAAAGTTAACTAGATAAGTTATCCAGTTAACTTTAAGTGGATATAGCTCCACTGAATATTGACCTTAAATGTGGGAAATTATCAAAGATGGCCACCATTAAGATGTGTTAGAAACATAGAAAATGAAAGCAGACAAAGGCTATAAGGCCCATCCAGTCTGCCCATCCGTATCATCCATGCCTCCTCCCCCTAAAAGATCTCACATGCCTGTTCCGTGTGTTCTTGAATTCAGATACAGTCCTCATCTCCACGGGGAGATTGTTCCATGCTTCCACCATCCTTTCTGTAAAGAAGTATTTCCTTAGATTACTTCTGAGTTTATCCCCTTTTATCTTCATCTAATGTCTTCTCATTCCAGAGTTTCCTTTCAGTTGAAAGAGATTACCTCCTGTGCACTTATGCCATGGAGATATTTAAATTACTCCATCATATCTCTGTTAACCCCAGTAAATAGTAACTAGATCTCATTGCATAAAATGGGACCTGTGTTAAATTGAGTTAGTGGTAAACTATTGTCTTAACAGTAGTCCACATTGATAAGTACTCCCCTAAGAGCCTCTCCTGCCTGAAATTGATTTCAAAATATCAACTTCAATGTAGTCATCCTCTTATTGAAATGTTTTTTTAAGCACATCAGGTAAGTGTATTTATATATGTAATTGTTTCTGGGCAGTACAAATTGGTTTGTCTTTTGGGGCATGGGAAACATAATCATTTTGGGAGGAATTCTGTGTAAGGCGCCTAAAGTTATACACTGACATTATGCACACTAAACATAAACTCCATAAAGGTAGTTCCAAGCAGAACTATCTTTATAAATTACTACCTTAATTATTAAGGCTGGTGTAAATGCTTGTGCCTAACTACAGTCAGTTCATTATGGAAATAGAAGTATGCTATAACTCTGTGCCTAAATCCTGGGAATCTCCATGTGCCAACCATGCCCCTCCCATGGCCACACCCCCTTTGGAGTTGCACACAAGCCCCCTAATTCTATAAAAGTAAACAAAAATTGCACACACAAGCTTGGGTGTGTGCCCAATTTGTTTATGTAATTTAATTGAATATCGAGCTAATTAGCTCCAATAATTAGTTTTAACAAGCAATTATTGGCACTAATCAGATTTAATTGGAACTTGCGTGGAATCTGTGTCTAAATTTTGTGAAAGAGTAAAAAAGGTGTGTGGAAATGAGAGGGTCATGGCTAGAACTGGGGTGTTCCTAGCATTTACATGTGTTGTTATAGAACAAGGGGGGGGGGGGGTCCATGCTTAATTTAGGCACGAGGATTTTTGTGATGTTTCAGTTGGTGCAAATGACAATGCCTAAAGTTAGGCGTGATTCCTAGGGGGAAGCATCTTTCTATATAAAACGCACCTCCAACGTTCTATGAAGCCTCTTTTAGCCAAAAGTGAAGGGGGTGAGATCGCATTGTGTCTGCCCCGCCCACGCGTCAAACGTGATGACGTCGAGGGCGGAGCAATGACACTCAACCAATCGCATCGCTCGGCAGCGAAGCGTCAGGGAAGGAGGCGGCGCTCTCGACGTCTAGCCTTCCCTTCGCTGTGTTCCGCCTTCTTCTGACGTCAAGGATGACGTCAAAAGAAGGCGGAACACAGCGAAGGGAAACCTAGACGTCGGGAGCGCCGCCTCCTTCCCTGACGCTTCGCTGCCGGAACCGCCACGGAGGTACATTTTAAAAGAAGAAAAAAAAAAAACGGATGCATGGATGCGAAGGGGGGGAGGAGAAGAGGGCGGGCCAGGCTGGGACATGGGAGAGAGAGGAGCATGGATGCGAGGGGGGGGGTCATGGAAGGGAGAGAGGGGACTTGCTGGAAAAGGATGAATGGAGGCGGCAGGGGACAGAGGAGCATGGATGGCCATGGATTGGGACGGCAGGGCTCAGGGAAAGGGGAATTGCTGGATAGGGATGAATGGAGGGGACAGATGGCCATGGATGGATATGGATTGCAGGGCAGGCCTCAGGCAGAGAGGGGAAATGCTGGATAGGGATGAATGGAGGGGGGCAGGTGACAGAGTAACATGGATGGCCATGGATTGGGACGGCAGGGCTCAGGGAAAGGGGAATTGCTGGATAGGGATGAATGGAGGGGACAGATGGCCATGGATTGGGACGGCAGGGCTCAGGGAAAGGGGAATTGCTGGATAGGGATGAATGGAGGGGACAGATGGCCATGGATGGATATGGATTGCAGGGCAGGCCTCAGGCAGAGAGGGGAAATGCTGGATAGGGATGAATGGAGGGGGGCAGGTGACAGAGTAACATGGATGGCCATGGATTGGGACGGCAGGGCTCAGGGAAAGGGGAATTGCTGGATAGGGATGAATGGAGGGGACAGATGGCCATGGATGGATATGGATTGCAGGGCAGGCCTCAGGCAGAGAGGGGAAATGCTGGATAGGGATGAATGGAGGGGGCAGGTGACAGAGTAACATGGATGGCCATGGATTGGGACGGCAGGGCTCAGGGAAAGGGGAATTGCTGGATAGGGATGAATGGAGGGGACAGATGGCCATGGATGGATATGGATTGCAGGGCAGGCCTCAGGCAGAGAGGGGAAATGCTGGAAAGGGATGAATGGAGGGGGCAGGTGACAGAGTAACATGGATGGCCATGGATTGGGACGGCAGGGCTCAGGGAAAGGGGAATTGCTGGATAGGGATGAATGGAGGGGACAGATGGGCATGGATGGATATGGATTGCAGGGCAGGCCTCAGGCAGAGAGGGGAAATGCTGGAAAGGGATGAATGCAGGGGGCAGGGGACAGAGGAGCATGGATTGCAGGGCAGGCCTCAGGCAGAGAGGGCAAATGCTGGATAGGGATGAATGGAGGGGGCAGGTGACAGAGTAACATGGATGGCCATGGATTGGGACGGCAGGGCTCAGGGAAAGGGGAATTGCTGGATAGGGAGGAATGAAGGGGACAGATGGGCATGGATGGATATGGATTGCAGGGCAGGCCTCAGGCAGAGAGGGGAAATGCTGGAAAGGGATGAATGCAGGGGGCAGGGGACAGAGGAGCATGGATTGCAGGGCAGGCCTCAGGCAGAGAGGGGAAATGCTGGATAGGGATGAATGGAGGGGGCAGGTGACAGAGTAACATGGATGGCCATGGATTGGGACGGCAGGGCTCAGGGAAAGGGGAATTGCTGGATAGGGATGAATGGAGGGGACAGATGGGCATGGATGGATATGGATTGCAGGGCAGGCCTCAGGCAGAGAGGGGAAATGCTGGAAAGGGATGAATGGAGGGGGCAGGGGACAGAGTAACATGGATGGCCATGGATTGGGAGGGCAGGGCTCAGGGAAAGGGGAATTGCTGGATAGGGAGGAATGAAGGGGACAGATGGGCATGGATGGATATGGATTGCAGGACAGGCCTCAGGCAGAGAGGGGAAATGCTGGAAAGGGATGAATGCAGGGGGCAGGGGACAGAGGAGCATGGATTGCAGGGCAGGCCTCAGGCAGAGAGGGGAAATGCTGGATAGGGATGAATGGAGGGGGCAGGTGACAGAGTAACATGGATGGCCATGGATTGGGACGGCAGGGCTCAGGGAAAGGGGAATTGCTGGATAGGGATGAATGGAGGGGACAGATGGGCATGGATGGATATGGATTGCAGGGCAGGCCTCAGGCAAAGAGGGGAAATGCTGGAAAGGGATGAATGGAGGGGGCAGGGGACAGAGGAGCATGGATGGCCACATACACACACTCTCTATCACACTGTGTCTCACATACACACTTGCACACACTCTCATTGTCACACACACACTCTCACAAACACACTCACACCCAGACTCACTCTCTCTCTCACACACTCACACTTTCACTCTGACTCTCAAACAGTAACTCTCACATACACTCTCCCAAACATACACACTCCGAGGAAAACCTTGCTAGCGCCCGTTTCATTTGTGTCAGAAACGGGCCTTTTTTACTAGTTATTCTATAAACCACATCTAACTTTAAATGTGGCTTATAGAATAGCACTTTTTTTGGTGCCATATATAGAATTCACCCCAAGATGAATTAGGCACTAACCAGTAATTGGTGCCAATTAGTGCTTGTTAAGGCCAATTATTGATTATCACTAATTTAACCAATTACTTTACACACATCTGCCGAAGGGTTAGAAGGTAAAGTTTGCCTTTTTGCGGACGATACTAAGATTTGTAACAGAGTCAACACCCAGAAGGGAGTGGAAAACATGAAAAAGGATCTGCGGAAGCTAGAAGAATGGTCTAAGGTTTGGCAATTAAAATTCAATGTGAAGAAATGCAAAGTGATGCACTTAGGGAGAAGAAATCCATAGGAAACGTATGGCGGTGAGAGTCTAGTCTGATATGTACGGACGGGGAGAGGGATCTTGGGGTGATAGTATCTGAAGATCTGAATGCGACGAAACAGTGTGACAGGGCAGTGGCCGTAGCTAGAAGGTTGCTAGGCTGTATAGAGAGAGGTGTGACAAGCAGAAGAAAGAAGGTGTTGATGCCCCTGTATAAGTCATTGGTGAGGCCCCACCTGGAGTATTGTGTTCAGTTTTGGAGGCCGTATCTTGCTAAGGATGTAAAACGAATTGAAATGGTGCAAAGAAAAGCTACAAGAATGATATGGGATTTGCATTACAAGACGTATGAGGAGAGACTTGCTGACCTGAACATGTATACTCTGGAGGAAAGGAGAAACAGGGGTGATATGATACAGTCGTTCAAATATTTGAAAGGTATTAATCCGCAAACGAACCTTTTCCGGAGATGGGAAGGCGGTAGAACTAGAGGACATGAAATGAGATTGAAGGGGGGCAGACTCAAGAAAATTGTCAGGAAGTATTTTTTCATGGAGAGATTGGTGGATACTTGGAATGCCTACCCACGAGAGGTGGTGGAGATGAAAATGGTAACGGAATTCAAAAACGCGTGGGATAAACATAAAGGAATCCTGTTCTTAAGGAATGGTTCCTCAGAAGCTTAGCGGAGATTGGGTGGCAGAGCCGGTGATGGGAGGTGGGGCTAGTGCTGGGCAGAGTTCTATGGTCTGTGCCCTGAAAATGGCAGATACAAATTAAAGGCAGGTACACACATAAAGTAGCACATATGAGTTTATCTTGTTGGGCAGACTGGATGGACCATACAGGTCTTTCTCTGCCGTCATCTACTATGTTACTATCCTGCTTATTTTCGAATGAGAAGGCCGGCCATCTTCCAACACAAATCGGGAGATGGACGGACATCTCCTAAAGTTGGCCAAATTGATATAATCGAAAGCCGATTTTGGCCGGCTTCAACTGCTTTCCGTCGCAGGGCCGGCCAAAGTTCAAGGGGGCATGTCGGCAAGGTACCGAAGGCGGGACAGGGGCGTGGTTAACAGATGGCTGGCCTCGGCCAATAATGGAAAAAAGAAAGCTGGCTCTGATGAGCATTTGGCCGACTTTACTTGGTCCCTTTTAGTTCATGACCAAGCCTTAAAAAGGTGCCCCAACTGACCAGATGACCACCGGAGGGAATGGAGGATGACCTCCCCTTACTCCCCCAGTGGTCACCAACCCCATACCACCAAAAAAAAAAATAAAAATCATTTTTTTGCCAGCCTCTATGCCTGCCTCAAATGTCATACCCAGCTCCATCACAGCAGTATGCAGGTCCCTGGAGCAGTTTTAGTGGGTGCAGTGCACGTCAGGTAGGCGGACCCAGGCCCATCCTCTCCCTACCTGTTACACTTGTGGTGGTAAATGGGAGCCCTCCAAAAAAATCCCAAAACCCACTGTACCCACATGTAGGTGCCCCCCTTCATTCCTAAGAGCTATGGTAGTGGTGTACAGTTGTGGGTAGTGGGTTTTGGGGGGGCTCAGCACACAAGGTAAGGGAGCTATGTACCTGGGATCATTTTGTATAGACCACTGTAGTGCCCCCTAGGGTGCCCGGTTGGTGTCCTGGCATGTGAGGGGGACCAGTGCACTACAAATTCTGGCTCCTCCCACGACCAAATGCCTTGGATTTGACCGGGATTGAGATGGCCGCCATTAGTTTCCATTATCGGCGAAAACCAATGGCAGCCATCTCTAACGCCGGCGATCTCTAAGAGATTTGGCCGGCCCCGACCCTATTATCGAAACGAAAAATGGCTGGCTATCTTGTTTCGATAATACAGTTGGGCACGCTGCTTGACGGGGCTGGCATTAGAGATGGCTGCCCTTATAGATGGCCGGCCCCGTTCGATTATGGCCCTCTTAGTTACTATGTATGTTACCATGCCCAAAATTGCATACCTAACTTTGAGTGACCTATACAAAATTTGGAGATATATATCACAAATATTTTCCATGATAATATTACTGGTTTCTTTGGTGGGATTTATCATGTTCTATAGAGTCCGTACAATAGGTTTTGACATGTATTGCTTCTTAAATATTACAGGATAAAATCACTAGCATTTATACATTATGGATCTCTCTAAGGCACTTCCATGAACTCTTATGTGCAGTTCAAATCAATCAAATATTATAAAAATAAGGAAACCACTTTTACTGGAGGACAGAAAAAAGGATAAATAAAAGATAAAAGATGAAAGGTTAATCTGCTGGTTTTATACATCTGCTTCTTATCCATGCCAATCAGACAGCTCCATTTGTCAGAAGTTCTAAGGTACAAGGTATATATCATAACCATTCTCATGTTTTTATTTATTTATTTATTTATTTATTTACTTATTTACTTATTTTGTTTTTCAATTGTGTGCCTTTTTAGGTCTATGAAACAGAGTTAGAGAATGTTGAGCAATATGAAGGTTTGACTGACTTTTGTCGCACTTTCAAGCTACAACGTGGGAAAACCTATGATGAAAATGAAGATCCCTCTGTAGTTGGGGAATTCAAGGTTTGATGTTGCTTTCAGTAGGGATATTCACTTACTCTTAGCTGAGTTTATGATTAACTGTATAGAGACAACCTATTTTACAATTGCATATACATTTCCTTTTCTTTTAAGAAGGCTTTAGTAAAGTTGCTTGTTAAGATTTGTCAATAATGGCATTTCAGCTTCTGTAGGTAGAGAATACTACCTACAGTCCTCTGTAATCAAGGATACATAAACCAGTTATTATTACAAATCTAGAGGAGACTGAGCAGCTGCTGAAGATTGATTGTCTTTGGCTAGTGGAAATCAGTGTAAGAAATTGTTCTGATGAATTCTGCTATAGAGTTTATCTGTTCTTATCACATTTCAGAAGATAGGCAGGGGAATGAATGTTGTTAAAAGGAATCTAAGCAATACCCATGAAGATGCTTTGGTACTACTAGCGCTACTAGGCGTACGCAGCGCTGTACACTTGAACATGAAGTAGTCTTTTAGGTACTTTGTTAATTGTTTATTAAGAAGCTTAGATTTGTAATATCACAGTTTTGTAATGTACACTACTCTATTGCGCTAGAGCATACACGTGTATGAAAATACTTAGGAAAGTTGTATGCATGAAGATATGATATGATATGAGTATGGAATGTACTTAGAAAACCTCTACGCTTGAAAAGGGAATTTCAAACTTGAAATGTTAACACAAACCCCTAAGAAGTTTGAAAATATCTTTGTGTCTCACCTTTCTGTAACCTTTGGATTTCAGCCAGGAAATCCCTAAATGAATTTAGAAGAAACTGAATCTCAAAAACCTCCCGATAGGGAAAATACCAACAGTATACAAAATTCACTATCAAACTTGGGGAGTGAGGTACTATCCTAGGTCCCTGCCTGGAAAAAAGGAAAAAAGAATCATCTGCAAAAACTTATATTACAGAGAAAATCAGATGATTTGGGTGTTTTGTTCTGTTATTTGTTGATTTTTGTAGTGTTATATGGGGTTCATGTTCTTTGTCTTTATGTTTTGTGTTGTCACTCACCTGTCCTTCTTTTGGAGAAAAAAGGATTTTAAATCATCTGATTTTCTCTGTGCACAAACCTTTGGAAAATACCTAGGAACCACACGTAAGTGATTTACACATGCACAGTTGTTGCCTATTTCAAAGAGAACCATGTGCAAAATGCTGATGTAAAAGTGCTGGCTTTAAAAGGTAACTGACAGATCCCTATCTGGTCAGATGGAGAGACTCGCTGACTAGGAGCAACAGGTGCTGGAGACCCTGGATGATAATTTCTTGTTGGGTAGGGGGTGGGGGAGAGGGGGGAAGGGTTAGCCAGCTGGACACATCACGGTATACAGCTAGGTTATTCATTTTGCATATCAATGAGCTGCTTTGCATTCATTTGTTTCCTGTGCCTCTCATTTTTACTTAACATCCACTGTAAGATATATATATATATATATATATATATATATATATATATATATATATATATATATATATATATATATACATATATGCATTTAGGATGCATATATGCATTTAGGAATAAAGCATGATTTTATCATTTAGGGGTGTAGTTATGTGGGCTACCATTAAGATATGTTATTTTACTACTAACTCATGCTATTTTAGCACAGGTCCCATTTTATGCTATGAGACCTAGTTACTAATAATCTGAGTTAAAGGTAAAATAATATATGTTACCACATGGATAACTTCCTCATTTAATGTGCATTAGTTAACAAAAAACGTGCATTATTTCCTTCATGCATATTAGTATCTTCCTATATTAATTAGTAGACTCTATACTACCTAATATGATGTTATGAAATGTACTTATGCAGCTTCTCTGAACCAGTGAACACATTTATCCAGTTAACGTCAACCTCACACTGCTAGAATCTGTATCTGTGTTAGAGACATAAAGAAGAAACTTTATATAATTAGTTTAAATCTGACTAGTACTTGCAATTTAGCTCTGTTTGTATTTATAGGGAACTTTCAAGTTATATCCCCTCCCTGACGATCCTTCAGTGCCTATGCCTCCTCGTCAGTTCCGCCAGCTTCCAGCCAAAGGACCCCAAGAATGTCTTGTAAGGGTCTACATCATTCGTGCCTTCGGCTTGCAACCAAAGGACACTAATGGAAAGGTATCCCTAAAAAGTCTTTCAGAGAAAGCAACTCATATGGCATATAATAGCAGGTATAGTGGGATTTGACAAACTGTTGGGCCCTTTTACTAAAGCTTAGCGCGTGCTAACAGAATGAGTGTTTGCTAAATGCTAAGAAGCTCATAGGTGTAAAATGGACTTCATGCATTTAACATGCCCTAATTCCATTAGTGCAAACTAAGTTTTAGTAAAAGGGCCCCTATGGGGCTCATTTTCAAAACAGAAAAACACCCAAAAAATGGCACAGAGTGGCACATAGACATTTTTCTTGTAAAAACATTCAAATTGCTATTTTCAAAACACATTTTTAAGACGTTTGTTTATGCAGTTTGTCTGCAGTGCATACAAATCACAAGGGGGCATGTCGGGAGTTATATTTGGGCGATCCCACACCTTGACGTTTTTCTGCTGTAATGGAACAAAGCAACAACGTCTAGGGCTAAAAGATAGGTGTTTTGGTCTGGACCTGTTTCAATAATGACTTATAAAAAGGTGCCCTAAATGACCAGATGACCACTGGAGGGATTAAGGCATAACCCCTCCTTACTCCCCCAGTGGACACTGCCCCCTCCCACCCCCCTAAGATGTGAAAGAAACAGTACATACCAGCCTCTATGACAGCTTCAGATGTTATGGTCAGCCCTATTAGAGCAGCAAGCAGGTCCCTGGAGTAGCCTAGTGGATGGTGCAGTGCACTGTAGAGAAGGGAACCCAGGCCCATATACCACTCTGACTGTTACACTTGGGTGGAAAGTGTGAGCCCTCCAAAACCTACTGTACCCACATGTACGTGACACTTGCAGACATAATGGCTTTTGTAGTAGTGTACAGTTGGGTACAGAATGTTTTGAGTGGGTTTTGGAGGGCTCATCATACAATATAAGTGGGTAACAGTGAGATGTGTACCTGGGACCTTTTATGTGAGGTCCACTGCAGTGCCCCCTAGGGTGTTCAACTGCTCTGCTGGGATGTCTGTGGTGTCAGTCTACTAACAATGCTGGCTTCTTCTATATCCCAATGGCTTGTTTTTTTTGTGTTTTTCCCTTGGATGTTCATTTTTCAAAAATGGCCACAAAAGAAAAATGCATTGAGCACAAAAAGTCTAAAATTGTCTAGGAAATGGCCATTTTAAAAACAAAAATGGAATGTTCACTTTTCCACAAAGTGTCCGAAGTTGGATTTAGACATCATATTGAAAATGCCTCTCCACGTTAACTTTCTTGAGGGGTCTGTTTGTATTAATCCTAAATTATTAAATACTTTTCAAATTTAAATGTTGCTGTAGCTTAACACCCCACCCCCACAAAAAAAATTCCTTCCATTTTACTGTTTTAAATTGTGCCAGTCCCACAGTAATGATGTGATAAAGCACCACTGTATAGTTGATATGTAGGTGCTTACACAGCTGATTTTGAAATCCTAGATTAAGATGCTCCTTATAATCAACTGCTCCACCTTTTGATCATTCTATATGGCATAATTCTTCACCTACTTTTGACTGATAAAAGGTGGAAAGCTTGCTTATGGAAATCACTTGACAGTCCATTTGAAAATATTGAGGTCTGTGGTGAGCCAGCACATTGACCATATTAATTGAACTATCAGAGCATATATTTAGCATTGTTATCCATATAGGTAGTGGTGCTGAATATGTAGACTTAAACTAAGCATGTGCATATAAACTACATTTTTGAGATAATGGCTAAATATTGCCAGATGTTTTAAATTAAATATTTTAACATTTAATATTTGAATGTAGAACTTATATTTTGGGTAGTTGAATTTTGCCACTGGTCGTATATATTTTTTCTCACCATTGCCCCCTCCCTCCTAAATCACCCCCCTTCTATAGCCATGCAACTTTTGCTGTTTTGTGAATAAATAGGCAAAGATGCACGTAGTTCCACAAGGATTTTTTAAAAGCACATATGGTGGCGTGTCACCAGTAATTGTGTGAGGTGCCCTTTTACAAAGGCGCGCTGAAAAATGGCCTGAGGTAATGTAGACACGTGTTTTGGGCGTGTGCAGAATCATTTTTCAGTTCACCTGTAAAAAATGCCTTTTTAAAATTTTTGCCGAAAATGGATGTGTGGCAAAACAAAAATTGCTGTGCATCTATTTTGGGTGTGAGACCTTACTGCTAGCCATTGATCTAGTGGTAAGGTCTCACTCGGTAACTTGGCAGTAGTGGTCTACGTGCGTAAAATGAAGATTACCGCCTGAGTACCGCCCACGTGCCAGAAAATAAAAATATATTTCGGCACGCATAGCAGACGCACGTCAAAAATGAAATTACCGCAAAGGCCACACGGTACATGGGCGGTAACTCACAAATGACACACGTTGGGCGTGCGTAGGTACCTACGCGGCTTAGAAAAGGGCCCCTAAGTGTTTTGACTATCAACTCCCCTAAGTTTAGTCAGTTCACTAAAAAAAACCTAGAAATTTTAGTTGTGATAATAGATGTTTGAACCATAACAGTTTACATTTCTTTTGTAGTGTGATCCCTATGTAAAGATTTCTGTGGGAAAGAAATCAGTGAATGACCAAGACAACTACATCCCGTGTACATTGGAACCGGTCTTTGGAAGGTATGTTTTAGATTCCATATCAAAGAATCCACTCACAAAACTAATTGGATTTCTATGAGAATATCTGCAGTAATTGATAGTCTGTAAATCAGTGCACTGTGGGACATCAGTGGTTGGTTAATATTTTTTCTCTAGCGGGCCAGTATTCAGCTGCTGTGCTCAGCAGTTTTTATAAAAGCCAGCCACAGCAGTTTCAAAAAAATCCAGATATTTGGCTCTGCTATGCAGGTAGCGAGTAGTACTGAATATCCAAACAGTGACCTTTTTGATGTCCTAAATTGTCCAGATAAGTTATCCAGATAGCAGACCAAATATCCCCTATAGCCGCATAAATTCTGGGACTGCCCATGCTCCACCCCTGCATTATTTTCAGCTGCACTATTGAATTAGTGCAACTAAAAATGACTGGATAGACCCAGCCAGAAACATTTAACTGGATAGAAGGTGCTGCTATCTGGATAAGTGCTTTTAAATATCGGGCCAAAAGAATTTATAGCAAAGATGAGCAAAGTCACTTTGAATATATGTGGGAAACAAAACAGCAGATCAGTATAATATCCCAGAAACTTTTATGGATATTATACTGATCTGCTGGTTTGTTTTCCACATTGGATTTTGCAGCTCGTCTGCCTTGTTGTTTTCTGGGACTTTGAATATATGTACACTACAGGGACAATAAACAAAAGTTTTTACACTGGCAAACTTATGTTCATCCATGTTAAATTGGGGTTTGATTATTTTTAAATGAACTGTGAAAATTCTTTTCTTTAAAAGGCTGAGAATTAGGTTGGAATCATTATTTTTCTCTGTCTTCTGTGGTCAGTGGTCTTCAGTATTTTTTATACTATGTGTTGGTCACTTTTGATACATTAGTCTTATGTGGCAGTAGATATTTTTCTTTAACCCATGATTGGACGGTGCCATTTTGATTGGAAGACTGACATGTTTTTTACTGACTTTGTTCTGAAGGCTATTTTCCCCACTAAGGTTGATCATGGTGCAGTTTCTTTAACAGATAGTGGACAACCCAATAAGCTTGCCGCACGCCAAACCAGAGCTACCGCTGGGCTACTGCAGCAGCCCGGCAGGAATTCTGTCCCCAGCATCTGCTTTTCCGGTGCTATGGAAATGTATTTTCATATTTTTACCACCGGGTTAGCGCAAGAGCCTCTTCCACCACCTCAATGGGTGGCAGTAAGTGCTCACCTCCCAAAATGGCTGCTTGGCAAGGGCGAACTTACCACATGGCCATTTCTTTTTTTGGCCTTTTTTCTCTCTGCAGTAAAAGAGGCCTTGGCATGTGGCAAAAACACACGCTGCTGCTAGCGCAGGGCCCATTTTACTGCAGCTTGGTAAAAGGGCCTCTAACTGGCTTATATTCGAAAGAGAATTGGGAGATGGGCGTCCTTCTCCCAGGGTCGCCCAAATCAGCATAATCGAAAGCCAATTTTGGGCGTCCTCAACTGCTTTCCGTCGTGGGGATGACCAAAGTTCACAGGGGCATGTCGGAAGTGTAGCGAAGGCGGGACTGGGGCATGCCTAACACATGGGTGTCCTCGACCGATAATGGAAAAAAGAAGGGCGTCCCTGATGAGCACTTGGGCGACTTTACTTGGTCCATTTTTTTGTTACGATCAAGCCTCAAAAAGGTGCCCGAACTGACCAGATGATGACTGGAGGGAATCGGGAATGACCTCCCCTTACTCCCCCAGTGGTCACCAACCCCCTCCAACCCTCAAAAAAGAACTTTTTAAATATTTTTTGCCAGCCTCTATGCCAACCTCAAATGTCATACTCAGGTCCCTCACAGCAGTATGCAGGTCCCTGGAGCAGTTTTAGTGGGTGCAGTGCACTTCAGGCAGGCGGACCCAGGCCCATCCCCCCTACCTGTTACACTTGTGGTGGTAAATGTGATCTCTTCAAAACCCACCAGAAACCCACTGTACCCACTTGTTTCGATAATACGGGTTTCCCCGCCCCTTCACCAGGATGTTTTGCGAGGACGTCCTCAGGAAAATTTGGGCGTCCCTTTCAATTATGCCCCTCCACGTGTCTGAGCAGCAACTGTTGTATGATCTCAGGTTTGATTATTGCCCCAAGTGCATGCAGCGAAATATATGCATGCAGGATGCATTTTTTTAAATTTAATAATTTTCAAATACATTTCCATTCATATAGAAAAGAAAAATGCATTTAAGAACCATATCACCAAGTAAGTAGCAAACTAATCAACATCTAATTAATGAAAAAAAAAGATGTCCAAATAAACAGCACCATTTATCTATTTTAACTCCTATCTAGTACAGTCACTTCTCATGACCTTTAAGAAAATCCCCCAACTGTAAAGATTCCCAAAAAATATTCTCCTGTCCCTGATAAGTGATAATACATTTGTAAGGGTACTTAAGAAAGAAAAGAAAACTACTCCCAGGGCAATCACACGAGATTTCAGGCTCAAAACAGTCTTACGCCTTAACTGGGTTGCTCTGGAAATATTAGGAAAAGCATTTACCTTCTCACCACAAATAAGGGAGAGGAAATGATAGTAGATGGTATGGATGGAAAGGCTAGATAGGCTATAAGATCTTTATCTGCCTTCATTTTCTATGTTTCTCCCATCGATCAAATAATTTAAGGGCCCTTTTACTAAGCTGCAGTAAGCACTAACGCATGCTTACCACAGATTAAAATCCACTACTGTGAGGTGCTTGTAGACATCCTACAGTAGTTGTGTGTTCGGCACACGCTACCCATGTACTAAAAAACAGAAAATATTTTTTAGCAGTGGTGGCATGTTTGAGGTTGAAGAGTAGGTGTGCCCAGCGCTAATCGTTTATCGCAGCTGTGTCGCTGCATGCTAATTGATTAGCATGTAGTTAGAGTGGGAGCCCTTACTGCCTAGTAAATAGGTGTCAGTAAGGGCTCCCATGCTAATGGTCATGCGCTAATTGGGAATTAGCACATGGCCATTAATTGAACAAATGGAAAATGTGGCCATTTTAAGGCCACGCTAAAAGTGGTTACAGCACTTGGCAAAGCCCTGTGCTACTGGTACCGCAGGCCACTTTTTAACATCTTAGTAAAAGAGCCACTTAGTTTACATTATACCACCAGAGGTATTGATCCACTTAAGCTATCAAAAACAATGTGTAATTTCAACTTTTAATCATCAGTCTATTGAACCATTATTTCAAAAAGCTATATGATTTGTTTCAATACTATATTTCTTCAAGTATTCCAAACTATTTTTTCACTTGTCTGTGCATTTGTAAAGTAGCAAGCTCACTCATGGAGAACACAACATGCATTTATATTTTGCCTCAAGTTGCATCAAAGGAAATTCTCTCCTAGGAAAATAAAATAAAAATTTCAAATGCCTACACATTTTAAAATCAGCATTTTAACACATTCCTAAAAAAAATTCAAATATTGTTGTCTGATATGTCATTCTTTTAGTTCTCTGATTCTGCCTTAGGATTGCTAATAAAAATAATTGTGGTAACATTTTTTCAGCATACTGAGTAAATCATGTGATCCATCATAGCCTATCACAGAGGCTGATCAGATCAACACCATCCATTTTATTCTACATTCAAACTATTCAGGGTTACAGAATTCATAAAATAAAGTCAAGGTTATTCCTTAGAATTTAAAAATCTTTCTAAAATGTTCCCCATTTATATTGAATTTTCTACACAAGATGCTTTAAGATGAACTGTTATTTATAAAGTAAGCACATAAATTGTTGTCCCGCTCACCTTCCCTGACTTTTCCCCTCTAATATCTTATTACATATTGAAGATCTAAATACTGGAGGAACAATAGTTGATTTGCTAGCTAACCTTTCTATAGGCATTGATATTCTTGATTTTTCCAGTTTTATTATTTTACTTTGTGTTTTTGTAGGATGTTTGAGCTAACTTGCACTCTGCCTTTGGAGAAGGACCTGAAGATTATGCTATATGATTATGATCTTTTATCAAAAGATGAAAAGATCGGCGAAACAGTAATAGATCTAGAGAACAGGTTTCTATCAAAATTTGGAGCTCGATGTGGTCTCCCAGAGACCTATTGCACGTAAGTACTTTGACCAAATTTGTGCTCTAAAGAGTTGTTTCATTCCCATATTGGTGTCACTATGGGATAGCATGGGGAGTGGCAGGTGCTACTTTAAAAATGGATTGCCACCCCAGTTTTTCAGCTGCTACGGAGTAGCAGCACCTTTTTTTCCTGCCTTCTAGAAACATCTTATCCACCCCATTATATTTCTCACTCAAAATATCCCAGCTTGTTTTTTTTTAATTTTTCTTGCCATTGGTGCACCAGTCAGCCTCAAACTTGTGACTCTAAGATCCAGAACCAGCCACCTTCTAGGTAGCGCTATTCTGGGTCACATAGCTGTATATGCCATACCAGCAGAAAAAAAGCCCTATGGTTGGTTCTGCATGAGTACCAGCACCCTACCTCTTTATATTCATGTTAGTCTGATTTTCTCTCTTTGTGTAGGCACAATATTGACAGCATCATGCAGAACCAGTCTCACAATAAGAGCTATAAAATCCTTGGCGTGACAATAGACTGACATTTAACACTAGAGTGCCAAGTGGCATCCACAACAAAGAAAATGTTCCACTCAATGTGGAAACTCAAACACTTGAAACAATTCTTCCCGAGGGTCACATTTCACAACCTGATACCATCAATAGTACTAAGCCACGTAGACTACTGCAATGGAATCTATTCGGGATGCAAAGAACAAACCTTAAAGAAACTTCAGACTGCCCAAAACATGGCAGCTAGACTAATATTTGGAAAAATGCGATTTGAAAGCGCAAAACCGCTCCGCGAAAAGCTACACTGGCTCCCAATCAAAGAATGCATTGCTTTCAAAATCTGCACCCTGGTTCACAAAATCATTTACAGTGAATCCCCGGGATACATGATAGACCTAATCGACTTACCAACTAGAAACACATCCGAATCAACACGAACATTCCTAAACCTGCACTACCTAAACTGCAATGGACTCAAATACAAATCAACCTACGCATCAGGCTTCTCCTACATAAGCACACAACTGTGGAACGCACTACCAAAAGCCTTGAAAATGATGTACAACCACCTGAACTTCCGGAAATCACTAAAAACTAACCTGTTCAAAAAGGCATGCCCCACCAATCCAACTTAAATGCCTGATCTCTGCAACACAACAAAACTAAAGAACGTAATGGACATAACTTCCGCTGTACGATTCCCTAATGCGACTATGCCACATGAACTCTATCCTACCACAACATCACTTTGTATTTTTTCACACCGGAGCCTGCAAATGCCTCTCCGGCACTATGTAAGCCACATTGAGCCTGCAAATAGATGGGGAAATGTGGGATACAAATGTGACAAATAAATAAAATAAAATCTCACAGCTCTTTACACCAGAATGGTCCCATGGTAGCATGAGATGACATTAATGTTTCTCCTGCTGATGATGTGGTGTAGGTTGCACATCGATGTTGTGATGAAGAATCAGCTCACTTGGGTCTGGGAAAGTTTGTAATGGATCACAAAACAAGGTACAAAGGGAGCAAGAAAGTGAGGGAAACTTTTACAGACAGACTGAGGGGAAAAGATTGAAAGGGAAAGGCAGTTGCAGGATGGAGAAATACAGTGATAGAGCATGCCTCTGGGGAGAGGGAAGGAAGTGCCTCTATGGGAAAATGATCCAATGCCCCGTTATATTCCAAACAGTGCTCCAAAAATTGCGCTGGAACAGCGCGGGACTTTACCGCCCTTGTAATCAGAGAAAATAGCATACAAAATTAAGCTCACTATTATCTCTGAACCCCCAGAATCTGGCTGAGTACTTTCATGATAAGGTTCACAAGATTAAACTTAACTCCCTCCTCAAAGTGCCCTCCGCTCCCACCCCCCCTCCTCTTCCTCCTCTTCACCCTTTAACCCACTCCCTCAACCAACCAACCCAGGCCTCCTTCTCCTCTTTTGCTGATATCACCGAGGAGGAAACCGGCCACCTTCTTTCCTCCTCGAAATGCACCACCTGTTTCTCTGATCCCATCCCCACCAACTTACTAAACAGCATCTCTCCTACTGTCACCTCCCCCATCTGTCATATCCTCAACCTCTCTCTCTCCACTGCAACTGTCCCTGACACCTTCAAGCATGCTGTTGTCACACCACTTCTCAAAAAACCATCAGTAGACCCTACCTGTCCTTCCAACTACCGCCCCATCTCCCTCCTACCCTTCCTCTTCAAGATACTTGAATGCGCCGTTCACAGCCGGTGCCTTGATTTTCTGTGCTCTTATGCCATCCTCGATCCGCTTCCATCCAGTTTTTGCCCTGTACACTGTGAGCTGGTCACCCTTCCAGACTCCAGCCAGGGCTGACTTAATGGCCATTTAACATACTCCTCATGGCTTATTTTTTAACATAAACATTTCTTCAAGACAAACATAACAAAAAGGCACTTTTCTCAGAGCCTGCTACTTAAACCCTTCTCAAACTTAAGACAGTTACTCAAACAGTCAAACACAAGCATCTACTTTCCTTCTCTAGCTGTCACCTTTTCCAGAGAGAGCTTCCCCAGTGTTTCCATCTACACCCTACAGCTTTCCACTACTCTCTTAATAAAGCTTCCTGCAATCCTCTCACACCTGGTTCAGTTTCCCAATCAACTGCTGGCTTCTCACTTTCCTGGCTAGAGTCCTCCCCCGACTCTGATTCTCTTGCTGCTGCAGTGCATTCTGGCCTTGTAGTTTCCTGCCTCCTCACAACACTTGACAGAAACGGCACTCACTAAAGTCTGTAATGACCTGTTCCTTGCCAAATCCAAAGGTCACTACTCCATCCTCATCCTCCTCGACCTGTCCGCCGCTTTTGACACTGTCAATCATAATTTACTTCTTGCTGCACTATCCTCATTTGGGTTCCAGGGCTCTGTCCTCTCCTGGTTCTCCTCTTATCTCTCCCACCGTACCTTCGGAATACATTCTCATGGATCTTCCTCCACCCCCATCCCACTCTCTGTTGGAGTTCCTCAGGGATCCGTCCTTGGACCCCTTCTTTTTTCAATCTACACCTCCTCCCTGGGCTCGCTGATCTCATCTCATGGTTTCCAATATCATCTTTATGCTGACAACACCCAGCTTTATCTCTCCACACCAGACATCACTGTGGAAACCCAGGCCAAAGTATCGTCCTGCTTATCCGACATTGCTGCCTGGATGTCCAACCGCCACCTGAAACTGAACATGGCCAAGACCGAGCTCATTGTCTTTCCACCCAAACCCACTTCTCCTCTCCCTCCACTCTCTATTTCAATTGACAACACCCCATCCTTCCCGTATCATCTGTCCACAACCTCGGAGTCATCTTCGACTCCTCCCTCTCCTTCTCTGCCCATATCCAGCAGACAGCCAAGACCTGTCGCTTCTTTCTCTATAACATCAGCAAAATTCGCCCCTTCCTCTCCGAGCACACCACCCGAACTCTCATCCACTCTCTCATCACCTCTCGCCTTGACTACTGCAACCTACTCCTCACTGGCCTCCCACTTAACCATCTATCCCCCCTTCAATCCGTTCAGAACTCTGCTGCCCGTCTTATCTTCCGCCTAGACCGATATGCTCATATCACCCCTCTCCTCAAGTCACTTCACTGACTTCCGATCAGGTACCACATACAGTTCAAGCTTCTCCTACTAACCTACAAATGCACTCAATCTGCAGACCCTCATTACCTCTCTACCCTCATCTCCCCTTACGCTCCTACCCGTAACCTCCACTCACAGGACAAATCCCTCCTCTCAGTACCCTTCTCCACCACCGCCAACTCCAGGCTCCGCCCTTTCTGCCTCGCCTCACCCTATGCTTGGAATAAACTCCCTGAGCCCATACGCCAAGCCCCCTCCCTGCCAATCTTCAAATCCTTACTCAAAGCCCACCTCTTCAATGTCGCTTTCGGCACCTAACCATTGTACCTCTATCCAGGAAATCTAGACTGCCCCCAATTTGATTGACTGCACTTTTGTCCTTTAGATTGTAAGCTCCTTTGAGCAGGGACTGTCCTTCTTTATTAAATTGTACAGCGCTGCGTAATCCTGGTAGCGCTTTAGAAATGTTAAATAGTAGTAGTAGTAGTAATTCTCAACAAGATAACCTCCACCTCTCCTTCCCTTAGTCCATTCTCTCAACCCTCCAACCCCTGCCTCCTTTTCTTCCTTTTCTGAAATCACTGAAGAGGAAACTACACATCTTCTTTCCTTCTCGAAACTAACTACCTGTTCCTCTGATCCTATTCCTACCCATCTACTTAGCACCATCTCTCCTACTCTCACTCCTTTATCTGTCTATGCTCAATCTTTCACTTTCCACTGCGACCATTCCTGATGCCTTCAAGCATGCTGTGGTCACACCACTCCTTAAGAAGCCTTCACTTCATCCTACCTGTCCTTCCAACTATCGACCCATCTCCCTCCTCCCCTTCCTTTCCAAGTTACTTGAACACGCCGTTCACCGCCACTGTCTTGACTTTCTCTCATCTCAAGCTGTTCTTGACCCACTCCAATCTGGCTTTCACCCTCTTCATTCAACTGAAACTGCACTTACAAAAGTTTCCAATCACCTGTTCCTGGCCAAATCCAAAGGTCTCTATTCTATCCTCATCCTTCTCGATCTATCCGCCGCTTTTGACACTGTTGATCACAGCCTACTCCTTGATACGCTGTATTCATTTGGATTCCAGGGCTCTGTTCTTTCCTGATTCTCCTCCTACCTCTCGCTTCACACCTTTAGTGTACACTCTGGTGGATCCTCTTCCACTTCTATCCCTCTACCAATCTCAGGGTTCTGTTCTCGGTCCTCTCCTGTTCTCCATCTACACTTCTTCCCTTGGCTCTCTGATATCATCCCATGGCTTTCAATACCATCTCTATGCTGATGACTCCCAAATCTACCTCTCTACCCTCGAAATCTCAACCAGCATCCAGACCAATGTTTTAGCCTGCCTATCTGATATTGCTGCCTGGATGTTTCAACGTCATCTGAAACTTAACATGGCCAAAACCGAGCTTCTCATCTTTCCCCCTAAACCTACCTCTCCTCTCCCCCCTTTCTCTATTTCTGTGGATGGCACTCTCATTCTCCCTGTCTCATCAGCTTGTAACCTTGGGGTCATCTTGACTCCTCTCTCCTTCTCTGCTCACATTCAGCAGATTGCCAAAACCTGTCGTTTCTTTCTCTATAACATCAGCAAAATCCGTCCCTTCATCTCTGAGCACTCTACCAGAACCCTTATGCACACTCTTATCACCTCTCGTCTTGATTATTGTAACCTGCTTTATGGTAGATTTTGCTTGGTTCTCTAGAGTGAGGTTTCGGTCGATTGTTATGCCAAGAATTTTTAGGTTGTTTGAGATGGGGAGGGTGTGAGGTTTGTATAGGAAAGTAGAGACAGGGGTGATATGATACAGACATTCAAATATGTGAAAGTTATTAATCTACAAACAGATCTTTTCCAGATTCCTGGAATGCCCTCCCATGGGAGGTGTAGGAGATGAAAATGGTAAAGGAATTAAAAAATGTGTGGGATAAACAAAAAGGAATCCTGTATAGAAGGCATGGAACCAAATAAGCTTAGTGATGAATAGATGGCAATACCAATAACTGGGAAGCAAAGCCAGTACTGAGCAGACTTCTATGGTCTCTACCTTGATCGTGGCTGTACAGATTTGGATGGGCTACAGTGGGGCTTTGATGACAACTTCAGAAGTTGGAGAGCAAGGCCAGTACCAGGCAGACTTCTACAGTCTGTGCCTTGAAAATGGCAAGAACAAATCAAGTTCAAATATACATATGTGTTATCACATCATACCTTATACTATAAGTTTATCTTGTTGGGCAGATGGGATGGACCCTACCGGTCTTTATCTGCCATCATCTACTATGTTACTATGGGCTCATTTTTGAAAGAGAAAAATGTATAAAAAGTGCAACATTTGGATGTTTTGCGTGCTAAAATGTTCAAATTGCTATTTTCAAAACCTATTTTCCAGAGGTATATTTATGCATTTCATCTGCAGTGCATCCAAATCACAGGGGGACGTCTAAGGGGTGTGTTGGAGGCGGGGTTAGGGTGTTCCTAACATTTGGTTGTTTTTCTTTTGTAATGGAACTAAAACTAAGACATTTTGAGCTAAAACTAAAACAAAAAGAGCCCTGAAGACTACTGGATGAATAAAGGATTGACCCCCCCCCCTTACTCCCCCAGTAATCAGTGACCCCATCCCACCTCCCAAACACGTGAAAGAAATAGTACATTCAAGCCTCTATGACAGCCTCAGATGTTATGACCAGTCCTGTCAAACAGAAAGCAGATCCCTGGAGTAGCTTAGTAGTCAGTGCACTGTGGAGAAGGGGAGTCATGTCTATTATCCATTTTAACTGTTTCACTTGTGGTGGAAAGGTTGAGCCCTTGAAAACCCACCAATAACCTACTGTACCCACATATAGGTGACACCTACAGCCATAAGAGCTATTGAAGTGGTGTATAGTGAGGTACAGTAGGTTGTTGGTGGGCTTTGAGGGGTCACCTTGCAATATAGTGGAGTAAGTATGAGATGTGTACCTGGGAGCTTTTATGTGAAGTCCACTGCAGTGCCCCTATGGTGTCCCACTGCTCTACCACTGTGTAGCCAGTTTACTAAGAATGCTGGCTCCTCCTACATCCCAAATGGCTTGATTTTGTGCATTTTTCACTTGGCCCTTTTTTTTTCTTCCAAACATGGATTAAAAAGATAAACACACATGTAGCAAGTGGCCATTTTTGAAACTTGCTATATTTGCCCAAAGTCATACTTAGACGTCATATCAAAAATGCCTCTCCACGTTATATATACTTACCATTCTATGGGTCAGTACATTTACCATGCTGTAAATGTCTGCTCTGTGTAGTAACTGCAGGGAAGATTGTGGCCACACCCCCAACAGTTACGGCAGAGTCTTTGCATTTACAGCACTTTGAGTTTTGCAACTAACGTAAGCACAAAACCTGCTGCACTTTAGTAAAAGGGCCCCTAAATTATAACATAATAATTTTCTAAAAGAAAAAAAAGTCCCATTAAATTGTTGTTGTAGTGTGATTGTAAGGTTTTGTAGACAAAACTAGTTTTACTGCAAATTGTTTTTACCATTTTCTTATTAAAAAGTGCAATGAATCTATTTATTATATTTGAATTATAAATCACCTCATCTCTCACTGCTGCATGGGAATCTATGACTGTTACATGGTAATTAGAAATGTTTGCAGCTTAGACAGACTACTGTTTTAAAAATCTTCTTGATTTTAGTCCTTCACCCACTTTATTAAACTTGATGGTTTGTAATATTAAGCTATATTTTTGGTTCAGGTCTGGACCTAATCAGTGGCGAGATCAACTCCGACCTTCTCAGCTTCTCCAAATGTTTTGTCAACAACGGAACTACAAAGCTCCAGTCTACAACCAAGACAAAATAATATTTAAAGGCCATGTGTATACCCTGTCAGAATTTGGTAAATATGTTTACCTTCATTATTTCCTTCGTTTTGTCTTTATTGAACGCTCACCACGAATCACTGTACAATAATTCTACCTTATTATTTGATTTAAAACATTGTAGTCCTTTCTATCCCAAGTCCAAAGTGGATAACAGCATGACATACACATTCCATCGTAAAGCACAAGTTACAAACACACACACATTTTAGCAAGCCACGTTTTACTTTAACTCCAATATCTTGCCACTCCACATAGATGAATTTTCTTTTTTTTTTTTGTATCATCTGCTAAAGGCCAGAGTTAACCTAGCAGGTAAGCAAAGGCTTGGCCAAATATAAATGCCTTAAGCCTTTTTCTTAATGTTATCACAGAATCAATCATTCTCAAATCCTTTGGTAATCTGTTCCTTTCTGTTATGGCGAAAACATGATTATGAGTTTCCAATAAGTGGCAATGCCTAATTGAAAGTATATGAAGTAATTGAGTACCCTAAATACTCAAAAGTCCATCTAGCCCATCATTTTGTTTCCAAGTGGCCAATCCAGGTTCCAAGCACCTGGAGATCCCAAAAAAGTAAAGTAGATAAGAGTAGATCTTCCCAATTGTACCTTAATAATGGTTTTTGAACTTTTTTAGGAGCTTTCTGGCAACAACTTCCAGAGCTAAATTACACTTTGAGTGAAGAAGTAATTTCTCTGATATATTCTGAATATACTGCTTAATAACTTCATTGCAAGCCCCCTAGTCCTTGTACATTTGTAAGAAAACAAAACCAAGTGATTCACATCTATCCATTCCACTCCATTAATGATTTTATAGACGTCTAACATATCCCCCCTTCTTCAATCTGAAGAGCCCTAGCTTTTGTAGCTTTTCTTCATAGGGGGGTCGTTCCATCTCCTTTATCATTTTGGTCACCTTTCTCTGTGCCTTTTCTGATTCCACTATATCTTTTTTGTGATGTGGTGACCAGAGTTGCACAAAATATTCAAGGTGCAGTCACACCCTAGAGTGATACAAAAGGCATTATAACAATTTCTGTTTTATTCTACCATTCTATTTGCTTTCTTGGACACCACTGCTGACTGAGGATTTCAATGTATCATAAACGATGACACCTAGATACTTTTCTTGAATGGTAACTCCTAATGTAGAACCTTGCATTATGAAGTATAGTTTGGGTTGATCTTCCCTACGTGTATCACTATGCATTTTCTAACATTAAATTTAGGGCCCTTTTACTAGGCCACGCTAAGGGTGTGCTAGCATTTTTAGTGTGCAGTAATGATTAGCATGCACTAAACGCTAAGTCGCCCGTAGGAACATTTGGGCAACTCTAGTGTTTACCACATACTAACAACGCTAGCGCAGTTTAGCAAACAGGGCCTTCAGTTTGCTATTTGGATGCCCAGTTTCCCAGTCTCATAGGGTCCTCTTGCAATTTCTCAAGTGAATGAAAGAGTCTATACATTTTCAAAATTGTATGGAAATGTTGAAGCACATCCCCACATAGAGCTCAGCGAGGGTCCCTTTTACTGAAACTTTGTATGTGCTAATTCTGTTAAGATGTTCATAGGTATAAAATGGGCTTCTTAGGTTTTAGCACGTGCTAATTGTGTTAACATGCACTAAGCTTTAGTAAAAGGGCTCCTGAATCAGTGTCAATGTTTAGAATTTTGTCCTCCATATCTTTGGGGCCAGTGTAAGGAGGTTAGACATGGTGAAATGTGTTCAAAATGTAGTGTTCTGTTAGTGGATGAGTTGCTAGAGCATGTAACGTAGTTCTGAAATCATCTGAAGAAATATATCATTTTACCTTCCTCAATAAACACAATTTAAAAAAAGACGCTCATACCACTTCAGTTACTTGAGACTTCATAGATAAGGAACTATCTGAAATCACCCTCCACGCTACATACCTGAGATGATATTGGTACTTGATGTGAACCCATAGGACAATCAGAGATCTTCATTCTACTGAGAACCATTACTGCAGTTTTGCTATGATTTTATCAGTAATCTGCTCTTAGACATCCATTTTCCAATGGAGCCCAGATATTTAGCAGCTAGCAGAAAAGTATCATGAATGTAATTACGGGGAGGAAAAATTGATTATAATCTGTGTAAATCCTGTAATGAATGTCATGTTGAGCTAAAAGACTACAGATGTGGTCCAAACACAAATTAAGAGTACCACAGGTAATGCAGACACTTGGGGAGCCCCAGCTCCCCATAGAGGTTGTCTGCTAGAATTTCTTGGTAGTTCTGTGGAGCCTGGTATAATATCTTGAAGTGTATGCATTAGTGATTCAGAAATACCTAACATCCATTCTTTTTGAAACATTTAAAGTGAGAGAATGTTACCCATTTTGAAGGGATGAAATATTGCTTTGACTTGACAAGTTCATGAACCAATGTGATTCTACATCCATGCTAGAGACTATGCATTAGCATGTTAAAATCGCAAGTGATAGGAACTGTCAGAAAAGAACTAATAGAAATGGTATGAGTTACTGACAGGTAGGCTCGCACTTCAGTAACTTTCTAGATTCAGCTTTTGTTGAACTATTTAAAAAAAGGTGTGTGAATCTACCTGGTGGCTATATGTTAGCAAAGTAATACGTTAAGAGGCAAATTTTACAACAGTTTCTAAAATACAGCTATTTTTTAGAGGCAACATAGGTTCCTAGATGCTTTTATAAATGTCATATACTATGTCCCCCAGTAGCACACGTGGTCTTGCTCTAATTTACACCTATTGACCTATTGTGAAGAAGATTTAAATATGTGCATGTATTCTATGCATATATATGTATATGTTATAAAATATATACCATTCATCTTCATCAGGTCATACTATATTTTGCAGCAACTTTTTTTCAAAATAGCATATTTCTTTTTCAAAACACAATCAGTGGTCTTACATAAAAACGTTGCTCAGAAAAGGCCTAAGGCATAAAAAGTGCTCAGAAATAAATCCATTACTTATGTTTAGAGATCTTCACTCGATAAAGACCCAAAGATTCATCAGGGAGACATTTTGACATGAACTCATCATAGAAAAGTCTGCTAGAAAGGCAAGCAGAAAGTAAAAATCACTACGTCATATCATCATACTTCATAATATTGTCTTTAATCCCAGATCCACATTACTTCTTTTCAGCACTTTCTCCTCTCAGATGTGGTTCTATCCAAGATGGCCATGGTGTCTTTCTAACCATATAAATAGCCACTCCCCAGATCTTTCTAGCTAATCACAAAGCCATCTATTCAACTTCCTTGTTTAACCCCAATGGTAGAACCGTATTTAAGGAGCATATTTATTTAAAACATCATGTTTGATTTTTCAAATTTTGAATGAATGCACTCCAGAATTCCTAGGAAAGGCTGTTTCAGTGTCTTTGCCTAAGTTTTCTTCTCACTTGTATAATCAGTTGATAATTTGCCTTCATTTTTTTCTGAAATATTTGTTTTAACAAATTAGCTAATACCATTTTTTTTGTTTTAGGGATATCATTCTGGAACTCACTTCCTTTAAATAGTAGAATAGAATGTAACTATTTATTGTTTTGGAAGAGGGTTGAAACTTTCCTGTTTCACTAGATAGTAAGATCTTCTTTGTGTTATGTATTAGGAAGGATGATTATTATTTTGAGTTGAATTATGTTATGTACATTTATTTCTTGGATGGTTTACTCTGTATTGCTTGTTGTACACTACACTAAACGTTGTTAGGGAATTTAGCAGTTCATAAGAATAACATTGACATTGATACTGACATTAATGTAAAGATCTAATATTGCTCTTTATAATTCAAAAAATGTTCAAAATTACCACCCTCCCACCCATACTGCACATGATCAATAAAATTTATATATATAAAAAAAAAAAAAAAAAATATATATATATATATATATATACATGCATAGAATACATGCACATATTTAAATACATGCAACTCTGCCCAGAATGTATCCCTGGGAACTCCTGTGCAGAGATGACATAAAGTAGGTACAATCCACTAGATTCTATCTATGGTACTGATTCAAGATGTGTGCCCAACAAACTTGGCTCACAATTCAATTAGTGCCACTAATTGGCACTAATCAGCACCAAATTGAACTGTGTGCACATCTTGCTATGCGCTATTCTATAACAATGGGCACCCAAATCCCATAGCACGCAACCCCAAAGGGGGTGTGGCCTTGGGTGGATTATGGGTGGGTCAGGTACATTCATAAAATTTGTGTGCAGTGTTATAGAATTACCGGGGATGTGCATCTAAATTGAGCTCCAAGAATTACACCTGGTTTTTAGCAGGTGTAAGTCCTAGCACCCAAATATAGGCACCAAAACCAACAGTCAATGTGATTTTATAATGGGTACTTATCTTTGAACAAAAGAGTTGGGAAAATAGGTTAAAAAGAGCCTCAAACTGGAAGAGTCCACATGGATGACCGATTTTAGGCTCAAAATGTAGTATCGCTCCATCAAGATCAGGCAGCCAGACTTAACACAACAGTGGCTAATAACAAGAACAGCACTTCTTTCAAAGGGAGATCTAAATAACTTTCTGAAAAATTACAAACCCATAACTTGTCTATCTACACTCTATACATTATTCACTGCAATAGATGCCTACAGAACTCGTACAATCATATTGACTCTGATAACATCAATAGAGTAGAAGAGCTGCAAGAGCAGAAGAGTAACTTCATTGAGTGCCCCCTAGTTTTTTAAAATATTTTTTATTCATAGATTTTCTTATTTATAGGTCTTCCAGAGATATCAATCATAACAGTGTAGCCTAGTCTTTGTACTTTTTGAAAGTACCACTCACATTTTCTAGACCTCTATCATATCTCCCATCAGCTGTCTCTTTTCCAAGCCTAAGACCCCTAACCTCTTTAGCCTTTTGTCATATGAGAGGAGTTCCATCCCCTTTATGATTTTTGTCGCTCTTCTTTGAAACTTTTCTAATTCTGCTATTGTTAGTAATATGTAATTTATCTTTAAAATCAAGCATGGTACCTGAAGATTAGAGGGTGGACAATGCCAGTTTTTAAAAAGGGTTCCAGAGATGATCCAGGAAATTATAGATTGGTAAGCCTGACGTCAGTACCAGGCAAAATGGTAGAGACTATTATAAAGAACAAAATTACAGAGCATATACAAAAGCATGGATTAATGAGACAGTGGCAACATAGATTTAGTCAAGAGAAATATTGGCGCACCCATCTGAAACATTTATTTAAAGGGGTAAATAAACATGTGAATAACAATAAACCAGTTGATATTGTGTATCTGGATTTTCAAAAGGCGTTTGACAAATTACCTCATGAAAGACTCCTGAGGAAAATAGAAAGTCATGGGATAGAAGGTAATGTCCTATTGTGGATTAAGAAATTGTTAAAAAATAGAAAACAAAGAGTAGGGTTAACTGGTCATTTTTCCAAATGGAGAAAGGTAGATAGTGGGGTTCCCCTTGAGTCTGTGCTAGGACTGCTGCTTTTTAACATATTTATAAATGATCTAGAGATGGGAATGACTAGTGAGGTAATTAAATTTGCTGATGACACAGTTATTCAAAGTTGTTAAATTGCAAGAGGATTGTGAAAAATTGCAAGAGGACCTTATGACACTGGGAGATTGGGCATACCAATGGCAGATGACATTTAAGGTGAGCAAGTGCAAAGTGACACTTGTGAGAAAGAGGAACCCATATGATAGCTATGGTAATGCAAAGTTCAATATTTGGAGTCATCATCCAGGAAAAGAATCTAGGTGTCATTGTTGATGATACATTGAAAACCTTTGCTCAGTGTGTAGCGGCTGCTAAGAAAATAAATAGAATGTTAAGAGTTATTAGGAAAGGAATGGAAAACAAAAATGAGAATGTTATAATGCCTTTGTATTGCTCCATGGTGCGACAGCTTCTCATATACTGTGTGTAATTCTGGTCATCGCATCTCAAAAAATATATAGTGGAATTAGAAAAGGTATAGAGAAGAGCGACAAAAATGGTAAAGGGATGGAATGACTTCATGAGGAAAGGCTAAAGCGGTTAGGGCTCTTCAGAGGTCCTTTTACCAAGCTGTGGGAAAAAGGACCTCGCTCTAGCGGTGGGGGCCGTTTTTCTCATGCGCCAGGGCCCTTTATACTGCAGCGGGTAAAAGGCTCCAAAAACAAAATGGCCATGCGATAAGAAAACGCTTACCACATGGCCTTGCAGCGGGGAGACCTTACTGCCACCCATTGAGGTGGCGGTAAGGGCTCCCACAGTAACCGGGCAACACACAGTGATATCCAATTACCACTGGGTTACCGCTACACTAACCATTTCCAGGTTCCCCCGCCCAGAAATTGCGCACACTTGACCCGGAACTACTGCCGGCGGCTATGTTGGGCCGACAGTAGACCCAGAGTAGTGAGCAGTAAGCCCATATTGAGCTTACCACCGTTCTGTAAAAGGGCCCCTAAGTTTGGAGAAGAGACAACTGAGGGGAGATATGATAGAGGTCTGTAAAGTACTGAGTGGAGTTGAATGGGTTCAAGAAAGTTTAGAAAGATATAGATGTTAATTTATTTTTATTGTTGAACTAAACTAAATATTATCACCCTTTTTCAGTGATTTCTTTTTTGTGTAAAGTACTAGAAAAGGTAGCTTTAAAACAATTGGAGGAATTTGTGGTAGATGCTGATTGTCTTGATCACTTCTAATTTGGTTTAGACATGCACATGGGGTGGAGACTATGTTGGTCCCCACAGTGGATGTTTTAAGGAAGGGTATGAATGAGAATGAGAGTTTTTGTCAGTATGTATCTGGATGCATCTTGGCATCCAGATACATGCTGACATAGTTTAAAGTGTGTTATTTACCACTGGTCCCATGTTTATGTTGTAGGACGTATTTACTAGTAATGCATGTTAACAGTGTTTATGCACACTAATGCAATAGTGCCTTGTAGTAAATCTAGCTAACAGGCTTTTGCACCCAACTATTTTCATAGACCAGAGAGTTTGGACAAGCTAAACAAAGACTCCATTTGCCTGATTCACTAAGCTTTTTTCTTCCCAAATACACCCAAAGAAAGAAAATCCTGAGTGTGACAGGCCTTATGTTATTCTTGGGCAGCTCCTATGAAGAGTTCAAAAGGTGTGAAGTTAAGTGTGGGTCTTTCTCCCCTTTCTTTTTTTTCCAGGGGCATTTACATCAAATAAAAAACAAAGCATTGTGTTTGACATTCTTAAGATCTGGAAAACAGCTGTTTAGCTAGCTGTAGAAAGCAAAGCCATTAAATAAAAAAACAAACTTTTACAAGTCTGTCATTTCTTGGACCATTACTTTATACCCCAACAATGATTTTACAGCTGTGGTTTTTCCCATAATGCCATATTTAACAGGAGGCCATATTTTTAATATTGACAAACACCTTTTCATCCACAGAACTTACTTGTATGCATATCATACTTAAGTATGTTGTATAGCTTCAATATAAAAGCACATCCCATTGTGTATGATATTTATCAAACTCTGATTCTTGAAACTGCAAATGCACAACTTCTACACAGTTCAATTTAATCTCTCAGATCATATTATGGCAGGAGGAAGTTTTCAAGCTGTTTTTATTACTTGCAGACTTTGCTTTCACTTTGAAAACTTCTTCAGGTACAAAGTACACATGGCCACTTGCAAATGCATTTCTTTCGGCAGAATTGTGCCGCAAACTATGTGCAATGAATTGAAAACACAATCTACACATGTACTTTGCCTTCCCCTTATTTAAGTATGCTCTTGGAAATGTTTCCTATTAATGCAATTTAAAGGAAGATTGTCCAGACTTTTGACTGCATTGAGGAATGACAGTTTATCTGCATACATTCCTTTGAAGATTGTCCTCCTTGTTTATGAGGTACATTTTCCTGCAAAGTTACATGCATCCAGGTTGGGATGTACAATTACCCCAAAATTATGCAGGTAAGTGCATTCTCTGTCCCAATCCTGATCCCGAGAATATCTTTCTGACAGGTGTGTATACTTCATTCATATTTACCATACGTGTGCATGCATACTGTATATGTTGGAAAATTTTTAAAGCCGTTTGTATGCATAAATCACCCTCTAGTGATCTGCTGGATCACACATTTATTTGTCCTCCATTTAACTGAATCAAATCAAAAGCTGCACTGCTTATATTAAAATGTATGATAATGCTCAAACAACAATCACTGTTAACACTAGAGATTTGTGAATAATTTGTATTTGACTTCAAACCATGTGGACTCCAGGCTGGTTCAATTTCGACAGTAATTTCTGATTTTGTCCAGATCTCCTATGGAAGTTCTTTGATCAAAAATAAAAAAAAAAACGCCTCAGTTTTTCAGACAATCTGAAAGCACCTGAGCAGAAATCTGCTACAGATTTTCTGTCTAAAAATCAATATGATAATTAGGATCCAAATATTCATATTCAGTTTGATTTGACCATTTTCTATATTATTTGTATTTGGCCGAATAGTGATTTAAATTCGAATATGAATAATGTGGTGCTCTACTGTGCTAAATTCTATTGAAATAAACACTTGGGGCTCTGTTTACAAAGGGACACTAGCGTTCTTTAGCACATTCTAAAAATTAATTTTGTAGACACCCACAATATTCCTATAGGCGCCTACACAGCACACTCTAAAAATTTAGCGCACTCTGAAGAACGCTAGCGCACTGTATGGAATTGTGCTATCAGAAGTACCAATCCAAATAAATAGCTATGAACATATCCTGACTTTCTACACCACTTAACACATGTGGTGAGCGCACGCAAACAGAATAGTGCAGAAACACATTAAAAGGTTTGTGGTATTTTGCCTGTTTGCATATGCTATTCTACGAGTTACTGATTATTTAAAAAATATTTTTTGGAAGAGGCATGCCATTGGCAGAGAGTGGGAGTTGCTGCATTATCCAGCTAGCGCATTACGATTTGTGTGCGGTAACTGAATAATGCAGAGTTAACACAGGGACACTTAGTGCCTCCTAAATAGGAGGCAGGCAGTATGTGCACCTATGTTAATTCTATTCAGGTATCACACGCTAATAACAGCATTAGCACATGACCTGCAATAAAATATATATATTTTTAAACCAGCAAAAATGCATTTTTTTTTCATATTCATTTGGCCATTTTGTCAATTTGCCAGTTACCAGTACTAAAGCACATTCTTTGAGTACAGGGCTAAATTCTATAAATGGCACTTAAAAAATTGGCACTGAAACATACTCACGTAAATGGTATAAGCTGAACCTAAAGTTCAGTGTGGTATATAGAATACATTCTTAAGACATGGTGCAAATGCCCGTGCCTAAATTTACACACGGAGCACCATTATTCTGTAATTATCTGCGTGACTCTAAGCCAAGCCTCTATTCCATCCTAAAACACCCATGACTCTCCCATTCCCATGCCCCCTGTTTTGGGTGTGGATCCTGCACCTAAATTTACAAACGTTGGTCCTAATTAAATCTAATTGGTGTCAATGATCGCTTGTTAAAAAAAACAATTATTGGCACTAATTGACTCATTCTATTAAATTGTATGCACAAATCGGGAACATGTCAAAATTTGCACATGCAATTTTTGGCGACATTTATACAATCAGGGGGATAGTGTGCACTATGTGGAAAGAAGGTGCACTTTTTCAGAGAGAGGGCACACTTTTTTCAAAGTTGGACACACATGCAAGCACAAGTTTGTGCATATGCAGTAGTTCATGTGTGCTTGGTGGTTCCACTATTGTGGAAAGAAAGCGCTTTCTTTCCACATAATGCACACTATTTCCAAAGAGAGTGCATTATTATTGGCAAATGACAAAACATGAATAGTGTTTTTTTCTGTTCATTTTCATTTGGTAACAACATACAACAACATAGCAGGGGCATAGCCAGACTTCGGCAGGAGGGGGGTCCAGAGCACGAGGTGAGGGGTCACATTTTAGCCCCCCCCCCCGGTGCTGCCACCCCTTCCCGTCCCTTTCGACCCTCCTCCAACCGCCGCCAACCCTCCCCCACCACCACCAGGTACCTTTGCTGGCGGGGGTTGGGTTCCCCTGCCAGCCGAAGTCCCCTTCAGCGCCGTTCTCTGAGCCCGGCTTGTTCGCTGATCTGGATTCTGTTTCTGTGAGTCCTGACGTCCAGCATGTTAGGACTCACAGAAACAGAATCTAGATCAGCAACGCGCCGGAGACTGGCGCTGAAGAGGACTTCGGTTCGCGGGGGTTGGGGACCCCCTGCCAGCAAAGGTACCTGATGGCGGCGGTGGGAGAGGGTTGGCGGTGGGGGGGGGGGGGTGAAAGCAGGGGGGCCAGGGCTAAATCTGTGGGGGCCTATGACCCCACCTAGCTACGCCCCTGCAACATAGAATATGTTGTTGAACATTTCTTATTTCGTTGACTGCCCATCACTAATATTTTGCCAATAAAATGTATTTACCATTGTCAGCCTATGTTTTTCCTTTCTTCACGTGTGATTTGTGTGAAGTGTAATTTCTATGTTGATAAGATAGTAAAAGAATAATATGCTTTATTTTAGAGGGCAGCAAACCCCCTAATCCTCATCTGGGTCCACCTGAGGAGCGTTTAGCATTGTATGTCCTTCAGAAGCAAGGTTTGGTCCTGGAACATGTGGAGACAAGGCCACTTTATAGTCCATTGCAGCCTGATATTGAGCAGGTAGGAGCAAAAAAAAACTTTATTTATTTTAAAGAAACAAACATAAAAGCATCAAAGGAGCATGGCTGTTATTTTAGAATCTGATATAATAAAACCATTATTGAAATCTGACAATGATGTTTATAGAAGTTTTCTTCTCCTTAAGTTTTTAAAGTAATTCAGTTACAGGAGTCAGGGTGTTGTTTCCTATTTCAAGATCAAACTTCAAACTGCAGACAGTCTCATTTTGCCATAAGAGCTACTGGAAAACAGAGATGGACATCTGGCTTATACAAAGAGTTGCTGGTGTTGATTTACAACCAGCAAAGTAACCCGATTTTGCTAGAAAATCAGGCAGCCTGAAAGTTTGTCTGAACTCAGTCCTGCTCTAAAATGGGGTAATAGGGATCTGAACTCAAGAGAACTGTACTGTGAGCAGTATGGTTAAAGATCCTCTTGCTAAATGGAGCAAAATTAATGAAGGCTCCTTGATAAGAACCAGTAATGGTATGCACCTTTTAATTAAAAAAATGGTGACATATCACTGGTATGGATAGAATTTCACTTTGAGATCATATCACTAGGCTATTAATTTGGTCTACTTTTGTTAGAGAAAAGATCATTAAAGAGGGATGTTATTGTCTTGTACGATAAGTGAGTAGACTGTACTCTAAAGACAACAGCAGACAAAGAAAACAAAGGGGCATCTTTACCTAGGTTCCTCTTCTCCATATCCTCCAGGTTGTCTCCTGCCCTTTCCCTTTCTCTCTCTCTCTTCCCCCCATTCCTACCATTTGATCTTCAATCTTCTCTCTCTCTCTCTCTCTCTCTCTCTCTCTCTCTCTCTCTCTCTCTCTGTCTCTCTCTCTAAATGATAGCGGGGATGGGACGACTTCCCTATGAAGAAAGACTAAGGAGGCTAGGGCTTTTCAGCTTGGAGAAGAGATGGCTGAGGGGAGGCATGATAGAGGAATATAAAATATTGAGTGGAGTGGAACAGGTGGATGTGAAGCATCTGTTCACGCTTTCCAAAAATACTAGGACTAGGGGGCATGCGATGAAACTACAGTGTAGTAAATTTAAAACAAATCAGAGAAAATATTTCTTCACCCAACGCATAATTAAACTCTGGAATTCGTTGCCGGAGAACGTGGTGAAGGCAGTTAGCTTAGCAGAGTTTAAAAAGGGGTTAGACGGTTCCCTAAAGGACAAGTCCATAAACCACTACTAAATGGACTTGGGAAAAATCCACAATTCCAGGAATAACATGTATAGAATGTTTGTACATTTGGGAAGCTCGGCAGGTGCCCTTGGCCTGGATTGGCTGCTGTCGCGGACAGGATGCTGGGCTCGATGGACCTTTGGTCTTTTTCCAGCGTGGCATTACTTACTGTATGTACTTATGTGCTTTCTTACTCACCTAGTCTCACCCTTTCCCTTCTCACAGATTCCTGTCCTTCTCTTTTCACCTCTCTCCAGATTTTTTCTCACAGCTTCCTTATTTTTATATGCTTTTTTTTTTATTCTAGGCCCCACCAGTAGGAATGAAAGGCACAAGACTTGCATGTGTATAGTCCCCTTGTTTGCTACTCCTTTTCTCACATGCTCTTCGTGAGACAATACGCAAGCAGAGATAGTACAGCAATAGGGACAGGAATTACATATTTCCTGTATCTCTCCTTAGCAGTCTGCTGTGCCAGTGCTGTGTGTTGCCACCTTACCCAGAACAACATGAGGTTTTTCAGACCCTTAAAACCAGCAATAGAAAAGCTGCTTTTTAAATGTGGCCTCAGGCTACCTGGCCCTGTTGTCTGGCAGCTCTCTCCTTCTTCCCTCCCTCCGGCCCCCCTTGCTATAGGCCCAGCATCTTTTCTTCTCCCTATTCCTTCCACTTTCCTCCTCCTCCCCTCCCCCCCCCCCCCCCCCCCCCCGCAGTCCTCCAAATGTGGTGAGTTTCCAGCAGCAGTGACAGCAATGAAGACATGCCATTTCTGGTCATCTTCTACCGCAATTCACCTCTTCTATGAGTGGGGTGCAGCAAAGAGAAGGCCCTGAGGTTGACTGGAAAGAGTGTGTCTTCATTGTTGCTGCTGGTGTATCACTGCATTTTGAGGAACAGATGGGTAAAGGGATAGATGCCAAACCTTCATTGGGGGGGAGGGGGAAAAGAGGGAGTCATGCAAGACCCATGGAGGAAAGAGATGTCAGGCCCATGGGGTGGAGGAAATGACAGACACATGATGGGGAAGGAAGGGAGAGATGCCAGACCTATGGGAGAGGGGAGACAGGAGATTCCAGACACACTATGAGATGGGGAGATGCCAGATCTGCAGGGAATGGGGAGAAGGCAAGATGATAGACCTGTAGAAGGGGGAGAGATAAAGAAGCCAGACCTTCAGAGTGGAGTGGAGAGTAGGGAGAGATTACTGACTCCTGGGTGAAACAGAGAGAGCACGGGGTGGGGGGAGAGATACTAGACCAGTAGACAGAGAAGAAAGAGGAATGTTGCTGGACCAGAAGGGATAGTGGAAGAAAGAGAGAGAGAGAGACTGGACTGGGGAGGAGGGAGAGAGAAATACTGGACTTTCAGGGGGAGCAGATGGAAAAGAGAGAGAGAGAGAGCAAACTTGAGGGAAGGGGGTGCTGGACTAATGCAGGAAGGGAGAGGAGGAAGCAAAGGAGACTGGGAGAGATGCTGGCTCCAGGGTGGGAGGTACAGGAGGAGGAGCAGAGAGAGGGGGATACGCTAGACATGGGAAAGGAAAGGGACAGAGAGAGAATTCTGGGCATACAAATCTTTCTCATGCATATTCATTAGGGATATTTTGAAAACCTAGCCTGTTTGCAGCCCTCGAGGACTGAACTTGGACAAGCCTGCTGTAAAGGGACCTGTAGCAGTCTGACTTGTTCTGTTTTTCCAGCAAGAAGGATATAGGCATTCTAGGATGCTGCCTTTTTAAGGTTGGGTTGTTGCTGTTTGAGTTTTTGAGTCCTGGACATTAGTGCTACTTTATTATGACAAGATTTCTATATAGGTCTGGTTGAATGCGTTTTTTTGTAAGGTTTGATTTTTAGAGCTCTATTTCTGTTAAGTAAAGTTTGCAAAATAATCTGAGATGGCAACTCTAGTGTGGACAATTGGTTGTAGGGAGTGGGTTGTGGCAGAGGTGCAACTGTAGGTGTAGCAAGGGACTTGGGGGTAGGACATGGGGTAGGACAAAGGAGGGGTGCGGGTGGGGCAAGGGAGGGCATGGAGTGGAGCAGGTGTCTCTCTTTCTTTGTCAAGAAGTTGACAAGCTTAGGTGGGAGTGGTGAGAAATTGTAAAATTAGTATTACTGCAGAAAAAGGGAAAGGAAGAAAAGTGGAACATTATGTAGGTGTGGGGGCAGAGAAGGAGGAAAGGGGAAGAATAAGGCCACTTTGGTGGTGGTAGTGGTAGTAGGGGAAGACGAATGAGTAGGAAGAATATGGTTGATGAAAAGAGAGGTGAAGGGGAACATGATCAATGTTGACTGTTCTGTTTGCTCATGTATCACATGTCATTAGCATGACAGCTATTTGACAATGGTGGTCATAAAAGCCACCATACAGATCTTTTAAAGATGCTATAGTAAGTGCTGAAATTTCCTCCAAATCATTATTTTATTTCAGAAAACTATAGAATTTATTATATTTGAAGATACCTTACCAATGTGTCAAAGGCAGGAAAGGGAAATATTTTTTTCTATATAGGATCTTAGACATGGCTGTTGACTATACCAGAGACTTGGATTCACCAATGGGAAGAGGTGTTCTACAGTCCTTTATGCAGGAAAGAACCAAACTTAAAGCCAGTTGTTTTCGGCATACAGTAAAAAAGGCTCATGCAAACCACATTTCTACTCATACATCTCCATATAGTGTTTGAAAACTGTCCTCTAAGGATATTTTCTGTATTCTTTTGGGTAACAAAGTCCTTCCCTGTGCTAGTGGGAGAATCCATAATGCTTCAGTTCTTATATCCCTGGAGGACAGCACAGTTACCAACTTCAGTAATAGGTAGGTAGATATAAAATAGACAAGAAACTTCGGGGTTAAACCTAAAACTGAATTCTGTCTGTGAAAAGGTGTCTCCTATGGTCTGTCTGTGACAAAATAGTTTTGAAATCAGACCCTCTTATGATCCTCATAGGCTCTGTGTTACACATGATGTTTGCAAAAGGGTTGGAGTGGAAGAGCAGCCTAATGGTTAGTGTAGTAGGCTGAGAACCTGGGGAATTGGGTTTGATTCCCACTGCAGCTACTTGTGATCCAGGGCAAGTCACTTAAAGCTTCATTGCCCCAGAAGCTCAAATTATGAGCCCACTAGGGACAGAGAAAGCGCCTGTATATAATACATAAACCTCTTTGGTTGTACCATAGAAAGGTGATAAATGCATGACCCTTTACCTGACCTTGGGAAAGTATTGCTGATAGAACAGTTGCAGCTGTCTGGCACAGAGTAGCACAAATCACCATGAATTTCAACCACTTTAGCCAATAAGATCACACCCCTTAGCCAGACACCACATGTTTGGCAAGTTCAGAAAACCTAGTTATTTTTTTAATCACCATGGGCACAGCTTCTGTGGGTCTGCCTATGGGTTCCCTCCCTCCCCTTCTTTTGGTTTATAATGTAGAGACAGCTATAATGTAATTAGAAGAAAGTTTAACATGTTAGATCCCTGCTCTTATTTGAACCTCATCACTTATGTAACATAGCAAAAACAATGCTAATAGGTCTTTATGGCTGCTGACTTGCAGTGTTGTTCCCTGTCTGTGTCACTGTGAGACTTATTAAGAATCCTTGAGCTGACAGTAGGCCGCTAGGACACAAATTATTAGAATTAAACCATAAGAATGGCCATCATTGTGTTGTATATGCAGACTTAGGGAATATTTTTGTATATTGAAGAAAAATTTCCCTCCGATTCTTTTCCTATACAATAGATATCATCTGCTCCACGCCAGCTGTGGTTTAGCTTAACATAATCATACAGTTTCTTAATCATCAGACTAGTGCAACAACAACATTCTTATTTTGGCTTTAGGGAAAGGTACAGCTGTGGATAGACTTGTTTCCGAAGTGCTTAGGTCTACCTGGCCCACCGTTCAACATAACACCACGAAAAGCAAAGAGGTGAGCATTGTCTCTAATTTAACAGTTTCAAATTCTCTATTTATTTGTTGCATTTGTATCCCACATTTTCCCACCTATTTGCAGGCACAATGTGGCTTACATAGTACCATGAAGGCATTCGCCAGCTCCGGTATAGAAACAAATACAGGTTGATGTTATAGTCTTATAAGGTTTACAGATCTAGACAACAGTTAGGAGTAGTAGAGAAGGAGAGCTGTATAGTATACATTATAAGGTTTGTTTAAGTTGTGCTGCAGAGATTTAGGCCCTTAAGTTGGGTCTGTAGGGTATGCCTCTATGTCTAAGAAGTTTCTTTTCAGTCAGAAGGCACTGATAAACATTTGGCTAATTAAGAAGCTGGATTACCAGAACATGCAATTCTTTCTTTGGCTTCATAAGAGAGAGAGAGAGGATATGAGAGTACCACACTGATCTGCTAAACATAGTGGCCCTTTTATAAAGCAGATAACATGGGTTTTACTGTGTGGTAGACATTAGCACAGACCCTCACTTACATATACCCCGCTTTAAAAATAGCTAGTGTGCCAAAATCCTGCTCTAGCTGCTTAACACAGGCAGAGGCAGTGAGTAGGCGTGACAGGGTTGGAATAGAGGAGCGGTCTGTTGTGAAAGCTAGTGCGTGGAGCAGTACCACTTACTGGCTGTCATGACTGATGATAACCTGAAGAGGATGAGACAGTAGGTGCAAATGTACTTTCAGCAGTACAATAACACAGCTTCCTCAGTAAAGCTACTGTGGTAGCTGATTGTCCGCTTTCTCCCCAATCTGATCTTCCTGCCCAAATCAGACAGCCCCGGTGCACTTCCCACCCAATCTGACCCCTCTGAGAGTCAAATCTGAACACCCTAATTCTCCTCCCCCAAAAATCCCCAATGCTTATATGGAAGGCTGACTCCTAGTGGTAGTACTGTGAGACTACTTCTAGGTATCAACTGGTGCCATTTTGCACCCAGAGCCATACTGGATGAGAGCAGAGGGGGCTGCTCCTTCCCTGTCCCACTAAACCACTAAGGATGGCTCCAGGTAAGTCCTGAGGGTTCCTGGTGGGGGATTGAGGTGGGAGAAGCATCAGGTGGTTCTGATTTGGGCAAGTAAGAGTAACAGGATTGGGTCAAAAGGTGGCTATTGGGGGGAGAATCAAGAGGTGGGATCAGATGTGCTCAGGGATTATGATGAGATGAGAAGTGATCTTGATTCAGTATGGTACACCTGAGGATCTCTGAAAAACATTTAAAATACATCTCCAGGAGGGCTGCAGAGGAGAAATGGCATGCATTTAAGGGAAACATGCCATAAAAAATCTAATTTAATCTTAGTTTGAGTCCCATCTTTCTGCAGGTGAACCTGTACTCAGCATATTTTATAATAGAAAGTTCCTTTTCAGCAGCAACAGATGAGTCCATGAAATTGTGGTTATGATCATCTACCAGCAGGTGGAGATAAAGGACAACAAACTGAACTCTCTCATATAGGATGGTGAGCAGCTTGGTCAGTTAGTATACCTCTAGCTCCAGCAGACGGTACACGGTCTCACAGCAGCTTTTCATCTCTTCTGTGGAAATTTGCTCCTGTTCTGGGTTTCCTAGTTCAGTTGAGCCTGGAGATAATTAGACTACTGATGGAGCCTATCTTGGGCTGCACCTGGTGATACTAGGTTTCTCCTCCCTCTTCCCTCTCCTGCCGTTGACTTCTCCTTCCTCACAGAAGTCCCCCCCCCCCAAAAAAAAAAAAAGCAAGCACAGAGGCATTAAACAGATGTAGCTGCCGGTTAGGAGGGGATGAAGCACTGTTTTCCTGTCAGTGAAAGTCAACAGTAATCATCAAAGAGAAACGTTGTCTTCCCGGTAAGGTGTCCTGCCTTAGGATGGGTGCACCTTTACATTTCCCTGCAATATTGGGTTTTAGTTAATAGAGGCTTCATTTTCTCTTTCGTTTTTATGGTGACTGATGTTGTTAAATGCTGATCCCGCTCTGGGGCATGAAGACCATCTTTGGGACAGTGTGAATCTTGTGTTTTCTCTCAAGCTACCAGGGATTCATTGACTTTCATAGTGGGGGCCTTGGATTCCCGCATGGAAGAAAGTTAGTTGCAGTCCCCTCAAGCTGCTTTTTCAGATTCCTCTCACACTATGGTAACAGTGGCCATTTTAGATAACCATGCTATCTTTTTCCTCTGCTATCAACCCTATTCCATCGGTACAACAACTACTTTATTCTTTCTGCACTGGCCAATGATAGGCAGGGTTCTCCACAGAATCCTCCTTCATCCAGGAAGGGTGATTCTAGTAGCCCTGGTTTATCTACTCGTAGACAGACCATTCCTTCTTCCACCTGTCCTTGGATTGCTCTCTCGGGGCTCCATGCAGATGAAGGATCAGTCCCTGCACTTGGTTCTTGAGTGGTCAAAGTTAAGGAAGAAGAATTATTTTGAGGAAGTGATTACTACCTTGTTCCAGTCTAGAAAGGAGTAGAATGCATATGCTCGGGTTTGGAGAGTATTTGAAGCTTGATGTTCAGAAAGAGCTCTCTCTCCCTTTCATTCTTCCTTACCTCAAATATTGGCCTTTTTACAGAAAGGTTTCAAAAAGGGGCTAGCTTATTACTCTCTTCAGGTTCAGGCAGCTGCTTTGACTTGCTATTATGGACACATTTTAAATTCTTCTCTAGTGTAGCGACTCAATATAGTTTGCTTCTTGAGGAGAGTCAATCATCTCAATCCTCCACTTTGTCTTGCTTGTCTTGAATGGAATATGGTGCTCAAATCTGTTCAGAAATCTCCTTTTGAACCACTTAAGAAGGCTACTTTAAAAGATTTTATATCAAAGTCTATTTTTCTGGTGGCTATTGCTTCTTTCAGAAGGATCTCTGAACTTCAGGATCTATCCTGTATGGATCCATTCCTTTGTTTCATAGAGGCTGGAGTCACCATTCATACTGTTCCATTTTTCCTGCCAAAAGTTATTTCTTCCTCTCATCTGAACCATCCTTTGCTTCTATCTTCATTCTGTAGGGAAGAATGTAGTAAAGAATTCGATTCCTTATGTTTTCTCAATGTCTGTTGTGTTCTCCTTCAGTACCTGCAAGTCACCAATGATTTTTGCACATCAGACCATTTGTTTGTCTTGATTGCAGATCCAAATAAAGGAAATTTGGCTTCTAAGGCTACAATTGCTTGCTGGATTAAAGAGTCCATTTCATCTGTGTACTGTATATTCTTTCTGCTAAGCAAGCTTTTAATTTCTTAATTTCATTCCAGCAGAGCACATTGTGGGCAGAGTCTCATGCCTTTTCTCAGGTAGGATTTTGGCACACTAGCTAGATCTACTTGAGCTTGTTTGCGCACATTTTCCAAGCATTAACATTTGGATTTCTGAGCAAGGGCTGAAGCATCCTTTGGAGCATCAGTTCTTTCCTCAAGTGTTTCTGTTTATTGCACTATTTAAGGACTGCTTTGGTACATCCCATAATATCCTGGACTCATTTGTTGCTGATGAAAAGAAGGAAAATTATGTCTTACCTGATAATTTTATTTCCTTTAACCACAACAGATGAGTCCAGAAACCTACCCTTTGTTGGTTTCTCTGTTCCTGTGTTATTTTGTTCCTCTCTTCTGTGAAGAAAACACCCAATGCAATTGGGTGTCCTCCAAATGCATTGCTACCATTAGGGAGTGGTGCTTCAATATTGTGTTTTCAATCTCTAAGGAGATACAGGTTCCCTGAAGTCCTGCAGAACTTGCCTGTCCCTCACCATTGAAAATGTGATTGCAGGATTGTAGATGGATGACTCAAGCTCAGTTTAGAGGGAGCAGCAGTGAGGAAGGAGAAATTATGATACTTTTGCTTTGCTACGAGAAATGCTGATTGACCAAGCTGCTCACTGTCCTATATGAGAGGGTTCAGTTTGTGGTCCTCTATTTCTACATGCTGGTAGATGGTCATAATCACAATTTTTTGACTCATTTGTTGTGATTAAAGGAAAGAAAATTATAAGGTAAGACATAATTTTTCCTTTTAATTCAGTGTAATTCCAGATTTATAACCTGATCTTTACAATGTTTGGACAAGGCAATGAGCAACAGTTCCAAAAATGTACATTGGATTAAACAGATCCCATGACTTAACTTCCCTTATACATTCTTAAAATCATATTTCAGCATATCCTTCTTGTGCGGAGTAACTACATATTTCACATTATAGGTTCCAATATAGTAAGCTGTCTTATCCTTTAGTATGGCAGTTTACTTTTGATTTTCCACACTGACTTTACTCTAACAGTCCCATTAAAGTAGGGGGTTAGCTTGGAAAAATCTTTAGTGAAACCATCATACAAAAGTGTAACAGAGTTGGCATGCAACTCACATGCAAACCCACTGAAAACATGCTGAATATTTTTGCATTTTATTACCTATAGTTCAGGATCTTAGCTTAAAGCGAAGCTAGATTCTACATGGGAGCAACAGGGTTATCTGAGGTGAAGTACAGCACTTTGTCTCAGGGAACAAATGGCCCAAGGGGTCCGTTAACCACCTCCACCTGAAGGCTATCTTGTCCAGGGCACCCCTGGCCTGGATACCCCCAGATCAGCACTCCCCAGCACAGAGATGCCCTAATCCAGAGGGTGTCCAGTGTAACCAGATGCTTCATGGACCAATAACACTTACTTGGTCCTAGAAGATGTCTAGCGGTGTCCTCCTTGTCCTTCTGTCATTTTGAAAAATAGTGGTACCCAATTCATAGTGCTATGTCCTGAAGTAAGTTGTTTTCTCTTCACTCTCAGGAACACCGCAAAAGTTTTTGACTAAATGTGTTTGCATTTTTGAACAATTCCCCTTCTGTATATCGTGCCTAGTGTTCCATGCTGATATGCAAGCATATTCTGTAACAACACCAGTAACTTAATTGGCTTACAGCTAATCAGCGTTGATAATAGGTCTTAAGGAGCAATAATAATCACTAATTGGCAATAATTAGAATTTACACACACAACTCACCAAGCATATTCTGTAACGCACTGCGCCTAAATTCTAGCCAAAAAGGGGTGTGGTTATGTGCAGGGAAATGGGTGTTTCATGGGCGTTCCAAAATTTACGTGCACTCTTACAGAATATGCCCCTGTGAGCTTAAATCTACATGCCAGCATTTACGCTAATTCCCCTTGGAGTAAATGGATGCGTATAGTTTTAAGCACTGGGAAATCAACTAAGTGTATTCTATATACCATTCCTAAATATAGGTTCCACTTACAGAATACACTTAGGCGGAAATTTATTCCACGTGGAGTTTTCATGTGCCATATATAGAATCTGGCCCAATATCCTTCTTATAATTGAAAGAGAAAAACGCCTATATTGTGACCCAAATCGGGAGATGGGCGTCTTTCTCCCGTGGGCGCCCAAATCTGTATAATCGAAAGCAGATTTTGGGCGTTTCCAACTGCAATCCGTCGCAGAAACGAGTAAAATTGATGGGGGCGTGTCAGAGGCGTGGTGACGGCGGAACTGGGGCATGGTTATCGGCCGAGGAGAGATGGGCGTCTTTAGCTGATAATTGAAAAAAAAAGGCGTTTCTACCGCGATTTTGGGTCACTTTTTTTGGACCCTTTTTTTCACGAACAAGTCCCAAAAAAGTGCCCCAACTGCTCAGATGACCACTGGAGGGAATCGGGGATGACCTCCCCGGACTCCCCCAGTGGTCACTAACCCCCTCCCACCCAAAAAAAACACTTTAAAAACTTTTTTTCCAGCATCTATGCCAGCCTCAAATGCCGTACCCACCTCCATGACAGCAGAATGTGTTCTATCCTGTGACAGCCTTTCCCTGGTTCTGATGTGGCTCTCGGGTGAGTGTGACACCATTTCTGTTATGTGGGTGTAGGGTATTGGCCTCCGTGATTCCACTAGCTTGTGGCAAATGCTCACGATGTTGGTAGTTGGTAGGCTCTACTCCCATGGTGCTTTTCCCCCTGCTTACTGGGTCAGAGTGTGCCCTGTTTTGTTTTCCCTTTCACATGTTAGCCACGTTAGAGAACTTAGTTCTTACCTTGAATGTGGCTGAAAGAGGGCATTGTACAGCATTCTGCCAGCTCTGACCCAATTCTTTGGCAGATGATTTAGTTCGTCAATGAGTTTATAGACAAATTTCTAAGCAAACCGGTGGCCTAGATGTCAGCTAAACCGCCACAACGGGGCCAGGATCAGGCTCGACTGGGAAAGGATAAAATGGTGGCCTCGCCACCTCCATCGCAACCAACTCTAGATTTCATACCTGAACTTATGGAGGCGGTGGTCAAGGCTTTGGACTCCAGATTTGAGCAGCTTTTGGAGCAGATTGCTGGGATTGCACAGACTACCTTGGAACTGGCACACATTACTGGAGAGCTCGAGTGCCGAGTCTCCAACATGGAAGATTTGCTTCAGTCACACAGTGAAACTCTGGAGTGCTTGGAAGCCCTTACACATGCTCAAAAACAGCAATTGGAGGACTTGGAAAACAGAGCTTGTCTTGAATCTGTGCTTTGTGGACATCGTCAATGTTGGAGACTTGGCTCCTAGCACACTTTCCTTCCATGGGAGCCCAGGGTGCAATTCATCTGGACAAAGTCCAATGCATGGGCTCCATGTGCACCGATGACAGACCCAGAATTGTAATTGTGAAATTTCACCGGTACTCGCAGAAGGCTCAAATCCTTCGACTCTACAAAAGCAAGATGGATGGTGTGCAGTTTGAGGGCCGCCCGATTCGACTCTTTCAAGACTATTCAGCAACCCTTTCCTCCAAGCGGCAGGCTTTTACACCAGTTTGCGCCCAATTAGTAACAAAACATCTTCGATTTGCTCTACAGTATCCAGCCACTCTTCGGATTCAACATGATAATCAATGGCAATCATTTACTTCCCCAGAGGAGGCTCTGACCTGGATACAAGCACTGGATGCCATATGAAAACTTGAGGGAGTCGATCCTGGTTCAATATGGCTGTAAACCCCAGCTTTTCAAAAAAAAAAAAAAGTTAAGGTTTTATGTGTACTATAGGCTGCACTTGGGTGGAAGTTACACTAAGCGGCAGGTAGGGATCTTTGTTGCTTGTTTAGAGTGCACTGTTTGGTATGAGTAATTTTCTAGAAGAGAGAGGGCACCCCCCTGCTCCTTAGCATCGGTAGTGCCCTCCTGTCCTCTCCCTTTGGTGGGAGCATGACGTGTTGGTTAAGAGGTTCAGGTTGGGGATTTGGGCAGGGGGAGAGGTTTGGTGGGCGGGAGGTGGTGGATGGGAACTGGGAGTTGAGTGGGTTTCAGGAATCATGAAATCATTTGTTTTCTGGAGTGTGTATGTATGTGCAACTTCTTGATTTGGTTGGGGAGGGAAGTGTTGATTGGAGTCCTCACGCTCTGAAGTGTAGTTGTTGGATCCCCTGGGGGGGGGGGAGGCTGGGCCCCTGGGGTGTCAAGTGCTTGTTTATGATGGCATTCTTGACTTTTTCTCTTCCACTTAGCAACCACAGCGGGTAGTTTGAAATGCCGTCTTCTTTCATGGAATGTCTCCAGAATTTCCTCCACAGTGAAACGTTCCAAAATCTTATCTCAACTTAAGCATCACATGGCCGCAATTGCTTGCTTACAGGAGACTAACGTGCCAGAGCCGGTGGTTGAGAGGCAGGGCTGGTGGTTGGAGGCGAGGATAGTGCTGGGCAGACTTATACGGTCTGTGCCCTGAAGAGCACAGGTACAAATCAAAGTAGGGTATACACAAAAAGTAGCAAATATGAGTTATCTTGTTGGGCAGACTGGATGGACCGTGCAGGTCTTTTTCTGCCGTCATCTACTATGTTACTATGTTACTGCTCATCTCAGTACCAGGGAGACTCGTTGCCAGTGGGGCACAACCTCTGATCTGCAGTTAACTGTGAGTAAGCGTGCTTATTCCAATAAAGGACGTTTTCGGAGAGATTAGTCTTCAGGTGTCAACTGGTGTGCCAATGTTATATAGCAGCAACAAGTCCTAGAGGCCTGCGTGTATGCAGGTCCCTGGAGCACTTTTAGTGGTTACCGCAGTGCACTTAAGGCAGGTGGACCCAGGCCCATCCCCCCTACTTGTAACACTTGTGCTGGTAAATGGGAGGCCTCCAAAACCCACTGTACCCACATGTAGGTGCCCCCTTCACCCCTAAAAGCTATGGTAGTGTTGTACATTTGTGGGTAGTGGGTTTTGGGGGAGGAGGGTTGGGTGCTAAGCACCCATGGTAAGGGAGCTATGCATGTGGGAGCTTTTTTTGAAGTCCACCGCACCTCTAGGGTGCCCAGTTGGTGTCCTGGCATATCAGGGGGGCCAGTGTACTACGAATCCTGGCCCCTCCCATGACCAAATGGCTCGGGTTAGGACGTTTTTGAGCTGGGCGTTTTTAGTTTCCATTATCGCTAAAAAAAACAAACGCCCAGCTGAACAACGTCCATTTTTTTGAAAATGCGGTCTGTCCCGCCTCTTCATGTACCCGTTTTTGGACATAGACGCCCATGGAGATAGGCGTTCGCCTTCGATTATGCCCCTCCACGACTGCTTTTACCCATAGACAAGTTAGACAATATTCCATGGATAACGGGTTTTTTTACCCACAGAAAATAATAATTTTCCTTCAAAATGCACTGCAATGTTTTTTTATGAAGTCCAGATATAAAGAATTTAGATAAATTCAAGTCATGCTGAACTTAATGCAAAAAGATACATTGTGAAATATTTCCATATGGTATAGTAGATGCCTGAGCAAGTCCTGAACTAGTTAATGAGTTTTGCATGCAAGTTTTTCATGAAGTGTTTAGAAAAAGTAGACCATTGCCATATGTTCAATTGGTTAATTGAATTGTCTTCTTTCTTTCATTTTCTGCCATGAGCACACAGTAGGTCACAGAATATCTTTAAAACTAATACATCAGTTTGCATTATTGAAAGGATTTCAAGAGGTATGTGATGCACAGAACAGAAACCCAAAACTCATTTAAATAAACAAGGCACATCCTATTATCTTTGATTACACAAAATAGTGACTTCCCTCCGTCTTGAAGGAAAACACACTAACCACATTTGTTAAAAATAAGTAAAAAATAAATTCAATCAGCTTTTTCAACAAACCAAAACATCAACATACCTCTTATGTCTGGTTTATGTTTTTTAGAGCACATTCTTTTGGTTCAGTTTTGAATCCCAGTAAACTTTGAAGTTGCCACGCTATTTATCATCAGAAACTCACTGTAGCACTGCAAGTATAATTAAAATTGACTATTTTACAGTGATCTCATAGGAAAGGGTCTAGAATTTTTAGAGCAAAGCATGTCACCAATATTCCTTCTTAATTTTTCCCTCATATACTGTAGTTGAATATGTATGGGTGGACATCTTTCAGACCAGTGTCTGCTGAGACTTCATGGTGCATCATTTGATAATCTTCAAAAAGAAATGCTTTATGATACAATTATATTTATCATATTCCTTTACTGCATCCATTGTAAAATCTATTATGCCAGGGTGCTAATGTGGTTTATCTTTCACTGTCGATAAAATGTTACCCTGCAGGAAACATGACTAACATCAACATATTCTCCTGAGGAAAGGAGTTATAAATGCTTCTGGCAGGTGATGAAGCTTGAATAATCTAAGGGAATTAGAATGGTTGGTTTACCTGATTTCTTCCATTTTTGCTGGTCTCTCTTTATTTTAATCTACATTTTCTTTCTCTTTTTTCTTTTTTTTTTTTTTTTTGTTAATTTTGTATCATGGGCTTCCCAAGACTCCTGAGCTTTTCTGGAATCTTGACATTTTCAGCATGTTTTTTCTTGATTTTATGTTCTTCCTTTATTTTTTTGTACTTTGAGACCAGTATTCAGGACAACAACAAATGTTTACCTTCAGAAATCCCTTTGAAAATTGTTCCCTTTCTGTTGTCTAACCTTGGTAAGCTTTCAGCAGACTTTTCTTTTTTCAATAGGCTTTTGTCTTCTTCTTCAGGTTCTACCTGCGCTGCATTATCTGGAACACCAAAGATGTGATATTAGACGACGTCAGTGTCACTGGAGAGAAGATGAGTGATATTTATGTAAAAGGGTAGGCAGTCCTTTTCTGCTTAGCTGGTAATGAGGATTCTGTATCTCTTTTATCAGTGAGCAGTTCTTTGGGTCCTGTTTAGTAAACTGTGGTAATATTTTACAGTTACCATAGGCTAATAGACAAAAATAATGCAGGGTAACTACAGGACCCCTGCATTGTCTGTTGGTGACATTTTGCTCATCAATTATTTCGTGAGTATTAACTGAATGGCAGATAGCGTGATGTAGGTAGTGATCTTGAGGTGGTGTTACCTGTACCATGTTAACTTCCATATTAACAGTTAACACACCATAACTTCCTGTATTTTAACTGAAAGATGCATTCCTTGCCCATTCCATGCCTTCTTCCATGCTACATGCGTCACCTATGTTGTCACCTGATGCAGCTTAGTAAATAGGGACATTTTTTCCTGAATTGTACTTTTATCTCAGTTTGTATGGATAGTAGAAATGTTAAGACACTTATCATTAAGCATGTGCATCTAGCAGGCAAAGCAAACCATCCATAGCAAACTTGAGCTGGGACATTTTCACAAAGGCCCTTATTTTAGAAACCCTATTTGTAATTGATATGTGTAAATACGAGCATTCAACAAGGGGAAAGTGAAATGCAAACCACTCACCAAAACAGTAATACTTCACTGTAAACATTATAAACATTGTGGTCAGTTTTACATATTCCATAACAGGCATAAAACCCCTGGGGGATACCATGGAACTAAAGTAAGCTAAGTACAATTTAAATTAAAGTTTTTTGGAACATGTTAATTAAAAATAAAATTTGAGTGAAAGTAGGGAGGTTGGAAGGTTTTTATGCCTGTGATGGATACATGAACGAGTAGAAAAGTATGAAGGCTGATATTTACATGTCAAAATTGGCAATATGTGTAAACTGCAAGAGGGCATGGTTTGGGAGGTGATATCAGAAAGGGAGTGCATGTGTATGTCCCATTATATCAAAGTTAAGATTTACAGTTGCTTCTTGGCATTCTCCTGCTGCCCTTGCTACTACATACACACACATTCCTACATGCATTTTAAAAAAGGCTCTACATTGGCAAATCCTTTTATATTGTATTCTATTGTAAAATGCTACCAGAATTGTACTTTTCCAGACTTCAGTGTATTACTTCCGATTTCTATGAGCTATCCAAAGTGGGCCTTAATGTCTCTAAAGTCTCCCACTGATACCAAAAGCAGCTATGTAGAAAAATAAATGAGATGCAAATTTTGTACTATATTTGTGTATCTGCCAGCTAAATTTACTTAATGATCCAGTGGAAATTCCCAATTTACTGGTTCTCTGGTCCAAGCAGGTGAGTCATTTTTTTCTTGCTCTTTCAGATCACAGCACAACTATTAGGCTGCCTGGTTATGTTTTGCAAAGAGTACACCTTTTGGTTGTGTAGTATCTTTTTTTCAGCTTACGCTATTTTCTGGTATCACCCAGCTTTCTACTACCCTATGTCCTTCCCATAGCCATGTCCCCTTTTGAGTTGCATGCAGTCCAATTGTGGCGCCTAGTGTTATAGTGAGAAAACAGGAAGGCAAATGGTCTACTAGATCCAACCTGGAACAGAAAGCGAAGCAGACCTTTTGAATAGAAAGACAGTCTTTATTGGTTCACCAATACTCCCAGGATTCACAAACAGATGCCTGACATTCCCATGTTTCCCCAAATTCTGGCTGTGTCAGGGGCAAAGAAAACCGGCTGATATGCAGCCTTATATATATGCAAATGAATAAGCTAATATGGAGGGAGGAAGGAAGGGAGAAAGAGCTGACTTTTTTGGGAATAACCATAATGAATATGTATGGAACAAAACAAAATAGTCCAGGACTAAAACTAAGACGTTTTGAGCTAGACCTGTTTTTATAATGAATAAGAACCAAATGATAATTGAACGAAGAAAACCCACGGTGTAAACAGAACAAACCAAAAACTGGGAGAAGGAAGCAGGCTGAACAGATAATGGGATAAACACACTAATTTATTGCTGCAATAAACCAGTGTTTATCCCATTATCTATTCAGCCTGCTTACTTCTCCCAGTTTTTGTTTTGTTCTTTATAATGAATAAGGCACAAAAAGGTGCCTTAAATGACAACCACTGGAGGAAATCAGGGTTGACTTTCCCTTACTCCCTAAGTGATCACTGACTCCCTCCCAGCTCCTAAAAATGTGATTAAAAACATTACTTGCTAGCCTCAGATGTTGCAGCATGCAGGTCCCTGGTAGGTTAATGGTGGGTGCAGTGCACTGTAGACAGGTGGACCCAGACCCATATCTCCCCCTACCTGTTACTCTAGTGGTGGAAACCGTGAGCCCTGCAAAGCTCATCAGAAACCCACTGTACCCACATATAGGTGCGTCCTTCCCCCTTAAGATCTATTGTAGTGGTGTACAGTTGGGGGTAATGAGTTTTGGGGGCTCAGTAGTCAAGATAAAGGAGAAATGTGTACCTGGGAGTATTTATTTGACGTTGACTGCAGTGTCCCATAGGGTGCATGTCTGGGGGACCAGTCTACTAAAAATGCTGGCCCCTCCTACATCCCAATGGCTTGATTTTCTCTGTTTTTCACTTGGACTTCTTTTTCAAAAATGGTTAAAAAAAAACCCCGTATAAAGCACAAAACATTTGAAATGGTATTTAAAAAAAAAAAAAAAAAGATAGATATTTTCCTGTTTTCGAAAATGGATCTTCTTTCCTATTTAGATTTTGGATGTTTTGTTCAAAATGTCCAAAGTCGAACTTAGACGTCATATCGAAAATGCCACTCAGATTATGCATCCTGAAAATAAAATTGGGTCCTGACAGTGCAACATGATGCAAAATAATCTGATGAATAAAAGCCTTATACAAGTAATGATACACTAGTAGTGTTTAAATAGTTATAACATGACATTGATTTTTCTTTGCAGCTGGTTAATGGGTCATGAAGACGGTAAACAGAAGACTGATGTGCACTATAGGTCTTTAGGAGGTGAAGGGAATTTTAACTGGAGATTTGTCTTCCCATTTGATTATCTCCCTGCCGAGCAAGTCTGTGCAATATCTAAAAAGGTAGGATCTTGGCTTAAAATGTGACTTGAAACCAAGGAAACTGGCTAAAATGTGCTAAAATTTAAAATAGTGTACTTGATCAGTTAGTTCACTCGAATGCACAAAAATATAGGTTATCAAACAAAATATAAAGTAATGCCATTCTTAATTTTGTTTTGGGGAACTGACACTCTCAGGTTGAAATGGAAGGAACAAAGTTTTCATTGCCAGAAAACAGAAGTGATTCATGAAATTCATTCCAGAGATAGTGTAAAGGGGAAGGGACTGGGAGTTTGATGTGTTAGGGTGATTGTAAGGTGTGAAGCAGAGGGTTATTCTATAAAGTAGGTGATAGCATTTACTCACCAGTATAGAATACTAGCATATATGCACATATATGTGCACATACACGTGTACATGACAAATATGCATGTAAGTGCTATTCTATAACAGTGCACATATCTCCTATAGCATGTAGTTTGCAGATGTGCATACACATGGGCAGAGTCTGAGTGGAGCATGGGTAAGGTGCAAAGTTTGTAGAATACTAGAAGTTATGTGCATATCTTTGGAACACAGGCACACAAATGCCAGCTGTGTGGCTTGCATAAGTGTTCATCCCTAAGCTCATATGAACAAATCTACCCAGTATGCTAGAATTTGATAAAGGAAAGTAGACACCTAGTTTCCTTTATGGAATATGTGCCAGTCAATATGTGCACAGTATAGATTTAACCCCACAGTGTAATTACATAAATTTTCACTTGTATTTTTCATACCAGAAATGTGCTATTGTTCTTAGCTTCTCCTTGAAATTAACATCAAGAAATTTAGCTGCCACCATTTGCACTAATGAAAATGTGGTGCAAATGCCCGTGCCTAAATTGACACATGGAGCACCTAAATTCTACAATTATGTGCATAACTCAAAACCATGCCTCTGATCCTCTCTGAAATGCCCATGACCCTCCCATTTCCACGCCCCCTTTTTTAGGCCACATGTAAAGTTTAGGTTCAGATCCCACGCCTAAGTTTACATGCATAAGTTCCAATTAAATCTAATTAGTGCCAATAATTACTGGCACTAATTGGCTCATTATTCTATTAAATTGTATGCACAAATAGGGAGCATGCCTAAATTTGCAAACACAATTTATGGCAACTTTTGTAGAATCAGGGGGCATGCAACCTATCCAGTTTGGCTATCCATATGGTATACTATCCTTTCCTTTCCCTTAGAGATCCTTCTTGCTTGTCCAATGCTTGCTTGAATTCATACACAGTCATTGTCTTCACAACTTCCACCGGGGGCTGGTCCACGAATCCACAATCTTTTCAGTGAAGAAGTATTTCCTTAGATTACTCATAAGTCTATCCCCTTTCACCTTTATACTGTGCCCCCTCAATCCAGAGTTTGCTTTCAATTGAAAGAGACTAACCTGCTGTGCATTTATGCCCAGAGGTATTTAAAAATCTCTATCATATCTCTCCTCTCCTGCCTTTCTTCCAAAGATCTTTAAGTCTGTCCCCATACGCTTTATGATGATCACTGACCATTTTAGTTGCCACCTTCTGGACCAACTCCATCTTGTTTATATCTTTTTGAAGGTACAGTCTCCAGAATTGCATACATACTTCAAATGAGGTCTCACTAGAGACTTATACAGAGACACTTACACCTTTTGCCTGCTGGCTATTCCTCTCCCTTTGCACCCAAGCATCCTTCTGGCTTTTGCCATTGCCTTTTCTACTTGTCTGGCCACCTTAAGGTATGATCACTCTCAAGTCCCGCTCTTCTTTTGTGCACAGAAGTAGTTCACCTCTATTCTGTACCTCTCCTTTGGGTTCTTGCATCCCAAATCAATGAATCTGACATTTTCAGTAATGAATCTTAGCTGCTAAATTATAGACCATTCTTCAAGCTTTGGTAGATCCCTCCTCATACCATCTACACTAGATTTTGGTATCATCTGCAAAGAGGCAAACCTTACCAGACAACTCTTCTGCAATATCACTTTCAAAAATATTAAAGAGGTCCAGACCAAGAACCACTCCTTACGGCACCCCACTGGTAAAGTCCGTTCCTCAGAGTGAGCTCCATTTACCACAACCCTTTGTCACTTTCCAGTTAACTAGTTTCTAACCCAGTCAGTCAATTTAGGGTCTATACTGAGGCAGGGTTCTCATTTTATTTGTAAGTCGCCTATACAGAACTGTGTCAAAGGCTTTGCTAAAATCTACATCTAGTGCTCTTTGCATTGATTCAACTCTCTGGTCACCCCGTCAAAGAAATTTATCAGATTAGTCTGACAGGACCTAAATGTAGTAAAACCATGCAGCCTCAGGTTCTTCAATCCATTGGATTCCAGGAATCTCACTGTTTTAGGAGAATTTTGATTAATTTACTCACCACAGAGGTAAGACTAACAGCCTGTAGTTCCCAATCTCTTTCTTACTTGTACTTTTGTGGAGAGGGACCACATATGCCCTTCTCCAGTCCTCCAGGACCACTCCTGACTCCACTGAAGCATTGAAAAGGTCAAACAGCAGAGCCACCAGAACTTATCCAGGTTCCTTCGCTACCCTTGGATGTATCTCATCTGACCACATCACATCGTCTACCTTTAATTTAGCTAGTTACTCATAGTCTTTTGAAAATCGTTCAAGGTCTACCACACTTCCATTCCCGTTTGTCTTTGGCGGTCCTACTCCTAGCCCTTCATCTGTGAACACAGAATAGAAATGTTTGTTAAGTAATTCTGCCTTGTACTTACAGTATCTGCTTCTGCATATTCCACCCTTGAGCCTCATAATGCCACTTTTGCACTTCCTCCTGTCACTAACATATATAAAAATAACATCTTGTCCTGCCATTTTACTTTATTTGCTACCTTTTCTTTCATTTGCACCTTTGCTTTCCTGACTACTTTACCAGCTTCTCTTAGCTTTTTCAGGTATTATTACCAGTCTTCCTCTTTTTCCTTACTTTTTCAGCTATTTCTTTTGAGAACAAAAGTGGCCTTCATTTCCTTTTACTTTTATTCACATTCCCAACAGAAAAGCTTGTTGCCTTTAATGTAGGCATTTTCAGTTTTGCCCACTACCTTTCTACTTCCCCCAGATGTTCCTATGTAGCTGACAACTCCTTGAGAAACATTTTGTGAAATCTAGAAGCTTAATTTTTGAATAAGCCCTCTTCATGTGTGTCTTAATGTTGAACCACACCATCCGGTGAACACTGGATGTCAGATGATCCCCCACTACACCATCAGAAACACTTTTCCCGTTTATAAGCACCAGGTCTAGAATGGTTCTCTTGAAAGCTGCTGAAACAGTTTTCCCTGTAAAGAATCCAGTGACTTTTTTCATAGCAAAGCTGAAGTAGAGCCTATGAAGCTGATATTAAATTGATATTAAAATGAGATCTAAATCACCATCCTGCTTATTTTCGAAGGAGAAGGCCGGCCATCTTCTGACACAAATCGGGAGATGGCCGGCCTTCTCCTAAGGCCGGCCAAATAGGTATAATCGAAAGCCAATTTTGGCCAGCATCAACTGCTTTCCGTCGCAGGGCCGGCCAAAGTTAAAGGGGGCGTGTCAGAAGTGTACCGAAGGCGGGGGCGTGGTTAAGAGATGGTCGGCCTCGGCCGATAATGGAAAAAAGAAGGCCGGCTCTGACGAGCATTTGGCCGACTTTGCTTGGTCCTTTTTTGTACACAACATAGCCTCAAAAACGTGCCCTAAATGACCAGATGACCACCTGAGGGAATCGGGGATGACCTCCCATTACTCCCCCAGTGGTCACCAACCCCATCCCACCCAAATAAAAAATTAAACATTTTTTCCAGCCTCTATGCTAGCCTCAAATGTCATACCCAGCTCCATGCCAGTACTATGCAGGTCCCTGGAGCAGTTTTTAGTGGGTACTGCAGTACACTTCAGGCAGGCGGACCCAGGCCCATCCTCTCCCTACCTATTACACTTGTGTTGGTAAATGGGAGCCCTCCAAAACCCACCCAAAACCCACTGTACCCCCCTTCACCCGTAAGGGCTATGGTAGTGGTGTACAGTTGGGGGTAGTGGGGTTTGGGGGGGGGGCTCAGCACACAAGGTAAGGGAGCTATGTACCTGGGATCAATTTGTGAAGTCCACTGCAGTGCCCCCTAGGGTGCCCGTTTGGTGTCCTGGCATATGAAGGGGACCAGTGCACTACAAATGCTGGCTCCTCCCATGACCAAATGCATTGGATTTCACCGGGTTTGAGATGGCCGCCATTAGTTTCCATTATCGGCGAAAACCAATGGCGGCTATCTCTAACGCTGGCAATCTCTAAGGGCAGGCCAAATGTTGAGATTTGGCCGGCCCCGACCGTATTATTGAAACGAAAGATGGCCGGCCATCTTGTTTCGATAATACAGTCGGGTACGCCTCTTGACGGGGCTGGCATTAGATATGGTCGCCCTTATAGATGGCTGGCCTCATTCCATTATGTCCCTCCATGTGTACCAAAAATCTTTGCTTTGTGTTACTGTCTCTACTAAACATTGTATGATTTTTGTTTATTTAGGAGCATTTTTGGAGTCTAGACAAGACAGAAAATAAAATTCCTCCACAACTCATTCTACAAATCTGGGACAATGATAAATTTTCCTTTGATGATTATTTGGGTAAGTCTTAATATTTTCATTGATAATCATCATCAGTCGCATTGGCACATGATTATTGTGTGTGCGCTTGGTTCACCTTGTTCAGACAAAAGGGCCTGTACACTATAACTTGTACAGAAAAGACAACGACCTATTTGAAAATAAACAATTTACAATAAAAAAGATAAAGGAAAAATATATATGTGTTCAATATCACAAGTTCTCAACTTTCAAGGGGGACAAGAGATCCAATATGGACAATGAAAACTTACAAAATAAGAAGAAAAAAAAGAAAAAAAACCCTCCTAGAACCAGTTTTAAACTAATTGAAGAGAGCTTTTATCCATATGGCAGCAGAGGCATACCACAGTCTACAGAGGAACCTGACCATCAGTTACAAACTTAGGGGGGGTCTTTTACTAAGGTGCGCTGGCGTTTTTAGCTCTTACTAAAAATCAGCTTTTGCTAAAGGCTGAGATGCCCATAGGAATATAATGGGTGTCTTAGCGTTTAGGGCCAGATTCTATATAAAGCACCTAAAAAATCCATGCGGTAAACAGTTCCACCTAAGTGTATTCTTTAAGTGGCACCTAGATTTAGAATATACTTAGTTGATATCCCAGCACCTAAAATTACGTGCTTCCATTTACACCAACAAAAATATAGCATAAATCCCTGCGCGTAGATTTATGTGCACTGGGCCATATTCTATAACTGCATATACATTTGGGAATGCTCAGGGAACGCCCATTTCTCCACCCATAACCATGCTCCTTTGAACTGCGCACTTTAAAATTTAGACGCAGTTCATTACAGAATACGCTTAGCAAGTCGTGCGCTTAAATTCTAATTATTGCCAATTAGTATTCATTATTGCTTAAGTGCTATTATCAATGCTGATTAGCTTGTTAAGTCAATTAAGTTATGCATGTTGTTATGAATACGCCTGGATTTCAGTGCAGATCTCCAGGCATGTTGTATAGAATCTGGCAGTTAGCGTCAGCTATTTTTAGCGTGAGCACACCTTAGTAAGAGACCCCCTTATTACTCAAAAATAACATCAATTGGGAAGGTTCAAAAAATATATATGTCTGAGATTGATATCTAACGACATATTTGCATGGAGATTAAAAAAAAATCCTTCCCAAGGCCAAAATCCTGGGTCTCATTAAAAGAAACTGTCTCCTCCATTTTTGTATAAATTTGCTACATCAGCATCTAGACTATCTTGAGATACGGGAGAAAAGGAATCAATTCCATCGGTATCAGGTTTCTTTTTGTAAGATGGCAAGTAAAATACCCTAGATACTGGTGACAAAGATTGAGAAGGTACCGTCAAAACTTCCAACATACAACGTTTAAACATTTCATATGCATAAACTGTAGGAATTCTAGGGAAATTAAACAAACATAGATTCCTGCTATGCATAGCATTCTCTCAGTTTTTCACATCTAAGCTCTAAATTATCAGTGTTTTCATTATAGAAGTTGACACCAGTTCCATAGATTTGTGTGCAGATTTTAAAGTTTGGTGCCGGGATTTCCATCACTGACTGGGTTGTCAATCCTACAACTTCTCTGAGCAGATTCTTACTGCTGGACACTTTGTGGTGTGTGGGATTATTTAACTCCCAAAAGGTATCTCTTCATTGATTTACTAAGTGCAGCTTCTCTCTGTTTGGGTTGTAATTTCTCCACTCATAAGACAGTATTCCAAGTCTGAGATCTGATGCCAGGACTACAGAAAAAAACCCCAAATAGGTATGGAGGTGTGGTAGACCCTGAATGATTTTCAAAAGACTGTATTTATGAGGAGCTAATTAAACTAAAGATGGAGAAAGCAATGGTCCTGGATGGCATACATCTGAGGGTACTGGAAGAACTTAGGTAAGTTCTAGTAGTTCCACTGTCTGACCTTTTCAAAGCTTAGTTGAGAATGGTCCTGGAGGACTGGAGAAGAGCGGATGTGGTCCCTCTCAGCAAAAGCTGAAGTAATGAAGATGTTGGTAACTACAGACTAGTAAGTCTAACTGTGTTAAGTAAATTAATGGAAATGCTTTTAAAAAAAGAATAGTGAAGTTTCTGGAATCCAGTGCATTGCAGGATCTGAGGCAACATGGTTTCACTAGAGACAGGTCATGTCAGACAAATCTGATTAATTTTTATAACAATAGAGCTGAGTTGAGGGAGAGCGCTAAATGTGGTGTATTTAGGTTTTAGCAAAGCCTTTGACATGGTTCCACATAGAGGCTCATTTTTAAAGCACTTAGCCTCCCAAAGTTCCATAGAAACCTATGGAACTTAGCCTCCCAAAGTGCTTTGAAAATATGCCTCATGGTCAACTAATAAATAAACTAAGTGCCCTCGGTATAGGCCCTGAAGTAACTGACTGGGTTAGGAACTGGTTGACTGGAAGTCGACAGAGGGTACTGGTAAATGAACTTCACTCTGAGAAAAAAGATTTTACCAGTGGCATCCCGCAAGGTTTGGTTCTTGGGTTGGTTCAACATTTTTGTAAGTGATATTGCTGAAGGGCTGTCTGTTAAGGTTTGCCTCTTTGCAGATGGTACCAAAATTTGCAATAGGGTAGACACTCCTGATGGTGTGAATAACATGAGAAATGACCTAGCGAAGTTTGAAGAATGGTCCAGAATTTGGCAGCTAAGATTTAATACTAAAAAATACAAGTTCATATATTTGGGCTGTAAAATCCCAAGGGTGATGAAGAACGTTTGTCCATGAAAGAGCAGCAGGACTTGTGTGTGATCATATGTGATGATGTTAGGATGGCCAAATATGTAGAAAAGGTGATGGCAAAAGCTAGAAGAATGCTTGGATGCATAGGGAGAGGAATGGCCAGTAAAAAAAAGGAAACGATGCGTCCCTCTATAAGACTCCAGTGAGACCTCATTTAGAATATTGTGTACAGTTCTGGAAATCACATCTTCAAAAAGATATAAACAGGATGGAGTGGGTCCAGAGGGTGGCTACTAAAATGGTCAGTGGTCTTCATCATAAAGCATATAAGGACAGACTTAAAGATTTCAGCATGTATACTTTCGAAGAAAGGCGGGAGAGGGGAGATATGATAGAGATGTTTAAATACCTCCATGGTATAAATGCACAGGAGGCAAGTCTCTTTCAGTTGAAAGAAAGCTCTGGAATGAAGGGTCATAGGATGAAGGTGAAAGGGGATAGACTCAGAAGTAACCCGAAGAAATACTTCTTCGCAAAAAGGGTAGTGAATTTGTGGAATGGCCTTCTGGTGGAGGTGATGAAGATGAAAACTGTATGTGAACTTAAGAAAACTTGGGACAAGTACATAGGATCTTTAAGGGGCCCTTTTACTAAGCTGCGGTGAAAGGGGCCCTGTGCTACAGGCGGCAGCTGTTTTTGCTGCACACCAGGGCCCCACTTACCACAGCGGGTAAAAAGGCCAATAGAAAAAATGGCCGTGCGTTAAGTTTGCCCTTGTCATGTGGCCATTTCGGGGAGGAGCGCTAACCGCCACCCATTGAGGTGGCGGTAAGGGCTTCTGCACTAACCTGACAGTAACCGGATTACCGCTGGGTAACCCTTGTGCTAGAAAATCAGACCTGATTTTCTGTAGCGCTGGAAATGGTGCACGCTGGAGGTGGAACTACCGCTGGCACCTGCGTTGGGCCAGAACTAGTTCCCTTAAGGGAAATGAAGAGATAGTAGATGGCATGAATGGGCAGACTGGATAGGCCATATGATCATTATCCTACCTTCATTTTTCTCTGTTTCTAAGATCCTTTATATTGAAAACATAATGCAAATGGGAATTTCCATTGATATGGGATATTTAAATCTTTTAAGATCTGTGTTAGAGGGTGGAAACATTTTCTCTTCTGCAAAGTATTGTGTAGGAAGTCTGTGAAAATCAGAATGTCTGCATCTTTAAACTTTATAAACTTCTTCTGTTGTATACTCAGCATTAGTTTGTGTTTGTCTTGGAAATAATGACAGACCGTTATGGTGCAAGATCTGTGATCTCCATGTCCTTAGCTATGAAAGCTTTCTCACTGGTTGATCCATAGCAATTCATATATCAACTGTGGGACATTTTCATCCATTTCTTGTTCTGGTAGATGTAGAATTTTAATATTACATCTCCACTGCCAATCTTTGGTTTCTTTAGTTAGCCATTCTGTATTCTGCAGTTTATTTGCAACAGAGTTAACCTGCTTTCCAGTATTTACTTCATTTTGAGTTATTTTTCCATCTAAAGCTTTAATATGTGTTTTCAAATGAATAATTACCGCAATTATATTCATCTTCAGCAATTTAAATTAACTCAGTAATTCCAAACAATCCACAGTTTTCACTGGAATATTTTTTGACAAAGTTGCTTGAAAAAAATAAAATGCAATTAGTTATGTGAAATTGATGCTTTTGACAGAATTTTTTAAAATGTATATTTAAGTATGCTAATTTCTGCAATAGAAGCAACACTTTTACCCTCTTTTCAGGTTTCTGATGCTTTTGGAAGCTAATTATAGATTATTTATGTTGAGCTGTTCTTTTATATATTAGAAAATTTCTCTTCCTCTAGATTTTAAGTCCTCATCACTCGAGGAGAGAGAAAAGGGTAAAGTTAGTCTGTTAATACAAGTAAAATAGCATAATTTTTACAGTATGTCCCATTTAATCTGTTCCTTAAACATTTCCACTAGGGGAAAGGTAACAAATGAAACTAATGTGTACTTTTCTTCTTACAAAATGTTGTAGCATTTTAGTTTGCTTTACATGTCACTTATTCAGATGAATATTTACAAAATGTTTGCTTCCTGGTATTCACTGAAGCGTGAGACACTCACCAGACACATTTTCATGGTACTGAAGAGGCTTCTGGTTAGCACAAAATCTGACTATAACAGAGCTCTCTTTGTTTCAAGGTTCTGTTCAAATGGACCTCAACCGGATGCCAAGACCTGCGAAAAGTGCTGAGAAGTGCTCTCTGAGCCTGATTGATGAAACTCTTTCACCTGATATATTTGTGTCACTCTTTGAACAGAAAACTGTCAAAGGTTGGTGGCCTTGTGCAGGAGAAAAAGAGGAGAAGAAAATCTTAACTGTAAGCCTTATTTTATTATTATTATATATATATTTTTTGATAGAGCCAAACTCTCTGTTTCTTAAGGATCTTTTTTTTTTTCGTGCTCTGGGATGGGTGGGGGAGGGGTGATTGTTTCTTTGTGCTTTTGATAGAACATAACTGAAAAAAGTGCTGATGCTGATGTTTGCTTGCAGTTGTCCTGTGTGTCATGTTATCATTACCAGTGTTAAAAGATAATTATATTTTCAAGGTATGACTAATTTAGTTGAAGCCTTGTCTCACCTTCACAGTATATTTATCATTTACTACTGACAATCATGATGTGACACATAAGACAACTACAGGCACCCATCAGCTTCAGATATTTTTTAATTATGTGCTATCAAAAGTGTTAATGAAGTCCCCACAATCAGAATAACCAAAATACAAACTGCCTTTCTATTGCAAATGTTTTTATGAAGAGGATAATTTTTAAATGCTGCAAATATTCCTACATTGACTGTTCTTTGATCATAAAAAAGGTGATAAGATAACATTTTGCAAAGACAGTAAACTATGTCAGAAACGTATAGGCTTCTCATCCTGACATCATCCCATGTCTTGTTTTGCTACTTGTTGTATTGTGTGCTATTTGCTTTTTTGTCAAAGGCACACTATTGGGAGGGCAAGGGGCAGGATGTATTAATATTATTTCTCCATTGAGATTGAATCAAGAGCACAAGCATATGAACATAAGAGTAACCATGCTGATCAATGGTCCATCTAGCCCAGTATCCTGGTTTCCAAACAGTGGCCAAGCCAGGTAACAAGTACCTGGTAGAAACCCAAATTGTGGTGACTTCATCAATAGAGCTAGGATGGATCGCCTTGGCACTCAGCTCACTCATGGTGCCTGGTCAAAAGCTGAGAAATTGATCCATATATATCATCTAGAATTGAGAGCAATATTTTATTCCCTTTGTCAATCTTCTCCTGCATCAATCAGTTCTAATCCACAAAGACAATCAAAAAGTCACCACAAACAAAAACGAGTTTTTAATGAATTCTGCTAGAGCAAACAATTTGTAATACAACAGTTCAAACCCCATCCTTTCATGTGAAAAATAAAACAGTTACAGAAGTTCAAATGTAACTTTTTCAGACGGCATTTCAGATCTGAGTCTTTAGTCACCTTTTCCCAGAGACGATTACATATATCCATCTCAATAGTTCCATTGATTGATTTAAGAAAGGGATTAAAACATGGCCGTTTCACCAGGATTTTCCAACCTAATTCTGGACATATACACTAGGATCCATAATGTGACCCACCTTGATCGATAGATTCCCCATGGTCCTGGCAGCTGATGTTCTTCCCTGTGGTTCCTCTTGTTTTATTCCTTGTAACCAGTTAATTTTTGTTGTGCTACTCCTCTTATGTCTCTGATATCTCCCCATTGATAAATCTGTACAGTTGTTTCAGTTAATTAAGACCCCATTTTACTAAGGTGCAATCACGTTTTTAGTGCGTGCTAAAATTGTAGGTGTTCTAAAAGTTAGAGATGCCTATACATTCCTATGGGCGTCTCTAATAGCGTGCCTTCAATTTTAGTGTGCGCTAAAAACATGAGCGTGCCTTAGTAAAAGGGGGCCTAATTTTGTTATAAAACACAATAATGCTATTTTTAATGTTTGAATTGCAGTGTACCATCAACCTAAAAAAGAAATATAAAAAAATAAAATAAAGTGCATCTCAGTGCACTCTCAGCCTATGTCCTAACAACAGAGCTCCAGCTTCCCTGTGTTCCAAAGTTTCCATGTTTTTGAGAGCACAAAACAGGGCAGGCAAGCACTTTGGCATGCTCACCACACTCCAAATTAGCAGCACTTAAATCATGCGAGAAGAAAAGTGGATTTATTATGGCCGCAGCAGTTCACTACGTACATATGTTAATACTTTGTACAGTATCATACAATTACATTCATCATCAGTCCAATAGATTTCAGAACCAACATCAGATATTTTTACTGCTTTCTTAGCAAAGAGGCCCTTTTACTAAAGCTTTGCATGCGTTAACAGAAGTAGTACACGCTAAATACTAAGAAGCCCATAGGTATAAAATGGGTTTCTTAGCATTTAGTGTTTGCTAATTCTGTTAGCATGCACTAAGTATTAGTAAAAGGGCCCCAAAATTACTCATTGTGAAAGGTATATTAGCATACACAAAATGGAGAAGCCATTGCAAAAAAGTTTCAATGTTTTCAAAATAAAATAAAATAATAATAACCACTTAATTGTACAGCAAACAGAAAACACCAATAATATCATGTTTTGAGTGCTGGCTCTGCTTCAGGGTATTCTATATCACTAGATAGGTTACTTCTCACTTAGAGGTCCTTTTACTAAGCTATGGTAAGCACTAACACATGCTCACCGCAGCTTAAAATGGCATATCATAAGGTATTCTATGGTAATTTTTTTAATGTGCATGCGCAAACCACATGCTAAAATAATTTTTAAATATTTTTGTGGCGAGGCGTATCTGTGCTAATCTGATAGCATAGCTACATTGCTACATACTTACTGATTAGCGTGTGAGCCCTTACCACCTACTGAGAGAAGATCTTCAGGAAGCAAACTTAATGGATTTCTTAGAGTCATCTTCTTTGGAATTTATAAATCAATAGACCACTCTTTTAGTGGCATTTGCCTTAAAACTGGACAGAGACACTGTTCTCAAATTATATTTTTAATTACATGGATTGCGAATTCTTGGGATCTACGATTTGAATTTTTCCTGACGTATTGAGGCGCCAAAAATTTTGGCCCTCTGCCCTCAGGCCCAAGTTCTGGGCATGAATTTTTTGCTACAGTTTTCTTGTGGTTTTCGCCTTAGTTTTCAGAATAATTCCTATGTCTTTAATGATCCTAAGCAATTTTTGGAATTTGTGGTGTCTAAGGAGGAATTGAAAATACAGACATGATTCTCGCAGTTAATTTGGGAACTGTGGGATCCTTTTACAAAGCCATAGGAGGGCTAACATGCGGGTAGCGCGTGCCAAATTGCCACTACCATAGGGTTAGCACGTGTGTCTGGTGGTAATTACAAGTTTGGCACGCGCCGAATCCCACAGTAAAAAATATTTTTCTATTTTCTACCACGGGGGCGTTCCCGGTGGTAATCGGCAGTGCAGCCACATTGGCACACACTGCATGGTTACCGCATAGGTAGTGCGTGAGCCCTTACCGCTAAGTCAATGGCTGGTGGTAAGGGTTCAGTCCATAAATAGGCACGCTCTAGTTTTAATTTTTGCACACTCCTGATTCCTGGCCCATTAAAAAATGACTTTTTTCCCAGCTGCGATAAAACGTGGCCCATCGTGCGCCCAAAAGACACGCCCACACTACCGCAGGCCACTTTTTACCTTGGCTTCGTAAAAGGACCCCTTAATTCGCCATTAATACAAAAAACAGGAAATGCGATCAGTTCCCTGCTGCTATAAAAATGCCTTTAGCGCATGAGAAAAACCCGCATAAGGGACAGTTCCTTCTAAGCTCAGCGGGAGCCCTCCTCCTGCAGTCCTGCCAGTAGGGGTGGGGGATGCTGTTTCACTAGCACATTTCCGATAGTGAGGGACAGGTAAGCTCTCCAGGACTCTAAAAACTTGCCTGTCCCTAGAAATTGAAAACACAATGTTGTAGCACCGCACCGCACCCCCCCCCCCCAGCAGCAATGCAGCCAGTAGGAAGACTCCCGTTCAACTTAGAAGGAACATTGACATAAGGGTGCACTAAGTCCACTTTTAACCACAGTTTGGTAAAAGGGCCCTTTATTATCTGAAGCATAGAAATTCACAATCTTCAATCCAATTATTTAAAGGAATTAAGCAACTTTTGAAACTTTTTTTTTATAGCCACTCTGTTATAAAATTACCCCATGGGTCTGACTTGCTAAGACTTTTTCTTTGGGGAGAACAGTCTTAATAAATGAACCCCATGTAAAACAAAATCTGTAAAATATGCCAAGGGAATCTTATGAAAAAAAATTAGAAATGAATCATTGCTATATATTTTTTTCTACTGCTTATTTTAACTCTCCTTCCAAATTTAAATATATTTCTAAAGTCTTTTTTCCCCCCTTGTTGACATCTTTTTTATGCAGGGCAAAATAGAAATGACCCTAGAAATTGTAGCTGAACATGAGAATGAAGAAAGACCAGCTGGAGTTGGTCGTGATGAACCAAATATGAATCCCAAACTGGAAGAACCAAAGTAAGGAAAAATACATCATCAGTGTATTTTGTATATTGTGATTCATAAACCTAATGGTCCATATAATTAGTTTTTGTGATTTCAATAGTTTTGCCTTTGCCTAACCCTCTGTATGAATATCTAATGCAGTTAGATACTTTGCTATGATATTTTAATATAAGTACATAAGCATTGCCATACTAGGATAAACCGAATGTCCATCAAGTCCAGCATCCTGTTTCTAACAGTGGTCAATCCAGGGTACAAATACCTGGCTGGCAAGATCCCAAAACAGTACAAGTACAATACATTTCATGCTGCTTATCCTAGAAATAAGCAGTGGATTTTCCCCAAGCCCATTTTAATAATGGCTTATGGACTTTTCTTTTAGGAAGCTATCCAAACCTTTTTAAACCCCGCTACCTGACTGCTTTTACTACATTCTCTGGCAACAAATTCCAAAGTTTAATTACAGAGTGAAGAAATATTTTCTCCAATGTATTTATAATTTACTACTTTGTAGCTTCATTGCATGCTCCCTAGTCCTAGTATTTTTGGAAAGAGAAAACAAGCGATTCACGTCAACCTGTTCCACTCCACTCATTCTATAGACCTCTATCATATCTCCCTTCAGTCGTCTTTTCTCCAAGCTGAAGAGCCCTAACCACTTTAGCCTTTCCTCATAGAGAAGTCAACCCATCCCCTTTATCATTTTCATCGCCCTTCTCTGTACATTTTCTAATTCCACTATATCTTTTTTCAGACATTCCCAGGTGTATAACATGCACAAATTGTGTGTCCATATAAAAATGTACAATGTGTGCATGTTATATGCATGAAAATATGGCTTCTGGCAGTATCAGGCACTCCCTACAATCCTTTGGTATCTAGTGTCAACCTTCCCAGGTAATGACATTAATTTGATTTATTATAACTTAGGTTCCCTTTTTTTTTCTTATATTCATACATACCATTGTGTTTTGTTTTGTTTTTAATTTTATTGTGAACTACTTAGATGTATTTTTTCACCAATATATCAAATTAATTTGAACTTTGATCTTTGAACATTTGACCCCATTCTTGCATTGCTGTTAAACAATTGTCAGTTCAATGGGTATGAGTAGCTGCACATCATCCATGTAGATGTAGAACTGAGTATCCATCGACCAAATTAGACTGAGGTAGATGTTAAATCAGATATGCCTTAGTATTAATTCTTGTGGTACCCTGTAGGTCAGCACCCATGTTGGCAATAAGGTGCTGCCAAACAGTATGGACCGTTGCCTATCAAATAGGATCTGAACCAGGCAAGTACTTTGTCACTGATAACATGTTTCTGCAAGTCAAACCAGCATAAGTACATAAGTAATGCCACACTGGGAAAAGACCAAGGGTCCATCGAGTCCAGCATCCTGTCCATGACAGCGACCAATCCAGGCCAAGGGCACCTGGCGTGCTTCCCAAACGTACAAACACTCTATACATGTTATTCCCGGAATTGCGGATTTTTCCCAAGTCCATTTAGTCGCGGTTTATGGACTTGTCCTTTAGAAAACCGTCTAACCCCTTTTTAAACTCTGCCAAGCTAACCGCCTTCACCATGTTCTCCGGCAACGAATTCCAGAGTTTAATTATGTGTTGGGTGAAGAAAAGGTTTCTCCGATTTGTTTTAAATTTACTACACTGTAGTTTCATTGCATGCCCCCTAGTCCTAGTATTTTTGGAAAGCGCGAACAGACGCTTCACATCCACCTGTTCCACTCCACTCATTATTTTATATACCTCTATCATGTCTCCCCTCAGCCGTCTCTTCTCCAAGCTGAAAAGCCCTAGCCTCCTTAGTCTTTCTTCTTAGGGAAGTCGTCCCATCCCCGCTGTCATTTTAGTCGCCCTTCGCTGCACCTTTTTCAGTTCCACTATATCTTTCTTGAGATGCGGCGACCAGAATTGAACACAATACTCAAGGTGCGGTTGCACCATGGAGCGATATAACGGCATTATAACATCCTCACACCTGTTTTCCATACCTTTCCTAATAATACCCAACATTCTATTCGCTTTCTGAGCCGCAGCAGCACACTGAGCAGAAGATTTCAGTGTATTATCGACGATGACACCCAGATCCCTTTCTTGGTCCGTAACTCCTAATGTGGAACCTTGCATGACGTAGCTATAATTCGGGTTCTTTTTTCCCACATGCATCACCTTGCACTTGCTCACATTAAACGTCATCTGCCATTTAGCCGCCCAGTTTCCCAGTCTCGTAAGGTCCTTCTGTAATTTTTCACAATCCTGTCGTGAGTTAACGACTTTGAATAACTTTGTGTCATCAGCAAATGTAATTACCTCGCTAGTTACTCCCATCTGTAAATCATTTATAAATATATTATATTTATAATGATTCAGGAGTACTAATACCAAAGCAAATCCCCTATCTTTGTTTCTGTGAAGATCATCTAGTAGAGATATGAGACAGGTCTGAATCTAGATTGGCAAGGGCTTAGTCAGTTTCTCCCTTCTAGCATTGAGCTGAATGCAGACTAGTATATTTATTTATTTATTACATTTGTATCCCACGCTTTCCCACTCAAAGCAGGTTCAATGCGGTATATGTTTTCCTAGAAATGGGATGTTAGATAATTTCTGGCAATTTTGAGCTTTTTCTAGTCAAGGATGTTCTTCTTTAGCAGAAGGTGCACCACTACCCTTTTTAATGCTGTTGGGAGTTGTCCATTAGAAAGAGAGGCATTCACAATTTTTTTGGCCCCTTCTGTGAGGCTCCTTCTTTCCTTTTGCACAATCTTTGATGGGCATGGATTGAGGGAGCAGATAGTTGGTTGAAGGCCTTTTAGGATTTTGTCAAAGCCTTCCTGTTATTGGGTTAAAGCAATTAGGAGGAAATATTTTTTCACTCAATTAATATTTAAGCTCTGGAACTCATTGGCCAAGCATGTAGTAACAGTGGTTAGCATATCTGGGTTTAAAAAAGGTTTGGACAAGTTCCTGGAGGAAAAGCCCATAGTTTGCTATTGAGAGATGGGGGAAGCCACTTGATAACATTTGCTACTATCTGAGATTCTTCCAGGTACTTGTGACCTGGATTGACCACTGTTAGAAACAGGATACTGGGCTAAAGAGACTATTGGTCTGACCAAGTATGGCTATTCTTATGTTTTATTTAGGTTTTGCTCACACCTTTTTCAGTAGTAGCTCAAGGTGAGTTACATTCAGGTATACTGGATATTTCTCTGTCCCAGGAGGGCTCACAATCTATGTTTGTACCTGAGGAAATGGAGGGTTAAGTGACTTGCCCAAGATCACAAGGAGCAGTAGCAGGATTTGAACTGGCCATCTCTGGATTACAAGACCGGTGCTCTAACCACTAGGCCACTCCTCCACTCTTAAAAGAGTTCTATATGTTTGTTTAAGGAGGCAGCAAATTTGTGTCCTCCTAGTTAACTGCAGAGATTCCAAGTTTTCCACTTCCAGACTGTATATTTTTTTGGCCAGTTCTGGTTTTGAACTTACATTCCAAAGCAGTGTGGGGTTTGTAGTGCCTGGCCTCCAGACATCTCAATGTCTGGTTTTTGGGCATTTTTCTCTTGGACATTTTTTTCCAAATGACCCCAAAAGAAAAATACACTGAGCGCAAAATATCTAGAAAAAGGCAATTTTCAAAACAAAAAGATAGATGTTTGTCAGGTTTGAAAATGGCTATGTTTGCCACTCAATTTTGGATGTTTTTAACAGAACATTCAGAATCAGACTTAGACGTTTATATAAAATTTCCCTCCACATCTCTAAGGGAGAAGAAGGGATGGTAGATGGCATGAATGGGGAGATTGGATAGGTGATATGGAGTCTCATTTTCAAAACATATATACTTACTAAGTTATGTAGGTTACACGTAACTTTTGTAAGTCTATGTGCTTTGAAAAGCCAGTACGGCCGAAACACAGCTGAGTCGAGTCCCTTTCTCCCTGCTACAGTTTGGCTAATAAAGCTGATTCTTCATTTTTACATCCAAAGTGTCATCTTTTTTATGTAATTTTTTGATTTTGATGGATTCATCTTTTAAATACATATTTTATGATTAATTTTAAATTTTGACGTTTTTTATATATATATATATATTATTTTTATATTTTTTTGTGTTTTGTTTTTTGCTTTTGGTGGTAATCTTTGCTGTTTTGTTTCTTCTTCTTCTTCTTCTCTTTGAAAATGAGCACCATGGTCTTTTATCTGCTTTCATTTTTCTATGTTTTTTATATTTCTATGTATATTTCTTTCGAAACAGTTTTTTTTACATGTTAAAATTTAGAAAGTGATGTATCCGGAAAAGTGACGTCTGCTATTTTTCCAATTACAGGCGCCCAGAAACTTCATTCTTTTGGTTTACATCTCCGTATAAAACAATGAAATATATTCTGTGGAGGAGGTTTAAATGGCTTTTCATCATATTCATTGTTGTCTTCATCTTGCTGCTCTTCTTGGGAATTTTCTTATACTCTTTCCCGGTAAGTTCACTATCACTGATGTTCTCTCCTTGAGCATAACTTACTTAAACATTTTTTTTTTAAAAAAGATAAGTGAGGTATTACAGTTCAAGATATGTATCAATATTGAAAGGACTGGATGGATCAAAATGTGTTTCCAGCTATTGGAATAATCTTTATCTTATTATTATGCTGTTGGCATCTCTCTTTTGCAGTCTCTCTTTCCCTCCCAGTTTTTGTTTCAGTATCTGACACAAATTCATAAACTTTCCTGATATTAGAGGACCTTGTTCAGCTTTTAGGATAAGGGTGTGAGGTTGCAAAAAAATGTTTATTATATCATATAAACATTGCAAATGATTCTATGACTTTCTTAAAATATAAGACAGCAATATCAATTGGGCAATGAGATTAGTACTAATTATCTTTAGGGGGAGAGTTATTAACATGGGCTCCTGTTAAGGTGGGTTATTTTACCACTAGCTCGTGCTTTTTTAACAAAGGTAACATTTTATCCGATGAAACCTAATTACTAATAACCCAGGTTGACAGTAAAATAGCCCATCTTAAGAGTAGCCGACACTAATAACCCCCCCCCCCCCCTTGATTTGTTATTGCTGGGTAACATAAATGAGTATAGTCATTTGTATTGTTAATCAAAACAATGGTGTTTGTGTCAAACTTTGGTTTATTATCACAAAAACTGTACTGCATCGTGGCTTTAGAGTATTGTGTGGCATTAATTAATTATGCATGTAGATATTATATTTATTTAGGGCCCTGTTTACTAAGGTGCACTAGTGTTTTTATCGCGTGTGAACTGTGTACATGCCCATAGGAATATTATGGGCATCTACACGGTTAGCGCGTGCTAATGCACCTCTAGCTTGCCCTGGGATTTGTAGTATGGAGTGTTGCCACGATTTGGGTTTCTGCCAGGTACTTGTGACCTGTTGGAAAACAGGATACTGGGCTAAATGGACCATTGGTCTTACCCAGTATTGCTAATCTGATGTTCTTATGTTCTTAGTAAACAGGGCCCTTAGTTTGCATTTTTAGGGGGTGGGGGAAATGGGGAAGTTAACTGAGTGGAGGAGTAGCCTAGTGGTTAGGGTGGTGGACTTTGGTCCTGAGGGACTGAGTTTGATTCTCACTTCAGGCACAGGCAGCTCCTTGTGACTCTGGGCAAGTCACTTAACCCTCCATTGCCCCATGTAAGCCACATTGAGCCTGCCATGAGTGGGAAAGCACAGGGTACAAATGTAACAAAACAAAAAACTGTGTTAGGCCTTTAAGTTGCATTATTTGCCCCTTGATGCAACTTGAAGGGTCTTAATATGGCTTGACTTGTTTTACCGCAGTGACATTTAGGTTGCCGCAGATTACATAGTAATGAGATGCAAAACATGCAAATGCATGTAAAGCTGCTTACTACTCTGTAAAAACCATAGTGTGACTTGTATTGTGCACCAGATGTCATTATGGTCTCAAAGTCAGAGTAAAATAACCTCAGCCAAAAGCCACGGCCCAATGCTCCCAGGCCACTTTCCAGCAGCATACTTTGTTGGCGCTACACCTCCTCTCAGAAAACTTATCTACCCCAACTTGACATTTCGTCCTTTAGATTGTAAGCTCTTCCGAGCAGGGACCTTCCTTATTGTTAATTTGTACAGCGCTGCGTAACCCTAGTAGCGCTCTAGAAATGTTAAGTAGTAGTAGTAGTAACTCCTGTACTTTGGACCCTGAAGAAGCAAAGCAAAACTCTGGCCATTGATGGTCTGGGGATCTCTATTCTATTGAGGAAAGGAAGGCTCAAAGACACAGCAGCAGCAGCCTTCTGTAATCTATAATGAGACAAGTGTGTTTTATGTAGCTTTATGAAGCACTGAGTTCTATTGCACTGTTCTTATGGACACTTGGGTTCACTGGTATTGGAATGTTTATTTGCCAATGATGAAGAGCATAGCTCTATAGGCTGCTTTACCTGGAGCTTGTGATGTATCTAACTCTATAGGTTAGGAAAATGTTTGTCTGCCAGCAGTGACCATTTTGCAGACCACTGCCGGCATTATTTCTTGATATTCACTGCCAGGCCATGTCTGGGCTTCAGCATTGTACATCCGGTTTTATGCAGCTCTGGCTAACACATAGCCGGTTAAGTCAATGTTCGGAACTTAAATGGCCAAGGGTTGCTGCATAAAGTTATGTGGTTCCATTTTTGTAGTTACCCTGGCTGAATATCTTCACTAAGGGGCCCTTTTACTAAGCAGCATAAGTGTCTATAAGTACATAAGTACATAAGTAGTGCCATACTGGGAAAGACCAAAGGTCCATCTAGCCCAGCATCCTGTCACCGACAGTGGCCAATCCAGGTCAAGGGCACCTGGCACGCTCCCCAAACGTAAAAACATTCCAGACAAGTTGTACCTAAAAATGAGGAATTTTTCCAGTCCATTTAATAGCGGTCTATGGACTTGTCCTTTAGGAATCTATCTAACCCCTTTTTAAACTCCGTCAAGCTAACCGCCCGTACCACGTTCTCCGGCAATGAATTCCAGAGTCTAATTACACGTTGGGTGAAGAAAAATTTTCTCCGATTCGTTTTAAATTTACCACACTGTAGCTTCAACTCATGCCCTCTAGTCCTAGTATTTTTGGATAGCGTGAACAGTCGCTTCACATCCACCCGATCCATTCCACTCATTATTTTATACACTTCTATCATATCTCCCCTCAGCCGTCTCTTCTCCAAGCTGAAAAGCCCTAGCCTTCTCAGCCTCTCTTCATAGGAAAGTCGTCCCATCCCCACTATCATTTTCGTCGCCCTTCGCTGTACCTTTTCCAATTCTACTATATCTTTTTTGAGATACGGAGACCAGTACTGAACACAATACTCCAGGTGCGGTCGCACCATGGAGCGATACAACGGCATTATAACATCCGCACACCTGGACTCCATACCCTTCTTAATAACACCCAACATTCTATTCGCTTTCCTAGCCGCAGCAGCACACTGAGCAGAAGGTTTCAGCGTATCATCGACGACGACACCCAGATCCCTTTCTTGATCCGTAACTCCTAACGCGGAACCTTGCAAGACGTAGCTATAATTCGGGTTCCTCTTACCCACATGCATCACTTTGCACTTGTCAACATTGAACTTCATCTGCCACTTGCACGCCCATTCTCCCAGTCTCGCAAGGTCCTCCTGTAATCGTTCACATTCCTCCTGCGACTTGACGACCCTGAATAATTTTGTGTCATCGGCGAATTTAATTACCTCACTAGTTATTCCCATCTCTAGGTCATTTATAAATACATTAAAAAGCAACGGACCCAGCACAGACCCCTGCGGGACCCCACTAACTACCCTCCTCCACTGAGAATACTGGCCACGCAATCCTACTCTCTGCTTCCTATCTTTCAACCAGTTCTTAATCCATAATAATACCCTACCTCCGATTCCATGACTCTGCAATTTCTTCAGGAGTCTTTCGTGCGGCACTTTGTCAAACGCCTTCTGAAAATCCAGATATACAATATCAACCGGCTCCCCATTGTCCACATGTTTGCTTACCCCCTCAAAAAAATGCATTAGATTGGTGAGGCAAGACTTCCCTTCACTAAATCCGTGCTGACTTTGTCTCATCAGTCCATGTTTTTGTATATGCTCTGCAATTTTATTCTTAATAATAGCCTCCACCATCTTGCCCGGCACCGACGTCAGACTCACCGGTCTATAATTTCCCGGATCTCCTCTGGAACCCTTCTTAAAAATCGGAGTAACATTGGCTACCCTCCAGTCTTCCGGTATTACACTCGATTTTAGGGACAGATTGCATATTTCTAACAGTAGCTCCGCAAGTTCATTTTTTAGTTCTATTAATACTCTGGGATGAATACCATCAGGTCCCGGTGATTTACTACTCTTCAGCTTGCTGAACTGACCCATTACATCCTCCAAGGTTACAGAGAATTTGTTTAGTTTCTCCGATTCCCCCGCTTCAAATATTCTTTCCGGCACCGGTGTCCCCCCCAAATCCTCCTCGGTGAAGACCGAAGCAAAGAATTCGTTTAATTTCTCCGCTACGGCTTTGTCCTCCTTGATCGCCCCTTTAACACCATTTTCGTCCAGCGGCCCAACCGACTCTTTGGCCGGTTTCCTGCTTTTAATGTACAGTGGGGGAAATAAGTATTTGATCCCTTGCTGATTTTGTAAGTTTGCCCACTGACAAAGACATGAGCAGCCCATAATTGAAGGGTAGGTTATTGGTAACAGTGAGAGATAGCACATCACAAATTAAATCCGGAAAATCACATTGTGGAAAGTATATGAATTTATTTGCATTCTGCAGAGGGAAATAAGTATTTGATCCCCCACCAACCAGTAAGAGATCTGGCCCCTACAGACCAGGTAGATGCTCCAAATCAACTCGTTACCTGCATGACAGACAGCTGTCGGCAATGGTCACCTGTATGAAAGACACCTGTCCACAGACTCAGTGAATCAGTCAGACTCTAACCTCTACAAAATGGCCAAGAGCAAGGAGCTGTCTAAGGATGTCAGGGACAAGATCATACACCTGCACAAGGCTGGAATGGGCTACAAAACCATCAGTAAGACGCTGGGCGAGAAGGAGACAACTGTTGGTGCCATAGTAAGAAAATGGAAGAAGTACAAAATGACTGTCAATCGACAAAGATCTGGGGCTCCACGCAAAATCTCACCTCTTGGGGTATCCTTGATCATGAGGAAGGTTAGAAATCAGCCTACAACTACAAGGGGGGAACTTGTCAATGATCTCAAGGCAGCTGGGACCACTGTCACCACGAAAACCATTGGTAACACATTACGACATAACGGATTGCAATCCTGCAGTGCCCGCAAAGTCCCCCTGCTCCGGAAGGCACATGTGACAGCCCGTCTGAAGTTTGCCAGTGAACACCTGGATGATGCCGAGAGTGATTGGGAGAAGGTGCTGTGGTCAGATGAGACAAAAATTGAGCTCTTTGGCATGAACTCAACTCGCCGTGTTTGGAGGAAGAGAAATGCTGCCTATGACCCAAAGAACACCATCCCCACTGTCAAGCATGGAGGTGGAAATGTTATGTTTTGGGGGTGTTTCTCTGCTAAGGGCACAGGACTACTTCACCGCATCAATGGGAGAATGAATGGGGCCATGTACCGTACAATTCTGAGTGACAACCTCCTTCCCTCCGCCAGGGCCTTAAAAATGGGTCGTGGCTGGGTCTTCCAGCACGACAATGACCCAAAACATACAGCCAAGGCAACAAAGGAGTGGCTCAGGAAGAAGCACATTAGGGTCATGGAGTGGCCTAGCCAGTCACCAGACCTTAATCCCATTGAAAACTTATGGAGGGAGCTGAAGCTGCGAGTTGCCAAGCGACAGCCCAGAACTCTTAATGATTTAGAGATGATCTGCAAAGAGGAGTGGACCAAAATTCCTCCTGACATGTGTGCAAACCTCATCATCAACTACAGAAGACGTCTGACCGCTGTGCTTGCCAACAAGGGTTTTGCCACCAAGTATTAGGTCTTGTTTGCCAGAGGGATCAAATACTTATTTCCCTCTGCAGAATGCAAATAAATTCATATACTTTCCACAATGTGATTTTCCGGATTTAATTTGTGATGTGCTATCTCTCACTGTTACCAATAACCTACCCTTCAATTATGGGCTGCTCATGTCTTTGTCAGTGGGCAAACTTACAAAATCAGCAAGGGATCAAATACTTATTTCCCCCACTGTATCTAAAAAAGTTTTTACTATGTATTTTTGCTTCCAACGCTAATTTCTTCTCAAAGTCCTTTTTTGCCCTCCTTATCTCCGCTTTGCATTTGGCTTGGCATTCCTTATGATCTATCCTGTTACTTTCAGTTGGTTCTCTTCTCCACTTTCTGAAGGATTGTTTTTTGGCTCTAATGATTTCCTTTATCTTACTGTTTAGCCACGCCGGCTGACGTTTAGTCTTTTTTCCCTTTTTTCTAATACGTGGAATATATTTGTCCTGAACCTCCAGGATGGCGTTTTTAAACAGCATCCACGCCTGATGCAAGTTTTTTACTCTGCGAGCTGCTCCTTTCAGTCTTTTTTTCACCATTTTTCTCATTTTGTCGTAATCACCTTTTCTATAGTTAAACGCTAGCGTACTTGATTTCCTAGTTTCACTTCCTTCAATGCCAATATCAAAACCGATCATATTATGATCACTGTTATCAAGCGGCCCTCGTATCGTTACCCCCTGCACTAGATCATGAGCACCACTAAGGACTAAGTCTAGTATTTTTCCTTCTCTTGTCGGCTCCTGAACTAGCTGTTCCATGAAGCTGTCCTTGATTTCATCAAGAAATCTTATGTCCCTTGCGTGTACAGATGTTACATTACCCCAGTCTATATGCGGGTAATTGAAATCCCCCATTATTATTGTGTTGCCCAGTTTGTTTGCGTCCCTGATTTCCTTTAACATTTCCGCATCCAAAATGGAGTTACCGCATGGCTACCGTATGGCTCTTGTGGTAATTTCATTTTTGGCGCGAGTCCAATATGCATGGCCGAAAAATTTTATTATCAGACGCACACCAAGTGGCATTTGGCGCTTGTAGGTCATTACCGCCCATTTACCACGTGAGATTTTACTGCTAGGTCAATGGCTGGTGATAAGGTCGCAGATCCAAAATGGACATGTGGCAATTTTAATTTTGTCGCATGTCCATTTTCAGCAAAAAGTTTAAAAAGGCCTTTTTTACAGGCATACTGAAAAATGGATTGGCGCACACCCAAAACTTGCACCTACACTACCGCAAGCCATTTTTCAGCGAACCTTAGTAAAAGGACCCCTTAACCAGCCAAGTGCTGACTCCGCTCCCAAAACACCCCCAAACTAGCCGATTTTTCACTTAGCAGTGATAACCGGTTAAATGCAGCTGAAAATTAGCGGATAGCCAAGAACAAGCGACTTAACCAGTCAACGGTTGTTTATGGCTGGTTAAATTGTTTTGAATATCAACCAGGCAAAGAATGCATACTCAATTGACTTTATGAGCATAAAAGATTTATTTTTTTTTTTTCAGCAAAATGTGCTGAGACTGCCAAAACAGCAAATAGAATGTCCAGGATTATATGAAAAGGAAAGGAGAACAAAATTGAAAATATTATTATGCCTCTCTATGGATCGATGGGGCAATTACATTTTGAGTATTGTGTACAGTTCTGGTTTCCCCATCTCAAAAGAGATTTAGCAGAACTAGAAAATGTTTAGAAATGGTGATAAAAATGGTTGATGGAGCGCCTCCCTTATAAAGAAAGGCTAAATAGGTTAGGGCTCTTTAGCTTGGAAAAAAAGATGACTGAGTGGAGTGGAATATTTAACCAGAGAATGGTTATTTAAATTTTCAAATAATATGAAAGCAAGAGGCCACTCATTGAAACTAATAACCAGCAGTCTGAAATCAAATTGCAGAAAATGTTTTTTTATGCACAGCACATAATTCATCTATAGAATTTTGCTAGAGGATGTGTCAATGTTTGGACATTTTCTTAGAGGAAAAGTCCATAAAAGAGGATCAGCCAGGTTGAAATTTTTGATCTACTCTTTGGAATCTGCTGGCTACTTGGGACTTGGAACGGTTATTATAGGACACAAGATGCTGGGCACAGTGGATCTTGTCAGCCTCAACATGGCTTATCTTATATTCTTACTTCATATACATATCAAATTGGCCAAAACCCCTAACATTATCTGTAAATTAACCAAAACATTTTGATATACACATACATACATCATAATCATTTTGAGGTCCTTTTACTAAAGGGTGTTACGTCCTTAAAATGTGATTAGTGTGCAAAAACAGGCTATCGCAGAAATGCATTAAAGTGTTGCGCAGTATTTTGCCTGTCTGTGCACATTAACCAGTGCTTTATCAATTAAAAAAAAATTATAGGGAGCATATTATGAGCAGAGTTAACGCAGGAGCACCTAAAGCCTGCTAAATAGGAGGCGGTAAATGTTCCTGCATTAAACCTATGCAGGTGCTGTGCACTAATGACAACATTAGCACACGACCTGCAATCCATAAGTGCTGCAGTAAGTCTAGACTTAGTGCCTGGGGAAAGTCCCGTGTTAAAACATGTTAAGCCCATATTTTACTGTTCAAGGCCAGTGCCGGGCAGACTTCTACAGTCTGTGCCCCGAAAATGGCAAGGACAAATCAAGATCAAGTATATGTATGTAGTATAACATCATACCTTATTCAATTAGTTTATCCTGTTGGGCACACTGGGTGCACCGTACAGGCTTTATTTGCCATCATCTACTATGTTACTATCAGTGGCGTTCCTAGGGGGGCTGACACCCGGGGCGGATTGCTGATGCGCCCCGCCCCCGGGTGCAGTGCCCCCCGGATGCAGCATGCCCCCCCCTGGCAAAAGGACACCCCCCCCGCAAAAGAACCCCCCCCCCCGGGTGCACGCCGCTGGGGGGGGTGCCGCACACGCCTGTCCTTCGTTCGTTCCATGCTCCCTCTGCCCCGGAACAGGACCTGTTCCGGGGCAGAGGGAGCATGGAACGAACGAAGAACAGGCGCGCGCGGCACCCCCCCCAGCGGCGTGCACCCGGGGCGGACCGCCCCCCCCCCCGCCCCCCCAGGAACGCCACTGGTTACTATGACCCCTTTATTAATTTTGAGGTCTGTAGGCCACTGACGTTTTAAAAGTCTGCGCATGCTCTACTCATGCACATGGTCACCTAGGAAAGGGCTGCATCCACTGTTGCCCAACATTAGTACATAAAAGAGTGATACCAAAAAACAAGAAAGCAGATGATCCACTAAATCCAACGTGGAAACAAATAAAGCAGAGCAGATCAATCAATGATATAGTTCACAACTTTATTATAAGATAATCGCCCAACACAGACTGTGTTTCGCCCACAAGGGCTGCGTCAGGGGCTCTACAATAACAAACAATAGTGAAACCAAATTAAAAACATGTATAAAAACATCATAATGTGTAAAACATGATTACATACCAAAAATTGTACATAAAATATAAATAAATAAAATTAAATAAAATACTTGGAAGGAAGAAAGTTTGAAAACCAAGACAAAAAACATTAGAAATAACTAATAACTAAAATATCATAAACTGCCAATATACACTATAAAGAAAACGGCTATATATGTGGGTATATAGGAAAACTATCAATTCCAGCTTTGGTACAAAATTGAATAAATAAAGTAACATAGATGCAAAACAAAAAACCTTAATGACATACATACTTAGTAGCAAATGCCTACGGCTGATCACTAGAGTGTCATTTAGTGCTAATATATAACAAAAAGAGTATGGCTGTATATGTTGGACGTATATCTAACTGAGATGTGTAGTGTTTACATCAAAAACCATTGAACTATACATGGGTGAAACTTAAATAAATAATAAAATAAATAAAATAGATCACTTACTGCAATCGAGATAAGGCTCAAGGCAGAACAAAGAAACCAGCGAGGTGCCTTCCTCCAAATCAGAGTCAAAACACTAAAAACAAATATAAAGTAGTAAGTTACAGCACTAACACGTTCTAGCAAGGAGAACTCTGCAAAAACTATAACTTCAATGGACGGGCATCGTATGATCGCATCAATCAGCTGCTGGAAAAACCAAGTGGAGGACACAGCGTCTTTTACACTCATGTCAAAGGTCACCAAATACATCAGCAAACTATCTAAAAGTTTTTTATTATTTTATTATTTTCTATTCTATCCAAGGTGCAAAGATCCCCTCAATATCCTGGCCTTTTTGCCACAGTCAACTGCTACCCTACTGGACTAGGCGGACCCAAATGAAGTCATTGATGTTCTGCTAGAATTCCAATCTGTGAAATAGGATATCTGATAGGGAATTTGGTGCACTGGACATGCACAAAAAATTTGTTATCAATTCTCCTACCTTGGTTTGATTGTTTCTATATTGCTGATATTTTTCTTGCAGACAAATGTTTTATGAAACTATACCAGTTGTAACTGGTCTGGGGCAAATATATGGGGGTTGCATAGAAGAAGGTTAGAGACAGTTTGGGGGTCAATATCTGGTATAGGATCTAGTTTCTCCTTTTCTGTGTATCAGGTTGCAGACTGCACTTCCTGATCCGACTATATTCGAAGTTGCATTTTTGAATTTTCAGTCAGTCAAAAATAAAATTCCATTGCTTAAAGATACTCCCCCAGATTCTATATAGTTCACTCAAATTTGGGTGCCCAGGGCAGATGTGTGTGACCAAATAAATTAGTTAATGGGGTGTCAACAATAATTTTTGTTAAATGGCAACAGTGTGGATTAGTGCTAACATCTGCCCTAGTTGCTATTCTATAACATCCATGCTTAAATTTAATAGCTTGCAACTCATAAGGGGTGTAACTATGGGAGGTATATGGGAGAATCAGGGGGCACTATACAATGCTAACACTGGATCTGTGGCATAAGGTTAAATTGAATTAATGACCACATTGAAGGAGGGAAAAGACCTCAGAAACCATCAAAGCTAGACCCTGAAAGGTCTATAATGAATTGGTTCCAATGTCATTCACAGGTCATTAAAAGCCCTTTTAAATGTTGTGTGTCAAAAATATTATTTAAGTGCTCATGCTAATTTTAATATATCATTTTTTTTTATTTTTCACTCCAAGCAGCAAACATTCTATGTGAATTTCACTCAAATCTTTCAGCAGAGCACTTATCTAAGGCAAACTTGACAGAGGCCACCATTTCACCAATTTAGATTTTGCTCACACCTTTTCAGTAGTAGCTTAAGGTGAATTACATTCAGGTACTGTGGGTATTTCTCTTTCCCTGGAGGGCTCACAAACTAATTTTGTACCTGAGGCAATGTAGGATTAAGTGCCCAAGATCACAAGGAATAGCAGTGGGATTTGAACTGACCACCTCTAGCTGTCAAGGCCGGTGCTCTAACCACTAGGCTACTCCTCCACTCCGTGTATAGCTACTCCATTTGTGGTGTCTTTGGAAGTTAAAGTGCATCAAATATTTAACTTCAAACGACACCTCTCTATCATGATTCACAGAATCTGTTGCATATTCCTGATGGAGTCAACTGTCCCTAACATTATGGTGCCATAATATAAGACGTTACCCTTAATTCATATATATATCTATATCTATACCTATATCTATATCTGTATATGTATATTTGTGCTGGACTCACTACTACATCTTGCTTGAAGGGAGGCTTTTCTTTGCTGTCTGATGTAGTGGTGGAGAAGGAAAAGATGGATTTTCAGCCAAGCCAAATGGCTTCAGGCACTATGGTGGAATATAATATTGCCAAATTTTTAACTGCTAAACTGCTCTATGTCCAGACCTGGCAAATGTACCTTTGGAAGTTTTACTGGTTAGTTAGGCACAACCAGAGTCCTGTTTTGTTTATCATTATTTCAGTCATTGAGTATTTTGATTATATTAAATTTGATGTTTTTATGCCATCATGATGTTTTTCAATTATGCAGATTCAGTAGCTTAAATTCAAGCTGTTAGGATACCCGGGATACAGTATGTTGTTTTATGGCAGTCGTAACTATTTGCACAATGGGGGACAATTCAGAATGTATGATTACATGCAGTTGAGAAAGGGATGGATAAGTCATAGGCAGGTGAGCATCAACACATGACTCTTTCTTATACTTAATACTGGAAGCAGAAATTGGGAGGGGGAGCACCCGTTGGTTGCCGCAGGCATTAGAGCAGGCCTGTTGGTTGCTGCAGGCATTGGAGCAGTCACCCAGCTCGCCGCTGACATCAGAGTGAGGTCCCCTTTTACCATCCTTACAGAGCTTCTTGTCCCGCGGTCCCTTTGGGAGCTGATTAGCTTGTTCAATTAAGTTGTGTGCACTCTTTATAGAATAGCGCTAATTGTGTCTTTAATCTGCATTGATTTTTCAGGTGCAATATATAAAATTTGGTACAAAGCCTTTTTGCAGCTGAAGCCTAAGGTTCTGGCAGTAGGAGGCACTTTTTTTTTTTTAGTTTTCTAGAAAGTGCCCAGTCACATCTGGAAATAAGTCTTATATTTTTCTTGACCCTCTACGTTTAGAAAGTTTTATTTCAACTAGGGTGGAAGTTACACTTTAGCATGAGAATTTTAGATCAGGTTGTCTTTAGGGTTTAGATTTTATATTTTCCAGACCTGTGGATTTAATGTAATTCCTGCTGGGATTGTTTTGATTTTAATTTTACCTTAATTACTTCTCTTCATCTCTTTGTGATGTGGACTTTTTATGCTATATAGTAGATTAATTATTTAATTTATTATTGTTTAATTTATTATTGTTTTTTCTGTATATTTCTTTTATTATCTGTGTAGAATATGTAAAAAAATGTTCAATAAAAAAGTAAATTGGAAGGGGAAGCATCATGGGGAGGGGGTTAGTAGGAGAGGGAGAGATGGGGGATTGGGGAGGGGAGTGTGAGTGGGGATAGTAGAGATAGATATAGTTATCATGGATCATGATTTTAAGCAAAGAGTTCCATTTTGTGGAAGGTAAGGAAATGAGAAAGGGGATTAAAGTCTGTAATTGGAAATATACAATATGATGGCATAACATAAGCATGATGAAAATACTGTCCTGGATTGTGTGGGGGAATCTCATTGCCAAACAGAGTAAAATATTGCAGTCCCTCAATAAACAGCAGGATTCCCTGGTGATTCTCACAATCTGTATGTAGATATTCCCAGGGACATAGGTTTGGAGGCACTGCAATTTACATGTGCATTTTATAAAATGTGTGAGTACAAACATTGAGTACACACACACCTTTTTTCAGAGCAAATGTTAATTTGTGTATCAATATTTGCACACTGGTGCCTGGTTCTGTGAGCCTTTTTTTTTTATCTTTTATAAAGGCAGATAGGCATCTAGGTTACCTTTATAAAAAAAATGTGATTTTTTTTGGATATCTCATATAGGCATCCTAAAATGAAGCCCCAAAAAGTATAAATGTGTTCATGTGCTCTACACGTATACCTGCACATTTTGTAAAATATGCATATACATACCAGCTCCTCATCCACTCTATGCACGAATGCCTGCACACAGGCCACATCAGTGTAGGAACACTCTTTCCATGTGCCTCCTTTGTATGCTCATATGCAGCTCTGCAAATTATGACCAAGCCTTTTTCTGCATGTAGAACAGGATTTACACATCGAATAAACTTTGTAAATTTGCCCCCATAGAGGAAAAGACCATACACTGAAACAGGTAAGTTAGTATGCACTGAAGTGAAATGAAGGCATTGTTATAAGTTTGGAAGTCAAGCCGATAATAAAAGTTCAGTTTTTATAGAAATAAAATCCTTGTCTTGAAGTCATCTTTAATCATAGAGATTTTTAGAAGTTAGGAAAAATGAAAAACAGCCTCTAATCTGAGGTTTGAAAACCCTGTACATATCACATAGCTCACATTGTTGGCAACAGCTAGCATGGAGATGACTTTAACAGACATCACAGAAAAAAAAACCCCACTGTACATCTCACAAAGTAAAATTCCAGTTGGGAAAAAAATTCCATTTAATACTAACCTTAGGTCAACCCTTTTAAAATATTAGCTGTCAATAGCACATCATTGAATTTATTACTATGATCACTTCAATAATACCTTACAAAGAAGGCTGTTTTATAGTGCAATTGCACTCAGCCGGGTGTTTTCAATAGCACTTGGTCTGCAGCCCTAACCTGCCAAAGACAGGTTGATCAGATACACCACAGGGTGAACCGTATCATATCCTTTTGCTATGGGACCTAACATATTTACAATGCATTGCCCACATATTTGCATGTCATTACCTATCCCCTAGACTCTTTTGTTATTCTTATCTAGGTTTGCTTTTATGACAGTTTATTTTAATTATGCCTCACTTTCTTTATTGATTGACGATTCTAGTTTCCTTTCATCATGCCTTTAAAAGAAATGTGTTCTTGGATAGGAAGCTGAACTGCCCACTGTCAGGGATCAAGTAAAATCCTAGAATTATGTTGGAATACTGTATACAGTACGAAAGATAAATGGCAGGCAATTCATTAAAAAGTTACATTCCATTAGAGAGTTTCTAATGACTTTGGTAGGCTGCTCCAGTTTTGCTGGCATGATTTATGATACTGTTTGAAACTCACTTGGACTTTAGCCTTGTAATTCGTAACCAAGCCACATTCAATTTATCATGCTGTATTTAAGAGTAACAGTACTTGTCTTTCTCAGAAGGGACTATACTAGAAATACAAGAATTGTTTTTGATTCTGACATGGGTTTTAAGAGTAACTATGATTCTGATTATCCTGTCCAAATAAATATTTTGTTCCAGAAGGAAAATTTATTTGAAGTTCTACAGAGAGCTGCAATTTTATTAAATGCTCTAATGCAGGTCATGTGCTAATGTTATCATTAGCATGAGACACCTACATACAGTTAACATGGGAGCACTTACCACTTCCTATTTAGGAGGTACTAAGTGCTCCTACATTAACCCCGTATTTTCCAGTTAGCATTCGCTAATCATAATTTGCTAGCTAGATAACGTGGGAACTCTCCCATTCTCCACCCATGATATGCTCCCTTCTAAAAATATTTTTTAAAAATAGGTAATGCATGGGTTAGCCTGCATAAACAGGCAAATTACCACAAAACATAGCAAAAGGACCCCTAAGAGAGACAGTTAATAAAGTGTGTTAAGATAATAATACATAATTTTTGCCATTTAACATATGTTAAATGGTAAAAGTAAACATTATTTGCCCTTAAAAACATTGTGGTAGTGCAATGTGAGTAAAAGAATAATGATATGCATACAGCACCTCATTATTAAGCAAATTTAATAACACAGTTGTGCTTAATTTCACAAGCTGCATTATTCATGGAAAAGTAATACAAGTGTGGCCTGATACTCCTGGGGCATTCTTAAAGGGTCTTGCACCACATATTTTCAGCTTGACCTCTCGCAGTAGTAATACAAGATTACTGCTAAGGGTCGAGAGGTGCCGTTTTGAACCTGAACATCCAACAGGGCAGGAGCAACTGGGGATCACTTCTGTCCCAGTTAAGACACCAGGGAAACTCCAGTAAATCCTGGGGTGGGTGGGGAATAATTGGAGGGGCTGGAGTGGTACCAGCTCCTAGCCCCTTTCAAAAATCATGAGCCTGACTAGGGACCCACTATGTTTGTGTTGCTACAACAGGAACAGATTAGTGGCTTCCACAGTAAATTTTGATTTGTCATGCTTAGATTATTCTATCTCCATTGATCTTTGACTTGCCACCAACTCGATAAGACCTCTACAAATTGATCAGAATGTTACTGGCCAGATATCATCTGAAGCATGGTGAACTGAACATATTTCACCCGCTTTACATACATTCCATTAGCTCCCCATTCAATGAAGAGTTAAGTTTAAGGAAAGTAGTTATCAAGGTACAGTAAAAGTCAGGCTTTTATACCATGGGAGTCAGCAACCAGTGGTAGTTCAGTACTGCAGGTTACTGACTCCAGTGGTAAATGAATAATAATGCTTGTGACACAAGCAACAGTATTTGACCATCCTGGGAGCACTGAGTCACAAAGTAGTGGCCCGATGCCACTGGGCACAACTTAAATGGGTCAGCCTCAATTCAACTAAGCTTCCCAAATGACTGCCCTACAAGAAGGACTCCTCCCTACCCCCAAAGCAGAAGCCTTTCCCCACACCGAAACCCCACCAAGAATCTCTTTCTGGTGTAAACCTCCTCACACCTGGAAATACCCTAAAATGGTAAGATTCCATGGGGTCTTGTGGATCTGCTGACATTGCTGGGATAAGGTTCAAAATGGTGCTAGAAACTCCTAATGGTAGTTTTGTGGTTCTACTTCTAGGGGTAAGGTTTCCTTGTATGGGGGGCATTCGAAAGGGAGGTTTTGATTGGTGTCTCAGGGCACACCTTGGTTGAACGATGGCCAACAACTTTAAACTATGTACAGTAAAATAACTCCAGCTATAATGTGACTGTGTTCACTAGAAATTCTCCAGCCAATATTCAGCTGGTGGTGGTCAGCATTTTTTAAAACACTGATCATCGCCAGCTAGATTAGCCCCAGGCACCAGCACTGAATATTAGGGCTAAATTTGATGGGGATGGTCATTGGAACCTATGTGGGTCCTGGTCAATATTCAGCAGGTGTTTGCATAAAACAGTTATGCAGGCCCCTGCTGAATATTGACCAGGACCTGCATAACTATATTTTAACCTCAAAGAATCACCAATCCCTTCCCTGGCCCTCCAAAGAGCCCCTCTCCTTCCTACCACCTCCTCCAGCCCACCAGACTCAAAGCCTTCCTCCGGCCCCCCTCCAAAATGAGTCCTTCCCCCCAACCCCCCCAACATTGAGGTAGCCCCCCCCCAGCCCAACTTGTATCCCTGATTGTCCTAGTGGGGGCATTGGGGGCAGGAGCAAAATCCCTTGCTCCTGCCCCTTTGGCTGCCATCTGCTAATGGCTGCCATGACCTCTTGCAGCAGTTCACAATGCTTGTGTAGTACCATGAGTCTGCTACAAGATATTGCGATAGCATACGGAAGAGGCAGGAGCAAGGGAATTTTGTTCCTGCCCCCACTAGAACCACCAGAGATACAGGTAGGCCTGTGGGGGGGACTACTTAGACCACAGGGGGTTGCAGATGGGGAGGGCTTGTTCCAAAGGGGGAGGCATTGAGTCTGGCTGGCTGGGGGTAGGGGGTAGGAAGGAGGGGGGCTGGGAGGGGGGATTGGCAGCACTTGACATTCAAAGCCAGTTATGCAGGTCCCAGCACTGATATATCCACCAGAACCCGTATAACTAGCTCTTGAAGCAGGTGCATGTGGGACCAAAATGCAGCACTGCGTCGAGTCATTGGTGCAGTTATACAGAGTTGATTATCTGTCAATAAACAACGCATGTTGGAACCACATTTGTCTTCCCCCTTCATCTTTCTGGTTACTGAATGATAGAGGGTAGTGTTTGAGGTTATTGTTATGCAGAGCACAGGTGCATGGTTGCCTTCAACCCCACCAGGACCTGAGAGGAGAGGGGGTGTCCTGGATAGGCCCAATAACCTAAGGCTGAATTAAGTGGGGGGGGGGGGGGTTGCCAACTGAAGCAATAACTGTGAATTGTGAGGAGTGCTCCTGGTGGGTAGAGGGGAAAACTCAATCTGGGAACAGAAGAGGAAAGAGGCTGTTCGGTATCAAAGCCAGCAAATTAGAGAAGTGCACCTTTGGGGGAGAAGGACAGACAGGGAGGTCCGGTCTTAGAGGCAGCTTGTTAAAAAAAATGCTGCATGCACAGCCTTAGATTATTCTGTCCAAAAGGATGGGTAATGGACTGGAGGAGCTGTAAATATGTAAATAACTTAGGATTTATAAATGGACCATTAAATTACACCAAAAATCTTGAACTGGTACTCAACCTTCTTTTGAGCAAGTTATCTGTTTTGATATAAATTGACCTTTTTGATACTGAAAGAACTGTTTGTTTCCAGAGAATTTGAAGATGGATAATCTGCCTGAATAGGTGACTGGTCAGATGAAGGTCTTCGGCGTCCCTTGATTCGTTGTCTTGATTTCTAGCTTGCAGACTTTCCCATGCTCACTTGGAAAGGTTTTGGTAATAACATAGTAAATGACGGCAGATAAAGACCTGTACGGTCCATCCAGTCTGCCCAACAAGATAAACTCATTTTACATGGTATGTGATACCCGAGTTTGATTTGTCCTTGCCTTTCTCAGGGCACAGACCGTAGAAGTCTGCCCAGTACTGTTCTTGTACTAAGTTCTGAAGCTAACATTGAAGCCCCTTAAAATTTACACTCCAGCCCATCCCTATCTATTCAGTCACGATCAGGGCGTAGACTGTAGAAGTCTAACCAGCTCCCATTTTGTTTCCAATTACCGATGTCGCCACCCGATCTCTGCTAAGATTCCAAGGAACCATTCCTTCTAAACAGGATTCCTTTGTGTTTATCCCACGCATGTTTGAATTCCATTACCGTTTTCATCTCCACCACCTCCTGCGGGAGGACATTCCACATATCCACCACCCTCTCCGTGAAAAAATACTTCCTGACATTAGTCCTGAGTCTTCCCCCCTTCAACCTCAATTCATGTCCTCTAGTTCTACCGCCTTCCTGTCTCCGGAAAAGGTTCGTTTGCAGATTAATACCTTTCAAATATTAGAACGTCTGTATCATATCACCCCTGTTTCTCCTTTCCTCCAAGGTATACATGTTCAGGTCAGCAAGTCTCTCCTCGTATGGTTTGTAATGCAAATCCCATACCATTTTCGTAGCTTTTCTTTGCACTGCTTCCAGTCTTTTTACATCTTTAGCAAGATACGGCCTCCAAAACTGAACAGAATACTTCAAGTGAGGCCTCACCAATGACTTGTAGAGGGGCATCAACACCTCGTTTCTTCTGCTGGTTATGCCCCTCTCTATACAGCCTAGCATCCTTCTGGCCACGGCCATCGCCTTGTTGCATTGTTTCTTCGCCTTCAGATCCTCCAACACCAACACCCCAAGGTCTCTCTCCTGAGTCGAGCTTACTAATTTCTCCCCTCCTATCCGGTATCTCTCTTTTGGGTTTCCGCACCCCAAGTGCATCACTGTACACTTCTTGGCATTAAATTTTAACTGGAAACTCCAAACCCAGCTTCACACCAGCTGTGTCTACACACCACAAACACCACAGCTGTCACAAATGGCCTCCCACCACCCCACACCCCCCGGTGGAGAAAAAAGCCCCAGCAACGCCACCCAGCCAGCCCACAACCAGACCCTAAGGCATGGGACCCGGCGCACCATCACCCGGCCCCAATAGCCAAATGTGGTGCTGTGCTTAGGTGCCTTTTAGTAATACAAGGTCGCCTTCTTATAGGTTCATCTGGTTGTTCTGCCACTTATATCGATATTGCAGAATAGGAAAATTATCTCTGTTTCAATGTTTCCAAAAGATAGCTGAGAGGTATTGAACCTGTTTCCATTGATGCTTATAGATGTTGCTACTTTTGGGTCTGAAGATATTTGTATCAAGGGTCTGGCATTTATGATGGCAATGACATCTGCAAGAAAGTTTGTCAGAGCTTCATGTGTTAGTTGAAGGTGATCAGTTTCCAAGAGCATGGTATCAAGGATAAGACGTGCTACTCCAATCATTCTGTCCCATGCTCCTCCCATATGTGAAGACTGAGGAGGATTGAAGATCCAAGTACGCTTTTGATCACATAGGTATCTCTCAAAAACACCGCTGATGCTAGTACAGGCCCCCTTTTGTTGCACTTAGTAAAAGGACCCATTTGTTAGTAAAATCCACTGAGTGACTAGGATTTTTCAGTCCCTCTGAGATTTTTACTGTAGTGTCCAAGATGTTTCACTGTACTATTCTAGGCAAAGTATAGAGTAGCTTCAACAGCCAGCTTAAAGCATCCCCAAGTAGAAGCTTTACCCGTAGACTCTCAATTCTTAAGCAAATCTTCTTTATTGTAGCACTCATAATAAACAAAGAAAATTCAACTTACAGTTCAGTTGCATAGAAGAGAATTGTTGCCTTCTATAAATAGAGTCTGTATCTAGCCACCCCAGAGGGAAGGAGATGGCCAGAACTTCAGCCCAGCTGAGAAGAAAAGCTGTAACACTCAAAGAAGAATAAGGGGGAGAAACTCAGGAAAAATAAATGGGGAATGACTTAGGGAGATGGTGAAAGATCTTGATGGAATTACAGTAGATTAAGGAGGGATCAGCCCCCTAGAACTGCTGCTGATCACAAAGCATGCTAGCAAGACTGGGCTCTATCATACAGCCCGCAGAAGCAGAGAGGCCATCTTTTTTTTCGATAATACGGTTTAGCCCGGCCAAATGCCAGAGTTCGCTGGGTTTGAGATCGCTGGTTTTGTTTTTCAGCGATAATGGAAAAAAATGCCGGCCATCTCAAGCCCGGTGAAATCCAAGGCATTTGGTCATGGGAGGAGCCAGCATTTGTAGTGCACTTGTCCCCCTGACATGCCAGGACACCAACCGGGTACCCTAGGGGGCACTTCTAAACATTAAAAAAATATATACAATAGCTCCCAGGTCCATAGCTCCCGTACCTTGGGTGCTGAGCCCCCCAAATCCCCCCAAACCCACTCCCCACAACTCTACACCATTACCATAGCCCTTATGGGCAAAGGGGGGCACCTACATGTGGGTACAGTGGGTTTTGGGGGGGGGGGTTGTAGGGCTCAACACTTATCACCACAAGTGTAACAAGTAGGGGGGGATGGACTTGGGTCTGCCTGACTGAAATGCACTGCACCCATTAAAAACTGCTCCAGGGACCTGCAAACTGCTGTCAGGGAGCTGGGTATGTCATTTGAGGCTGGCATACAGGCTGGCAAAAAAGTGTTTTATTTTTATTTTTTTAGTGTGGGAGGGGGTTGGTGACCACTGGGGGAGTATGGGGAGGTCACTCCCCACTCCCTCTGGTGGTCATCTGGTCAATTGGGGCACTTTTTTGAGGCTTGGTCGTGAAAATTAAAGGACCAAGTAAGCCCGGCGAAATACTGCTTAACGCCGCTTTTTTTTCCATTATCTGCAAAAGCCGGCCATCTGGTGGCCATGCCCATGCCCGTCCATGCCCCGCCTTCGCTTCGTTGCTGACACGCCCCCTTGCACTTTCGCTGGCACGGTGACGGGAAAGCGGCGATGGTGTAAAAAACACCGCTTTCGATTATACCGATTTCGCCGCTTTTGCGAAATCGCCGGCCATCTCCCGATTTATGTCAGAAGATGGCTGGCGATCACTTTCGAAAATAAGCCTGATGGTCATGCCACTTGCAGCTTTCTGATATTTGTGCTATAGAGTTCCAAATTAATTGGTCTCATGGTATGACAGGCTTGATTCATTGCTTTTTAATGTTTCTGATTCTATATGCTGCTGGGGACACTGGACAGAAACTCATTCATAACCTATGAAAGGTTATCAATAGAAATCAAACAAAATAAAACATGGAAAAGAAAATAAGATGATACCTTTTTTATTGGACATAACTTAATACATTTCTTGATTAGCTTTCGAAAGCTAATCAAGAAATGTATTAAGTTATGTCCAATAAAAAAGGTATCATCTTATTTTCTTTTCCATGTTTTATTTTGTTTGATTTCTATTGATAACCTTAAGAGTGGACTAACACGGCTACCACACTCCATAACCTATGAAATAAATTTTCAAACATTCATCCGTTGACTGATTTAACATAAAGCGGACAAGTTTGGAAGATGGAGTGGAGGGGCATAATCGAACGGCGCTGGCCATCTTTGGGGCCGGCGCCGCAAGGGGGCGGAGCCAACCGTATTTTCGAAATATGGTTGGGGCCGGCTAAATCGATTGCCGGGTGTAGAGGAGATCGCCGGCCATCTCCCGATTTGTGTCGGAAGATGGCCGGGGATCTCTTTCGAAAATGAGCTGGATAGTCTTGAACAGCTGTACTAGCTGTTTAAGGCCAGTATTAGTGTGTGTTAACAGACCAACATTGTACTGACAGTCCAGTGCATTAACTGTTAGCACACACTAATTCCCACATTAAACAGCTAATGTGAAAAACATCATAGCCGGAAACAAGTGGGGATTGTGTTTTATAGTAAATGCAGAAGTCATTATTAGGTGTTAACTGTTAACATAGCTCATGAGGTATAACTAACTGCATAGTGCAAGGGTAGGCAACCTGTGACCTGCTGGTCGAATGCGGCCTGCCATTGAATTTTATGCACCCCCAGTGACCATAGGAAGTATAAACATAAAATGTCATTAACCAGAGTTTGGTTATTTTAAATTCTATGTTTTGCAAATATGCTCAGAATAGCTACTCTAGCAGTTATTTAGATTGTGAGCTCTTTGAGCAGGGACTGTCTTTTTCATGTATGGTGTACAGCGCTGCGTATGCCTTGTAGCGCTATAGAAATGGTAAGTAGTAATAGTAGAAGTAGTTTGTTTCCATCATTGTTAGTTACATTTCAACTTATTCATCACAGAAGATCTGTGAAGCTCTGTGCATTTCCAGTTCCAACATTACATAATGTTGCACCCTGCTAGGCGTACTACAGACATTTATGCAGAACTCTGTGTATAAAGGTTACTCTCCTATGGCATAGTGTGTTGTAAGCCATTTCGTTAATATAGCAACATTTTCTCTGTGTTAACAGTATATTTATTTATTTACTCTGTTTGATATACCGTCGCTCAGATATTTATCAATTGCAATGGTTTATAATAATTAATCAATACAAATTTAAACAAACGCGTTAAATCAAAATTAAAACAAACCTAAGCCTTCCCAGAAATGTTGGGAACACTTCTAACAGTAACTGCAAAATTTTCCCTTTACTGTCTGTTAATTTTGGCAATTACAACTGCAAAACCTTAGCATACCTTAGACATTTTAGCCAAGACACAAAAGGGTCCTTTTTCCAAAGCTTTGGTAAGAACTGGCCTTACATGGGTCTTTCCCACGCATTAAGGCCATTTTTACCGCTGCGATAAAATGTTTCTTTTAATATATTTTTTGTATAATGTTGCCATTAGTGCGTGCCCATTAAAAAATTTTAACACGTGTGCTCGTACCACAACCCATTTTGTAGACAGTAAACTATTTTGTAGACCAGTTACCGTGCAGTAATATATATATGCTAACTGGTTAGCCCAGGATTGCCCACTGGCCAACCCCAAACACGCCCCCGCAACACATAGAAAAATTTGTTTGTGTGTAGTGCACACACATTTGGAAGTTGCTGCAGGATGTCTGAATGCGTTCTTCTGTACTCCATTTTAGCTGCATTAGGTACACATTAGCGCCTAATGCAGCTTAATAAAAGGACCCCAAAGATAGTGAATGTAAAAAAAAAAAATCAGTGGGGAAAAATAAACCTCACTTGGAAAAAAAATCTAACATTACCAATGATAAATTTTCAGATTTTCCCTTATTAAGTCCACTCAACCATATAAAAGTTATTGTATAGGGTTGAGGGGGATCCTTGATGGGCTGACTCGAGAGGGACAGGAAGGAGTACTCAAACGAACTTAAGGGTCCTTTTACTAAGCTGTGGCAAAAGGGGGCCTGCGCTGGTGTGTTTTTGCTGAGGCCACCTTTTACCGCAGTGAGTAAAAGGCAGGTTTGTTTTAAAGAAATGGGCATGCGGCAAGTGAAGCATTTGCCAAGCGCCCATTTCGGTTGGGAGCACTTACCACCACCCATTGAGGTGGCAGTAAGGGCTCCCGCGCTACCCCGGTGGTAACCAGGTACACACCAGTGCTACAAAAACACAAAAATATTTGTAGCACCAGAAATGGGGGATGGAAACTACCACTGTGTTGCTGCAGTAGCTCTGTGGTACTTCACTTTTAGCAAGCGGTAAGCCCACGTTGGGCTTACTGGTGCTTCGTAAAATGGCCCCTTAATGTGTAAACATTTAAAAAAGATCATCAACATCTACAACTAAGATTGCATATTCACCCTGTTTATTTTGTTATTTCCCTTTCTTCTTTAGAACTATGCTGCTATGAAGTTGGTCAGACCCTACAGCTAACATGAATTCATAAACAACTGAAGAGATACGGCGTGGTGCTTTCAGAAGCAAGTACTGGCATATGGCAAGCAATAAGAAGAATAATTCACAAAGCTTTACTGTTACCAAAAACCAACCAAATCCACTATGTATGCAGTATGCTTACCTCAGGAAAAAAATATGCAAATCCTATCTTGATTTTTTTGTAACATTAATTCAACTTTGTTTATTTTTTTCTATATTTTAGAGCTCCTTTAACAGTATAACCCCAAGAAGCCATGCTGCCTAATTTTTTGTTAGCTACTGTGGTCTTTGAGGTTTAGCAAAAATATGTATAGCAGTGCAAAAAAGTTGGATCTTCTGCTTGAAATGACGTTCCACTAACTGAAGAGGATTTTCCTACATTGTGCCTTTGTCTTCAGGCTACAGACAGCAGTTGTCTTGCTGCTAGTTAATTTATTGTCCCTGTTCTTCAGAAAGTACGTTTTCAAATGAGACAGCTTTGCTTCTTCTTATTTAAGGCGTGGATAGTCAGCATCATGGAAGTTTAATGTGAGATGAGAAGCAGTATAGAGCTAGAAATGAATGCTGATCTGTATATGCAACCTTTTGGTTAAGGCCCTTATTACTTGTGGTGTTCCTATATTTTAAACAGATCAGTACACGTAATTAGAGACACAAAAGGCTTCTTATACTAAGCCACGCTAGCGATGCCCCCACGGTAAATGAGAGGAAGCCCATAGGAATTGAATGGGCTTCCTTTCATTTATCGCACAGGGGGTGCTTTTACTAAGGTGCACCAAAAAATGGCCCGCGCTGTTGTAGATGCGTGCATTAGATCCACTCAGGCCCATTTTTCGGTGTACCTGCGAAAAAGGCCTTTTTTGGGAGCCGAAACAGGATGTGTGGCAAAATAAAAATTGGCGTGCATCCATTTTGGGCCTGAGACCTTACCGCCACCCATTGACTTAGCAGCAAGGTCTCACGCGTTAACCTGGTGGTAATTGTGTGCGTACAATGCTGATTACCGGCCAATTAATGCTGCATGCCTGAAAATAAAATATATTTTCCGGTCGCATAATGGATTCATGTAAAAAATGAAATTACTGCCCAGGCCATGCGGTGGCCAAGAGGTAGTTCTGAATTGGCGCATGTTGAGCATGCATAGGTGCCTACGCAGCTTAGTAAAAGGGCCCCAGGGTTCGCTAGCGCAAGTTTGGAAAAGAAGCCCTAACTCTGAATAATTTTTCTGGTGATGGTGCCAACCAGTGTTCCCTGTAAGTCATATGAGAGTCCTCCACCTTGCTTCCAGTGGAGGGGGTGTTGTTTCAGTATCATATTTTCAATAACGAGGGACAGCCAAGTTCTGTAGGACTCCAGGGAACCTGCCTTTGTCTAGCGATTGAAAATACAATATTGATGCACCACTCCCAGGAATGTGGTTGGAGAACTTCATGGTTAGAGGGAACATTGGTGCCAACTATGGAATCTTATCGGCAGTGGGTATAAGACATCCATGGATAGCAGTTTCAATGGCTGCCACTGTCTTTCTGTATCAACTTATATTTTTTGTAGTTTTTCTTTATAGTAGTCTTTCTAGCATATGAAGAATAAAAAGATCATTTATTGTTGTTGTTGTTGTTGTTGTTATTATTGACTCAGTTTATCACATGGAAAATATAGAAAATATTTTTATTCCCATTTTTATTTTACTTAAATTGACTGTTTGTAATGAATGATTTTGAATTTCTAGAGGATTTGATTAAAACATGGAAAACAGTAACTTCTTATCTGTTAAATTCAGACATATGCCACAATAACTGAGTCATATGTCTCTCAAGATAACAAACACAACTATAGATATATAGATAGATTTGGTTTTGTTCTGTTTATGCTATGTTTTGAAAAATGATATGGGATGAATATTTGATATTCACAAATGAATATATCTCAGAAATTTAAATTAGCCTGAATTAAAATGAAAATTATGGTCATAGGATTTTAGCAATAAACAGCTTCTTCCTCATCCCTTCTTCCACCCCAAAAAAGTTTATCTAATGACTACTTAAAAGGAGTACTTCACACCAAGAAAACCTTGAATAAATTCTTAGCAGCAAGTTTGAGGATGATGTAAATTCCCCAGTCTCATTTATTACCATTTCATGCATTATACAATATTGACTCTTTTCCTTTCTCTACCTCATTCACTTCAAGTTCGTTGCTGAACTTTTTATTTCTTTTTGGAAAGTTTGACCTGCTGCATCTTTCACCCAAATTGTTATACCTCAGTTTTGGAGAGAAATGCAGAATGGATGCCCCTTTCTGATCTGCACGGCAAATGATTTTTTTTCTATAAAATGCTGCTACCTTATTTCAGGGTCCAGTGATTGAACAATTTAAGCAAGGAGCTGTTCTTAGAAGGCTTTTGGAGAATGAGAAAGCAAATGGGACAGAGGAGGGAATCAAACACATAGTAAAAGTGCAAGAAGAAATGCAGAGCAAAAAGTTACACACTACTTACCAGTGGCGTAGGAAGGGGGGGCGGTCTGCCCCGGGTGCACGCCGCTGGGGGGTGTCGGCTCCGCGCTGGTGCACTGCCCTCTCTGCCCCGGAACATGTTACTTCCTGTTCCGGGACAGAGAGAGCAGTGCACCAGCGCGGAGCCGACACACCCCAGCAACGTGCAGTCGGGGTGGATCGGTCCTCCCGCCCGTCCCTCGCCGCAGGTATGCGCTCCGGGGGGGGGGGGCGCCATGCTGCACCCGGGGGTGGGGGGAAAGCGCAGCGGCGACCCGCCCCGGGTGTCAGCTCCCCCCGCTACGGCTCTGCTACTTACTACCTATTGAACTTGCATGTTCACCTATGAGTTAGAACACAACCCTACAAAGTCTCAGCCTTAATCTAGACCTCCTCAAATTCTGTTACCTTCCTTTAGTTGTTTAATTGCTATACATTTAACCTCTCCCATGCTTTTTTAACATTTTTATTTGTCCTATAGCCAGTGGTGTGCTGGTAAATTTTTAACAACAGGCTCTTGCCCGGGTATAACCAGCCCTCCAATTTTTTTTTTGGGGGGGGGGGGTGCAGAGGCCCCAAATCTAATTCATGTTCAATGTGGGATAAAATGACAAAATAAGTAATTAAATAGATAGATAGATAGATAGATAGAAACTCTGAATGTTGAGCACCTGGTTCTCATAATATGATGTCTGTTTTAGTGGACCTTGTACCAGGAGAAAAATATCTCTGCACATATATAACACATGCTAGGGTGTCCCTATAACCAGCCCCTCCTCCAAATGACACAGTAATTACGATTTATAACAAATTACTACTCTACCTAGAAAAAGTTATACTTTCTCTAGTACATCCGTATGCTGGAGAAGCTGGCTAGTATGTTTGAAAATATAAATAAGATTAAATAAAAATGCTACCAACAATTAAGCACAACAATGTGGTTGCAGCAGCTCTTATCCAATCCGATCTGCTCCAGCTCCCTCCATCCCCCATCCCAGACTCATGCTTTCTGTGGCTCCTCCGGCTCCATCCTCTCTGGTGGGCTGCAGGTCCCTCTCTCCTAATGATCTGCTCTCTCTGACTCTAAGAGCAGATCAGGAGGGGACCCGCCACCAGAGACACCGTCCATCTGGCGTCTGTCTCTGCGCCGCAGCACAGCCAAGAGGAACAGGCCAGGCCACGTGAAAAAGCTGTGATCAGGGAGGGAGGTACAGAGACCACCACTAGCACTACTGGCAACAAGTGGAGAAAGCGCACAAGCGAGCACACACTCGGCCGTGGCACGATTAATTTTTTTAAAGCAGTGCTGTTTACGTCGGCAGGGAACAGGCTACCTCAGCCAATCCCAGTGGCCTTCTTTCAGCCTGTCCCACCCCAGAGGGCTGAAGAAAGGCCCCGGGATTGGTTGAAACAGCCTGTACCCTGGCGACATATACAGCACTGCTTTAAAAAAATTAAGTGCATTGCGGCCAGCAGTACAAGAGGTAAAGAGGTGCAGGGGGGGAGGGGCAAAAATTGAGCGCAGAAAGGTCCAGGGGGGGGGGGGGGGGAATGCCTAGCCTAAGCCACAGACATAAGGGAGAAAGATGCCAATGCCAGGAGGGTATCTGAGCCCAAATTTTGGGAGCCGGTTGATAAAGTAGTAACTTTAACAACCAGCTCCCAAAATTCTTTAAAATTTAACAAACGGCTCTTGCACATCACTGCCTATAGCCATGAGGCACATACACATAATTGTGGTCAAATGCCATCCCAGAGGTAGGTAAACAATTGACTAATTGGGTTGACCACTTTTTTCTCTCTTGATAAATGGATGAATCTGCCACGCAAGCAAATTACTTTATTCAAAGGCTCTTTGCAGTTTTCCTTGAGCCTATGTGGGAACTCCCAGGCAGCTGCAGTCTCTCCAAGTCGTTGTAGTCTATTTTGTCCATACTGTATCTGAATGCAGTTTAAGCTCTCTCTAACAATTTCTTCCAAACACTGTTTAACGTTCAAATTCATCTTTACTTTCAGTTTTTCTCTTTTAACCACCCACAATCCCCCTCCACTTCAAAGGGAGCCCTATATGTTTAAATCAAGTTCAAATTGACAGACCACCTCTTCATATTGGAAAGCAGCTTTAGAAACCCACCGTGACAGGATCATGATGTTTTGAACTGCTCACTGCGCCAAGATGTCTCCAAGGGACAAAATGAAGGACTTGCAGTCATGTACTGTCTCTCCTGTGCCTCCATGGACACACAAGAAAGATGAGAACCTTGAGCCTAAATTTCTGAATACCCTTGTGAGAAAGTAGGCACCGCTTATCCCCTTAGGCCAGGGCCTCTTCAAGGGAAAATAAAACTATCTGGAGAAACATGTTTTGAGAGAAGATAGCTCCTTCAAGAAGACAAGGTTAGATTATAAAATACCCTAGACTTTGGTGCAATGGTCTTCATTGCAGACATTGGCAATGTTTCAGCATAAGATGGTACTTTAAAGACTTTATCGGCTAACACAATTAGGCCTGCTATGAACAGGCTTAAATGCAGGTGCCTATGGTTAGGCGCAGTTTGGCCATATCATATATCAATGTGCATAACTTTTGGGAATGCCTCCAGAAACGCCCCTATCCACACTCAAAATATGTATGCACATTAGGATTTACATGCACATCGTGCTGATAATAAGTTGTTTCAATTTTAATGGTCCAAGTAAACCAGCTGGGATATTAAATTCTCAAAGGAAAACCCAGCTATATCTGATATTTTTTTTTTTCTTTTCCAAATTCAGTTCCAAACAGCACAACAAAATTCTTGAAAATTTTAAATAAATATTTGAAATAAATATTTAAAACTTTCGTTATGCTGTTTAGAACTGAATTTGGAAAAAGAAAAATATAAATATCAGATACAGCTGGGTTTTCCTTTGATAATAAGTTGCTATCACCAATTATCGGCACTGATTGACTCATTACTCAGTAAAGTTATGCACATTAAGTTGGCCACACACCTCGATTCCATTCCACTTGCAATCAAGCTGGGAGTGGGTCAGTGGTCCAGAATAGTGATCCGGGGATTGGGAGATACTTTACCCATTCTGAGTTCCACTCAGTTCTTCAGTCTAGGAACCATGAAGCACTCCAAAGGCTTAATAATAAATTCAGCCTTTATTGTAACTTCTGCAACAGGCAGATGACAACTTGATTTACTTGCAACACAATTGATTGTAGCTCTGTATTACAAATTAATCTCAAACTTCTGTTGTTCTGTGGGGAACACCTATACTACTTTCTTCTTGGGTGTATGTACAGAGATATTTCAGGGCTATTTACATATAGACAACTGGTCCTATCCTGGGAGACAGTGTTAAAATCCCAAAGGCTGGTTTCGCCTCTTTCAATCAAATTATCCCAAGCGGGCTCAGACACCTCACTTCCTGACCCTTCTCCAGCGGTGATCCTTCTCTCAATCCACCCTGGACCTGGGACTAATCTCTCCCTGTCTCCAATCCCACCCTTCTCTGCCCACCCGTAGCACTCTTAATCCTATGGTTGCCACTTTGTGTAGTAGCCCCACTGTGACAAAAAAAGTGGGTTTTTAAGCCTGCAAAACTATTATTTCTTGAAGTTTATCCAGCAGGTGGTGCATATTTATGTATAAAGCTGTTACAGAGAACTGACTGTTCCCTCTTTAGTTAACACAGATAAGAGGTTACCTGCAATGATGTGGCCAGCTATTTTTAAAACTTGTTGTTCTGGGATCTGATTGGCCCAGGAGCTCAAAATTTAGCTAGGATGTACTGGCTTTTTTCCCCCAAGCATAGCCAGGGAGAAAAAAAGAGAGAAGGATCTCTTTGCTGAGGCCCTGTGAAAAGTTATAATTGATAACTTGTGAGCAGCTGTATGTCCTGATCTCCCCACGTACTATTTAGATAGTAAACAAATGTTTAGATAGTTTTATAATTGATCCATATTCAGTTACCTGTTGTTATGTGCTGTTTTTGTTCCATCTGGTTTTATGGTTCACTGTTCAATAGTTTTCATGACAATAAACAATTTTAGTTTATTGTCTCTGCTTGTCTGGACTGACTAAGATTCCTGGTGGTTTGTGTGTTGGGTTTGTGAGTGCTTTCTAGGAACTGTGGGGCCACTGGAAGAGTGGCCCCAGTAACATTAAAATCACTGGGGAACACCTTGAGAGCAGGAGACTCGCCCAGAGGCAGTTGAGACCCAGTCAGTGGAAGGAGGGTGCTATGGTAGAGCACAAGCAGCATGTGTAGGTGACAGACCTTTGTCCTTTTTTAGTGGCAGCATGGTGGGATTGTCAGACTCAGTATGTGGAGTGAGGGTCATCATCCACTGAGTGATTCAGATTTTCTTTTTATCTGTAACCTCTAGACACAGAGCACAGTGAACAAGTGCAGCAGTAACAGAGTCCTTTCTCCGTTCAGTTTTTTTTTTATTGTTGTTAGTGTTAGGAGATTAGTAGTGTGCTGATGGTGGCTGGTAGCAGCCCTCAGACACCGGTTATGCCTGACCTAACATAAGAGCAACCAGATAACCTTAGCAAGGAGGAGCTACAGGACCAGCCTGTGTAGAGTTCTCCTGAGGTGAGAGCAGACCCCTTGTGGACAAAGATCCATGAGTTGGCAGGGCTGGGTACCACAGCAGCTGAAATCCAGTAGATCTACATGCTACAGTGACAGTGGCTAGACCAGTTGCAGCGAGAGGAATGGGAGAAGTGGCTTGAAAAGCATGAATTCCAGCAGCGGTGAGAGGAATGGGAACAGCATAAACATGAATCACCTGCTAGCCGAACTAGAGAAATACACTTCAAGAAACAATACAGTTTTACAGGCTTAAAAACCCTCTGTTTTGTCACACCCCCTCTTTGTCAGCCAAAGGTTATATTCCTTCCAACAGGACTCTCCTCTCTCCACCAGATCTATTGGCAGGGAGTTTCAGACAACCAAAAGACCATGCAACTACTTTTATTAACTCCCAACTCCTCCCAGAGCTGTCACCCCAACATGGGCACTATCTTTTTGCATTTTATTCCATAAACACTCCCATGGGCTGGGCTTCCTCCCACCCAGGACCTCCCAGTCACTCCCCCCAGTGATTCTCTACCAGGGCTCACTCTTTTCAGTAATCCCAACCTAACCAGGGATTACATAATGTTCCATGCTTTGCCAGAATCCATTACCTATTCCCCTAACAAAGGTAAGGTGGAAAGTGAGGTGAAAGGGGAATGGCACTGGGAGATCTCAGCAAATTTACTCACCCTGTGCTATATCTTAAGAACTATAGGAATAATTGGATACTTCTACAACCTCTCCAACTCTTTCCTCTGGTCAAGGCAAATAGTAGAATGGGTTGTATTAAGGCACCTTCCATCATTCTGGTTTTTATGCCCCTCCATACAAAATGGACTAGAAACTTGCACAACTTAAGAAACAAATGTCTGAGTGTCCACAGAAGAAGCTGAGAAAATAGAAACAGGACTTGAGGTAATATTTATTTATTTTTAGTAAATTTATACCCCACATTTTCCCAGTAGTGCGGGCACAACACGGCTTACAGGGTTACAGAAGGTTACAATTCAATGAGGGTAACAGGTAGAACATGAAGATAATAGAAGGATGCAGGACAAGGTTGATGCAGTCGGTGGTGAAACTGGTGCAGTCACGAGGAGGAAGGTGAGGGCTGCTTGCTATTGTTGGGATAAGCTTTCTCGAATAAAAATGTTTTTAAGGATTTCTTGAAAAGCTGGTGGTCATCAATCTCTTTTAGATATCTAGGTAGACCGTTCCAAGCCTTTGGGCTGACCTAGGAGAAGGAAGAGGAAAAGAGTAATTTATATTTAACAGACTTGCAGCTTGGATAGTGTAAGTTAAGGTAGGATCGAGCAGTCATGGAAGCATTTCTGGAGGGTAGATCTATCAATTCTTGCATATTGTCATCTTAATCACATTGACCCAGCCCATCCATGACACCACCATATCCTTCCATTTCAAGAGCTCTGAAATGAAAAGTTAGTGTGCATCTGGACTCCCAAATATCTACATTACTGCACCAGTTGAAATGTGGTATCACCTAGGGATGTATCTGTTCTCTTAACAACTGGACAACATGGTATTAGATCTACCATATTCACTATGGGGCTCATTTTTGAAGTAGAAAAATGTCCAAAAAATGGCACAAAGCTGCTAATGAAGGGTTGTTTTTTTTTTTTTTTGCAAAACATCCAAATATCTATTTTCAAAACTCATTTTAATATGTTTTTCTATGCAGGCTGTCTAAATTTCAAGGGGGCATGTTGGAGGCGGGCTTATGATATGGACGTTTATCTGTGATAATGGAACATTGTAAAAATGTCCAGGGCAAAAAATAGGACATTTTTGGCTAGACCTGTTTCAATAGCAACTAAATGCCAAAAAAGTGCCCCCCAACTGACCAGATGACCATTAGAGGGATAAAGGCATGGCTCCCCTTAATCCCTCAGTGGTCACTGATCCCCTCCCACCCCCCTAAGAGGTAAAAGTGACAGTACATACCAGGCTCTATGTCAGCTGCAGATATAATGGCCATTCCTCTTAGAGCAGCAAGCAGGTTCCTGGAGTAGCCAGCTCTGCAAACCCAGAAATTCAATGCCAAAGTTCAGACATGACCCAGCATTGCATTTCTGGCTATAATGTCTGTGGTGGTCAACAAAATGCTGAGCACCACCAACTGAATATCAGTGAATGCTGTAGGTAGACTCAGTAAAAAGAGGGAAATTGGAAACTGGAAGTAAGAGTGAATGAAATCTAGACAGAGACAGGAAGAAAGCTGAAAGGAACAGATCAATATTGGAGCTGGATGTAGTGGAGCAGGTGAAGAAGACAAGGGAAGAATGAACAATGACAAATGGAAAGGAGTCCCTTGAAAAACAATTAGAAGAAGACAGAAAAGCAGTAGCCAGATATTGGGACCAACATAATTAGCAAAATTAAATGGCCAGACAGAAAAGGTACAATACATATATATAAAATTTAGGATGAAGTAATGTAGTAGTAAATGTTGATAAATGAAAAAGTGGAAAATAAAGCGATACCTTTTTATTATAGTAACATTTTTTTAACTAGCTTTCATAGGTCAAAACATTCTTCCTTAGGTCAGGACAGGAAACTGCTGTCCCCACCATCCAATAGAATGGTATTACGTTATTTTCCATTTTTTGTTTTATTTGTTAATTTTTATTGTATTGAATAAAATGTTAGATTTTGAAATGTGCATCTGCTGTCCATGTATTTTGCACAGTATAGGAGGACATGCATCACATTGGGCCCAATATTCAAAATGATTTAAATGTCCAGTAGAAGCTCCTGCCCTTTTAAATCACCTGTCCAGGGCTAACTGGATAGTGGGATAGTGCTGCTGAAAATGCCTGGTTAGTGCTCAAGTCGGAACCAGCTATTTTGGGGGCATTCCAGGGATGGAGTCAGCACTTAGCTGGTTCAGTAGATCTGAAGGTGACAAAACAATGTGACAAGGTGGTGGCCATGGCCAGAAGGATGCTAGGATGCATAGAGAGGGGTATAACCAGCAGAAGAAAGGAGGTGTTGATGCCCCTCTACAAGTTGTTGGTGAGACCCTACTTGGAGTATTGTGTTTAGTTTTGGAGGCTGCCTCTTCCAAAGGACATAAAAAGACTTGAAGTGGTTCAGAGAAGAGCGACAAAAATGGTATGGGGTTTGTGCTGCAAGAAGTATGAGAAGAGACTTGCTGACCTGAACATTAATACCCTGGAGGAAAAGAGAAACAGGGATGATATGATACAGACGTTAAAATATTTGAAAGGTATAAGTCTGTACACAAACATTTTCCAGAGACAGGAAAGTGGCAGAAATAGAGGACATGAATTGAGGTTGAAAGGGGGGCAGGCTCAGGAATAATGTCAGGAAGTATTTTTTCACAGAGAAGGTAGTAAATACCTGGAATGCCCTCCCGCTGGAAGTGGTGGAGATAAAAACGGTAAGAGAATTCAAAAATGTGTGGGATAAATACAAAGGAATCCTGTTGAGAAGGAATGGATCCACAGAAGCTTAACAGAGATTGACTGGCAAACTCATAATTGGGAAGCAAAGCCAGTACTGTGTAGACTTATACGGTCTGTGCCCTGATCCTGGCTGAATAGATTTGGATGGTCTGGAGAGGAGCTTTTCAGGGGCTTTGATGTTAACTTCAGAAATTTTAGAACAAGGGCAATGCAGGGCAGACTTCTACAGTCTATGCCCTGAAAATGGCAAGGACAAATCACGATCAGGTATACGTATGAAGTATCACATACCATATGCAATGAGTTTATCATATTGGGAAGAATGTATGGACCATACAGGTCTTTATCTGCCGTCATCTACTATGCTACTATGAAATGTTTGGAACTTAACCGATTAAGATAACCCCATAAATAGGCCTGCATAAAACACAGTCCTAGCTTTATATGGTTCTTCATAGCCCGTTAAGTGCCAAATATCGCACTTAATCGGTTATGTTTTAGCTGTCTCCCTATATCTAGAAATTCAATTCTAGAGCATGGACATGGCTCACCATTGAATTTCTGAGTTTAATGCTGGCAGTGGTCAGAAATAGAGGGTTACGTGGCTTGTCTAATATCCAAAGGAACAGCAGTAGGATTTGAACCCTGGCTTCCCTGGTTATCAGGCTTGAATCTGAAGGCTTTTCCTTATGTCTAAGAACTTTATTCTTCAAGATATTGATTTTCTTGAGACAGAGTTTGATTGAATGAGTGTCCAAACTTTCACACCTTCCATATTCACCATTTTTATATTTTGAATCTCTTTGTTTCTGCTTGCTGTTCTGCCAGACAAAGCTGGCTAGGACATAGGCTTGAAGGGCTCTCCCCTTAGAGCAGTGGTTCTCAACTCAGCCCTCAGGGCACACCCAGCCAGTTGGGTTTTTAGGAAATCCACAATACGTGTGCATGAGATAGATTTGTATGCGCTGCCTCCCTGGTTATGCAAATCTATCTCATGAATATGCATTGAAATACACAATACATGAATAATTGAATTAATAACATATCTGACATTTCTTTATTATCATATTAAACTATCTAATAAAACCACACGAGACCACGGTCCTATCCCCCCTATTTACTGAAGTTAACCATGCTAATAAATTGTCATTGTGTAAAAAAACAATATTAGAATTATAACACAGTCCAGCAAAAAATGAAAAGAACAGTTTATGACACAGTTCATAAGCCCTACGTACCAGTCACCATAATCACTCGTAGATCCAAAGTTGAATAAACCTGATGAAATATTTTCATTTGCTTAAACTGATGTCACTACTTTATCTTCATTTTATTGCACACACTGAAAAATTCAAATACAGGGTTTTGTGATCCATGCTCCAAGCACTTGCAATCTGATAAGTAGATTATTCTCTACACGACTGCGGGTTTCACCCAAATGCATCCTCAGGAGACTAAACCTGAAACATACATATTCCTTAAAATACATACTCAACTACACATTATTAAATTAACTTTGAGAAAACTATCACTTAGACACTACCAGTCCAGGAATCCATCTCCATGTGACTTCCAAACCCGGAAGTCAACCATCACCAGAACCTGTCTCAATATATGCTACATCTGAGCCCAGGACTACTAAAGTGTCTACACCTGCGCCCAATCAACTTCTTTATTGAGCCCCACTGTTATACAGTGTTCCATTCAAGTATCAAGCATTGCTCTCTGCTATCAAATTGGCTGATACATCACCTCCTCTGCACAATAGAATTTGATGTTTCTCTGATTAATCATTGGAGTGAGGCTCAACATAGAGTAGAAGATCTATGGTTTGTAGTCCTGCAGCAAATTCTATTATGCAGAGGAGGCGATGTATCAGTGGCGTAGGAAGGGGGGGCGGTGGGGCGGTCCGCCCCAGGTGCACGCCGCTGGGGGGTGTCGGTGCCTCGCTGGTTCCTTGCTTTCTCTGCCCCGGGGCTCTCCCACCCGTCCCTCACCGCCTTCCAGGTATGTTCTCGGGGGGGGGGGGGGGGGGAATTGCGCTCCGGAGGGGGGAGGGTGTGCCGCGCTGCACCGGGGGGGGGGGGGGGGTGCGCAGCGGCAACCCATCCCGGGTGTCAGCTGCCCTCATGACGCCACTGCGATGTATCAGCCATTTTGGTACATAGAGAGCAACACTTGATATTTGAATGGAACACTGTAGATCCATGAGGGCTTAATAAAGAAGTTGATGGTCTTTGATGCCACTTTGTACCCAGAGACAAGGAGAGATAGAGCAAAGGAGGATTGCTTGTGTCCCATACCTCTACATCACCAGAGATTACCCCCATTAAATCCTAGGGTTAGTGGGAGGGTCACGTTAGTGGGAAGGGGAGGGATTTTGTGCATAGTGTGGGGGGTATAGTCTCTGCCTCCAAGTCCATATAATTCATATACTCAGTTTCAAGCTCAGGCTCTTTAGCATGGTTTCAGCATTTCTTATTTCCATAGGGGTGGGATCCTCTAGCATCTCAGAGCAGACTTGCTGGGAGCCATTATATACTGTCTATGAAGGCAGGGAAAGCCTGTCTTTCCATAGCCCCTCATCTACTGGGGCTGCTCTTAGTCCCCGATGCTCAAAAGTAAACATGGGCACTAGAGGCCATTAGCGCTGGACTAGTGCCTGCATTTATTGGCATACAATGATAAGATCTGGCAAGAGCATGAAACAACAAGCTCACTAGCTCTGAATTCTAATTGAATGCAAATGCATGCAAAAGAGGGACTCCTGCATTCCTCCCTAATGGTCAGTGAGCAGTGCACCAAACAAGGGTGCTGTTCCTGTGACAAACCCTAAGCCAGCTTGGAGCTGGTGTAGGGTTTGCCAAGGCATTTGGAAGAATAGGGAGACCCCCAAAGATGTGAAGACCTGGTGGTCTAGTGGACCCCAGGCCTCCACCTCATCAAACAAAAGGGCCTGGAGGTCTGCTGGACCCTAGACCCCTCACCCCCCCAAATACATAGAACCCTGGTGGTCTTAACAACTATATAACTCCCTTACAGGGCTAGTCTTAGGATAGGTCAGCTCTGGCAAAGGTCCCACTGGATCACCAGGGTTCTATGTATTTGGGGGGTGAGGGATATAGGGTCCACCAGATCTCCAGGCCCTTGTGTGTGGTAGGATGGGGGCCTGGGGTCCACTAGGCCACTAGGTCTTCATGTATTTGGGGGTCTATCCATTCTTCCCAATGCCTTTGTAAACCCTAAGCCAGCTCCAAGCTGGCATAGAGTTTGACACAGGAACAGCACCCTTGTTTGGTGTGCTGCTCGCTGACCTGTAGGGAGGAATGCAGGAGCCCCTCTTTTGCATGCATTTGCATTCAATTAGAATTCAGAGTTGGTGAGCTTGTTGTTTCATGCTCTTGCTAGATCTGATCATTATACGCAAATAAATGCAGGCGCTACTTCAGTGTTAATGGCCTCTAGTGCCCATGTTTACTTTTGAGCATTGGACCCTAAGAGCAGTCCCAACAGAGGAGGGGCTATGGAAAGACAGGCTTTCCCTGTCTTCATAGGGTCTGGCAAGGGTGCTGCCATTTTGAGGTAGCACCTGCAGGAGGAAGGAGGGAGTGTTAGTCCCTCCCCCTTCTCTAAGGTACGAGAGGGTTTGGGGGGACCACTGGTAGACCACCAGGGTGAGCCTTCAGGGGGAAGGTTGGACTTGGAAAGGTCCTATTGGACCACCAGGGTTCTATGTATTTTCAGTGGGGGAGAATAGCCCAGACCTGTCAACTTCTTTTATGGGAGGATTCTGCTTGGGCTCTTGAGCACATGCCCAGGCACAATTCTCCCGTAGAAATGGAAACAGCTCCCTAATGTTCAGCACTGACATTGTGCCTAAATTTGCATGTCATTAATGCTGAACATTACGGAGCTGTTTTGCAGTGCTGATCTGGTGGTATTTCTCCAGTGCTGTTTGGAACAGCACTGGAGTTTTGAGCATCTACCTGTTGAGTAGCTTATGTCTACTTTCCCTTCAGTTCTGGGCTGGGCTGGGATTTCCTCCTTTCCCTGGGTTCCAGCCTTGTCAGGAAATCCTGCTCTCCTGGCAGGGTCCTCTAAGCCTGGATCATAACACTATCTTGGTTATTACAGCTGCTAATTAGTTCTAGTTAACACCAATTATAGCCAATAATTAGTAGTTAAAGCCACTTAACATCTAATTATTCAATTGTTACACACATAAGTGACCTTATTCTATAACTTGGGTGTGCAACTGTGTATACTAAGCATCAGGAGATAAGCTCTTTGGGGAAGGATCTTATTCTACTGGAATACTAATAATGGTATAAGCTACCTTGAACTCAGCTTGGAAAAGTGGTCTAAAACATTCTTAGAAAAGCAGCTGAGGGTTTTCCCTTTGGATGCAGGTGTGCATGTCATTCATCCTGGAAGGAGGTCTTTCTCAGGGCACTTTCATGACAGCTGACAAGCAAGAAAACAATGAATAAAATATGAGGAGGGTGAGACTTTTGGCAATGGAGAAACCTGCTTCTCTCTCAGGTGCCCAAATACAGTTCACCAAATTTAGAGAATTGCAGATTACAAGTATAGTTTAACTTATTTGTTCTGGGGGGATAGGTTTCTCTCTCAGTTGCACAATCAGAATTAGCAGACGTCAGAGAATTGTGCACTACAAGTACCTTTTGAACTGTTTACTGCATGGCAGGAGCTTCCCCCAGCTGCACTTCTGCAACCGGCAGGGGTAAGATATAGTGAGAGTTAAAATGTTACTACAGAAACTCTTCTAGGAAGCACCAGTTATTGCCAGATTTCCTGAGACTGGGAGAAGAGGTATGGGTCAATGCTATACTAGCATGCCCTGGTCCAAATCTGCACATTTCAACAACTGTGTAATTGCCAGAATGTTTATGTAGGGTCCAAGGCCAGAGACCCGAGCAAGAAGAGCCCAGAGAAAGGGAACTTGATATACCACCTTTCTGTGGTTTTTGCAACTAACATTCAAAGCGTCATTGGAGCCGACTCTGTGGGTGCTGTGGGTGCTTGGCATAGGAGCCAACTTTTCAAAATTATTGGGGGTGCTAAGCCTAATGGAAATAACTCCTCCCTGGAACCATACAAGGAATTTTCTCAATATTGGGGGTGCTCAAGCACCCACAGCACCCACAGAGTCGGCTCCTATTGGGCACCCCCAATATTGAGAAAATTCCTTGTATCTGTCCACGGAGGGGTTATTTCCACTGGGCTTAGCACCCCCAATAATTTTGAAAAGTTGGCTCCTATGCAAAAGTGTATATACAGGTACTTATTTGTACCTGGGGCAATGGAGGTTTAAGTGACTTGTCCAGAGTCACAAGGAGCTACAGTGGGAATTGAACACAGTTCCTCAGGATCAAAGTCTACTGCGCTAACCGCTAACCACTAAGCAACTCCTCCACTCCAAGGCTTGAATCTTCAGATTAGAAGAAATTACTGAAGATTGAAACATTATTCAATTATTCTTTGAAGTGTGTTACCATTTTAGCTTCAACTGCCTGCCCCTGTGAGAAATTATTTTGTGATTTGTTCCTGAATCTACCTCCTTAGAGCTCTTTATCGTGAGCACTATGTAGAAAAATGCCTGTCTTTCTCCAATATGACTGTGGTTAGTTAGTGCAGCTCTTTTCCTTCATGCACACACAGAAAGTTCATGCTGCAGCACAGTGGTTCAGAAAACATTCTGCGAAAGCTCAGGTTTTAGGATTAAAGTTGCATGAAAAAAAATATGTGCAGGAGATATGTTGAATACCATAGCTAGGCATCAGTTGTCTATTGAAAACATTAGTTACACAGTTTCAGTAGAAAAACCACTCAGTATCAGGTTGCGCTGCCTGAACTGGAAAATTGCACGGTATCACATTTATTAGCACAAAATCCACATGTAATATTTAATATGTATGTGCCTATTTGTGCTAAAGCCTAATGGTTAAAGCAGTGGGTTGAGAACCAGTCAATCTTTGTTCAAATCCCACTGCTGCTGCTTGTGACCTTGGGTAAGCTGATAAGGGAGCAAATCTGCAGTTGGGCATCTTCATTTAGGTGCCCTGAGGATGCATATGGTAGGAGACTTTTCTACAATGGTGCCTGCCTAGGCACCCAGATTTCATTATAGAATGCTAGAATAACCATGCAGGGCACCTAAATGAGGCAGGGTTTGTAAGTGATGTTAATGGGAACCCTGTTCATGTCTTGCCCTGCTCCAAGCACATGTAACCCCCCACCCCAACCATCACCACGTTTAGACGTTATATTAGTTAGGTACAAATTTACCAAATAGCAATTAGGCACTCTGCTGGCACTTTCATGGGTAAATGTCCACTTGTATGTGCATAAGTACTAGTCTTCTGGTCATTTTTGCATGCAAGGGGCATGTAAATGCAGACAATTAAATTATAGAATTGCCCTTTTAGCCTTCTATTGTCACAGGTAAAACATTAATTGTAAGTCCTCCGGATGTTCATGAATACAACTCACCTTGAATTACTACTGAAAGAGCATGAGTTAAAATCCAGGTCTCTTACTTACCCTTGCTTTATTTACTTTTGCTTTATTTTAAATTCCTTTACTTGTTTTTTTTTCCCATTGTGTCCTTAGGGGGCAATTCTGTAAAAGTGGTGCCTAGAGTTATGCACATCAAAGTTGCCATTAAATTAACAGGTGCCTATGGTCCCGATGATCAAATTCCCTGTGCTGTTCTGAACAGTGTTGGAAAATTAGCGCTGGAACAGCACGGGGCATTAAAGCCTCATGATCAAAAGTAATAGCATGCAAATGTATGCATGCTATTAGTTTTGATCATTGGGGGACTTCTGTGGGAAGATTGGGCCTGGGAATGCGCCCAAGGTACAATCAAACCACAGAAGTTGTTTGATAGGTCCAGGCTGTCCAAAAATAAAAGCCCAAATCTGTCAAACAGGAGGTTCACCCCCAGCCTCCCTAACCCCTTCAAATAAGTTTTTGTGGTGGCCCAGTGGCCTTCTCCCGCATCCTCTGTCACTAGAGCACCGGGGGGGGGGGGGGGGGGGGGGGCTGGAGGTCCGGTGGACCTCTAGCCCCCTAAACTCCCTGAAACCAGAAGGCTGATCTTGGTGGCCCAATGGGCAACCCTACAACCACCTCCCACTCGCCCTGGTGGCCTAGTGCCACCCAAACCCCCATACCTTGAGAAGGGATGAGGGAGTAGCAATTCTTCCTCCTTCCAGCAGCACCCTTACATGGTAGGGAAGCCTCACCCAGCGCATCCCAGGATACAATGGACAGGGCAGGGCATTGCCATTTTGGAGATGGTGCTGGAAGGAGGAGGGAGTGCTACTAAAGGTATGGAGGGGAGGTTTGGGGAGCACTAGGCCACCATGGGGGTGGTAGATGGGGGTAGGGTTGGCCACTGGGCCATCAGGGAGGGTTTTTTTGGTGTCAGGGGATAAGGGGGCCTGGAGTTCCACCAGAACTCCAGCCACTTGTGCCCTAGTGTTGGGGGTGGGTCAGTGGGGAGGTTGGGAGGTCCACTGGACCTCCAGCCTCTATGTCAGTGTCTGGAGGTGGGGTCTTGCACTTCATTGGGAGGCTTGGGGAGGCATTAGGTCACCAGAACAGTAGCCATTGAGGGGTCCAGGCATCCACTGGACCCCAAGGACTGACAGTGGTAGTCTGGGATGACAGTGACAGCCCGGGCTGCCTAGCTTGGATGACAGGGGGGGGGGGGAAGAGAGAGGAGTTTTAATCCTAACGCCAGCTCCAAGCTGGCGTAGGGTTAAGGTGCTATTCCGACCATACAATCATAGTGCAGTGCTCTGATCATAAGGGCGGAATACCACAGAGCTCATGTAAATATAATTTATATGATCTCTGTGGTATTCCCTGGCATGCTCATTGTTTGTTGCACCAGGGCTCTCTCTTCATCCCGTGCTGGTAAATATGGGCACTAGTCTGGCGCTAGTGACCTCTAGCACCTGCATTTACCTTTCATCATCGGCCCCTTAGACTTACAAAGTTCCATAGATTACTGTGTAACTTTGTAAGTTTAAGTGCTTTGAAAATATGCCTCTATGTGCAGTAGGCAGTATTCTGTAAGGTAGCACCTAAGTGACCTAGCACCTGACTGTAATGGGGTGTACACATGGGCGTGTATCTCAGTTACATGCATAGCTTGGTGCATCAACTTATGCCTGCCATTGACATGGTGTGAAAGGGCTTTCCTACAGGTGGGTGAATCAACTCTGACCTTACCTTAGTATTCTATACTCCGCCTTGATGGTCCTCTGATAGTGCGGACTATAAATCTGTCATATAAATAGAATTGGCGCTAAGGGCTAGACTCTATATATGGCACCTAAAAAAATCAGTGCCAAAAAAGTGTTATTCTATAAGCTGCACTTAAAGTTAGGTGTGCAGTTGGTGCTTAGGCCTGGGAGTCATGTCTAGCTTTAGGCATGGCCATTTGTACTGGGTGCAATGTGGTGTAATGTATGCACCTAAATTAGGTGCATATCTTCCGTATTCTAAAACAATGTGTGTAAATGCTAGGAATGCCCCCATTCCACCCATGACCCTCCCATTTCTGCACCCCTTTTTTTTTTAATCATGTGTAAAATTTAGGCAAGGATCCAGTGCCTAACTTTACACATATAAGTTCCAATTAATTCTCATTAGTGCCAATAATTGCTTGTTAAAATGCCAGTTATTGGCACTATTAGCTGATTATCTAAAATTGCGCATGCAAGTTTTGGTGACTTTTATAGAATTAGGAGGTAAGTGCCTGGAATTGTCCTTCACAGCTTTAATTTTATGTTACTTATGGAGAATGGAGTTTGAGGTGTACATTTTCTCTTTAGAGAGAACCTAACAGTTCAACTTCGGATTGCAAACTGGTGTCTGCTTTACAGTGAGCTCTAAAGCCTGGAAAACTAGACATTGGCAGATGGCCAAAAAACTAACCAGTTGAACTTTGTTAACCTCACCCAGAGAGCTTGGTCTTGATATTTCTATAAAGCAAGATTTGGATTTGGGAGTAGGGAATTTTGTATAGTATTCAGAAAAAAAGTTTTTAATTTAGTGGTAATTTAACACTGTAATTCTTACCATATTGGCTCAATTATAAAGTAAGGCTTTTTTCAGACTGTGCATGTCAAAGAGGCTATATTCTCTTGTAATTACAGCCAAGTTTTTACCACTGTGCTCCCACTGCCAAAGCCACCACCACTGAGCCAGGACTCCTCAGCTACCTCTTTTGAAGCTGCCACCACTCATCCCGTGCTTTTTGCCACATCTCCTGCCAAAGCCATTGTTACTGCTGATTCTAGAGCTCCGCTGGGTCTGATGGGGGAAACAAGACGGTAGTACACTGTAAAGCCAGACAGGAGGGAAGCTGAGAGTGAAGGGCTGCCAAGTCTGGCAGGGAGAGAAGGTAGAGGAGCACCAGCAGCAAAAATAGAAAGTGGAGTAGGAGGGGAAGGAAGCAGCAGAAAAAACATGACAACAGAGCCCCAGTAGGGGGAACAGCAAGCAGCAGAGCTGAATAGGTGATTCAAACAATATTGTTTTCTGTATTGGCTGGAATCTAGAAGGATTGCCTTTTATATTTGGAGTTGTCTCGTAATTGTGCCAATAAGTAATTTAAATGGACACTCAATCAGATGTGTGTAGTGGTTGAGATACATTCAAAGTTTAGAAGTCTTTCCAAGATAAATGTTGGATAGAAAAAAGTCACCTTTTATTCAAGCAAATAAAATGAAGGAGAGCTACAGTATTCTGAGCATGGGAAGCCATTTTATCTGCACTTCACCCAGGGTTTATAAAGCTGATTCACATTTTAAAAAAATAATGTGCCCACTGATGCCATATTTTTTTCCAGATTATCTTGTCAGCAAGTTCACCCTTGAGTTATTTGTAATCCAGACTGGAAGAAGACAGATAAACTTTTGCTGGTATTAATGCACTTCTTGGCTTCAACTTGATTTTCTTTGATCCCTTAGGAATTCTTTTATATATTGTACAATAGGTTGACACAACACTAAGGATGTGCAAAAGAAAAAAAACAAAACAAACAAAAAAAAAATCTGGGGGGGGGGGGGTCCCTTTTACAAAGGCATGCAAGCATTTTTAGCACATGCTATCAGAGACACCCATGCCTTTGTGAAAGACTCCCTTAGGAACATAAGAGTAGCCATACTGGGTCAGACCAATGGTCCACTTAGCCCAGTATCCTGTTTACCAAATAGTGGCCAAGCCAGGTCACTGAGATTTGCATGTACTGTCTCCACTGCATGCAGATCTATCTCATGAATATTCATTTTGGATGTACTGAAAACCTGACTGGCTGGGGTGCCTCCAGGACCAGGTGTGGGAACCACTGGACTAGGCAATTGTGTAAGAGGTATGAGTAGGACTGTGATTCAATAATGAAATATCAGGAAGGAAGATGCTTTGAAGGACTTAGAAGGGTTGGAAAGCAGTTGAAAGAGATATAGGGCTTTAGAGAGGGTGGAAGAGAAGGAAGTGGATAAGTCATTGAAGTAAGTGAGAGAGGGCAGAGGTGGGGGAGATGAAGTGGGAGCCTAGATAGCAGGTATAAACAAAATAGATATTATCAACACAGTCACTACACTATCTGTACATTCAACCCTCTCATTCTAAAATTGACATTGAAAGTTGGGTGCCAATTGTATATGTAAATTATAGAATACTAGCACTTTATGCACATATAGAGCCAGAGTCTATATATGGCGCCTGAAAACTCCATGCAGAATAAATTTCCGCTTAAGCATATTCTATAAGCGGCACCTAGATTTATGCATGGTATATAGAATACGCTTAGTTTATATCACAGCGCTTAAAACTATGAGCATCCATTTACAGCAAGGGAAACCTGAATCTACACACGCCCATTTACGCCAATAAAAACATGGTGTAAATCCATGCACATAGATTTAGGTGTACTGATCCATATTCTGTAACTATGTGTGGAAATTTTGGCACACCCATGAAATGCCCATAAACATGCCCCTTTTAAACTACTCACATTTATTTTGAACTGTGCGCTTTACAATTTAGGCGCAGTTCTTTATAGTATATGCTTAGCGATTTCCACACATAAATAAGATAATTGCCAATTAGTGCTAATTATTGCTTGTTAAGTGCTGTTATCAGTGCTCATTAGCTTGTTAAGCCAATTAAGTTACTTGCAGTATTATAGAATCCATTCCGATTTTGGTGCCTAAATCTAAGCGAACTATTTAGAATCTGGGGGATAATGTCAAACACTATGGACTTGAAATTCAAAGGATTTATGCTCCTAATGGCCTTGCTGAGTGCCTACATTTATACCGGAAATTTGACTGAACTAAATTTAGGAGTATAAAAGGTGGGTAGCAATCAGTGGCGTATCTAGGGGAGAGCAGGTGTAGCGGTCGCTGCCCCAAACAGATCTTTAGATAAAATGGCGCCTATGCCCCAAAACAGCCTGGAGGAACCACAAGCTTCCCTTCCCTTCCCCTCACTGACTGGGTCACTCAAGCAGCTGCCTCCCCGACTGACTTGGCTGTAACAAAATGAAGCCATGCACTGGGCCATAGCCCTATGAGCACCACTGCCACCTCTGCCAATTTCCCTCCTCCACCCCTCCATGATGTAACTTCCTGTTTGGGAGGGAGCAGAGGAAGGAAACCGGCAGAGGCACCAGTGGTGTGCACAGGGCTATAGCCACGCACATGGCTTCATTTTTGTTGCAGCCAAGTTGGGAGGCAGCAACGCAAACAAGGAGGTTGAAGTGAAAACGGTGAAAGCCATTAGGTATATATTGACTCCCTCCCATTCTTCCGCGCAGCAGTTATTCTCATTTACTCAAAACAAAGCAAGCAAATCTAGGAGCTGCTCTATCCATGTTGCAGTGGCATACCAAGGGGGGGGGGCGGTGGGGGCGGTCCGCCCCGGGTGCACGCCGCTGGGGGGTGCCGCGGCGCGCGCCTGCTGCGAGAGTTCGCTAACTTCTCTCGTTCGCTGGAGCTCCCTCTGCCCCAGAACAGGTTACTTCCTGTTCCGGGGCAGAGGGAGCTGCAGCAAATGAGCAAAGTTAGTAAACTCGCAGCAGGCGCGCGCTGTGGCACCCCCCCCCCCAGCGGTGTGCACCCGGGGGGGCTCTTTCACGGGGGGGGGGTCTTTCACCGGGGGGGGGGGGTCCGTGCTGCATCGGGGGGGGGGGCGGGGCGCTGCCCTCAGTGTCCGCCCCCCTAGGAACGCCACTGCCACGTTGTCATTTTTTTATCGTTGGTAGCATTTTTATTTGATCATCTTACGTTTTTAAACATGCTGGCTTGTGCAACATAGGGTTGTATACAGAGGAAGTATTGGTTTCATCGGTTAGAGTAGTAATTAGTTCTAAATTTTAAATTGTGTAATTTGGAGGGGCTGGTTATAGGAACTCCTTGTATTCATGCAGAAATGTTTTTAGGTTCTTAACAATCAGACTTACTATTCAAAAGTACAATGTTAAAAAAAACATTAATTAGGTTGAAACCTGGGAGCATTTAATATCTTTTTTTCCTGGGCCTACATCAAAAGAATAAGATGGCATGTGGGAACTTGATCCTTTTGTTTTGTGGATTGCAGTGGTATATTATAAAAATGCACTTACCTTTTATATTGCTACTATTTCACAGAGAGGTATTGAATAATGAGTGAAGGACATCCTTCATGCAGAAGTTCTGTCCAGTCAGTCTAAATGTGCCAACATTGTCCAGTTCAGTATACTATTAGCCACCAAGTTCATACAAAGTTAATTATGTTCAGTGGAAAATAAATCTATCGGCTTAGGCTGCTTTGTATGTTGGGAAGCTTTGTAAGTTTGGGAAGCTTGCCAGGTGCCCTTGGCCTGGATTGGCCGCTGACGTGGACAGGATGCTGGGCTCGATGGGCCCTTGGTCTTTTCCCAGTGTGGCATTACTTATGTACTACTGAATATTCCATCATTGTTTCATTATTGCTACTAAGTATTACATATTAAGGGCATTTGCTTTAAACTTTGTTTTAATTCATTTATTCATTCCTTTCATGCACATGGTTTTGCTTTTTAAACCCAAAGGTGAGTCCTAAGGGCGGTTGAACAAGTAGATATAAACTGCTGTTTCTCACTTTACTTGTTTTGGACTGCTTTGGGTCCTGCTGATCTGTACAACTGCTGTCTAGAATTTTGGAAGATAGAAATGAGAAAAATCAAAATTATGTTTTGGATGTACTTTGTAGAAGTTGTTTACTTTTCCAAGTGTGTATGGATGCCTATTCTGGTATGTGCATGTGGTGTGTGTATGTGATCATATTTGAATAACTGTCTATATTTATGGCTATGATTACTGAACATGCGGCATCATTAAAGGGCAGACTTTTAAATGCCTAGTTGGGTATATATGCTATTCTCAACTTTGTGAAATGTTTCAAACACATCCATGCACTTGCTCCCATGATATAACTGAATTCTATGGTGATGGCATACGGAAAGCAAGTTTGATCCAGTGAAGACTAACTCAAAATAACCTGTTCCTTAGTTGGGCTCTAGTATTATCATAGTGAAAATGTGACCATACCATGCCTCTGTGGAGATGTTCCACTAATAAGTTAAACAATTAACTGGCTTTTTTGAAAGGATTATTTATATAAACTTTGGATGCATGACTAGGGACACAAACATAGATTTATTTATTTATTTATTTATTATTGCATTTATATCCCACATTATCCCACCTCTTTGCAGGCTCAATGTGGCTTACAATTCATCATGGATACTGGAAGTAGAAGAGAATATACATTTGGTTTACAGAGGGTTATGTGCTACATGGTGGTGAAATATATAATAGTATTAAAGCAGCAGACATTATAAGACAATACTGGAAGTTTTGGAGTTTATGAAGTTACTCATGTTGATCTTTGTGGTATATCTTGTCGAAGAGATAGGTTTTCAGTAGTTTTCGGAAATTGGTCAGTTCATAAGTCGTTTTCAGGTTCCGTGGCAACGCATTCCAGAGCTGCATGCTCGTATAGGAAAAGGTAGATGCATGCATCAATTTGTATTTCAGACCTTTACACTTGGGAGGATGAAGATTAAGGAAAGTGCGAGAAGATTTTTTTGCATTCCTTGGTGGTAATTCTATTAGGTCTGACATGTAGGCAGGGGCGTTCCCGTGGATTATTTTATGGATTAGGGTGCAGAGTTTGAATGTGATGCATTCTTTTAGTGGAAGCCAGTGTAGGTTTTCTCATAGGGGTTTCACACGTTCGTATTTTGGTGAGCCGAATATTAGTCTGGCCGCCGTGTTCTTCAATATCACAATTCCTCATGTACAACCACAAAACAACATTTTTGAGTGGATAGTGTTCAAAATGAGCTCCTTTTATTATTGATCAGATAGAATTGAAGAGTTTTCAGTTTTGTCACAGTATAAGTCATCACAAGAACAAAATATAAGAAAACCAATGGACTGCATTAGGGGCAAATAGCCCATTTAGTTGTGTTTAAACAGAAGAAATCTGTATGAAACAAAATATTTATTTTTATATTGACTTATAAAACCACTTGTCCCTGAAACATGCTTCAAAATGGAATAATCCATTTGTGTATCTAAAATGTAAACGTCTACAAAACAGATGACATGAAGATGTGATTCCATGTGCCCCAATGAAAGGAGAGTTTAATTTAATTTTACTTCCATTTAAATTCAATATATTCCATCTTTATAACACCAGCTCTATAACTCGTTGCCAGAGAATGTGGTAACAGCAGTTAGCGTATCTGGGTTTAAAAAAGGTTTGGATAAGTTCCTGCAGGAAAGTCAAAGCAGGCATGGGGAAGCAACTGCTTGCCCTGGGATTTGTAGCATGGAATGTTGTCACGTTTTGGGTTTCTGTCAGGTACTTGTGACCTGGTTTGGCCACTGTTGGAAACAGGATATTGGGCTAGATGGACCATTGGTCTGACCCAGTATTGCTACTCTTATGTTCTAAGTCAGCTGTTCAGGAAACAAAATACAGAGAATACAGAGGTACACAGCTATTTGATACTAGGGACATAAAATGAAAGATCAGTGCCAGGCAGATGTAGAGAAGGAAATGAAGAAGACAAGAGGTGAGAGAAGAAATGGAAAGGCCAACCTGGAAAAGAATTTGGAAAACTGATTCATGAAACATGGAAAAAAAGACTGGGACCAGTCCAATTAGAAAATTAACTTCCCAGACAACAAAGGTAGAAAAGAGAAAAATTATTTGTATGTAATACTTTGTAAGGACTGAGATGAACCTGCTTTGTAAAATGTACATGTTTTCTTTTTTTCTATTTTTATTTTGCAAAGTACAGGAGAAAATGCATTTGGACTGTGCTAGCATGTAGTGTCTGTGTAGGAATGTGTAACGGTGCAGTTTGTTCCAGTTTCCCAATAGTAGGTATATTGGTGCTCTAGAGCCCAGTGTAAAATGTCTTTTCATAAGTGGGTGTCAGGTTCTCAGGCTCAGAGCCTGTGGGGCTGGGCTCTGGAGCAAACGTGAGCCCTTGGGCTGCTGCCGAGGAGCGACAGCAGCAGGCAAAACCCACCAACCAACACTGGGCAAGCACACCGGCAGGGACTGCAGGCACTGCCCAGCGAACCGGAACACATGGACTGGAATCCCCCGGACTGGAGGACACAGGACTGGAACACACACCGGGCCGGAACACCCTGGACTGGTGCACACTGGACTGGTCCGTACAGTTTCACCTGCGCTTGGCCACTACCCCCCCAAGGGTTGAGCCCTTGGGTTTGAGTGGCCGGCAGGACTTACCGGATACCGGATGACACAGGGACCAGGACTGGAAACAGAAGTACTCCTAAACCTAAACTGATCTAAGTGCTCCCAAGCCCTAAACCAGCAGGAGTGTTCCTAACAGAAAACTGACAAAAGGACTTCCTAAGTCCTATACTAAACAGGAGCTCCTAAGCCCTGCTCAACAAAGGGACTTCCTAAGCCCTAAACTAACAGAGCAGGGAACTAAATACACAAGCTAGCAAAGGAGCTTCCTAAGCCCCCACGCTACAGCAGTGCACCACCGCACTAACCTAACCCAGGTGCCACTAAGCACCAAGCTACAGGAGTACTTCTCACAGCGAACTGAAGTGCCTCTAACAGCACCAAACCCAGAAGTACTTCTAACAGCAAACTGAAGTGCTTCCTACAGCACCAAAACCAGAAGTGCATCTAACAGCAAACTAACAGTGCTTCTAACCACACCCAAAGGGAAAGCAGGGGAGCTACAAGGGAAAGACAGGGAAGCTAAACACTTAAACACAGGTCAAATGTGCACACTGCACCAACACTAACCTGGACCTAAAGCAAACGCAAGCAGGGAAGCCAAACACAACAGAAGAAGTGCCCACTGCACTAACCCTACCTCAAGCATGCGTTGCAAAGGCTCTGAATAAAAGAACACCACTTCCTTATCAAGGCCCTCCCTGATGATGTCACACTCCCTAGACCCAGGCAGCACACTGAAACACAGAGAGCACACTGAAACCCAGAGAAGCCCAACCCATACCAATGCAGCACCATGAAGCACTTGAAGCCAGTACACCCAAAGAGAGGTAGAGCTAACTCAGGCAACACCCACAGCTGCAGTAAAGTGAAACAATTAGAGTCATGCTGCTGGAAGCTGCCAGCATAGAGAGAGAGAGCCAGCTCAGAAAGGACAGACAAAAGAAACAGAAGCCAGCTAAGCTGACCACTAGGAAAAAGGTAAGTTTGAGAGGGGTTATGACCACAATCATAACAATGGGTTAAGGCTGTTATGGTGTGGTAAGTTTGCTGTTCTAAGGCAGTGTTTCCCAAGTTGGTCTGGAGTACCCCCTTGCCAGTCAAGTTTTCAGGTTATCTACAATAAATATGCATGAAATTGATGTGCATATACTGCCTCCATTATATGCAAATTCATTGTGGATAGCCTGAAAACCTGAATGGCAAGGGGATACTCAGGACCATCTAGGGAAACACTGCTCTAGGGCCCAGTGTAATATTTGTAGCATCGTCTTTTCATAGGTAGTCTGGGGGTGGAGTCAAGGAGAAGCCAAGAGTTTTGCAGTTACCGGCAATATTCAGTGCTGGTGTCTGCATAGCTAAGTGCACTGATTAAACCACACAAAAGGCTGTCATATTTTGGGGTACATAGCTTTGCAGATACTGGCATTGAATATCGGACAGCATCTACATCACTTCCATGTCCTTGCTCCAATTCCTTCCCCCTTTTCTGGGCCTATTGGATCCCCATAATATCTTCTCCCAGCTTCCAGCTGTACCCCTCTTTCCAATCTCCTGGATCCCCCCCACTGGGTCCCCAATCCTCCACTATAGCAAACCCGTTATCTGATCCCCCTTTCCCATGTAGCACGCCTCCTCTGACCCTCAAACACCCCAGTCCCTCCTCATAATGGAAGCCCCACCCAGAATCACAAAACCCATCCTTCCCCACACTTCCCTTAACCCTCCCTATCTCCTGGATATACCAAGGGGAGATCCTGATGTCTAGAAGGGCTGGAGCGGTTCCCATTCTGCTCCTGCCCTATCAGCTCCAGGTCTCAAAATGGTGGCATTGATGCCTGGGGGGGGGGGGGGGGGGGAATGGTACATGCTACGGGGATCAGAGAAGGCCTGGGAATGGGGGGACTTGACAAATTGGGTGCATCAAACTAACATTTCCCCTTATGCGGGCCCTGCAGATTCAGTGTCTTATTACTGCTACTACTTAACATTTCTAGAGCGCTACTAGGGTTATGCAGCGCTGTACAGTTTAACAAAGAAGGACAGTCAATTCTTGAAGGAGCTTACAATCTAAAGGATGAAATGTCAAGTTGGGGCAGTCAAGATTTCCTGAATAGAGGTGTAGTGGTAAGGTGCCGAAGGCGACACTGAAGAGGTGGGCTTTGAGCAAGGATTTGAAGATGGGCAGGGAGTGGGCCTGGCGTATGGGCTCAGGGAGTTTATTCCAAGCATGGGGTGAGGCGAGGCAGAAGGGGCGGAGCCTGGAGTTGTTGGTGGTGGAGAAGGGTACTGAGAGGAGAGATTTGTCTTGAGAGCGGAGGTTACAGGTAGAAACCTAAGGGGATATGAGGATAGAGAGGTAAGGAGGGGCCGCAGATCAAGTGCATTTGTAGGTTAGTAGGAGAAGCTTGAACTGTATGCGGTACCTGATCGGAAGCCAGTGAAGTGACTTGAGGAGAGGGGTGATATGAGTATATCGGTCCAGGTGGAAGATAAGACATGCAGCCGAGTTCTGAACGGACTGAAGGGGGGATAGATGGCTAAGTGGGAGGCCAGTGAGGAGTAGGTTGCAGTAGTCAAGGCGAGAGGTAATGAGAGAGTGGACGAGAGTTCGGGTGGTGTGCTCAGAGAGGAAAGGGCGAATTTTGCTAATGTTATAGAAGAAGAAGTGACAGGTCTTGGCTATCTGCTGGATATGCGCAGAGAAGGAGAGGGAGGAGTCGAAGATGACTCCGAGGTTGCGGGCAGATGAGACGGGGACGATGAGGGTGTTATCAACTGAGATAGAGAGTGGAGGGAGAGGGGAAGTGGGTTTGGGAGGGAAGACAATAAGCTTGGTCTTGGCCATGTTCAGTTTCAGGTGGCGGTTGGACATCCTGGCAGCAATGTCGGATAAGCAAGCCGGTACTTTGGCCTGGGTTTCCGCAGTGATGTCCGGTGTGGAGAGATAAAGCTGGGTGTCGTCAGCATAAAGATGATATTGGAAACCATGAGATGAGATCAGTGAGCCCAGGGAAGAGGTGTAGATTGAAAAAAGAAGGGGTCCAAGGACAGATCCCTGAGGAACTCCAACAGAGAGCGGGATGGGGGTGGAGGAAGAACCATGAGAGTGTACTCTGAAGGTACGGTGGGAGAGATAAGAGGAGAACCAGGAAAGGACAGAGCCCTGGAACCCAAATGAGGACAATGTGGCAAGAAGTAAATCATGATTGACAGTGTCAAAAGCAGCGGATAGGTCGAGGAGGATGAGGATGGAGTAGTGACCTTTGGATTTGGCAAGGAACAGGTCATTGCAGACTTTAGATAGTGCAGTTATGTGGGTCATAACAACATATGAATATAATAATAGTCATACTGGGTCAGACCTATGGTTCATCTAGCCTACTACTACTTATCATTTCTATAGTGCTACCGGACGTACGCAGCACTTCACACTTAAACATGGAGAGACAGTCCCTGCTTGATAGAGCTTACAATCTAATTATGACAGACACACAGGACAAGTAAGGGATAAGGGTTAGGACAGACAGGACATATCAGGGATAGGGGACAGTTGAAGGTTTAGGTTTAGGAGTTAAAAGCTTCTAGTAGTGTCCAATCCAGGTCACAAGTACCTGGCAGAAATCCAATTAGTAGCACCATTCTATGTTACCAATCCCAGGGCAAGCAATGGCTTCCCCCATGTCCATCTTCATGTTCTTCCCCTGTGTCCTGGCTGAATATCACCTGGGACTCACATAAGTAATGGCAGTCGGTACATGTCTGGTCAGATGTAGATATTCAATGCTGGTACTTGGATATGATCTGGCATTATATATCCAGGCCTAATTTATCCAGTGACAGTCATAGCTTTAAAAAGGTAACTGCCGCCAGTTGAATATTGGGGGGGGGGGGGGGGGGGGGGAGTTAGGCTCCTAAGCTTAGAAGCCTAATTTAGGAGCATAAATTTAGGAACTTTTATTTTTTAATATCAGGCCCTGTTCCCCCCCCCCCCCCCCCCCCCCATATATGGAAAGCTGACTTTGAGACTGCTGCTACAGCACACAGCAGCCATTTTACCTGACGGAGCTGCTAGGGGCAGCAGCTAATGGGAACTGGTCCTGCCTGGGCTACCCCACTAGACCACCAGGGATGTAAGATAGGCTCTGGGGTTCTAATATCTGGAGGGGGGGGGGTGCTACTATTTTCCTGACTCCACACTCAGAACGTCTATTTCCTGCGCACTTTGGAACTGTTGGCTAGTGCTTACATTCAGTGGCACTGCTCGATTAAGTGCTGCAGAATTCCAGTGGCCAGCCCAAAAAGTGTGATTTAGCGGGCAGAAGAAATGTTGAGTATAAAATTACGCATTCAGAGAGACCAATGTAGGAACATAACTGTTAAAGTTAGGAGCATATATTCTTTAAATATTGGGCCCAACAATGCTAGTTTAAATGTCTTTAACCTTCCATGTACCTACTGGCTATGGTTACTGAATGGCTAGTGCTAATGTATTTTCTGAGTGAAATTAAGCCTAAGAATGCCTCTGTCTGAAATTGTATGCTATGAATCCAATATAACATTAGCGTGGAATAATCTAGTCTTTTGCTTTTTCTTTTGTATTCCAATTTGAAACTGTAAATGTCTGGAAAGTTCTTCCCATCTTCTTTCTAATATATTTTCCACATCTTAAAAAAAAAAAAAAATTTCTGAAAAATTTTAAAACCTATTAATCATTTCCATTCAGCCTGCTCAGTTTTGTTTCCTGTTTTTTTTAACACCTCTGACATAGTTGATTTACTTTGGCACTCAAACAGGCAAGAATCTTCCAAAATTCAATATAGCTGGTTAAACATGTTATAGAATGTTCCATTCTTATCCTCCAACATTGTTCAAATTCACCATAATGAGCAACAAATGAAAACAAAATGGCCAAAATTAAAAAAAAAAAAGAGTGTCTTCATAACCAAATATGGGGAAACAAAGTAACTTTTTCCTTAAATAAAACAAACATGTAACATGAAACCAAAAACTAATTACATGTTAAACTTTGCCAGGTCAATATGGCCTTGTTAACCTTGTCATGTTGATGTGGTGCAGAAAAGCTACTGTAGGCCTCTTGGGGCCAGGAGGCTACAAAGTTAAAGGGTCTAATGTTACAGCAACTATTTATTTCTTTGTGTTTGTATCTTCAAAGTGATGAAATTCATACAGATTTATTATGTTTGGTTGTGATGCTAAGTAGGAACACTGTCGTATCATAGGAGGAAAGAAACAGTGCACCTCTTTTTATTCCAGAGATCTCCGAGGCCTAGACAATAAATAGGGTGATCTTAGGACTCTGACTACAGAGCAATTTATTGTTCCCTTCTCCACTACTGCCAACTCCAGACTTCGCGCCTTCTGTCTCGCTGCACCCTATGTCTTGCCCCATCCTTGGCCACCTTTAAATCTAGACTGAAAGCCCACCTCTTTAACATTGCTTTTGACTCGTAACCACTTGTAACCACTCGCCTCCACCTACCTTCCTCTCCTCATTCCTGTACACATTAATTGATTTGATTTGCTTACTTTATTTTTTGTCTATTAGATTGTAAGCTCTTTGAGCAGGGACTGTCTTTCTTCTATGTTTGTGCAGTGCTGCGTACGCCTTGTAGCGCTATAGAAATGCTAAATAGTAGTAGTAGTAGTTATTCTGGCTTTCTTTAAAATCTTCATCAAATGTGTTTTAAATTTTTTTAATGTCCTTTTCTTTTTAATAGCACACAGACAAAGGTAAGTATATATATATACAGTGTACTCCATTTAAGTGCACATCGGATAAGCGCATGCTCTGTTTAACTGCATGCCGTACACTTCGGTCCCGTTTTTGGTGCCATCAATTTCTATGGGGACAAACTTCGGCTTAGCGCACCACTAATAAGTGCAAGATTTGCTTACATACATGGTTTAAGACCGATCCTCTGCAGGGAAGACTCCGCATAAGCGCGCGCATGGAATATGGAAGCCGATTGGCGCGTGACAACCAAAATTTCAAATTTATCGCCCCTTTAGCTGCCACAGGCAGAATAAGCGAAAGAATGTTGTTAGAGTGTACACTGGGGTTGTCATCGTTGTTGTGGCAGAACTGTAAGACTTTAATACTGGCTGAACGAATAGAAGTTCTTTAAAAAGTAGAAAACAAAGTCAAGCATCTATTGCTAAAGAATATGGTGTTAATCCCAGTCAAAGTTCACGTGTCTTGAAGCAGAAAGACCAGCTTCTGGAAGAATGGCAAAACAATACAAATCCACAACGGAAACAAAAACGGGTGGGAAAAGCTGAGGAGGTAGAAGATGCTCTTCTTTGGTTGTTTTCTCAAGTCAGGAGAAGACAGTTTCCTGTCAGTGGTCCACTGCTTATGGAGAAAGCTAACCAGCTAGCTGAAAGTCTTGGACTAACTGAATTCAAAGCCACTGTTGGATGCTTGGAAAGATGGAAGGAGAGGAACAACATAAAATTCAAGAAACAGCATGGTGAAAAACAAGACGCTGATGACTTTGGTGCTGAAAATTGGGTTGTTTCAGTTCTTCCTACCATCTTGAACAAGTTTGCACCTCATGGCATTTTCAATGCTGACGAAAACGGTCTCTACTTGCGAGTGATTCTTGATGGAACACTTGCATTCAAACATGCTGAAACTACTGGAGGTGAAACGTCGAAGGGCCGACTGACGATCGTCCTTTGCTGCAATATGGATGGGAGTGAGAAGTTGGAACCCCTCGTCATTGGAAAGAGCAAACAGCCCCATTGCTTCAAGAAAGTTAAGTGACTTCCTGTGTCATATGAGGCTAATGCAAATTCATGGATGACTGGGGAAATTTGGAAGCAGTGGCTAAAGAAGTTAGACACTAGAATGCGGGCACAAAGGCATCAGATTTTGTTGCTTTGTGATAATTGTGCTGCACACAGGGATGATGTCAGGCTGCCTAACGCCAAGGTGGTCTTCCTGCCACCAAACACTACGTCTCTGATCCAACCTATGGATCAGGGCATAATAGTCAATTTGAAACAACATTGTCGGGCTCTTGTGTTACGTCATCTGATGAGCGTTATGGATGACCAGACTGGAAAGGCTAAATGTGCTGTTCAACTGGCTCATAATCTATCACTGTTGGATTCCCTACATATGCAGAAAGAAGCCTGGAATCATGTTACACAGGCAACCATTGTGAACTGCTACAAGCGGGCAAGCTTTGTTAAGGATGTGGAGAGGGATAAATCAGATGCAGCTGTTGCAAACGTGTTAGATGAACAAGTTATTGGCATCCCAGCCTGTGTTACTGAAGAGGAGTTTCATCGCTACGTAGCTGTTGATTATGATCTACAAACAGCTGATGACAGCACTGATGTGGAGATATGCGCCTACATGCAGGCAACAATGACAGATGATGAAACAGAGGATGAAATGAGCAGCGAGGCACATATTGATGAAATTCAACAACCTCCACCTGTCACTTTTGCAAGAGCGCTGGAGAGTCTCAACACCGTGTGGGCCTATCTGGAGGCCACTGGATGTCAGTATTATGAGAGTTTTTACCGTCTGGCAGACGTAGTCAATGGAACTTAGTGTACAGAGGACTATAACTGATTACTTCAAGTAAGCCTAATGTCAGTTAATGGAGACTGTATACTGTACGTATAATAATAAACAGTTCTGTACATATGCTTATCAGATGTCAAGCTTCTTTGGGTCACAACAGTTAAGTGCACGCTCCGGTTAACTGCTTGCATTTCTTTGGTCCCAGACCCTTGCACTTAAGCGGATTGCACTGTATACATATATATTTAAGAGTTGATATTCACAACGGTTTAATTGTCAGGAGAAGCTTCTGCCTGGTTAAACCCTGCTGAGTGAGCCAGCACCCAATATTCAGCAGTTGGTGGAGTCCAACTGAGCATGAGAGACTGGTGGAAGGAATAAATAAATAAATACCCATCATGCAATGAATGCAGAGCCCTTGCAGGAATACGAAGTTGCTAAGAGGTTCATTTTCAAAGTATGTGCTTTGAAAATGAGCCTCTTTATGAGCCAGCATCCAGGCTCACTTAACAGTGTCTTAAGATCCAAATACTTAAAAGGTGTTGAAATATGTAAGTAAATATCCAGAATCCATCTCCATCATTAAACTTGGACAAGCTTTCTGAGGAGTAAAAGGAATGAGTGAGAATCCACCAGTATACATAGGAAGGAAGCAACAGAATTTGAGAAAAAAAAACTGTTCAAGGAATTAGTGGCAAATGCATACATGCAATGAAAAATACAATGTGTTAGTTCAGGAGCTATTTGTTGATCAAAACCAGACCCATGAAAGGTTAAGGACAGGTAAATTGAAACCTGAGGATAAGCAATTGATAGCTGCAGCCTGGGACACTGGATTATGGATGAGATGGTTTCCAGCAAGCATAGAAAAAACTGGTACAACAGGCATCTGTAAATTCTGTAAGAAAGAGCTGGAAACAGCTGGTTGCAAAGTTCTGACGGCAGAAAATTTCTCTACAGAAAGGCATTGGAACAAAGACAGTAGGCTTCACAGAGATGGGTATGCAGATACCGTAACCTTATATATGAACACTGGCTCAAAGCATAAACATGTTTATCTCCTTTTGATGGATTTAAAAGATAGACAGGATTACGTCAGTTGTAATTTTTTTTATTTGTACTTAATTTGACCTGAAGTAGTTAACTGTAAAGTGAGTAAAGAGATCCTACTACTACTTAACATTGCTAAAGCGCTACTAGGGTTACGCAGCGCTGTACAGTTTAACATAGGACAGTCCCTGCTCAAGGAGCTTACAATCTAAAGGACAAATGTACAGTCAGTCAAATAGGGCAGTCAAATTGGGGCAGACTAGATTTCATGAATAGGTATAAAGGTTAGGTGCCAAAGGCAACATTGAAGAGGTGGGCTTTGAGCAAGGATTTGAAGATGTGTAGGGAGGGGGCTTGGCGCAAGGGCTCAGGAAGTTTATTCCAAACATAGGGTGAGGCGAGGCAGAAAGGGCGGAGTCTGGAGTTGGCGGTGGTGGAGAAGGGTACTGAGAGGAGGGATTTGTCCTGTGAGCGGAGGTTTCGGATGGGAACGTAAGGGGAGATTAGGGTAGAGAGGTAATGAGGGGCTGCGGACTGAGTGCATTTGTAGGTAAGAAGGAGAAGCTTGAACTGTATGCGGTATCTGATCGGAAGCCAGTGAAGTGACTTGAGGAGAGGGGTGATATGAGCATATCGGTCCAGGCGGAAGATAAGACGTGCAGCAGGGTTCTGAATGGATTGAAGGGGGGATAGATGGTTAAGTGGGAGGCCAGTGAGTAGTAGGTTGCAGTAGTCAAGGCGAGAGGTAATGAGAGAGTGGATGAGAGTTCGGGTGGTGTGCTCAGAGAGGAAAGGGCGAATTTTGCTGATGTTAAAGAGAAAGAAGCGACAGATCTTGGCTATCTGCTGGATATGCGCAGAGAAGGAGAGGGAGGAGTCGAAGATGACACTGAGGTTGCCGGCAGATGAGACGGGGAGGATGAGGGTGTTATCGACTAAGATAGAGAGTGGGGGAAGAGGAGAAGTGGGTTTAGGTGGAAAGACAATAAGCTCGGTCTTGGCCATGTTCAGTTTCAGGTGACGGTTGGACATCCAGGCAGCAATGTCAGATAAGCAGGCCGATACTTTGGCTTGGGTTTCCGCAGTGATGTCTGGTGTGGAGAGATAAAGCTGGGTGTTGTCAGCATAAAGATGATATTGGAAACCATGAGATGAGATCAGTGAGCCCAGGGAAGAGGTGTAGATTGAAAAAAGAAGGGGTCCAAGGACAGATCCCTGAGGAACTCCAACAGAGAGCGGGATGGGGGTGGAGGAAGATCCATGAGAATGTACTCTGAAGGTACGGTGGGACAGATAGGAGGAGAACCAGGAGAGGACAGAGCCCTGGAACCCAAAAGAAGACAGTGTGGCAAGAAGTAGATCATGATTAACAGTGTCAAAAGCAGCAGATAGGTCGAGGAGGATGAGGATGGAGTAATGACCTTTGGATTTGGCAAGGAACAGGTCATTACAGACTTTAGAGAGCGCCATTTTATTTATTTATTTGTAGCATTTATATCCCACATTTTCCCACCTATTTGTAGGCTCAATGTGGCTTACATTGTTCTGTAATGGTGATCACCAATTCCGGAAAAGAGAAAATACATAGTTAAAATGGAGGTGACAGAGTGGATTAGATATTCATGTAAAGAAAGTTCATTTTCATGCTGATAAGTAAAAAGGTATAAGATTAAACTTCAATCATGATAAATCAGTTTGAACAATCAGAAATAATAAGCTTCAATCATGATAAATCAGTCTGAACAAACAGAAATAATAAACTACAACCGTGAATAGGTTAGTTTGAATAATCAGAAAATTAAAGGTTACATTTTGTGTATTTCCGGTGAAAATTTCTTACTGGTGTTTAGGATGGATCTTTGTGATATGCCTTTTTGAATAGGTTGGTTTTCAGTAATTTTCGGAAATTATTTATGTCATGTGTTGCTTTTATGGATTTTGGTAATTCATTCCATATTTGCTTGCTTATATAGGAGAAACTGGAAGTATATATTAATTTATATTTTAGACCTTTGCAGCTGGGGTAGTGAAGATTCAGGAACGTACGTGATGATCTAGTAGAATTCCTGGTTGGTAGGTCTATAAGACTTGACATATACCCTGGAGCTTCACTATTTGGGTAGCCTGAGTCCTTTCAACACCCTTTTAAAGGTACAACCACCACAACTGAACACAGTGATCATGGTGGGGCCTCGCTACTGAACTACAAAAGGCCAGGGCAATATTATCTCTCACTTCCTTATGAACCTTAGCTTATAGTTACCTTTCTGTCAAGCTTTATTACTCTGTCTGCCAACCTTCAGGTTATCCAAAATGATTACTTCTAGGGCTCTTTTCTTTTTTTGCAGCTACCAGTTCTTGTCCTTTAAATACGTACCTAGTGGATTTCTGTACCTTACATCAGGGTCGCAGAGAGACACAACCGGAACCAGGGTAGGACTGGACTGCTGCTCATGCACACGCACCCCCTGCCCCCCCCCCCACCTAGGCCACTGTGCAGCACCCCCGCTCCCCCACACTCTGGCCACTGCTCCCACCTTTCTGTCTGCTCTCACGCTCTGTCCTTTCCTCTGCTGCTCCTGTCCATGCTGGAAGTCGGGACCTGGATGATTGCATTAACGTGCTATTGCACCAATGTGGAGAAGTAGTCTAATGGTTAAAGCAGTAGGCTGAGAACCAGGGGATCCAAGTTCAAATCCCATCATGGTTCCTTGTGATCCTGGGTAGGTCACTTAGGAGCCCTTTTACTATGCTGAGGTAAAAGGGGTTTTGAGCTAGCAGCAATGGCAATTTTTGCTGCACGCTAAGGCCCCTTTTACCGCAGCAAGTAAAAAGGCCAAAAAAAGAAATGGCTGTGGGGTAAGTTCGCACTTGCCATGCGGCCATTTTGAGAGAAGCCCTTACTGCCACCCACTGAGATGGCGGTAAGGGCTCCCATGTTAATCTAGTGGTAGCCAGGAAGTGTGTGGCGCTGCCTGATTACCACCAGCTAACCCCCTGTGGTATTAATTTTACAAAAATTCCAGCAGCACCAGAAATGCTGCATGCTGGGGGTGGAACTACTGCTGGCAGCCATGTTGGGCTGGCGGTAGTTCTGGGTTGCTGAACGGCAAGCCCATAGTGGGCTTGCCACACTTTAGTAAAAGGGCCCCTTACTGCATAATTCTATATATGGTGCTCAGAATTGGACATGTACCCAATTTGTGCATGCAATGTAATTGATTAATGCCGAGACACCCATTATATTCTTATGGGCATCTTGACATTTATTGCCAGCTGATTTCTACCACGAGCTAAAAACACTACTGCAGCTTAGTAAAACACACCCCTAAGAGAATTCTGGAGAATGAAGAGGTTAGGATCACTTGGGACATTTCCATTTGAACCAATAAAATCTGGATACAAGAAAATCAGACCTAGTGGTGAAGGAGAAAAACACAAGAACTTCATTGATAATAGAGGAGTTAGTGTCAAGTGATTATTCTGTGGAGAAAGAGAAGATCCTCAAGTACCAGCAAATGCAGTCAGAGACCAAGAAAAACATGTCAGAAAGATACAAAAATAATCCCCATAATATTGGGTGCCACAGATTTGATTTCAATTAATTGTTAAGCACACCTAAAAGGGCTGGCTATACACATTACATCTTATGAACAGAAGGAGACTTTTTTTGGCACGATGCAAGTATTATGGCAAGCAAAAGCAGTAAATTTGAGAAACTAGGATCATATTCCACATACCCTGGCTTAGGATTGAGGTCATTACTGTTATGGTATGCACAAAACTAACCCGTTTGGAGACAGTGCCCCTGTGATCTCCGGTATGGAGGTCTTCAAAACAGCAGTCAAACTAATGTATCGAATATGATCTGCCATTTCATCAGTAATCCCTTTAATATAATATTTGGAAGAATGGCAGAATCAAAATATAATATTCATGAAAATACTATTTCAACATTTTCTTACCAGAAATTAAATTACAAAAAGGAAAATTCAGAAATCTTAAGTTATGGTATTAGCATGAAGTGAGTTTTCCTCAAAAGTAAGTTTTCAGCGTCAACTAATGAGTTAGGGTCTGATTTTCTTTTTTATTTATTTTTTTAAACTAAGAGTAGCATTTCTATGGACAGAATTTTATAAGAAGTCACATTTGCTAATAAAGCACGTTCTGTTGCTTTGAGTGGAGGAGTAGCCTAGTGGTTAGTGCAGTGGACTTTGATTCTGGGGAACTGAGTTCAATTCGTACTGCAGCACCTTCTGACTCTGGTCAAGTCACTTAACCCTCCATTGCTCCAGGTACAAAATAAGTACCTGAATATATGTAAACCGCTTTGAATGTAGTTGCAAAAACCTCAGAACGGCAGTATATCAAGTCCCATTTCCCTTTCCCTATATGGGGAGAGTGTGGGAGAAAAAGGGGGAAGGATGAATTGAGAAAATAGTTTCTAGACTGGAGAAAGACATGTGTCCATGGGGTTCAGCATTTGCCAGGTTTCTATTTGATTTTGAAACACATCACCATATTCATTCACAACCCTCAGGCTCAAGACATGATATCATTTTAAGATAAAGCTACATCAAATCAGATATCCATAATACATGTTTCAAGTAATTGATTTTATTAAAATCCTTTCTACTGTACTGTTGGACTACAATTCCCTTGAACCCCAGAAGAAGGGGTCCTTTTTCTTCCTTTATTCCTTTTTTTAACTTTAGTAAACAAATTTGGGCTTCTGTAATTAGTAAGATAATTATATTATATCTAAATTGCAAAATATATATATACCAGTCTATACTGTTAGCAAGATAGATTCTCTCTTCGGTTGCGGAGGAAAGACTTCAGATTCTCTGCATGCAGTCAGTCTCCTGAAGAAGCACTTGAGAAACAGGGGCTCTCTGTTGAGCGTTCCCATTTGATTAAGCTACAACCCAGATAAGTGTAATTTTCTATTTTGTAATCAGTCAAGCTAATAAATAACTGTGACTAACAGCATTAACAACTCTAAATGGAGGTTTTCTGACTTGTAACAAATCTGTACCTAATCCCATTATAGCAGAACAGGGTCTGTATAGGATAGGAAGCAGTCTGCTATTCACGTGAATAAAACCAGGAAGTGAATGCAGATAATCTGAAGTCTTTCCTCCGTAACCAAAGAGAAAATCTATCTTGCTAACAGTATAGACTGAAATTACTGTCATCAGTAAGTCCCATATGTATAATAAATAAATAAATAAATATATATATATATATATATATCTATTATAATAAAACTCACCTCCAATTCTGAAGCTCACTGAAGCTCACAGTGTGGCAGGGAAACAGTGAAGCCCTGTAGTGTTGTAGCCTGTCAGCACCACTCACTCTCACTCACATACCCGCCCTCAGCCACGCCCCTTCCGGACATAATTCGCGACCCCAACGTTCTAATGAAGCTACTCTAGCTCCATCGACTTCCGTGAAGGGTTCATGGCATTTGTGGTGGTGAAGCATCTCGCCTGAGCATCTGTCCATCTCTGTCAGTCACGCCCTCGCGTCGAACATCATTATGTCCACGGAGCAACGATTACGTTGACGGCGGAGCTACAACGAAACGGGATGGCAATGGAGCAGTAAGGTGACACGCCACCTCCTCTCTCCACCCCCCCACCCAAGGACGCACCGTCCCCTCTCCACCCGCCGGCGCCGACGTCGCCGCTTCCCCTCGACAGCCACCCACGAGATCGACGCTTCTCCTCTCCACCTCCTCAGGTCGCCTCTTCCATTCTCCACGCCCCTCCCCACTTCCATGCTTCCCCCTCCCTCCGCCTGCGAGGTCACTGCTTCCCCTCTGCACCCCCCAAGGTCGCCTCTTTCAAATTCCACCCCCCGCGTTCCCCGCTTCCCCTCTCAAACCCACCCCTGAGGTCGCCGCTTCCCATCTCTACCTTCCCCCCTCGAGGATTGCCGCTTATCAGCAAAACAAACAAACAAAAAAAACCCACATGCTGCCTTCAGCCCTTGCCTGTCAGTTCACAACTTCCTCTTGCTGCTACGGGGACAGAAACAGGAGAGAGCAGCTGCAGCAGAACAGCAGACAATCAATGCCTGAATGCTGCTGCATGCACTGCCAGCACAGAACACAGAGAAAGGAGGGGGGCAAGGGGGGGGTGGTGGGCTGCTGAGTGGGGTGGTGAGGGGAGGGGGACGAGGAGGCACACAGAAGTGAAAGGGGAATGCAACCCCTCCTTGAAACACTCACACATACACACAAACAGACACACACTCTGAGGGGGGGAGGGTGGCCTGCAACTTGCAGGGTGAAGGGGCCGCTGACAGCAGGGGGAACAAGAGGCTACTGTAGGGGGACCGCAGGCTGCACGGGGCAGGGGAAACACAGATTCCCCAGGTTGCCTTCCTTGCTTACAATGCTCTACATTACCTTAAGTCCACTACACTCTACAAACAGAGGGGAGGGAGGACCACATCCAACTCGCAGCGGACACAGGGAGAGACTGGCGGAGGGGGGAAACCTTGCTAGCGCCCGTTTCATTTCATACAGAAACAGGCCTTTTTTTACTAGTATATATATAAGTTCTAAAAAAAAGTGCAGATACAAGAGAGAATTTTGTCATACTGCTCTTTGGAATTTGGTCTTTTGTTTATATATTTTTGAGTGGCATCTCCGGTGTGTTTTTTTTCTACCTTAAACATTCCATACTATAAATCCCAGGGTAAACAGTTGCTTCCCATGACTGTCTCAATAGCAGACTATGGAACTTTTTAAAACCCAGATACGCTAACCGCTGTTACTATATCCTCCGGCCATTATCCATTGTAGTCTTGATTATTTATCTGATATTACACGTGTTCCTTCCAATGCTGCTACAAGTACATCAATGGGGAAATTCTATAAATACACCTAAAGTTAGGCACTAATTCTGTACCCAACTTTCAGAGCAGAATTGTGTTTTAATGGATGCAATTTGCTGAAATGGGGATGAAATGGTAGAACAGCATGGAAATACACTTATGTGCCCAGTTATAGGATCATGCCTAAGTGTGTTCACGTACAACTGCTAAGGGGGCATTCCCATGAGAGCAGTATGGGCAGCTCAGGGGCATTCTGGGAAATTGAACACAGTACTAGAGAATACCGCAGATGTGCACCCAACTTGCATGCCAGGATTTACACCTGGTTTCAGTTGGAGTAAGTCCTCGTGCCCAAAGTTGGGTGCAGAATTTGGCAGCCAATGCTATTCTATAAAGAGGGCTCATCCTGGAATGCCATTTATAGAATAGCATTGGGTAACAATTTTTTTCAGTACCGATATTCCTTGCTCTCTATTCCGCCATTGTATTATTATGTTGTTCCTTCCATAAATGTTGTTAGCCACATAGAGCCTGCTATGTTGGGAATATGTGGGATACAAATGTTCTAAAATAAATAAATAAATATTGGGCACCATTTACTGAATCCAGCCCCATATGTGTATGAATCTGCTTGCTATAGCCGTTTGCTGCATCATTGTTTTGCCAAACCCAGTGATCCTCCCAGCTGAAATTGGGTGGCGGAGCAGGTGGGGGGAAGAGGGGTTGGTGGTTGGGAGGCTAGGATAGGGGAGGGCAGACTTATACGGTCTGTACCAGAGCCGGTGATGGGAAACGGGACTGGTGGTTGGGAGGCGGGAAATACTGCTGGGCAGACTTATACGGTCTGTGCCTTGAAAAAGACAGGTACAAATTCAAGATGAGTTTATCTTGGGCAGACTAGATGGACCATACAGGCCTTTTTCTGCCGTCATCTACTATGTTACTATGTATGTTACTTAGATATGACTTGTGGTGTACAGACCAACAATTAGAAGTTTTTGCAACCCAGCATTGTTTCTTCAGTGTATCTGTCAGCTTCAGACACATTTCTCATCTCTTTCAGCTTACCAGATATACTTCTTTGTGTTTTTCTTGGTGGACATAGGCCCTTAAAAGTGGGGATACTAGTTATATGGAATTGACCTGTTCATCAGAGTAATGTGCTAAGTAGATCTGACTTAAAATCATGCTTATGACATTTGGGCATGCCCTTTTCTCTTCCAGTTATCTCAGCCACTTAGATTACAAAATCATGGGGTTTCTTTTACATGTAAATAGTTATATGGGATTCTGGTCGAGGTATCACATGAAAGCGGAAATAAATATCTATTTGTCTGGATTTAAAAAATAGCATTGAATTGGAGCACATAGGTGATGCCAAAGATCACTTGATGAATGAGCCACTTGAAGTGAAATGAGCTATTGTAATGTAGGTGGTAAAATCATGCCAAACTGTCAGGAAAGATAAGTAAAGCAGCAATGCTGCCAATGTGAATACAGCGTCAGAGGCTCCCAGCTATTTTATTAGAGGTACATTAGCAGCATGTGGTTTTAATTCCATAAAACAGAAAGTGTCAAGTTGATTCAGGGAATATAAAAACCAGAATACATAGTAGCATACAGACATACTGATATTTGATTATTTTAGGAGTTTTAGTAGCAGCGGTATACGGTATAAAAACAACTATAATTCCCTTAGGTAGGCTTTCTACTATACAGGACTCTTGTGGGTCCTATTTTTCTTGTCTCTTTAGGAGATCAATAATCGAGAGAAAAAAGCATGGAGTAAGATATAAATTAGAGTTTCATCTGAAAATCTTGGGGATCCTATTAGACATCTCACTTTTGAATAACATGTGAATTTGCTGATTTCAAAGGTATACTTTAACACTTGGCTCTTAGACAGCCCTAGCACCCCAGTCCAGCATCTTCCTGTTGGCTATGGGAATAGTGGTGTTCAGTAATGCTAACAGAAATTTTGTTGTTAATGGCACCCATAAAATGATTTGCTTATCAGTCTTTATTGTAACCCTATGGGTTTTAAAAAGTTTAGAAATGCTGTGTTTATGTACTTAGGGAAATTAGAATGCAGAGCTCGTGCTAGCAGCGTGAGCTAGGGTGAGGGTTCCAAGCTTGGCAGTTAAACAATTGGGTGGTAAGCTGGCCACTGGGTAGATGTGTGTTAGTGCTCAGTGTATGATTGTTTGAGGAATTGGAGTGAAAATTGACTTAAAAGGTTTAAAAAGTTTGGTGTGGTTATTAGAGATGTGCTGGAGGTTTGGTATTTAAAATTGTAAAGCCCTACGCGAGTTTAGGGGCTTCAGGGAAATGTTGATGATTGTTTGAAGGGTTTGAAGGGGTGGAAATTGTGTTGGGGTAGTCTAATTATTGTGTTGATAAAATACATTTTCCTAAATTTTTGAAGTGGGATGTGTAAAAAGTTAAATGTATCTAACAAGGTTAATGTCCAGCTGCAGTAGTGCAACTCAGAATTCTATGGAGCCTGATTGTTTCAGGAAAGCATAGAGAGATGTGATGCTGCTCTGAAGCTTTAAAGATATAGCCATTTGGGGAATTTTGATATTAGTAATTCTGAAAGGAAAATTATTTGATGCGTCCTGTTCTGATTGCTTTGCAATACAGAAGTGGCTACCTCTGTCTAATGAGCTAAAGGGAAAGAATTAAAGCACTATTGTGCAGAGCTGGTTTAAAGGAAAAGAACTTTACATGCTGTGTGTATTGTGGCATTGGCTGTAAGATCTAAAAATCTTTATTAATTTAAGGGTTAGAGTATCCCAATATTTTGTTTCCAACTTAAGCAGGTGTGGGAGGGCGTAGAATAGGGAAAAATAATTATCTGTTTTTTTTAAATTGGAATAGCCAGCTAGGGAATAAATTTATAGTGAAGAACATAGATAACTTGTTAAATAATTTTAGTTAAGGTGTAGGGTTTTTATTGTTGATTTTGTAAAGCATAGGTTAGTAGGTACACGTCTGTTCCTGAGTCCGGCTCCCTGGCCAGGGATCAACGCGATCGATCATCCAATGGTACCCACCGTTCACAGAGAGAGAAAAGAAGGAAAGCTGACCCTGTAAAATTTAGGAAAAGTATCCTTTTCGATTATCACAAAAGTAAGAGAAAATGAAGAGGACAGAATTGTAGAATTTATACTTACCTGAGATCCGTCTGAAGAGGAACCTGGAAGGAAAAAATAAACAAAGGATCAACTCTTGACATTACACCAGTACTAAGCTAATTTAATTGCATGTATGATTAATTTAGGAGTTAATTGAAGAGTTACTTATCTGATATTGATATTTTTTCTGGACAAATAAATCTGGGGAGGGAATAGAAAAACAAACGTTAGAATTTTCTGTTGTTAAACCTATGAATGTTTTATTATTAGGTAATTGAAAATAGGGGGCATTAGGAAATTTAAGCAAAGAATTTTAGGTATTAGAATGTTTCTATGAATAGAGTTATTAGTGAATTCTTATTATCTGAGCTGAAGATTAATTTTTAAATAAAAATTTTCTGTTAAAAAAAAATCATTTCCATCTTGATCTAATTTTTTTTGTATTGTTCCGTCTGTTCCTGAGATATTTTCCTGAGTGCCTGGCTCGACTACATTAAAGAGGCACTCAGACTGCCTTCTCAGGAGGGGCGGGGCTTACATTATGGTAGGATACCAAATGATCACGAGGTTTCAGATCTACTGTCCTTTGTTTTATTTTTTTGTGGGGATCTTTTGCTGGGCCGTGGTGGCGTTTTTGGCTAGTGGTGGAGGGCAGCTGGCGGTGAACGCCAAGATGTCCATTATATTTCTATGGGTGTCTTGGCGTTCATGGCCAGCTGGTTTCTGCTGTGAGCTGAAGGCGCTGCCACGGCTTAGTAAAAGACCCCCTGTATTAGCTGTAACTGAAGCATAGTGCAGCTGAGTCCTAAGGAAGCCAAGGTTCCAATCCCACTTCTGCTCCTTGAGATCTTGGACAAGTCATTAACCTTCCAGTACACCAGGTACAAACAGACCGTAAGCCCTCCAGAGACAGGAACATACCTACTGTACCTGAATGTAACTCACATTGAGCTGCAACAGAAAAAGGTGAGAGCTAAATCCAAATCCAAAATGCAACACCAGTCATATTATGAAGTAATACAATACCCTACAAAAGTCAATCAGGGTATATAATGCAATACTACCATAACATCTCCAACTTCCAGGAGTTGCACAACAAAGTCCTATAAAGAAAAAGGTAGCACCATAAACATTGCAGTTAACACTGGAACATTAATACACCTACTGGAAAACTAAATACCTGGAGGCCGATAGTCAAACGATTTAAGGCTCCTGCCTGCTTAAATAGCTTCCTGGAGCCTAACTGGGGATATTCAGCGGCACTTAACTGGACAGTGCTGCTGAATATCCCCTGAGACCACTCAAACAAAAACTGGGAAGGTCAGGAATGGTGCTGGGGGCAGCACTGGGGAGGAGGCCCAGGTTATGGGGGTGGGGGGTGGGTGGGCGGCAATATTGAGAGCCGGCACCCGCATAGCTAAGCGGCTTCATTTGGGACAGCTCAAGAGCTGTCCTAGATAAGGCCACTTAGTCACTTCACTGGCTTCCTATCCATTTCCGCATACAGCAAACTCCTCTTATTGACCTATAAGTGCATTCACTCTGCAGCTCCTCAATAGCTCTCCACTCTAATCTCTCCCTACATTCCTTCCCGGGAACTCCGTTCACTGGGTAAATCTCTCTTATCTGCACCCTTCTCTTCCACTGCTAACTCCAGACTCCATTCCTTTTATCTTGCTGCACCATATGCCTGGAATAGACTTCCTGAGCCGGTACGTCAAGCTCCATCTCTGGCCGTCTTCAAATCTAAGCTAAAAGCCCACCTTTTTAATGCTGCTTTTAATTCCTAACCCTTTTCACTTTGTTCACTTTTATCATTCTCACTTTAATATTCCCTTATCTCTTGTTTGTCCTGTTTGTCTGTCCTAATTAGATTGTAAGTTCTGTCGAGCAGGGACTGTCTCTTCATGTTCAAGTGTACAGCGCTGCTTACGTCTAGTAGCGCTTTAGAAATGATAAGTAGTAGTAGTAGATAAGTAGTATTTAGTCTCCTATGGAAGTTGAGATGCATTAGACACTATTTTGAATTAGGTTTTTTTTCAATTAGGTTTTTTTTCAATTAACTGTGCAGACACTAGTGTTGGGACATATAGAGGGGCATAATCGAACGCGAACGCCCATCTCCATGGGCGTTTATGTCCGAAAACGGGTACATGAAGAGGCGGGACAGACCGTATTATCGAAAAAGATGGGCTTCCATCTTTCGTTTCGAAAATACGGTTTGGATGGACCAAATGCCATGGATTTGGTCCCTTCTGAGATGGGCGGTTTTTTTTTTTTTTTTGCGATAATGGAAACTAAAAACGCCCAGCTCAGAAACGTCCCAATCCAAGCCATTTGGTCATGGGAGGGACAAATGTACAACATTACCATAACTCTTAGGGGTGAAGGGGGCAACTACATGTGGGTACAGTGGGTTTTAGAGGCCTCCCATTTACCACCACAAGTGTTACGGGTGGGGGGATGGGCCTGGGTCTGCCTGCCTGAAGTGCACTGCAGTACCCACTAAAAGTGCTCCAGGGACAGGACTTGTTGCTGCTGTATAACCTTGGCACAGCAGTTCACACCTGAAGACTAATCTCGCTGAAAACGTCCTTTATTTGAATAAGCACCTTTACTCACAGTTAGCTGCAGATTAGAGGTTGTGCCCAACTGGCAACGAGTCTCGCTGGTACTGAGATTAGCAGTAGGTCCGAGCTGGCAGAATGGTGTACAATGCCCTCTTTCAGCAACATTCAAGGTAAGAACTAAGTGCTGTAACGTGGCTAATACATGAAAGGGATCTAAAAGTGTCTTACACAAATGGCAACTACCTCATGGACTACCGGAAACAAAACAGGGCACACTCTGACCCAGTAAGCAGAGGGAAAAGCACCATGGGAGTAGAGCCTACCAACTACCAACATCGTGAGCATTTAACACAAGCTAGTGGAATCACGGAGCCCAATACCCTACACCCACCACAATGCATTGCTGATGTGACTCTGTAGTGCTCTTAACAGAAAAGGTGTCACACTCACCCGAGACCCACATCAGAACCAGGGAAAGGCTGTCAGAGGATAGAACACATTCTGCTGCCATGGAGGTGGGTAAGGCATTTGAGGCTGGCATACAGGCTGGCAAAAAAGTGTGTAAAGTGGGTTTTTTTGTTGGGAGGGGGTTAGTGACCACTGGGGGAGTCAGGGAAGGTGATTCCCGATTTCCTCCGGTGGTCATATGGTCAATTGGGGCACTTTTTTTGGGACTTGGACCTGAAAAAAAAGGGTCCAAATAAAACGGACCAAATTCTCATCAAAAACGCTCTTCTTGTTTCAATTATCAGCTAAAGACGCCCATCTCTCCTTGGCTGATAACCAAGCCCCAGTCCCGCCTTCACCACGCCTCTGACACGCCCCCGTAATCTTTGTTCATCTCCGTGACGGACTGCAGTTGAGGATGCCAAAAATCGGGTTTCGATTATACTGATTTGGGCGCCCATAGGAAACGATCGCCCATCTCCCGATTTGGGTCGAAATATGGGCGTCTATCTCTTTCGAAAATAAGCTCGTTAGACTACTGTAATATTATATATGTTGGCTGTAGTGTATTAATTCATCAAAGAATACAGTTACTACTACTACTACTACTACTACTGAACATTTCTAGAGCGCTACTAGGGTTACGCAGCGCTGTACAATTTAACAGAGAAGGACAGTCCCTGCTCAAAGGAGCTTACAATCTAAAGGATGAAATGTCAAGTTGAGGCAGTCTAGATTTCCTGAATAGAGGTAAGGTGGTTAGGTGCTGAAGGCAACATTGAAGAGGTGGGCTTTGAGCAAGGATTTGAATATGGGCAGGGAGGGGGCCTGGCGAATGGGCTCAGGGAGTTTATTCCAAGCATTGGGTGAGGCGAGGCAGAAAGGGCGGAGCCTGGAGTTGGCGGTGGTGGAGAAGAGTACTGAAAGGAGGGATTTGTCTTGAGAGCGGAGGTTATGGGTAGGAACGTAGGGGGAGATGAGGATAGAGAGGTAGGGAGGGGCTGCAGATCGAGTGCATTTGTAGGTTAGTAGGAGAAGCTTGAACTGTATATGGTACCTAATCGGAAGCCAGTGCAGTGACTTGAGGAGAGGGGTGATATGAGTATATCAGTCCAGGCGGAAGATAAGACGTGCAGCAGAGTTCTGAACGGACTGAAGGGGGGATAGATGGCTACTCCAGAATACAGCGGCTCACCTTATATTTAGATCTCCTAGGTCTGTAAGTGCTAGGCTACTGCACTGGTTACCAGTAGAAGCCCACTCAGTTTTTAAGCTGTGTTGTTTGGTGTTTCTAATTTTACATGGTCGAGCACCAAAATACATGACAACACTAATTATTGATTTCAAAGCAACACATCACACCATTTTTGCAAAACCTTCATTGGCTACCAGTCCAATACAGGGCTAAACTTAAAACTCTATGTCTGATCTTCAAGGCCCTGAAAGGGAAAGAATCCGAGGACTTGAAGAATAGGATGATCCTCCACACACCGCCAAGGACATTAAGGTCCTCCCAAGGACTATCACTAACCACACCCTTTCCAAAAAACATTACATGATGTGATACCCACAAGTGAGCCTTCTCCAGAGTAGCCCCCACACTCTGGAATGCACTGCCTATCTCTACTTCAGGAAGCAGGAGAAAGCTTGGCTCTTCAACCAGGCCTTTAATATGGAAGAAGTAACTAACTTGTTAGTCTCACTCACACACGCAAGGAGTGACTCAGGCTGCACATACTGCAGCAGGACATGTTTATCCACTCCTACCCTAGCTGAGATAATATTTAACCATCTCTCTGACCTCGTGTGCAACTTTCTTTAAATCAGTCAACTTACTTTCTAACTCTTCTTACTCTCTTACCTGTCTATATGTTCCATCTTTGATTTACCCTTCATTATCAATTAAAATATTTTATTACATATCGTGTTGACATTGTAAGTAATATACAATGCCATATTTTGTATTATTTGAAAACTTTACTGCTGTAATTGCCTATTGCTCATGTTTGTTCTATTCTTACTGTACACCGCCTTGAGTGAATTCCTTCAAAAAGGCGGTAAGTAAAGCCTAATAAATAAATAAATGTAAGGAAGGCTGAGAAATGCCGGTGCCGTTTAAACCAGGGGGTGTTCCTTGAAACAGCTCCAGGGTGATAGTCTATGTTGGGTTAAGTGATTCCCTGACTGATTGTTCCTGATTTCAGCTTAAGATCAGTATTTCTTATTTAATTAATCTTAATGAAGAGTCATTGAAAAATTTCTACGTTGAAAAGTTGGATTGTTTTGTAAGAAGATAAAATAAAAAAAAAAAGATAAGAAAAATGAATAAGAGAGAAAAGTATGATATACCTTAGACCAATGAGGAGATGGGTATATAAATCTTACTGATTCACAAATCTAAATTCAGTAAATAGCACCACTGAAGTCATTGTGGAGGAGTGGCCTAGTGGTTAGGGTGGTGGACTTTGGTTCTGAGGAACTGAGTTCAATTCCTGGCACAGGCAGCACCTTGTGACTCTGGGCAAGTCACTTAACCCTCCATTGCCTGCCATGAGTGGGGAAGTGCGGGGTACAAATGTAACAAAATAAAAATTGGTAAAGTTAGAACATATTGGATTAAACAAGAACCTCTTGACTCAGTTTTGTGGTTGATGTGGACTACTATCACTCATTATTATGCATAGAAAGAATTATGCAAATAGTTGCATTATCTGAGTCTAGTTTCCTTTGCCTTAGGGTATGTTCTACAAATCTGAATGCTCATAGCTATTCTCATACGTAGCTGCAAGCTGGTGGAACAATTTACTTCTGGCTATACTATCTGAAACTAATTATTGTGCTTCTGCAATTTGTTAAAAACTTGTTTGTTTCAAAAATTTCTGAGTTGTTGAGTTAGAATTTTACAATTTCTGTTGAACTTCTGTCTGTCATTTGATCTAGGGTTTGCCCTACTCTTGGTTGTAAGTCACTTTGGTATGTGCAGCCTATAAATGATACATGCAATGTAATGTAATTTGTTATGGCAATCGCATGCATTATTTGCTAACTAATACATATCAAATGGCAATAACAAGGCTATTTGCTAATAACACAATTAAACACATAATAGTGAGCTATGAAATATGCAAAGCATCTCATTATTAAGCAAAATTAATATCAGAACTTCTGCTATACTTCCCAAACTGCAGTATTCAAGAGGTATTGCTAACTTTTCCCTGGGACCATCAGTCTATTAATGTGCAAGCTGATAGTTTTGGAAATGCTGTCAAAGGACCCCTCAATGTTCAAAACATAGGGGCTCCACTCCAATACCTGAAAAAAACAAAGACACAGACAAAACAAAGAGGAACATTCCCCAGGATGTACCCTGATCCCTCAATTCCTAATCCTGCATGAGTTGTCAAAGTTCATCTCTTTTCACCATACCACACCCAACTCCTCACCCACACTGATTTCCAATCCATCAAGTGTACCCTTCCCCAACCCTGAGAATTCTGGGTAGGTAGTTTGTGGGGGGGGGGGGGGGGGGGGAAGAAGGATCCATAGTCGCTTCTACCCAGGTGGACCCAGTTTGAAAAACGGCAGTACTTCTAGGGGTCAGGTTACAAAATAAGGAAGCAATAATAATGATATCAAGGTGTTTGTGAACATCTCAAAATCTTCTACTTGCACTTTGTCACAATAGCAGCAATGCACATCGAAAGGGATGCTTGTAGCCCGTTTTCAGGCAATTCTACTTTAGTGGGAGTTGCAGTTTGACTTTACATCACTTCAACTAGACCTGTGCTATTTGCGGTTTTTGACTGGACCAAATATACTTTCCTAATAATGATGGCTGGCTGTTGTCAAGTGAGAATAAAATAATGACTAGTCCTTTTTTAACTTTCACCCATCTTACTTTCATCCCTTTCCTCTCATTGTTAGCAGTCAGCATAATAACAAGTATTCCATTTCAATCATCTCTATGTCCTGCTCTTCACTTCAATGTATCAGTTTTTGTTTTTTGTCAACAAAAGGGATTGAGTCAGTAACACAAGTGGATGATGTCACCCAGTGGCACCAGGATGGAACTGCTCTCCCAGAGTTCAGAACTTAGTGCCACTCTTCCCAAGCTGTGGTTAAAGAGGCCCTGCGGTAACATCGGCGCATGGATTTGCCACGCACTGATGCCCCTTTTACCGCAGCGGGTAAAAGGCAAAATAAAAAGGAAATGGCCGTGTGGTAAGTGCACACTTGCTGCATGGCCATTTCCAGGGGGAGTCCTTATTGCCACATATTTAGAGCTGGTAAGGGCTCCTACACTAAGTCGGCGGTAACCGGGCAGTGCATGGCACTGCCTGATTACCGCCAGGTAAGCTCCTGGCACAAAAAAAATCTGTCGTGTTGGAAATAGTGAACGGTGGGGGCAGCACTACCGCCAGCTCCCGCAGTGGGCCGGTAGTAATGCTGAAATGACAAGTGGTAAAGAGGCACTACGGGTATCGCTGCTTTATAAAAAGGGCCGTTAGTGAAAAGGAGCATGTGCGGCCCTTCTAATGCACAGTGGTCTCCTCGGCTCCTGTTCTGTTTCTTCCACTCTGCTGAGTGGGCAAATGACAAAGCTCTCTCAGCAAAATGTATTATTTTATATTTTTCTCAACTTTTTTCAGTATACTGCCAAAGTTCCTTGATGGTTATCAGTACTGGAATGTTAGCTTTTCACTTATGCCCTCTCTGTGACAGAAACTTCCATCCTGAGGACTTCTATTTATTCTACTTCCGCTGTAGGGGACCCACTCATGACACGGAATACAGTATGTCCTCTGTGGTCATGTTGATAGCCAGTCAAAATAACAGGACTGAATATCTCTGTTGTCAATTGAACCACCTTTATGACTTTCTTTCTGTGGTGGTAGTACACCAGAATATCCATGACAAAGGATCGCCTCCACCTCTCAGTCAACTCAGCCTGCCACCTCAGGCAACTACTACCCACTTGCAAAAAGGCCTGAGAGGTCTGGATACAGAGAAGCATTATATAGAGTCTACTCCTTCTTGCTCTGCTTGCCTGGAAGTTCTTGGTTCATTTTATGCTTGCCTTGCACAAGATGGTGCAGAGTTTCAACAGATCACTCCTGTGCAATCAGCTTCTTCATGTTCTGTGCATTCTCAGTGCAGTAACCTTGTGCATGGGCAGCACAGCTTTCATCACTGCACTTGCCATGATTGTACAGTAATGTCCTACTGTGCAAAGGTCCAGGTCTACGCTGAGTCTCTGCATGCTTCTACCGCACAGTTGCGGCACCAAATAGCTCTTCCTTTTCTGCACACCACCAGCAATTTTGAAGCAGCCATTCTGTGCAGATGTTACAAAAATCTCCCACCTCCTCAAGATTTGCCTAAATGTTTCAGCTTTGAGAAGCCGAAGAGACTGCTGACAGATGTGGTTAAGGCAACCAACATAGAAGGGTGCAAAAGAAGTTTGGACAAGTTCCTGGCGGACAAGTAAAAAAAAAACATTATTGGCGAGGTAGACTTGGGAGAATCATTGCTTGAAATGAGTGATAAAAATAGGTCTAATGTTTTGGAAACTGTCAGGCACTTGTGATCCAGACTGGCAAGGTCAGAGACTGGACAATGGGCTTAATGGACTTTAGTCTGACTTAGCATAGCCTTTCCTATGTTTTATGTTCTTATAACTGGCTGATTAACTTGTGTGGTATATATATGCATAAAAGCATATTTTAAAAATGGAACGTGTATGTATGTGCAGTCAAATAAAAGCAAATCTTATATACTACTTAAATTCCCTCTTCAGGGTTCAGTGCAGTTTACATCAAATTAGTTTATATCAATCCGTGAAACACAAGAAACCCTCAGTACAATAAACATTAGAAAAAAACAGTTCTATAAGCAGTTAGAGGATACAAAAGCAGCAATGGTTGATCATATGACAGCCTTTGGGAATAAAAAAGTTTTTAACTTCTTCCTAAAGTTAATATAGCTGTTATTTGTCCTTATAGCAGGGAGGAGGGAGTTCCATAGAGAAGTTACTGACACAGGAAAGAGGGAACTTTAAAAATCTTCTGGAACTGAATGCCCTTGCAGAACAGTCATACAATCCCTCCCTTTTTCTTGGAATGCTCCTGCTCAAAGTTACACCTTCTCTGAAGTACACACAGCTTTCCTATTTTATTATACATTTTATGCAAACCTTATTCCCAGGGTCACCTCAGCTGATTGCAGAGAAATTATGTATATATGGGATGCATGTGCATACTGTAAGTATAAGTCAGAGGTTTTCAGGATATCCCCTGGGCATACTGGCTGGGGGCACCTCAAGGACTGGGTTGAAAACCTCTGGTTTAGGTGCATCTTTATTATTCACCGCTTTGTCTTTTTTTATGAAAGTCATTTAAAAAAGAGTAATAAAACAGTTCCATCCACACCCAAATCTAAGCTAAGTAGTTTTAACATTTTGTTCACACAGACTTTGAAAGATTTGCTACTAAATAACAATATTTGGCTGGAGGTAGGGTGTGCGATGATGTGAGCAACGTGTGTATATGCTTTTTAAATCTTTGGGTTACAATAACACACCAATAAAACTGAGCACAAAATTATTCATCTAAATAGTGGGGTTTTTTGAGTTTGCACTTTTTATTTATTTTTAGCATGCTGCTTTGAATAATGGTTTCTGGACGTAGTCATCATGAATTGATGTGTGCCAACTCTCATACCACTATAGTAATTGTTACTGCGACTGCACCTCGAATATTGTGTTCAATTCTGGTCACCGCAACTCAAAAAGGATATAGTGGGATCAGAAAAGGTGCAGAGAAGTGTGATGAAAATGATAAAGGGGATAGGATGACTTCCCTATGAGGAAAGGCTAAAGTGGCTGGGGTTCTTCAGCTTGGAGAAAAGACGGCTGAGGGGAGATATGATAGAGGCCTATAAAATAATGAGTGGAGTGGAATGGGTAGATGTGAAGCGTCTGTTTACGCTTTCCAAAAATACTAGGACTAGGGGGCATGCGATGAAGTTACAAAGTAGTACATTTAAAATGAATCGGAGAAAATGTTTCTTCACTCAATGTGTAATTCAACTCTGGAATTCATTGTCAGAAAATGTGGTAAGGGTGGTTAGCTTAGCAGAGTTTAAAAGAGGTTTGGACGGCTTCCTAAAGGAAAAGTCCATAGACCATTATTAAATTGGACTTGGTGAAAATATTTTTGGGATAAGCAGTATAAAATGTTTTGTACTTTTTGGTATCTTGCCAGGTATTTGTGACCTGGATTGGCCACTGTTGGAAACAGGATGCTGGGCTTGATGGATCTTTGATCTGTCCCAGTATGGACACTACTTACGTACTTATGTAATTTGATAATTTTAATGATAACTTTTTTAACGGACTTTGTCTTATTTCCATTTTGTTTTTTATGTGTCATTTTCTTTTGATATTTGCTGGTTCTGTCACGAGTTTTGTATTTCTGCTCTTGCGTGAATGCACTTTTGCTTCCCTCTCTTGCTTTTCCTAAAAGTTTTGTATTTGCATTGAATGACTATAATTTAATTAAAAGCAAAGAAATAAAATAATGTAAAACTTTCCAAATCTGTAAAATTTAGCACGTAGATTGAAAATACTATATACTACCATTTACCTTCATTTTTTTTCTTTCTATATTGTTGTTTTATCTTTTTTGCTTTCATCTTATGTACTGTTGACCATAATTTTTCCATAGTTCTTTTCCTTCTGACTCCTATTTTCTCTGTCTCTCCTTCTCTTTTTTCTGATATTTTACTTTCAAATTCTCTCAGTTTTTCTCTGCCTTGATTTCTTATATCACAACTTCTTAATGCTTCTCTAATCATCCATCCCTGTCTTTCATCCCTTCTATCCCTCTCTTTCCTCACTGTGTCTCCCTCAATGTCTCACTTACTCCCATGCCAATATATGACCACCTCGTAGCTCTGCCTCTTATCTTTCTTACTGTATTCCAGCCCTTTGTCCCTCCCATCTCTCCCACTCTCCTAACTTTCTGTGCAATATCACTCACCCCTTCCCAGGTGTCTGTCTCCCCATTGCCTCTCACTGCCTTACAACCCCCAGTTTCCTTCAATGCTTATTTATTTATTTATTGGGATTTATTAACTGTCATTATGAAGAGATTCACCCAAGGCAGTGTACAGCAGGTACAGTTTAACATAAAACTTACAATTTTGTTTAAATCATAGCAATAGTAAAATGACCATGAATAAACATAATTACAATAAATGAGGTAAACTTGAAAACAGTAATTTGAAACCTAATAATAGAGCTACCTTGAAACAGTATCAAAAATATACATATTTAACAGCACTGGAATTCAAATACCAGAGATATAACACAATGTTAGCATAATACTAATGATATACCTAATAAGCATGCATTAGAACATTCAACTAACACAGATATGATGCTAAAGATTTTCTACAATACGGCTTACCATATAGCCGAGGGACGAAGAGCAGATATATGATGGGAACAAGATGCATGGTACAGAGTCAGTTGGGATAATTTGATGGTTAGCTAAACTCAAGGCAAGTTCTTGTTGGTTAGCCTCTGATCTCTCTGCTTTATTCTATGTATTTATTCCTTCCCAGTCTACTGTCTCACTCCTCTTAAGTACATAAGTACATAAGTAGTGCCATACTGGGAAAGACCAAAGGTCCATCTAGCCCAGCATCCTGTCACCGACAGTGGCCAATCCAGGTCAAGGGCACCTGGCACGCTCCCCAAACGTAAAAACATTCCAGACAAGTTATACCTAAAAATGAGGAATTTTTCTAGTCCATTTAATAGCGGTCTATGGACTTGTCCTTTAGGAATCTATCTAACCCCTTTTTAAACTCCGTCAAGCTAACCGCCCGTACCACGTTCTCCGGCAATGAATTCCAGAGTCTAATTACACGTTGGGTGAAGAAAATTTTCTCCGATTCGTTTTAAATTTACCACACTGTAGCTTCAACTCATGCCCTCTAGTCCTAGTATTTTTGGATAGCGTGAACAGTCGCTTCACATCCACCCGATCCATTCCACTCATTATTTTATACACTTCTATCATATCTCCCCTCAGCCGTCTCTTCTCCAAGCTGAAAAGCCCTAGCCTTCTCAGCCTCTCTTCATAGGAAAGTCGTCCCATCCCCACTATCATTTTCGTCGCCCTTCGCTGTACCTTTTCCAATTCTACTATATCTTTTTTGAGATACGGAGACCAGTACTGAACACAATACTCCAGGTGCGGTCGCACCATGGAGCGATACAACGGCATTATAACATCCGCACACCTGGACTCCATACCCTTCCTAATAACACCCAACATTCTATTCGCTTTCCTAGCCGCAGCAGCACACTGAGCAGAAGGTTTCAGCGTATCATCGACGACGACACCCAGATCCCTTTCTTGATCCGTAACTCCTAACGCGGAACCTTGCAAGACGTAGATATAATTCGGGTTCCTCTTACCCACATGCATCACTTTGCACTTGTCAACATTGAACTTCATCTGCCACTTGCACGCCCATTCTCCCAGTCTCGCAAGGTCCTCCTGTAATCGTTCACATTCCTCCTGCGACTTGACGACCCTGAATAATTTTGTATCATCGGCGAATTTAATTACCTCACTAGTTATTCCCATCTCTAGGTCATTTATAAATACATTAAAAAGCAACGGACCCAGCACAGACCCCTGCGGGACCCCACTAACTACCCTCCTCCACTGAGAATACTGGCCACGCAATCCTACTCTCTGCTTCCTGTCTTTCAACCAGTTCTTAATCCATAATAATACCCTACCTCCGATTCCATGACTCTGCAATTTCTTCAGGAGTCTTTCGTGCGGCACTTTGTCAAACGCCTTCTGAAAATCCAGATATACAATATCAACCGGCTCCCCATTGTCCACATGTTTGCTTACCCCCTCAAAAAAATGCATTAGATTGGTGAGGCAAGACTTCCCTTCACTAAATCCGTGCTGACTTTGTCTCATCAGTCCATGTTTTTGTATATGCTCTGCAATTTTATTCTTAATAATAGCCTCCACCATCTTGCCCGGCACCGACGTCAGACTCACCGGTCTATAATTTCCCGGATCTCCTCTGGAACCTTTCTTAAAAATCGGAGTAACATTGGCTACCCTCTTGTCCCCTTTCAGCCTCTATCTGTGTGTCTATCGGTGTAGCATTGAGAACTCCTGATTTTACTTATGAAGGAGTAGCCTACTGGTTAGTGCAGTGGGGCAGTGGGCTGAGAATCAGGGGAACAGGCTTTGATTCCCATTGCAGCTCCTTGTGACCCTGGGCATGTCGCTTAACCCTCCATTGCCCCACGTACAAATTGTAGATTGTGAACCCACTAAGGACAGAAAAAGAACCTGTATATAATATGAAAACCACGTTGGTATACCACAGAATTGTGGTATATCAAATATATGATCATTTCCATTACTTTCTGGCCTATGCTTCTTGTCTCCCAGTAGCCATGCCTTCTCTCTCTACTTACCATACAGGAAGTACTATATGTGGAAAGGAAGCAGGACACTGAAAGCACAAAATGCAGCACTCAATAAAATACCTTCTCCCAGTTCTGCTATGATCCATCACAGCAACAGAGGATGGGCTTGGAATATTGCATTGCCCCACAAGAAAAGTGCCCTGGTATCCAACTGGACTAGTCCAACCCAGTCTTACAGACACTAAATCCAATTTCACATAATTGCTTTCTTTTCTATCATTACACTAAACATGTATTGGCAAAAGGATTATTGATATTTAACCTACATAGTTTAAATATTCTCCATAGCCTTACTATATGGATACTGGATTGACAACAAATACTACAAATTCATTGGGATGGGAGGGCAGAGGGGATGGAAAATAGAAGTGTTGCTGAATTGTGAAAGATGATAAAAAAAATCAACCACACAATGTGGAAAAGTTTTTCATGACTGACAGGGACAGGAACAAGGATTCCAACGGTTTGGAGCCATGGCCTGGACTAGAGCCAGACACAAAGGGGATTTTGTGCAGCGCCTACTAATATAGAGTACGTCTGATTCCCATTAGGGTTTTTGGTCCCTGAAGGTCTGCTGTTATTTTTCTATTATTAAGTAAATTTGAAAAGTACTTCATTCAAAGCTGAACAGCGTAGGCTACCTTTGGAAATAAAGAGAAACGCTTCCTAAATAATTTGTATTAATCTTGAGCAGATGAAAGAAGTTTCTATAGCACTGTTACAATGAACTATTCATTGGGCTGCTTTTTTTCACTTAAGGCTGTAAGAATCATTTCTGTACTAACAAAGTGTTATGCATAACTATGTCAAACAGAGGAAAAGAAAATGGAATTACTGCTGACTTGAATTATAAGAAGGAGACTTTGATTTAATTTCTGCTGAAGATTCCTTGATATGTACTGGCTCTACAGTGCTGAGAAAAGTTTATGAACCCCAAGTATAATATTGAGAATTAGAAGTTCTTACCGTGATACCCTTGTTTAATTGAAACTGCTCTTTTTTTATGCATTACAAGGATATAGATTAAAGAATTCCATAATGTACAAAGTAGAATCAATGTCTAGTGTAGAATCAGTGTGTGTGAAATTGTAAGTGAACCCCAAGTTTCCTTAGTACAATTACCAACCTTTTCAAGTCTGTCACACCTAGTGGGATGTTTTTATTTTCCCGTTCCAATCGTATGTTCCACACCATGTTACAGTTTACAGTAGGTTGTCACTTTACAGCTTGTTCAGTAAAAATATTCAGATCTGTAGGCTAAGAACCTGGGATACTGGGTTCAGTTCCCACTGTAGCTCCCACTGTCACTTAACCCTCCATTGCCCCAGGCACCAAAACAGATTGTGAGCCCAGTAGGGACAGAGAAAGTACCTGCATAGGATATGTAAACTGCTTTGGTTGTACAACAGAAAGGCAGTATATCAAGTCAATGACCCTCCCATTAGATCTCCCCACCCCAACAGACCCACTTCTACTCAGATCCCCCCCTCTAGATTAGAATCCTCCAACCATATAGACAACCCTTTTCTCCTTCCCATAGCACCTAGAGTCTACATGGTGTCTAGTGGGGAGGCAGGAGCTATCCCCAGTTGCTCCCACCTTGTAGGCTGCTGGCTTCAAAATGGCACCTCTCAATTCCTAGCTGAGTTTAGAGAACCAGCAGACCAAGGCTTTTAAAATAAGCTAGTCTTGGAAATATATCAAAAAGTTGCCAAAAAACTAAAGGGTCAACATTCAGCATGGTTTAACCAGGCAGGAGAGGAGAGTGCCACTGGAAATCTCCTCTAACTGCCAGGGCACATTCTGGCAGGGCTGGCTCAAGGTATAGCAGTGACCTGAGCCAATTTGCTTTGGCAGCGCCCACCCCCCCATCACATCACTTCCGGTACCCCCCTCCCTCCTCCCCCATGGGTTTGGCACCTCTCCCCTCCAGTCCAGTCTCTTTCCCTCCTCTGTCCCCCTCCCTATGGGTCCATAACTGCTCCCTCGCTTTGCTCACTCCCCTGCAGTCCTGTAAAATTTACAGCAGTTGCCAGCGGCAGCCCATGGGTCTTCCCTCTGCTGTGTTCCACTCATAGGAAATTGCATTAAAGGAGGCATGGCGGAGCAGAGGGAAGACCCAGGGGCTGACTGAAAACAGCCTGTCATGCTGCTGCTAATGACCAATGTACAGAACTGCAAAGGAGTGAGAAGTGAGGGAGCAGTGCCAGACTCGTGGGGGAGGAGGGAAGAGAGAAGGGGAGAGACTGGATGGGGGAGGGGGAGAAAAGACTTAACCTGCAGACCAGGTGAGGTCAGAGGCTGGTTATTTCAGTGCCCTTAATTGCCACCACCTAGGCCAGAGTCTCACTCGGTCCAATGGTTAAGCTGGCCCTGTACTCTGGTTAGTGCTGGTGCAGTCCGAGGGTGGAATTAAGGGAGAGCCAGGATTTCTCAGCACAAAGGTTGCCCTAAGCTAATCAAATAGCTATCTGTGTACCACCACTGAATGGTGGTGCTACCTGGATAACTTCCAGTGGCCACCCCACCCCTTGATATTCAGTGTCAGTACCCAGAGAGAGGCTGGCACTGAATAAACAGGTCAAATTCAGCAGGCAGCAGTCAGTATTAAAAAAAACAAAACAAAACCCACTGTCATTGCATGCTGAATATAGTCCCCAAAAGAAATAGAATGAATATTTAGAATGGGTAAAACTATTTTGGTGGGCAGGGGATGTGTTTTCAAAAGACTTGTAAGGATTCCATTTTGAGGGAAAACAGTATTACCATTTTTGCTGGGTTAGATAACTATTTCTAGGTTAGGCTTGCAAGCTAAGATCTATCACCAACCACAGGATAATCCTCCGATCCTTTCGGAGTTTAAGGAGGGTATATTGTGAGGTGTATTTTCAATATGATATCTGAATCTAGCTTTGGATGTTTTGCTGAAAACTTCCCAAAATCAAGTGGTGAACATGATCATTTTCGAACCTGTAAAAACGTCTGCCATTTTGTTTCAAAACTCACAATTTCCTGGATGTCCTTAGACTAGTGGTTCCTAAATCTGGTCCTGGAGGCACCCCAGGCACTCAGGTTTTCAGGATACCAACAATGAATATTTATGAGAGAGATTTGCATGTGGTGGAGGCAATGCATTCAAACCTCTCTCATGAATATGCATTGTGGGTATCCTGAAAACCTGACTGGTTGGGGTGCCTCCAGGACCAGGTTTGGGAACCACTAGTCTAAGGACATCTGGGACATTTTGTGCTCAGTGCATTTTTTTTGGAGACCATTTTCAGAATAAAAAACACATCCAAGAGAAAAACACACAAAAACAAGCCATTGGGACATCTAGGGGGCCAGCATTCTTAGTAGACTGGCACCACAGACCTCCCAGCAGAGCACTGGGGTACACTAGGGGGCGCTGTGGACTTCACATAAAAGGTATCAAGGGCACATCTTACCGTTACCCCCTTATATTGTACGGAGAACCCTCCAAAACCCACCAACCTTATGTCTACAGGTGTCACCTATATGTGGGTACAGTAGATTTTTGTGGGTTTTGGACCGCTCACACTTTCTACCACAAGTGTAACAGCTACAGTGGGATACGGGCCCGAGTCCCCTTCTCTACAATGCACTCCACCAACCACTAGGCCGCTCCAGGGACCTACTTGCTACTCTAATAGAACAGGCCATGACATCTGAAGCTATCATAGAAGCTGGTATGTACTGTTTCTTTCACATCTTTGGGGTGTGGGAGGGGGGTCAGTGACCACTTGGGGTTTAAAGGAGGGGAGGTCATGCCTTAAGCCCTCCAGTGGTTATCTGGTCATTTAGGGCACCTTTTTATGATTTAGTCGTAATTGAAACAGATCTAAATCAAAACATCCAACTTTTAGCCCTGAATGTTTTTCCTTTGTTCTATTATGGCAGAAAAACGTCCAAGTTGTGGAAACGCCCAAATCCGGCCCTAACATGCCCCTGACACACCCTCTTGTGATCTGTACGTACTGCAGATGAACTGCATAGACATACGTCTTTAAAATGTGCTTCCAAAATAGTGATTTGAATGTTTTTGCAAGAAAAATGTCCATCTGCTGCTTTGTGCTGTTTTTTTGGATGTTTTTCTGTTTCGAAACAGAGCCCCTGTGTATACCAACTTTAGATTCTGAGAGCTCAAGGGATATTATTATTCCTATTACTTAATGTTTAGCCATTAAATAACAAGATCCAGTTAGTACAGGATCTTGTTATTGATGAAGGGGTTATTGTTGTCTTTATCCCTGACACTTGGTTGTATAAGGACACTTTAGATTCTAATCTACAGTTTTGAATGATAGATTTCTCCTGTTTCCATGGCCCATGGAAGAGTAAAAGGGGAGGTAGAGTTGCCCATCTTTATAAAAATTCTGTTTCATTAGTTAGTTGCCTTTTTTCCCCCTTTGAGTACTGAGGTTTTACATTTAAAAATATTGTTTATCCATATTTAGATATTCTGCTAATGACAGTGAAACATTTGGTCTTATTACGGAAACAGCTTTACCTGCTACTAGCATTATAACGTTAGAATGCCCAGTAGCAGATATTTTGGATGCTGTTTCTTTGCAAAATTTCACACAATGTATAATGAGTATCACATATATTTTAGATCTTAATTTAATTTTCACCTGATTCGGGGCTAAAGGGGGATTGGTTGGATATCCAACTTCTTTGCTGGATGAATCACTTTTAAAATGTTAGTCTTGAAGGTATATTTCTGGGAGGGGCAACTTGAAGACGTTTAAGAAAATAAGCCCTAGAAGCCTTTTAGATCCTATGAAATTATAGAAGCCATTTTAATACATTCTGTGGAGCCCAGTAATGAATGGGGTTAATGATTTGGTTTGAAGATGGAATATTGACCTAATGATAGCCATTGACAATTTTGCCCCAAAATCAATAGTACAAATTTGGACTGAAAAAAATCAGCTCCATGGCACAATCAGGACTTTCACGAACTTCAAGTAACAGGGTAGAAGATTTGAAAGGAAATGGAGGAAATCTCATAGTAGTGAGGAGGAAAACCTGCTGATTATTTGGGGACTCTTATTTTGAGGCTATTGAACTGGCAAAAGATCTTTTATTCAGATACATTTATGGTAATTAAGAGTAAGTTGAAGCTACTGTCTTGCATTTTGATGCATCTTTCTGTAGGGTCCACAAATGAGCTGGAGATGGTATCAGCTGATAGGTGTGAGGAGTTCTCTTATCTATTTAAAAACATAATTGATTTTTTTTTAGCTTTTTATTTTTTGCTTTCAAAATATTACAAGCACATACTGCATAACACACAGAAATATGCACTAGCCAAAGAATTTTAAACAAGAAAAAGAAAACCCATTCTAGACAATAAGAGAAAAAGAAAGGTACCTGTATATATATTGCCTCATAAGTTCCCAATATAGAGAAAGAAAAAAATTACAATATCTAGGCGTTCCATAGCTTAAACTGTTTCCAGATTACCTTCAGCAAACTAAATCATGCTTACTTTTATCCATTCCCCACCATCCCTTCCGAGGAAGCCACAACTGGTTGTCTATTCTCAAGAAAAGCCTTTAATTGTTGGGGTCATAAAAAAATTGTAATGGTTTTTCATATACTTAATCGTACATTTGCAGGGAAAATGTAAGAAGAAACTAGCACCAAGAACCACAACCTCGTGGCACATTCTCAGAAACTATTTCCTTTTTTCCTGTGAGTCCAAACACATATCAGGAACTATCCATATTTTCACCCTCAAAAACATTTTCTCACAATTTCTAAAATACAGTTTCAAAAATCCAGCATTTGTCTGGTTCTAAAACAAATGTTAATAGAAGTGTGGATCTTAAAGACACTTCATCATCAGATGTTTCTATTAATTTGAGTGACATTCAAACTGTCCTCTGACAGTTCCCCTCCTTCAGATGCAGAATGCTTCTTCTCTGGTAGTTGGTGGTAATGCTTCTGTAGGGACTCCGAGGATTTCCACAAAATATCTCTTAAGCACTTCCAATTGTGATATTACACTTAAGTGAGAAAAATTAACAAAGTGTAAATTAATATGCCTAGCATAGTTTTCAAGTTTTTCAATTTTGATAGCTAATTCTATTGATCTATGAGCAGTTGTTTCAACTAATTTCTGTGCTCCCTGTATACCATGTTCCAGTTCTCTCATTTTCCTCTTCATATCTTGCATCAGGTTCTCTTGAGAAGCCAGACATATTTTGTAATAGTGTAAGAGAAAAATATTTCCTCACCCCTAGATATGGTTTCCCAGAAAGAATCTAAAGTCACACATGTAGGTTTAGGCATAGGAAACACAGGGCCAAACTGACCCACCTGGATTGGCCACTGTTAGAAGCAGGATACTGAGCTAGATGGACCATTGTTATGACCCAGTATGGCTATTCTTATGTTCTTATGAATTGCCATAAAATGTGAAAATAATAATATAATATATTATAATATATTCTGTTTGTATTCTTCTATATTCTATTCTCCACCAATTAAATATAAGGTTATATGATAAGACTAAGAATATGTAAGAAAAGGGGAATTAAATACTATATTTGTTGAATTACATTAACCTGCACTGTAAGGTTTAAGGACATGTGCTCAGAACATAAAGATCATATATTTAACTTTAAAATGTTTATTTACAATACAGGTAATGTAATAATGTTACAAGAGAGGGAGGCAGTTTTTAAGGATCTTTCATCCTCACTTTAATATTCCCTTATCTCTTGTTTGTCCTGTTTGGCTGTCCTAATTAGATTGTAAGCTCTGTCGAGCAGGGACTGTCTCTTCATGTTCAAGTGTACAGCGCTGCGTAAATCTAGTAGTGCTATAGAAATGATAAGTAGTAGTAGTACTACTACTACTATTTAACATTTCTATAGCACTACAAGGCATACGCAGCGCTGTACGCCATACACAAAAAAGACAATCCCTGCTCAAAGAGCTTACAATCTAGATAAGATAGGTAAACAGACGGGTAAGGGAATAAAGAGGTGAGGATAAAGGACAGGGCACGTGAGTAGAGGTTAGGAGTCAAAAGCAGTGGTAAAGAGGTGGGCTTTAAGTTTGGACTTGAAGACGGCCAAAGACGGGGCTAGGTGCTCAGGCTCTGGAAGTCTATTCCAGTAGAAATGTGCATTCAAGATAGCAAATCTGAATTATAAATTAAGATGGATAATGGTAACTCACTTTGATGGAGGCTGCTGGTTGGAGTGATGAAGGAAATCGTTGCTAGAAAAGAAGTCTTTTTGTTGCAGGGTTGTTGCTGGAGCCTGGAGAAAGTCTTATTTCAAATGTGTGTGAAATCCAGCAGAAAGGCAGTTTTTAAAGATCTTTTATAAGGGGAATGTGCTTTTTAAGATTAAAAAGTCTGAATTATAAATTATGGTGGATAATGGTAACTCACTTTAATGCAAGCTGCTGGTTGGAGTGATGACATTGAGCCTGACATTGTTGGGAAACTGTGGGGTACAAATGAGATAATAAATAAATAAATAAATGAAGGCGATCCTCACTGGAACAGAAGTCTTTTGTTGCAGAGTTGTTGCTAGAGCCTGGAGTAAGTCTTATCAGGGATGTCTGTGAAGTCCAGCAGAGAGGCAGGAGGCAGAGCGAAGAGAGAGAAGCAAGAGCGAAGAAGCCAGAGAGTGAACTAGGCATTTTCCAGGATTTTTATAATCTCTTGTTGGACCATAGAAGTCAGGTGGGGTGTACTTGATCCAATGAAAACTCAGGGATAGCTAAAAACTGATTTTATCTAGTTTTGAGATGGAGCATGGTAACTGGTCACATGTTTAATGACATCATAAGACTTTTTGTCTGGACGTCTGCGTGATATACATCCAGAAGGCATCTGACAGAATTACAAGAGTCTTTGTCTGAGAGTAGGTGGGCTTCTTTCATCAGATTAGATAGCTAGATGGGCTTTTCAGTCTGAGTCATTGTCTGAGAATAGGTGGAGTTTCACTGTCTTTGGTTAACTCCAGTCTCTGTGATTGCTGTCCATCTTCAAATTTTTGTTCTTTGGAGGTGGGTTGATGGACTTTAAGTATCCACCTGGCTAGCTTTTGTTATCAGCAGTTTCCAGGAGGAAGGGGAATGTGAAAGCCAGACCAGTTTATCTGATACTGTTCCAATAAGTCTTTGCTGCTGTATTTTTTTATATATACATTTGTATCTGATCCATCAAAATCAATAACTCTGATAATTACACTCATAACATGTTACAGCCAAAGTAGGAGATTCATTCACCACTGCAGTGGCTCACTGTCCCACACTTGAACCAGATATGGGAGCCTCAGAAAAATCTGGTCCCCAATGCAATCCAGCAACTGCCTGCAACCCTCCTGAAAGTAGCTCTCCCACCAGCATCTGCTCACTTCCCAGTGGTGCTGCTAATGACTCAGAAATCTGCTGCATGGCTGGAGCTTGTGGGAGGTAATTGATCCTCAGGACTCAAAGAGACATCGAGCCTTGGTAAGGCTGCCTCCATGCTAGAGACTTGCACGGGAACGGGGATCCCGTGGGGGTGGGAGCAGTTCCTGCGGGGTTCCCATGGTGATGGAAGCAGTTCCTGTGGGGTTCCCATGGGGATGGAAGCAGTTCCTGCAGGGTTCCCGTGGAAGTGTATGCTGCACTTGTGCCAGCCTCTCACCTACCGAGTACCAACTTCTTTGAGTTCTGTCTCCTCCTCCTTGCTTTAACAAAACAGTTGCGGAAAGTCTTCATTAAGGAGGTGGTAGAGATACAAATGGTGATGACATTCAAAAAGGCATGGGATAAACATAGAGGATCTGTAATTAGAAAATGGAAGCTATACAAAAAACTAAACTTAATTGGCTGCATATGTATGGATGTGTCGAGTGACACTTAGATGGCGACTCTGGCTGTGATGAACTAGGGCTGATACTGGGAGACCTGTATGCAATCTGGTTTAAGATGAGCTGGAAATGGCTTAGACAGCAACTTTAGTGGCTGGAACATGAGGACAGTGTTCGTCAGACTTTTACGGTTTGTGTCCAGCAAATGAGAAGATGAATAGGCTGGAGTGGGCTTCGAGGGCAACTCCAGCAGTTGGAACACAAGGATAGGGCCAGGCGGACTTCTATGGTCTATGTCCCAGAAACACCACAGAAAGACCATAATCAAGTATATAATATCACATTCATTGTTGATTTAATCATGAATTGATAATGATTGTGTCTATTGGGCAGACTGGATTGACCATTCTGGTTTTTATCTGCTGTCATTTACTATGTTACTATTAATCCTCTCTGCTCCCGGGCTGATGCGCAGACCTCAGCTCTGACATAGGCATGAACATCAGATGTCACCTGACTTACTGGCGTGTGCATTTTGCGATCTCTTTGCACACAGTGCCAGTGAATCAGAGAAGTCTTACATGTGCGCACCAGAGTGTTCCAACTTCCTATTTTCGTTCCTTCATTGCCTGCAGTGCTGTGGCTCGAACCCAGAAAGCAGACAGGAATATTTTTTTTAATGTACCATTAAATTCTTGTGGGGACGGGCGGGGGCGGGTTAGATTCCCCACGGGGACGGGTTAGATTCCCTACGGGGACAGATGGGGATGGGTTAGATTCCAGCGGGGATGGGTGGGGATGGGTTGGATTTCTGTCCCCGTGCAACTCTCTACTCCATGCCAGCACTGACTCCTGAGGAAGATGTTGCCTGGACCACAAGCTGGTCTATAGATGAAAAGGTTGAAAGTTAAATCTCAGGATGGAAGACCTTCGTCTTCTCCTTCCATTTCACCACTGGGAAAAGGCAAGTGATAGCAACAATAGAATTCAAAACTGGGGAGCTCTGTAGTAGTCCAAGGTATGCAGTGCAGCTTCTCCAGAATGAGAATGTGGTTTAAGAAAGAAGACAGGTAGAACGATGGACTGCGATGAAACTCTGGAACAATCTTTGGGAGGAATTTGGGGTAGGTTTGAAGTACAACCCTGTCATGGTAGAATCTGGAGAATTTGCTATAAGGGCTTGAAGCTCGCCAATTCTTCTGGCAGAAAAACTATCAAGAATAATACTTTATAAGTGGTGAATTTTAGAAAACAAGAATGCAGTGGTTCAAACAGGTTTCATGAGAGGGGAGAGAACATTGACATCCCACACCGGAGATATTTGATGGGAGGTTTAGTGCGAAATAAACCTTCCATGAATCTAGCAATTAAGGAATGTACTGAAACTGGTCTATTATCAAGTTCAACATGAAATGCACTGATGATGCTCAAATGTAGTGTGTGTCTATGGGGATGCCACCTTTGATCTCAGAACAAAATTGATCCTATTGCTTCTTCTTACCTGTAAATGTATGTATGTATGTAAGAGGTGCATAAATGTGGTTGCCCAGTTAAAGAATTGCTCTTATACTGCTTTGATATCTTGTTAGACTTATTTGTAGCATTTGATACAGTATAGTGCTTATTTTATACTTTCCCTTAAATGGAAGAGTGATCCCTAGAGGTAGTACCATGATACTACAATTAGAATTCAGTGCTACAATTTTGGAACCTCAGCCGGATTGGGAGTGGAGGGGGCCTGCTCTCACCTCAGCCTGCTAGACATCAGAAATCACCTCCTGGTAAGTCCTGGGGGTGTCTGAGGGTACAGGGGGGCTGGAGGAGCGGGGACTGGAATGAGGAGATGGTACAGGGGATAAATATGATTGAAAAGAGGGGGGGGGGATTGGATAGGACAGCTGGGAGGATTGGAACCAGAGGGTCAGTTTGGGGGAGTTGAGTGAGGGGATTGGTGGGATCAGAAAGCAGGAATTGGAGAGATTAAGAGTATGCAAGGGGGAGGAGAGAGATCAGACTGACAGATTTGACAGATCCAGGCTGTTATTCAGCTGAGACCCGCATAGGTGTCTTATGTAGGTCCCAGCTGAATAATGGCTCAGACCTTCATAAGTACCAACAGCTAGCTCCTCAAAAAAACATCACTTGACCCTACCAGTCCCTCCAACTACCACCCCGTCTCCCTCCTACCCTTCCTCTCCAAAATACTTGAGCGTGCTGTTCACAGCCGCTGCCTTGATTTTCTCTCCTCTCATGCCATCCTCAATCCACTTCAATCCGGTTTTCGCCCTCTACACTCGACAGAAACGGCACTCTCTAAAGTCTGTAATGACCTGTTCCTTGCCAAATCCAGAGGCCACTACTCCATCCTCATCCTCCTTGATCTATCCGCTGCTTTTGATACTGTCAATCATGATTTACTTCTTGCCACACTGTCCTCATTTGGGTTCCAGGGTTCTGTCCTCTCCTGGTTCTCCTCCTATCTCTCCCACCGCACCTTCAGAGTACACTCTCATGGATCTTCCTCCACCCCCATCCCGCTCTCTGTTGGAGTTCCCCAGGGATCTGTCCTTGGACCCCTTCTTTTTTTAATCTACACCTCTTCCCTGGGCTCACTGATCTCATCTCATGGTTTCCAGTATCATCTTTATGCTGATGACACCCAGCTATATCTCTCCACACCAGACATCACCGTGGAGACCCAGGCCAAGGTATCGGCCTGCTTATCCGACATTGCTGCATGGATGTCCAACCGCCACCTGAAACTGAACATGTCCAAGACCAAGCTTATCATCTTTCCACCAAAACTCACTTCTCCTCTTCCTCCACTCTCTATCTCAGTTGATGGCACCCTCATCCTCCCCGTTTCATCTGCCCGCAACCTCGGAGTCATCTTTGACTCCTCCCTCTCCTTCTCTGTGCATATCCAGCAGATAGCCAAGACCTGTCGCTTCTTTCTCTTTAACATCAGCAAAATTCGCCCTTTCCTCTCTGAGCACACCACCCGTACTCTCATCCACGCTCTCATTACCTCTCGCCTTGACTATTGCAACCTACTCCTTACTGGCCTCCCACTTAGCCATCTATCCCCCCTTCAAACTGTTCAGAACTCTGCTGCACGTCTTATATTCCACCTGAACCGATATACTCATATCACTCCTCTTCTCAGGTCACTTCACTGGCTTCCAATCAGATACTGCATACAGTTCAAGCTTCTCCTTCTTACCTACAAATGCACTCAGTCTGCAGCCCCTCATTACCTCTCTAACCTCATTTCCCCTTACGTTCCCGCCCGTAACCTCGCTCACAGGACAAATCCCTCCTCTCAGTACCCTTCTCCACCACCGCCAACTCCAGGCTCCGCTCATTCTGCCTCGCCTCACCCTATGCTTGGAATAAATTTCCTGAGCCCTTGCGGCAAGCCCCCTCCCTACCCATCTTCAAATCCTTGCTCAAAGCCCACCTCTTCAATGTTGCTTTCGGCACCTAACCTTTATACCTTTCAGGAAATCTAGACTGCCCCTATTTGACTGACTGTACATTTGTCCTTTAGATTGTAAGCTCCTTTGAGCAGGGACTGTCCTTCTATGTTAAATTGTACAGCGCTGCATAACCCTAGTAGCACTTTAGAAATGTCAAGTAGTAGTAGTAGTAATATTCAGTGCCGGAGCTCAGACATATCCCTGCATTGTATATCTGGGTCTACTGTAGCTGGCAGTGAGCAGCACTTTAAAAACACCGATGGCCAGTGGTTGAATATCAGGGGATAAAAGTAATTTTTGTTTTCAATAAAAAATAAAACTACCATATATAAAAGTAGAAATTGAAAGTGCTTGCAGATTTTTACAACACTTCTAATAAATATTACTGTTTAAGGAAGGCATCAGGATATTGTGGCTTGTGTCACAAAAGACGACGTCCTTTCTCCCCAAAACTCCACTACCCTGAATAGGTGGTATTATTGAATTAGCATCATATTACTCCCAAATGTTCTCTTTCATGACTGGCCAACTTGTAAATCATGCTTTGAACAGCCAGACCACCACCTAGTATTTTCCAAAATGTGGGCAGCTATGTTTGGACTGCAATTCACAGTCAACTTTTAGCAATGTGAGAAAACCAGTTGAAAGAGGATGACGTTTCTACCATTAGAATTGGGCTAAAATGAATTTATCCTTTAATTTTTGAAGAATCCACTAGTAGATTTTAGTCCAAGAAATGCCATCTGACTGAAAAAAATCCAGTATGGCACTCCGTGGGGCCCTTTACCAAGCTATGCCGAAAGAGGCCATGTGCTGTGATTTACATGTGAGTTTCCCTGATCACTGAGGACACTTTTAGCATGGCTATAAAATAGCCGCATTTCCATTTTGTCTATTAATGGATAGGCACTAATTTCCAAATTAGCGTATGGCCACTAGCGTGTGAGTCCTTACCTTATTTAGTAGGTGGAAAGGGCTCCCTAGCTAACCATGCACTAATTGGTTGGCACGCAGGAATGTAACTGTACTAAGGGCCTCTTTTACTGAGGCACGCTAGCGTTTTTAGCACACGCTAATATTTAGGGCATGCTAAACATTAAACACGTCCATACAGATATATTTTTTAGTGCTGGGGAAGCGTGCACAGATGTCTGAACTACAGCAGTGCACCTGAGCGTCTCCCATGGTGGTGTACTTTGGTGCACAGGATTCATCCGGTAGTGCTTATTGCTGCTTAGTAAAAATACCCCTGTGGGGTTTTTTAGAGCACAAAATTCCTATTTAAAAACTTGGTTCTTCTCTTAGGGGCCCTTTTATTAAAGTAAAATCCGAGCATAGCACATCCTAACGTAGGACTTTCCTGCAGACCAAGTTCAGATGCACACTAAGTCCACATTTTAAGTGGCATTGTTTAAAGAATTATATATATATATATATATACAGTGGTGGAAATAAGTATTTGATCCCTTGCTGATTTTGTAAGTTTGCCCACTGACAAAGACATGAGCAGCCCATAATTGAAGGGTAGGTTATTGGTAACAGTGAGAGATAGCACATCACAAATTAAATCCGGAAAATCACATTGTGGAAAGTATATGAATTTATTTGCATTCTGCAGAGGGAAATAAGTATTTGATCCCCCACCAACCAGTAAGAGATCTGGCCCCTACAGACCAGGTAGATGCTCCAAATCAACTCGTTACCTGCATGACAGACAGCTGTCGGCAATGGTCACCTGTATGAAAGACACCTGTCCACAGACTCAGTGAATCAGTCAGACTCTAACCTCTACAAAATGGCCAAGAGCAAGGAGCTGTCTAAGGATGTCAGGGACAAGATCATACACCTGCACAAGGCTGGAATGGGCTACAAACCATCAGTAAGACGCTGGGCGAGAAGGAGACAACTGTTGGTGCCATAGTAAGAAAATGGAAGAAGTACAAAATGACTGTCAATCGACAAAGATCTGGGGCTCCACGCAAAATCTCACCTCGTGGGGTATCCTTGATCATGAGGAAGGTTAGAAATCAGCCTACAACTACAAGGGGGGAACTTGTCAATGATCTCAAGGCAGCTGGGACCACTGTCACCACGAAAACCATTGTAACACATTATGACATAACGGATTGCAATCCTGCAGTGCCCGCAAGGTCCCCCTGCTCCGGAAGGCACATGTGACGGCCCGTCTGAAGTTTGCCAGTGAACACCTGGATGATGCCGAGAGTGATTGGGAGAAGGTGCTGTGGTCAGATGAGACAAAAATTGAGCTCTTTGGCATGAACTCAACTCGCCGTGTTTGGAGGAAGAGAAATGCTGCCTATGACCCAAAGAACACCGTCCCCACTGTCAAGCATGGAGGTGGAAATGTTATGTTTTGGGGGGTGTTTCTCTGCTAAGGGCACAGGACTACTTCACCGCATCAATGGGAGAATGGATGGGGCCATGTACCGTACAATTCTGAGTGACAACCTCCTTCCCTCCGCCAGGGCCTTAAAAATGGGTCGTGGCTAGGTCTTCCAGTACGACAATGACCCAAAACATACAGCCAAGGCAACAAAGGAGTGGCTCAGGAAGAAGCACATTAGGGTCATGGAGTGGCCTAGCCAGTCACCAGACCTTAATCCCATTGAAAACTTATGGAGGGAGCTGAAGCTGCGAGTTGCCAAGCGACAGCCCAGAACTCTTAATGATTTAGAGATGATCTGCAAAGAGGAGTGGACCAAAATTCCTCCTGACATGTGTGCAAACCTCATCATCAACTACAGAAGACGTCTGACCGCTGTGCTTGCCAACAAGGGTTTTGCCACCAAGTATTAGGTCTTGTTTGCCAGAGGGATTAAATACTTATTTCCCTCTGCAGAATGCAAATAAATTCATATACTTTCCACAATGTGATTTTCCGGATTTAATTTGTGATGTGCTATCTCTCACTGTTACTAATAACCTACCCTTCAATTATGGGCTGCTCATGTCTTTGTCAGTGGGCAAACTTACAAAATCAGCAAGGGATCAAATACTTATTTCCACCACTGTATGTGTGTGTGTGTATGTATGTGTGTGTATGTATGTATTTGTAGGTTGTATGTTAATATTACCATTAGCGTGTGGTAGCTGCAAAAATTTAACACAGGAGAACTTACCGCTTCATATTCATGATGTGCTAAGTGTGCTACCATATTAACTCTGCATTAACCAGTTAGCATGTGGCAATCCCAGGGCCCTGTTTACTAAGCCATGCTAGTGTTTTTCGGTGCACACTAAAAATTAGTGCACACTTAGTAAACAGGGCCCTACATGATCTGGCTGGTTAACTCTTCCATGTCCATTCTCTACCAATGATACGCTGCCTAGAAAAATAGTTTAAAAAATTAAGTAATGCATGTGTTACCCCTCGTAAACAAGCAAAATACTGCAGAACACTTTAACATGTTTTGCAGTAGCCTGTTTCTCCTGTGCTAGGCATGTGTTAGGGCTTAATGCTCTCTAGTAAAAAAGGCCCCTTAACTTCCCATCTTGGTAGCAGTGGCATAGCCACAAGGGAGGGGGGCTGGGCCCCCTCAATTTGGATTCAGGCCCCCCAAAGTCTATAGGTTTGGCTGCACGCCGGGGCTGGAAAGCAAAGCAGGTAGCATGGCACTGAGTATGTATTGCCACAGGAAGGCTTCTGCTGATGGGCTTGAGGACCCCCACCAGCCTAGGGTTACAGAGGGGGTTACAGAGGGGGCGGAGAGTGGCAGGGAGCAGAGCAAAATGTGCTCCCTCTCACTTTGGGCTCATGCCCCCCCCCCCCAAATATTGAGGTCTAGCCTCTGCTTGGTAATCAATTTTGTATCCTTGGGCACCAGTTTCCTAAATCATATTACTGTGGCAGTTAATGACCGAAATGAATGCACGTAGCAGGTCCAGCTCATGCACATCTAGGGGCCCTTTTACAAAGCGGCGGTATACATTAACATGTGCTTACCACATGCTAAAAGGCACTACTGCGGGACACGTTCAGGTGTCCTGTGGTACTTCTGAGATCAGAGCATGCCAATCCCATGCTAAAAAATATGAAATATGAAATATTTTTTTAGTGCAGGGGGCATGTTTGAGAGTGGAGAGTACGAGTGCCCTGGCAAATCGCAGCATGTTGCTAACTATTGTGGGTTTAGTACGAGAGCAGTAAGGGTGGCAATAAGAGTTCCTGCACTAATGGCTGCACGCTAATTGGGAAATTAGCATGTGGCCACTTTACCACTGTGCCATAAGTAGCCTCAACGTGCCAAAAATCCACGTGCTAAAAATAGTGCAGGCCTTTTTTTTTTTTCAGTAAACGGGCTCCCTAATGAGGTAGGTAAACCTTCAGCTGTTTGCCCCCTTATCCCCAGGGTGGCTCAAGGCAATCTATTGCCTGAGGTAAGGGATGAGATGATGATCATTGCCAAGGTACCCAAAAGACAGAGTCCCCCAAAGCAATAGCCAAAAGATTGATCAATGAAAAACTCAGGAAAAAACTGTGGCAGTTAAATTATGTAGACTAGGACTCTCTATAAAAAATACTGACCCTTGACCTTATTAATAATAAACACACATTCTGCATCTACAGATGTCTCCTTCACCTAATCATGGATGCAGAGCAGTTCTGGGACTTTTACTATAGAACTCTGTATTTAAAAAAAACAAATGCTTAATTCTAGTTTTATTTTTGTAACAACAATATAAACCCTTGCTAGTGAAAAGCATATTATGAAGTAATATACAACCATTAAATAATTTTTAAAAAATCACTCAGAACTCAAACAAGGAGCCTACAGAGAAAAGGGGAGCACCATAAATACAGAAATGGCTCTCTAGAACATCAACACACCTATTGGGGAAATTGAACAAGCCAGCTTACTACAGATCCCTACATAGGAACTCCATCCTAAAAGGATTACTCATCTTGAGCACACACTGAACACATATAGATCCTCACCAAGCACAGAATAAATGACCATAAATTGAAAATAGAATTATATAGAGAAAAATTAAACTGAAATCCCAAAGAAGCTACATTCTGCATACAGTATAACACCAGAGAAACAACAATAACATTTCCCCTGTACTATGCAAAATATAAAGATAGCAGATGTTGAAAGCTGACCCATTCCAATCACAAATACTCAGTCCTTGGCGATCAGTATTTTTATAAACTTCAGCTGTTGTGGGTTTTTTATACCTGGATATTCACCAGTTGAACGGGTAGATGTGAAGCGTTTGTTCATGCTTTCAAAAGATACTAGGACTAGGGGGCATGCGATGAAGCTACAATGTAGTAATTTAAAACGAATCGGAGAACATTTTTCTTCACTCAACGTGTAATTAAACTCTGGAATTCATTGCCAGAGAATGTGCTTAGCAGAGTTTAAAAAAAGGTTTGGACGTCTTCCTAAAGGAAAAGTCCATAGACCGTTATTAAATGGATTTGGGGAAAATCCACTATTTCTGGGATAAGCAGTATAAAATGTTTTGTACATTTTTGGGATCTTGCCGGGTATTTGTGACCTGGATTGGCCACTATTGGAAACAGGATGCTGGGCTCGATGGACCTTTGGTCTTTCCCAGTATGGCAATACTTATGTACTTATGTACTTATGTACTGATGATATTCAGGCTTGGATAAAGTTAGATAATCTTTTTAGCTGTGCTAACGTTTTCTGGATAGTTTCCTGGTTAGTGGACTGAATATTGCCACTATTATCCAGACAGTGGTAATTGGCATTATCTGGATAAGTTTGCTGAAAATCCATGGATTGTCCCGGTGAGTGGCACTTACCCTGGTAGAAGCCACACCTACCTGGATAAATACTCCTAAATATCAAACCTAAAATTCTTTTCTTTTCCTTTGTGGTCAAGCCATTTTATTTTTCTAATCAATTTGCTGCTAGTTTCTGCTTTCCTCTGTCTTTCTCAACTCTGTTCTGAGGGTCTCTTGTCCATTTGTCATTTCTTTTCTCACTTTGTGTCTTCACTAACTACCCTTCAGTATTTAAAAATCAGATTGCATCCCTAACAACAGTTTTTTTTAACCTTAATCAGTTTCAGGTTCTTCAACCTTTTCTGGATAAGTCTTCTCTGGCAACATTTCTTTACACTTTTGTAATATCCCATTTGGATATCCATATACTCAGGACTGTCATCATCCCTGTTATGTTGTTTACAGTGCAAAATAATGTGCTTCACACTCTCATTTGTACAAACTGCTTTGATCATATAACTCTACTTTTCATTCTTCACTACTGGCTTCCTATAGTCTTCCAGATTCAGTTCAAAATCCTTACCCTTATTTTTAAGGCTTTTCACAACGACATTCCCTCTTATCTCTTTGCTCTTTCTATCCCATATGCTCCTCCTCGGCTGCTTCACTCACTCAATGACTATTGTCTGAGCATCCCTTCCACTAGAAATGCTATACTTGAATCCATTAGGAAAAGTGCACATTATTGCACTGCTCCTTCCTTATAGAATGCCCTTCCGTCTGCGGTCCATCTAAAATTGTCTTATACTAAGTTTCCTACTGCCCTGAAAACACATTTGTTTCAGAGAGCTTTTGGAGATATCGTGACCAATAGCGAGATGTTGTTACGCATGCAACTTACCCACTTGTGTTTTTTTCCTCTCAATATTATTAGACTGGTTTTATGCTTTCTGCTTTACTTTCTTGATATAAGTGTTGCCACACTGGGACAGACCAAAGGTCCATCAAGCCCAGCATCCTGTTTCCAACAGTGGCCAATCCAGGTCACAAATACCCGGCAAGATCCCCCAAAAAGCACAAAATGTTTTGTGCTGCTTATCCCAGAAATAGTGGATTTTCCCGAAGTCCAATTTAATAATGGTCTATGGACTTTTCCTTTAAGAAGCCGTCCAAACCTTTTTAAAACTCCGCTAAGCTAACCGCCTTTACCACATTTACTGGCAACGAATTCCAGAGTTGAATTACACGTTGAGTGAAGACATATTTTCTCTGATTCATTTTAAATTTACTACTTTGTAGCTTCATCGCATGCCCCATAGTCCTAGCATTTCCGGAAATAGTAAACAAACAATTCACATCCACCTGTTCCACTCCACTCATTATTTTATAGACCTCTATCATATCTCCCCTCAGCCGTGTCTTCTCCAAGCTGAAGAGCCCCAGCTGGTTTAGCCTTTCCTCCGTGATGGCTAACTTGTTTAAATTGCAGTTCTTTTCCTTTATTCTATTACTATTTTATATTTATATATCTTTAAATCACCCTGTAATGCATTTATGAAAGGCATTATATTGAGTCATAATAAACCATAAACCATCTCTGACATTGATCTTTCACATTCAGCTTTCTTCCACTCAGTTTGCTCCTCTTTCTCACCATTCAGTCCTCAGCATCTCTCTCTCTCTTTTTTCCTTACTGCACCTACCAACAGCTTTCCATCACTCTAACACCATTCTCCCATCTCTTTCCTTCCTTCTCCAGCCTACCACTAAATCCCTCCTCTTTCTGTTTCCTCTGCATGCTCCCATGTCTAGCATCTACTCTTTTATTCCCCCAAATCTCTGTGCTCAGCATCTTCCCATATTTTCACTTCCCCTGACTCCATGTCTAATAGTTCACCTTCTCATCCTCGGTCTCCCCATAGTCCACCATTTCCCATTTTCTACCACCTATTGACCAACATCTTACTTTCTCTACCCCCCTTCCCTTCTCTATTAACCCCTAACTCTCCAATCCTATAAATAGCACACATTGTGCATGTAGTTATAGAATAATACCACTTATGTGTATAACTTAGTTACTTAATTGGCCCTTTATTGTCACTTAATTGATGACAACTATCAATGATTGGCCTCAACTAGCACTAATTGGCAATAATTTGCAGTTACATGGACAAACTGTCCACAGCGTAACTGCAAGGGGGGCATTCACATGGGAGGGACATGGGCAGGTCATGGGCTTTCCAAGTATTCTACCATGCACGTCATTGAATACTCTCAGTATTCTGCATTTAGGCACATACATTTGCAGCTGCTTGGAAACAGCATAAGTTATCACGCCTAAATACAGGTGTGTAAATATCAACTTATGCTAGTATTCTATAAGGGTAATTATGGGCCTTATTCTATAAAGGTTATGTTCCTAAATTTATGAGCATAATTTATGCTCCTAAATGTATGCTAAATCTATGAGCGTAGAAGGTCCTATGGGGTCCTTTTACTAAGCTGTGGGGAAAAGGGCCCTGCGGTAGCAGTGGGGGACATTTTTCCCGTGTGCCAGGGCCCTTTTTACTGCAGCAGGTATATAGCCTAAAAAAAATAAGTCTTACCACGTGCCATGTGGCAGGGAGCTTTTACCGCCACCAATTGAGTTGGCGATATGGGCTCCTGCAGTAACCGGGCGGTAACTGGGCAGCATGTGTTGATGCCCAATTACCGCAGGGTTAGCGCCACGCTAGAAAAAGAAACTTTTTCTGGTGTATCGGAAACGGCACACACAAGCTGGAACTACCAGCAGCAGCCGTATTGGGCCAGTGGTAGTTCAAATTTAGTTTGTGGTAAGCCCGCATTGGGCTTACCGAAGCTTGTAAAAGGGCCCCAAAATTAGGAGTATAAATTTAGGAGCATAATTTTGGTGTGTAAATTTAAGAGCATAAATTTAGGAGTGTTCATTTAGGAACATAACCTTTATAGAATAAGTCCTATGTGCCTAATTGCTGTTATAGAATTGGTGCTTAGCGCAGAAACTTTTGGCACCTATCAAGCTCATTTTCGAAAGAGAAGAACACCCATCTTTTGACACAAATCGGAAGATGGGCACCCTTCTACCAGGGTCATCCACATCAGTATAATCGAAACCGATTTTGGACGTCCCCAACTGCTTTCCGTCGCAGGGACGGCCAAAGTTCAAGGGGGTGTATCGGAGGCGTAGTGAAGGCGGGACTTGGGCATGCCTAACACATGGAAGTCCTCGACCCACAATGGAAAAAAAGGACGTGGTTAACACATGGACGCTCTCGGCCGATAATGGAAAAAAGGAGGGCGGCCCTGATGAGCATTTGGCTGATTTTTACCTGGTCCATTTATTTTTAGGACCAAGCCTCAAAAAGGTGTCCGAACTGACCAGATGACCACCAGAAGGAATTGGGGATGACCTCCCCGTACTCCCCCAGTGGCCACCAACCCCCTCCCACCTTAAAAAAAATTAAAAACATTTTTTTCCAGCCTCTATGCCAGCCTCAAATGTCATACTCAGCTCCACGACTGCAGTATGCAGGTCCCTGGAGCAGTTTTAGTGGGTGCAGTGCACTTCACGTAGGCGGACCCAGGCCCACCCCCCCTACCTGTTACACTTGTTGTGGTAAATGTGAGCCCTCCAAAACCCGCCCAAAACCCACTGTACCTACATGTAGGTGCCCCCCTGCATCCATAAGGGCTATGGTAGTGGTGTACAGTTGTGGGGAGTGGGTTTTAGGGGATTTGGGGGGGCTCAGCACCCAAGGGAAGGGAGCTATATACCTGGAAGCAATTAATGAAGTCCACTGCAGTGTCCCCTAGGGTGCCCGGTTGGTGTCCTGGCATGTGAGGGGGACCAGTGCACTACAGATGCTGGCTCCTCCCATGACCAAATGGCTTGGATTTGGCCGGTTTTGAGATGGGCGTCCTTAGTTTCCATTATCGGCAAAAACCAATGCCGGCCATCTCTAAGGGCGGCCATCTCTAAGGTCGACCCAAATGCTGAGATTTGGCCATCCCCGACCGTATTATCGAAACGAAAGATGGGTGCCCATCTTGTTCAATAATACGGTTGGTTCCGCCCCTTCCTGGGGCCGTCCCCGGAGATGGGTGCCCTTAGAGATGGGCTCCCCCGTTCGATTATTTACCCCTCCATGTCTCTTAATAATGGTTTATGGACTTTTCATACAGGAATTTGTTCAAATCTTTTTTAAACCCAGTTACATGAACAGCTTTTACCACATCCCCCGGTAATGAATTTTAGAGCTTAACTATGCAATGAATGAAAAAAATATTTTCATAGATTTGTTTTTTTTCTACATCATGAATTTCTTTTAATGAGCAAAATGTGAATGTCCCCAATGTACTTTTCCAACTGATTTTGTGATTTCATATAACTCCATTATAATTTTATATAATTCAGGCAATGGTGAACTGTGCAAAACCTTTTAATCACTCATTTGCAAGTCATTCCATAATCCTGACCATATTTGTTGCCTTGCCCTCTGTTATTTATGTCTACATTGTGAGGTGAGGGCTGTCATGGGGTTTTGGGGGGGTGAACTGCATACATAATTCAACTGTATAAAACTTTCCAACTGATCTTTACAGTCCTCCATGACATTCATAAGTTTTATTTTTAGAGCGTATGTGGCCAGTTATGTCTTTATTTCTCTCAGAGCCCTATTCCAAGCACATAGCTGCTCGAAGTGATCATTTTATAAGAATCTGGCTCTTGCAAACTGGTAGCAGAAATCTCACTATGGCTATGGCGCCAACACTGACCGAGCAGACTTTTAACAATGAAAACAAGCCTTAACTGTTTCCACCAGCCCTGCCTGTTTGGCACTGGATCATGTGCCAAGGCACTGCCTAAATTTCAATGGACTATATATATATATATATATATAAATGTACATTTCACAAAGTAGGCACATCTCAATCTTTAAAAAATATTAAATAAAAATATTTTTTTCTTTCCTACCTTTGTTGTCTGAGCACTTTATTTTTCTGATTAGGCTGGTCCCACTCTCTTCCACTTTTCATGTGTCAGTCTTCTAAATTCTTTTCCAGGTTGGCTTTTCCATTTCTTCTCTCTTCTCTTGTTGTCTTCATTTCTCATTCAATCACCAAGAAGTCCCACTCATCTTCTGCTCTGTTCCACTTCCCCCACACCCTTAGTCACATCCATCTTCTGCTCCTTCTCCCTCCCCCCACACCCCTTCATCCCATCCGCTTTCTGCTCCTTCTCCATCTCTCTCTCTCTTACTCACTCCCCTGTGGTCTCATTTTTTAAAAATCCTTCTCACCTAGGCCCGGTCCTTCTTCTCGCGATCTCCTTCGAGTCCCCCCACACACTGCCACCGCCACACTGGAGTCTTCCAGTGGTGCCCTGTATCCCCCCCAGTCTTCCAATCCCCTGAGCCGCCAGCAGCCTCAGCGAAAGCAGCACGCACACTGCTTTAGACCTGCCCTGGAAGCCTTTCTCTCTCCTACAGCTTCCCACCTATGCGAGAATAGGAAGTTGAAGGAGAAAGGCTTCTGGGGGCAGGTCTAAAGCAGCATGTATGCTGCTGCTTTCTTGGAGAGGCTGCCAGTGGCTTGGGGGATTGGAGGATAGTGTGGCAGCTCAGCTCGTTTGGGGGGGGGGGGGGCACTGCCCCGCCTCAAACTACGTCCATGCAAGCTGAATTAACAAAGTAAACAAACTGAGCATTTTCAGTTCTCTTTTCCTCCTGGCTTTTCCATTACTTTCCAAAAAGTATTTCAATAAGCCTGGGATGCAGAGGTTTTTTTGTCACTGTAGTGAGCAGAAGTGAGCTATGACACACCAGAAGCGGAGGAAACAGGAAAGCAGAAAACAAGCATGAGTGTACGTTTAGAACCAACTGTCTTATGCATAATATGGTTCTTCATTAGAGTTATTTGAAAGGATGTAGTTGGGGTCAGAAGAGAACAAGAAAGGGCAGAGCCAGAGAAGAATCTGAAAGGCCGCCTTGTACTCAATTATGCTTAAAAACCTCTGCGTAGGAAGATAGCAGAGGAGAGCAAGAAGTAATTGGGTGGTGGAAAGGCCAAGCTGAACCAATGGAAGAGTAGAGAGAGAGAAGAACCAATAAGAGATAGAGTGTCATGAACTGGTGAGATTTCCAGCAGTGCTAGCAGAAGAAACTGCAGGTGACTACAAAGGCAGTAAGAATGGAGAGTCAGAACTTTCCAAGCTCAATCAGCAGAAGAGATTGCAGCTGACCTTAGCAGTGTATGAAGAAGACTGCCAGGAAAGTTCCAAGCTCCACAGACAGAAGAAACTACTGATTGCAATCATGCAAGAAAGCAAGTGCTAGCAAGGTTTCCATTCCCACTGGTAGAATAAGAGTTTAATAACAGTAGTGTTAGTGAGGTGAGAGGAAAATAAGGGAAAAAAAGATAATAGAAGAAGGTGATTGATGACTGGGATGGGAGAGAAGGAATGAGGAAGGGAGCAGTAGGAAGAGGAAAGAAGGAAGTGAGGAAGGAAGGGCCATTTATTTATTAGGATTTATTTACCAACTTCTTGAAAGAATTGACTCAAGGTGGTGTGTAGTTCTGACTCAAATCCTGCCTTATAGTGAAACCTTCCCACCAGCAGTCTCAAACATCCATCAGCATTCACTTATAAATCTCTGCATTTCCCATGCAGCACCTTACCACTGATAAGCCCAATATACATTCATTAACTCAATCAGCCTCTTCACAAGTCAAAGCCCCTTTTTATTTATTTATCTCTCAGCCCTCCTGCCACTCATAACCTCCTCATCTATTCATTCAATCAGACCTCCACCATTCATAACATCTTCAATCACCAGTTCATTTATTCAGGCCCCAATCAGTTATAGCCTCACATCCAGTGATGCACGTGGAGGGGCATAATTGAATGAAAACGTCTATCTCCATGGGCGTTTATCTCCGAGAATGGGTCCGTGAAGGGGCGGACCGAACCGTATTAAAAAAAAAAAAAATAGACGTCCATGTTTTATTCGACAATTTGTGAGCTGGGCGTTTTTGTTTTTCAGTGATAATGGAAAATGAAAGCGCCCAGCTCAAAACGAATAAATCCAAGGCATTTGTTCGTGGGAGGGGCCAGGATTCTTAGTGCACTGGTCCCCCTCACATGCCAGGACACCAACCGGGCACCCTAGGGGGCACTTTTACAAAACAAAAAAAAAAGGTAAAAGAGCTCCCAGGTGCATAGCACCCTTCCCTTGTGTGTTGAGCCCCCCAAATCCCCCTCAAAACCCACTGCCCACAAGTCTACACCATTACTATAGCCCTAAGGGGTGAAGGGGGGCACCTACATGTGGGTACAGTGGGTTTGGGGGGGTTGGACGACTAAGCATTAAGCAGCACAATTATAACAGGTAGGGGGGGGATGGGCCTGGGTCCACCTGCCTGAAGTCCACTGCACCCCCTAACAACTGCTCCAGGGACCTGCATACTGCTGCCAGGGAGGTGGGTATGACATTTGAGGGTGAAAATAAAAAGTTGTGAAACATCATTTTTTGTGGTGGGAGGGGGTTAGTGACCACTGGGGGAGTCAGGGGAGGTCATCCCCGATTCCCTCTGGTGGTAATCTGGTCATTTAGGGCACTTTTGGGGGCCTTATTCGTGAAAAAACAGGGTCCAGGAAAAGTGCCCTAAATTCTAGCTACAAACGCATACTTTTTTTCCATTATCGGCGAAAGGCGCCCATCTCTCCTCGGCCGATAACCACGCCCCAGTTCCACCTTCGCCATGCCTCCGACAAGCCCCCGTCAACTTTGTACGCTTCCGCGATGGAGTGCAGTTGAAAACGTCCAAAATCGGCTTTCCATTATACCGATTTATTCGTTTTTGTGAGATAAACGTCTATCTCCCGATTTGGGTCGAAATCTAGGCGTTTTTCTCTTTCAATTATAAGGTGGTCAGTCTACCCTACCAGCTGTCAGCTCATCACTTAGCTTCCTGCCTCATATCACTTACCATCCGCTCACTCAACCAACCAACCAACCACCAATACCACTTTTAAAACCCCATTTATTTATTCAATTACTCTTTCAGTCTCCCCCCCCACACCATTCATACCCCTCAATAATTCATTCAATCCCAACCATTCACTCACTCAATGAAATGCACTATTGTGCAGTGCTTAAAGTGTGACATTTTCACCTTGTTTAAAGTTATTCTATTTAACAATTTATACAAACAGCCAAGAGGAGGAGAAGAATGATAAACTATAAATTACTAGCAACAAGTCTGCAGTTTCATCCTTGAGTTCATTCAAAAATCTGTGCTTAGCATCCAGTCATAATAGCCCTGACAAAACAGCCTTTGTAACAAAATAACCCTTGACATTTCACACCCTAACAAAATAGCCCTTGACAAAGTGGCCCCTCCCACAAAACAACCCTTGACAAAATAGCCTCTACACAAAATAGCCCCCTTAACAAAACAGCCCCCTAAGAAAAACTAACACATCACAAAAAATATAATAACCTACAACTGAAATCTTCACTGATAAAGACTCCTACCAGCATTCAATTGCATAAAGCATATATAAATAAACAAAATTCTATAGCTACAAACTGGTATTCATGATCTGTTCTGCTATTTAAAGAAACTATTCTTCCATCAACATGCTAATTTAAAAAAACAAAACAAAACAATATTATCATCATTTTCATAGTCTTACCAATCTTATCCTGTTTGGCAAGGTAAGATTATTAGGAAAAAAATGCAGTCCCATATTCTGGGCAGCGTGGTCGGGCCCTTTTGTCAGGGGGCTAACTTGTCAAGGGTTATATTGTGGGCAGGCCGTTTGACAGAGGCTACTACTACTACTACTTAGCATTTCTATAGCGCTGCCAGGGTTACGCAGCACTGTACAAGTTTAAACATGGGGAAGGACAGTCCCTGCTCAAGAGAGCTTACAATCTAAAGGTAACAAACTATGTAGTAAGTGTAGGTATCATGAATGGAGAAGGTGGTTAGGCGCCAAAAGCAAGGGAGAAGAGATGGGCTTTGAGTAAGGACTTGAAAATGGTCAGGGAGGGCGCATGGCGTATGGGCTCGGGAAGTCTGTTCCAGGCATAAGGTGATGCGAGGCAGAAGGGGCGGAGTCTGGAGTTAACGGTGGTGGAGAAGGGTACAGATAGGAGTGATTTGTTCTGAGAGCGGAGGTTACGGGTGGGAACATACGGGGAGAGGAGAGTAGAGAGGTAATGGGGGGCTGTAGATTGAGTGCACTTGAAGGTCAATAGGAGAAGCTGTTATGTCAGGGACTATGATGTCAGGAGCTTTTTTTGTTTGGAGCTTTTTTGTCGGGGCTATTTTGACCAGGTACTTCTGTGCTTATACCATCCAGTTCTGGTGATTCGCTTCTTCTTAGTTTGTCAGTTTGCTCTATTGCATCTTCCAGTTTTTTTGAGTCCTCACCATCAAGGACTGTTTCCAGTGTAGGTATCCCCCATCATCCTCTTCAGTAATGCCAAAGGAAGGAATACCTTTTCTGCTATTGCCTTGTCCTCTCCGGGTGCTTCTTTTATTCCTTGTTTATCTAACAATCCAACTGATGCCTTTGTAGGCTTTTTGTTTTGAATCCACTTGAAAAAGTTCTATTAGTTTTTGCATCCATGTAAGCTTGGATGCAAAAACTGTAAGCTTCTTTTCAAATTATTTTGGCTTATCAAAACTTTACTTCTAACGTATCATTCTTTAAATTCTTTTCTAGTTTCTTTGCTAGAATCCAATTCTATTTTTTAAAGAGATTTTTATTTTAGCTTTTCATCGTTTTTTTTAACCTCACAATTTAATCATTCTGGAGTATAATTAAAGTCTGCTACAGTATCTGAGGACTGGAAGTTTGGCAGTACAATACCTGTCTTTAAGAAGTGCTTGAGGCATGATCTGGGAAGTTTTAGACCAGTGAATCTGACATATGTGCTAGGCAAAATGAGGCTGATTGTATCGAGAGATATGGCTTAATGTGGTAGAACCAACATGGATTTAGCAAAGGGAAGTTTTATCTTACATTTCTTTATATTATATTTAACATTCCAATAGGAATAGTAACATAGTAACATAGTAAACATAGTAAATGACAGCAGAAAAAGACCTGCATGGTCTATCCAGTCTGCCCTACAAGATAAACTCATATGTGCTACTTTTTGTGTATACCTTACCTTGATTTGTACCTGTCCTTTTCAGGGCACAGACCGTGTAAGTCTGCCCAGCACTATCCCCGCCTCCCAACCACCAGGCCCGCCTCCCACCACCGGCTCTGGCACAGACCGTATACATCTGCCCAGCACTATCCCCGCCTCCCGCCACCAGCTCTGCCACCCAATCTCGGCTAAGCTCCTTAGGATCCATTCCTTCTGAACAGGATTCCTTTATGTTCTCCCACGCGTGTTTGAATTCTGTTACCGTTTTCATTTCCACCACCTCCCGCGGGAGGGCATTCCAAGCATCCACTACCCTATCCGTGAAAAAATACTTCCTGACATTTTTCTTGAGTCTGCCCCCCTTCAATCTCATTTCATCTCCTCTCGTTCTACCGCCTTCACACCTCCGGAAAAGGTTCGTTTGCGGATTAATACTTTTCAAATATTTGAACGTCTGTATCATATCACCCCTGTTTCTCCTTTCTTCCAGAGTATACATGTTCAGGTCATCAAGTCTCTGCTCATACGTCTTGTAACGCAAATCCCTTACCATTCTCGTAGCTTTTCTTTGCACCGCTTCAATTCTTTTTACATCCTTCGCAAGGTACGGCCTCCAAAACTGAACACAATACTCTAGGTGGGGCCTCACCAACGACTTATACAGGGGCATCAACACCTCCTTTCTTCTGCTGGTCACACCGCTCTCTATACAGCCTAACAACCTTCTAGCTATGGCCACCGCCTTGTCACACTGTTTCGTCGCCTTCAGATCCTCAGATACTATCACCCCAAGATCCCTCTCCCCGTCCGTACCTATCAGATTCTCCCCACCTAACACATACGTCTCCCGAGGATTTCTATTCCCTAAGTGCATCACTTTGCATTTCTTCGCATTGAATTTTAATTGCCAAACCTTAGACCATTCTTCTAGCTTCCTCAGATCCTTTTTCATGTTTTCCACTCCCTCCCGGGTGTCCACTCTGTTACAGATCTTAGTATCATCCGCAAATAGGCAAACTTTACCTTCTAACCCTTCGGCAATGTCACTCACAAATATATTGAACAGAATCGGTCCCAGCACCGATCCCTGAGGCACACCACTACTCACCTTTCCCTCCTCCGAGCGAATTCCATTCACCACCACCCTCTGGCTTCTGTCCGTCAACCAGTTCCTAATCCAGTTCACCACTTCGGGTCCTATCTTCAGCCCATCCAGTTTATTTAAGAGCCTCCTGTGGGGAACCGTGTCAAAAGCTTTGCTGAAATCGAAGTAGATTACGTCCATAGCTCGTCCCTGATTCAATTCTCCTGTCACCCAATCAAAGAACTCAATGAGATTCGTTTGGCACGATTTCCCTTTGGTAAAACCATGTTGTCTCGGATCTTGCAACTTAATGGCTTCCAGGAAATTCACTATCCTTTCCTTTAGCATTGCTTCCATTACTTTTCCAATAATCGAAGTGAGGCTTACCGGCCTGTAATTTCCAGCTTCTTCCCTATCACCACTCTTGTGAAGGAAAGGAAAGTACATTCACGAATGTTAATGTAGGTAGCTTGAAAAATTAACTCAATAAATGGCCTGTGTCCATGGAACTTCATGGGGAGTGGTAAGCTGAAACTTGGAGAAGGAAGGTACTGAATGTCTGAATGTCCCTGAGGTAGGATTGTTTTGAGAGAAAAACTTTCTGAGAGCTAGATGTGTAAATGACAGTACATTAGTAATGTGGATTGAAGAGGAAAAATTTACTGTGTTGTTCCTAGAAGAAACAGTGACAGAAGCTGTTGGTTTGGTAACTGAGGAGGAAAGCACGTATATTTTATAATTTATTGTGAATTGAGCTAAAGAGGGAAAGAGTGTGTGTGAAAGGTGCTCATTGAAGTATACAGGAGAGAAGGAATCCATAAAATATAAAGTGTGTTTCCAGAAAAAATAATAATAGAGCAAACCCTTACTGATGGGATTTGTTTAAGCCTAAGAAATTTACAGCTTGTCATTTGCCTGGGATATAGGCTAGCATTGTACTTGAACTGAGAGACTGCTGTAAGACTGAGTGTCTGAGCATAATTCAGAATCAATTTGGAAGTGATATTTGTGACTGGTAAGCTGTAGGACTGCCTTCAAAGGAAGTCTGAGCCTAGTAGTAGATTCAAGTACTATTAGTCTGAGTTAATTCAGAAGAGGAATTCAATTGTCTTGACAGCAAATTGACTGTATTTAGAAACATGATTGATAAGACTGAGAAAGAAATAAGAGGAAATACTGAATAGGTGTAGGCATGTAAAATAGTTGATAGGTACAAAGCAGGGTTTGCATTGGAATTTGACCTAAGGTTATAAAAGCCATATTTTCTTTAAACCAAATTGATTGGTAAGATTCAATGAAACAGATTTGGTACCCCTATAATCACTATTGCTGCTGCAGCAATTTTATTATCTTTAAAGAAATAAGACAGAGATATTAGCACATAAATATATAATTTAACAAACATAACGAGACCCAAGGAAGTACTACTACAACTACTACTTATCATTTCTATAGTGCTTCTAGACGTATGCAGCACTGTACACTTGAACATGAAGAGACAATCCTTGCTCGAAAGAGCTTACAATCTAATCAGGGCAGACCACCTGTTTGTGCACCACTTGCTGTGCTCTACATTAAAAGACAGCTTGGCCAGCTGTGTTCACAACCAAGGTTGAATTCCTTTTTTAATGGACTTGGTTATGTGTTGAGCTGAGCACCCCTAATCATTTTGAAAAGTTGGCCCTATGAGTGCATCCACATTAGCGTGTGCTAATTGGTTAGTACAGGAATACTGTGTGAGCCTTACTGCCTACAAAATGGCTGTATGCTAATGGAAATAATAGTACATGGCCATTAATAAAAAAAAAAAAAAAGAAAATCAGCCATTTTACAGCTACAGTAAACATGCCCTTTGCTCACAGGAAAAACCCGTGTAAGGTCATGCTAAGGCCACCTTTTGCTGCAGCTTAGTAAAAGGATCCCTAAGTGAGCTTCCAAGTTTATTAAACTTTGATATACCACTCAGGCAAAATTCTAGGTGGTTTACAATAGTATTTACAAAAATATTAAAATGGAAAAGAACGTCAATAATAACCGGAAATAAAAAAAGAGGAAAGAAAACCAGCATAGCAAACCATCTTACATACATATGTGCCCAGTAGATCCTAGAGATTCCAGAGAAGAAGATCCCAGGGACAGCAACATAAGGAATATGTGCTAGAGTTACAGAATACCTCTTAGAACCCAACTAGCACTTACCTGCATAACTGACAATCATGCTGAAACGCTAGTATTCTGTACTTTTAGCACGTAGATGGTTCTTATATTTAGGGCTAAGGTTGTAGAATGAGAGGGAACATATCAAAGTTTGCACAAGGAGAACAACAGGAGGGTTTCTCAGGCCATCTTGCCCTCCTCTGCAGCCAGCAAGGCAATGATCGCAGCCACAGGGGAGGGAGCAGAACTCCACATTTCTGATAGTAGCGATTACAGCTAAAGGAGAGGGAGCAGGATGCAGCATTTCCAATTGCTGAAATGCGAGATTAAAATATCCTAGACTTTAACATATTATGTTCAAGTATATTTAAATTATTTTCCCCTATGTTTGCCATATTTTGTACATCCCGTGGGAATATATGAACAAAGCACTCAAAAGTTATGGCTTCATACTGTGCTGTAGTCCAGATATAACTTTCATGTATTTAATGGGTTTTTTAAAAATAAATTATATTGAGTTTTATTTAAATTCACAGAGACAAGGCTGAAAATGATGGCGCCACTGATGTTCATGATTATATGAGGATTCTTATATTTTCAGCACTGCCTACCAAGCTGACAACACTGAATAAACTTAAAATAAAGGCTGACCACAGAAAAGCAGGGAGTAGGAAAAAAAACTAGATAAGTGAGACTAAGAGTGAGAAGGAAGATAATAAGACCCGATCATCCCATACCTGGTGAGTATTATCCATGGGTAGAAACAAATAGTGTGGGGTTATGCAGCTGGACTGTAATAGGCTGGTTAACATTTTGAAGCAAAAAAATCTAGCTGAAATGTATGTTGTCTAAATGCAAATGGGAAAGGCTATTAGGGAAAAAGACAGGAAAAAAGCAAATGTAACAAAGAAGTCTGCTTCAGTTGAAGCCCTGTTTGTTGCTGCTGATGGCAGTGATGACAGGTCCAATCCAACTGGCAGTGATTCCAGTTCCAACAGTGAGGAAGTGGAGTTAGAACAGCCCACCCCCTTCAGTAATGGCAGTAAGAAGCATGAATAAGTTTCCTTCAACTCTGAATTTTCAGAACTGACTCCAGCAACCCCTGATGAGCAATTTGTGGCATGTGCGGCAGGACTCTCGGCAAAGGTTGTAACCAGGAATGTCTCGATGCGATCATCATTTGCTAACTATTTTGACATTTCTACAATGCTCTAAATCAGAGTGCTTTACTGCAACGTACAGCTCATCTAAAAGTTCTCTGCCTCATGATGGTTACAGTACAAATGTATACTTGAAACAATGGGACATAGAGTGACATGCCCTTGCTCACTATCCCTTGGATTCAATATATGTCATCCAGAATTGTGCATGCGCCCAAGATGCATGAACAAATTAATTGAGTAATGAACCAATTAACATCACTAATTGGGTGCTTACAACCAATTATTGATGTTAATTGGCACTCATTAAAAGATGAGAAAGATGATATGTAAAATGATACAGAGACCCGGTTAGGGGATCACAAAGGATTAAAGACCGTTAGAAGCAACAGTGTTTATACTGAGAATGATTTGGTTTTTACCTTCATCGCAAGCTAAGTACAACATAGACTTTAGAATTGTCTGTACAGATGAAAATACATTTAGATAGAAAGTCTAAGCACATATTTTCCACTATATACTGAAGTGAAATTAGATGTTTGCTCATGTTCTGTGATACTTTTTATATCCTACTATTAATAGATATTTTTCAGTCTTTAAATTGAAACATATTATTGCTTTCTAAGCACTCAAATCATATATATATAGTTATTACCCCTCCTTCCATTTTTTTACTACAGACATTTTCTTCCATTATTAGAGATTCTTGGAAGTTTTTATTCTGTAGTTGTTTTCGGATGGTGGAGGAGCCTATGATGCTAGCCACTACAGTTGGTGTCCTATTCTGAAGGTACCCTGGGCTTTTGAGGTTATTTTTTAACTAATATAAAAGTTTTGAAATGAGTGCTTGATTTGCAATTCAACATCAGAGTATTGTTGATAATTTGATAGTTTCTACTCATTAAAATTTGCATTTACATCTGGCTTCCTACTATTCTATGAGACTGGCACCTAACTTCACTAGATCGTAAATTGAAAGGGGGTGTGACCATGGGTGTTCTGAAAAGTTGCATGAGGAATTATAGAATATGGCCTCAGTGTGCCTAACTTGGCCACCAACATTAATATCAGGTTTCAGCAGGTGTAAATCTGTCACGATTCTATAAAGGATGCACACCCTTTATAGAATCATGCTTAATGCCAATTTTTTTCAGTACCTAATTTTGAGCACCATTTTCTGAATCCAGGCCAATGTGTGTCAAAGGCAGCAAGAAGATTCAAATTCAGGTTTCCTGGTTCTTATCACCAACATACTACAGCGCTTGAATATAATTAATCCCCATGGGAATGTAGGGTCCTTGACATCAAAACAACAAGAACTACTAAATCTCCATTCTAATATGAGATGATGGCAATGTCAGTGTCATATCTTCACAATAAAAAAAATCATAATATGCACCAGTAGTGGTTTGAGACATGTGAATCTTTTAAAAGTAGGCTTGGATTAAAGTCTAGCATTCTTAATATGATGATCACAGTTAAGGCTTTCTCCACTAGGCTTTAGTAGCCCCCTTGCCATCATAAGTTCCAAAAGTAGAAGCTACAATGGACTTATCTTCAATAATGATGGGGCTCAAAGTGGAGTCTGTACTTTTTCTAGATAGAATACAGCCATTGGGACTAAGGGGGGATATTATCAACGTGGACTAACGTTAAGACATGTTATTTTACTGTTAACCCCATTTATTAGTAACTAGATCTCATTGCATAAATTGGGACCTGTGCTAACATAACATGAGTTAATGATAAAATAACACATCTTAGTGGTGGTAGCCCACATTGATAACTATTGAGCTAATTTTCAAAAGAGATCGCTGGCCATCTTCCGACACAAATCGGGAGATGGCCGGCGATCTCCTGATTCCGGCCAAATCGGTATAATCGAAAGCCGATTTTGACTGGTCCCAACTGCTTTCGTCGCGGAGCCGGCCAGCCTTCAAGGCAGGGTACAGAAGGTGGGATGGGGCGGGGCAGGGGTGTGGTTACAAGATGGCCAGCTTCCCCCCATAATGGAAAAAAGATGGCCGGCTCAGACGAGCATTTCGCCGGCGGTACTTGGTCCATTTATTTTTAGGTCCAAGTCACAAAAAAGTGCCCCAATTGACCAGCTGACCACCAGAGGGAATCAGGGATCACCTCCCCTTACTCCCCCAGTGGTCATCAATCCCCTCCCACCCAAAACAAATTTAAAAAAATTCTTTTTTTGCCAGCCTGTATGCCAGCCTGAAATGTCATTCCCAGCTCCCTGACAGCAGTATGCAGGTCCCTGGAGCAGTATTTAGTGGGTGCAGTACACTTCAGGCAGGTGGACCCAGGCCCATCCTCCCCCTCTACCTGTTAAACTTGTGGTGGTTAATGTTGAGCCCTCCAAAACCCCCCAAAACCCACTGTACCCACATGTAGGTGCCCCCTGTCACCCCTATGGTAATGGTGTAGAGTTGTGGGGAGTGGGTTTTGGGGGGCTCAGTACTCAAGGTAAGGGAGCTATGCACCTGGGAGCTATTTTAAATTTTTTTTTTAATTTCTATAAGTGCCCCCTAGGGTGCCCGGTTGGTGTCCTGGCATGTGAGGGGGGCCAGTGCACTACAAATTCTGGCTCCTTCCATGACCAAATGCCTTGCATTTTGCCGGGTTTGAGATCACTGGGCCCGGTTTCCATTATGGCTGAAAACCGAAGCCGGCCATCTCTAAACCCGGCGATCTCAACATTTGACCTAAATGTTGAGATTTAGCCGGCCCCAACCATATTTCGAAAATACGGTTGGCTCCGCCCCTTTGCGGAGCCGGCCCCGAAGATGGCTGGCCATCTATTTGGCCGGCGCCATTCGATTATGCCCCTCCTTGCCTCTTAGATAGATAAATTGGTCCTCCACCAAGCTCTTTTTGCCCCAAGACTGACTGAGTAGCAGAAGATATAAAATCTTGAATGGACATCTGCACAAGTTGTGCCACAGGTCAAGGCTTAGATCAGTGTTTCCCAAGTCAGTCCTGGGGTACCCCCTTGCCACTCGGGTTCTCAGGATATCCAGGTCCTGGAGTACCCCCTTGCCATTCAGGTTTTCAGTATATCCAGAATGAGTATGTTTGAAAGAGATTTGCATACAATGGAGGCAGTGAATGCAAATCAGTCTCGTGCATATTTATTGTAGATATCCTGAAAATCTGACTGGCAGGAGGTACTCTAGGTCCGACTTGGGAAACACTGGCTTAGATGGTACAGTTTGGATCCTCCCTTTCCTTTTAACCATAGGCAAAAATAAAAGGGAACTGTCTCAAGATTCCAAGAAGGCTGGGCCAGTTGACAAATTCCAATGCTCAAGAATAATGTAATCCTTTAGTTTAAGAATATTTTTAAAAAAATCCAAACTTTTAAATTTACTTTACTTTGCAAAAGTTTTGATTGTGCAATAGAGCTGTGCTGGGACAGGCATACCTGTGCCTGCTGGTTGCCCTGGTTACCAAGGTAAACATTCTAAAAGCTGCTGTTACTGCCTAGCAGTTGGGCAGTGTTGCCAGGTGGGCGGTTTTACCGCCCAATTGGGCGGTTTTCTGCGACCCGCCGCGGGAAATTTTTGCCCGCGGCGGGTTGCGGTTTTTTGGGCTGCTTTTTGGGCTTCAGGGCGGTTTTTTGGGCGGCTTTTTCAGCCGCGGGGGCGGGGTTAGTGACGTTTTTGGGCGGGGTTAGTGATGTTTTGGGCGGGGCCAATGACGTGGGAGGCGGGGCCGATGACGGGGGAGGCGGGGCCGGTGATGGCGGGGGCGGGGTTGATGATGGCGGGGGCGGGGGTGATGACGCGGGGGTGGGGGTGTCAGGGGCGGGGTTTGAGTTTGGGCGGGTTTTGGGCGGTTTTTATGCTGGATTGGGTGGGAAAAAAATTTTCCACCTGGCAACACTGCAGTTGGGAGGGAAAGTAAAAGAAAGTGAACTAAACATTTGTTGTAAGTTGTGAGTGAAATTAAGTTTTTAAAGCAGGAAATTTGTCAGGATGGCTTTCTAAAGAAAAAGTCCATAGACCATTAATAAATGGACTTGAGGGAAATCCACTATTTCTGGGATAAGCAGTATAAAATGTTTAGTACTGTTTTGGGATCTTGCCAGGTATTTGTGACCTGGATTGGCCACTGTTGGAAACAGGATGCTGGACTTGATGGACCTTTGGTCTGTCCCAATATGGCAATACTTATGTACTTATGTCAGGTTTGTTTACCAGTTTTGATGTAGAATTACTGATACAGTTAATGTGAGAAGCCTGCAGGTATTTTGGCTTCAGGGTGTGAGAATGACCAGTGTGTGAAAGATCTTATGTATATAATTTTGAATATTTAATTTAAAGGCTGCCAAGATAATAGGGAGACACTGAGGCTGTCTTAGTATACTGAGATGTGGAGGGGCAAAATCAAAAGGGACGCCCAAGTTTTCCTGGGGACGTCCTTGCAGCACGGCCCCGTGATGGGGCGGGGAAACCCATATTATCGAAACAAGATGAGCGTCCATCTTTCGTTTTGATAATATGGTTGGGGACACCCAAATCCTGAAATTTAGGTCGACATTAGAGATGGTCATCCTTAGACATGGTTGTTTCTGATTTTCGGCGATAATTGAAACCGAGGACGCCCATCTCAGAAATGACCAAATCCAAGTCATTTGGTCGTGGGAGGAGCCAGCATTCATAGTGCACTGGTCCCCCTCACATACCAGGACATCAACTGGGCACCCTAGGGGGCACTGCAGTGGATTTCACAAATTGCTCCCAAGTGCATGGCTCCCTTACCTTGCTTGCTGAGCCCCCTAACCCTCCCAAAAAAAACCACTCCCCACAACTGTACACCAGTACCATAGTCCTTAGGGGTGAAGGGGGGCACCTAGATGTGGGTACAGTGGGTTTCTGGTGGGTTTTGAAGGGCTCACATTTACCACCACAAGTGTAACAGGTAGGGGGGATGGGCCTGGGTCCGCCTGCGTGAAGTGCACTGCACCCACAAGACTGCTCCAGGGACCTGCATACTGCTGCGAGGGACCTGAGTATGACATTTGAGGCTGGCATAGGGGCTGGCACAACATGTTTTTAAAGTTGTTTTTTGAGGGTGGGAGGGGGTTAGTGACCATTGGGGGAGTAAGGGGAGGTCATCCCCGATTCCCTGCTATGGAAAGCAGTTGGGGATGCCCAAAATCGGCTTTTGTTTATGCCGATTTGGGCGACCCTGGAAGAAGGACGCCCATCTCCCGATTTGTGTCGAAAGATGGGTGCCCTTCTCTTTCAAAAATAAGCCTATTAATGTCCATGTTTGCGAAGGGATGTTTTTGGAAAACCTTCAAAAGAACCATACACTGAAATATGGAGTGAATGTGAGTGGAAGGTGTAATGGGGCTAATGTTGTGGATTGAAGAGAGTAGGGACCTGAATTATCTGTTTATTGTAAAATAATAACTATTAAATATTTTTAAAAAATACATGTTAAGGCAGGACACATTGAAGAAGTGAACACACACCAGGGAGATATTTTTTTTTCATAGTGAATTTTTTTAAAAGAAAGGATAGTAGGAAGAAGATATTCTAGAAATGATGCTGGCCAATGCACAAAAGAGAAGACAAAGAGAAGACTTCATGGGAACTAAACATTGCACCACAGTTGAGTGATTCATATACTAAAGATTGAGACATGAGGGATACGTGGAGGGGCATAATCAAAAGGGACGCCCAAGTTTTGCTGAGGACGTCCTCGCAAAACATCACGATGGAGGGGCGGGGAAACCCGTATTATTGAAACAAAATGGACGTCCATCTTTCATTTCGATAATATGGTCGGGGATGCCCAAATCTTGAAATTTAGGTCGTCTTTTGAGATGGTCATCCCTAGACTTGGTCATTTCTGATTTTCAGCGATAATGGAAACCAAGGATGCCCATCTCAGAAACGACCGAAAGCAAGCCCTTTGGTCATGGGAGGAGCCAGCATTTGTAGTGCACTAGTCCCCCTGGCATGCCAGGACACCAACCGGGCACCCTAGGGGGCACTGCAGTGGACTTCAGAAATTGCTCCCAGGTACATAGCTCCCTTACCTTGTGTGCTGAGCCCCCCAACCCCCCCAACCCCACTACCCACAACTGTACACCACTACCATAACCCTTACGGGTGAAGGGGGCACCTAGATGTGGGTACAGTGGGTTTCTGGTGGGTTTTGGAGGGCTTACACTTGCCACCAAAAGAGTAACAGGTAGGGGGGATGGGTCTGGGTCCGCCTGCATGAAGTGCAATGCACCCACTAAAACTGCTCCAGGTACCTATATACTGCTGTGATGGACCTGAGTATGACATTTGAGGCTGGCACAAAATATTTTTAAAGATATTTTTGAGGGGGGGGGGGGGGGTTAGTGACCACTAGGGGAGTAAGGGGAGGTCATCCCCGATTTTCTCTGGTGGTCATCTGGTCATTTCGTGCACCTTTTTGTGCCTTGGTTGTAAGAAAAACAGGACCAGGTAAAGTCGTCTAAGTGCTCATCAGGGATACCCTTCTTTTTCCATTTTGGTTCGAGAACGCCTATGTGTTAGGCATGCCCAAGTCCCGCCTTCGTTACGCCTCTGACATGCCCCCATGAACTATGGTCATCCCTGCGACAGAAAGCAGTTGGGGATGCCAAAAATCGGCTTTTGATTATACCGATTTGGGTTACCCTGTGAGAAGGACGCCTATCTTCCGATTTGTGTCGAAAGATGGGTGTCCTTCTCTCTCGAAAATGAGCCTAATAGAGGAAAGAAAAAGCCCAATTTACCTGATTTAGTTGTTTAAGAAGTGGTTTGCATATATGTGGTAATAATCATTCTTGTGAGATGGAGGAAAAAGCCTCTGTAACCCTGGTCAAAGAAATCTCTAGTTATGTGACATACGGGGTGGAGTTCTTCATCGGCTAAGTAGAGGAGTGTGGTAGCCGTGTTAGTCCACTCTTAAGGTTATCAATAGAAATCAAACAAAATGACATACAATCTAGAGCTGGAAAAACTGAGGAAAATCATAAGAGATCTACAATCTATACTCCAGGAGGATGAATTACTGAAAGAGATATACCCATCCCCACCAGTACTAGCCTTCCGACAGCCACCCAACTTAAAACACAAGCTAATCAGAAGTAAACTTCCATCACAGACTGAAAAGGAACAGAAGGGCACACTTCCCTGTAATTTATCCAGTTGCAAACTATGCCAAAACATTTCACAGGACCCCACAGTCATCCACAAAGGAAAGATATTCAACATAAAGGAATCTTTCACTTGCTCATCTTCCAATGTGGTATATATCATTCAGTGTAAAAAATGTAACGAAGGATGCTATATTGGAGAAACAGGCCAGATGCTTAAGACAAGATTCAATTTACATAGACATCACATGAACAATACTGGTGCCAGTAGGACTCCCACCCCTGTTGGTCAGCATTTTACAGGACCAGGACACTGTACCAGTGACTTCACAGTGAGAATCCTGAAAGGTAACTTTAAAACCATACAAGAACATATGACCTTTGAAGTCAGAATGATTGAATATTTTAACACCCAACAGAAAGGACTTAACAAGGATCTGGGGTTCCTAGCCCATTATAAACCATAAAGCTGTATTTCTCTGTTGATCACCCTCCCCTCACCTATCCACACCTATCCTGTTAGAATATCAATGATATGCTTTGATGTCCCCATGCATACCTCCTACCCACCCCCATCCTCCCACCCTGTCAGACTGTCATAGTAATGCTTGAATGTTTTCACTTATATAAACTGTCAGCTAGCACATTTGCTTATTTCCGATCTGACGAAGAAGGGCAACATCTTATTTTCTTTTACATGTTTTATTTTGTTTGATTTCTATTGATAACCTTCATCGGCTAAAAAACCCTCCAGATTATTTTCAACTGTAATTAGGATTTAAAGTCATGTACTTGTTATAGAGGCTCCATCTTCTTTTGACAAGTTGTCCTTAAAATAAAATGTCTTGTTAAAAGAAGAGCGAGCCTCCATAAAATCATTAAGAAATAATGACTAAATAGTCATTAAAAATATATTAAAAAGGCAGACAAAGGAGGTGCAGTGACTGTGCTCAACCGAAGTGGCTACATTCAAGAAGTAGAATCCCAATTGGCAGAATAGGGGGTTTACAAATTACTTGATGAAAATCCCACTAAAATAGTTTGATTAAAGAGATCACATCAGCAGGGTTTACAGAAGGGGTTTTGACCAAAAAAGAATATTTATTTTTGAATAAAGATTTTTCCGTTACCCCTGTATTATGTTGCTTGCCCAAGATACATAAAAGATTACAAAATCCCCCTGGACGTCCCATCCTGTCCTCCCGATATTAGAACCACTCTCTACATTTGTAGATCATTTTCTGAAACCTCTGGTCACCATCACCCCCTCCTACATAAGAGACACCAAACACTTTCTCTACATGCTGGAGGATATTGCAATTCCCGCAGACAAAATGATATTATTGGTGACTCTAGACATTAAGTCATTATACACATCAATCCCTCAAGATGAAGCCCTATTGGCCATACAAAAAATGCTGGATAAAAGACCACGACCCATGGAGGTACTCACAGAATTTTTAGTGAAGTTAGCCACTATCCAGCTTATTTTCGAAAGAGAAAGATGCCCATATTTCGACCCAAATTGGGAGATGGGCGTCTTTCTCCCGTGGGCGAACAAATCGGTATAATCAAAAGACGATTTTGGTCGTCTTCAACTGCACTCCGTCGCAGGAACGAACAAAGTTCATGGGGGCATGGCGAAGGCGGGGCTGGGGCGTGGTTATCGTCGGAGGAGAGATGGGCGTCTTTAGCTGATAATCGAAACAAGAAGGGCGTTTTTAACGAGAATTTGGTCTGCTTTATTTGGACCCTTTTTTTTCAGGTCCAAGTCCCAAAAAAGTGCTCCAACTGACCAGATGACCACCGGAGGGATTCGGGGATCACCTCCCCTGACTCCCCCAGTGGTCACTAACCCCCTCTCACCAAAAAAAACCCACTTTACAAACTTTTTTCCCCAGCCTGTATGCCAGCCTCAAATGCCGTACCCACTTCCATGACAGCAGAATGTGTTCTATCCTCTGACAGCCTTTCCCTGGTTCTGATGCAGTTCTTGGGTGAGTGTGACACCTTTTCTGTTAAGGGCACTGCAGAGTCACATCAGCAATGCATTGTGGTGGGTGTAGGATATTGGGCTCCGTGATTCCACTAGCTTGTGTTACATGCTCACGATGTTGGTAGTTGTTAGGCTCTACTCCCATGGTGCTTTTCCCTCTGCTTACTGGGTACATAAGTACATAAGTAATGCCATACTGGGAAAAGACTAAGGGTCCATCGAGCCCAGCATCCTGTCCACGACAGCGGCCAATCCAGGCCAAGGGCACCTGGCAAGCTTCCCAAACGTACAAACATTCTATACATGTTATTCCTGGAATTTTGGATTTTTCCAAGTCCGTTTAGTAGCGGTTTATGGACTTGTTCTTTAGGAAACCGTCCAACCCCTTTTTAAACTCTGCTAAGCTAACTGCCTTCACCACTTTCTCCGGCAACGAATTCCAGAGTTTAATTACACGTTGGGTGAAGAAAAAGTTTCTCCGATTTGTTTTAAATTTACTACACTGTAGTTTCATCGCATGCCCCTAGTCCTAGTATTTTTGGAAAGCGTGAACACACGCTTCACATCCACCTGTTCCACTCCACTCATTATTTTATATACCTCTATCATGTCTCCCCTCAGCCGTCTCTTCTCCAAGCTGTATAGCCCTAGCCTCCTTAGTCTTTCTTCATAGGGAAGTCGTCCCATCCCCGCTATCATTTTAGTCGCCCTTCGCTGCACCTTTTCCAATTCTACTATATCTTTCTTGAGATGCGGCGACCAGAATTGAACACAATACTCAAGGTGCGGTCGCACCATGGAGCGATACAACGGCATTATAACATCCTCACACCTGTTTTCCATACCTTTCCTGATAATACCCAACATTCTATTCGCTTTCTTAGCCGCAGCAGCACACTGAGCAGAAGGTTTCAGTGTGTTATCGACGACGACACCCAGATCCCTTTCTTGGTCCGTAACTCCTAACGTGGAACCTTGCATGACGTAGCTATAATTCGGGTTCTTTTTTCCCACATGCATCACCTTGCACTTGCTCACATTAAACATCATCTGCCATTTAGCCGCCCAGTCTCCCAGTCTCGTAAGGTCCTCTTGTAATTTTTCACAATCCTGTCGCGATTTAACGACTTTGAATAACTTTGTGTCATCAGCAAATTTAATTACCTCGCTAGTTACTCCCATCTCTAAATCATTTATAAATATATTAAAAAGCAGCGGTCCTAGCACGGACCCCTGAGGAACCCCACTAAGTACCCTTCTCCATTGTGAATACTGCCCATTTAACCCCACTCTCTGTTTCCTATCCTTCAACCAGTTTTTAATCCACAATAGGACATTTCCTCCTATCCCATGACCCTCCAATTTCCTCTGTAGCCTTTCGTGAGGTACCTTGTCAAACGCCTTTTGAAAATCCAGATACACAATATCAACCGACTCCACTTTGTCCACATGTTTGTTCACTCCTTCAAAGAATTGAAGTAAATTGGTCAGGCAAGATTTCCCCACACAAAAGCCATGCTGACTTGGTCTCAGTAATCCATGTCCTCGGATGTGCTCTGTAATTTTGTTTTTAATAATAGCCTCTACCATTTTCCCCGGCACCGACGTCAGACTCACCGGTCTATAATTTCCCGGATCTCCCCTGGAGCCTTTTTTAAAAATGGGCGTTACATTGGCCACCCTCCAATCTTCCGGTACCACGCTCGATTTTAAGGATAAGTTGCATATCACTAGCAGTAGCTCCGCAAGCTCGTTTTTCAGTTCTATCAGTACTCTAGGATGAATACCATCCAGTCCAGGAGATTTGCTACTCTTCAGTTTGTCGAACTGCCCCATTACGTCCTCCAGGTTTACCGTGAAGTCAGTAAGTTTCTCCGACTCGTCCACTTGAAATACCATTTCTGACACCGGTATCCCACCCAAATCTTCCTCGGTGAAGACCGAAGCAAAGAATTCATTCAGTCTCTCCGCTACGTCTTTGTCTTCCTTGATCGCCCCTTTTACCCCTCGGTCATCCAGCGGCCCAACCGATTCTTTTGCCGGCTTCCTGTTTTTAATATACCGAAAAAATTTTTTACTATGTTTTTTTGCCTCTAATGCTATCTTTTTTTCATACTCCCTCTTGGCCTTCTTAATCTGCGCCTTGCATTTGTTTTGACACTCCTTATGCTGTTTCTTGTTATTTTCTGAAGGCGTTTCTTTTAGCCCTAATAGCTTCCTTCACCTCACTTTTCAACCAGGCCGGGTGTCTTTTGGACTTCCGTCTTTCTTTTCTAATTTGCGGAATATGTATGGCCTGGGCCTCCAGGATGGTGAGCCCTGTTTTGTTTCCGGTAGTCCATGAGGTAGTGGCCATTTCTGTAAGATAGTTTTAGATCCCTTTTCATGTGTTAGCCATGTTACAGAACTTAGTTATTACCTTGAATGTTGCTGAAAGAGGGCATTGTACACCATTCTGCCAGCTCTGACTTACTGCTAATCTCAGTACCAGGGAAACTCTTTGCCAGTGGGGCACAACCTCTGATCTGCAGTTAACTGTGAGTAAACGTGCTTAGTCCAATAAAGGACGTTTTCGGAGACATTAGTCTTCAGGTGTCAACTGGTGTGCCAAGATTATACAGCAGCAACAAGTCCTAGAGGCCTGCGTGTATGCAGGTCTCTGGAGCACTTTTAGTGGGTACCATAGTGCACTTCCGGCAGGCGGACCCAGGCCCATCCCCCCTACCTGTAACACTTGTGCTGGTAAATGGGAGGCCTCCAAAACCCACTGTACCCACATGTAGGTGCCCCCTTCACCCCTAAGAGCTATGGTAGTGTTGTACATTTGTGTTTAGTGGGTTTTGGGGGAGGGGGAGGGGGGGCTCAGCACCCGTGGTAAGGGACCTATGCATGTGGGAGCGTTGTCTGAAATCCACCGCACTGACCTCTAGGGTGTCCAGTTGGTGTCCTGGCATGTCAGGGGGGCGATTGTACTATGAACCCTGGCCCATCCCATGACCAAATGGCTTGGATTGGGACGTTTTTGAGCTGGGCGTTTTTAGTTTCCATTATCGCTAAAAAAAACAAACGCCCAGCTCGGAAACGACTAAATCCATGGCACTTTGGTCCGTACAAACCGTATTTTCGAAGCGGAAGATGGACGCCCATTTTTCAAAATACGGTCTGTCCCACCCCTTCACGTACCTGTTCTCAGACATAGACGCCCATGGAGATGGGCTTTCGCGTTCGATTATGCCCCTCCACGGCTTTTAAAGAAAATCACGTTTTGTTCCAAAATCAGTTTTATTTATAGACATCCGGTACAGCAATGGGTGCTACGTTTGCGCCATCAGTGGCAAACCTATTCATGACTATGAAGACAGGTGGCTTACAATGTGTCCACAGAAAACTAACATTATAACATGGTTACGCTACATTGATGATGTATTCTTGATTTGGAGAGGGGATGATACAAGCCTAGCACAGATCGTAGAATGGCTCAATAACAGATGCATTGAAATACAATTTACTTATGAAAGTTCCATCAGTAACATTCATTTTCTGGATCTCAATATGGCGACAATTGGATGACGGCTATATTTAAAAAGACAACAGATAGAAACACACTTTTGCAGTATGGCAGTTTGTCACCTGAGAACCTTAAAAAACAGTCTTCCATATTCTCAATTCTTGAGGTACAGAAGAAACTGCATGGAAAAAATAGACTTTAAGTCATAAGCAAAAAATTTCATACACAATCTGGAGGACAGGGGTTATCCTTCTGCAGTCATTAGGAAAGCATACACTAGAGCTAACCACAGAGAAAGAGATTACTTACTGAGGACAGACAAGTAGGTGTGAATGATGATAATTTTGAAACATTTGTTTTGAAATTTCTAGGGGAGGTGAAGAGGTGGGCAATATCATCAGAAAAAATTGGGATATTGTACAGACCCATCCTCTATTTGCAAAAAGCAATTTACGCATAACGTTCTTTAGAGGAACAACTTTAAAAGAAAGACTCAGCCCAGTGCAATTAAAATTGAACTTGAACTTTACTGGACCAAGAGGACACTTTAAGTGTGGCGAATGCAGCACGTGTGGCATCACTACAGAATGTGATGAATTCATCAACCCAGTAGATTCAAAGAAATATTTGATTAACTCCCATATCAAATGTCGGTCGGACCATGTTGTTTATATATTGCAGTGTCCTTGACAGAAGTTCTATGTAGGAAAAACCACAAGAGAATTGCACATTCGGTTATTAGAGCATAAATCATGCCTGAAATGTAAACAACTGGGTTCCCCCCTAACAGCGCATTGCAATGTCACCAAACACAAATTTTCACAGTTTCACTGCTTTGCGATTGAACAAATTAGATCGGATATCAGAGGAGGAAATAAAGCTAAGCGTCTCCTGCAAGCAGAGCAACGTTGGATCCTTAGGTTAAAATCTTTGGAACTTAAAGGTCTCAACACCATGATCCAGTGGGCCACATTCTTTTAAAACACTCAATGTAGGGTGATATCCCTTTAAAACATTTCAACCAATGATCTTTGTTGTGCATTTATGAGCATTTATAAAATCAGGCGCCATTTTGAGCAGACTGCTTGAATAGCGGTGATAGAAGCTAAGAGACTTTTCAGTAAGTGTGTTCAATGTTTAATTTTAGGAAATGCTACAATGTATCTTGTGAATGTTATAACGTATATTTTATATGGATTTTCAGTAATAGACCAGCTACCGGCATATCGGAGGTTGACTCACCATTGTGGTTCTAATTCACAGATTTCAATATCAGCATAAGCTAAGCAAGACATGAGGTCTGGTTCCTTGATAAAGCCTAAATGGTGAAATGGGACCCCGTCGGACGCATAAGGTAAGTACTTTATGCTTTGCTATAACAAGTACATGACTTTAAATCCTAATTAAAGTTGAAAATAATCTGGAGGTTTTTTTAGTCAATGAAGAACTCCACCCCGTAAGTCACATAACTAGAGGTTTCTTTGACCGGGGTTACAGAGGCTTTTTCCTCCATCTCACATGAATGATTATTACCACATATATACAAACCACATCTTGAACTTTAAGTACATAAGTAATGCCACACTGGGAAAAGACCAAAGGTCCATCGAGCCCAGCATCCTGTCCACGACAGCGGCCAATCCAGGCCAAGGGCACCTGGCAAGCTTCCCAAACGTACAAACATTCTATACATGTTATTCCTGGAATTGTGGATAAGTAATAACACAAAAGCCACACAAAAGTGCTCTAAATGACCAGATGACTGACCACTGTAGGAATAAAGCAATGGTCCCCCTTACTCCTCCAGTGGTCACTGTCCCCCTCCCATCCCCCAAAGATGTGAATGAAATAGTACCTACCAGCCTCTATGACTGCCTCAGATGTTATAGCCAGTCCTATTGGAGCAGCATGCAGGTCCCTGGAGTATCCTAGTGGTTGGTGAAGTGCACTGTGGAGAAAGGACCCAGGCCAATAATCCACTTTACCTGTTACACTTGTGGAGGAAAGTGTGAGCCCTCCAAAACCCACCAAAAATCTACTGTACCCACATATAGGCGACACCTGCAGTCATAAGGGCTATTGTAGTGGTGTACAGTTGGACACAGTAGGTTTTTGGTGGGTTTTGGAGGGCTCACTATACAATTTAAGGGGTCCTTTAACTAAACTGTGGTAAAAAGTGACCTGCAGTAGTGTAGGTGTGTGTATTGGGCGCACGCCAGGTCAGTTTTTACCACATCTACAATTTTTTTTTTAATGGGATGGGAAAAAGGCCTGCGGTAAAAATGAAACCAACGCACCTGAGCCCTTAATGCCACCCACTAATCTAGTGGTAAAGGCTCATATGCTACACATGCAATGACCGGTTGGCACACGCCAAGTGCCTACTACCGCAAGAACCGGCGCGCATAGGAGGAAATAATTCATCCAGGAGTTATGGGCATGTGCCAGATCTAAAATTACCGCAAGAAGGGTGCACTGGCCTGGCAGTAGTCTCATTCTGGCGCATGCTGCATGAGGGTAGAGCCTACAGTGGCTTAGTAAAAGGGCCCCTAATGGAGCAATGGTGAGATGTGTACCTGGGAGCTTTTAGGTGAAGTCCACTGCAGTGCCTCCTAGGTTCCCCACTGCTCTGCTGAGATGTCTGTGTGGCCAGTCTACTAAGAATTCTGGCTCCTCCTATATCCCAGTGGCTTGATTTTTGTGTGTTTTTCACTTGGATGTTTATTTTTTTTCAAAAATGGACCAAAAAGATAAATGCACAGAGTACAAAAACATCTAGCAAATGGCTTTAAAAAAAAACAACAACAACAACAACAAAATGTTGGGCTTAGACATCATATAAAAATGCCACTCCACATATGCTAATCTACCTTATATTGTATGATTTGTCACTTACTTATATGCAGGGTATGATTAATTTACCAGCACGCAATGCTTCTGATGCAGAAAGGGACTTCTTAATGTTGTATTACCCCTCTTCTAAGAAGATTGTTTATCAAAGTTTATGCACTGTTCCCTCTAAGCAGAGCAGGAGTCCTCCACCTACAGTCCTACCAGTGGGAGATGCTGTTTCATTATCACATTTTCAATAGTGAGGTGCAAGCAGGCTCTGCAGGACTCCAGGGAACCTGCCTGCCTCTTGTGATTGAAAACACAATATTGAAGCACCACCGCCTACTGGTAGCAATGCAGATGGAGTCTATATATTCATCTTGTTTTTATACCAAGCAACAAAATGTTAGAATTCTCTACCAACTGAAAAAAGGACTCAAAGAAGTTTTATCATTTTTCACAAAACATTGAAAATGTTTCTTTTCAGAAAATGTTTGGTTGGATGTTGAGGTTTTATGTTTGCTGTGAAGTCAATTATTTATCTATAAAGCAAAATGCGCTGAGCTAGAAGCTTTACTTTGTTAATATAGCTCATCTTTTTCTAGCCAAACTGACAACTTTTCATAAGGATCACATACACACAGTTTCTATTTTTAGATATGATTAGTATGGTTATTTAACATCATTTTGTGCTCTCATCCACGCAATGTTAAGCAACATTCACTGAGTTAGAAGTTTTACTTTGTCCATATAGCTTACCTTTGTCTAGCCTTAATTGACCACTTTTTTAAAGAATCACACACACGCAGGCCTTATTTTTTAATACTATTAGTATGATTAATTAATATAATTTTGTTCTCTCATTCACGCACAATACTTCTTTTTACACAGCTCTACAATTGAATTCTTTGACAAACACAACATTATGGCTTATGTACAATAGCTTTTACATGTATGTTTGGTTTTAATTTATGATACCTTTTGTTTATTTTCTATTTATTATTATTACTATTAGCATTTATATAGCGCTACCAGACGCACGCAGCGCTGAACACCTGATACAAAGAGACAGTCCCTGCTCAAAAGAGCTTACAATCTAAATAATACAGACAGATAAGACAGTGACAGGTGAGGGAAGTAATGGGAGCTAAAAAGCAGTGTTTATTATCACTTACGTTAGTTTTTAGTATCATTATTATTATTGCTCTGATTTATATTTTCATGTATGTTTAACACAGACCCCTGGCGCAGATGCTGTGCGCCGAAACATGGTCTGTGTCAAGTCCACATTGGAAAATTGATGTGTCCCGTCTCTGAAGGTCTCTGAAGGTCCTTTTTGATGCATTTTGGACTTTGTTCTGTACTTTGGACCCTCTCTGTATTGCTGTGAAGTTAGGATATGTATTCATTGTACCTTATTGTTTTTGATACTGTATATAAGCCATATTGAACTCTTGAGGCGTATATGGGATGTAAGTGTCAAAGTCAATATTCAGGCTGGCTGGTTAAGTTTAAACTGGCCAAAGATATTCCAACTATTTTGGCGGCCTAATTTGGCTGCCACACATAGCTGGTGATGTGCTGAATATTAGCAGATAGCCAGTTATATCACACAATATAACCGACTAACACGCTCTAGCCGGCTATCTGCCACTGAATATTGCTAGATAGCTGGTTAAGTGCCATTTAACTGGGCAGAAGCCATTCCTGGGCAGCTAAATGGTTTTAAATATCGGGTGGTATGTGCTTTGAAAATACGCACCATAGTAAGTTAACATCATTAAGCTAGGGCTTCCTAGGCATGAATCTCAGCTGTTACCACCATAAAAATAAATGATAGAAAACATTTCTATTGAATTACCTTTTGGAACCCAGTGCTGTTAATTATCTGTTCAGCATTTTATTTGGATATATTTATCAAACAATACATATTTACTAACATATTTACTACCTGTAGTTGGCAACATGCACTGTTTTCTAATTTACAAATCAGATAAATACATGCAAATAAATGTTTTTAATTTAACCCACAGCTCCAGGCAGTTCAGGGTACAGAGGGGGCAATCACTGGCAGACGTAGGATGATGCTGAGGAGCTACAGGTCTGTTAGTAATTTTCATTTTTCCACAAGAATGCATTTTGAGGTAATTGAGCTTCATATAAAACAGTCAAACTCAGCAGGCAGTCTATGTTGGTTCTGTTCAGGTCAGGAACTTGCATACATGTTTCCTTTTAATTACATGTGGTAGTAGTATTTTGAGCTTATCCCTCCAGGGTCAGAGCTTGTGAAAATCACAGTTGGATTCCATGAGAATGTGGTCCATAAATACCTGCTGCAAAGCAAATTAATGGATACAAGAAGAAGTTTGGGTTAAGTCCTACCTTCTGTATCTTGCCCTCTACATGACCTGCTTTAAAAAGTACAATTAAAACAATCAAAGTAAGTAAGTCTGGTCTTACCATTAATCTGTACAACCTCATGGTCTTCTTTGTTCCTCTGTTGATTTTTATACTGATACCATACTACTCTGTCACTTTTTGTTGGCTATCGTTCGGAACTCCACTGGAAAAAAAACCCCATTGATTCTGTGGCGAAATTAAGCAACTGATGAGCTTAACTTGCTTCCAAAAATGGATGATTTAGTGCTAATTTTATTTAGTTTCTTTATGCTTCCATATGGAAAGGGGAATTTTTTATACCATTTTTGCAGATAAAACAATCTTTTACCTGTTGAAATGTGCATTGACAAAGTTGATTTCCTTGTGTGAGGGTAAACTTACATGTGTAATACCACTACATATGTAATTTAACCCACAGTGTGAGAGGATCTCATGACAGTGTGATTGGGAAGGGTTTGCACCAGTTTGAGAAGTTAGAAAATTACCACCAACAAGCTAATTTTATAAAATAGGCACCCACATTTACATGCCAGCTATGCACATAACTGTTTTGAATACTAGCATATGCATGAATATGTGTGCACGTACATTGTAATGCTTGACGTGCGTCTATGTGCTATTCTGTAAATTTAAAATAATAACAAAAGAAGGGGATAGAACAATGAAGTTCCAAACCAGTGGTTTATCAAAAGAAGTCAAAAAAGGACACGACACAGTCTGTGTTTCAGTGCACAATGTGCCTGCATCAGGAATCAATTATAATAACTCAGCCAACAACGGTAAAGCACATACACTGGTGCTGAACAATCCAATCCAACAGTGTCGAAAGATTCAGCTAACAATTGTGCCCTGCTTCCCCCTGCGGCGCGCATGCTTGATTTTAATAAAATTGAGCATGTGTGAAGCCTCATGCATGCTGAATTTCACTAAAACTGAGCATGTGTGTGTGTGTGTGGGGGGGGGGGGGGGGAGCAGGGAAGGCAGTGTGATGGCAAACAGCGCTGGAGGAAGGCTTCTGCTTGCTTGGCTTGGGGATCCCTGCCATCCAAACCAGCAGACCTTGTGGGGCCTGAATCCCATTTGGGGGGGCCCAGGAACTCAAGGCTATGCATATATATACCCAGTTATCCTAGTATTCTATAAAAGACAGTAGACGCTTATTTTCCTTTTACAAATATGTGCCTTTCAGGCATCCTTTAGCTGCCTAATCATATAAGTGTACTGTTACAGAATTACCCACAAGTGTTATAATTGATTGTCATTATATTATGCTAGTGAAATTTTATTTAATTTCATTTATTAAAAGTTATATTCTGCCCTTACCCAGGGCGGATTATAAACAAACACATACTCTCATAAAACATATAAACCAATAAACATTATACTGTAGACAACTATAACAGCCAGCCAGGTCATCAATAAACACCCACAAATTCAGTTCATCATTCAATCACCACAGAGAGTGGTCAGTCACTGCTGATACAACATTTGTTAGGGTGCATGCTCTAACAAGTGTTGCATCAACATTTTTTGAATGCTTTGTAGTTCTTCTGTTTCCTGAGGAGAGGTGGCAATTTGTTTCATTCAACAGGACCAGCTACAGAAAAAAATCCTCCTCTTCATACTATTATTAGGAAAGGAATGGAAAACAAAAATGAGGATGTGATAATGCCTTTGTATCGCACCATGGTGCGACCGCACCTAGAATATTGTGTCCAATTCTGGTTGCCGTATCTCAAAAAAGATATAGTAGAATTAGAAAAGGTGCAGAGAAGGGCGACAAAAATGATAAAGGGGATGGGACGACTTCCCTATGAGGAAAGGCTAAAGCGGCTAGGGCTCTTCAGCTTGGAGAAAAGGCGGCTGAGGGGAGATATGATAGAGGTCTAAAAATAATGAGTGGAGTGGAACGGGTAGATGTGAAGCATCTGTTTATGCTTTCCAAAAATACTAGGAGTAGGGGGCATGCGATGAAGCTACAATGTAGTAAATTTAAAACAAATTGGAGAAAATATTTCTTCACTCAACGTGTAATTAAACTCTGGAATTCGTTGTCACAGAATGTGGTAAAGGCGGTTAGCTTAGCGGAGTTTAAAAAAGGTTTGGACTGCTTTTTTGGGGATCTTGCCAGGTATTTGTGACCTGGATTGGCCACTGTTGGAAACAGGATGCTGGGCTTGATGGACCTTTGGCCTTTCCCAGTATGGCAATACTTACGTACTTATGTCCTGAACCTAAATTTAGGGAGAGTGGCGTGCTATAAGTACCTATTATCATCATCCTCATCATTATCAATAATAAATGATTGAAGACATTGGGAAGTGGTCTGAAAAGGGATGGCTCATAAGAGACCTCATAACACAGAATTAAGTCCTAATTCCATGTTTCTGTTATTCTTGTCATACGTACATCTTTAAGATTCAGTTTAATAAGTAAATATGATTTATTGGTAATAATTGGAACACAAGACTTGGTTTCCACTATTTTCGTAATGTATAAAAAACATCAAGGGAGCAATGTGGCAATATACAAATTCAGGGGCCCATTTCCTAAAATGCACTGAAAATGGCTTGCGGTAGTGTGGGCGTGGGTTTTGGGCACATGCTGATCCATTTTTCAGCATGGCTGTAAAAAAGGCCTTTTTAAAATTTTTGCCAAAAATGTATGTACAGCAAAATGAAAATTGCCTTGCATCCATTTTGGGTCTGAGACCTTGCCACCAGCTATTGACCTAGTGGTAAAGTCTTGAATGTTAAAAAGGTGGTAATTACCTACGCGTGTCAAATACCATTTGGCCTGCATCCGATACTTGCGTCTCAAAAAATAAAAATGATTTTTCATCAGTGCGTATCGGACACGCGCCAAAAATGAAATTACCAAAGAGCCACATGGTAGCCTGGGGGTAACTCCATTTTGGTGAGCATTGGGCACGTGTAGACGCTTACACGGTTTAGTATAAAAGGGCCCTTCAAGGAGCATAGTTATCAATGTGGGCTACCGTTAATGCGGGTTATATTATCACTAACTTGTGCTATTTATCACAGGTTCCATTTTATTCAATGAGACCTAGGGGTCCTTTTAATAAGGTGTGCTATTGGATTTAGTGTGCGCTAATGCTAAATGCCATGCAGTCCATAGTGCGTGCTAAATCTGTTAGCACATCTTGGTAAAAGGACCCCTTAGTTACTAATAATTGGGCTTAACAATGAAATAGTACTTTTAACTGCAGCTCACACTGATAACTTCCCCCTAAGTTGGATTTTTCAGAATTTAGATGTGTAACTGCAGAGAAATAGATGTGTACATCTGCCATTTTAGAAATCTATATCTGTAAGTGTTGCAATTAAGTACAGAGCACAATTATTCAGCGCAATCAATTAAGATGAGCAGAAAAATAAGCAAAGAAAAAAAACCTCAAAACAAAACAAAATACTGGGGGACGAAGGGAATGATCTCCTTTAATCCCTACACTAGAGCTCTGCCTGAAATGACCACTTTTCTCAAAATCTAGATATGCCCAGGGGCAGCTGTGAAACTCAACTTTGATCTCGGCAATCCTAGATTTATATTTTCCCCTCTGAAATGAGGAATATACCATGTGTTTTTTTGGGTTCTGCTTAGTCACTACTAAAACTTGCCCAAACCAACCCCCTTACTCTATGCATGTAATACAGATTTGCACGTTTAAATCCCAGCTTTCAAAAATTGGGTTTTCTACATGTGTCTGAGATACACATGTAAATCTCATATTTACACAAGTAAATTACAAATAGGACTTCTAAAATAAGGGTGCATGTGTGTACTAGTGTATTTTATAAAATACACTCATGCATCACATGTCTGCCCCTGCTCTGCCCAAACTGTCTCCCAGGAATGCTTACACATGGAGGGGCATTTTCAAAAGGGACGTCCAAGTTTTGATTTGGACGTCCTCGCAAAATGTCCTGATCCAGGGGCAGAGAAACCCATATTTTCAAAACAAGATGGACGTCCATTTTTCGTTTCGAAAATACTGTCAGGGACGTCCAAATCCTTAAATTTGGGTCGTCCCTAGATTGGTCGTCTCTAGACATGGATGTTTCTGATTTTCGGCGATTTTCAAAACCAAGGACATGCATCTCAGAAATGACCAAATGCAAGCCATTTGGTCATGGGAGGAGCCAGCATTTGTAGTGCACTGGTCCCCCTGACATGCCAGGACACCAACCAGCACCCTAGGGGGCACTGCAGTGGAATTCAGAAATTGCTCGCAGATACATAGCTCCTTTACCTTGTGTGCTGAGCCCCCCAACCCACTACCCACAACTGTACACCACTACCATAGCCCTTATGGGTGAAGGGGGGCACCTACATGTGGGCACAGTGGGTTTCTGGTGGGTTTTGGAGGGCTCGCTGTTTTCTCCACAAACATAACAGGTAGGGGGAATGGGGCTGGGTCCGCCTGTCTGAAGTACACTGCACCCACTAAAACTGATCCAGGGACCTGCATACTGCTGTCACGGACCTGAGTATGACATCTGAGGCTGGCATAGAGGCTGGCACAAAATATTTTGAAAGATGTTTTTTGAGTGTGGGAGGGGGTTAGTGACCACTGGGGGAGTGACGGGAGGTCATCCCCAATTCTCTCTAGTGGTCATCTGGTCATTTTGGGCCCTTTTTGTGCCTTAGTTGTAAGAAAAACAGGTCTGGGTGAAAACGTCCAAGTGCTCATCAAGGACGTCCTTCTTTATTTCGATTATGGGTCAAGGACGTCCAAGTGTTATGCACGCCCAAGTCCCGCCTTCGCTATGCCTCTGACATGCCCCGTGAACTTTGGCTGTCCATGCGACGGAGTCCACTTGGAGACGTCCAAATTGCTTTGATTATACCGATTTGGACGTTCTGTGAGAAGGACGTCCATCTTCCGATTTGTGTCAAAAGATGGACGTCCTTCTCTTGAAAAATGAGCCCGATAGTCAGCATACATAGTTATATACATACAAACCACCATGCAACTATATAAAAGGCATTTTCCACATGTGAAACAGGTGTTACACGTGGATAAATCTTTATAACATTATTCACATGAATAGTACAGGTGTAAACAAATGTCCTATTTCTGATAACCATTTTCTAAAACTTTTGCTGATAATTCCTCTTTCGTATTTTTGAGGGAATGAAGTGCTTACACTCAGTTATTTTTTCCTTTGAATTGATCAACTCCCTTATTCTGACAGACACCTTTACTGTGGCTTCCAGAAAAGATGTTTCCCCTCCACTTGCTTTCGTTTCTTCTAGTAATTGCCTCCTGCTTTGTTTTTATCGTTTCCATGCCCCAGACTGACCCTCATTAGTCTCAACATACAAACAGTTGCAAGAGCAGGTTCTGATTTCTTCACCTTTTTCAGCAGCAGCATCTCTGCTAGTAATTTGTTTCATAGTTTTGGTGATTTATTATGACTAATTTGCAAACCACATTCATTGTTTCACTGTATAAAACATGTTGCTAATAAGACCATTTATCTCTGCTATTTTTGTGGTCCAGTCTACAACAGATGGAATTTGGCTAGAATGATTCAGGTAATCAGATATTAGTTAAAATGCACGTCATATTTACATGTAGCAATATCTGATAACCTTGTAACAGTAAATATAACTCATACGTTATCATTAACAACAAAGAACAAAACAAAATTCATAATTATAATTCTTCTCTTTGTGCCTAAGTCTGGGGAAATCAACTATATTGTATACTCCAGTATATAGTCATTCCAAATGTGACTTGAAATATTTAGGTGGCTATTGGTTAAAAAACAACAAAAAAATCACTCTCAGCTACTGAACACCTTGTGAAACTTAATCCTTTCTATCTTGCATGCCAGTGTTTGAAAGTGTCTGAGAAGATCTGCTGACAGGAATTATCTTAATTTCTAATTAGAATGCGTGGGAGTAAGGGGATGAAAGACACTGGGAAATTACCAGACTGACTCCTCCCTTAGTCCACTGAGCAGAAAGCTAAGTTGCTGGTGGGTCCCAGAGTAGGGTTCACCACTTACTGAATCTCTACATCCTTCCTAACTTGACTGCCTCTTGAAAAGGAAAGTCATGGCTCATATCTGGGCTGCCTCATGGGGAGGAAGGATATGGCTTCTCCTCTGAGCTCAGATTTTATACTTAATTTCAAAAACTTACAGCTGAATCCTATTAGATTGGACTCTTTCAATGTACTTCTTACTAGTTACACTGTGATTTGCATTTGTTTCATGGAGCAGGGGCCAGAATGTTCTGTCTGCAACTGTAGTGACAAAGCATTTTTGGCAGCCTGCTACACGATAGCTGCATAAATTCAGAACACTTAATAAGAAACCTCACCTATTACTACTAGATCATTAATCATCTAAAAATTAGGCCTGGTTTCTCCATGAGTTCAAGTATCTCCAATGGCAGGACAGGATTTAACTAGAAGCCACTGTGACAAAAGTGAAACTGGGTATAATTTATTACAATCACTGAATTAATTTTGAGAGGCCATAAGGAAATTGAGAAGCTGGGGAAATAGTTCAGATGGGCTTCTACATATGGTACAGAGTGTAAAACATATACCTTACAAAGAAATACTTGAAATTCAAAATACGCTTGCTGGAGGAAATATTGGACTGGGGTCATAAAGAAACTACAAACTGCCCAAAACACTGCTGTAAGACTTGTATGTAATGTCTCACGATTTAACAAGGCATCATCACTCCTTTATTCATTACACTGGCTTCCGATCAAAGCTGGGGTTGCCTTCAAAATATGTGTCTTTGCATTTGAAATTATCTATGGCATAGACCCTGATTATATGCTCCTTTTGATTGACCTCCCTATGCGAAATTTCATCTCTGGATCCAGAGAATTTCTAATTCTCCATCATCCTAATTGTAACAAGATTGTGAATTTTCCTATCAATGTCCTGATTGGTGGAATCTTCTTCCAAAGGCTGCTAGATCTGTACATGATTACAGTTGCTTTCTGAAATTATTAAAAACTTTTCTTTTAAAAAAGTTCCTGCAACAGGATAATGGAAGACAGGAATAACCACTTTTATACAAAATGCTGTTTCAGACTTTATCCTGTATAACTCCTTATAATTTGATGTTTGTTACACAATACAACCTTGTAAAATAATTCATAAACTAATTTTTGTAAAGTTTCAAATGGCCATATATAGAAGATTTACTCAACATTTTTCCTTTATCAGAAGATTTATAGCTGTAATATGTATGTACTAAATTGTCTGGATTGTAAGCCACATTAAACCTGAACTCGGGGATAATGACGGATTCAAATGTCATAATAAATAAATAAAAATAAATAATAGAAACATTAAAATTTGTAGGTGGTAGGGACTCATGTGCTAACCATATATATCTTCACTAACCAATTGGCAGAGAACATGCCCACTCTCCAACCCCAGACATGCCCCCTGTGCCAAAAAAATATTTTTTAGCGCATCAGTTGTGCGCCCACATGGCAAAGTTACTGGCTAAGATGCAGGATAAAGGGCCCTGCGGTAGCTGGCAGGGACGTTTTCCCACGCACCAGGTCCTTTTTAGTGCAGTGGGTAAAAAGTCCAAAAAATGGCCATGTGGTAAAATAACCCTTAGTGCGTGACCATGCGGTGGGGAGCACTTACCGCCATCCATTGAGGTAGTGGTAAGGGCTCCCACGGTAATGGGACAGTGCACGGTGATGCCCGATTACCACCAGGTTAGCGCTGCACTACAGAAAAACACATTTACTGGAGTTCCAAAAATGGTATGCGCTCCAGTCAGAACTACCACCGGCAGATGCATTGGGCTGACAGTAGTTTCAGTTTAGCGTGCAGTAAGCCCACATTGGGCTTACCACGGCTTTGTAAAAGGGCCCCTAATTTTTTACCCAAGGTAATAGAGAGTAAGTGACTTACCCAAAGCCACAACAAGTGTTAGTGGGATTTGAACCCTGGTTTCATTGTTTCACAGCTTGCTACTCCACCACTAGGCTAGGCACAGGGTTAAGAAGTTCACTAAAAACATGGTGGATGAGAAATACTGATAGTTTAAATGCTGACATCTATATACTCATCTAACCAAGTGGTAAAAAGCCATAGAAGATTACAACTAAGCAGACTAGATGGGCCAATGGGTATTGATTTAGTGTTATTTATGAGGGGCATTTTTGAAAGAAATGTCTAAGTCAGAATTTGGACGTTTTACAAAGACATCCACATTCCGAAGTGGGGAGAAGGTCATTTTCGAAAAAGATGGATGTCCATCTTTTGTGTTCGAAAATACCATGGAAGTCCCACGATTTGGATGTTTTGCGATTTGGACATCTTGATTTTTGGCCATTTTCGAAAAAAAGACGTCCAAGTCTAAAACGTCCAAAGTCAAGCCATTGGGACGTGGGAGGAGTCAGCATGTTTAGTACACTGGTCCCCCTGACATGTCAGGACAGCAATTGGGCACCCTAGAGGGCACTGCAGTGGACTTTATAAAATGCTCTGAGGTACACAGCTCCCTTACCTTGTGTGCTGAGCCCCCCAACCCCCCAAAACCCACTACCCCCAACTGCACACCACTACCATAGCCCTTATGGGTGAAGGGGGCACCTATATGTGGGTACAGTGGGTTTCTGGTGTGCTTTGGAGGACTCACAGTTTCCTACACAAGTGTAACAGGTAGTGGGGGTATGGGCCTTGGTCCACCTGTCTGAAGTGCACTAAACTACTACAGGGATCTGCATGCTGCTGTCATGGACCTGTGTATGGCATCTAAGGCTGGCATAAAGGCTGGCAAGTAATGTTCTTCAACATAATTTTTGGGGGTGGGAGGGGGTTAGTGACCACTGGGGAAGTAAGGGGAGGTCATCCCTGTTTCCTTCCAGTGGTCATCTGGTCAGTTGGGGCACCCTTTTGTGCCTTATTTGTAAGGAAAACAGGTCTAGCTCAAAATGTGCTAGTGCTGGACGATTTTGCTTTGTTCCATTATAGCTCAAAGACGTCCAAGTCTTAGGAATGTCCAGGTCCCACCTTGAACACGCCCCCTTGAGATTTGGGCGTCCTTCTGACGGACTTCTGAGAAAGACGTCCAAAATGCGGTTTCGATTATACCGATTTGGACGTTTCTGTGAGATGGACGTCCAAATGCCGATTTATGTCACTTTTTGGACGTCCTTCTCTTTTGAAAATGAGCCTTATGGCATTTTACTAGCAAAGGTAAGAAGACACACTTGAGGCCTGGTACACTAAATTTTTCTTTTTCTACTGTGTCTCAGGAAAATAACTTTGGTGAATCAGGACCTTATTCCATATCTAGGTCATCTGCTTCATATTCTATATCACTGCTACCAAACCATTATTCCAGCTTATTGCCCGACTGGGAGCTGATCACAGAAATCCTATGCTTATCTGACCTTTTCCTCCTACAGAATATTTTGAACAATTACCCTGTCTATATGTGGTCATCTAGTTTAACTTTCTTGACTTTTTCTGGCTTAAGGTATACTGTTGCTACCATTAGGCACATTGAACAGGTTTTGAATGTTTCCTCTGTGTTCAAAATAATAAACTTATGCTGTCAAAGTCCTTTACGGAACAGTTTTTCCATAGTGACTAAAACACTGAAATATCTTTCTGCTAACCACAACTGTTTTCAATTGTAGATGATTCCGATAATGTTCTGCCACACAATTTACAATAAAATGTTACTGAAAAGTTTGACTATTAGATGAATTTGAGTTCACTAGCTTATACACTATTCAGTACTGGATTTTACAGAGTTAACACAATTGTCCTATTTATCTCTCTATGAATGCGCTCAATCCATAATCGTATTAGACATTAGTAGACAAATACAAAATAAACCATTTTTTTATTTCTTTAAAGTAGCATAAACAGCCTAAGGCAATAAGGCCATAGTCCTCCTAGTTACTCCTTGTTTTTTAATCCTGCAGCTTGATCATGGAAGCTCTAGGCATTAGGGGTGATCAGGACAAACATTTTCATTTTGTGTAGTTCCCTGTAGTGTTTCTGGGATTAAAAAAAAATTATATATATATATATATGCATTTTTTGGTTCTTGTTTTTGTTTTGAAGCACAATGACATAAAACAAAATGGAAAATGTTATTTAACATTTCCCATGTAATTTCAATGATTGCAGATCCCCGCCGGGCATGTGAGTGGCAAAAACCCTAGGAGAATTTAAGTTTTTCTTCTATAGGAGGATCCAAAGAGTCAGTACCTGAGCTACTGATTTGTTCAGCTCCTAGTCTTCTGATATACACCCACAGCCTCTAGGAAGAATTATTAAGAATGCTTAATGCTTTTTTCAGATTTTATTGGAAGGATTCATCAGTATGGGGTCCTTTTACCAAGCGATGATAAAAGGGGCCCTGTGGTGGCATCTGTACATGGCAGCAGGTAAAAGGCTTTTTTTTCTTTAAAAAAAAAAGAAATGGCCATACAAAAACGGCTGCTCGGGCTGCTGATAAGCTCAAATGAGGTCTGTGTCCCTAACTCAAAAATAGACAAGGGTGTCACTTAGCTTTAATGTAATCGTTCAGCTATGCAGTCTCATCTCCTGCTCAAAAGCCATGTAACCTGGACAGCAATGTTGAGCTGGGATACTATCGCTCTACCGCCACCTGTCTGGACCCTGAAGCAGCATTGCTCTCTTTAGCATGAGCGAAATGCTGACCACCATTGATCCGTGGGTTAGATGGCTTTTGAGCAGGAGATGAAACTGCATAGCTGAATGATTACATTAAAGCTAAGTGACACCCTTGTCTATTTTTGTTAGGGGCACAGACCTCACTTGAGCTTATTTATTTTTATTTTATTTATTGCATTTGTATCCCACATTTTCCCTCCTATTTGCGGGCTCAGTGTGGCTTACAATACATTGTGAATGATGGAAATACAGTTTGTTACAGTGCGATTATGGGTTACATTGTGAAGAGTTATGGTAAGACAAAGTCAAGTCAAAACATCATTAGGGGCATAGAAACTATGGAATGTAACATTGGGGAGATGATAGGGCAATCGAATAATAGCAAGAGAGCATTAGGGTATAACAATTTTATCTGTGGGTAGATTTTTAAGTGTGGAGAAAATACGGGGGAAGAGAGTTCAGAAGAGAGTATATTAATGCATTTCTATTAGTGTGCATGGAGTTCATGTGCTTTGATCCTTGCAGCAAGTTTTTTCAAAGAGACGAGTCTTCAATCGTTTGCGGAAGTCGGTTAATTCGAAGATCATTTTCAGGTTGTGTGGTAGTATATTCCAGAATTGCGTGCTCATATAGGAGAAGGTTGATGCATGTAGTACTTTGTATTTTATGCCTTTGCACTTGGGGAAGTAGAGATTGAGGAAAGTTCGGATGATCTTTTGGCGTTTCTGGGTGGCAGGTCTATTAAATCAGACATGTATGCAGGGGCTTCACCGTGAATGATTTGTGAACTAAGGTGCATACTTTAAAGGTGATACGTTCCTTGAGTGGAGCCAGTGTAGTTTCTCACGTAAGGGTTTTTGCACTTTCGTATTTTGGTTTTCCGAAGATGAGTCTGGCTGCTGTATTCTGGGCTGTTTGAAGTTTTCTCAGTATTTGTTCTTTGCAGCCTGCATATAGTGAGTTGCAGTAGTCCAGATGACTGAGTACGAGTGATTGCACTAGGTTGCGGAAGACAGATCTTGGAAAGAATGGTTTTATTCTTTTCAGTTTCCACATGGAGTAGAACATCTTTTTTGTTGTGCTGTTCACGTGAGTCTCAAGTGTTAGGTGGCGGTCAATAATGACTCCAAGGATTTTTAAATTGTCTGATATTGGCAGATTTAGTTTGGGTGTGTTAATAGCGGTAAATTTATTTGTGTTGTATTGGGAGGTAAGTATGAGGCATTGAGTTTTTTCTGCGTTCAGTTTCAGTCGGAATGCATCTGCCCAGGTGTTCATGATGTGTAGACTTTGGTTGATTTCATTGGAGATTTCATTAATGTCTTGTTTGAAAGGAATATATATATCATTACATCATCGGCATATATGTAAGGGTTAAGGTTATGATTTGATAGAAGTTTTGTCAAGGGAGTCATCAGTAGGTTGAAAATTGTTGGCGAGAGGGGGGATCCCTGCGGTACTCCGCACTCAGGTATCCATGCAGCAGACGTAGTTGAATTTGATGTGACTTGATATGAGCATGAGGTTAAGAACCCCTTGAACCAGTATTAGCAGCCTGACCAGCCGTTTTTGTACTATTATTTTTTGGATAGCAGTTTTATAAATGTGAAAAATAAATCTAAACCCAACTACAAGTTGAAAACAAGTTGAAAAATGTACACAAACTTAGCATGTTGGGCACTTGATTCATTCATAGACATTTATTATTTGATTTAAAGCTATGTTGATGCTGTTTGTAAAATCTTTTTTATTGACACCAGCATACAAAACTCCAGTTGGGCAAAAGCTCCATATGCAAAGTGAACAGTACTATCACAACATAATCCAACTGAGCTGTAACAGGCTAACATGTTAACAGGTGTCATGACATTTTCAAATATCTCTGGCCCTTCCCAACCCTCCAACCCCACCCCCCATGACAGCAAAAATACACAATTATGCTTTCAGGATACAGCTAAGTGCTGTAGAAGTTAGAGTGTCCCAAAATGGTGGCCAAATCTTAAGACAAAGCTCTCTTCTTGAGGAAGCTAATTCCGAGAACCCCTTACATTCTAGGGAGCAAGGGAGCATAGTTGCTGTCCAGTGCAGAACAGTGGGGGCCTCCGATAATAACCAAAATTTCAAAATGATCTTTTTTTGCTATTAGAACTGCTCGCTGCAGAAATGCATGCCGGGGGGGGGGGGGGGGGGGGGGGGAAGGGGCTCCTCTGCAACCAGAAGACAAACAGTTGACAGCAAAAGTTTCCAGAATTGAGAAACATGTGCATTAAGCTGAGTCCAAAAGCGCTGTATGACCAGGCAAGTCTAAAACATGTGTCCAAGGTGGGCCCCACATTGCACACATTTAGACCTTTTATCATCTGCATGCATCGTAGCACAGAATGTGTGATGTGGGGATACGTACAATCACAATGTAAATGTGTAGTGTAATTTTCATATGATAGCATTGTCAGTTCTTTGATAGACATTCAAAAGGCAAGTTTTAAGCTGATGTGAGTGTAACATCACAGATATGTTTCCTGGCCACTTTACAGCTAGATGAGCATAGTTATACTCTGGGAGTTTTTCTCGGAGATAGCCATGATAATACTTCAGAGCAGTGGTGTGCTGGAGCCGGCTCGCATCGGCTCGCAAGAGCCGGTTGTTAAATTTACTGGCATCTTGCGAGCCGGTTTTTGGCCCGTGCGAGCCGGCTCACCTCTGCTCCCCCGCTCGTCCATCTTCCGTCTGCCCTCTGCAGATCTGCCGATAGTAGCCCTAGTTTCCTTCTTGCCCCGCCGCCCTGCCTTTAAAATGTTTATTTTCCCTCGAGGCGCGCCAGCGTTGAAGCGAAGGCAGCAGGCTCAGCTCGGTTCCAGCCTTCGTTCCGTTCCTTCGCATCATGGCTCCGCCCTCGCGCAAACAGGAAATACGTCAAGGGAGGGCGGAGCCATGATGCGAAGGAACGGAACGAAGGCTGGAACCGAGCTGAGCCTGCTGCCTTCGCTTCAATGCTGGCGCACCTCGAGGGAAAATAAACATTTAAAGGCAGGGCAGCGGGGCATGAAGGAAACCAGGGCTACTATCGGGGAGCAGAGCTGCAGAGGGCGGAAGGAAGATGGACGACCAGGGGAGTGGGGAGGGCTGGAAGAAGGCAGATGGAGGGGAGGAGGGCAGGGGGGAGACGAGGGTTGCTGGACATGGGGGGATGGCAGGGGGAAGACGAGGGTTGTTGGACATGGGGGGATGGCAGGGGGAGAGGAGGATTGCTGGACATGGGTGGGTGGTGGAGGGCAGGGGATAAGGAGGGTACGGACATGGGTGGGTGGACGGAGGGCAGGGGAGAGGAGGGTTGCTGGACATGGGTGGGTGGTTAGAGGGCAGGGGAAGGGAGGTTTGCTGGACATGGGTGGATGGAGCCAGGGCAGGGGAGAGGAGGGTTGCTAGACATGGGTAGATGGAGGCAGGGGCGAGGAGGGTTGCTGGACATGAGTGGATGGCAGGGGGAGAGGAGGGTCGCTGGACATTGGTGGATGGAGGGGAGAGAAAGGTTGCTGGACATGGGTGCATGGAGGGCAGGGGAGAGGAGGGTTGCTGGACATGGGTGGGTGGATGGAGGACAGGGGAGAGGAGGGTTGCTGACATGGGTGGGTGGATGGAGGACAGGGGGGGAGGGGGGTTGCTGGACATGGGTGGGTGGATGGAGGGCAGGGGAGAGGAGGGTTGCGGGACATGGGTGGAGGAGAGGGAAGGGAGAGAGAAGAAATGCTGGACATGGGTTGGAGGGGAGGAAGAGTGAGGAATGAGCTGAGAGAGGGAAAAGGAAGAGAGGAGAATAACTGCAAATGGATGGAGAAAATAGGCAGAAGCTGAGGACCAGAAATGAAGAAGAAAGGAGGAAAGACATAAATGGAAAGGAAGCCCTGAAAACGGAGTTAAGAGGACAGATAGCAGCAGAATCGGTTACCGGGCCAGCATGAGCAGAAAAACAGTCACCAGACAACAAAGGTAGAAAAAAAACTCATTTTATTTTCATTATAGTGTTTTGGAATATGTTCACCTTGAGAATCAGGTGCTCAACATTAAAAGGTTTATATTTATTTACTTATTTATGGCATTTTATCCCACATTAAACATGAATTAGATTGGAACCTGGGATCATATAATAGTTTTTTCCTGGAGAGAGTAATGCATTGCCCCCCCCCCCCCGGCTATAGCCAGCTCTGCAATTTGGGGGGGGGCGCGCTGAGGTGGATGGGGGGTGCAGAGGTGGAAGGGGGGGGAGCAGTGGTTGGACGGGGGGGGGGGGGGGGGGCGCAGTGGTGGACGGGGGGGGGGGGGGGGGGCGCCGAGGTGGACCGGGGAGAGAGCCTGTGTAATATTTACCAGCACACCACTGCTTCAGAGGGATCGAAAACTGCGCACCCAAACCATACATAGTATTCAGGTGATCCCATTCAGTGGACATCAGGTGAGTGGCTGGCTGGTAAGGAATGTACATTATGCTGGAGCTGTATAAGTCTGCCCAGCACTATCCCCGCCTCCCGCCACCGGCTCTGCCACCCAATCTCGGCTAAGCTCCTTAGATCCATTCCTTCTGAATAGGATTCCTTAATGTTATCCACGCGTGTTTGAATTCTGTTACTGTTTTCATTTCCACCACCTCCGCGGGAGGGCATTCCAAGCATCCACTACTCTCTCCGTGAAAAAATACTTCCTGACATTTTTCTTGAGTCTGCCCCCCTTCAATTCTCATTTCATGTCCTCTCGTTCTACAGCCATTCGCACCTCCGGAAAAGGTTCGTTTACGGATTATACTTTTCAAATATTTGAACGTCTGTATCGTATCACCCCTGTTTCTCCTTTCTTACAGAATATACATGTTCAGGTCATCAAGTCTCTCCTCATACGTCTTGTAACGCAAATCCCTACCATTCTCGTAGCTTTCTTTGCACCGCTTCAATTCCTTTTTACATCCTTCACAAGGTACCGGCCTCCAAACTGAACACAATACTCTAGGTGGGGCATCACCAACGACTTATACAGGGCCATCAACACCTCCTTTCTTCTGCTGGTCAACCTCTCTCTATACAGCCTAACAACCTTCTAGCTACGGCCCCGCCTTGTCACACTGTTTTGTCGCCTTCAGATCCTCAGATACTATCACCTCAAGATCCCTCTCCCGTCCGTACCTATCAGATTCTCCCCGCCTAACACATACATCTCCTGAGGATTTCTATTTCCCTAAGTGCATCACTTTGCATTTCTTTGCATTGAATTTTAATTGCCAAACCTTAGACCATTCTTCTAGCTTCCTTATATCCTTTTTCATGTTTTCCACTCCCTCCCGGGTGTCCACTCTGTTACAGATCTTAGTATCATCCGCAATAGGCAAACTTTACCTTCTAACCTTCGGCAATGTCACTCACAAATATATTGAACAGAATCGGTCCCAGCACCGATCCCTGAGGCACACCACTACTCCCTTTCCCTCCTCCGGAGCGAATTCCATCACCACCACCCTCTGGCTTCTGTCCGTCAAGCAGTTCCTAATCCGTTCACCACTTCGGGTCCTATCTTCAGCCCATCCCAGTTTATTTAAGAGCCTCCTGTGGGGAACCGTGTCAAAAGCTTTGCTGAAATCTAAGTAGATTACGTCCATAGCTCGTCCCCTGATTCAATTCTCCTGTCACCCAATCAAAGAACTCAATGAGATTCGTTTGGCACGATTTCCCTTTGGTAAAACCATGTTGTCTCGGATCTTGCAACTTATTGGCTTCAGGACATTCACTATCCTTTCCTTCAGCATCGCTTCCATTACTTTTCCAATAATCGAAGTGAGGCTTACCAGCCTGTAGTTTCCAGCTTCTTCCCTATCACCACTTTTGTGAAGAGGGACCACCTCCGCCGTTCTCTCATCCCTCGGAACCTCTCCCGTCTGCAAGGATATGTTAAACAAAATCTTAAGAGGACCCGCCAGAACCTCTCTGAGCTCCCTCAATATCCTGGGTGGATCCCATCCGGTCCCATGGCTTTATCCACCTTTAGCTTTTCAAGCTGTTCATACACACTCTCTTCCGTGAACGGTGCTCTATCCACTTCAATCTCATTGTACTTTTGCAGTCCATCGTGGTCCTTCTCCAGGATTTTCTTCTGTGAAAACAGAACAAAAGTATCTATTTAGCAAATTTGCTTTTTCTTCATCATTATCCACATAGCGGTTCGCAGTATCTTTTAGTCTCACAATTCCCTTTTTAGTCATTCTCCTTTCACTTATATACCTGAAGAAATTTTTGTCACCCCTCCTTACATTTCTAGCCATTTGTTCTTCCACTGTAGATATGCAAAACTGTCCCTAATACCAAAACCATGTTCAAAACTAAGGTAATTAAAAGATCAAAGACAACCATTTTTTTTGAGCACAGGATAAAGGTACTTAATTCCGGCCGCCATCAACCGCAGAAAAACAGGGGAAGTATCACCTACAGGAAAGGCAGCATTCCCTGCCAAGGACAGTAGCATAACCCAAGGGAGTCGGATCACCCCCCACTAGAGCATGCAGCCAGTACCCAAAGTGGTGTGGATGCAACAGCTCTATCTCCACAGTTGTGCAGGTAAAATAATGAGTCCCTCTGTACAGTTTCACATTCAGTAGGCCAAGGCCGCCTTGTATACAAGGAAGCATAAATTTCCTCATGGAAATATGGGCCCTTTGCCCTTGCCATAAATAAGAAGTTAAAGCTCTCAACAAGAATCGCTCATCTTTGTGCATTAAAATTAATTGTTTTTTTTTCAGATGACTCTGCAATATTGCTCAAACCTCTCACCTCAATAATATAGTGCAGTTTGGTATTTCCTTTTTTTGTGTGTGTGTGGGGGGGTCTTTTCATTATAGTAGTTCTGATTCTTTTCCTAAGAGAGTATTGACATGTGGATGAGAGGATTTTTCTTGTTGTTGTTGTTGTTCTATTGGCTGTTTCTCTAAGCCTTAAAGGTTCAGTTATGATGTGTTCCTACCATTCTTTTGTTGTGCAAAATGTTAACAAAAAGGAATTATAAAAAAAATTAATTGTTTAAAAAAAATTATGTTGGATATTGTGATGGGCTCTTAAAGGTTTGTATTCAATAAGGGGGTGAGTCTGTAAAGTGGTACCTAAATTAAGGCATCCCAAAGGGGTGCTCAGTGACATAGCATAGCTATGTTAAATATGTTAAAGAATACTAGCACTGATCCAATTGGGTAGGCCAAAATTGATGGCTGGTATAAGTTGGCATGCCTATAATGTCCACGACATGCCACACCCATGGGTATCCCATAGTGCTAAACACAATTCACAGATTTGAACTCTGTATTGCAAAGAACCTCAGAAATCATTGAATAAGGGTTCTCATACTTTGGAAGAGCCCGTGGTAAACACTTTTATGTGTATACCTGCCAATTTATGACACCAATAATGTGTGTAAATACAGCTGTTCTATACACTTGGTGTGTGTTAGACATGTTTAAAGCATTGGCTTTTAAAAGTGTTATACCTAGCTAGTTTTGTTATTGATATTGGTTTGTTATTGCTTATCGGTTGTTAAATACATTCAATATAGGATAGCAATAACAAAACTAGCTAGGTACTGTTGTTTAATTTGCTACCTGCTTTTTTTCCCCATAGCCCGCTCTGTCAGTGGAACCTGGGGTCTAAGGTTCTAAAATGTACTTCACAATATTTAATTACATCCCACACTAATTTACAGCTCTAGCTATTTTTTTATTTTTATTTTTTGCTTCCTTCCAACTTCACATTATAGGAAATATCTGCAGGGTATGAAATTTGGTATCTTTTTGATAGACCAATTTTTGATTTAGTCGTATAGTTTACTTTTGTCACTGGATTACAGTAATATAATCTACATAGAATGTAAAAAAAAAAGATTAAGAAACTATAGATATTCCAGAACACGGCTGCACGTTTGATATATCAGGCTCATACACATGATAGAGTTGCTTCTCTCCTAATTGGTTTGCATTGGCTGCCGATTGTTTTACAGTGTGCACAATAATTTTCATGGCCAAGTTCCATTGTAGTTGTCAAAGTTTGTAGAACTGCCTTCTAAGAATAGACATTTTTGAGACACTATAATATAGCATTTCCCCTCCCTGAAGGGGCTAAAATATTTCTTTTATCAAGCACTGGTTATTTGGAATTCTGCTCCTTGACTAATTAGAATTATACAGAATTATTTAATATTTAGGAAGCTGTTGAAAACTTGTTTGTTTAGGAAAACATTGATTATATTTTTGTATACTGTTGGTTATACTGGTTTAAGAAATAAGAATAACCATACTTGGTCAGACTAATGGTCCATCTAGCCCAGTATCCTGCTTCCAGCAGTTGCCAATCCAGGTCACAAGTACCCCTGGCCGAAACCCAATTAGAAGCAACATTCCATGCTACCAATCCCAGGGCAAGCAGTGGCTACATCCATGTCCATCTCATTAACAGACTATGGACTCTTCCTCCAGGAACTTGTCCAAATCTTTTTTGAACCCAGGTACGCTAACCGCCATTACCACATCCTCCGGCAATGAGCTCCATAGCTTAACTATTCTTTGAGTGAAAAATATATTTCCTCCTATTTGTTTTAAAATAATTTCCATGCAATTTCATCAAGTGTCCCCTGGTCTTGGTACCTTTGAATGAGTGAAAAATTAATTAACCTCCACCCACTCCACAGCACTCGGGATTTTGTAGACCTCAATCATATCCCCCCTCATCCGTGTCTTTTCCAAGCTGAAGAGCCCTAACCTTTTTAGCCTTTACTCATTTGGGAGAAGTTCCATCCCCTCTATCATTTTGGTCGCTATTCTTGACCCTTTTCTAATTCCACTATATCTTTTGTGAGATACTGCAACCAGAATTAAACACAGTACTCAAAGTAGGTTGCACCATGGAGTGATACAGAGGCATTATAATGTTTTTGGTCTTTTTTTGCATCCCTCTCCTAATAATTCCTAGCATCCTGTTGCTTGTTTTGGCCACCGCTGCACACTGGGCAGAAGATTTCAGCATATTGTCTACAATCAGGCTCATATTCGAAAAAGAAGGACACCCATCTTTTGACATAAATCGGAAGATGGATGTCCTTCTCACAGGGTAGTCCAATGCAGTATAATCGAAAGCCATTTTGGGACTCCCCAACTGCTTTCCATCGCAAGAACGGCCAAGTTCAAGGGGGGTGTGTCAGAGGCGTAGCGAAGGTGGGACTTGGGCGTGCCTAACACTTGGACTTTCTTGACCCATAATCGAAAGAAACAAGGACATCCCTGACGGGCACTTGGATGACTTTACCTGGTCCTGAAAAAGGTGCCCGAAATGACCAGATGACCACCGGAGAGAATCGGGGATGACCTCCCCTTACTCCCCCAGTGGTCAATAACCCCCTCCCACCCTAAAAAAAATCTTTAAAAATATTTTGCACCAGCCTTTTTGCCAGCCTCAGATGTCCATCACAGCAGTATGCAGGTCCCTAGAGCAGTTTTAGTGGGTGCAGTGCACTTCAGGCAGGTGGACCCAGGCCCACCCCCCCTACCTTTTCACGTGTGGTGGTAAATGTGAACCCTCCAAAACCCACCAGAAACCCACTGTACCCACATCTAGGTGTCCCCCTTCACCCGTAAGGGCTATGGTAGTGGTGTACAGTTGTGAGTAGTGGGTTTTGGGGGGGGGGGAGGGTTGGGGGGGTCAGCACACAATGTAAGGGAGATATGTACCTGGGAGCAATTTCTGAAGTCACTGTAGTGCCCCCTAGAGTGCTGGAATGGTCAGGGGGACCAGTGCACTATGAATGCTGGCTCCTCCCATGGACCAAAGGGCTTGCATTTGGTCGTTTCTGAGATGGGCGTCCTTGATTTCCATTATCGCCGAAAATCAGAAACGACCAAGTCTAGGGACGACCATCTCTAAGGACGACCTAAATTTCAAGATTTGGGGCGTCCCCAACTGTATTATCGAAACAAAAGATGGACGTCCATCTTGTTTCAATAATACGGTTTTCCCCACCCCTCCATCAGGACATTTTGCGAGAAGTCCTCAGCAAAACTTGGGCGTCCCTTTCGATTATTCACCTTAGTGATACCTAGATCTTTTTCTTGAGTGCTGACTCCTAAGTGGACCCTTGCATCAGGTTACTATGATTTGGATTTATTCTCTCAAAGTGCATCACTTTGCATTTGTCTACATTAAATTTCATCTGCCATTTGGATGCTCAATCTTCCAGTTTCCTAAGTTCTTTCAATTTTTCACAATCCACATGGTATTCCCAGTTACTTCTAAATGTAATCCACATAGAACTAACAAGGTGTTTGCAGAATACAAGAATATTTGTAATGTGATGTAATGTAATTCTATAACTGGGTTCCAGCCGTTATGTATGCCTCATGTGCATAACTGCATATAATTGCATTTTGTGCTATTCTATAAAGTAACACATAAGTGCCTTACTCATAACTGCAAAGGGCGTGCACATGAGCAGAGCAATGGGAGGGGCATTGGTCTGACTCCAAATTATGCATTTAACTTATAGAATAGTATAAGTTATGCACTTTGCATGGCGCACATAGGCCCACCTATATGTGCCTACCATTGATCTGGCATAAATGGTCATGCCTAAGCACCAATTCAGGTTTATGTTAGCATTCCATAATGGCATCTTGGCACACAGATGGTGTTATAGAATTTGTACTTAGCACACCTCAGTGGTGTGCCTAACTTAAAATGTCAAGTTATAGAATAGCTCATTTTTACATTACCTCCTATTTCAATACAAGTTGCCAAAAATTGCATGTGCAGTTTAATTGAATTATGAGCTAATTAGTGCCCAAGAAAGGTGCATGAAAATGGGAGGGTCATGGGTGTTTTTGGGTGGATCGGGGGCGTGGTTTTGAGTTGAGCACATAATTGCGGCATCGTGCAAAAATTTAGGCACAGACATTTATACCACATTTTCATTGGTGCAAATGTCAACACCTAAATTTATGTGTGACCCCTGCGCCTAAGAGCTATTCTATAAACCGCACCTAACTTTAAGTGCAGTTTATAGAACAGCACATTTTTTGCACCAATGTTTTCAACACATATATAGAATCTAGCTCAGAATGTAGAGATCACAATAGAAACATCCAGGTCGGGACATGCTCAGTTCTAGTGATATTGTAGAGAAGGATCTGCTGATGCGGAGCCTTTTTCTGAAGTACCAGCAAGAACGCACGTGTATTTACCAGCATATGCACTTTTGCAAAGAAAAACATTGAAAGAACGACAGTTTCCTCATGGAAGTGACCATTTCACAACTTCTTCATGTAAGTGACAGTACTTTCATGTGTAAGCGCCCCATTTTACAAAACTACACATGTAAAGTCACTAATTAATGAAGTCTCAATTTTGGCTTCATTGTGGAAGTGAAAATAAACTACAGCGGTTAAGGACCCCTCGTGTACAGCCCTAACTGAAACACTGACTTTTCACTGATACGGGCTTTTTCAACATGGACATTTTTTTTCTCCATAGACATGTATTCCCTCAAATTCTTTGCATGATGTAGATCTCCATGTGTAACGATGGCTTTCTGAAATTGGTACTTTTACACATGTATGCAATACATACATGTTGTTGCGTGCACATGGTTATGTTTAGTAACATAACATAGTAGATGATGGCAGAAAAAGACCTGAACGGTCCATCCAGTCTGCCCAAGAAGATAAATTCACGTGCTACTTTTTTATTTGTACTGTCCTCTTCAGGCCTCAGACCGTATAAGTCTGGCCAGCCCTATCCCCGCCTCCCAACCACCAGCTCTGGTACAGACCGTATAAGTCTGCCCAGCACTATCCCCGCCGCCCAACCACCAGCCCCGGCAGAGACCGTATAAGTCTGCCCAGCACTATCCCCGCCGCCCAACCACCAGCCCCGGCACAGACCGTATAAGTCTGCCCAGCACTAGTCCCGCCTCCCAACCACCAGCCCCGGCTCTGCCACCCATTCTAGGCTAAGCTCCTGAGGATCCCTTCCTTCTGCACAGGATTTCTTTATGTTTATCCCACGCATGTTGAATTCCGTTACCGTTTTCATCTCCACCACCTCCACGGGAGGGCATTCCAAGCATCCACCACCCTCTCCGTGAAAAAATACTTCCTGACATTCTTCTTGAGTCTGCCCCCCTTCAATCTCATTTCATGCCCTCTCGTTCTACCGCCTTCCCATCTCCGGAAAAGGTTTGTTTGCGGATTAATACCTTTCACATATTTGAACGTCTGTATCATCACCCCTGTTTCTTCTTTCCTCCAGGGTGTACATGTTCAGGTCCGCAAGTCTCTCCTCATACGTCTTGTAACGCAAATCCCATACCATCCTCGTAGCTTTTTTTTGCACCGCTTCAATACTTTTTTACATCCTTAGCAAGATACGGCCTCCAAAACTGAACACAATACTCCAGGTGGGGCCTCACCAACGACTTGTACAGGGGCATCAACACCTCTTTTCTTCTGCTGGTCACACCTCTCTCTATACAGCCTAGTAACCTTCTAGCTATGGCCACTGCCTTGTCACACTGTTTCATCGCCTTCAGATCCTCAGATACTGTCACCCCAAGATCCCTCTTCCCATCCGTATCTAGCAGACTCTCACCGCCTAACACATACACCTCTCTTGGATTTCTACTCCCTAAGTGCATCACTTTGCATTTCTTTGCATTGAATTTTAATTGCCAAACCTTAGACCATTCCTCTAGCTTTTTCAGATCCTTTTTCATGTTTTCCACTCCCTCCGGGGTGTCCACTGTGTTACAAATCTTAGTATCATCCGCAAATAGGCAAACTTTACCTTCTAACCCTTCTGCAATGTTTCTTAAGTAATGACCATTTTATTCACAGTTCTAAATACTGAGCACATATCGTAAAACTAATGGCGTTATTCAGAACCTGGCACCCATCCTGCCCACACACATTTCTGGCTAATATGTGAGTCGCCACTGAGTCAAGCAGTAAATGACCCCATGAGTAAACTGCTTGATAAAAGGAATAATATTTATTCACTCTAATTTTACTTTCAGACAGAACATTTTAGAATTTGATATATTCTTTTATTGCATGGATTACAGTAACTGATACTTTTATAGTTTTTCCCTTGAAAAGTGCAAAAACCAATAAATGCATTATTTTGCCATGGCAGCCCACTTCAGCTGTTGTAGCATTGAAGAATGATGCATTATGATGTCACTATTTAATAGAAAATCATATTATGGAGTATGTCTATTAAGTGCTAATTAGTGCACACTATTAGTGTAAAAGAGCAGTAACAATTACCGCACTGGTATGACAATGCATGACAATTTGCATACTAACTGCATGCCATATTATGGATCAGGAAATGAGCGGGTTATCGGCGGATAATGGGTATGGATGGCATATTGTAATTAGTGTATTTTACTTTACCACCCACTTTAACTTGTGCAATTATTGTGGATTCACTTAGAGGTCATTTTACTAAGCTGCAGTACAAGGGGGTCTGGTTTTGATGCATTCTGAGGCTCCTTTTTACCACGGCAGGTAAAAGGCTGTCCATTTTTGGGAAAAAGAAATGGTCGTGTGGTAAGTGAACCACTTACTGCACAGCCATTTCAGTAGGGAGCCCTTACTGCCACCCAATGAGATGGTAGTAAGGACTCCCACACTAATTCGGCGGTAACCAGACAGCACATGGCACTGCAAAATTACCACCAATTAAGTTCCAGCGCTACAAAAATAGGACATATTTTTATAGCACCAGAAATGGCGCACACTAGGGGTGGGAACTACCGCTGGGCTCCGGTGTTAGTTTCGGATTGGCACAAGGTAAGCCCATGGTGGGCTTACCACTGCTTAGTATTTAGGAGGCACTTCTAAAGAGGGAACCAAAAGTTAGATGCCAAGATGCAGCTTGCTGAACGTGACTTCTATAACTGCATCTGGGTGCCAGATTCCATTACAGAAAACTAGCATAAGTCTGCATTTATATGCCACGTTTAGGCAAGCCCTTATGCCATGTCAATGACAGGCGTAAACATGCAGCCTAAATGTTGCACCTTAGCACGTAACGTTTTGTATTTTGTAAGATTACACATGTAAATGTGGGACCTGCCTAGGGTCCTCCCTGATATATGCCCCCCTTTCATTTACTCAGTAAGAACTAAATTCTATACATAGTGACTTAAAGCTGGCACTGGAAAACCATGCGCTTAGTGTGAGTCTATAAACTTGCACCTAAAGTTAGGTGTAGTTTATAGAATATGCTCATGTGCCATTCTTGTGACTACAATTTAGGTGCACCCATTTAGGCCACCTAAAACCAGGCCTAAATATCTGCACCTAACTTAGGCACAGATTGGGTATATTCGATAATAGTGCGCATAGTTTTTTGAAATGCCCACAAACCACCCATTCCATGCCCCTGGCCATGCCCCCTTTTCGGTTGCATGCATTAGAATTTACACACACCATGTCGTAGAATACGCCTAGAAAGTTGTGCGCGTAAATTCTAATTAAAGCCAATTAGTGCCATTAATTGGTTAAGTACCAATTATCGGCCAAATTAGTGTGCACAATTTAAAGAGCTATTTATAGAATTTGGAGGTAAGCATATTGCACCAAAGAGACCACTTGGTGCTCAACTAGCCGTTCTTTTGTTTTTCAAAGTGATAAGATTTGGAATAACATTCCTGTTGAACTTCATCAAATTACATCGTATTTGCAGTTTAGAAAGGTACTTAAAACATTTTTTTATTTTTAAATCAAAGATAATAACTGATGTTGGGTAGATATTTGTTGATAATTAATATTTTTATGAAAAATTGTAAGGAAAGCTAACCTTGTATATGTCTTCTAATGTGAAGTTATTTTTTAAATGTGATCCACTTTGCATCCTTTTGGTTAAAGGTGGAAGTCACGTAATCATGGGCGTAGTTTGACTGTTTCATTTTGGGGGGGGGGGGCAAAGGATGGGGTGGGGCATATTAGCATATTCATTTGCATATATCATACAAATTCATTATGGTTATTCCCGAAAAAGGCAGCTCTTTCTTCCTTCATTCCTTCTTTCCTCATTATCCATCATTCCCTCTTCCTCTCCAGTAGTACTTCCCCATCCCCTTTCCCATACCATGCCAGTGTTGACCTTAGAAATGCATAGGCTCTATATGTAGATCCTTCAAGAGGTAGTGTGCCATGATTTAGGCTCTAAAACCCTTTCTGATGTTTTGGTGCCACCTCAGTAAGGCCAACACGTAATCTCTCCACTGCAAAACACTATACACAAACTTGTGCAAAAAAAACATTCATAACCTTACCAAACCATAACATCACTAATTCCAAGCTCAGGACAAGCTACAACTTTATGCTTGGAAAGGCAACACTGTAATTACACCAGGCTCTAAAACACCAATATACTACCTAGTGAAAACAAAACAAAAAGGGCTGCAAATTCTACATGCTAGCAGAATACTGAACCTTGATCACACATGAAAAAACACATGACACAACAGATATGACACAAGGAACTAGAAATCAAAAAATATGAAGGCAAAATACTGAACTGGAAAGTTACCTCAAGAAATCAGACTCAGCATGCAGCAATACTAGAGAAACTGAAACTTACATGCAAAATATCACAGATGCGCATTTCCAAAAGTTGACATATTCCAATTAATAAATTCTGAATAAAATACTTTTTTCTACCTTTGTTGTCTGAGCATTAGTTTTTCTATTCGCTTTGGTCCCAGTGTCTTCTGTTTTGTGCAGTGTCTTCTTTCCATTTGATATTTTTTCTCTCACCATGCCCACCATCCTCCTGTGTCCTTATGCGTCCTGTCTACCATCTGTAGCCCTGTCCCTATCCTTCCTCCAGTTTCAGCATCTGTCCTCAAAGTGTTCCGATCCAGTCCTTAAATTCAGCAGTTTTCCCTCCATCCATATCCAGCATTTCTCCTCACTCCCTTCCCCTCCATTCATGTGCATCTACTTCCTCTGTCTTCCCTCCCCTCCGTCCATGTCCAGCATTTCTCTTCTCCCTTCTTCTCCATCTGTGTGGATCTCCTGCTTTGTCTTTCCTTCCCTCCATCCTTGTCCAACATTTCTCCTCTCTTCCTTGCCCACTCCATCCATGTCTAGCATTTCTCCTTTCTTCCCTCCCTTCCATCTATGCGCATCTCCTTCCTGTCTCCCCTCCCCTCCATCCATCCATGTCCAGCAACTCTCCTCTCTCCCCTGCCCTCCCCTCCATCCATCCATGTCCAGCAATTCTTCATTCTCCCCTGCCCTCTCCTCCATCCATATCCTGCAAATTTCCTCTCTCCCTTGCCTCCACCATCCATCCATATCCAGCAATTCTCCTCTCTCCCCTTCCCTCCCCTACATGTCCAGCGATTCTCCTTTGCTCTCCTCCCATCTATGTTCAGCGACTTGCCTCAGCCCCCCTTTTCAGTCCCCGAGGCCGAGTTCCAACCAAGCCCCACCTGCCCACCCTCAGCTCCCTGACAGCCCTCCTGTCCATTCCTTCTGTTCTGCGTTTAAACCTTTTATTTTAAGTTGTAGCGACAGCAGTGAAAAAAACAGCACATCAGGCTCGCCTCCAGCCTTTCCCTTCCCTCTCAGTGTCCCGCCCTCATGGAAACAGGAAATACTTCATCAGAAGAAGGTGGGACACTGAGAGGGAAGGCAAAGGCTGGAGGCGAGCCTTCTGTGCTGCTTTTTTCACTGCTGTGCCGTCGCTGCGACTTAAAACAAAAGGTTTAAATGCAGGGCAGCAGGAACGGAGCATAGGGCTGTCGGGGAGCTGAAGACGGGCAGGGGGGACGAGAGCTGCCTGCAGCCGGGTTGAGCCGGCCCTGCATTTGGGGGGCAATGCCCCCTTGCCCCCCAAACTACGCCCATGCACGTAATGCAATACAATACAATACAATTATGTGCATAACTATAACAGTTTCATGTGTAAGTGCTAGCATTCTATAATTTTAGTGCACAAATGTTGCTTACCTTTAGGTGCTAAGGTTATTGAAGGAAGGAGTTAGTGCGAGGTAAAAAACATTCCTGTGTGGTAACTGTATGGGGATATGCTGGTAACATTCCCAAAGTTTAGCACACAGACACCTCAGTACCTTTCCACTCTTACCTCTCCCTACATTCCTCCCTGGGAACTCTGTTTATTGGGTAAATCTCTCTTACCTGTACTCTTCTCCTCCACTGCCAAATCCAGACTCTGTTCCTTTTATTTTGCTGCACCATAAGACTAGAATAGACTTCCTGAACTGGTACATCAAGATTCCACTCTGGCCGTCTTCAAGCCCACCTTTTTGAGACTGCTTTTAACTTCTAACTCCTATCATTCCCACCTTAAGTAATTCCCTTATCCTTTATTTGTCCTGTTTGTCTCGATTAGATTGTAAGCTCTGTCAACCAGGGTCTGTCTCTTGCATGTTTAGTGTACAGCACTGCATACATCTAGTACTGCTATGGAAATGATAAGTGTTAGTAGTGTAGTAGTAATCTTTGGGATTCCAGAATCTTGTTACTCTTTGGGATTCTGGAATCTTGCTACTCTTTGGGATTCTGCATGGAATCTTGCTCCTTATTTGTCCTGTTTGTCTTGATTAGATTGTAAGCTCTGTTGAGTAGGAACTCTCTCTTACTTGTTTAGTGTACAGCACTGTGTATATCTAGTAGTGCTATAGAAATTATAAGTAGTAGTAGTAGTAATCTTTGGGATTTTGGAATCCTGCTACTCTTTGGGATTCTGCATGGAATCTTGCTCCTTATTTGTCCTGTTTGTCTTGATTAGATTGTAAGCTCTGTTGAGTAGAACTCTCTCTTACTTGTTTAGTGTACAGCACTGTGTATATCTAGTAGTGCTATAGAAATTATAAGTAGTAGTAGTAATCTTTGGGATTTTGGAATCTTGCTACTCTTTGGGATTCTGGAATCCTGCTACTCTTTGGGATTCTGCACGGAATCTTGCTGCTCTTTATCCTTATCCCTTATTTGTCCTGTTTGTTTGTCATGATTAGATTGTAAGTTCTGTCAAGGAGGGACTATCTCTTACATATTTAGTGTACAGCACTGCGTAGTCTATTAGCACTATAGACATGATAAGTAGTAGTAGTAGTAATAGTAGTAGGGCTCTGTCCTCTTTAGCCTTTCTTCATATGAGAGAAGTTTACTCTCCTTTAGCATTTTGGTTGCTCTTCTTTGAATCTTTTATAATTCTGCTATATCTTTTTTGAGATACGGTGACCGTAACCGAACGCAATACTCAAGGTGAGGTCGCACCATGGAGCGATACAGAGGCATTATAATGTTCTTGATCTTACTTACCATCCCTTTCTTAATAATTCCTAGCATCCTGTTTGCTTTTTAGGGCAGAAAAATTCAGTGTATTTTCTACAATGACACCTAGATCTTTTTCCTGTGTGCTGATCCCCAAGGTGGACCCTAGCATCAGGTAACTATAATTTGGGTTATTCTTCTGAATGTGCATCACTTTCCATTTGTCCACATGTGGTTCTCATAGGCTGGTGCAAGTGTTCCAGAAAAGAGGTGGAAGAGGGTAAGCATAGAATATGATTTGAAGAAATTGTGAGAAATAGGCTGAACTGATCACAAGTCAGGAAGAAGCAGGGATTGATCAGTTTGCACTAACAAAAACATTAGGACACTTGAAGAGCCTGTGCTGAATCAAGAGGATGCATCTCACAAGTCCATTTATCAAATTAGTCAAGCAACTGGCACTTCTCAGTCAATGGTGTTTCAAATCATCCACAGTGATCCTGACCTACAGTGTCTTAAGCGGAGGTGAACACAACAGCTAATCGAGAACAACCACATTGCTCATATGACATGGTCCAAGCAATTCCTTCACAAGTTCCTCCACATGCTATCAATTTCATTTTTTTATACATCAGAAAAATTTTCATGGTTGAGCCACCTATCAACACTCAAAATAACTGACTTTACACATAGACTGCAGTGAAAAAATGTGGTATTCCTGTTGATTGTCTTTAGTGTACTTGCTCTACATTCAGAAAATCAGTCATGGTCTGTGTTGGAGTGTCCAAAATGGGATGCACAGAGCTTTACTTTGTCAACCAAGGAACAAAGATTAAAGGTATTATTGTCAAGTTTTACTATCACAGCAACTGCTATTGGCCATTCAGTGTATTGCTGGCAATGTTTACGTGTTTTAGCAAGACAGTGCACCTGCTCAGCATGCTTGTGAAACCAGCACTCTGCTGCAGAGAATGATTCTAGATTTCATTCTGATGGACTTGTGGCCCTCTAACAGTCCAAACCTGAACCCTGTTGATCACTGGTTTTGGGGTCTTATGCAACAGTGTGTTTATGAAAATTTTATTCATGATACTAATGACCTCAAGCAAGGTCTGGTTAAGGTGTGGGCCAACATGAGTCAGGGTATCACTGATGCTGCAGGTGATCAATGGAGAAAATGACTCTAAACATGTGTGAGTGCCAATGGGGGCCATTCTGAACATTTTCTGATGGCTTATTGCAAATTTATTCAGGATGATATATCCCAAATTTTATTTAGATTGGTCAAGTTTTGTCAGAGTTATACAGAAAATAAGCTTTGCTTTGTTTTATTTTTAAGTACAGTGTATCTTGACAACTGAAGGAAAAAGAATAAAGGCATGAAAACTTTAAAGATATTTTAATACAATATCATTTATTGTCTGTGAATTTTTTTTTAAGAAAAATATATCTGCTATAATGAACTTTGAATTAGCAGAGCTGAACATAAAGATATGAACTTCCTCACTAAAGAACAATGGAAGCCTGCAGTAAATCATATCAAATCAAAACAATTCTTATATACCGCTAAAGTCCGCTTTCCAGGGTTCAGTGTGTTTAACATCAGTTAATTTGCATGGTTAGTAACAGTTGCACATGGATTGAGCCTATATGTAGTAGGGGAATGAGATAGGACATGGGCAGCTATTGTGAGCCTCTCAGGGAGTTGGGCCTGGCATGGTTTGTCACATGGCAGGTTTTGGGAATAAGTAGGTTTTTAATTTCTTCCTGAAGCTGATATAGTTGTTGTCAGTATAATGTCTGTAGGGAGGGAGTTCCATAGTGAGGTTCCTAGAACAGGAAATGAGCTAAAAATCTTCAGAAATCTGATTCCCTTGTGAGGGTGGGAGGATAGGAGCAATCGATCTTTAAGTCTTTTGGATCGGGCCAGACATAGTGTTGAGATATTAATCAGAAGTATGAAATAATACCATATAGAATGTGGAAAACAGTACAAGCAGCTTTGAACTTGACTTATTCAGGTAATAGGTAGTCAATGTAGTTTAACCAGGTAAGATGATATATTGTGGTACCTATTTAATTTGAAGATCATTCTTGCTGCACTGTCTGTATTATTTGAAGCTTCTTTAGATATTGGGACTTGATGCCTAAGAGTAGGATGTTGCAATAGTCCAGCTGTGTTAAGATCATCATTTGGACCAGTAGTGTGAAAGCGTTCTGATCAAAGAGAGACCTGACTAGTCGTAGTTGTCTCATTTTAAATAGGGTTGTCTTCCATAGCTGGTTGATGTGGGAAGACAGCGATAAAGAAGACTCTAAAATTACTTCAAGGACTCTCATTTCTTTCTGATTCTACCGCAAATGAGCTGTTGGTGTTGACTGTTATTGAGGAGGAGACTTCTACTTCTGGGTTGCGGAAACATAAAATCTTTGTTTTCAGCATGTTCAGTTTTAGCAGTCGCCGTGGTTGTTAGTTTTCTTATAAAAGTGAACAGCTTTCTGTTGTCTAGAGTGTCTTGGCCTATTAAGTTGCTATGGTAGTTTTGCTTATCAGTAGTTACCTTTGATTTGTAATGACGAAAGGTATACCTCCAGTTCCCTTTGTTGGAGGCAGCATGGCTTATTCTTCATTGTTTTTTAAGGTGTCTGCATTCCAATTTTAGCTTGGCAAGTTTCTCAAAATGCCATGGGGCAGATTTGATTGCTTTGAACTTTTTGTTCTTGGTTGGGGCTATTTTGTCCAATATCAAGTTTACGTTAGTATCCCAGAAGGATTTGACTAGTTCTTGATTTTGGGCTGCCGGAGGTAATAGAATATTTTAGTTTGGACCAGAAACTGGACTCGTTTATTCAATATTAGATTTTGGTGTTTGTGCTTGGTTGGGCATGATAAGCAGATGTTGATGGTGAAGTCTAATTGGTAGTGATCTGACCATGGGTGCTATGCCAGTTGAATGACATGTCCAAGTTGTTTGGATAGGGAGTCAGAAAGTCGACAATGTGGTCTTTTTCATGGATAGCGCCGTTGGTGAGCAGATTTAGGTCGCTCATTTCTAAATAGGATTTAAAGCTGTATACGTTGCTATCGGCATCATTCTCCAGGTGGAGGTTTAGATCTCCTAGCATAATCATCCTGGAGAATTGAGCTAGAGTCAATGAGATAATCTCTACTAACAGGTCTTCAGACTTAGGCCAGTAGCCAGGTGGTTGGTATATGAGAAGAATGACAATCTGATCTTTGTCAGTGGAGTCGTCTTCTATTTTGCAGAGTATAAATTTGAGTTAAGTAGAGACATGTGAGGTGACTAAGGAGATACGGAAGAAACTTTTGTAAATAAGTGCTAGCCCACCCCCTTTTTTGCCCTGTCTTGGGGAGTATAGATTTCATAGCCATGGTGTAGTAGGTGAGGTAGGAGCAGGCTTTCTATTTTGGTTAGCCATGTTTCAGATATAAATAAGAAGCTTAGGTCTGAAGATTCAAGGAGGTCCTTAATTATGAGGGTGTTGTTTCCTACTGATCTAGCATTAATGTAGGTGTCTGGTACCAGGGTTAAATGGGGATTGTGGTGGACTGTTGAGATGTGTCTGGACAATTCTGTCATGAAGAAGGTCAAGGGTTGATGAAAGTATCTGGGTGAAGCCAGGCTACAAGTTCATGTTCAAGTGTACAGCGCTGCGTACGTCTAGTAGCGCTATAGAAATGATAAGTAGTAGTAGTCAGATAACAAAGAAGTCTTTATTGAAGGTGCTAAAAATCGACCCTACACGACTGTGTTTCGGCCCAAAGGCCTGCCTCAGGGGTCTTGATCAATCTACATAAAAAGCAGACATGAACATATATTGTGTATGATTTAGAAATGCATAGATGAATAAGTAAAATAAATTAGATAAAATTATGAAATTGAATATGTGAAATTGAATGTATAATAAAATAAAACATTTAGGTTGTAAACATATAAAAATGCATAATGTGACATATAAAATTGTAATTATAAATTTGTAATTATAAGACATTGTGAACATATAAAAGGTATTGAATATATAAAATAAACGGTTTATGTATTTAATTAGCGTTTGAATCATATATATATATATATATGCAAACACATGATGAAACGGAAAAAATATATATATAATGATAACAAACATGATGTCTATATAAAGTATATGCAAGATGAAAACATAAGAGACTTTCAGGCTTATTTTCAAAAGACAAGGATGCCCATCTTTTGACACAAATCAGAAGATGGGCGTTCTTCTCACAGAGTCGTTCAAATCGGTATAATCTAAAGCCAATTTTAGACGTCCCCAACTGCTTTCCGTCACAGGGACAGTCAAAGTTCACGGGGGTATGTCGGAGGCATAGCGAAGGTGGGACTTGTGCGTGCCTAACACATGGATGTCCTTGACCCATATTGGGGAAAAAAAGGGTGTCCCTGACGAGCACTTGGACGAATTTACCTGGTCCTGTTTTTCTTACAACCAAGGCACAAAAAGGTACCCAAACTGACCAGATGACCACCGGAGAGAATCGGGGATGACCTCCCCTTACTCCCCCAGTAGTCACTAATCCCCTCCGAACCTCAAATCTTATACTCAGGTCCATCACAGCAGTATGCAGGTCCCTGGAGCAGTTGTAGTAGGTGCAGTGCACTTCAAGCTGGTGAACCCAGGCCCATCCCCCACCTGTTACACTTGTGGTGGTAAATTTGAGCCCTCCAAAACCCACCAGAAATCCACTGTACCCACATCTAGGTGCCCCCCTTCACCCGTAACGGCTATGGTAGTGGTGTACAGTTGTGGGTAGTGGGTTTTGGGGGGCTCAGCCCACAAGGTAAGGAAGCTATGTACCTGGAAGCAATTTATGAAGTCCACTGCAGTGCCCCCTAGGGTGCCTGGTTGGTGTCCTGGTATGTCAGGGGGACCAGTGCACTACAAATGCTGGCTCCTCCCATGACCAAATGCCTTGGATTTGGCCGGGTTTGAGATGGCCGCCATTAGTTTCCATTATCGCTGAAAACCAATGCTGGCCATCTCTAAAGCTGGCCCAAATGTTGAGATTTGGCCGGCTCCAACCGTATTATCAAAACGAAAGATGGAGTGGAGGAGTGGCCTAGTGGTTAGGGTGGTGGACTTTGGTCCTGGGGAACTGAGGAACTGAGTTAAATTCTGACTTCAGGCATAGGCAGCTCCTTGTGACTCTGGGCAAGTCACTTAACCCTCCATTGCCCCATGTAAGCCGCATTGAGCCTGCCATGAGTGGGAAAGCGCGGGGTACAAATGTAACAAAAATTAAAAAATCTTGTTCCGATAATACGGTCGGGACGCCACTTTACGGGGCCAGCCTTGAAGATGTGACTAAATAACAAAACATCCAGAGTGCACAATATAATTTCTTACTTGCACATCTTGGATCTACCATCAGGTGTTGAATTATTGCCACTCCTACAGGGAGGGTGGTTGGACAAGAGGAACAGAAAGGGGAGGATGCTAAACATATATCCCACGATATTCAACTGGTGATGGTCAGCATTTTTTAAAACACTGACTGTTGCCGGCTAAATTAGCCCCCAGTATTTATTGCCAAGCCATATCTGGGCACTGGCACTGAATATTAGGGGCTACACATGGGTGAGCTGGGCAGCGGAGCTTATGCGGGTCCAGCTGATATTCAGCCCAGGCCCATATAAGAGTTATGAGGGCCCCGACTGAATATTGGGCCGGGACCTGAATACATTTTTCTTTGTTTTGTGTTTTTAATTGAAATCCCCAATGTGTCACATCCCCTCCATCTCCTTTCCCCCTCCCAACCCATGGCCACAAGCCACTCCACCTCCCCCCAAATGCCACCCGTCCCCACCCCAACCCCCAACCCTCCGTAGGCCCACCTGGGCCTATCTTAATCCCTGATGGTCCAGTGGTGGTCATTGGGGGCAGGAGCAGAGCCCTCTTGCTCCTACCCCTTGTGGCACCTTTGCAAAATGGCTACCGCAACCTCTCGCGGTGGCTCACAGCATCCATTTTGCAAAGGTGCCACAAGGAGCAGGAGCGAAAGGGCTATGCTCCTGCCCCCAACAACCACAACTGGACCACAGGGATTAAGGTAGGCCCAGGGGGGACTTGTGTCTGCAGGTTGGGAGGGGGGGAGGGAGGGGATGCAACATATAGAGGGTTGGGGAGTTTCAGTTTAAAAAATTAAAAACAAAAAAATCTGATGTGGGTCTACGACTGACCCGATATTCAGCCGTGGCCCACATAAGCTTAAGCAGGTGAATTTAGGACAGCTTGTTAAGCTTGTGCGGGCATACGCTGAATATCGCCGGCACCCACATAAGCCCTGGCTCTTCCTCAACACGCCTCCTGGCCCGCCCCTGACTGACCCACTTTTTTGGGGTCGGTCAGTGGTGATATTCAGCAGCACTGCCTGGTTTAGTGCTGCTGAATATCGGCGGTTGGACATGGACAGGCAAATCAAGCAAGCCAGAGCCTCTCCAGCCCGCTGAAATCGCTCTGAATATTGGTCTGATAGAAGACAGGGTGAGGGAAGGAAGATGTGCTTATTTTTATTAGTCTTCCGTTATTTTCCATCTGCTTCTTTTAAGTTTGTACATTATTATGTTTTTGTTTATTGTAAATGTTTGATTGTATCTCACCTTGATCCATGGCGATTTGGCAGGCTATAAGTTTTGTAAGCAAATAAACAATGCTTGACACTTTTGGGGATATGAAGGGGAGGGGGAAAGAATAGACAGTGGTAGGGAAGGGACAATGGTGGACACTTGAGGGCTGGGAAGAGGCGTTGCTGGACAAGAGAGGACAGGGAAGGGGAGGTGCTAGACATGAGGGGAGGGCTTGAATGACAGATACCCTTGGGTTAGCCTTGGCTATTGTGAAAACCCATCTGGCTGCAGCATCTCAAGAACAAGTTCAAAAGGAGAAAGGGGGCATGGGATTTGATATACTTATTTTGTATCTTAGGCAATGGAGGGTTGAGTGACTTGCCCAGAGTCACAAGGAGCTGCAGTGGCAATTGGATCCAGTTCCTCTGGTTCTCAGGCTGCTGACCTGGTCAAATTACAGATTTTTCTTTTTTTCTGGATCAAATCTTGCATTTAAAAAAAGAGTAACCAAATAAATGTAGCTAAATTAGTTCATATGGTATCTTGTTAAGCAGTGAACATTTGCCGCGTCTATTCACCACGAGAATCTGTCATTGTTTATTTAAGAGATTTTGATCCGGATTAACAAAAGGACATTTTCTCCCTTGCACTTTTGGCTTGATTCATCATAATCTTTTCTCATAGACACAGAATGGGAAAAATCTTCAGTGACTTGGGCCATTGTGTCTATGGGAAAAATTGTTTCCACACATCTGTCCCATTTGGGTTTCTTCTCTTGTTTGCTAGGTTATTAAGGACTCAGACTTTGGGTTTAGTCAATCAAAACCACACCAGATGAAGAAGTGCCACATGTGACTTCTGAACATTACCACTGAACCATAACATCTGAACCAACTTAGGCTGGTCAAAAGTTTTTTTTTAACTCTGGTCTCATTTGGAAAGTCAAAGCTTGAAGTTAAACGATGAGACTTAGGAGGCACAGACAGCTAAAGAATTTCAAAACAAAACTAAAATGGAATGTCAGCAAGCGCCCATAGCTTAAATAAGGAAAGTGTAGAGAAAGGATATGAACTGTACCCTAGAAACTCCTGGAAGAACACAGAAACCTCAAATCTTATTAGAACTGAAGCAGGCTTGCACAATGTTTGACACATGATAATTGTAAAATTAGATCAGGTTCCAGTCTGTGATGTTTTCTGCCAGGGGATCTAATGTTTTATATGCTTCAGCCGTGGAGCTTTCCATCGACAATTATTCAGCCATCATGATAAAAATTCCAGCGCTGTAGCCTAACCATAGTCAGTAATGTCTTTAAAATGGTCATCTTTGTTTGTATAAAGCTGGTTCATATTGAAACTGGATACAATTTCCAGACGGTAATGAAGCTTTCTGAGTGGCACCAGCCATTTATTGTTTGTACCATATTTCTTTGGTGCAGACTGATAGGAATCAGCTTTTGATCAATTACCGTTAAAAGAAAGTTCAAAATAATGTACAACCCATAAATGCATTTTTAATGCATGTGTCCCAAGCACTTCTCTAAATTCACCCACCCCCATAATATCCTGATTACAAAATCAGTCTCCAATAAACTAATTACAAAAACATAGAAAACCCATAAAAAAGAGACAACCTACTAGAAAGAATCCTCCTCTAAATTCAATTAAATACCTTTCAAAAATGGTTGTCATGACCTCTCGCAGCAGCCGGCAGTGCTTTGTGTAGTGCTGCGAGCTGCCATGAGAGGTCACAGCAGCCATTTTGAAACACAGCTGCAAGGGGGCAGGAGTGGGAGGGGCTGCATTCCTACTCCCAAAGACCCCACTGGGCCACCAGAGAGACAGGTAGACCCGGGGGTCTATCTAGACATCGGGAGAGGGTGGGGGGGTCATTCAGGGGAGAGGGGTGGGACTTAGGAAATCGCAGAAGGGGGAGTAGGAAGGAGGTATAGAGAGGCCAGGAGGGTTTTATTTTTAAAAAGTAGTTATGTGGGTCCCAGAAGATATTCAGCTGGGGCCCTCATAACGCTCTTATGCGAGCCTCCACCTCAGCCATTGTTGCCATTAAGTACCATGGCTGTGTGAAAGGCTCTCCTCCCTCTTCCCACCTCAATTTGAGCTCCTGAGGTCTTTATTTTATATGAACTGCAGAGCAGAGATCCCAGTTCCCACAGAGAACACCCTGAGCATGTGATCCTCAGGCCTGAACTGAATAGGAGTTGTTCAGTTTTGCCTCCTGTACCCCAACTACACCAAGTTCTTGAAGTTTTTGAGCCACTACTACCACTATCTACTGGCTCCATCACTGATTTTCATGCTGCCCCTGTGCCACTACTGCTCTTGTCACTGAAGCAACCCTTGTTGCATGCCCAGAACAGATACCGGATGTAGTATTCTTGGGCAGGGAGGCATTATGACTTTTGTGAGCTCTCAAAGAAATAGCAAAATGCTTTTTATATGGCCCTAAATGCCTAGTTAGCTATATGGGTTCTGGCACTGAATATTGCTGACACATGTATAACTCCCATCTCCACTCCCTATAACACCCCAGACCTGACAATGTTGGACCTGGTTGGTGAGTGGTGATATTCAGCAGTATGATCCAGTTAAGTGACACTGAATATTGGCAGCTAGGCAGGTACAAGTGTTTTAAATGGGCAGGAGTCTCTTCTGCTCTTTAGTTTGCTTGAATATCAACTAGACAGTAACCACTGTTACTATGTCCTCCAACAAAGAGTTCCAGATCTTAACTATTTGCTGAGTGAAAAAATATTTCCTCTTACTTATTTTAAAAGTATTTCCAAGTAACTTGCTTGAGTGTCCCCTAGTCTCTGTACTTTTGGAACGAGTAAAAAATCGATTTATTTCTACTCATTCTACACCACTCAGGAATTTGTGGACCTCAATCATATCTCCCTTCGTCCATTTCATTTCCAAGCTGAAGAACCCTAACCTCTTTAGCCTTTCCTCATGCAAGAGGAGTTCCATCTCCTTTATTATTCTGGTGACTCTTCTTTGAACCTTTTCTAATTCTGCTATATCTTTTTTGAGATACGGTGACCAGAACTGAACGCAATACTCAATGTGAGGTCTCACCATGGAACGATACAGAGGCATTATAGTATTTTCGGTCTTATTCACCATCTCTTTCCTAATAATTCCTAACATCCTGCTTGCTTTTTAGCAGAAAGTTTTAGTGTATTATCTGCAACAACACCTAGATCTTTTTCTTTGGTGCTGATCCCTCAAGGTGGGCTGTAGCATCAGGTAACTATGATTCGGATTATTCTTTCCAATGTGTATCACCTTGCATTTGTCTACATTAAATTTCATCTGCCTTTTGGATGCCAGTCTTCCAATTTCCTAAGGTCTTCCTGCAATATTTCACAGTCTGCACATGTTTGGAGTGGAAGAGTAGCCTAGTGGTTAGTGCAGTGGAATTTGATCCTGGAGAACTGGGTTTGATTATCACTGCAGCTCCTTGTGACTCTAGGCAATTCACTTCACTTCACCCTCCATTGCCCCAGGTACAAAATAAGTATATAATATGTAAACAGATTTGATTGTAGTCACAGAAAGGCAGTATATCAAGTCCCATCCCCTTTCCCCTAACAACCTTGAAAAGTTTTGTGTCATCTGCAAATTTAATCACCTCACTCGTTATTCCAATTTCCATATCATTTATAAATATTTTAAATAGCATCAGTCCCAGTACTGATCCCTGCAGCACTCCACTGTTCACCCTCCTCCATTGAGAGAAGTGACCATTTAACCCTACTCTCTGTTTTCTGTCCAATAACCAATTCCTAATCCACAGAAGAACATTGCCTCCTAAACCATGGCTTTAATTTTATCTCACAAGGAACTTTGTCGCAAGTTTTCTGAAAACCTAGATTCACTACATCAACTGGTTCACCTTTATCCACATGTTTATTCGTGCCTTTAAAGAAATGAAACAAATTGGTGAGGCAAGACTTCCCTAGGCTAAACCCATGCTGACTCTGTCCCATTAAACCATGTTTGTCTATCCTGCTTATAATCGAACGAGAAAAACGCCCAAGTTCCGACCTAAATCGGGAGATGGACGTTTATCTCACAAAAACGAATAAAGCGGTATAATCGAAAGCCGATTTTTGGACGTTTTCAACTGCACTCCGTCGCGGATGCGGACAAATTTGATGGGGGCGTGTCAGAGGTATGGCGAAGGCGGAACTGGGGCGTGGTTATCTGCCGAACAAAGATGGGCGCATTTCACCGATAATGGGAAAAAAGTATGCGTTTTTAGCTAGAATTTAGGACACTTTTCCTGGACCCTGTTTTTTCACGAATAAGGCCCCAAAAAGTGCCCTAAATGACCAGATGACCACTGGAGGGAATCGGGGATGACCTCCCCTGACTCCCCCAGTGGTCACTAACCCCCTCCCACCACAAAAAAATGATGTTTCACAACTTTTTATTTTCACCCTCAAATGTCATACCCACCTCCCTGGCAGCAGTATGCAGGTCACTGGAGGATTTGTTAGGGGGTGCAGTGGACTTCAGGCAGGTGGACCCAGGCCCATCCCCCCTACCTGTTACAATTGTGCTGCTTAATGCTTATTAGTCGTCCAACCCCCCCAAACCCACTGTACCCACATGTAGGTGCCCCCCTTCACCCCTTAGGGCTATAGTAATGGTGTAGACTTGTGGGCAGTGGGTTTTGAGGGTGATTTGGGGGGCTCAACACACAAGGGCAGGGTGCTATGCACCTGGGAGCTCTTTTACCTGTTTTTTTGGTTTTGTAAAAGTGCCCCCTAGGGTGCCCGGTTGATGTCCTGGCATGTGAGGGGGACCAGTGCACTACGAATCCTGGCCCCTCCCACGAATAAATGTCTTGGATTTATTTGTTTTTGAGCTGGGCCCTTTCATTTTCCATTATCGCTGAAAAACAAAAACGCCCAGCTCACACATTGTTGAATAAAACATGGGCGTCTATTTTTTCCCAAAATACGGTTCGGTCCACCCCTTCTCGGACCCGTTCTCGGAGATAAACGCCCATGGAGATAGGCGTTTTCGTTCAATTATGCCCCTCCATGTGTTCCATAATTTTATTCTTTATAATAGTTTCTGCTATTTTGCCTGGCACTGACATCCAAGTTAAACTACTCTGAAGCACATATACTATAGTGCAATAATTTAAGTTATCGTAATGAATTGCTAAGATTATTAGGTTTTATATGAAGATATGAAGATAATCAAATGTAAAAATACATGGACATTGATATCCAAATCAATGTGTGCAGTTAACATTGGAGTTAACATATAAATCTAAATTTTTACTGATTGGACAAACTTTAGATGTCTGGAATGGCAACATTCTGAAATTGAGTAATTCTAGTTTTAAATTTGCAACAAGTCTAAAGATACTAGGAGTTGCAATGTCTAGTTCTTTATCTCCAGAGTTACATATTAATACAGTGGTTCCCAAACTTTGTCGGGCCAAGGTACCCTTATTTTATCCGTAATTTCTTCACTGTACTCCTAATTCAAAAGAAATATAGTAACAAAGCGTACAAATTCTGCTTATTAAGTAGTTAGGTCTAAACAGTCTAAGTTGTGTTCATGTACAAAAATGTCAATGATCTCAAACAAGTCTTGTGCCTTTATACCTGAAGTGATACTTTTACAAGAGAGGTCTTCCACAATTTTGTCACTATCTACGAACTGTGTTTAGCAAACGTGGTGAGCATCCTTGATACTCTGCGATGCTTCATCCAACTGTAATCCAAATTCCTTCGTTTTCATTTTTTCAATTAGCTGATCATTGAGGTCTTCGGCCATGTGTTTGATTCTATGACTGATCATATTGTTGGATAAAGGTACCTTTGAAAGCAGTCTTCCCGCAGATTCACCAACCATGATGTTGACGATATCCACTGCAGCCGGTAAAATCAGTTCTTTTGCGATGGTGTGAGGCTTTCTACACTTTGCGACTCTGTATGCCACCTTGCAATATGCTAGCAGAGCATAGCTTGGTATTGATGCTTTGTTTAAAAATGTACATTTTTGTTCTTTTTATCCTTTTAACTTTCTTGTGAAATATTCATGGGATTTAATAGCCACATTTTGATGTTTGGCCTCTAAGTGGCGTTTTAGTTTACTTGAGATCATGCACTCTGGAGCCAAAATTTTGAGACATATTACACACTGCAGATGCTCCTCATGATTGACATTTACCGAAGTAAAACCAAAATCTAGATAACTATCTTCATATTTCTGATATTTTCATTTTTTCACAACTTTACCACTGGTCTGTGGTTTGTCTTCCTTTTCTTCAGTTCTACGCTTCTTGTTCAAAAATCTTTCCATTGCGCAGCCTTCTGCCTTCTGCTTGCAAAGATTGTTGCCTGCACTTGGGACTGTTGCAGCAGTTTTTTTCCTCCAGTTTTGTTGATTGACATTGCACTCCAGCAGCAGCCTTCTGCCTGCATCCTTCTGGGTTCTGTTATTAAGTCAAAAAGACTCCACATTTTTGTGATGTATTTCTCTGGTCTGCCATAAATCTAATGTAGTATCTCTCCCTCTCTCCCCCCTCCTTTCTCCATGCAGCATCTTTCCCTCCCCTCCACCTCTGTGTCCAACATTTCTCATTCTCTCTCCCCTCTTCCCTATCTCCCCTGTTGAATACCCTGCATTTGCTGATTGCATCTTGGTTCAGTTTGTCATGAATTTTTGTTCTTAAGTGGACAACCCAAGTCAAAAATACCACAAATTCTATACATGGGTAATGAAGGTCTGAGCACACTACCCAAGTAAAATAGCAGAAGTAGAGGGAGTTATCTCACTGGCAATGGTTAACTTGGGGCATGATTACCTTTCAGTCAGCAGTCTAAGGGGCCCTTTTACTAAGCCACGTAGGCGTGTATGCACGTCCTATGTGCATCAATTTTGAACTACCGCCCGGCTACCGCGTGGCCCAGGTGGCAATTTCATTATTTACGTATATCTGCTATGAGCACCAGAAAACTTTCCGGAGCATGGCACTAACTGGGCAGTAATTGGCATTCTATGCACACTGATGATTACCACCCGGTTAACGTGTGAGACCTTTCCGCTAACTCAATGGGTGGCGGTAAGGTCTCAGGCCCAAAATGGATGCGTGCCAATTTTCATTTTGCTACATGTCCATTTTCAGCCAAAAAAAGAGGTCTTTTTTGCAGGTGCATTGAAAAATGGACCTGCGCACATCCAATACATGTGTCTACACCAGCACAGGCCATTTTCTTGGTGCACCTTAGTAAAAGGACCCCCCAGAGTGAGAGTGTGGAAGGGGCCTAGCCTGGCACAGTTGCAGCTGTTATGTACCACTACTAGATAACTGTTGTGCTGCACTTGCTTGAAAAGCCCCAGAGTTTGGTGGGTTTGCATGTTACTTGGCCTTTTTGATAACTAATGTGCTATTACATTCACAATCCTTCAACCTCCAGTGGTGGCGTGGCCTGCAATTAACTGCCACATGCATGTGGCATATAGGGGAATGGTGCATGCCCTTAATAAAGATATTAACTCTAAATTCCTCCCTTCGGTACCCCTGTGAGTTCACCATGGCACACTGGGGTGCTGTGGCACACAGTGTGGAAATGCTGCATAGAGAATGACACGGGGACGGGGTTCCACAGTAACCGCGAGATTGGGGATGGGGATGGGGACAGAGCCCGTGGGAACGGGGTGGGGACAGATCCCACAGGGACAGGGTGGAGATGGGGACAGATCCCATGCGGATGGGGAGGGGATAGGAACAGAGACCATGAGGACGGGGACAAACTTTGTCCCCGTGTCATTGTCTACTTTGAAGCCTGTTAATGAACTGGACTGTTATTTATGTTTGATTGATGCAGACAACAATATTTGTATTTTTTGGAAAAATAAGCAAACATGCATGCCACAGCTAGCAAACTTTGCATGGGGGATTCTGTACATCCTGCTACCAGTACATCTTCTAAGAAGACATCTTCTTTTGCAGGAGGGTCTGTGGAAGACAGGAGATCTAGAATGAATCCTGAGTTTATTGATGACTTCTTATTCGTCCACAGATTAAAAAATCTCCCTTCTTGGGCATATAGAACAGGTTGTATTTTGTACCCCTGGACAATTTAACAGGGTAGATTAGGATTCCTTGGGGTAGTAGAAGTCAGCAATTGTTGGGGTTGGAAAGGTAGAGGGTGGTGATGGTGGGAGGGTTATTATAGCTGCTAGTTGTTATTATTATTTTCTATTTGTAATTTGTTGCACAGCATATTGTTCCTTTTTATACTTTAAATATAAAATCATAAGTGTTTGAGGCTTCTACAGATGAGAACAGAGCTCACAGGCAATGGTGTACCAAGGGGGGGCGGTGGGGGCAGTCTGTCGCCCTGTCTCCGAGTTCGCATGTGTTCACTGCTCCCTCTGCCCCGGAACAGGTTACTTCCTGTTCCAGGGCAGAGGGAGCAGTGAACACATGCGAACTCGGAGTCGACAGGGCGACATGTGCACGCCGTGGCACCCTCCCAGCGGCGTGCACCCGGGGGGGTGTCATTTCGCCGGGGGGGGGGGGGGGTGTCATTTCACCAGGGGGGGGGGGCACCGCGCTGCACCCGGGGGGGGGGGGGCGCATCGGCGATCCACCCCGGGTGTCAGCCAGCGTCGGAACGCCACTGCTCACAGGGATAGGGTGGGAACGGGGACAGAACCGGCGGGGACGGAGACGGGGCCTGTGGGGTCAGGATGGTGATGGAGACAGGGTCTGCAGTGATGGGATGGTGTTGGAGATGGAGCCTATGGGGATTGGGTGTGGGCGGGGATAGAATCCACAGAGATGGGGCGGGGATGGGGATAAAGTTTGTCCCCGTGTCATTCTCTAAATTGCTGCATTAATGCTTTCACTAAGAAAACCTTTTTTTTAATGAAGAAAGTGAGGAAAATTTGAAATATACTGTCACATCAAGTATTTAAATTGGTAGCCCAAAGTTTAATTCAAGAGCAACTTGATTACTGTAACATTATTTATATATTTATATTATTATTATTATATATTATATATTTATATTATTTATATATTATTTATTTCTTCTTTAAAAAATGAAGACAATACAGAAAGTTGCTGCTGGATTAATATTTTTGGCACATGTCAGCGAGCGGGTTTCTCCTTTATTAATAGATTTAGATTGGTTATCGGTGGAGGCCCGTATTGAATTTAAACTTTGTGATGATCTATAATATTTTATAAAGTAATGTTCTACTCAATTTTTCCCAAACTGCATGTGTTTTGACAAGTTTGCATATTTTTGTGTCATTTGCAAATTTAATCACCTCACTTGTTGTTCTGATTTCCATATCATTTATAAATATGTTAAATATCACCAGTCCCAGTACAGATCCCTGTGGCATTCCACTATTCACCCTCCTCCATTGAGAAAAATGGCCATTTAACCCTATCCTCTGTTTTCTGTCCAATAACCAATTCCTAATCCACACCAGAACATTGCCTCCTATCCTATGACTCTTTAGTTTTCTCAGGAGTCTCTCATGAGGAATTTTATCTAAAGTTTTCTGAAAATTTAGATACACTACATCAACCGGCTCACCTTTATCCATATGTTTATTCATGCCTTCAAAGAAATGAAGCAAATTGGTGAAGCAAGACCTGCCTTGGCTGAACCTATGCTGACTTTGTCTCATTAAACCACATTTGTCAATGTGTTCCGTAATTTTATTCTTTATAATAGTTTCCACTATTTTGCCCAGTACTGAAGTCAGGCTTACCAGTCTGTAATTTCCTAGATCACCCCTGGAACCCTTTTAAAACATCAGAGTTACATTGGCCACCCTCCAATCTTCAAGTACTATGGATGATTTTAATGACTGGTTCCAGATCATTAACAGCAGATCAACAATTTCATCTTTGAGCTCCTTCAGTACCCTTTCATAAGTGGCACTGAAATGCAGGATTGTGTCAAGTCATTTTAACTTGTCGATTTGGCTCAGTATGTCTTCCAGGTTCACTGAGATTTCTTTCGGTTCCTCCACATCATCACCCTTGAATGCCATGGTACAAGTAGATCCAGTGCATTTTTTTTCTAGCAAAAAAGGTGCCGGTACTTAAATATAGGCCACCCTACAGAGGTGGAGTGATCACTAAGATTCAGCCAGGCCCCCTGGAACCAGTCACAGAATCTATGACAAGGTAGAATTGGTTGTAGAGCCTGAACTCTTTCATTAAAACTTGGGGTCCATGGGTCAATTTTAGCAGACAATGGAAAAGGAGCAGGTACTCAGTACCCCCAAGTACCACTTCAAAAAAGCCCTGAGTAGATCTCTAATAACTCAAAAAGATCTGGATGTTTAATGCACTCAGTGACTTAAAAAAATGTTATTCTAAACAAAATGTGGCCTCAAAGCTCCCAGGTGGTGCATTTTATAAGCACAGAAACAAAAACAAAGGATGGGGCAGACCAATGTGGTTCCAAAACAGGTGGTTTATAGAACGATGACAGTTAAAATGACACGACGGAGTCCTGTGTTTTGGTGCCACTTATGCCTTCTTCAGGAGTCAAACAATTTTGTTCAGCCACAGATGACAAATTGCAAATGTTAGGGTAAAAACATTCAATAATTCAGCATCCAAAGAGCTGATAGGCAAAATGATAAGGCAAAAAGCGGAGTCCCACTTTATTATCACTGGCCAACCTATACTAGTAAAAACAGTGGGAAGAAAAACTTAAAGGAGAGAAAAATTCCTGTCCAAAAAAACCAGGTATTTAAAAATATTATAAATAAACACACCAAAGTGCACCAAACATTCAGTTCAAAAAAATTTCAAAATTTCAATGCTCAACATTTGTCTGAAAGAAGAGTAGTCCACAGTTCATAAAAGTCTTTATCTTGATGACAATTTCTTCAATCGATGTTTGTAATTCCATACACAATAGCCTGAAGTGCCACATAAACAATACACCTCGACAAGGGCCTCTTGTTTCACAATTGCTGCTGTGTCAGGAGGATCAAAAACTGAGCTCTCTAATGGGAACAAGATGGTGACAGCGATTTCAAAAAGAGGCTCTCAAGAATCAACCAATCAGTAAACCTTTATGTAACAGATACAAGTTACTTTATATTAAAAAAGCAACCCATTCAATGGCGCCATTCAAACCACTGGGTTCCATTATGTTTAACTGAAATATTAGACACTGTTCACTGTTTCTTAATATCTCCTCCTCTATTGGTAACATACAGCTGTTCCATTATGGTACATTTTAGATCAGAAAACTTATGTTTATATTGAACACAATTTTTAACCATTGATGCCTCTAGTCACTGAACTGTAAGACATGATTTATGTTCTTTCATTCATGTGTGGAAGGTTCATGATGTTTGTCCAACATAAAGTAGCTTGCAACGACAAGCTATTATGCATATAACATTCTTAGATGAACACGTAGTGGAACCTTTTAATAGTATACTCTGCTTTTTATCTTTATCATCCCCATATGAATATTTTTCATTCCACCGTCATGTCACATATTTGAATACCAGTGTCCATCTTTTGTCCCCTACTCAACCAGACATTAGGTCTGCATAACTTATCATTGAGATTCGTATTACATGTGAAAGAGATCATCCATTGTTTATTCACCAAAGTCTCTTGTACTGCATACATCCAACAATGTTTTTTTTAATGATGGCTGCAACTTTCACAGACAGATTTGTAGATTTCAAAATGTATACCGTCACTAGTTCAGATTGATCTCTTTGCTGTGACTGCAGTAACAAGTCTCTGGTATTAAAGAGCGCACATTTATATGCTTTTTTAATTACTTTATTTGGTTATCCACACTCCTCAAATTTTTGCTTTAACATAGGAGCCACCTGATTATGTTGCTCCATAGAACTCCATATTCATCGATATCTTAATATATATAGGGTGCGTACTCTCATATCGTAACAAAGTATTACGGTCAGTTGGTTTTTTATAAATAGAAGTATATATGCTACCACTCTGCATTTGCACTTTCACATCCAAAAAAGTTATTTCATTTCTATTCTAAGTACATTCAACATTTATAGTAGGGTGACAATCATTTAAGTCTTTCACAGACATATCTAACGTTTGTTGCAACCCTATCCATAACACAAACATATCATCTATGTAATGAAGCCAAAATTCCATAGATGGATAATAATGAAATGTATGTACCCACCGGCTCTCAGACTCCACCATGAAAAGATTGGCTACTGAGGGTTCAAATGACACTCCATTTGCTACTCCTGTAATATATTCAAATATTTGATCTTCAAAGATGAAATGGTTTCTCTTCAATGCTAACTCTGATAATGCTAGCAAAACCTCAGTTGGAACATATCATTGATGTGGTCGAGAATTCAATGCAAGACCTAATACCTCATATGCTTCTTGTTGAGGGATTAATATGTATAATGAACAAACACCCAAAGTCACTAATATTACATTATCCAAAATCTCTGAAAACCTATCTCTTCAACAAGGCCTACCACGAGAATCCATAGCTTAATTATAACACTTTACCACTCTACCCTAATTCTGAAAGTCATCCCTCTATAATGGTCTGCTTAGATCTTTTTGTCCTCCTTGATCTTTTTTGTAACACCAATTGTATCTTTTACTCTGGAATGGCGACGCCATAACAGGTCTCTGTAAGCCACATTGAGCCTGCAAATAGGTAGGAAAATGTGGGATACAAATGAAATAAATAAATAAATAAAAATATTTATAAGAAAAGATGAAATTTGAAAAAACAAAGGTTCCAAAAAACTGTCAATATATTTACTCACTGTAATAGAGAATCCCTGGAAGAGACGATTGGGTGACCTGGGGGGGGGGGGGGGGGGGGGGGGGGGGGGGGTCATGCAATCTTTTATGAATTTTTGGTACTGTATATAAAATGGGTAATTTGGACTTCCTATAATTAAGAAATCCAAATGCTGCTACAGTAGATTTCCTTAGTGACTTCACTCCAGATATCAGCGGATCCAACACTGATACCTCCCGTTCCATGCCCTGTATTCCACTGAGGACTAGATCTAAAATAGCTCCTCCTTTTGTCGGTTCTTGGACCATTTGCTCCAAGAAGCAGTCATTTATTACAACTAGGAATGTTACCTCCCTAGCACTCCCTGATATAACATTTATCCAGTTAATGTTGAGGTAATTGAAATCACCCATTATTATAATGTTGCCCAATTTGCCATTTCTTGATCTGTGTACATTGTAAGATTGTGTAGAAGCAAAACAACCATATTTTACCCTTCATTGCTGGTCTGTACTCACTGAAGAATCTATCCAACAGGCCTATGCCACCTGTCATCTTATCGTAGGCGCCAATCATTTGAGAACATGGCACCATGATATGCTTCTTACTGTATGTGCACTGGAGTATCTACATTTTGACAATAGTAATTTGGTTGATGCCACTTAGTAGCAGATCTGCTGAGGTAGTAAAGCCATAGATTATAGAAGCCAAAACTGAACGCAAAGCTGAAAATGCAATGATAACATGTAATCATTTGCCACCCAGAGGGAAATATGGTCTCTACCAATGATTATATACATGCTATGGTGACATCATCTGAAATAAGTGGTGACATGTCAGAAAATAATAGGCTACAACCATCCTACAACCACAAACATTATGTAAAAGAAAAACAACTTAGCACCTCTTTGGATCACTGTTTGAAAAAAGAACATGACAAAATATGTCCGAAATATGAAAGTGGCTTAATACATAAATTTTGGGTTTATGTAAAGGCAAGTCATTCAACACGTGTACATTTCACCTGTTCTTCATCCCAAAATATGTAACTAAAGGATTAGCTGTAAAAGTATTTCAAATGAAGAAGGGTGTATGCTTAACGTAATGACAAAGTTCACGTGATAAAATAAAAACAATGGGGTCGATATTCAGAGCATGGGTGGTAGCTGGGCTGCCTTCTGTGGTTAGTGCAGAGCCCAGACATTCAATGCCGGACCATTTCTTGTGACTGGCACTGAATATCTGACTTACTTTTGGCCAGATCCAACTTAATCGGCCAAATCAATATTCAGCACTGGCTAGTTAAGTTGAAATTGGCCAAAGATAGGATTGCTATTTCGGCAGCCTAATATAACTGGTTATCTGCTAAGTGCTAACTGCCAATAATCAGTGGGAGATTGCTGGCTAGTGCCATTTAACCAGCCAGGATCCATTCCTGGTCAGTTAAATGCTTTTAAATATTGGGCAGCATATGACTAGAAAATCTCTATCACTTAAAAATGTCAAAAGATTAACCTGCACACAACATAAGAATGACAGATAAGTTCACAAAATACTTATGTCATAATGTGTATGAATTTTTGATGTTCTTAAATCAAACACTGGTCTAGTTTGGAGTTACATTTATTTATTTAAAATATTTTAAAGTGTAAAGTAGTCTACTTACAGTACATGTGCAATGCCCCACATGATGCTATGTTTCTTTTTTTTTAATGGCTTCTGATGTGCAGCGGTTCTAATGCACATCTTGTGCTTTACACATTTTATAAAAAGTTACTTTTTCAGAGAGCCTTTTATAAAATATTGTCTCAGTTTTGTACTCACAGACCTAAACCCCTGTTTTCTGACTTCGAGGCCCTGTACAACATTATCTTTCATGTATATGTAGACTCTGATTTGAAATGTTACATAGCTAGAACAGAACACACTTACTGAAAGATACATACTCACAAAGTCACACAAACATGTACTCATATACAACGTCAGTCATTCGCAGATTTGCACCCTTGATATCTGACACATACATAACATTGCTTTGGGTGAATCTCTTGATCATGACAGTTAACAAATTCCAATAGATAGATCGATAGATAACCCCCAGCACACAGATGTGCAGCCTTGATCACTTACATACAAACACTTAGATATTACATTCAGACACAGATAGAGATGCATGCTGACATTATCCTCATAGACACCTATAATACATGCACATAAGAACATATGTGCTATGCTGAGTCAGACCAATAATCCACCAAGACTAGCATCCTGTCTCCAACAGTAGACACTCTAGATCACTTGGAAGCTCCCAGAACATCCAAATGGGGAGACCTGATTCTGTTGCAATCCCAAAGTCTTCCAGGAATAACAATTGCTAATAGATGTGCCCTCCAGAAACTTGCCAAAACCTTTTTATTTGTAAGCTCAGCAATGCTACTAGATTTCACCGCATTCCTTGGCAGCAAATTCCACAATGTAATTTGTGTGTTGGCTGAAAAAAATACTTTCTCAGATTTGTTTTAAATCTGCTGCCAGTTAGTTCCATGGAATGCCCCCTAATTCAAAACCATTTGGAAGAGTAAATGATAGTTCTGCAAAAGGCTACTAGATTTAGCCACTCAAATTCTGCAAGGTCTGGTGGTATTTGAGTGTGTGCGTGTGTGTGTGTGTATGTGTGTGTGTGTATGTATGTATGTATGTATGGGGGGGGGGGGGCGGGTGTATTAACTGCCTAGTACTGATCTTAAGGACTACCCATTGGTCAATCTAGATGCTGCTATAGATCAAAATATTACTGGCCAGTGCTCAACAATATTCCCTTATAGATCTGATCACCTTTCCTCTACCATCACTGAATTCCCTGAGTTCCCTGTGTCTGAAGCAAAGTCCTTTATAGCCCACTTTCCCTCCCTCCACTCCCAAAATCTTCAAGTTTCATGAAAAGTCCCTGGACAGGGCCCCCCTTCTTCTTGTCCTCTACTGTACACCAGGGGCATAGCCAGACAACAGATTTTGGGTGGGCCTAGGCAAGAATTGGGTGGGCACAAAGTGTTCTCCCCCCCCAAAAATAAAAAATCTCAGCTGGTGGGAAAACGCTTCTTTCCACCTTGGCAGCAGGAATGCACTGAAAACTGAGCATGCGCAGGTGCCGGTGTTGTGGAGAGTAGCGTTTTTGTTACCATCAGGGGGAAATCTTCAGCTGGTGGAGCTTGGGATTCCCACCAGTTACTACTAAACATGTGCTACTGTTGGGTGGGCCTGAGCCATAAATGTGTGGGCCCAGGAAGAAGAATGTATACCTAATATTACACTTCTGTATAGCAGTTCTTATTTCTAAATGCCACCAGTAGAAGGCAAAATACTTCAATCAGTGAAAAACAGAAACGGTCCTTGTATTCCTATTAGACGATCTTCACAGAAACTGAGACAAGGGATTCACCTCAATGTTAGTACTGCTTGACTTCTCAGCAGCTTTTGACACTGTGGAACATGATATCTTGCTAGCACGACTGACAGAAACAGGTATCAATGAAACAGTACATGCTTGGTTCAGATCCTACCTATCAGACAGGCAACAATCCATAATGTTTGGCAGCAATTCATCACCATCATGGACACTGACCTGCGGGGTACCGCAAGGATCGATACTGTCACCTATTCTGTTCAGTGTCTACCTCAAGCCACTAGTTGAGCTCATTCAGTCACTGGACACTCAGCTCTACATCTATGCAGATGATGTGCAGCTAGTCATACCCATTGAACCTGACTTACCTACAGCCTTGAATAAACTGATTACCTGTCTAATATCAATTCAAAATGGGCTAAACACAACAAACTTTGCCTGAACCCAAGGAAAACCAAGCTTCTCTGGGTCCCTAACACAAGTGGATACATACCTGACATCAAAATCCCTTTTGGGAAGTATGAACTCCCCCTCAAATCACAAGTCAGGAACCTTGGAATACAGTTAGATTCAACACTTACTCTGATTCCCCAAATCCAAGCAACCTTCAAGAGTCGCTTCTACTATTTGTGACAGTTACACTGCCTCTCTCCTTACATTGAGGAGGTAAATCTTATCCCAGTTGTACATGCCATGATAACATCAAGACTGGATTACTGCAATGCACTATATAATGGTCTGACTACAAAAGACCTGCACCAGCTCCAGTTGATTCAGAATGCTGCAGCAAGACTCATAGAAGGTTGCAAGCGACGTGACCATATCACACCATTTTTGCAAAAACTTCATTGGCTATCAGTACAATACAGGGCTAAATTTAAAACTCTATGTCTGATCTTCAAGGCCCTGAAAGGAAATGGTCCTCAGTACCTGAAAAATAGGATGATCCTCCACACACTGCCAAGGGCACTAAGGTCCTCCCAAAGACTTTCACTAACCACACCCTCTCCAAATGACATCACACGATGTGATACTCGCAAGTGAGCCTTCTCTGAAGTAGCTCCCACACTCTGGAATGCGCTGCCTGAAAGACTGCGCTTAACACAAGGGTGTCTCTACATCAGGAAGCAGGTGAAAGCTTGGCTCTTCAACTAGGCCTTTAATGGAAGAAGTAACTAACTCGTTAGTCTCACTCACACATACAAGGAGTGACTCATGCTGCATATACTGCAGCAGGACATGTTTATCCACTCCTACCATGGCTGCAACTTTCTTTAAATCAATCACCTTACTTTCTAACTCTTCCTACTTTCTTACCTATCTATATGTTGCTTTACAACGTACGACCACCTAAACTTCCGGAAATCAGTAAAAACCAACCTGTTCAAAAAGACAAACCCTACCATCCTACCTATGTGCCTAAACCCTGCAACACAATGAAACCAAAGCTTGTAATGAACATTGCATAACTGTTCCTATCTACGTTTCCCCCAATGTGTCTATAACACACGAACCTTATTTGACCACAACATCACTTTCTATTTGTTTCTTTTTTTTTTTTAATTATAATTTCAAAAACTTTACAATACAAGACAATCTTGCTTCAGAAATTCAGACAGAAAACAGTAATGGAATTACATCACCCATAAATACATTCTTAAGAAGACACATTAATGCCTTTTTTATATCACAAAATGAAAAGGGGGGCATTATTAAGAATAATGGGGAAAATATAAATTGAACTAAATATTAAGGTACAGACTTCGCACGCATTTTCTTCCTTATATTCTTGTAACTTACACCATTGGCTAGAGCGTAGAAATTTATAAATACTCTTAACTGTTCTGGCTGAAAAAATATATATTTTAAACCTTCATATTTCACAACACATTTACTTGGATAGTTCAAGAAGAAAGAGGCACCCAATTCCTGGGTCTCTTTTCTCATGCTCAAAAAGGTCTTCCTAATGTCTTGTGTTTGCTTCGTAACTTCCTGAAATATACGTATTGTTTTACCATAGAACAAATCATTCATTCGACGAAAATACAACCTTTTTATAGCTTCAACATCCTGCTGAAAAACAAATTGAACCATTAGAGTCATTCTTTCTGATTGATCTGATATAGTAGCTTCCAACAGTTCAGATACATTTAATGTTGTTTTCTCTACTTCATTTATAGGTTTACCAGTTGAAGATACACCTTCCAAGGAGATTTTATTTCTTATATAGTAAATTTTATTTACTGGAGGCAAAGTTTCTGAGGTATATTGCAAAATTTCAATTAAATATTTTTTAAAGGCTTCTAATGGTGATACTCCTATCTCTCTTGGAAAGTTCAATATCCTTAAATTTAATCTTCGATTATAATTTTCAATTTGATCAATCTTTCTTGTTATTATGATTTTGTCTTTTATCATTTCTGAAGTTAAGTCCCGTAACTTTTTCACATCTTGATTGAGCTTTGTAGTTTGAGTAGTAAATTCCTTCTTAATACCAGTCAAAGATTCAGAAAAAGTATTCATTGTACTTACTAATGAAGAAAGTTCTTTCGTAGATTTTTCCACGTTCACAGCCAATTGTTGGAGAACAATCCATATGTTCTCCAACGACACCGACCCAGGAGCTGATTTTAAATGCTTCCAATCATTGCTTGGGCCTATTGGCCTTTGCAACCCGTCTGGCCCCGCCATTCCAGCACCTTCGATTAGGGGCTCAACAATGACAACCTCTTCGGTCTCGAGGGAACCTCTCTGGATCTGGCGTCCTTCAGGGTGGGGCGGTGGGTCTATCGCCGGAGGAGAAAGCGTAACATCCAGGCCCAAGTCCCCCAGAGTTTCCCCACTCTGGAGGACAGCGGGAACACTCTCGGCGTTTTGGAGAGAAAATTCGCGAGGTAAACCGCTCAATCGACAGCTGATGCGGGGATGAGGTCCGGGATGTCGAAGCTTCACCCCGGACTGCACCTTTCCTTTTGGTGTGCGGCATAGGTAGGAAGAATTGTTTTTTACAGCTTATCGATTTCAGAGAGGTCAGAGCTCGCTCAACTGCGTGCCGCCATCTTGGAACGCCCCACCTATTTGTTTCTTTACCGGAGATGGCGAACGCCATTACAGTACCATGTAAGCCACATTGAGCCTGCAAATAGGTGGGGAAATGTGAGATACAAATGTAACAAATAACTCTTCATTATCAATTAGAATGTTCTATTACGTATTATGTTGACATTGTAAATAGTATACCAAGCCATACTTTGTATTGTTTTTGAATATTTTTACTGCTGTAATTGTCTATTGCTCACGTTTGATTTATTCTCACTGTACACTGCCTTGAGTGAATTCCTTCAAAAAAGCAGTAAATCCTAATAAATAAATAACCAGCAAACAGAAAACAATAAGCTAATACCAATATAAAGAGTTTTCTGACTAAAGCCAAAGAGCACCACACAACTTCGTAAAGTCAGTATATAATAGTGAATTATTAGTAAATAAAATGGTAACTATCAGTCATCACAGGCTATGCCAGCTATCCCAGCCCACTTTAATAGGAGCGTACATTGAACATTTGAGCTATGGTGTTGCTCTCATTCTGCTCTGTTGACACATCCTTGAGTTACCAGTGCATAAAGTAATAAATCAAAAAGGTTCAAGGTTCAAGTGACAGTTCCCAAACAAAGAAATTATAAGTAATAAATAAACAAATATATATATATCCGTTAAAGTATCCACTCCGTTATCACAAAAATGAAATGTCGATAATCCAAGAAATAAATCGATTGTTGCTTCACTGGTGCTGTGAGGTCCTACAGAGCTCCGTTTCAGACACCTCCTTCATCGGAAATTCCTAGGCTAGCACTTCAATAAAGGCAGAAACATTGTATGTTCTTTATTTGCACTGATAACTCAAGGATGTGTCAGTGGAGCAGAACAATATCATATCTATATTGTTCAATGTACGCTTTTATTAAAGTGAACTGGGATAGCCCATGATAACTGAGAGTTACCATTTTATTTACAACTAATTCACTATTATATACTGACTTCATTCTGTTTCTGTGAGTCTGATGTCCTGCACGTACGTCAGAAACAGAACGAAGCCTTCGCGGGAAGAAGAGGACTTCCTTGACTGGCGGGGATTGGGGTCCCCTGCCAGCAAAGGTAGCTCACAGCGACAGCGGGGGAGGGTTGGCGGCGGGAGGGGGGTTGAGAGGGTCATCAGCAGGGGGGTACAGGGCCCAATCTATGGAGACCCAGGCCCCCTGGCCCCACGTAGCTACGCGACTGGTCTCAACATCAGACTATGGCCTTTTCCTCCAGGAAATTGTCCAAACTTTTTTTAAACCCAGATATGCCAACTGCTGTTACCACATCATCCGGCAACGAATTCCAGAGCTTAACTGTTCGTTGAGTGAAAAAATATTTCCTCCAATTTGTTTTAAAAGTATTTCCACATAACTTCATTGAGTGTCCTGTGGTCTTTGTACTTTTTGAAAGAGTAAAAAATTGAATCACTTCTACTCGTTTTACTCCAATCAGGATTTTGTAGACCTCAATCATATCCCCCCTCAGCTGTCTCTTTTCCAAGCTGAAGACCTCTAACCTCTTTAGCCCTTCCTCATATGGGAGGAGTCCCATCCTCTTTATCATGTTGGATGCTCTTCTTTGAACCTTTTCTAATTCACTATCAGGGGCATTTTCGAAAAAGAAGGGCACCCATCTTTCGACACACATCCTTCTCTCAGGGTCGCCCAAATCGGCATAATCGAAAGCCAATTTTGGGGGTCATCAACTGCAGTCTGTCGTGGGGATGACCAAAGTTCATGGGGGGCGTGTCGGAAGCGTAGCGAAGGTGGGACTGGGCATGCTTAAGAGATGGGCGTCCTCGATCAATAATGGAAAAAAGAAGGGCGTCCCTGACAATATTTGGTCAACTTTACTTGCTCCAGTTTGTTTCACGACCAAGCCTCAAAAATGTGCCTAAACTGACCAGATGACCACCGGAGGGAATCGGAGATGACCTCCCCTTACTCCCCCAGTAGTCACCAACCCCCTCCCAACCTAAAAATTTTTTTTTTTTATTTTTTTGGCAGCCTCTATGCCAGCCTCAAATGTCATACACAGCTCCATGACAGCAGTATGCAGGTCCCTGGAGCAGTTTTAGTGGGTGCAGTGCACTTCAGGCAGGCGGACCCAGGCCCATCCCCCCTACCTGTTACACTTGTGCTGGTAAATGTGAGCCCTTCAAAACCCATCAGAAACCCACTGTACCCACATGTAGGTGCTCCCCTTCACCCCTTAGGCTATGGTAGTGGCATACAGTTGTGTGGAGTGGGTTTGGGTGGGGGGTGGGGGGGCTCAGCACACAAGGTAAGGGGCTATGTACCTGGGAGCAATTTATGGAGTCCACTGCAGTGCCCCCAGGGTGCCCGGTTGGTGTCCTGGCATGTGAGAGGGACAAGTGCACTACGAATGCTGGCTCCTCCCATGACCAAAGGGCTTGGATTTGGTCGTTTTTGAGATGGGCGTCCTCAGTTTCCATTATCGCCGAAAACCGGGGACGACCATCTCTAAAGTTGACCATCTCAATATTTAGGTCGACCATCTCTAAGGTCGACCTAAATGTTGAGATTAGGGCGTCCCCGACCATATTATCGAAACGAAAGATGGACTCCCATTTTGTTTCGAAAATAGCGGTTTCCCTGCCCCTTCGCCGGGATGTCCTTACAGATGGGCGCCCTTAGAGATGGTCATTCCCATTCGATTATGCCCTCCACATCTTTTTTGTGCTCTCACCATGGAGCAATATAGAAGCATTATAGTATTCTTGGTCTTATTTACCATCCCTTTTCTACTATTTCCTAGCATACTGTTTGCTTTTTTGGCAAGCATCATACTAAGTTTTGGCAATAATTAGCTCTTTATTCAATTCAACTGTGTGCGCAAATTGAGTGCACACTGTTTTTGGTGACTTTTATAGATCTAGGGGTTTTGTGTCTTGTTTTCTCCCCTGACCAAAACTGAACCCATGAACACCCATGTTATGTGGGGTTAACAATATTCACATTACGGAACAATGTACACATTTTTATCCTCACACAGGGCAAGCAATTTTTAAAAAGTCCCATTTCTTTGAGTATTTTAAGCACAGAAATTGCTTTGAAAATGTTCCTTCCCATACATTTTGCTATTAATTTCTGCACAGCTGGTGTGCTTTCTAGCAATACCACATGGTACAGTTTGTTCACTTCTGATTGTTTTAGAATCCACTAGGTGGTACTCTTCCCCTAATACTGTATGTTTTAGAGCATCTCATAATACTTGAATTTCTCTGCCTTATATTCTGAGGTAGATATTTGTTCAATATGATACTAAATGAAACTATTTGAATGTATGTGAATATATTTTGTGTAGATAAGCTCATTGTTCTCCCACACAAAAAAGCTATTTGGTCTACATTCAAAAATATTTATGCAGTTGGGAGCAGGTGCTGGCTACATAAGGGACTGTTTTGTAAAACTATTTCCTGTAGAAAAGAAAACTTCTAGTTATTTAAGTTACTAAGGAGGTAATTTTATTAATTAGTGCCAGTAGTAGCTAATTTCTCAATTAATCAACATTTGCAATTGTAGGTATTCTTTAATCTGTGTGAGCAAGATTATAGAATGAAAGGGATAAGGCAGCCTTGTCCAACCTTTTTATATTGCAAGCCATATTTTATATTTTGTAATATTCAGAGGGCCAAAGCACACACCGTTGTATTTTGCTGTATGTGCCAAAATATGATGGTGCATCACCCCCTCCCCAGCTTTCATCCAGTCTCGCTCTTGCTCATGTAAACCCCTCCCCAGCCTTCACCCAGTCTTTCTCTCACTCATGTAACACCACCCAGCCTTCACCTAATTTCTCTCACTCATGTTAACCCCCCCCACTAGCCTTCACCCAGTTTCTTGCACGCTCGCATACACACGCTTACACACACGCACACAGCAATGGGATTCCTGCTTTCCCACCATGACTTGGTTCTCTGAAATCTTGAGCCACAGGAAGCCAAGTCATAGCAGGGAATTGCCAAGCTTCTGATGACCAGAAAAAAGAACTTGGTGGGCTGGGTTATGGCCCTCATTTGGACAAGCCTTGGATAAGGGGTAATTTGATAACCAGGCACCTAGTTTAAGGCAAATAAAACATGCCTATTTTAAGCCTGTTTTAGTGAGTGGAATGTGATATTTTTAAAATTACTTTTATGACTTTTAATGTGATCCGCTTACTTGTAGGCGGAATTTAAATGAGAAAAAGACATAAATAAAGTCATTATCTCACTAATTCTATAAACTTGTGTTCCCAGGTTATAGAATAATGACAGTTATGCATTTAACTTAATTGCTGATCCCCTCCCCTGTTTACAAAGCCTTGTGGCAATGCTGACACAGCCCATTCAAAGTGCAGCTTTGTAAACGGGGTAACTTAGCTGCTAATTACATAGTAACATAGTAAATGACAGCAGAAAAAGACCTGCATGATCCATCCAGTCTGCCCTACATGATAAACTCATATGTGCTACTTTTTGTGTATACCTTACCTTGATTTGTACCTGTCCTTTTTTGTACCTGTCCATTATTGGTAATTGGCATCAATAACCAATAATTGGCTATAACTGGTGTTAATTGGCACTTATTGGCACTGATTTGTAATTATATGTGAAACTGCCTTTAGGTGGTATTCTACAACTGAGCTTCAAAATTTATAGTGCGCAACTGCAAGGGAGGCATATACTTGGGACGGTAATGACCAGGTAGGTTAGGGGTGTGCCTAGCACTTATGTGTCATAGAATGTGTTATAGAATAATATTAGTTACCACCTGACAGCATTCAGGTGCAAGCATTTACACCAGCCATTGAGCCAGCATAACTGCGGACGTAACTGCAGGCTTACACTAGTATTCTATAACAGCAACAGGTAATAAAACAGCAGATCGAAGAAAATTGTCCAAAATAAAAATGTATTCACCATGAAAACGTTAAAAATATATAACTAAAAGCCCAACAGAGCTATGTTTTGCCCTTTCAAGGGCTGTGTCGGGGGTTATTAAAAATTGCTAATAGACACATAAAAAAATGTTAGTAAAAATCATAAAACGACATAATAACAAGTAAGTAAACCAATGACTTTAAAGTAATTAAACTTCAAATGAGTAACTAAGATATTGGTGCAAGGCATACAATCATAGTGTAAACATACATGCATTTAAACCAAACTTATAGAGAGGTAAAATAAAACCTCACATACCCAAAAGGTGTAGTTACATCTAATGGTTAAAAGCTAAAACAAGGTAAGGGGATCCAAAATGGTCACATGATCCAATGCACCTGCAGGAGTTCTTACCTCCTTGTAGTCTGTTCTTGATAGGAAGCCTGCAGTGTGCCTGATGCTATGGGAAAGGAGTAGTCTGACAAGTGTCTCTGACTTTGGTGTCTGATCTAGAGAGTTGCACGGGGACAGAAATCTTACCCATCCCCGCCCGTCCCCGCTGGAATCTTACCCGTCCCCACCCATCCCCACTGGAATCTTACCCATCCCCACCCATCCCCGCAAAAATTTAAACCATCCCAACCCGTCCCCACCCGTCCCCGCAAGAATTTAACCCATCCCCACCCATCCCCGTAAGAATTTAATAGTACATAAAAGAAAGTTCCAGTCAGCTCCCTCAGTCTCTCTCTGGATTTGAGCCACAGCACTGTAGGCAAGGAAGAAACTGAAGTTGGAACTTGGAACACTCTGGTGCACACATGTAAGATTTCTCTCTGATTCACTGGCAGTGTGTGCTGAGAGGTCACCACATGCACGTGCCAGTAGGTCAGGTGACATCTGATTCTCGTGCCTGTGTCAGAGCTGAGGTCTGTGCACCAGCCTGGGAGCAAAGAGGATTAATAGTAACATAGTAAGTGACAGCAAATAGACCTGAACGGTCCATCCACTCTGCCCAATAGTCACACTCATGATCAATTCATCACTAAATCAACGAGTGTGATATTATATACTTGATTATGGTCTTTCTTTCGTGTTTCTGGAACAAAGACCACAGAAGTCTATCTAGCCCCATCCTTATGTTCCAACTGCTGGAGTTGCCATCGAAGCCCATTCCAGCCTATTCATGTTCTCATTTGTGGGACACAGACCATAAACGTCTGTCCAGCACTGTCCTCATGTTCCAGCCACTGAAGTTGCTGTCTAAGCCCTTTCCAGCCCATCCTACACCAGATTGCCATGTATGAGACACAGACCATACAAGTCTGCCAGGTATCAGCTCTAGTTCATCACAGCCAGAGTCGCCATCTAAGCGTCACTTGACACATTCACACACATGCAGCCATTTAAGGTTAGGTTTTTTATAACTTCCATTTTCTAATTAGAGATCCTCTGTGTTCATTCCATGCCTTTTTGAATTCCGTCATCATTTGTGACTCTACCACCTCCTTAATGGAAGACTTTCCACATTTATGCTGTTAAAGCAAGGAGGAAGAGGAGGAGGAGGAGGAGACAGCACTCAAAGAAATTGGTATTCGGTAGATGAGAGGCTGGTGCAGGTGGAGCATACAATTCCACGGGAAGCCCACAGAACTGGTTCCATCCCCGCGGGAACCCCGCAGGAACTGACTCCGTCCCCGCGGGAACCCCGCAGAACAGCTTCCATCCCCGCGGGAACCCCGCAGGAACTGCCTCCGTCCCCGCGGGAATCCCGCGGGTTCCGCGGGATTCCCGCGGGGACGGAAGCCGTGCAGCTCTCTAGTCTGATCCTCCATTGAAGCAAACCATTATGGAGCAGTTTCAGGCACCTGCTGGTTCTGCTGATGCTCCTTCTTTTAAGCTCTACTAGAGAAAGTGGTACTTAGGTTTCACTCAGTCCACACAGGGCTTGAATCACAGCAGCCTGGAAGCCTGACACAAGTGGTGGAAACTGGAGCAGGAGGAGTTTCAGGTTCCTCAATGCTTCCTATGGAGGGATCACTGCTGGTGGCTCCCTCTCCCCAGATCTCCATTAGTCCTGTGGATTTATTTTGTATCAGCAATGCAGCCAATTGTGAGCACTTCCACTAGCAGTGAGAAGCAGAGGACATCAGGGCCTACTGTGCAATGGCTGCAGAAGCCTGGGGTGATCACTAAGGACTCTTTGTAGGACACGTTGCAGCTCCTCAATTCCATTCTAATTTCTGTGGCAACAATTGTGGGAACGTTTTCTAATTCTAAGGACCTTATTGAAGCCCATTCTCAAGAGCTGGGCCAACAAACTTCTAAGGTAAATTCATTAGAAACCAGAGTTGAAGAACTTCAGCAGATTAATGTTAACTTACTGAAGGATAAAATCTTCATGCAGAGGAAGTTGGAATATTTGGAAAATCAAACCCGGAAGAACAGTTTGCAGTTCTTAAATTTCTCGAAATCCCATCTAGTAGCACCTAGGGATATACTGCCCAAGTATATGGCTTGGATATACTGCCCAAGTATGTGGCTTGGATCTCTTTCAGGGGGAGAAAACTAACAACTTATAGCAGCAGCTTCAGAGAGCATTTTCCATCTCACAGATAGGCTGCAGAGAATACCTTCTCCTGCTTTAGACTTAGCCTGGCCTCAGAATGACATCCTATAGTATATCTCCTATCAAACTGAGCTCTCTTTTTCATCAAGCACTGCCATTTCCTCCCCTCACCGTCCCCACTGACAGTTTGAACTTCGTGGGTGTGGCTTGGATCTCTTTCAGGGAGAGAAAACTAACAACTTATAGCAGCAGCTTCAGAGAGCATTTTCCATCTCACAGATAGGCTGCAGAGAATACCTTCTCCTGCTTTAGACTTAGCCTGGCCTCAGAATGACATCCTATAGTATATCTCCTATCAAACTGAGCTCTCTTTTTCATCAAGCACTGCCATTTCCTCCCCTCACCCTCCCCACTGACAGTTTGAACTTCGTGGGTGTGGCTTGGATCTCTTTCAGGGAGAGAAAACTAACAACTTATAGCAGCAGCTTCAGAGAGCATTTTCCATCTCACAGATAGGCTGCAGAGAATACCTTCTCCTGCTTTAGACTTAATCCTACCCACCCTACCCCTCTACCCACCCACCCCTAGAGTGACATGTCTTATATAACCTCCCTATCAACCCACTCATTACTTTACCTCACCCATTTCTATTCTTCTATCACCTTCTCGCACTACTCCAACCAGAGTTACACCTAATCACACTGACCACCCTTCAACATCTTCTGTCCTTCTGTGACTGTTCTCTTGTGCTTGACTGCTTAAATATTTTAAATTTAAATGCTTTACTTTTTGTCTATTAGATTGTAAGCTCTTTGAGCAGGGACTGTCTTTCTTCTGTGTTTGTACAGCGCTGCGTACACTTTGTAGCGCTCTAGAAATGTTAAATAGTAGTATAGTAGTAGTAGTATATGAGAGAGATATTGCAAATACCACTGGAGTCCTTGTTGCCTTTAGTAAGGGCTCAGTATTTGAATCTTACAGTGCACTCTGATGCTGCTTTTGTGAGGGAGCATGAACAGTCTGGTTTGAATATTACTGAGTTTCTGGAATTTTTTTTTTGAGCTGGTGGCCCAAAGGGTTACTTTATTAGCAACATGTACATTGGAAATGGACCAAACTTTGGTTCTTAAATCTTATTTCCAAATAATGCCCACTTTGATAAGCCCATTTCACCTGTAAATAGCTTTAAGTACCTAGGAGTGGTGATTGATTCATCTCTATCCTATGGGATTCAGATATCTTCAGTTTCAAAAAAAGTGTTTTACTTACCGAGACAGTTGCAGTCTATCAAGGGTTATTTTAGTGAAGCAGCTTTGCAGAACTTGATATATATCCTATTCACCTTTAGGTTGGATTATGGTAATATAGTTTATCTGGGTTTGCCAAATGTACAACTTAGACAATTGCAAATGTTCCAAAATACTGCAATCAGACTCAGTGGAATTCCAGCTTCAATAATGGTGTGTCCATTTGTGTATGCTAGAGACCACAGGATTCCCGTTTTAGCTGGTTTTTTCTTGACTTTTATGCACCATATTTGCCCCTTTACGAAGGTTTCAAATTAGCCCCTGACGCAGCCCTAGGTGGGCGAAACACGGCCTGTGTCGGGCGATTTGTTCATACACGGTATCTTCAATAAAATCTTTTTGTTGTGACATTGATCTGCTGGCTTTCTTTTCCATGTAGGTCTGCCCAATCAATATATGGAGTTCGTTTCCTTCTTATGTTTTATTTTATATTGTAAACTGCTCTGGTTCGGTAAGGGTGAGTAGGATATTATGTTTTAAATAAACATAAACATAATGGATGAACAGTTTTTTTTAGTTCAAAAATAAGGACTTTTCCTAATTTATCAAGAATTACCTAGAAGTGGCATCAGGAGTTTCTGGCTTTGCGGCCTGGAGCCCAGAAATTGGTACTGAAGTTTATATTGAAATTTCCTTGTTCTTGTGCTATTTTTTTGGAGAATAAGTCTTGTGTGTTTTTTTAGCCTAAACAACTGGTTGAATTTCTTGTGACTAGAAAAGAGGTGAGGATTAATGTATTTGTGTCACAAGCCACTGAAGTTGCTAGTTTGGACTAGCAGTAGGAAGTGCTCTGTTAAAGTTTAAAAAAAATATTTCCTTATAATACTTTTGATCTTGGATCTGTTTAACTTTGGTTGAAATATTGAAATACTAATTTTCTTAAAGATTTGTTTATATTGTAGATGTGATTTTTCTCTTGTCACAATGTTATTGTTTATGATTGTTAAATTAATAAACCCAATAAAAAAGCTAAAACAAATAGGAGTCATCATTAGAAATGTCAGAGCATACAGCTAAGAAGCTAAGAAGCAAATATTCCACAGCCTGATGCTATACAAATCATCAGAGACATTGTGAGACAGAGAGATTTCTGTTTGAAAATTCCAACTGAGTTACTTGTTGAAATTGCTACAATTGCACTGACAAAGAAATATTTTACATTTGAAGGTGAATGCTATCAGAAGATTAAGGGGACAACCATGGGTGCCACCATGGCCCCCTCTGTGGCTAATTTTGAGGACCAGTTTCTTACAGAACACCAATACAAGACAAATACAGTCCTCTGGAAGTGATATATAGATGATATTCTCATTATTTGGAAAGGAACTCTTTAATTACATTTTTAATTGGTTATATCATGGTGCCTAAAACATTGGCGTGGAAATCATTGCTGACTAAGCATATTCTATAAGTGACACCTAGATTTAGGTGTGGTATGTAGAATAGGCTTAGTTGATATCTCAGTGCCTAGATCTACGCGCATCCATTTACACCAACAAAAATGTGGCATAAATCCTGATGTGCAGATTTACACGGACTGGGCCATATTCTATAACAACATGCATAAATTTGGGAATGCCCATGAAACACCCATTTCCCTGCCTATAGCCACATCCCCTTTTGAACAGTGTGCTTTAGAATTTATGTGCAGTTCATTATAGAATACACTTAGCGAGTTATGTGAGTAAATTCTAATTATATTGTTAAGTGCTGTTAAAAATGCTGATTGACTTTGAGGTGTATTTTCAAAACACTTAGACTTACAAAGTTCCATAGGTTACTATGGAACTTTGTAAGTCTAAATGCTTTGAAAATGAGCCTTTTTATCAATTAAGTTATGTGCATTGTTATAGAATATGCTTAGATTTCGGCACAGAACACTAGCGAAATATAGAATCCGGAGGTATGAGCTGACTGTCAATATTCAGTAGGAAATAGCTGGATATCTCCCACTGATTATTTGTGGATAGCTATTTAAGTGCTATTTAATCGCCCAGGAGCCGTTCCTGGCTAGTTAAATAGTGTTGAATATTGGCTGGATAGATTACCTTTCAAGACTGTATGTTTTCTACCAATATATGTAGAAGCCTACAGATGTAAACAAATTATTGGATTATCGAAGTTGCCATAGATCACTAAAAGCAAGCCTGACTTTAGTCTGCTATTGAAGCATACATGGGGAAGCAACTGCTTGCCCTGGGATTGGTAGCATGGAATATTGTCACGATTTGGGTTTCTGCTAGGTACTTGTGACCTGACTTGACCATGTTGGAAACAGGATATTGGACTAGATGGACCATTGGTCTGACCAGTATGACTGCTCTTATGTTCTTATGTACAGTAATTGTTTCCGAAATCATACCAAACATCTGACCCCGTTCGGAAAATGTAGAGTAAATGGACAGTAAATGTGGGATTAAATCTCGTTGGAATTTGGTAAAAAAAACTCATAAACCATCCATACCTGGGGTTGTATTTGGTTTGAATGATTTAATCGCCTTTTGGACCTCCAAAGCAGTGATAAGTTGTTCAAGGGCTTTCCTATTAGAGCCTGAAATCTGCTTGGGCTGGAGGGAATTAAGGAAAGAATTAATAGCTGTAGGGACTTGTACATTATCAGATTGGTATAACTGGGTATAAAAATCATGGAATTGGGAGAGAATTGCAGATTGTTGAGTCAATACATTACCAATGTGGTCATGGATAGAATGGATACGGGATCTTTTAAGTTTACCCTTGAGATACGACACCAAAAGTGTACTCGCTCTATTATTAGGCATATAAACATTGGATTGCTGAATGTGGATTTCCCCCTAGCCCTCTCACTAAGAATATGCTGAAATTTGACCTTCATGAGATGTTGAAGAGTAGTATCCTGCCAGTTATTTTTTTAATTGTTGTTCCAATAGAATAAATTTTGGCTTCTAGGGTTTGTAATGATTGTTGTCGCTCTTTATTCAATTGGTTGTGTATGAAATAATAACCCCTCAAATAGTGGCTTTATAGGCATTCCATTGTACCGCACTAGAGTTTAGCTCTCTAAAAGGAGTTTGATACATATAATTAGTTTGTGAGTGTCCCTTTAATTGTGGAAAAACCCCACTTATATTGTATTACAAACAATTTGAAACCTCAAATCTCCAAACAAGAAAAAATACAAAAGTATTTATACTGTCCTTGTTATATCAGGAGTAAATTAATATCACTGGTTTCTTGAGAAGGACAAAGAGAAAAAAATCCCAGAAGCAAAAAAACTCACAATTAGTGAGAAAAAGCAAGTGAGATGAAAAACTCTCTTACCTTCAAATATTAACCAATAAAGGGGCACTCACCCAAACTAAACATTAACACACCAATCCCAGCCCTAAACTTGCAAAAGGGCTAACTACAGAAAACTACCCCAATCGGAGGACACGGCAATCTAAACAGTTCATTAAGCAGACATTGACTTAAAGTTCCTCATGCTGGCTTTTACTGTCAATCAACAAACTATCTCCTCAAAAGTTTAGTACTTAGCTTTAATTAGGCAAACAGACTCAGGTCCCGAGATCTTGATGGTATCTGATGCTGCTGTAGATTGCTAAGGACTGTGAGCTGCAGCACGTTGTGAGTTCCTGTCAGCTGTTATAAATACTGAAAGCCGACACTCCTCCTAAGGGGCTCCGGAGCCCTGCAAGTATTTTTTCAAACAAAAAAGACAAGCGTTAGTCCTTCAATTCTTCCACCAAGCAAAAGGACATTAGCCCTTCAACAAGAGCGCCTTGTTTCGCCAGATTTATGGCTGCTTCAGGAAGGGCGCTTCAAAAGATCCATCTGGAGTTCAACACCGCTACAATACAAGCTGAATCTGTGTCGTCGAAACATAACAAAAATGGAGCAGAAACAGGAAATAAGGTGTAGAACTACTTATACTCTCAAGATGACGTCATTACGTCATTACATAGTTGCGTATCTAATCAGAACATAAGAAACAGGGGAAACTGCTTTTGCAAACCATCAATAGTAAGCATTCCATTCAATGTTTCTATTTAGCCCTGTAGGTGTAACTGATTTTAATAAATAAATCCAATGTTGTTCCTTACGCCATAAAATTATTTTAACATCCCCCCCTCTCTTACCCATTAGAACTTGGTCTATGACCATACATTGTAACTGATTAAAATGATGTTGAGCCTGTACACAATGGCGAGTCATAGGTGCTTCCAACTTGGAATTTGTAATACAGTGCCGATGTTCAATGACCCGAGTTTTAAATTGACGAGTAGTGTGCCCTACATACAACAAATTGCACGGGCACCGAAAAATATAAATAACATTTTTAGATTCACATGTAGTTCTATGTCTCAGTTTGTAAATCTTCCCTTCCGTAGATTTAAACTCAGAACCCTCAATTGTAATGTCACAAATTGAACAGTGATTACACTTCTGATGGAATCCTTCAAGCTGTACTGTATGTGACCATACATCAGCTACACTGAGTTGATCCTGTAAGTTTTGATTCCGAGCAAAAGATAACATGAGATGGTGATCCTGGTATGCTTCCTGGGTAAGCATCACATTCCAATGTTTCCTTAATATAGCAGAGATTTGGGGTGATCTATCTGTAAATTTCAACACACATGAAATAACTTTGTCCATACTCTTAGTCCCAGTGTGATAATTATCTTGGATAAGTAAATCCCTATGTTGATACAAGGCTCGTTTAAAAGATTTTTTAACCAGCTTATCCGGGTAACCCCTCTCTCTAAATTTATCTTGCAGTCCCCCAGCCAGTTCTTGGTACCTCTGAGTAGTATCGCAAATCCTGCGATACCGGAGAAATTGCGAATAGGGAAGACTGCGTTTAAGATGAAAAGGGTGCATGCTGTCATATTTAAGTAAGGAATTTCTATCCGTGGGCTTGACAAAAACTTCTGTTCTTAATATTCCACGTTCCTTCTTCACTAGCACATCCAAGAAACTAACCTGGTTGGAATGAAAGTTATATTCAAACTTAATAGTTGCATGATTACTGTTGAGATCTTGTACAAAATCCCCTAGTTGATCCTGAGAGCCCTGCCAAACGAGGAAAACATCGTCAATGTAGCGACCCCAGTATTGCACCTGGGCAAACCTCGTGTTGTTGTAAACATACTTCTCCTCAAACTGTCCCATAAAGATATTTGCTACAGAGGGGGCAAACGAAGCCCCCATGGCTATACCAGAAATTTGAAGATAAATTTCATCATCAAAGATGAAATGGTTGTTAAACAAAGCCAATTCTGTAAGATGCAAAAGAAAATCTGTGGGGACCACATGAGGCCGGGGACGATCATCCAGTGCCTTCTTCACAGCTTCCAGGGCTTCTTTTTGTGGAATGGAAGTATATAATGCGCACACATCCAAGGTGACTAATAGGCACGATTCATTCACCATCAGTCCGTTCAAAATCTGTAAAAAATGTGAAGTGTCTTTAATATACGCTGGAATTTCTTGCACCAAAGGGCTTAAAAAATAATCCACGTACTTACAGACACGTTCCAACAGCGAATTCCTCGAAGACACAATGGGTCTACCTGGAGGAGCTTGAAGCCTTTTGTGAATCTTAGGAATCTTGTGAATCTTATGTTCTGATTAGATACGCAACTATGTAATGACGTAATGACGTCATCTTGAGAGTATAAGTAGTTCTACACCTTATTTCCTGTTTCTGCTCCATTTTTGTTATGTTTCGACGACACAGATTCAGCTTGTATTGTAGCGGTGTTGAACTCCAGATGGATCTTTTGAAGCGCCCTTCCTGAAGCAGCCATAAATCTGGCGAAACAAGGCGCTCTTGTTGAAGGGCTAATGTCCTTTTGCTTGGTGGAAGAATTGAAGGACTAACGCTTGTCTTTTTTGTTTGAAAAAATACTTGCAGGGCTCCGGAGCCCCTTAGGAGGAGTGTCGGCTTTCAGTATTTATAACAGCTGACAGGAACTCACAACGTGCTGCAGCTCACAGTCCTTAGCAATCTACAGCAGCATCAGATACCATCAAGATCTCGGGACCTGAGTCTGTTTGCCTAATTAAAGCTAAGTACTAAACTTTTGAGGAGATAGTTTGTTGATTGACAGTAAAAGCCAGCATGAGGAACTTTAAGTCAATGTCTGCTTAATGAACTGTTTAGATTGCCGTGTCCTCCGATTGGGGTAGTTTTCTGTAGTTAGCCCTTTTGCAAGTTTAGGGCTGGGATTGGTGTGTTAATGTTTAGTTTGGGTGAGTGCCCCTTTATTGGTTAATATTTGAAGGTAAGAGAGTTTTTCATCTCACTTGCTTTTTCTCACTAATTGTGAGTTTTTTTGCTTCTGGGATTTTTTTCTCTTTGTCCTTCTCAAGAAACCAGTGATATTAATTTACTCCTGATATAACAAGGACAGTATAAATACTTTTGTATTTTTTCTTGTTTGGAGATTTGAGGTTTCAAATTGTTTGTAATACAATATAAGTGGGGTTTTTCCACAATTAAAGGGACACTCACAAACTAATTATATGTATCAAACTCCTTTTAGAGAGCTAGAGTATTTCAATAGAGTTTGTTTTTCTCCTATTTAGTATTAGAGTGTTTCTACCGCACTAGAGTTGTCATCAAAATTATTATGAGCAAAATACCCCCGAGTATGCTGCTCAGTAGGGTCCTAAAATTTATGGTCTCTAAAAAGAGCATTATTAAATCATCACAAAGGGAAGGGAGTCATGAGGAGAAAATCTTCAGGGAGATTCAGCATGTTCTGAAATTAAACTAGGTTCAATAAAGGTGGAGCTGTGACAATGAACTAAAGATTTAGAGATATGACCAAAATCAATCCTAGAGAAGGAATGATGTATGGGGGATATGAAAGTATAATCCAGCCCATCCAAGTGGAGTGCCCCTCATGGATCCACCAGACCCAGTGTTTGTAGATGTATTAGGATGATGGGCCTGTATCAAAGTTGAGTTGAATGGGAGGGAGCTGGTTATTTTTTTGCATCTATGCCCCTAATACTGCAGCACAGTCCTTCTATGTCACCTTAACCATTTTTTTCGATATGTGCTTACAAGTTTTCAAATGCAAACCTCTTCCCTGATGAAGATTTTCGAAACCTGGCCATGTTGGCGAGAGTTTGACTCAGGAAAAAAATCGATGCTGAACGTTATTTAAAAGCTAAGTGTCATGATTATCATATATTTGTATAAAATCTAAAAAAAAAAAAGTTTAAAAAAAAAGTTTTTTAGGGGAACAAGATGGAGTTTTTGAAAAAACAGATTGTTAAGATTTGAAGGAAAAGTTAAAATGTTGGATCAATGAGGATGTGATTAATGAACACCAAAAATGCTGGAACAAGTTTCCTAGAAGGTGTATGCTGTCAGTTAAATCTGAAGATCCACATTTACCACATAGTGTTGTGTTATGAATATATATTGGAGAGAGAAGAGAAATGCCACTGACTAATCTGGAAGAAATTTTTAACTATAGTGTTTGAGATATTTACAGAAATGTTTAAAAATAGCAGCATCACTGCTCTTGTGCCTGATGGGGCAACGTGGAGAGCACTCCAATAATGGATCAAGCACTTGATAGAAGTCCCCCATAACAATTACATCAGTGAGGGATTCCTTCGCCACCATTTTGGTTAAGGTGACATAGAAGGACTGTGCTGCAGTATTAGGGGCATAGATGCAAAAAAAATAACCAGCTCCCTCCCATTCAACTCAACTTTGATACAGGCCCATCATCCTAATACATCTACAGTGGTGGAAATAAGTATTTGATCCCTTGCTGATTTTGTAAGTTTGCCCACTGACAAAGACATGAGCAGCCCATAATTGAAGGGTAGGTTATTGGTAACAGTGAGAGATAGCACATCACAAATTAAATCCGGAAAATCACATTGTGGAAAGTATATGAATTTATTTGCATTCTGCAGAGGGAAATAAGTATTTAATCCCTCTGGCAAACAAGACCTAATACTTGGTGGCAAAACCCTTGTTGGCAAGCACAGCGGTCAGACGTCTTCTGTAGTTGATGATGAGGTTTGCACACATGTCAGGAGGAATTTTGGTCCACTCCTCTTTGCAGATCATCTCTAAATCATTAAGAGTTCTGGGCTGTCGCTTGGCAACTCGCAACTTCAGCTCCCTCCATAAGTTTTCAATGGGATTAAGGTCTGGTGACTGGCTAGGCCACTCCATGACCCTAATGTGCTTCTTCCTGAGCCACTCCTTTGTTGCCTTGGCTGTATGTTTTGGGTCATTGTCGTGATGGAAGACCCAGCCACGACCCATTTTTAAGGCCCTGGCGGAGGGAAGGAGGTTGTCACTCAGAATTGTACGGTACATGGCCCCATCCATTCTCCCATTGATGCGGTGAAGTAGTCCTGTGCCCTTAGCAGAGAAACACCCCCAAAACATAACATTTCCACCTCCATGCTTGACAGTGGGGACGGTGTTCTTTGGGTCATAGGCAGCATTTCTCTTCCTCCAAACACGGCGAGTTGAGTTCATGCCAAAGAGCTCAATTTTTGTCTCATCTGACCACAGCACCTTCTCCCAATCACTCTCGGCATCATCCAGGTGTTCACTGGCAAACTTCAGACGGGCCGTCACATGTGCCTTCCGGAGCAGGGGGACCTTGCGGGCACTGCAGGATTGCAATCCGTTATGTCGTAATGTGTTACCAATGGTTTTCGTGGTGACAGTGGTCCCAGCTGCCTTGAGATCATTGACAAGTTCCCCCCTTGTAGTTGTAGGCTGATTTCTAACCTTCCTCATGATCAAGGATACCCCACGAGGTGAGATTTTGCGTGGAGCCCCAGATCTTTGTCGATTGACAGTCATTTTGTACTTCTTCCATTTTCTTACTATGGCACCAACAGTTGTCTCCTTCTCGCCCAGCGTCTTACTGATGGTTTTGTAGCCCATTCCAGCCTTGTGCAGGTGTATGATCTTGTCCCTGACATCCTTAGACAGCTCCTTGCTCTTGGCCATTTTGTAGAGGTTAGAGTCTGACTGATTCACTGAGTCTGTGGACAGGTGTCTTTCATACAGGTGACCATTGCCGACAGCTGTCTGTCATGCAGGTAACGAGTTGATTTGGAGCATCTACCTGGTCTGTAGGGGCCAGATCTCTTACTGGTTGGTGGGAGATCAAATACTTATTTCCCTCTGCAGAATGCAAATAAATTCATATACTTTCCACAATGTGATTTTCCGGATTTAATTTGTGATGTGCTATCTCTCACTGTTACCAATAACCTACCCTTCAATTATGGGCTGCTCATGTCTTTGTCAGTGGGCAAACTTACAAAATCAGCAAGGGATCAAATACTTATTTCCACCACTGTACTTTAGTCTCCAGATGAATAGGGGAGGATTTATTCACAAATACACAAATCCCACAATTTTACCTTATAGCAGGGGCAAAAATACAATCCTGAACATATTCACCTTCGAGTTTACAGGACTCACTATTTATATGGGTTTCCTGCAAAAGGTAGAGGTCAGCTTTGAGTTTATTTAAGTAACTTAGGACCTTCTTATGTTTTATTGGGTGATCAAGACCATTAACATTTAAAGATAGAATCTTTAAATTCCCCATATAGACTGTAGTAGAAGACTGATTTCTTCTAAAGGTCTATACAGTAGAAGATAATACAAAATGCAAGCCACCCTATGGATTGGTCAATTACCACAAATAATAAAACATAGCATAACAAATGTTCCTCCCAAATCCCACCCCACCCTACCCACTCCCAACATGCCAACCGCCAAGAAAACATTCATCCATACATCCATCCATGCACACAACACACAGGCACACCCACCCACCACTTATCCACCCCTTTACAGAAAATATCCCAGCAAAAGCTGGCCTTCCCTGCAACATAACATGCTAGCAACATTAGAAGAAAACAATGAGCAAACCATAAACCTGCAATAATAATAGTAGAATATGAGCGCAAGCACTCAACTCAGGTTATGAATGCCACAGTTTAGTGGTACCTCATGAATGCCAAAGAAGACTTCACAGCATAAAAACGCTCATGTTGATGGGTGAGAGCTCTCAGCCAGAAACGTCTGAAGAAGTATCGTATCCTCAAAATTTCTAGTTTGATTGAAGAGAGTGACTCGTAGTCTGCATTAAAACTCATTTATTATACATCACAGCTTCCTGGAGTTATTGGTCCACTTCCCACTTCTTCACTTATATTCCATACTGAGCCACTACCTGTTTTAATTGGGGGTGAAAAGACAAAGCTGCTTCTGTCGCTATGCAGTAGTAGGGGCCAAGTCCGGAAGGATAATTATCTTAGAGGCTTGTCAAGATAAATTGGGTGATTGCTTTGTTTTAGCCTGAATTGCCATAACTTGAGGGTAGCGCAGAACATGCAGGATGAAGGGTCTTGGGCCTCAAAATGAGTCAGGAACCTCAAGGACACTCTATGCACATGCTTCACCTCAAAACTATGCTGAAATTGCAAGTTGTTGTGGTAGGAAATGCTCAATAAAGGCTACCAGATCGGCTCCTTCAGTCACCTCTGGAAGCCATAAAATCCTTTGGGTATTCTGCCGGTTCCTATTATTCACATCTTCCAATTTGGCTTGAAAATCATTGAGTAGTTTTTGTTGCGAGGCCAATTCCAGTGCGCGATCTTCCAGAGTTTACACATGCTCAAGTGTTCTATTTTGTTCTCCAAAAGATTGTACATGAGCATATAGATTTCAGGTCTTGAATAGATGAGGAGCTATCTTATATAAGCAGCTTAATCTAAGTTCTGCCAGAATAGGCTTCAATGCATTCATCAGTTCTCGCGGGGCTGCCATCTTGAGCGGTGTCAGTGTATCCTGCTTCAGCCTCTTGGAGCCTCCAACCAGAGGGAAAATGGAGTCAATGCTTCTCACAGAGGCTGTGACAGATGGCAACAGGCAGGTTGGGAGAGGGGTGGGCACTATATATATATATATATATATATATATATAGTGCCCACCCATATTACCCAAGGCAATGAGGAGCCCATCCCCACCCAGAAATTCCCCAGCAATAAATTTTAATAGTGACCACCAGCCCCAGGCAGGCAGCAGGCCCCAGCTAGCTCAATTTTTAAAAAATTACACAGCACACGTCACACAATGTTAAAAATTATGATAAAAAAAAAGTACTTAAATTTTTATTACCGGCTCCTATTGCTGCTGGGCTCACCTTGAAATAATGTTGAATCATAAAGAAGACCCTTCCAGGGCCAGGCTCATGCTCCTCACTTCCGCTCCGCAACCCTCCTGTAAAACGTGCACTGCATGGCGTGCACATGATGGTGGTGGACTGGACTGGAGTCCTGGACTGGCAGCTGAGCGGGTGCCCTTCCCTCTTTCTCTCCTACCCTTCCATCCAGTGTCATTCCTCTTTCTCTCTCCATCCTTCCACCTATTACCCTCTCCCAATCCTTCCATCCATTGTCTCCCTCTATCTCCCCTTCCTTCTAGACAGTTATCTCTCTACCCTTTTCCATTCAGCATGCCCTCTCTCTCCCCCCCATCCTACCAGTGGCTTTCCTCTTTCTCTTCCTACCCTTCCATCCAGCGTCTTCCCTCTTTCTGCTCCCTCCTTCCAGCATTTTCCCTCTTTCTCCCTCCTTTCATCCAGCATTTCTCCATTTGACCAGCTAAGGTCTCCCCCAGTTTCTCTCCAGCAGCTTCTCTCTCTTTCTCCTGCCATTTTCCATGTCCCCTCCTTCTCTCCCCCATCTTGCTACTCATCTGTCTCTCTCTCTGTACCCCTCTTCCATCTAGCATCTTCCCTCTTTCTGCCCCTTCTTCTAGCATGTTTCCTTTTTCACCCTCCTTTTATTCAGCATTTCTTCTCTTTGTCTCTCCATCTGACCAGTCAGGGTATCCCCTTTGTTCCCCTTCCTTCTCCCCAGCAGCCTGTCTCTCCCCTGCTCTTTTCCATGTCCCCTCTTTCTCTCCCCATCTCTCTTTGGCTCTACCCTGCTCTTTTCCATCTTCCCTCTTTCTCTGGCTCTCCCCTGTTGTTTCCATGTCCCTTCTCTCCCCATCTCTCTCTAGCTTTCCCCTGCTCTTTTCCATGTCCCCTCTCTCCCCATCTTTCTCTGTACTCTCCAGCGTCATCTTCTTTTTTCTCTCCCCTCTGCTCTCTCGGGACACCCTTCCCCTACCAACCACGTTTCCTCTCTCACTCTCTGGCCGTCTGAAACAGGAGCAGCAGCAGCATCATCAACACAAGAAGAAAAACAAGCGCGGGGCCGCCCGCAGCAGCCTTCAGTCATGCGCTGTCGGCTCTCCCATCCTCTGCCCCCGCTGACATCAATTTCCCATTCCGGGAGCAAAGGACAGGCAGAGCCGACAGCGCATGCCTGCAGCGGCGCGGCCCCGCACTTGTTTTTCTTCTTATGCCGGCTGAAGCTGAACTGAAGTGGCAGCTCGGTGAAACGCCTGTTTTTGTTCCTGCCGTGGCTCAGGAGAGGCGCGACTATGACCGGCGTCGTCGAGCGAGGCGAATTGAGCGCAGCTGCTTCAAATTTCAGCGCTCCGGAACGAAGGTGGAGATGTGGGATCACGGATGGGTGGGCCTGGAGGAAAAGTGGCTCGTGGCTATGCCCCTGCTAAGCACCAGGAGCTCAGTTTCCTCAGCAGAGTAGTTTGGCTCCCTTCTCATGGACATTTTCCCACTGTGATGGTATATATGGACGTTTTGCACATGGAGAGAATGTCCTGCTGTTGACGTGGGTGGTTTCTGAACACTGGGACCACTACTGATGATGGACATTTTGCATAATGTATTTTCTATTTCCAGGGATGTTTATCATTGAACAGCTATGATGGTTTAGTATGTCCTTTTGTAAAATGTCTATTTTGGGTATTTTCAAATACTTTTAGATGTTTACCTTTTTCTCTCATTATGGGTGTTGGTTTTCAGGTGTTTTCCAATAAATGTTTATTTCGCCATTTGGACATTATACTAAAAATGCCCCTCCTCATCAGATACAATCACAGAATATCTGGATTTTTTAAACTAGTGTGGTCAGCATTTAACAATAATGCCGAGAATGGTGGTTGAATATCTGAATGGTTCTGCAATTTGTCCATTTCAAGAGTTTGCAGAACATAAGAAAATTGGTAAAATGCTGCTGAGCTGATGTTTATGGTAAAAAAAAATAATCATCCGTAGGAAGGTAGTGTAAATGCAATTCATCATATCAACCATTGGTCGCCTTTGTTAAACAAACATTTGTTTTGGCTTGAAAAGCTTACAAAAGATCCCTGTAAAAAGAAGAAGCTTAAAAGCTGCTTAATCGAGTAATTTGTTTCAGTAGCCAAAGATAGCAGAAAAAATGTTTTTAACTTCAGTGGACACTGAGAAATATTGTATAGAGCCAGAAAGGAAGGCATAAATCTGTCACACCTTCATGAAGCATTTAAGTTTTTATGTCTGCAAACTTTAAGAACTGTGCCCAATTCTTACTGAATTTACCTGGAGCACAAATCATAGGAAAACGAGTGAGCCCAGACTAAAAAGTGGTTGTCAGAGAGTCTTGTACTGTGAAAGCATGAATGCTGAGCCAAAATTTGAAGTTCTAGGAAGCACAGTAAAAAAATAAAAAATAAACAAAAATAAAAAATAAACAAAAATAAAAAATCTCCGGACCATGAGTGGCCCATCCAGAGGACTGCTGATGCATGAAACACAAAGGACTAATCGAAAGACAAGAGGCTAGATAGGAAACAAAAATCCATGAGGACCCAAGTATCACATCTATACCAATAGAACGAGATGTAAAAGGATTCGTTCCACAGAATCAGGCTGGAACAGGAGGCAGCCAGAGGAGGAGATGTGCAGCGAGTACCTGAAGAAGAGAAACAACACCTTAATTTGTGCCTTCACTTGAGAACCAAGATTTTCCTTCTGTGATGTATTTCTAATGATTAGGCTAATGCGGTATACATACAGTCAAGACTTATTGAAGGAGGACCATTTTTCATTGTTGGATTGTCTGTTTTCCAAAGTGCAATTCTTATAGATTTAAGCGCAGAGTTAATTTTTTTTTATTAACACAGATACGCAAAATGAATTGGAAAAGGTCTAAAAATTGGGGGAAAATGCCAAAAATCTGCACATGAACTGAAATGTTTTCCCTATAATGAATACTGGATGACAGACACTTGAAGTTTGTCATTGACTGTACATTTGAACTAGAGCCTTGGAGGAAGTTCTCCCTCACATCCCACAAAACCCACAGTGCTACGTTACTATGGTTTGCTGGTCATTCCTAGAACTGTAAACTCAGCCAGTCCCAGGGACTGACTATATCACTATTATTGATCTTTAGGTAAATCCCATGAACGTGGCAATACAATACATCCCAAGTCTATAATCTGGAAGATTTTGCATCTGCGGGAGAAGAAAGGAAACAATTATTCCTATGCAACTAAATTCCTAATTCAGACCCAGTCTGATGTTCCCGTTGCTAGCACTTTAACATTAAGAGCAAGAAATGCTCAGATTTAAACCATAAAAGATGTTTTTCTGACCTCTGTGTGAACCATTGTTTTCTCGTATTGCACTCTGCTTGCATTAATTACAGTACTGGCAACACAGTTTAGCAACAGTTGCTGCCCCAAGCATTTTATAACCTGAACACATTTAAAAAATTTTTCTGGCCACTTGTAAACCCATTATCGAAGTCACCATAGAGCTATTTCCAATAAAAACATGGACATTTTTCCCACATCCATGACTGACCACTTCTAATCCCTCCAAACGATACTAACTTTAACACTAATGTGAAGTTTGACTGTAGTCATGTTTTTTTCTCCCACATTTAAATTGATGAACACAACAAAGAATACCAGGGGCACTTTGCAGCCTCAGGAAACATTTTTGTTTGAGTTTTCTCAGCAAATGAGGATTCCAGGGAGTGGGTGCAGCGTTGCAGCAAACAGTTAGTGATTGAATGGAATGGATAGACTTTACTGATAATGGCTGGATATTAGTGCAAGTGGGAGCTCAGACGAACATCACCCAGGAGATGCTACTGGAGGTAAAAAAAAAAAAATTACATAGTACAACCTCAGCTGATTATCATTTTGTATGTGCTTAGAAGTCTGAATACTAGTCAGGCAGAATTTAGATGTGGGTAAAAAAATCTGGGCTTTCTGCTGAACTGGGATCCTGAATGGGTATATGATCCTAGCATTCCTATACCCTAGCATTCCCATTAGTCCAGATTGGTTCAGGCCCCGTTTTCTTACTGTCACCATTTCAAGCAAGGCTCATCCCTTTCCCAGCTCCTTCAGGGGTTCTTTTACTAAAGCCTAGCTTCAGCTATCAGTAGCAGGCCCCATTTTATTTCTATGGGCCCTGGTGCAGATAACTCGAGCTAGGGTTTAGTAAAATACCCCCTCAGTTTACTAACCAGAGATCTTTTTATTGCCTAAGCGAAATCCGGCTATTTTGAGGGTGTCCTGGGGTGGAGTCTGCACTTGATTGGTTAAGTGCCACTATTCTAAACTTTTGACACAAATCGGGAGATGGGCATCCTTCTCTCAGGGTCACCCAAATCGGCATAATCGAAAGCTGATTTTGGTAGTCCCCAACTGCTTCCCGTTGCGGGGACAACCAAAGGTCCCGGGGGGGGGGGGGGGTGTCAGAGGTGTAGCGAAGGCGGGACTGAGGCGTACCTAACAGATGGGCATCCTCGAGTGATAATGGAAAAAAGAAGGGCATCCCTGACAAGCAGTTGGTGACTTTATTTGGTCCATTTTTTCTTACGACCAAGCCTCAAAAAGGTGCCTGAACTGACCAGATGACCACCGAAGGAATCGGGGATGACCTCACCTGACTCCCCCAGTGGTCAGTAACCCCCTCCCACCCTCAAAAAAACAACTTTAAAAACTTTTTTTGCCAGCCTGAAATGTCGTACTCAGGTCCATTGCAGCAGTATGCTGTGTGTGTGTGTCAGCGAGGGCATAGCGAAAGCGTGGACGTGCTTCTTTCAAACATTTTGGACATCCTGAACTGCTCCCCCCCCCCCCCCATGGGGATGGCCAACTTTCAAGGGAGTAGAGTGGAGGAGTGGCCTAGTGGTTAGAGCACTGGTCTTGCAATCCAGAGGTGGCCGTTCAAATCCCACTGTTGCTACTTGTGATCCAAAATCCAAATAAATAAATAAAGGAAGAGACATAGCAAAGGTGTGGATGTCGTTCTCACAGAAACATCCACATTTTCGATGTCTTTAACTGCCATCAGGGAAGGCTCCTAACACTTGGACGTCCTTGACCCATAATGGAAAAAAAAGATGTCCCTGACGAGCACTTGGACATCTTCACCTGGACTTATGTTTTTTTAAGGTTGTAGAAGCCTATTATACACGCAGCTTGTCTGCAAGTATGAAGCCGTCTTTGGCATGCACATATATTCTCACTGGCTTCCCCTCCTTAGGAAGGAAATCGTGTGCAAATGAGCTAACAGCGAGCAACTCATTTGCATGCGATTTCCTTCATGCATGCCCGTTCCTTTCCGAATCGCTAAGGAATCGGTAAGGGAAGGGCTTTTTCCATTCAGTTAGTGCATCAGTTAGTCCACTACAGTGCCCCCTAGGTGCCCGGTTGGTGTCCTGGCATGTTAGGGGGACCAGTGCACTATGAATGCTGGATTCTTCCATGACCAAATGGCTTGGATTTGGTCGTTTCTGAGATGGGCGTCCTCGGTTTCCATTATCGCTGAAAACCGGGGACGACCATCTCTAAGGTCGACCTAAATGTTGAGATTTGGGCGTCCCTGACCGTATTATCGAAATGAAAGATGGACGCCCATCTTGTTTCGATAATATGGGTTTCCCCGCCCCTTTGCAAGGATGTCCTGCGAGGACGTCCTCAGGTAAACTTGGACGTCCAGTTCGATTATGCCCCTCCACGTGTTAGCCAGCTCCGCAAAACCAGATATTTAGTGCCAAAGCTTGGACAGGACACAGAACTGAATATCTGGGAATAACGCCAGCAGCAGTCACCAAACACTGAGCTCCACTAACCAAATATAGACCTTTTAGAGTTCTTCAGGGTTCTCACTCATTGTCTTGTCTATCTGCTATCCCATCTTTTGTATTTTGAAGACTTGGAGGGGCATAATCGAAAGGGACACCCAAGTTTTGCTGAGGATGTCTTCGCAAAACTTCCTGATGGAGGGGTGGGGAACCCGTATTATCAAAACAAGATGGACATCCATCTTTCGTTTTGATAATACGGTCGGGAATGCCCAAATTTTGAAATTTATGTCGTCCTTAGAGATGGTCATCCCTAGACTTGGTTGTTTCTGATTTTCGGCGATAATGGAAACCAAGGACGCCCATCTCAAAAACGACCAAATGGAAGCCCTTTGGTCATGGGAGGAGCCAGCATTTGTAGTGCACTGGTCCCCCGACATGCCAGGACACCAACTGGGCACCCTAGGGGCCACTGCAGTGGACTTCATAAATTGCTCCCAGGTACATAGCTCCCTTACCTTGTGTGCTGAGCCCCCCCAAACCCCACTACCCACAACTGTACACCACTACAATAGCCCTTACGGGTGAAGGGGGGCACCTAGATGTGGGTACAGTGGGTTTCTGGTGTGTTTTGAAGGGCTCACATTTACCACCACAAGTGTAACAGGTAGGGGGGGATGGACCTGGGTCCGCTTGCCTGAAGTACACTGCACCCACTAAAACTATTCCAGGGACCTGTATACTGCTGTTATGGGCCTGAGTATGACATTTGAGGCTTGCATAGAGGCTGGCACAAAACATTTTAAAGATTTTTTTTTTGAGGGTGGGAGGGGGTTAGTGACCACTGGGGGAGTAAGGGGAGGTCATGCCCAATTCTCTCCGGTGGTCATCTGGTCAGTTCAGGCACCTTTTTGTGCCTTGGTCGTAAGAAAAACAGGACCAGGTAAAGTCATCCAAGTGCTCATCAGGGACGCCCTTTGTTTCCCATTATGGGTCGAGGATGTCCATGTGTTAGGCACGCCCAAGTCCCGCCTTCGCTTTGCCTCTGACATGCCCCCGTGAACTTTGGTCGTCCCCGCAACGGAAAGCAGTTGGGGACACCCAAAATCGGCTTTCCATTATACCGATTTGAGCGACCCTGTGAGAAGGACGCCCATCTTCCCATTTGTGTCAAAAGATGGGCGTTCTTCTCTTTTGAAAATGAGCCTGTTGGTCTCTTTCCATTCCTAGCAATGCTCATTGACAATTCCTACTTGGTTTTAAATGAAAGCACATTTTTAGATGTGATATAGGGGAATGAGAAATAGGTGAACCCTTCAAGATTTTTCCCTAGCATCTTGCAAGAGGCTTTGCATTCAGAATTTGCAACAAGAAAACAACCAGTTGCTGGTGGTACGGCACAAATCCTATCCCTGGTTACTTGGTTCATAGAAGGGTGGTCAAGCAAATGGTTTAGTGAATTATGCTTGAGGTAAATCATTTTATTGACCAAGAAAATCCCATATCAAAACTTCCCTTCTGTGGCTGTAAGTTACCTCTTTTACATATACGATTTCTGGGAACCAGTCCATAGGCACACACACCTCTTCAAGCCCAATACTGGAACGAGTTCAGTCCACCTTCTGGAAAAGGAGAAGTGCTTCCAGTTTGCCCAGGCTTCTCACAACCCACACAAGAAGAAAAGAAAACATAGAGGTACTACAAAAATTAAACCACAAGTTTCATAGTAAAGTCGTGATCAACAATACACAGTATTAGGAGCAAAGTAACAAATCCTTCTCTTCATACAGAATTGAAGAACACTTTCCAAAACTTACTCAGTCCATCAGCAGCAGTTTTGAGACTTTTGGACTGAGTGAGTTTTGCATAGAGTTTTCAACACAAAGTCATTAGAATACCATGGACTTAGTGAGTTTTGGCACAGGAATAAGCTACAGTAAATGAATCTTGCCGTGATGAACAAAATTAATTGGGTAACTGAAACCTGACAAAAAATGGACTTAGTTTTGCAAAAGTGCTCTTCAATTTATATTCTGGGAAAACTAATGCAGTTCATTAGGGTCAGAACACTTACTCCATCCTGGGATTTAGTCCTAAACATTTTGATCTTTAATCAGTTGGATTCTCATTCCTTTGTAAGCATCTTTCTCTTACTGGCTTGTGCATTCATTTGGACATAGACCTAGGAATAGAACTTTTGACTTTCTCCCTCAGTAAGGTTAAATGCTGCCTGCCTGTTTTTTGCCTGCAGTTACTGAAAACATCTCTTTAGAAAATCCTCAGTACAATGCAGAAAGACACACTTTCCTATAAATATGATCATACATACTTTAAAAGGGTAATATTATAACAGGTCACCTATGTGCAAGGGCCACATAGAAGCCTATCTGTAGCCTATTTTACAAAGATATATAAAGGGCAATTCTACAACTTAGCACTTAAGGTTAGGCCCGAGTGCATACATATGTTACAGAATAATAACAAACACATCAGAGGCACCAAGAATTATCAGTTGCATTCATAAGTGCTAGGCGTTGTTCTGTAACATACACATCAAGGTCACTTAGGACTAGATTCAGTAAATGGCGCCCAATTTAGATGCCAAAAGAAATGTGCACTGACTGTTATTCTATAAACGGTGCTCTGAGTTGGGTGTGCATCTTTAGTGAACTCCCCTGACCCACCCATGCCCCTCCAATGGCTATGCCCCGTATTCAGTTGCGCTGTAGAATATTTGCGCATGCAACTTTATAGAATACTGCTTAACAAGATGTGTATGCAAATCCAAATTGTTGCCAATTAGTGCCAATAATTGATTATTAGTACCCAATTATTGGTACTAATTAACTTGTTACTAAATTAAATTGCATGCACAAATTGGGCATGCGCTCAAATTTGTGCATGCAATTCTGAGCACTATTTATACAATCTGGCGGTTAGTGTGTAATTTGAGGGGGCATACATGTGGGCAGAGCATGCATGGGCCATGGATGTTGTTTTGCCCCCATTGCATGGGGCAGCTTGTGTTGTCTGCTTGTGACAGATTACATGTCTGCATATTATTACATTGTGTATGTAGATCAGATCCCTGCATTTCTGCAGTCCTCTGTGATTAACCTTTATTAACATCTGTGTTCTGCACTCAGTGCCTTTCAGAATGTTGTTACTGCTTGCCTCTGAGCATGCTGGGAGAAGCAGAATTCCCCCTCCCTCCAATTGCTCTCTGTGAGAGAATTAAGAAAGATAGCAGCTTTGCCTAGATTATAGATCCAGTGTGTAGAGATCCTGAACCCTCTATGCTGAGGCAGTTAACTACTGCTTGTTTTTTCCTCTTAGTTTAGTAAGCCATAGTGTGGCTGCTGCAAGGCTGTGCGGCTGTTGTGCAACTGTGTGGTTACCAGTGCTGCTGCTGAAATTTCTGTTAGTCCTGTAGTTCAGTGTTCAAGCTACCAGGCACAATCACGGACACACACTCACTCTGTATAGACAGAATCCCTAAACCATTGCAGTACAACTGTAGGTAATTTAACCACCAAAGGTCAGGCTTCCTTTTATGGAAGTGGCTATAAAAAGGGCAACATAACCTTAGGACAGAAGCTAAAATCAAGAGGAAAGTGAAACTAAAGAATTGGCTTCAAAAATAAAGACAAAAAAGGTAGTATTTACGAAATACAGAAGAATGCAAGGAGACAGAAAAGAATACCAGATAAAGCTGAAAGAGGCAGAGAGAAAAGTTCAGATGGCAAAAGCACATGTAAAAATAAAAATGGCTAAAAACCTGAGGTGGAATTTCAAGACTCAAAGTTGCTGAGAACCAATGTGTGAAGAATAATCAGAAAAAAAAGAGGAACCGCTAATATATACTTTTGGGTTCATGGAAGGAAATCCTGGAGATGAACTGCAGATGATGAACAAAGGTACATACATGAATGGAGTAGATACCACACCATTTACAGAAGAAAATGAACAATTTGCAATATTAAAAGTAGACAAAGCTATGGGGCCAGATGAGCTAAATCCCAGGATACTGAGTGATTCTTTCTTTAGTGCAGTGGTGCTCAAACTTGTCTTGAGGGTCCACCAATGAAAAAAGAAGAAGGCTGCCCTCAAAGCACAACACAAGAACAAAGAAAAACAATTAGGAGAGACCAATGTAATTCCAACCAAGGGAAACAATTTATTGGTAATACTAAAAATATATAAGATACATAAGGCTAAGTCCAAAATATCAAGAAGACTGAATGGACTTGACACAGTCCTGCGTTTTGGCACGGCAAGTGCCTGCCTCAGGAGTCAGAGATATTCCAACTTAGTTGACAATGGAAAATTGTTAGCCAGTGAATAGCAATACTGGGATATCAGCCAATAAAACACACTATAACATCAAGCTGTAACACCATCAAAATAATGACACAACAATATGTAGAAATAAGATAATTTATGTGTCAAAAAAGACAGACTGTCAGGTTTTCAGGATGCCCCTAATATGCATGTGACAGTTTTGCATGCCTGCCACCTCCATCATATGCAAATCTCTCTCATGCATATTCATTAAGGGATATCCTGAAAACCCGACAGTTTGGTGCTTCCCCAGGACAGGTTTGAGAACCACTGCTGTAGAGAATGTGTTTAATAGATCATTGAAGACAGGGGAGGTTCTATGAGATTGGAGCAGGGGTGTAGCAATGGGTGGGTCTGGATGGGCCCGGGCCCACCCACTTTGGGCTCGGGACCACCCAGCAATGGTGCACCTCATAAATGACAATAATAAAAAAATTGGGAAGATTGTCTCCCCAGCCCAAACTGCGACTTTTCCCTGCCTGCTTCTCACTTCAGCTTTCCCTCCTCCCAGCCACCCACCCACCAGCATGCTGCAGGTTTTGCTCTGTCCCTGCTCCCTCCCTTGTCATATTTGTCTGGCAGTGGTGTTAGTTCTGCTGCTTCTGCAGCAGAGCTGCACGGTGCTGGGGCTGTCTATATGTTGCTGCGACTGCTTCCACTGCGCTGGCCCCGCCTCTTTAGAAAGAGTATCAGAGAAGGTGAAGCCAGCCAGAAGGAACAGGAAGCAGACGCAGCAGCATGCTGATGGACTCGGTGCCATGCGACTTTGCTGTAGAGTTAGACCATGGCGCTGCCCGACGGAGATGGAAGGGGTAGGGAGGGGAAAGAAGGCCTGCAGCATGCCGGTGGCTGGCTAGGAGGTGGGAGAGAACAAAAATTGCAGCGAGTGGCTAGGGGAGGAGAGAGGGGAAAAATGTGCAGCATGTTGGCGAGTGGCTGGGGGGAGGGAAGGAGGGAGAGAGAAAAACCTGCAGCATGCCAATAGGTTGTGGTTGAGGGGAGGGAGGAATCAAAACCTGCATCATGTGGCTGGGGGAGGGAGGAGAAAATCTGCAGCATGCTGGTGGGTGGCTGGGGCAGAAGGGAGGGAGAATCAAAACCTGCAGCGGGTAGCTGGGGGGAGGAAGAGAAAAACTCTGCAGCATGCCAGCAGTGGCTGGGGAGAGGGAGGGAAAAAAAACCTGCAGCATGCTGGCAGGTGGCTTGCGGGGGTCGGGGAGAGAGGGAGAGACAGGAGCATTGTTGGGATGAGGGAGTGAGACAGGGTAATGCTAGGTAGGGTGGAGGAATAATTGTTCGACGTAGGGGGAGGGATGGAGAGATGCTGAGAGGGAAAAGAGAGGGAGAATTGTTGGATATGGGTGGGGTGGGATAGGGAGAGGAACGGAAAGGCTGCATAGGAGTGGAAAAGGACCAGAAAGAAAAAAAAGTGTTGGACATTGAAGTGGATGGAAGGAAGAAGGGAGGGAAAGATGAGAGGGAAAATGTTGAACATGCCATTAAGGTGAGGGGAAGGAAGAATGGAGAGATGCTGCATGGTGGGGGGTAGAGAGAGAGATGTTAGACCAGGGGCTCAAGGCAGGGAGAGAGAGATAGTGGACAATGAGAGAGAGAGGGACAAAAGTTGGACATGAAGGTGGAGGAGAGGAGAAGAAAGGAGAGATGCACAAGCAGGGGAGGGGAGAAAAAGGGAAGATGGATCCAGGGAGAGAAGCTGGACAATGGATGGTAGGGAAGAGAAAGGCAAAAATGCTGGACAATGGGGGAGGGGAGAGAGATGGGACCGGAAGATGCTGGTGGTTGGAGGTAGAAGATAGGGAGATAGGCTATGAGGGTATGGAGGGGAGAAAGAGGGAACAGATGCTGGGCTGGCAGGGTGGAGGGAGGGAGAAACTGGGAATGGTAGAAAGCATGTGGGAAAGGCCCAGGGAGTGAACATGGCAAGGAAATGAATGAGAGGATAGTGATTACAGGGGGTAGAAATATGGTAATGGAGCGTAGATTGAAAATGGAAGGGAATGGAATGCTGGGAAGGAGAGGATATCTGAAAAGTAAAAAGAAGGAAAAGATTTAGAAAGAGAATGAAATTTGAGTGTACAGAGGCAGAAAAAAAAATAAAAGGAAGCTAAAATGGAAAGATCAATATTTCAGAGGCAGGTGTAGTGAGGAAATGAAACGAGAGGAGGGAAAAGACAAATGAACAGCCACTTCAAGAAGTAGCAGAAGACAGACAGGAAAGCGAGAAAGAGAAATTGGAACCAACATGATGGAAAAATAAAATGTCCAGACAAAGGTAGAAAAATCATTTTATTTTGAATGTTTTAAATGGAATATGTTAGCTTTGGGAAATGTGCATAGTGGATGTCTTTTTATTGTGTTAAGTAGAAAAGGAAATTCGCTTTTGTTTTGTTTTTCTCCAGTGTTGCAGTACATGCTAAGGTTTCCCAGTTCAATTTTGTCTACATATTTTTATTTCTAATTTCTGATCTCTTGTTCTGTAATTTGTGAGGGTCTGTCAGTGTGACTGTAATGGCAGATGAGGAGATTGGAGAAGAGAGGGAATTGGGGGAGGGGCTTTTTTATTTTATGCCCTGGTCACCAGCATGGCTAACAGCAACCCCAACCCTTGCTGTAGCTAGTGGGGATCCTCAAGCCCTACTGGGGATCTCCTCTGAAGCTAGCCAGAGCTCCCTTCTACTGAGCTTGGCAGATGGGGGCAGCATCCTTGAGCCACTGACAACTAAGCATGTATGGGGTGCTGGCATCAGTAGCTTGAGGAGTTGCTGCTGCCTACTGGGCTTGGTGGAGGTCTTCAGCTGACAGAGATTGGGGTTCCTCATCAGCTAAAGTATTTATGTTTTGAGTTGGGAAGTGCTGAGGGAGGGGGGATAGAGAGAAAATTTTGTGCCCACAAAATTTGTGTTCAGGCCCACCCAAAATTGGCAGTCTGGCTACGCCACTGGATTGGAGAAGGGCTGTTTTGATCTCTCTTCACAAAATGGTAACAGAGAACAGGTAGAAGACTATAGACAGATAAGTCTTACTTTAATTGTGGGAAAAGTAATGGAGATGCTACTGAAGGAAAGGATAGTAAACTTTCTAGAATCTAATGGGTTGCAAGATCGGAGGCAATATGGCTTTACTAAAGGAAGATCCTGCCAATCAAATCTGATTATTTCTTTGACTGAGTGATAGAGAACTAGATTGAGGCATGCAGTTGATGTAGTCTACTTGGATTTCAGCAAAAACTTTGATACCTTATAGGAGGTTTATGAATAACAGAGCAGCCAGCACCCAAGATGGTGAACTGGATTAGATATTGGTTGACTAACAGAAATGACAGAGGGTGGTGGTAAATGGAACTTTCATAGAAGAAAGAAAGCTGAGTAGTGGAGTGCCTCAGGGATCAGTTTTGGGACCGGTTCTGTTTAGTGTTCATTTGTATGTTGTGAATATTTGTAAATTTTAATTTGTACACTATATATTTATTCACAGTTGTTTTGTGAAACTTATTTTACATACGTACAGGTTTGTGTCTTTTATTTGTCATATGTTTTATTCATATTTTTCAGGTATGTACGGTTTAATTATTTTACCATGTATATGTTATGTACTGTTTTAGGGACTCCTGAGGCAGGCCAGAGTGGCCGAAACATGACTCATGTCGAGTCCAGGATCTATTAATAAACTTTTGTTGTCAACTTTCCTGAGTCCAGTAGACGTTTCTTGACATCATCCGTTTTGTCTCCTTTGCTGTGACATTGTTCTCCAGTGTCCATATAAGCAATATTGCTGAAAGGTTGGGGGGAAAAAGTTTGCCATTTTGTGGTTAACACGAGCATTTGCAACAGAGTAGACACCCAATTTTAAGTGCTTCAGCCTGCAGGTTGACTGGTGTTTCCATGTTCTGTCTGCTCACCCTCCTATTGGTCAAATTTCACCAATGGTAGGGCAAGGAAGGTGGGACCTGGCCATCCATAAATGCCTTGCTTCCCTCCCTCCCCATCGACCGCCTTATGTGTGGTTGTGTGTGCTTCGTACCAAAGACTTCTGAATCCTGTCTGAACAGACCAGTGACATCAGATTCTGTTTCCCTACTCACATTTACATCAGACACAACAGATTCTATCTCTCTATTCACATTCTCAATTCTAATGTCTAATGTACCATTTTTGTTCAGTTGCTTTTTCAGGTTTTACAATATCTTTTTCAACCATTACAGACGTTTTCTTAGGGATTACCTTCTGAGGTACTGGGTTATTTAACGTGTCTTCTACATCCCATGGATCAATTTTAAATAATCTCGGTGAAGGGTTTTTACCTCCCCGACCTTGTTTTGTACCTTTTCCCAGCTCCTTTACCCTCCACAGAAACCCTGTTTCCAGACAAGCACCAGACCAGCTGAAACTTCAACAACTTCTTCCTCCTCCAATAACTGAAACACTTCATAGCTCATATTCCTGAGTTCTTGTTGTCCATGAGTACAGTGGAAACATTGCACAATCTCATCTTTGTGCATTCCCAATTTTCAGCCATTTATTTCTTTCTGTGATGGCTGTAATTTCTTTCTCCTTGTCATGGAAATTTCAAGAAGCATAAGCCTCCCAGAGCCAAAACTCTGGGACGCATTAGCAGCAATTGTCTCCTACATTTTTGTGTAGCTTTAGAAACATAAGGAAACACTTGCACTTTCAGGGAGCAAAAAGTTGAAAGATGATACTTGAAATATAATTTTAGAAGCCAGTACATAAGTATATAAGTACATAAGTGTTGCCATACTGGGACAGACCGAAGGTCTATCAAACCCAATATTCTGTTTCCAACAGTGGCCAATCCAGGTCACAAGTACCTCGCAAGATCCCAAAACAGTACAATACATTTTATGCTGCTTATCCTAGAAATAAGAAGTGGATTTTCCCCGTCTATTTTAATAATGGTTTATGGACTTTTCTTTTAGGAAGATATCCAAACCTTTTTTAAACACCGCTACGCTAATTGATTTAACCACAGTCTCTGGCAATGAATTCCAGAGTTTAATTACACGTTGAGTGGAGAAATATTTTCTCTGATTTGTTTTAAATGTACTACTTTGTAGCTTCATTGCATGCTCCCTAGTCCTAGTATTTTTGGAAAGAGTAAACAAACGATTCATGTCTACCTATTCCACTCCACTCATTATTTTATATACTTCTATCGTATCTCCCCTCAGCCATCTATTCTCCAAGCTGAAGAGCTCTCTAGCCATTTCAGCCTTTCGTCATAGGGAAGTCATCCCATCCCTTTATCATTTTTGTCACCCTTCTCTGTACCTTTTCAAATTCCACTATATCATTCTTGAGATGCGATGACCAGAATTGCACACAGTATTTAAGGTGCAGTCACATCTTGGAGCAACACAAAGGCATTATAACATCCTCGTTTTTATTTTCCATTCCTTTCCTAATAATACCTAACATCATATTTGCTTTTTTTGCCACTGCAGCATACTGAGCAGAGGGTTTCAAAGTATCATCAATGATGACTCCTAGATCCTTTTTCCTGGCCGGTGTCTCCAAATGCGGAACCTATCATCATGTAGCTATACTTCGGGTTCCTCTTTCCCAAATGCATCACTTTGCACTTGCTCACATAAAACATCATCTGCCATTTGGATGCCCAGTCTCCCAGTTCGCAAATTTAATTACCTCATTAGCTATTCCCATATCTAGATCATTTATAAATATGCTAAAAATCAGTGGTCCCAGCACAGACCCCTGGGGAACCCCACTATCTACCCATCTCCATTGATAATACTGACGATTTAACCCTACTTTCTGTTTCCTATCCTTTAACCAGTTTTTAGTCCACAATAGAGCACTACCTCCTATCCCATGACTTTCCAATTTCCTCTGGAGTCTTTATTGAGGTACTTTGTCAAATGCCTTTTGAAAATTCAGATACACAATATCGACTGGTTCACTTCTATCATAATGTAAAATTATTGTAATTAAAAATGTAGACAGAATAGCTATCCCTTCTTTTGATGATTCCAAAAAAGCAGTTTAAGTCCAAACTATATTGAGAAATGGGCCACATCACCTTCACCTTCTTTCTTTTTAAAGGAGGGGAGATTTAAAACACCTTGGATACTGTAGGCAAAGATTGTGATGGCACTTTTAATACCTCTAACATATACTTTTTAAATATTCTTTCAGGAGAGATACCAAACATTTTAGGAAAATTAATCAAATGGCGATCAGTGCCTATCAGCCCTGCTCCCTTCACAGTCTTCTCCCTCTGCATCGCTAGATCAAGCGGCAGTATTTGCAACTCGGGGGGGGGGGGGGTGGGCAGTGAAACACTGCTATCCAGGAGTGGAGACACAGACACTCCTACTTCTATCACCCACAGCAGATTCCCAGACAATGGTATCATTGCAAAACCCTCCAAAGTGGTCTACAATAACTTCGGAGTCGAGGTAAGAACCACAGAGGCTTCAGGGACAGCTTTCCTGTAGCATTTCTTCAGCATTGTAAGAGGACAGTGGAGGAGTAGCTAAACAGTCTGACCTCTAGGGTGCTATCTTGCTTCCAACATTCTTATTTTTAAAGAAGGGGTTTATCCTCCTACTTTGGCACTGTGTCTGCAGTAGCCTTGGATGACAAGGTGTTAATCCCAATATTCAACAACTTTTCATTCTCACTCTTAAGGTCAGGAAATGAGGAAGGAACAAAGCTGCAAGGAAATAGATTTAAAAGCAACATCACAACAAAGGTTTCCATGGAAAGGGTAATAGATACTTGGAATGCCCTCTCAGTGGGGGTGGTTGGGATTAGAACAGTACAGCAAAACAGCACCAGGAGCTTTCAGAAATGGGATACAGTTCTGTTTATTGAAAAAAATAGATATTCCAATATAGACCCAACACAGGCCGTGTTTTGGTGCATAGCGCCCGCGTCAGGGTTCTGTAATAAACATTGATAATAATACATTTAAATTATGAATAAGAACAACATAAATAATCATACTAAATGTCGCTATGGATAAAAGATCTACAAAAACACCATTGCAAAAAAAACATGACTTATTGGACAATACATATATATAGAAAATCTATATCAAGAAAAATCTGTATTAGAAAAAATCTCTTTTTAGTCAAGCAAATATATATTAAAAAACTAGTAAGTGAAAAATGGCATTTTGACATATTAAGCAAAATATCTAACTGTTTAGATAAAAGATGAAAATAAAAAATAAACAAATAAAATAAAAATAACATTGAAAGGAACCATACTCAGAAACTGAACTTTATATGAGAATGTATATGGAACTAATGGACCAGAACAGGCTGTACTACCAGAATTAGATATATTGTTAACATATAGAGGGGCATAATAGAATGGTGCCGGCCATCTATATGGCTGGCCATCTTCGGGGCTGGCTCCGCAAAGGGGCGGTGCCAACCGTATTATCGAAAAAGATGTCCGGCCATCTTTTCTTTCGATAATACGGTTGGGGCCGGCTAACTCTCAACATTTAGGTCAAATGTTGAGATCAGCGGTTTACAGATGGCCAGCCTCAAAAAAGTGGAAAAAAAAGGCCAAGTACTTGGTCTTTTTCAGTAGTACCAGTGGGAATTGAACCAGCCACCTCTGGATTACAAAACCAGTACTCTAACCACTTGCCACAGCTACACTTACTTGGATGTCCCTCCCTTTTGGTTATGCCCCTTCAGGTCTCTCTCAGCCAATCACAGACAGGGGTCTCTCTCAACCACTCACAGACAGCTAAATGCGCTGTGATTGGCTGAGAGAGACCCCTGTCTGTGAGTGGCTGAGAGAGATCTGAAGGGGCATAATCAAAAGGGAGGGACATCCATGTAAGGATGGGCAGCTTCGGTTTCCATTATCACTGAAAACCGATACCGCCCAGCTCAAATCTGCCCAAATCCGATGCATTTGCCCGGCACCAACCGTATTATCAAAACAAAAGATGAATGCCCATCTTTTTCCCGCTCCTTTGCGTACCCGTCCTCGGAGATAGTCGCCCATGGAGATGGGCGTTCGCGTTCGATTATGCCCCTCCATGTTACTATGTGTCGGAAGATGGCCGGCGATCACTTTCGAAAATGAGCTTCATAATATCCTACATTGTTACAATTTAATATAACTTAAATAATGTAACCTGCATTGTAACAAGTCACCAAAGTTATCTCTGACAGGACATGAATATTACATGCAGCAATCGAATTTTCTGAATCAGAAAGGAAAATATTTTAGAAAGTAATAGTAAAAGCTTAAACCACAAATATACATGACTATTTGTTCGATTGTATAGAAATGACATTCCCAAGATCAGATAAAGATAACGTAATGCTACATAGTGATGTGAGAGAACCAAACACTGTCTGTGCTCAACGGACCGAAATGGTAAAAATTAACATTACTGAGAGGGTAAAATGATTGAGAATTCCAAAAAATTAAAATAATATATAAAACGGAGTATTGCAAAGTATCAACGGACTTCTACCATTCAGGATTAAACAATGGCACGGCTTCCAAATGTAACAGATTTGGCAGTATACAGCGGCACTATAACTTTGAATACATCGCAGCTACTTTGGTGATTCTGCAGTACGAGCATGTGACCCAAAACCTGAAGCAAACGAATGAACAAATGCTTATTTCAGTTGTATAGGACTGTATGAGCTAGTGCCTTTGAGCCAGTCATAAATCTGATGTAAATGACATGCTTTCCCATAAAGATCTAGATTGGACAGTGCCAATCCTCCCTTATGCACAGAATGAACTAACATTGAAAATCAGAATCATGCTCTCCTGCCCCGCCACAAAAAAATTTGCACAAGACACTCTATCTTCACAGTATTTTTGCACTTTAAAGTAAGTGTAGCTGTTTGCAAAATATTCAACCACTTTGGCAGGATCACCATTTCATTCCGTGCCTACCTGACCAACAAAGAAAGGCAAGGTAGCCCAGTTTTGCAATAAACATTTAGTAAGATCCATTAAGTACTGTATATTAACATGATAGAACTATGTGAGAATCTGTGGTAACTGAATTCCAAAATAACAAGTAGTAGCTCCTCCCCCCCTCTGTTTGGCCTAGGGGACAGAATGCAGGCTCCATGTTAATTGGAATGGTGACCATTTTGTCATAGTTCACTTTCAGGCTCAAAAAAACCCCATATCAATTATACTTTTCAAGAACAAAACTATAAAGTATGTTTAGGGTCAGTTAAGATAAGTAAAATATCATCAGCGAAAGCTATGACATGAATCTTTTCTTTACCTGTCCTTACCCCTGATATTTCTGGTGCACATGTAGACTCTGCAAAAAAGGCTCCAGAAACGACAACAATTTATTTATTTAATGGGGTTTATTAACCGCCTTTATGAAGAGATTCACCCAAGGTACTGTACAGCAGTTATAGTTTAACATAAAACTTATAATTTTGTTAACAGCACAACAATAGTAAAGTGACCAAATATAAACATAAATATAATAAATGAAGTAAACTTGAAAACAGCAAATTGAAGCCTAATAATAGGACTACCATAACCAGGATCAAAAATATACACACTTAACAACACTGAAATTCAAATAACAGAGATAAAATACAAAGTCAGCATAATACTAATGAATCATCTAATAAGCACGAAATAGAATATTCAAATAACATAGCATGATACTAATGCTATTCTACAATAGAGCTTATCATATAGCTGAGGGACCAAGTGCAGATATATAGATGAGGACAAGATGCATTGTACAGAGTCAGTTGGGATAAATAGATGGGTGGCTATACTCAAGGCAACTTCTTGGTACAGTTAAACAAAATATAAGGAACTGATCTAAGTTACAGTCCAGCTTATTTTCGAAAGAGAAAGACGCCCATATTTCCATCCAAATCGGGAGATGGGCGTCTTTCTCCCGTGGGCGCCCAAATCGGTATAATAGAAAACCGATTTTGGGCGTCTTCAACTGCAGTCCATCGCGAAAACGGCCAAAGTTGACGGGGGCATGTCGGAGGCGTGGTGAAGGCGGGACTGGGGCATGGTTATCAGCCGAACAGAAATGGGCGGCTTTCGCCAATAATGGAAAAAAAATAGCCGTTTTTAGCGAGAATTTAGGTCACTTTTTTGGACCCTTTTTTTTCACGAACAAGTCCCTAAAAAGTGCCCTAAATGACCAGATGACCACCGGAGGGAATCGGGGATGACCTCCCTTGACTCCCCCAGTGGTCACTAACCCCCTCCCACAAAAAAAAAACAACTGTAAAATCTTTTTTCCCAGCCTGTATGCCAGCCTCAAATGTCATACCCAGCTCCATCACAGCAGTATGCAGGCCCCTGGAGCAGTTGTTAGTGGGTGCAGTGGACTTCAGGCAGGCGGACCCAGGCCCATCCCCCCCTACCTGTTACACTTGTGCTGGTTAATGCTGAGCCCTCCAAACCCCCCAAAACCCACTGTACCCACATTTAGGTGCCCCCCTTCACCCCTTAGGGTTATGGTAATGGTGTAGACTTGTGGGCAGTGGGTTTTGGGGGGATTTGGGGGGCTCAGCACACAAGGGAAGGGTGCTATGCACCTGGGAGCTCTTTTACTGTTTTTTTAATTGTTACAAGTGCCCCCTAGGGTGCCCGGTTGGTGTCCTGGCATGTGAGGGGAACCAGTGCACTATGAATCCTGGCCCCTCCCACGACCCAATGCCTTGGAGTTGTTCGTTTTTGAGCTGGGCGCCTTAGTTTTCCATTATCGCTGAAAAACGAAACTGCCCAGCTCAAATCCACACAAATCCGATGCATTTGGCTGGCACAAACCATATTATCGGAAAAAAGATGGGCAGCCATTTTTTTCGAAAATACGGTTTGTCCCACCACTTCATGTACCCGTTCTCGGAGCTAGACGCCCATGGAGATGGACGTTCGCATTCAATTATGCCCCTCAGTGTGTGTAGGAAGCTGGTCCAGGTATAGAATTAGTGTATATAGTCAGTTACCCTATGCATTAAAGGCTTGGGAGAAGAGAAAGGTTTTCACCTGCTTCCTGAAGTAGAGGTAGTCTCAAGTTAAACATAACTCCTTTGGGAGTAAATTCCAGAGCATAGGAGCTATTCCTGAGAAGGCTCATTTGCAGGTATCACATTGTACAATTTCTTTTGATGAGGAAACAGATAGTGATGATCCTTGAGAGGAACTTAGAGGTCTCAAATGTATGTAAAGAGCTAACTTACTCTTTAAGTACACTGGCCCATTTTTTCTGAGGGCCTTGAAAATCAAACATAAAGTTTTAAATTTAGCCCTGTAAGGTACTGGTAGCCAAGTTTTTGCAGGAAGGGTGTGATGTGGTCACAGGGCTGTGCCAAGGGTCTCTGGTGCCCCCCTGCAGACTATCAGTTGGCGCCCCCCCCCCCCTGGTTTGGCACAATCATCCATCTTAAACACTAAATAATAACACTACACAGGATGTATCCCTCCCCATCTTCAAATCCTTGCTTAAAGCCCACCTCTTCAATGTCACTTTCGGCACCTAACCATTGGACTAACCAGGAAACCCAGATTGCCCCAATTTGATTGACTGCATTCTTGTCCTTTAGATTGTAAGCTCCTTTGAGCAGGGACTGTCCTTCTTTGTTAACTTGTACAGCGCTGCGTAACCCTAGTAGCACTTTAGAAATGTTAAATAGTAGTACTATACAAAACTGTTCCATCATCAGCTCTTATTTTCCTTTCCTGCCCTTACTCTCCCCTCCTTCGTTCCTCCAGCACGGCCCTGTCTCTGATTCTAGCTTGTTCTGCTCTCTCGCCCCCCCCCCCCCCAGAAATTTCCTCCTTGCCTTGTCTTTCTTTTCTTCCCCAGCAGCTGGCATGGTTGGTTCCAGTTCCCCCACCCAACCTGCAGCCTCAAATGTAACTTTCTTTATCGATAAGTCAAGTGTAGGCCAGCCAGCCAGCCATTACAGTAATGAAAAGTTAACAAGGCGAAATCGTCCTTCCTTACCAATGATGTGTCCACCAGTCTGACTCTCTCTCAAAAACCAAAATTAATGCGGACTTGGACTTGCGGAGCACTGCGGGAGCGGGCAGCAGCTGATCATCCAATGATCCTCCAAGCAGCGGCGCCGGCTCTCCTCCTCTCTCCTCTCACAGCACTACTCCGTCTCCAATGCGGCGTCGGCAACACCCGTCCTTCGGAGTCAGACTGCCTGCGAGGCTCCAGGCACGATGATGTCACACCGTGCATCACGCTGGGGCGGTGCTAAGCCTAAACAGACGAACGAGCGTAGCAGCGCACGGGAAGGCAGCAGCCAGAGCCAGCAGCGCATGCGCATATAGGTGCCAACGCGAGAGAGGGTTATATTTTTTAATTTTATAAAACACAACACTGACTCGGCCGGTGGCGGCGCCCTTGAAGGTGAGGCGCCCTCCTGCCATGCTTACCCCGCTTACCGGGTCAGCGCGGCCCTGTGTGGTCAAACTGCTTGTAGCCTTCTATCAGTCATGCTGCAGCATTCTGAATTAGTTGGAGCTGATACAAATTCTTTTTGGTTTGACCAGTATACTGGGTATTACAGTAGTCTAGTTGTGATGTTATCATGGCATGGTCCACTGTGGTCAGACTCATCTTTTCAATATATGGAGATAGATTTTTTAGCTGCCGTAGGTGATAGAGACAATTTTTAAAGGTTGTTTGAATTTGCAGGATCAGAGTGAATGATGAGTCTAGCAGTATCCCAAGATTCCTAACCTGTGATTTTAGGGGGTGTTCATACTTTCCAAAAGGTATTTTGAAGCCAGGTATTTGTCTACTTGTGTTAGGTACCCAAAGAATCTCTGTTTTGCTTGGGTTCAGGCAGAATTTGTTGTTGTTTGCCCATTCCTGAGTTGCAGTTAGGCAGGCATTCAGTTTACTGAGAGCTGTGGGTAGATCTGGTTTAATGGGTGTGAGTAGTTGCACATCATCAGTATAGATGTAGAATTTAGTGTCTATCGACCAAAGTGGCTCAGCCAGAGGCTTGAGGTAGATATTAAATAAAATGGGAGACAGTGCACTACAGTGCACTACAGGCAGGCGGACCCAGGCCCATCCCCTCCCTACCTGTTACACTTGTGGTGGTAAATGGGAACCCTACATAACCCACCCTAAACTCACTGTACCCACATCTAGGTGCCCCCCGTTACCCTTTAAGGACTATGGTAGTGTTGTACTGTTGTGGGTAGTGGGATTTGGGGGGGGGGGGGGGTTGGAGGGCTCAGCACCCAAGGTAAGGGAACTATGCACCTGGGAGCAATTTGTGAAGTCCTCTGCAGTGCCCCCTAGGGTGACCGGTTGGTGTCCTGGCATGTGAGAGGGGACCAGTGCACTATGAATGCTGGCTCCTCCCATGACCAAATGGCTTGGATTTGGATGTTTTTGAGGTGGCCATCCTCGGTTTCCATTATAGGTGAAAACTGAGGTCAGCTATCTCTAAGGTTGGCGATCTCAACATTTCAGTCGACCTAAATGTTGAGATTTGGCCGTCCCCGACCGTACTATCAAAACGAAAGATGGAGCAGCCAACAAGAAAAAGAAAAATTCTAGACCTAGGCATGATCTGGAGGCAATGGTGCTGAGACTGCTTGATAACAGTGATCATAATATGATCAGATTTGATATCGGCACTGGAGTAAGTACACACAGGAAATCCAATATGTTAGCATTTAACTTTCAAAAAGGAGACCACGATAAAATGAGCAGCTGTGAAGGTCAAAAATTTACATCAGGCGTGGATGCTGTTCAAAAATACCATCCTGGAAGCCCAGGCCAAATATATTCCATGTATTAAAAAAGAAGGAAGGAAGACCAAACGACAGCCAGCATGGTTAAAAAGTGAGGTGAAGGAAGCTATTAGAGCAAAAATTAAAAAATAAAAAATCCTTCAGAAAATGGAAGAAGGATCCGACTGAAAATAATAAGAAACAGCATAAGAAATGGCAAGTCAAATGCAAAATGCTGATAAGGTAGGCAAAGAGGGACTTTGAAAAAAAGATTGTGTTGGAGGAAACGTTTTTAGGTATATTAAAAGCAAGAAGCCGGCAAAAGAATCAGTTGGACCGCTAGATGACTGAGGGGTAAAAGGGGAACTCAGAGAAGACAAAGTCATAGCGGAGAGATTAAATAAAAGCAAACAGAATGTTAGGTATTATTAGGAAATGAATAGAAAACAAAAATGAGGATGTTATAATGCCTTTGTATTGCTCCGTGGTCAGTGTGATTATATGACATTTTGAAAAATGCTAAAGGCATTACTCTTTAGCAGATTTCAGGAAGTGGTCCCTGATCTTTCTTTTTAGGTCGATGTGATCACTCTTACCTTTCTGACTTCCTGTCTGATCCAGGCATTGTAGTGTTTTTTATTTTGTGTAATATTGTGTGATGTAGTTGTATTCACTTTGTTTTGTGTACTTTAGCCTTGATTAATTGTTACCCACATTGTACTCAGGTTGCTATGATAGTGGGGTATAAATGTCATAAATAAATAAGTTAAAAAAATATATATATATAACATAGTAACATAGATGACGGCAGAAAAAGACCTGCATGGTCCATCCAGTCTGCCCAACAAGATGAACTCATATGTGCTACTTTTTGTGTATATCTTGATTTGTACCTGTCCTCTTCATGGCACAGACCGTATAAGTCTGCCCAGCACTATCCCCGCCTCCCAACCACCAGCCCCGCCTCCCACCACCGGCTCTGGCACAGACCGTATAAGTCATAATCAGTTAAGAGCAATATTTGGCACTCAACCAGCTATAAAGAACCATATAAAGACGGGACTACTTTTCATTTGGTCCTACTTATGCATTTATTAACTGGTTAAGTGCTGAATTCTGGCACTTAACCGGTTAAAATGCTGACTCCGGAACGCCACCAAAATAGCCGGTTTCGGCTTGGACGCTAACAGGGCATTTTTAACTGCATTATCCTGTTACATGCTGTCTCCAGGAATCTCTCTCTTACTGTGGGTCGCTAAATGTAAAAAGAGGTTTTGAACTAAAGTTAGCCCCGCTGCCTTAGTGATGTCATCAGTGCAAGCATATTAAAATGCATAATAAAGAATAATTACCTCAGGTGTATATGAAAGAAAGGCCCTTTGCATTAAGGAATTCCCTCCCATGAAAACTACAGCCAAGGAGCTACTCAGGACACAGCACCAATCTCTCCCACCCCGACCAAATCAGACCCCATCTATTAAAAAAAAAATCCCTGGTGTATAGTAGCATCTCTCCCTGCCTCCCCCCCCCCCCCCCCCCAACAATCGTACCCCATCGTTCACCTTCCCCTGACTTAAAAAAATCATACTATAGTGTTTAATGGCACTCCCCTCTCCAAAACCTCCCCTAGGCCCCCAAGGCTACTGTACCTTAATAAGGCAGAAACAATGCTCTTTCCTTGATGATGGAAAAATCTAAATTTGAAAGCGCAAAACCCCTCCGGGAAAAACTACACTGGCTACCAATCAAGGAATGTATCGCTTTCAAGATTTGTACCTTTGTTCACAGAACAATATATGGTCTAGCTCCGAGCTATATGTCTGAACTAATCGACTTACCAATTAGAAACACAATTGAATCAGCCAGAACGTACTTAACTCTTCACTTCCCAAATTGTAAAAGCCTGAAGTATAAACCAACATACGCGTCAAGTTTCTCTTACATATGCACACAGCTCTGGAATTCTCTACCAAAACACCTGAAATCTACGAATAATCAACTAGAATTCTGAAAAACCCTAAAAGCTCACCTGTTCAAGAAGGCATACCCCACAGAACTGACATAATTACCAAATATGGAGATGAAAACGGTAACGGAATTCAAACATGCGTTGGATAAACATAAAGGAATCCTGTTCAGAAGAAATGGATCCTCAGGAGCTTAGCCGAGATTGGATAACAGAGCTGATATATATATATATATATATATATATATATATATATATATATATATATATTTCTGTGCTTTAGCATATTCCGTTCTGCCTATTGTTTCACCATCTAACCAAGGTATGTTTGCCATGCATTGTTTAGATACTATCCTGACTCTATTGACTTCATTGAGGTTGGAGTGGATATTAATTCTGCAAAACAGCTGTGGTCTATATAAAGTGTTAAACTGCTAGCACTGGTTATGTCTCCTTGAGTTATTCTGCTTCAGTTGTAAAAGATCTGAGGACTAGATATTTAATAAATGACAAGCAAATCATTGCATTATAGCTTTAGCAAAGCTAATTTTATACTGGTGTACTTTCAAACTGACTTATTGAATTTCAATCATTATTATTCGTTTTCCAGCCGAGAACTCTATAAAGAAAATGTTTTCTATTGTTCTTGGGCAATGTCCATTTGGGGATTTTGAAGAAGGGAATGACTTAAAAATGTAATGGCATAGATATCCAGTTTCTATTAAAATGACAATTCGGCTATAATTGCATTGGAAATCAGAAGTGACTTACTTTGAGGTTGAAAGCTGTTGAAAAAATATATATATATTTTTTGGGTCATAGTGGAGATTGCCAAGACAAACATTTCCCTGGATATATTCATATAAAATAGGAAAGGCTAAATCTATTTTCATTGATGCAAGACTTGGAAGAATATCTGCAGAGACAGGGCTGGTCTTAGCAAGTGCGGGGCCCTATGCAGACCAATTTGATGGGGCCCCACCCTAGCCCTGCCCCATCCTAACTCCGCCCCCACCTAGCTCCACCCCCACCCTAGCTCCAGGGCCGGCCACCCCTCCCTCCGAGCTCCCGGGCCGCTCCCTCCGAGCTCCAAGGCCCCCAGCTCCAGGGCTTCCCCCCCTAGGGCTCCCAGCTCTAAGGCCCCCCTCCCTCCCTCCAGGTCATGTTTTAACACCCTCCTCCAAAATCCAGTACTAGGTATGCCGAGAATACAAAACACTCAGGACCTATAGAGCAATTCTACCATACCATAAGCAGTCATTTCTACGAATCACACAAAGAAAAGGAAAACATCTTAAAACACTACAGTGAGCAGCACTAGAACATCAATTCACCTATTGTAAAATGAAACCAGACAGAATAGTACAGATCGTCGATCCTGCACAGTCAATGCCAACTGAAAGCCATGTCTTTTTCACAAACACAGATACACCCTAATCCACTATAGAATAAGTAATAATATTTAAACTTTCTATTTAGACAAACGTTAAACTGAACCCCCAAGATGCCAGACTCTGCATACAATGCAACACCACAGAAACAGAAAATGTCCCCTAGTACTGTGCAAAATATAAAGACAGCAGATGTAAATTTGAAAAAAAAAACTAACAAATACCAATCACCACTTTACAAATTAACAAATAGAAATAAAACAAATATAGAACATAAAATAATACCATTTTATTGGACTAATAGATTTAGCTTTCAGAGGCCAAAACATCCTTCCTCAGGTCAATATAGTATAGTACTGTTACTGTATCCTATCCTGGCCTGAGGAAAGGGGTTTTGTTCTCCGAAAGTTAGCCAAAATGTATTAAAATTAGTCCAATAAAAAGATTACCTTGTTTACATGTTCTTTTATAAACATTTATTAACACATCTACAATACTACTTTATCCTAGAGCAAAAAAATAAAAATATATATTTTATTTACAGTTTGTTGTCTCTGGTTTTTGCTTTCCTCATCTTCTTTTCACTGTCTTCCTTCTATCCAGCATCTGTCTTTGGTCTCTCTCTGACATCCAGTGTCTGCCCTCTCTGCTGTCCCCTCCATCCAATGTCTGCCCTCTCTCCCTGCCCCTTCCATGATCCATCCACCATCTGCCCCTGTCTGGCCTCTCTCTCGACCCCATCCATTCACTGTCTGCCCTTTCTATCCTTTCCATCCACTGTCTGTCCTTTCTCTCTGCCCCTTCAATCCACAATTGCCCTCCCTCTCCCATCCATCCATGGTTTGCCCTCCCTCTCGCTCCCCCATCCAGGATCTGACCCTCTCTCCACCCCTTTTTTCAGCCCCCAGTTCCAGCCCCACTATCCCACCAGTCCCCCATTTCAGCCCCAGCCCTTTTCTCCCACCAGTCCCGAGCTTCAGCCCCCAGCCACTTCTCCCTGTCCCCTTTTCAGCACCCAGTCCCCAGTTTCAGCCCCTGCCCCTTTTCAGCCTCCAGTCCCAGTACTAGCCCCCTTATCCCACCTACCCTCCTTTGCAGCCCCTTCATCCACATGCCTTGTATTAGGGCTCCCCTTTTCAGAACCATTCTCCCACATGACCCAAGCATGCCCCATTTTCCCACCAGCCCCAGGCATGGCCCCCATTTTCCCATATGGCCCCTTCTCAGACCCCAGTGCCAGTCCCCTTCTCCCATCTGAGAACCCCCTCCCTAGTCCCCTTCTCCCATCCAAGAACCCCAGTCCCCTCCCCACCCATCCCCTTCAACCATCCAAGAACCCCCTCCCCACCCCCTTCTCCCATCCATGAACCCCCTCCCCACCTCAGTCCCCTTCTCCCATCCAAGAACCCCAGTCCCCTCCCCACCTGTCCCCTTCTCCCATCCGAGAACTCCCTCCCCAGTCCCCTTCTCCCATCCAAGGACCCCAGTCCCCTCCCCACCCATCCCCTCCCCACCCGTCCCCTTCAACCATCCAAGAACCCCCTCCCCACCCCCTTCTCCCATCCGTGACCCCCTCCCCACCTCAGCTTTAGAAATGTAGTCTCCTTCCCATTTGAGAACCTCCTCCCTGCCCTTCCCCCACCTGAGAACCCCCACCCCACACATCCTTCTCCCATCTGAGTCCCCCCCCAACCCACCTACCAGCTCCGTTCTCCTGCCACCCACCACTCTCACTGCTTTTAAAAAAAAGAATTTGGAAGCGCCGGAGGGACAGGCAGCGCCTCGCATCTGCCCTGCTACTAAAAATCTCTTCGACGTCATTGGGCCTTCTCACATTGAGTCCCGCCCGCCCTCGCGGTAATTGGAAGTTACGTCAGAGGAGGGCGGGACTCAATGTGAGAAGGCCCAACGACGTCGAAGAGATTTTTAGTAGCAGGGCAGACGCGAGGCGCTGCCTGTCACTCCGGCGCTTCCAAATTCTTTTTTTAAAGGTAGGACAGGGTGGGAGCAGCGGGAGCGGGGCACCCCCCACCCGCTGACATCCGGAGCAGACCGCCCCCACCACGCCGCCATCACGTGCCGTCTGAGGGAGGGAGGACTGGAGCTTGGGCGGTCGGGGCAGGGCGACCTCAGGTGCGCCTTGCGGGGCCCCCCTGAGCGCGAGGCCCTATGCGGCCACCTTGGTCGCCTCGCCTTAAGACCGGCCCTGTGCAGAGATATAGTATATAATCTACTTGCTAATGTCTTTGCATACCCTGACTCTGACAACTTTGAAAGAACTGGAGAACGAACCACTGGGTGCATCCATTTATTCCTAGAGGTAGGGAAGAGTTTATACACTTGTCTGTCCTGTCACTGTGTATAGTCTCAGTCATAAAAAGGGTGAGAAAACTTGGAATGTGAATAATGTAAAAATATACTGTCACTTGCTCTCAGTAAAATACAGGCCAATGGCTCAGGCTAAGAGCTAGGCCTCTTAAAATCAAAAAATCATCTCTGACACAAAATACATTTCACACAGCAAAAGCTGAAGTGAGTTCCCAGAGAGCTGACAAGGGAGGGGGACTTTGCTCTTGTCAACAATGCTGGGACTGGCACCTGCAAGAAGTCATGAGTGAAGATGTTTTGGCTAATGGAAGATAGTAGTGGGTCAGATGCAAGTAGGGGTGGGGTGGGGGGGGGAGCTGAAGAGGGCAAAATGGCCTGTGAAGTAATTTCTTCACAGATGTTGCCCTGAACATATTTTGTTTATACTATGAGCTTGTGAGAGAAAATCCGCTGGCAAGCGGAGAACTCAAACGCCCCACGGTAAAGACAACAGAGAACAGAAAGTGGGAGAGCGACCAAGGATATCAGAAACTGGAGGATGTTCTTAAAATGAAAGTTTATTAAGGGTTTCGAAGACTCGACACAACGTTGTGTTTCGGCCGTCAGGCCTGCATCAGGAGTCTGCTGTGCAGGGTGGTCCAGAAAAATGACAATGAGAGATTCTTTGAAGATGTCACAACAGTCTCTTACACAAAAGATGACTGGATAATGATATAATTGATTCTTCAACAATGGTATAGTAGTCTTGAAAAAGACTGTTTGGATGATAATCGCGTGGTCTCGTCGAACCGCTGCACGCGCTAAACTTTCATTTTAAGAACATCCTCCAGTTTCTGATATCCTTGGTCGCTCTCCCACTTTCTGTTCTCTACTAAGAGCTTGTGAACATGTGATGTCATTCTTATCAACTGATAAGGGCCAAAGAGTTCTGGTGAGAAAGCTAAGGTCCATTGGAATGAATGGAGTCAGAAGGGTATAAAAAGGGCAGGCTGAAGGGTATCAGCGCAGAAGGCTACAGTAGACTCCAGAGGGCAGAGGGGTGCTGAAGGCTGAGGAGAGAGATCAGACTGCACCTCCTGTGTGAAGCGGTGTTCCATCATGTACCGGAGAAGAATGCCTAATTTGACTGTACTGCCTTTGGGTAAGATACTGATGTTAATAATCTATATTACTATATACTAGGCTTCTTTCCAATTATGGGGCTTGCTACTGCCCAGACTGTGTAAAACCGTCATGAGCAGATACAAGGTCAGGGTAATTAAGTATTTAGACGGAACATGCAATCCTTTTCAGGATAGTAGAAAGCCCATGGCTTCCGCTGCCAAACTGTTCTGGCAGACCCGATTATTTTCAATAACATGGGAAATGAGGTTGCTGGTAAGCTTTCACAAAGATAGCACATTAAGTGTGAGATCCCACCGAGGTCATCTTAATTTTGTTGCTACTTGAGTGTAGAAGCAACAACTCAGGGCACTAAACCTAAACTGGAGCAGCCCTGGAGTCACACTCAAAGTAATGATGGTGGAGATACTGCAGATTAAGGATTTCTTAAAAGAGATACCACGACACACAATGACAGAAGTAATTACCTAAATTAAAGAACACTTAGCTGCACTGGCCTTCTAGAAAAAAAATGGTGAATCAAGGGGAACAACTAGTAGTAGTGTAGCGGAAGACAAAGACGATATCGATTTTTATTTATTTATTTGTTGCATTTGTATCCCACATTTTCCCACCAGTTTGCAGGCTCAATGTGGCTTACATTATACCGTAATGGCGATCGCCATTTCCAGAAATGAAATTACAAGTAGTATTGCATTAAAGGGAAGACAAATTACAAGTAGTGTTGCATAAAAGGGAAGACACATACATAGTGGTGCTATATTGAAGTTCCTGAATTGTATAGTGAGGAATAATGGTTAATTAGCTGTGTCAAGTTCGTATCCTGTACTAGAGATGAGGTAGTAGAGCAAGGATTGCGTACTTTCGTTCATAGCGTTAGGAACAGTTAATTGTGAGCGTTCTGATTTGTTTAGTTCATGTAGAGTTTTAAGTGTCTAGTGTTTGGGATATATCCTTATGGTATGCCTTCTTGAACAGGTTGGTTTTCAGTTGTTTATGGAAAATTGTCAGGTCGTGCATTGTTTTTCTGGCCTTTGGTAGTGCATTCCACAATTTCGCACTAATGGAGGAGAAGTTTGATGCATACGTGGATTTATATTTAAGTCCTTTGCAATTGGGGTAATGAAGATTCATGAATGTGCATGCTGATTTTTTTGCGTTTCTGGTTGGCAGGTTTATGAGATCTGACATATAGGTCGGGGCTTCACCATTAACGATTTTGTGAACCATGGTGCAAACTTTGAACGCAATTCGTTCTTTTAGTGAGAGCCAGTGTAGTTTTTCTCTTAGAGGTTTGGCACTTTCATATTTCATTTTTCCAAATATAAGTCTGGCTGCTGTGTTTTGGGTGGTCTGGAGTTTCTTGATGATGTATTCTTTGCATCCGGCATAGATGGAATTACAGTAGTCTAGTTGGCTTAGTACTAAATGATTGTACTAGGCTGCAGAATATTTCCCTTGGGAAGAAAGGTTTTATTCTTTTAAGTTTCCACATTGAGTAGAACATTTTCTTTGCTGTATTTTTGGCGTGATTTTCAAGTGTGAGATTTCGGTCAATTGTAACTCCAAGTATTTTCAGACTGTCTGATACAGGGAGAATGTAATCTGGAGTGGTTATGTTAGTGGGTTTGTACGTATTGTATTACGATGAGAGAATAAGACACTGTGTCTTTTCTGCGTTGAGCTTTAGTTGGAACGCGTCCGCCCATGAATTCATTATATGGAGGCTTTGTTTGATTTCGTTTGTGATTTCAGTTAGATCGTTTTTAAACGGGATGTAAATCGTGACATCATCTGCATATATGTATGCGTTCAGTCCTTGGTTGGCTAGGGTTTTGGCTAGAAGTGTCATCATTAAGTTGAAGACGGTTGGTGAAAGCGGTGATCCTTGTGGTACACCGTAATCAGGTTTCCATGGTGATGATGTTCTTGAATTTGAAATCACTTGGTATGTTCTTGTGGATAAGAAGCCATTGATCCAACTAAGTACGTTTCCTCTTATTCCAAAGTACTCTAGGATGTTTGTGAGTATTTGGTGGCTGACCATGTCGAACGCGCTAGACATGTCAAATTGTAGGAGGAGTACATTGTTGCTGGTTGCAATTGTTTGTTTGAATTTGGTTAGGAGAGTGATTAGTACTGTTTCTGTGCTGTGGTTGGATCAGAATCCTGATTGTGATTTGTGTAGTATTGAAAATTTATTTAAGTATTCGGTAAGTTGTTTGGTTACCATGCTTTCCATTAATTTAACTGCTAGAGGGATGGATGCTACTGGGCGGTAGTTGGTTGTGTCACTTGTTTTTTTTCTTTAAGTCTTTGGGTATGGGGGTAAGTAGCATGTTTCCTTTGACCTTGGGGAAGAGCCCATGTTGTAGCATGTAATTTAGATGTGATGTGAGGTCTGTTATGTAGCGTTGGGGGGCAGATTTTATTAGGTTGTTAGGACAGATATCCAGTTTACAATGGGATTTGGCGAGCTTGTGGATTGCTTGGGTGACGGTTTCTTCGGTTAGGAGGTTGAAGTTTGTCCAGATGCAGTCTGCTGGATATTCATCAAGAGTGGGGTCCAGGCAGTCAATGAATATTTCATGATCAGTGGTGTTGAGTGGTATTGTGGATCGTAGTTTTTTTTTTTATTCATCAATTTACAAATATAAAACAAGCAAATACACACTTGTCAAGAAATTAAACAAATACTGTTTGCTATTATTCACAAAGAGGAAAATCCTTAATTAAGAAATTTCATCACAGCAAGTTTACTAAAGTCCACTCTTCAGAGATTCAACTATGGAAAAATTAAAGAAAAATGTTTTAGGTAAAAGCACTATGTCGGAAGCTCATACTGATACCACATTACTATTACTTAGAGTTATGATCTAACTTCTCCCTCAGTCCCTTTTGCAGCCAGAAAAGAGGAAAGTTGTGAGGGTTCATAAAATACATACTTATTTGACTGATATTTTATTATACATTTGCAAGAGTACTTTAGGAAAAATGTCCCACCCAGCAGAGTTACACCAGGTCTCATAAGTAAAAATCTCTGTCTATGCTTTTGCGTTTCTTTAGTAACGTCAGGGAAGAGTTGAACCTTCAACCCAAGAAAGCTCTTTTCTCTGTTTTTAAAGAACAATTTCATCAACCAGTTTTTGTCCGGTGACAAGGCTACTGTTGCAATTAATGTTGAAGGATTTACTAACTCATTATCTGAAGCTTCTAATATCATCGAGACATCTAAATCTGGTTTTTCTTGAGATATTGGATTTTTTTACAGGTAAATAATATATCTGTGTAAATGGTGGCATCATTTCTTCTGACACACCCAATATCTAATATATTTCCGGAGCATTTTTCTTGGTAAAACCCCAAATGTTTTAGGAAAATTAAAAAATCGGATATTATTATTCCTAGTTACATTTTCCAAAAATTCATTTCTCCTTCTAAGACTAATTAAATCTTTTATCATAGTCTCTTGGTGCGAATGCACTTCTTTCAGTTATTTTTCCATTTCTGTTTGCTGGTTCAATAATGTCTCTACCTTGACTTCAGTTTCTTGAACTTTCCGGTCAAGAGTGGAAATATCTTGCGATAATTGCTTTACTTGTGGGCTCAGGGATTTTCTTAAGTCCACAATCAAAGTCCACAAAGAGTCTAGTGTGACTTCTGTTGGTTTTTGTAATATAAGAAATTGTACCTCACCTGCTGCAACAGAGGACTGTAGTATTCCCGTTTCTCCACGCACCTCCATCTGTTCTTGGCTGCTGGTAGATGTTTCAGTCCCTCTCGGGTTGCCTGGATTGTTCACTAGGCCCGCACTCTCCGCAGAATGTTCTCCCTCCTCGTTCCGTTGGACTGCTTCACTCTTCGGTGGCGTCGCAAGGGAATCCAGCGTCAGCGTGCTCGTTCCCGAGGGCTGCAGAGGAGGCGCTCTAACATTGGGGCTGAGCGAAAGCTCTAATCCAGAGGTTGCCGAGGTGTTTCCATCTCCACCCGGTCGTCCTAGTGGGTCCAATTCCGATGTACTTGGTACCTGAGCCCTTTGGAGGTAATTTAAAATTGTAGATTGATTTAATGGTGGATTCTGCCGTGGTGGGGCTGCAGAGGAGGACTGGTGGCCCCTTCTCTTCGGCATACTTTCCAGAGAGCTTGAGAGCGTCCGACCTAGTCAGCAGCCATTTTGAATCCCTCTGCCAACAAGATCCGATCGTAGTTTTATAATTTTCTCGTTGAAGTATTTGGCGAGGTTGTCTGCTGATGGGGTGTCTGTATTGGTTGTGGTAACCGGTGTGGTGTCTATTAGTTTGTTCACGAGTTGATAGAATTTATGTGCATCTTTGTAGTCTGGACCTATTTTGGTTTTGTTGTATGTTCGTTTGGTTTGTCTTGTTGTATATTTGTATTTTCTTTGCGTTTGTTTCCAAGCATTGAGTGTGTGTTCATTTTTCATTTTTTGCCATGCGCGTTCAAGTCTCCTGACTTGTGTTTTTAGTTTTTTCAGTTCTTCGTTGAACCAAGGTATTGAGCTGTGTCTTTGTGTGGTTCTTGTTTGTAGTGGTGCGATTTTGTCTAATATGCTCCTGCATCTGTCGTCCCAATTTTAGAGATAGTGTTTGGAGTCTGTCTGTGCTAACCATTCATTTTTGTAGATTTGTTGCCAGAATGTTGTAGGGTCGATTTGGCCTCTCGTGGTGTAGGTTGTACATTCTTGTTTGGGTTGTGTGTCTTTTTTCCGCCATTGTATAATCTGCTGGAAGGGAGCCTCGAAGACATGAACAATGGGTCACAGAGGAACAAATTCCACCTCTTAGGATTCCTTGAATGCATAGAAGGCAATGATATGCTCACATTTGTGGCTGAACACCTACTGCAAATGCTGGGACTGACTTTCCATTCGAAGTGGAGCATGCACACAGGGCTCCAGCACAGCCTTCTCCAACAACTAAATGTCCTCGAGCTACTGTTATCAAATTACTGCAATATCAACATGCCTATACATTTCTTCAGATGGGTCAACTAAAGGCACCATTAAGTTTTCAGGGTCAGAAGATCCACATTATGCTGGACTTGCATAACACTACAGTCCAGTGGCACAAGCAGTTTTTGGTTCTGTGCCTACAATTGCAGCAGCTCAATGCCTGCTATGTCCTCCTGTTCCCAGCAGTGATGCAAGTGACCCATAATAATTTTACTGCAACTGTGCTGACTTGGCTGCACTTCAAGAGTATACTGTGTAACAAACGGGACACTCTATTGAAGTAAAGTAATTATGATTGAAGATTCACACCCAGATGGAGCTGGAGGTTATCAGATTATAAACTACATTGAGCTAGTTAAGTCCAACTGGTTGTGACACTGGCTTACTTGGGCTGAGCTTTCCTTTTCAATGAGAGGATGGACGAAAGACATCTTCTGCTTGATGAAGCTGTTGGCATAGTTGGGATATTAGTGTGGACACTTTTATTGACAGACTGTTATAGGGTTTTGTTTTAAATTATCGTGCAAGATTATATTATCTCCTTGAATGTTAAAGATTAAATAATTCAGTCAAGAAGAAGAAAGTTCTGCTGCTCCTTTGCAAAAAAAAGAAAAAAAAAAACAGCATACATTGTTTTCAAGGTTGATTGACAAAATAACATGGGGATTGAAGAATAACTGTTTTCTAGTGGTTTCCATTTCCCCTGAAAAGAACAAAAGAAATGTAGCAGGCACCTTTTCAGGCTTCTCACATAAGTACCCATGTATAAAACTACCCCAATACAGACTACTGTAAGAGAGGGAATTGGCCTAGTGTTTAAAGCAGGGTTCTAATCCTGATTCTGCTACTGACACTCCTTGGATGAGTCACTTTGGGGCTCACTTTCGAAACAGAAAAGCGGCAGATGGATGTCTTTTTGTACAAATTGCTATTTTTGAAACAGATTTTAAGACATTTTTCTTGGCAGTTTGTCTGCACTGCATCCAAATCACAAGGGGCATGTCAGGGGCAGGATTTGGGCATTCCCAGAACTTGGACATTTTTCTGCCATAATGGAACAAAGCAAAAACATCCAGGGATGAAAGTTACGTGTTTTGCTCTAGACCTGTTTCAATCACGCCTAAGTCACAAAATGTTGCCTAAATGATGACATGATCACTGGAGGGATTAAGGTATGACCCCTTCCCATCCCAAAAGATGTGAGAAGAAACAGTACATACCATCCTGTATGACAGCTTCAGATGTTATGGCCAGTCCTATTAGTTTAGCAAGCAGGTCCCTGGAGTAGCCTAGTGGCCGGGGCAATGCACCGTGAACAAGGAGACTCAGGCCCATATCCTACTCTAACTGGTACACTTGTGGTGGAAATTGTGAGTCCTCCGAACATTCACTGTACCCATTTATAGGTAACACTTGAAGGCATAAGGGCTATTGTAGCGGTGTACAGTTGGGTACAATAGGTTTTAGGTGGATTTTGGAGGTCTCTCCTTACAAAATAAGGGGGTAACGGTAAGATGTGTATCTGGAACCTTTTATGTGAAGTCCACTGCAGTGCCCCCTAGGGTGCCCTACTGCTCTGCTGGGATATCTGTATGGCCAGTCTACTAAGAATGCTGCCCCCCCCCCCCATACGTTCTAATGGCTTGTTTTTGTGTGTTTTTCCCTTGGAAAGTTTTTTCAAAAATGGTAACAAAACAAAAACACCCCAAGCACAAAATATCTACAAAAGATCTAGGATATGGCCATTTTCTAAACAAAAAGATAGATGTTTTTCTGGTTTGAAAATCGCTGCTTGCTACTTGATTTTTGGACATTTTCAGCAAAATGTCCAAAATCAGATTTAGACATCATGGGGTCCTTTTACTAAGCCATGGTAAAAAGTGTCCTGCGGTAGTGTAGGCACGTGCATTGGGCGCACACTGGGCCAGTTTTTACCGTATCTACAAAAAATAGTTTCTTTTTAATGGGATGGGAAAAGGGCCTGCAATAAAAATGAAAACAGCATGCGCTCAAAACAGGCTTGAGCCCTTAATGCCACCCATTGATCTAGCGGTAATGGTTCACGCACTACACGTGCGGTGACCGGTTGACACGCACCAAGTGCTGATTACCACTGCAACCGGCATGTGTAGGAGGAAATAAATAAATAAATAATTCATTCAGGCATTATGGGCGCGTGCCAAATCTGAAATTACCATCAGAAGGGCACGCTGGCCTGTGATAGTCTCATTTTGGGATGTGCTGCACATGCATAGAGCCTACCATGGCTTAGTAAAATGACACCCATATTGAAAATGCTCCTTCACAACTCCCATTGCATCAGGTACCCCTGTAGATTGTAAACTCTTTAAAGCAGGGACATATTGTACCTGAAACATGTCACCATTGGAGAGCACCGCATACATCCCATAACACTTTAAAAATAACTTGCATCATTATTCTATTCAATTCAGTTTAATTTCCTCCATCCCACAACTTTTCCAAAGAGAGTTCTATCTCGTTTACAGGAAATAAACTGGGCATTGCCAGGAGCTACAAATTTAACAACATTTAGAATAATCAATTTTTATCTATTACATATTTTGAGAATAAAAAACTTTAAGAATTTTAAAAAACACACCATAATTAAACATCATCCTATTTTTGACTTATATTGATTCCACAACTTAACAGCTTTGTATTGGAAGGTGGCTGAAAACACAGATTTATACACAACACCTTTCGGACATGATAACTCTAAAACGTGTCTTGCTGTTTTCAATCTATTGCGATCTGGTAATAAAATCAGATTCTCCATATAAGCTCGCATATCACCATATATTATAAGAAAAACAAAAACGCACAACTTAAAGATAGACCTTGCTTCCACAGGAAACCAGTGCAGTTTAACAAATGATGGCAATACTCACAAAAAAAAAAAAAAACCTGGCCTGCTGCATTCTGCCTCAAGGGTCTGCTGAAGGTGAAGAAATAACAAAAGTCTTTTAAAATTGAACTCAGTATCACAGTGTGGAAAGCAGACAAAGGTACCACTAAATATATCTTCCTTGCAAAAGCATGGGAAATGACAGAAAACCGTGTCGGGTCCCAGCTGTTTGTTTTATAAACACTGCTTGTGAGAACCAAACAGTGCACCAGTGTTCAATGTCCTGCATTGGAAGACCTATCCTTTCAACCTTACTTTTTTCTGTTGCTTGTGGCAATTTCGTAGGGGCCATTCATTCCTCCTCTGTGGCAGTTTCCCTTGTGCTGTATTCTTCAGCATTTGGAATTTACTTTGAGCAGTAATATTGAAGCCTATATATAGTTTTTACTTAGATCTCACAAAGAAAATCTTAACCCGTCTATAGCTGGTGCAAAACCTTACAGGAAGATGATTGAAAAATGAAGATGTAGAACTATTATTAGTAATATGTAATTTATCTTTAAAATCATGCAAGGTACCAGAAGATTGGAGGGTGGCCAATGTAATGCTGATTTTTTTTTCAAGTTCCAGAGGTGATCTGGGACATTATAGACTGGTGAGCATCACATCGCTGCCAGGAAAAATGGCAGAGACTATTATAAAGAACAAAATTACAGAGCATATTCAAAACCATGGATTAATGACACGTGGAGGGGCATAATCGAAAGGGACACCCAAGTTTTGCTGAGGACGTCCTCGCAAAATATCCCGATGAAGGGGCGGGGAAACCCGTATTATTGAAACAAGATGGACATCCAACTTTCATTTCGATAATACAGTTGGGGGTTGCCCAAATCCTGAAATTTAGGTCGTCCTTAGACATGGTCGTCCCTAGACTTGGTCGTTTCTGATTTTCGGTGATAATGGAAACCAAGGATGCCCATCTCAGAAACGACCAGATGCAAGCCTTTTGGTCATGGAAGGAGCCAGCACTGGTGCCCCTCACATGCCAGGACACCAACTGGGCACCCTAGGGAGCAATGCAGTGGACTTCATAAAATGCCCCCAGGTACATAGCTTCCTTACCTTATGTGCTGATCCCCCCAACCCCCCCCCCTAAAACCCACTACCCACAACTGTACACCACTACCATAGCCCTTACGGGTGAAGGGGGGCACCTAAATGTGGGTACAGTGGGTTTGTGGTGGGTTTTGGTGAGCTCGCTGTTTCCTCCACAAACGTATTATGAAGGGGGGTATGGGCCTGGGTCTGCCTGCCTGAAGTGCACTGCACCCACTACAACTGCTCCAGGGACCTGCATACTGCTGTGATGGAGCTGAGTATGACTTCTGAGGCTGGCAATCAATATTTTGAAAGATATTTTTTGAGGGTGGAACGGGGTTAGTGACCACTGGGGGAGTAAGGGGAGGTCATCCCCGATTCTCTCCGGTGGTCATCTGGTCATTTCGGGCACCAATTTGGCTTATGCTACCTGAGTGTTAGCCCTCCCTTGGCTTTTAAATCTCTTAAAGGTATTATAGCTAAATATCTTGCACGATACATCAAACAATATGTCCTTTTCAGGGCTTTTGAATTCACAAGCATACCTTTCAAGGATATGGCACACTTACTAGGATTTCTCTGCCATCAGAAGTAAATTGAGTAATCAGTTATTACACATTGGAGATTCCTAAGGTTTAAAGGATTATTTTTCCAGTTCCAATATATGACTAATTCTATCCTTAGGTTAGAAAAAAAAAATTACAGTTCTTTTATTGTTCATGATTGTTCATATATGTTGTAATTTATAATTGCATATTGTATTTAGATATGGTTTATTTTATAAAAGTTTGGTTGTACTTATTGGTAATTGTATTAACTGATCTGTACTTTATCTTGGACTGACTAGCCTGCTAGGTGGAAAATAGGGGCCCTTTTACTAAGCTGCGGTAAAGGGGACCCTACACTAGTGGTAGCGGCTATTTTTGCCACATGCTAGGGCCCCTTTTACTGCAGCAGGTAAAAAAGGTCAAAAAAAGAAATAGTTGTGCTGTAAATTCGCACTTTCCGTGCAGCCATTTTGGGGGGAAGCACTTACCACCATCCACTGAAGTGTTGGTAAGGGCTCCCGCACTAACCCGGTAGTAACGGGGTAGTGTGCGACACTGCCTGATTACCTCCGGGTAACCCCCTGAAGAAATATTTTAAAAATATTTCTGCATACTGGGGTGGAACTGCCACCGGCACCCGCGTTGGGCGTTGGGCCAGTAGTAGTTCCTGGTTACCGTGTGGCAACCCTTTAATAAAAGGGGCCCATGGAGAGGTAATACTATAAGTACTATAAGAACTTGCATAAATTCCAGTATTTTAGTCTTTCACATACATTATCCCCCTAATCCTATAAAAGTTGGTAAAAAGTGCAAATGCAAATTTGGGAGTGCACTCAGTGCACAATTTCATTGAATAATGAGGCAATTAGCGCCAATAATTGGCTTTTCAACCAGCAATTATTGGCACTAATTAGATTAACTTGGTATTTTTGCATGCAAATGTAGGCGCAGGATTTGCACCTAAATTTTCCATGCAAGTTCAAAAAAGGAGCACGGAAATGGGAGGGACATGGGCAGAATGGGGGTGTTCCTAACATTTACATGCATTGTTATAGAATGAGGGGGAATACGCACCTAATTTAGGTGCATACACTTGCACCATGTTTCAGTTAATGCCAATTGCTGTGCCTAAAGTTAGGCGCAATTCCTAGGTGTAAGCGCTATTCTATAAACTGTGCCTAATTTTAAGCATGGCTTATAGAATAACGCTTTTTTTGTCGATTGTTTTGGTGTCATATATAGAATCTAGCCCTATATGAATGAGTTAATCGCTGTTCTGTAAGTATGTTTCAGTATTTGATGGTGTATATTTTGCAGCTGGGTGTTCACATGGGTGGAGTATTCTAGTGTTGATGATCCTTTTGAGAAGTTCTGGTAGCAAAGTATAAGACATTGCATGTATTTTATAGATGTCATCTAGGAATTTCATACATCCAATCAAAGACTCCTCAGGAAGGCATTTTTTTGGCCGAAACATGACTCATGTCGAGTTTTGGATGTTGCAATAAAGCTTCAATACATTGAACATCGCCTGCTGTTCCCATCATTTGTCACCTTTGCTGTGTTTGACTTGTTAGTATGACTGCAAGAGTTGCTGTTCTTCTGTTTTTTGCCTTATGGGTAGGGTACACATTTATGCATATCCTATATAATAATTCTCACTTCCAACGTTCTATCTTGCTGCCTGTGTCCGTGGCTTTCTTCGCAGTTGGTCTGCTAGGCTCTGTAGATCAGGCTGACATCACGTAGAATGTCAGAGCCGGAGGAGGAGGGGTGAAAGGGGCAGGGCACAGGGGCAGAGGCGGAGCTTGAAAGAAACAGAAGCGTTGAGGGGCGGAAAGAAAGGTCAGAGTCATCCTTGGGCGTCAGCGGAGGGGGTAGAGCCACGGAGAGCGTGCTGCTGTGCCGAGCTGGCACGCGGGTATGCGCGCACATTTCTGCACAGGGGAGGGGGGACCTCAGGAGTCAGAGCGGCGCACCTCAGGAGTCGGAGCGGCGCGAAACAGGAGGAAAGCAGGCGATGGCTGCGGCTGCCCCTCCGGGCCCATAGGAGGGTGTGTGGGCAGCCACAACAACTCCTCGGGAGGGAGCTTGGAGGGAGGGAGGGAACTTGAAACTCGTAAGGAGGTAAGGAGGGAGGGAGGGAACTTGAAACTCAGAGGGAGGGAGGGAGTCTGAAACTCAGAGGGAGGGAGGGGAGGGGACCCTGAAAGTTGGAGGGAGGGACCCTGAAAGTCAGAGGGAGGGAAGGGAGGGTGGACCCTAAAAGTCGGAGGGAGGGACCCTGAAAGTTGGGTGGGGAGGGAGGGAGGGGACCCTGACACTCAGAGGGAGGGAGTGAGGCAGGGAGGGACCCTGAAAGTCAGAGGCAGGGAGGGAGAGAGAGAGGGACCCTGAAAGTCGTGGGGAGGGGGGGACCCTGAAAATCGGAGGGAGGGAGGGGGACCCTGAAAGTAGGAGGCAGGGAGGGAGAGAGGGAGGGAGGGGATGACCCTGAAAGTCGGAGGGAGGGAGGGAACGACCCTGAAACTGGGAGGAAGGGAGGGGGCAGGGGAGGGGAGGAGGGGAGGGAAGGAAGGTAGGGGGGAGGGGAAGGAAGGGGGAGGGAGGGGGAGGGAGGGGGGAAGGGAAGGGGGAAGGAAGGGAGGGGAGAGGAAGGAAGGGGGAGGGAGGGGGAGGGGGAGGGGGAGGGAGGGGGCCCCTGGCACACACTCTCATTCTCACACACACACACACACACACACACTCTCATAGACACACTCGCACCCAGTCTCACTCTCTCTCACACAGACACACTCGCACCCAGTCTTACTCTCTCTCTGTCACACACACACACTCGCACATTCACTCTCTCTTACACAGTCACTCTCACACACACTAAAACATACACACTCCGAGGAAAATCTTGCTAGCACCTGTTTCATTTGTGTCAGAAACGGGCCTTTTTTACTAGTAGATCATAAAGTACTATGGAGTTCTTTCACTATGCTGCAATAAGCACTAATGTGTGCTTAGCACAGTTTAAAATGCTCAGGCATCCTGCAGTAATTTGGGCATCTGCGCACGCTTCCCACACTTTAAAAAATAGATTTTATTTTTTAGCACTGGGGAAAGCCAGGGGTGGAGAGTAGGCATTTCAGTGTTAATTGCTTAGTACCGCTACATTGCCACTCGTTAATCAATTTAGAGTGTGGTTAGCACATGAGGCCTTACTGCCTACAAAGTAGGTGGCAGTAGGGGCTCATACACTAATGAGAAAATTAGCACATGGCCATTAATAGAAAAACTCAGAAATTCAGCCATTTTACCCATGCGGCAAAAATGGTCTTAGTTAGCGGGAATGACCCGTGTAAGCACGTGCTAAGGCCACTTTGTACCGTGGTTTGGTGAAAGGGTAGAGGAGTGGCCTGATGGTTAGTGTAGCAGGTTGCAGGCCTGGGGAACTGGGTTCAATTCCTGCTGCTGCTGCTGCTGCTGCGTGATGGTCAGCAGTGGGTTGAGATCCTGGAGAACCAGGTTCAGCTGTCTCTGCAACTCCATGTGACCCTGGGCAGGTCACTTAACCCTCCATTGTCCCAGGTACAACAGTAGCAGTGCTTTTTTTGTGCCGGTACGCGCTGGTATGGCATATTGGCACCTTTGTTTATGACTTTCCGTTCTGCCCCCCTGGAAATCTATTTACCTGAAATCGCAGCGGCGAACAGGCAGCAGTGAAAGCAACAAGCAGGCAGGCTCGCCTCCGTCCTTTGCTTCCCTGCCCTCTCAGCATCCTGCATTCCTCCGATGTCATTTCCTTTCCATGAGAGCGGGACGCTGAGAGGGCAGGGAAGCGAAGGACGGAGGTGAGCCTGCCTGCTTGCTGCTTTCACTGCCGCCGCCTGCCAGTTCTCTGCTGCGACTTCGGGTAAAGAGAGAGTGGAGTGGAAGTGAGCCTATCTAGTCCACTGTAAGTAAGGAAGACATTTCTATCTATCTATCTATCTACTTATCATTTCTATAGCGCTACAAGGCATATGCAGCGCTGTACACCATACACAGAAGACAGTCCCTGCTCAAAGAGCTTACAATCTAGATAAGACAGGTAAACAGACAGAACAATTAAGGGTAAGGGAATAAAGAGGTGAGGACAAAGGACAGGGTAAGTGAGTTAGGAGTCAAAAGCAGTGACAAAGAGGTGGGTTTTGAGTTTGGACTTGAAAACGGCTAAAGTCGGGGCTAGACGTACAGGCTCGGGAAGGCCATTCCAGGCGTGAGGTGCAGTGAGATAAAAGGAACGGAGTCTTGAATTAGCAGTAGAGGAGAAAGGGACGGACAAGAGAGATTTATCAACAGAACGGAGCACTCGAGGTGTCATGTAGGGGGAGACAAGAGTGGAGAGGTACTGGGGACTGGCAGAGTGAATGCACTTATAGGTCAATAGGAGAAGTTTGAATAGAATACGGAAACAGATAGGGAGCCAGTGAAGTGACTTAAGGAGAGGGCTAATGTGGGCATAGCGACTTTGGCGGAAAATGAGTCGTGCAGCAGAGTTTTGGATTGATTGAAGAGGAGAGAGATGGCTAAGAGGGAGGCTGGTGAGTAGTAGGTTACAATAATCAACTGGTAGGGTCAAATGAAGGCTTCTTCAGGAATGGTGTGACCACAGCATGTTTGAAGGCATCAGGAACGGTCGCAGTGGAAAGAGAGAGATTGAGGATATGACAGATAAAAGGGGTGAGAGTAGGAGAGATGGTGTTAATGTCAGGTTCTCAGGTTCAAAACACACAGGCATGGACTCTGGAGCAATTGTGAGCCCTTGGACTGCTGAAGAGGAGCGGCAGCAGCAGACAAAAACCCACCAACTAGGACTGAACAGGATACAGGATTCTCTAGCAGGATACAGGAACTAGCATGACGGGAAAAATACTTCACCTGCCCTTGACCGCCATTCCCTAGGGGTTGAGCCCCTAGGTGCCGGCACAATCTCCAGGCTCTGTAGGCTATTAGTTTGCTTCAGGTGCGGCCCGGGCATCTGTCTTCAGTCCGATCGATGGTGCTGCTAATTTCCTTGATCGCTGTCAGTAGGCTGCCTCGGTCTTCCCAGTGATGCCTCCCACCCTCTTCTGATGCAACTTCCTGTTCCGCGTGGGTGGGAGGCATCACTGGGAAGACAGAGGCAGCCTGCCTTAATCGCTTTGGTGTCACTACCCTCAGCGATCAAGACAAATTAGTTGCACCATCAGACCACAGAGAGGAGAGTGAGAATCAGAGCCTCCAGGAGTTGGGACCGTGAGGTTGGGGTGAAAGGAAAGGGGAGAAACGCTGGATTTGTGGAGGGAGGGAGATGTGCTAGATCTGAGAATAAGAGGATAGATACAGGGGGAGGAGGGGGAGAGAGAGAGAGAGAGAGAGAGAGAACTGACGGAGTGGAAGAAAGTGGGAGATATATTGGAGACCCAAGAGAGAGCAATACTGGACCATGGGTGGGGGAAAAAGGAAGGCATTCAGGCCCCAGAGTAGGAGTGCAGGAGGAAAGAAAGACAGAGAAGAGTGGAAGGTCAGGGAGACCGAGAAGAGATGCAGGGCATGGAGAAAGCATAGGGAAAGGGACACACAGGGGCAGTGCTGGACACAATGGGGTAGGGTAGGGTGGGGAGGGACAAACAGGATGAAATGCAGGAAAGAGCAAGACAGAGAGACACAGGGGGAAGATGCTGAATGTAATGGGAGAACAGACACACTGAGAAGACAGATGGAAGATAGGGACAGGGACACACAGAATGGAGATGCTGGATGGGACCAGTAGGGACACAGAGGTAAGATGAATGGTGGACAAGACAGAAGAAATGTCAAACGGACAGGGGATACTGAAAAAACAGGAAAAACAGAAAATAGACACTGGACCAGCGTGACTACAAAAATAAAATGCTCAGACAACAAGGTAGAATGAAGAATTTTATTCTGAATTTATTAATTGAAATATCAGCTTTTGGAAATGTGCATCTGTGATATTTTGCATGTAAGTTTCAATTTTTCTAGTATTGCTGCATGCTGAGTCTGACTTCTTGAGGTAACTTTCCAGTTTTGCCTTCATATCTGTTGTGTCATGTGTTTTTCATGCGTGATCAAGATGCAGTATTCTGCTAGCGTGTAGTATTTGCCAGCATTTTGTTTTGTTTTGTTTTTTGTTTCACTAGGTTGTGTACTGGTGTTTTAGAGCCTGGTGTAATTATAGTGCTGCCTTTCCACGCATAAGGTTGTAGCTCATCCTGTCCTTGGAATTAGTGCTGTTATGGTTTGGTAAGGTTATGAGTGTGTTTTTGCACAAGTTTGTGTATAGTGTTTTGCAGTGGAGAGATTGTGTGTTGGCCTTACTGAGGTGGCACCAAAACATCAGAAAGGGTGTAGAGCCTAAATCATGACACACTACCTCTTGAAGGATCTACATATGGTCGTTAATAAAAGGAACTCATTGTGAACACTATCCACCCTAAAAGGGTGTTTTGTGGCTCTACATGAGAATTGTGATATTATGATCCCTTGTTTCACATTGTTGACGGTCTGCATTTTCCGTATGGGTGGTATATTGGTGTATTAGGGTCTGCCTAGTGTTATGGTACAGTAAGGTTCTGAGTGTGTTTTTGCACAAATTTGTGCATAGTGTTTTACAGTTGAGTGATTGTGGTTAGTATATGCTTTGAGCAACCACTTTATTCTTTGACATATGATACATATCTAATATCTAAATTTAATAAAAGGTATTCATTGTGACTATTTTATTTTTACTTATTTTTTTTCTGTGTGTTGTCAATTGTGGATATAAGCTCCGCCCCTAACCCCACCCCTTTAGCCTCCCCAAACAGTTGGGCCACCGACCGCCTATGCTTAGGTCTAAGCAGTATATAAATACTTAAATGAATGAACATTCTGCATATGTTCTTTAGCAATCTAGGCACATACATTTACACCAGCTCATGGTTGATGTGTGTTCATGCCTAAAATATAGGCACATATTTGACCTGTTGTGTTAGTATTCTATAAATAACAGTAGGTGCCTACTTTCCCTTATGAAACAGGCTTCAAATAGGCATGATCTAGGTGCCCCTTTATAGACTTACCTTCTAAGTGCCAAATTAAGGGGTCCTTTTACTAAACAGTAATAGGCATTAGCACTTGCCTACCACATGCCAAAAAGCGCTGCCATGGGACGTGCTGACGTGTCCCACAGACATTTGGCAATTGAGGTGCACCAATCCCGTGCTAAACAATAGGTTTTATTTTTTTAGCCCAGGAGGCATGTTTATGGGCCAAGAGTAGGAGTTCCCTGCACTTATCAGTTAGAATGGGGGCATTACCGCACTTCAACTATTTAGCACCAGATTTGCATGGGAGCCTCTACTGTCTACAAAATAGATGGTGGTAAGGGCTCCCATGCCAATGGGCATACGCTAATTGGGAAATTATCATGAGGCCATTAAGGGAGAAAATGCGTCCATTTTACAGCCGCACTAAAAGTGGCCTCCCCATGCGGGAAAGCATGTGCTAAAATTACTACAGGCCACCTTTTAGTGTGGCTTAGTAAAAGGACACCTAAATTAATTTGTTAAGAATACAGCATTAACACTGATGAACACTGTTAGTTTTGCCATCACCCTGTGTGGCCTCAAAGATCAACATTTGCTTCGAACCACATACAGCAAAAATATTATTAGCTTAAAAGTCTGAGTGATTCTTGAACGGTTAAACGATGGAACCACAATTCAACTTCAAATCTTTTCAAAACATTTATGAGAAGCATGATATTTCAGTACATACATGGTAAGTTGGCTCTAATGATGAAATTTGCTTTTGCTGTATCCTTTGCCCCTTCTGTCAGCACAATTAGACCTTTTTGATAAAAACTGTTCAGCTTACTGCTTTATCCACCTTCAAGAACGTGCACCCAGTAAGGCAACATGTTTCTTGTTAACAATCATTCCAGGGTGGAATATCACACATAATACCCATAGGGCAAAGGATCCAAATGGATTGCTCTCTGAGAGATATAATAATTATTTATTGGTAACAGATGGAAAAATTGAGAACTTAACCAAAGGCAAAGGAAGGACCTGAGCTTGAACTGCAAATAAAGGATCACAGAGTGTTACCTCAACCTGGGTGGTCATGCTAGTAATATTTAATATCCTGAACTGTCAGGCTACCACAGTAGCTTCTAGTTTACATTCTCAGGGATGGTTCCAAGGTTTTTGAAAGGTAGAATACTTTGTGAAAAGCTGGAGAGAGATTGCACGTGGTGCACAAGCTCAGTTGTATTCACTACTTCAGTTCAAGCTGGGTAGTGACGGTACTATATGTGAAACACAAATTCACTCCTATTGACTACTTCAAGCTGGGTGGAGATTATATGTGGAACACAAAGAAGAAAATAAGATGATAACTTTTTTATCGGAATAACTTAATACATTTTTTGATTAGATTTCGAAGGTAACTCTTCTTCTTCAGATCAGAAATAAGCAAATGTTGATAACAGTATATATAAGTGAAATAATAATGTAACAAAGAGAGGGAACTAAGTACAAAAACAAACCAGGCAAAAAAACAGCACAAAGGGCCTTTAAAAACAAAAGGGAACACAGTTTTTTCATATAAAAAACTTTTAATGGTAAACTTTGCTTGAAGAAAGACCCGACACGGGCCGTGTTTCGGTGCCGCCGCACCTGTGTCAGGGGTCTGCATTAAACATATCATAATACATCAATCAGAATCACAAATAATAATAATAATAATACTTTCAATTATATGAATAAAAATAAAAATGATAATAATAATAAAAAAAGGAAAACACTTTGATAGGAACCGAGAAAAATACTTTGATAAAAACCAAGAAACCTAGCTACATACATAAAATAAGATATTATATATTTCAAGCTTATATCCATTCATTAACAAAAAATGATATTATATACATGTATCCACTCATAAACCAAAGAAAATTTTTTTTATTAAAAAAATATATGTATATGTATACCATTTGGTAGTAGAAACCCACATTTAAATAAACATAATTTTAAATACATACGCATATCTTTTGATTTATCATCACCATATTAAAAATTATTTAAAATATTATTAAAAATATTCATAAAATTATTACTTAAAAATTATATTTCTCACAATATGATGTCTATGTAAATTAAGTCTCTTCTTTAGCATCTGGCTTGTTTCTCCAATATAGAACCCTTCTTCACACATTTTACAATGAATGATATATACCACATTGAAAGATGAGAACGTGAAGGATTCCTTTATGTTGAATATTTTTCCTTTGTGAATGACTGTGGGATCCTGTGAAATGTTTTGGCATAGTTTGCAGCTGGATATATTGCAAGGATGTGTGCCACTGTATTCTTTTTGAGTTTCTATTGGGAGCTTGCTTCTCATTACTTTGTACTTTAAGTTGGGTTGCTGTTGGAAGGCCAGCACTGGTTGGGATGGGAATATCTGTTTCAGTAGTTTAAACTCCTGGAGTAGTGACTGTAGATCTTTCATGATTCTTCTCAATTTTTCTAGCTGTGGGTTGTATGTCACTAGAAGGGGGATTCTGTCTGTGGTTTTCTTTTCTTGTACTGTAATAGGCTTTCCCTAGGTATTTTAAGGGGGGGGGGGGAGACAATATTCTTGGAGATTATTTTGGGGTTGTAGCCTTTTTGTTTGAAGGATTCAGTCAGGATTTTGAGGTGTTTATATCTCCCCCCTGGGTCAGAGCACATATGGTGATATCTTGTGATTTGGCTGTGTATAATGGATTTTTTTTTGTATGTGAAGGGTGGAAGCTGGAGTTGTGGAGGTAACTGCATTTGTCTTTAGGTTTCCTGTATATAGATGTTGCTGATTGAAACTGCGGTGTCTAAAAGATTGACTTTTTCTGGGGAGTAGTCAATTTTGAATTTGATTTTAGGATGGTATATATTGAAAGAATTGTAAAATTGTTTTAGAGTTTCTTCCCGATAGAAACTAAAAAAGAATAGAGTGGCACACATCCTTGCAATATATCCAGCTGCAAACTATGCCAAAATATTTCACAGGATCCCACAGTCATTCACAAAGGAAAAATATTCAACATAAAGGAATCCTTCACATGCTCATCTTCCAATGTCGTAGAAATCATTCAATGCAACAAGTGTGAAGAATGGTGCTATATTGGAGAAACAAGCCAGATGCTAAACAAGAGACTTAATTTACATAGACATCATATGAAAAATGCCAGTGCCAACCAGGGTGTCATCTATGTGGGACAGCACTTTACAAAACCAGAACACTGTATCAAAGTTTTTATGGTGAGAATACTAAAATGAAACTTTAAGACAATCCAGGAATGTAGGACCTTTGAAGTTAGAATGATTAAATATTTTGACACCTACCAGACAGGACTTAACAAAGATCTGGGTTTTCTAGTCGATTATAAACCATAAATTCTACTGCTTTCTCACCTTCTTATCACCAAACATCTCTCCTTGTCTCTCATCCACCCAACTCCCGTGTGTTTCACCTTATCCACCCCACCCTCTTCTTGTAAGACTGTCATTAGAATGTGTTGATGTTTCACTTATATATATAGTATTATTTATCAACATTTGCTTATTTCTGATCTGAAGAAGAAGGGTTAACTTCGAAAGCTAATCAAAAATGTATTGGTAGTCCAATAAAAAAGGTATCATCTTATTATCTTCTCTATGTTTTATTTTATTTCTATTTATTTCCTTTAAAAGTGGCCTAACACAGCTACCACATCATTCTAAGTGGAACACGCGTTCAATTCTATCTCCACTTCAGTTCTAGCTGAGTGGAGATTATCCCTCAGAATCTATATAGCACGCCTAGAGATCTGCACTGAAATCTAAGCATCTTCTATAAAAATGCGCATAACTTAATTGGCTTAACAAACTCGTAAGCATTGATAACAGGTCTTAACAAGCAATAATGAGCACTAATTGGCAATAATTAGAATTTACGTGCACAACTCTGCGATGTGGTGCGCCTAACTTCTAACGCGTGTAGGCAAAAAGGGGCATGGTTATAGGTGGGGAAGTGGGCGTTTCATGGCCCTTCCAAAATATATGCATTTATAGAATATGGCCCAGTGCGCCTAAATCTACACACTGGGATTTATAGCACGTTTTCGTTGGTGTAAACGGAGGTGCATAATTTTAGGTGCTGAGATAACTAAGCGTATTCTATACACCACACCTAAATTTAGGTGCCACTTATAGAATATGCTTAATTGGCACTGATCTCCATGCTGATATTTTAGGCGCCATATATAGAATCTCCCCCCTATATGTGGAATACAAATTCAGTTCTATTGATTACTTCAATTTAAGCTGGGTGGAGAGGAGATTGTACATGGAACACATGGTTTAGTTGTACTGCCTACTCATTTTGTTAGGCTCCATGGCTGTTGCCTTAGAGGCCTACATTTTGTATTAACATCACAATGAACTGTCACAGAGCAACTTCAAGGCAGCAGCAGTAGAGAAAGTAATCCAACACTCTGTACTAAGCTATAGAGCTCTATTATGCTAAAATAATTTACACATTCTTTCTAGACTTTTATTAGCAAGTTAGCTGGAAATGGGAGTTCTTCTGTTAAGAAGAAAAAGATTTTGTTTGGCAAGACTTTAAGAATAAGTACATAGTCACAGAATTTTCATATTTTTCAGCTCCAGGATGGCATACCTACTGTTTAAATTACAAAGAGAATGTTCCTTTAAAACAAACATGATGATAATGCTGACAATCTGAGTTTACAGTTATTAGACCAGCAAACTAGTTCTTGTAGTTTTACTGAATAATAAAGACTGCCATTTAGGGGACAATGTATGATTGTGCATTAGTGCTAATGCAGGCTCTTGATGCACTGCGATGACTATTAAGAAAACTTACAAGTTTTCAGAGCACGGATTTATTTATTAATTGCACTTGATATACTGCTTCTTATCACAATCCCTAAAGCAACTTACAATAATAAAACAGTTAAAAAACATTAATATAAAAACCCAGCAATGCTTTCTACAGTATAACTATGTTCATTAACTTCTTACAGTGTACTTTGTTTAAAATTCAATTTATGATGGTTGAAAAAAAAATTCACTTTGGAACATATATGTGAATTAACATTATCTTCTAAAATACATGTATAAGCCAGTTAAATGAGGACTTTAATGTTATTGAACGTTGAAAATTCAAATGTGGAGAGATGGAGGTAGAAATGAAGTGTCATTTCATCAGTGTAGAAATGTGATAAAATCATTAGAGAAAGGCTTGTCAGCTCCTTATGGGCAATGTTACTGTCAATTGCTATGAACCCTGCATGCAGTGAAATGCAAGCCATCTCATTTAAGATCACAATATTTCCTTGTCACCAGTTGTTGTTTAATGACATGCCAGGCAGCTGTCAGAATATGGAAGTGTGATTCACTTATACATATCAACTACACCTTTTTCTTCCTGGTAACAGTGACAATATCCAGCTAAAATACTTGCAGTAAAGAATTTTAGGGCAGGTTTGTCACAGGAACACTTCATGACTTGTTGCCACTTCAACATATTTCCAAAAACAATTCTTGGAGCACAATAGATTGCTCTTCTAATAAAATTAGAAGCTATATAAAAGGTTCTTATTTTCCAGGGCTGACATTCAGTGGGGGTTAACCAGTTCAAGATATCTGTATAAAATAATTTTAATATCTTCAACCAAATATTCAGCTAGGTTTCCTGATATCTCAGCAACATTGAATATAGCAGCTAAAAGATATCCACATATATTTATATGGATATTTGTGATATCTGGTTAATTTTTTCCAGCTAACTTTGTTCCTCCTTTAGTCTGGATAACTTATCCAGTCAAAAATTGCAGACCAACGTTTTTACAAATGAGGGACTCAACTTCAAAAGAAAAAAAATACATCTAAAAAACAGCATGATGTGGCATTTTGACATTTTTCTCCCAAAAAAGTCCAAATCACGATTTTCAAAACTCAGATTTGAGATGATTTTCTCTGCAGTGCAAACAAATAACAAGGGGACATGTTGAGGTGGGATTTGTGCATCCTAGAAAATTTGGAGGTTTTTCAGTCATAATGGAACAAAGCAAAAACATACAGGGCTAAAAGACTTTTTGGTCTAGACCTGTTGCAATCACAACTAAGTCACAAAAAGGTGCCATAATTGACTAGATGAACACTGGAAGGATTAAGGCATGACCCCCTTACTCCCCAGTGGTCACTGACTCCTGCCCACCCACCAAAGATGTGAAAGAAACAGTATATATCTGTCTCTATGATAGCTTCAGATGGTATGGCCGGTCCTATTAGAGTAGCAAGCAGGTCCCTGGAGTAGCTTAGTGGTCAATGAAGTGGACTATAGAGAAAGAGACCTAGGCCCATATCCCACTCTAACTGGCATACTTGTGGTGGAGAGTGTGAGCCCTCTAAAACCCACCAAAAACTCACTGTACCTACATATAGGTGACACCTGCAACATCATTAGTTGGTCCCTAATTTAGATCTTTGTCAGAAAACCAAGGATATCCATTGATTATACCCTGGTAAACCTTTTCTGAAAGATCCCTCTGAAGATCTTTGTGGTTTGTCCACTGAGAATGTTCAAGAGAAATGGAAGTTTACCATGACTAAGTATGATAATTTTTCAGATATTACTGTGGCCGTAGTAAACAATGTTTGGTTAGTACACCCCATAATGAAATCAAAGTCACTTTTAATAAGCATGATGTTACCAATCATTTCCTTTTACCTTGTAATGTTTGATTGCTGTTCCCAAGAATTCTGTTGTTAATATTGGTGGAGTTTCTGTTTTACCTTGATACAGATCCAGTTGTTACCAAGATTGTTTCATGGACATCCTATTGACTTTGCTCAAGAAATGAGTTCTCATGTTTAAAGACTCTCACACTATTGAACTTGCTGTTGATCGAGATGAGATTCAGGTCGCTGACTACAAACATGATCCTTCTGCTGATGTTGTCGTTGGTGATTTTATCACCCATTTTGTCCTCCCCATCTTCACTGTCTTATGGGGCATCTTGTTCCTGCTTGTCATCTTTATTCTTTGTGTATGAAGTTCTCCAGCACCGACACATCATTCATCAAGGTCCAACTCCTTTGACCATGAGATTGCAAGATTTTGTGGAGACCCACCATGAGTATTTCTACACTTGATATTTCTGTTTTTCATTATGATGTTATATACTAATCCATGCTGATGCTTTTGCCATGCATTACATAGTATCATATTTTTGACTTTGATTAGTTTCATGTGTTAAGACTTTTTATTAACATAGTATTATTTGTTCTTGTATGAATTTGTCTGCTATATTAGCTCATTTATGAAGTTCCTTTTTGAATACTGTTATGATTTACTGAAGTTCTACTTTGGTAGTATGTGCGTCTAATTTTTTATTTGAAAAGTGTTAGTTTTGAGATTTGTCTTTATATTACCTACTTTTCTGCCTCTCTTTGGTCCTGAGTTCTGGTTCTAACCTGCCTAGTTGTATTGTATGTAGGATGAATATGGAATAGACTCCCCTGTAGTTATTCTACATCCAGATAGGGAAGCTGTAGGGGTATTCCCTGTGTCTCACCTTTGGTAGGCCTGAGGCCTGGTTAGGACATGGACCATTTTTCTGAATAAATAACAAGGACTCTGCATTTCTTCCTGGCACAGCTGTGCTAGTTGACGTCATCCAAGGAAATGTTGTTCACTTGCACTAGCCTTCCAGTTTATCTCATGGAAAGCTGCAGATGAGAGAGCTTTACAGGTACACAGGTCTCCAGTATTTTGTGTGCTATTGTGGAGGAGAGTTATTCAGTTCAAGACATGAATAAGGTAATGCTTGTTGTTTACCTCAGTGGCTAGACTACTTCTGATAAGGTGGTCTTTCTGGAAGTCCAAGGCCCCTCATTATGATGACCGTATTTAACCTGCTGGACAGAGGTATACAGTTCCTGATTGTCATCTGGGGACCCAGAGGACTCTGCCAACCCAGGACTTGGAGGAAGGCTGGAAGAAGACAAAAGAGAAGAAAAGATCTAATGGCGTGTGCATCTCTTGGGGAGAGGGATTGAATAGCTAGAACACCTGTGAACTATTTTTCTTTGTGCCAAGTTCAACACAAGGAAGAACTTAGTAGCTGATTCACTCACAGCTACCAACAGACTGTGCAGAGCAGGAACTCGTCGGACTATACCTGATACTGTCAAAGGGCTCACTGAGACAGCTTGAGCCATGAAGAGTAACCAAGTCATCACCCCATCTGAAGCTGAAGCTGAGGACCACTAAGGGTGAGAGGCAGGGATTTTCTTCTACAATCAGGGGCCCTCATTAATGACCTGATTTTACCAGTGAAGGATTAGTTATGACTCAGGCACATGGTCTAGTCTAATATAGCTGCAGTGTTGGTAATTTCTTCTCAGGGTACTATTGTAGTTGTGTAGTTATACATTTAGCTATTTTGTGTAATCGGTATTTTGTGCTCAGTATATTTTGTATCTTGCTTGCCATATTTGCTTATATATATATATATATTATTTGTTACATTTGTATCCCACATTTTCCCACCTTTTGCAGGCTCATTGTGGCTTACATATAACCATTAACGGTGTTAGCCAATTACAGTTTAAACAAATACATAGTATGAATGAATACAAAGTAATATTGTGGTATAATGAGGTACATGTATGGTAGGAAACAGTTGGGGGAACTTAGAGAGGGAAAGGGGGAAGAAGAGTCAGGTAATGTCCGTTGCAGTCTTTGGTTATGTTGTGTTACAAGTGACCGGTATATTTATGTTGGGTCATTGGGGTATGCTCTTCTGAACAGGTCTGTCTTTAGTGCTTTCCGAAAATGTAGGTGGTTGAGTGTAGTTTTTACTGCATTCCATAGTTGTGCGCTTAGGTAGGAAAAGCTAGTTGCATAGGTGGATTTGTATTTGAGTCCTTTGCTGCTTGGGTAGTGGAGGTTTAGATATGATCGTGCAGATTTTGTGGAGTTTCTGGTTGGCAGGTCGATAAGGTCTGTCATGTAGCCCGGTGCCTCACCATAAATAATTTTGTGAACAGTCGTGCAGATTTTGAAAGTGATGCGTTCTTTGATTGGTAGCTAGTGCAATTTTTCTCTGAGTGATTTGGTGCTGTCGAAACGTGTTTTTCCAAATATAAGCCTGGCTGCTGTATTTTGGGTGGTCTGTATGTTTGTCAGCTCAGCCCAAATTGGTTGGTATGACAACCAAAGAAGGTAAGCACAGAACCTAGGTTGGCTGCAAGACCCTTAAACACCTGAAGAGGGCCAGTATAGCAGCAATACAGACTAGAAGGCTCAATAACATCCCAAGAGGACAAACACAGCAATAATATGGGCTGGGAGGTGCAAAAAGATTCAAACAAAATAGAGAATCTACCAGGCTCTTTTATATTATTATAAACAACAAGTAACTACACACAGAAGTCTGAAGGCTTAATTTTTAAATGGAGGAAAAAGACCTCAGACAACCAAAGATATGGCATACAGTGGGGGAAATAAGTATTTGATCCCTTGCTGATTTTGTAAGTTTGCCCACTGACAAAGACATGAGCAGCCCATAATTGAAGGGTAGGTTATTGGTAACAGTGAGAGATAGCACATCACAAATTAAATCCGGAAAATCACATTGTGGAAAGTATATGAATTTATTTGCATTCTGCAGAGGGAAATAAGTATTTGATCCCCCACCAACCAGTAAGAGATCTGGCCCCTACAGACCAGGTAGATGCTCCAAATCAACTCGTTACCTGCATGACAGACAGCTGTCGGCAATGGTCACCTGTATGAAAGACACCTGTCCACAGACTCAGTGAATCAGTCAGACTCTAACCTCTACAAAATGGCCAAGAGCAAGGAGCTGTCTAAGGATGTCAGGGACAAGATCATACACCTGCACAAGGCTGGAATGGGCTACAAAACCATCAGTAAGACGCTGGGCAAGAAGGAGACTACTGTTGGTGCCATAGTAAGAAAATGGAAGAAGTACAAAATGACTGTCAATCGACAAAGATCTGGGGCTCCACGCAAAATCTCACCTCGTGGGGTATCCTTGATCATGAGGAAGGTTAGAAATCAGCCTACAACTACAAGGGGGGAACTTGTCAATGATCTCAAGGCAGCTGGGACCACTGTCACCACGAAAACCATTGGTAACACATTACGACATAACGGATTGCAATCCTGCAGTGCCCGCAAGGTCCCCCTGCTCCGGAAGGCACATGTGACGGCCCGTCTGAAGTTTGCCAGTGAACACCTGGATGATGCCGAGAGTGATTGGGAGAAGGTGCTGTGGTCAGATGAGACAAAAATTGAGCTCTTTGGCATGAACTCAACTCGCCGTGTTTGGAGGAAGAGAAATGCTGCCTATGACCCAAAGAACACCGTCTCCACTGTCAAGCATGGAGGTGGAAATGTTATGTTTTGGGGGTGTTTCTCTGCTAAGGGCACAGGACTACTTCACCGCATCAATGGGAGAATGGATGGGGCCATGTACCGTACAATTCTGAGTGACAACCTCCTTCCCTCCGCCAGGGCCTTAAAAATGGGTCGTGGCTGGGTCTTCCAGCACGACAATGACCCAAAACATACAGCCAAGGCAACAAAGGAGTGGCTCAGGAAGAAGCACATTAGGGTCATGGAGTGGCCTAGCCAGTCACCAGACCTTAATCCCATTGAAAACTTATGGAGGGAGCTGAAGCTGCGAGTTGCCAAGCGACAGCCCAGAACTCTTAATGATTTAGAGATGATCTGCAAAGAGGAGTGGACCAAAATTCCTCCTGACATGTGTGCAAACCTCATCATCAACTACAGAAGACGTCTGACCGCTGTGCTTGCCAACAAGGGTTTTGCCACCAAGTATTAGGTCTTGTTTGCCAGAGGGATTAAATACTTATTTCCCTCTGCAGAATGCAAATAAATTCATATACTTTCCACAATGTGATTTTCCGGATTTAATTTGTGATGTGCTATCTCTCACTGTTACCAATAACCTACCCTTCAATTATGGGCTGCTCATGTCTTTGTCAGTGGGCAAACTTACAAAATCAGCAAGGGATCAAATACTTATTTCCCCCACTGTATATAGCATGCCTTCTCATATGGATTGCTCATTTTCATTTATTTGTCTTTATTGTTGTTCCTTTTTAATTATTACAAATATATATATTTTATTTTAAAATTATTTTATTCTTTTTATATTTTAATCTATAATGCTGCCATCTTTCAATGTGTCATTTTTACAATTAATCTGAATCAATATGAACTGATTGAGCACTTAGGACCCCTTTCACAAAGCAGCGGTAAGCTCAACGTGGGCTTACCACTCGTTAAAAAGGAAGTACCACCGGGCTACCACAGCAGCCCGGTGGTACTTCCCACCCCAAGTGCACCGTCATATCCGGCACTACAAAAATATATTTAGTTGAATTGTTTTGTATTGTATTTATTTTTGTAGCACCGGTGTGTTCCCGGCAGTAATTGGGCAGTACTGGGTTAGAGCGTGAGCCCTTATCACCACAAAAGAAAAGACCTAACTTTTACCCATTGCGGTAAAAGGGGGCCTTGGTGCATGTCAAAAACACTCGCCAACGCCAGCTCAGGCCCCCTTTTGCCGCAGCTTGGTAAAAGGGTCCCTTACCTTTTAAGCCCAATTGGGGCCACCATTTCACCTTGTGGCTTCCTCAGGGGATTACAAAATAGCAATGAATGAATCATTTCTACTCCTATAGTGGGACTTGAACTCCTTCATTACTGGACTCACTTAAAAAGAACTGTGAAGAGATAGTTCAAGGCTTATTGATAGTGTTAGATCAGTGCCAATTCTCTGCCATGCCACATTCAAATTTGTTTAGATTCATGTTGTTAGGCACCGTATCCAAAACAAAAGGTGAAAACCTTACTTGTGACACAACAGCTTAAAAATCTATTTGTTTATAAGAGCTCAGTGTTCAGCAATGAAGAAGTTCAAGTCCTGCCAGAATTATATTTTTACATCAGTGATTTTTTAAAGATCATTTTGTTAGTATCAACAGCTAGTCAGTTCAATAAGTAATAGCCAGCCTCACTGACACTGTGGTGCAAGAGTTTAATGATCTTTTGCTTAGGACTGAAGTGAGTCCAATAATGAGGAACTCGAGTCTCACTACTGGAGTAGAGAAGGTTTATTTTTTTCTTTTTAATTTAATTTTTCTTAGATTCAAATATGAGCAATAAAAGATGTTTCTTTTTGTACATTAAACCTTGGATTCCATATATGGCGCTTTGTATAAATTCAGGAGCATGCCCAATTTGCATATACAACTTAATTGAATAACTAGCCAATGATAATTGGGCAATATCAAGCAATTATCAGCACCAATTAGAAATAATTAGAATGTACATGTACATCCTTTTAGGCATATTCTATAAAGAGGTGCGCGTAAATTCTAGTGTGCAGACCAGAAAAGGGGGCGTGGTCATGGGTGGAGAATGGGCGGGTCAGGGGCGTTTCTGTAGTTTATGTGCATTGTTATAGAATTAGGATGATCCACACCTAATTTATATGTGGGGATTTACACCAGGTTTTCATTGCTGTAAATGGTTGCATTTAAATGTGGTTGTGGTTCCTATTGCTAAACACTATTCTATAAACCACACCTAAATTTAAATGTGATTTATAGAATAGGGCTAGATGCTATTTTTTTTCAGCATCCATTTTTTAGTTACCATTTATAGAATCTAGTCCTAAAAGTTCATTTGGGAACATTGTTCCAAAGGCAATTACACCTGGTCAGAAAAATCAGTGTTCCTGGAATGGGGTCAAAACAAGTACAATATTGGACATTTGAAATGAACTTTGAAGAGATAGTTCAAGGCTCATTGACAGTGTTAGTTCAGTTCCAACTCCCTGCCATACCATGTTCAATTTTTTTTGGATTCATGCTGTTTGTCACTATATCCTAAAGTGGGTGGTAGAATACCTAAAGACAATCAACCAGTATCTAGATAGGCTAGAATGCTAAAACACCTGAAGTATGCCAACACAGCAGCAAGATAGGCTGGATAGTTGCACATCCTTTTCAGATAAGCCCTAAAATGAAAGGCATATGATACTGGGAAGATATTGATTGACAACAAAAACAGTAATGGAGATTTGCTAAGAACTTTGAAGAGAGAGTTGAAGGCTGGTTGATGTGGGGTTTATCTTTGGAGTTAATTTTATTTGGAACTGTAAGCTAAAGTGGGTGGTTGAACACCCAAAGAGGACAAGCACAGTAACTAGATTGTTGAAAAGCCCTTAAACACCTCAAGAGTGCCAACACAGAAGTAAAATAGACTAGAAGAGCCCAATAACAGGAGTGAAAAGAGGTCAGCTAAATTGTGTGCCTGCAAGTTAGGGTCTTGGTCATGGAAACTTTTCCACTGGCATAGACTTTCTGGACTCTTTGGAATTGGTCAAATACTGAGGGACAGAGCATAGGATGGTAGCTGGTGAAGGCCCCAAATGTAGTGATAGTAGGTGAAAGGGGAGTTAGCGCCGGCTACAAGAGCACAGAACACCAAAGGAAGGGCCAAAACTGCAGTAGGGCAGGCTGGAAGGCCATAAAACAGCCAAAGTGAGCCAACACAACAGGATGATAGGCTAAAAGACCCTACCTCTAAATAAAAACCCTGAAAACCCCAAGGTGTGGACTTCAGTCATAGAGAAAAGCCATCTGGCCGATATTCAGCCAGTGGCAGTCAGCATTTTTTAAAAACGCTGTCACCAGCTAAATTAGCCCCAGATATTCAGTGCCGGGCCTTGTTCAGGTGCTGGAACTGAATATCCGGGACTATTTTTTTACATGCTGGCCGCTGGAACTTATGTGGGTCCCATATGCAGATTCCTTCTGATGCCCTGTATTCCTTTTGATTCCAGTTCCCTCCGGAACAAGATGAAGCCCTTCTCTGATTCCTCTCCCACCTACCTCCCAACGAGCAAGATCTCCCCTCACAGATCCCCTTCAGGTCCATAAGAACTTCCCCCCTCCACTCACAATAGTTTCAAGTTTATTGTATAGTTGATATACCGCCCATTGGTAAAGATCAAAGTGGTTTACAACCAAAACAATAGAATGAACTTAAAGGAAAAGAACTACAATATATTGATAGGAAAGATATTTAAAAAATATGCTACTGTATGTCTACAGTTACCTCTATCACTCCACCAACAAAAACCCATGACTGCAAGACAGTAATTGCAAGCACCCTGGTGGCAGAGCAAGGTCTTACAATGATGGTACCAGATATGTCACAGTGTTTTCCCCATAATGACTCAACGCCAACCAGGGAGTTTAACAATGAAAATAAATAATTTGCAAACATTTAAGCAAAGAAAACAACAGTTTTTTATCTATCTTCTCTTTTACAGATCTCTTAGAACATCTCAACAACAAATCATACCCCGGCTCTACAAAAATATCAGATAAGTATTTATACTTATTTTTCTTACATAGTAACATAGTAGATGACGGCAGAAAAAGACCTGCACGGTCCATCCAGTCTGCCCAACAAGTCAACTCATGTGTGCTACTTTTTGTGTATTCCCTACTTTGATTTGTACCTATGTTCTTCAGGGCACAGACCGTATAAGTCTGCCCAGCACTATCCCCGCCTCCCAACCACCAGCCCCAACCACCAGCCCCGCCTCCCAACCACCAGCCTCCCAACCACTGCCTCTGGCACAGACCGTATAAGTCTGCCAAGCACTATCCCCGCCTCCCACCACTGGCTCTGGCACAGACCGTATAAGTCTGCCCAGCACTATCCCCGCCTCCCACTACCGGCTCTGGCACAGACCATATAAGTCTGCCCAGCACTATCCCTGCCTTCCAACCTCCAGTCCCGCCTCCCACCACTGGCTCTGGCACAGACCGTATAAGTCTGCCCAGCACTATCCCCGCCTCCCAACCTCCAGCCCCGCCTCCCACTACCGGCTCTGCTATCCAATCTTGGTTAAGCTCCTGAGGATCCATTCCTTCTTAACAGGATTCCTTTATGTTTATCCCATGCATGTGTGAATTCCGTTACTGTTTTCATTTCCACCACCTCCCGCGGGAGGGCATTCCAAGCATCCACTACTCTCTCCGTGAAAAAATACTTCCTGACATTTTTCTTGAGTCTGCCCCCCTTCAATCTCATTTCATGTCCTCTCGTTCTACCGCCTTCGTATCTCCGGAAAAGGTTCGTTTGCGGATTAATATCTTTCAAATATTTGAACGTCTGTATCTGAAAGGTATTAATCCGCAAACAAACCTTTTCCGGAGATAAGCAGGCGGTAGAACGAGAGGACATGAAATGAGATTGAAGGGGGGCAGACTCAAGAAAAATGTCAGGAAGTATTTCTTCATGGAGAGAGTGGTGGATGCTTGGAATGCCCTCCCGCGGGAGGTGGTGGAGATGAAAATGGTAACGGAATTCAAACATGCGTATGATAAACATAAAGGAATCCTGTTCAGAAGGAATGGATCCTCAGGAGCTTAACCGAGATTGGATACTGTTTCTTTAACACTACAATGACATAAACAAGTTAACAAATGAAGTCTATCCTTTCTGAAGTGATATTTTGTGAATATTTTTTTCCTTACTGATTCTACAGACTACACATAAGGATGGAAGCTCTGAAAACAGATAAGTTCTACTTTTCTTCTCTTTCTTCTTCTGTTTCTCTGTAATTCTTTAAACACTTCAATTCAAATGTCATTTAGCTTTGGTTCACAATTTCCTTGAAATCTTTACTTGCTTGCATTGGCCGGCATCAAACTCGGATCATGCAGGTGCCTCTTCACTTTACTATCCTTTCCTTGAAAAATTCAATAACAAAACTTGAGTCTGTGCTCCCTCTTAAATGTGCTCTGTTTCAATACATAATTTTTTTCGTATTTTCTAATTATTCTTTCAACAAACAAGCATGAATCCCAACTCATTCCAACCCACAACACTATGTTGTTCATAGTTCCCAAGCACCTGATTTCCATAGTCAAAATCCCAGACATTTAACCCTTGACCCAACCTATTCATCCCCTTATTTACTTGAACCCCAAAATATCACATTCCTCTCAGTCAAAGGAATTTTCACTCTCCATCTTTATACACACAATCTATTTTAGAGCCTTCTGGCTTCGTGTTGGCTCTATAATGCAAAACAGTGACTAACACTCCACACTGAATGTCACACAAAATCATTAACATTAAGCCGATCACTCCTCACATTACACAGATTCAAATTTACTAAATTGTGCTGCCCCACAATCACACTCATCACGTTATCCTTTCACTTCCCCATTCATCACTCAACCTTGAGGAAAAAAACCCACCACGGAGCCCAGAATTTCAGTTAATGCACTCATAGCCTTAACACACACTTGGTTTCTACTTGACAGACATGTTCATTCACACATGTTCATTCACACACATCTGCCCTTGTACAGATTCCCTTCTCAACTCTGAGCCTAAAACTACGTCAGGCTCACATATTACTTATGCTCTCTCTCCTAGTCCACATACACACCTCAAGAGGCCATACTTTACCTTACATTACTTTCAAACCTCAAAACACACTAGCAGTCTCAGACACATCCATTTCTTACATAGATTCCTCCCAACTGCCAGCCTGAGCTGTTTGTTATTCTCCTGAGAGTTCCATCAGCATGCAGAACATTCAGCGCATGAACACAGACTACTGAGTTTCACTGCACTGCTCACTGCCTCTACACCAAATCTAGAAGGAGCCAGGTAATCTTTAAAAATTAAACACATAGGGTTACACAATCATGGTTCTGAACAACATTGTAGGAAAAAATGAGTTTTCAAATCTTTCTAAAACCCAGGGAGTGACTCTCCATTAAACATTTTATAGAATACTCCCCTCAGCCATCTCTTCTCCATGCTGAAGAGCCCTAACTTCTTTAGCCTTTCCTCATATCAGTCATTCCATTCCCTTAATCATTTTCATCACCCTTCTCTGTACCTTTTCCAGTTTCACCCTATCTGAATTGCACACAATACTCAAGATGTTTTCTCACCATGAAGCAAAGCAGTCATGATAGCATTCTTTGGTTTATTCTCAATTCATTTCCTAACAAATCCTAACATTGTATGTTTTTTTGGCCGCTACCACACACTAAGTAGCAGGTTTCAACTTACTGTACATAATGAGCCCCCTTCTGGGCCTACCTAATATCCCTGGTGATCTAGTAGTGACAATGGGGCAGGATCAAACCCTACTCACTCCTGCCCCTGACATCTGTCTCCCAAAAAAGCTTCACGGTAGGCCCAAGAGGGTGCTATTGTGATTGGAGGGGGGAGTTCTTATGAAACTGGGAGTGGGGCTCTTGCTCATGGGGGTTGGGAGGGAGGATTAGAGGGGGATGCACCATGTTTGGGGGGTGGGAGGGATTGCGGGAAGGTTGGAGGTGGTACATATTTAGTTTGTGGAGTGGCCTAGTGGTTAGGGTGGTGGACTTTGGTCCTGGGGAACTGAGGACCTGAGTTCAATTCCCACTTCAGACACAGGCAGCTCCTTGTGATTCTGGGCAAGTCACTTAACCCTCCACTGCCCCAGGTACAAATAAGAAACTGTATACCATATGTAAGCCACATTGAGCCTGCCATGAGTGGGAAAGTGTGGGGTACAAATGTAACAAATAAATATATCCACTGCTTAATCTGTAAGAATCTGTGGTTCTTGCTGCTGCCTACTCTACTTAAAATGAAATGGAATTCAGCACTGGAGCCATAAAATACTGATGGTTAGGGGTCTAATAATGATCATTTTCTTAGTTGTTTGGAATTTGTTTTTTTATCTAAATGGTAAAACCAAACAATTTTCTTTCAGTTATTAAACTTTCCTGACTGCATTTTTTCATCTATTCTTTTAGAATCATGTCAATGAATCTAAAAGAATAGCTGTTTACAACAACCTCTCAAAAAGCCTGTTAATGCTGCCAGGAAATTTATTTGATCTTTGAACTCAGTGGTCCCTTGGAGAGTTGTCTTAAGGCCTGTGAAAGCAATCATGATGAATATAAAACCTTAGACGGCCTCTGTTTTGATCTAGCTCTAGGTGAATTTATGAATATTGATGTCACATCACAGAAGGCTGACCCAGACAGAAATATTCAACTGTCCAAGCAGCTTTCATCTGTATGAAGTGCTGGCCCAAGTGCAATAAGCTTTAGGATTTCTGTGCATAAAAAGCACCCTGCAAAGCATATTTCTTGCTAAATAAGAACATAGGCATTGCCAAACTGAGACAGACTGAAGGTCCATCAAGCCCAGTATTCTGTTTCCAACAGCAGCCAAACCAGCGCACAAGAACCTGGCATGATCCCAAATAGTAAAACAGGGTCTGATATTTAACTAGTGGAGCTCAACATTTTGTTGACCGCCACTCGTGTTATGCCCAGAAATTCAATGCCGCGCCATATCCAGGTTTTAGCATTGAATTTCCGTGTTTGCAGAGCCAGCTAAAGCATAAACAGTTAAGTATAATATTCAGCACTTAATCAGCTGTGGGGCATTGCATAAAGATAGGACTAACTTTACCTTGGCTGGCCAAGTGCAGACTCCAACCTTGGAACTCTACCAAAATAGCTAGTTTTGCGCTAACTGGATATTTTCAGCACCCAATGGAGTGCCATCAGGGCCTTCAGTGAATCCCCAATTCTGCAACCATGCTTTTTTTTAACCCTTTTTTTGTTTACCTTTTGCCTTGATGCAGTTTGGTTCCTTTGACAGCACGTAGCAGATTGGCTGAGCAAGCAAGGCAACAGAGCACGTGCTGCAAAGGTTGCAGCTTGTGTCAGGCCTCGAAGCACCTTGATGAGTGCTGTCTGCCAGAAGCCTAGAAAGCTGTATCTTGCCTTCCCTCTGTGGCAGGAGATCTAGCAGTTGGGCTACTTAGTTCGGCTGCTGAAAGTGGGGTCCTGACTGTACGCCTCATGGTTTGTCCAGAGATGTTGGCTGCTACTGATTTCGCTCTACCTCCACCATTTTAGAAAGAAAATTTGTTTTTTATTTTCTGTTGGGGACAGTCTTTAGAATGAAAGAGGTAGTGGATGGGGGTGCAAGAAGAGAGAATGGTGACTTGGTGAGAATAGAAAGACTGGAGATACAAAGGGAAGAAATGCATTTTTTTCCCAGTTGGTTGGGGGGGGGGGGGGGGTCATCGGAATATAGAGAGTGAGTGAGTGGGGGTGGCAAGAGAAGGGATGGAACATGGAAGGATAGGATGGCTGGGGTAGGATACAGAGGAGTCTTAGAAAAACTGACTTTTTTGTTACTTTTGGGGTCACGTCATAGACAGAGAAGAGATAGTGAGGAGAGGGAGAGATAGAGTTTTTTAAAAAATTTTTTACTGTTGGATTCATTGGGATAGGGACTGGGTGAAGGCAACTGTGTTATCAGGTCCTTCAGGAGAGTTTGTGAATCCTCATGGCCATGATTTTTTTTTGGCACAGAACAGGCTACATGGAGCAGAACAGCCCGTGCAGGTGCTGCAACGGAGCAATCATGCATCCTTAGCTTCTGGTGCTGAGCAACTGCAGCTTCCACAGTAACCAGAGATAACCATGAAAGTACAGAGGGAGAAAAAAAAAATTATTTTTTGTATGATACAGAGGGAGAGGGTGGGGGCAGTGAGAGAGAGGTTGGTAAGGAGACAAAGGGGGAGAAAAAAAATGACTGTTTCCACTGTTGGCGTTGTTCACTTTCGGATAATAGGGGGTGTATGGGGGCAACAGAAGAGAAGGATGATAGAACAGGTACAGAGGGGCTAAAAAATAACTTTTTTTAATCTTTCTACTGTTTGGGGGAGTTGGGAAGATATAGGGAGAGGGTAGGGACAAGGAGAGAAAAGATGGTGAGGACTGACTAGGACAAGAAGGATGGGGTACAGAAAGGAGAAATAACATGTTTTTCTTACTGTCAGGGCCGTTGGGATAATAGAGAGGGAGCTGGAGGGGGGCACAAGAAAGGGGATGGAGAGGTCAGAAAGAGGTGAGATACAGAGGAGAGTATTTAGGGTAGCATGAGGCCAAAAGAGGGGAACGGGTAGGATGGAAAAAGAGAATGATAGGAATGTGCATTTGTAAAAGGAGGGAAAGGAGAGGATGGGGCAGGAGGGGATACAGAATAAGGGTGTGGAGCAAAGGATGTTTGGGGGAAGAAAGGAAATACAACAGAGAAGGCAGAAGGCAGAACGTGGGAAATATGGAGTTGGCGTCAGTTTCAGCCCATCTTGTGGTTTCTTTGATGGTGGGAGAGTTGATGTGCTGGAGCTACTGAGCCCTCTTGCTGTTTCTGATGGAGTGGGAGCATCCTAGCCTCAGAAAATCAAGAGGGGGTTGGCTGTTCCAACCTATCACCTCCTACTGAGAGATGATGTGATGGCACCACCAAGCCCCTCTTGCTGATTTATCTGGGGGTGAGAGGTGATATATTGGGGCCACTGAGCCCCTTGTGCTTTTTGAGGTGATATGCTGTGGCCGCCAAGACCTCTTGCTAATTTCTCTGGGGGTGAGAGGTGATATATTGCTGTTCCTTTTGGGGTGGGCGGGCTTCAGAAAAACAAGAGGGACTTGGCCTTCCCAACCTATAACCCCCCAGTGAGAGATAAAGTGATGGTGTCAACAATTCCCTCTTGCTTTTTTCTCTGGTGGTGAGAAGCAAGATATTGTGGCTGCTGAGTATAGGTAGTCAGTGACCAAGCTGTTTGAGGAGGCTAAAGGGACGGGGTCAGGGTTTGGGCCAGGGGCGGGCTCTATATCCATAATTATCTGACAACACTCAGAAAAAAGAGTGACTAAAAGGGGAGGGAAGAAAGATGCTGGACCAGCGTGCAGAGATGCTAAGGGTGTGGCTCTATCTCTTCTCTCAGACCAGCATTGCCTTTCTGTGTCACTGTCCCTATGTTCCCTCCATGTCTAGCATATCTTCTCTGTCTCTGTGACTTTACTCTTTCTCCTGCATCTCCTACTCTGTGACCAGTATCTCTCCCTCTCAATTCCCACCACCCCTTCACAGTCCAGTATTTCTCTTTTCTGCGTCCAGTGTCTCTCCCCCTCTTTTCCATCCAGTATTTTTCCCCCTCTGTTCTCCTCTTCCAGTCCAGTTGTCTCTCTCTCTCTCTTTCTCTCTCTCTCCCCTCTCCCACTGGTCCACCTGACTCCACTCTGCCTCCTAAGTTCAGCACTTCTTCCCCTCTGTCCCTCCCTCTTACTCTGGTGCCAGTGTCTGCCCTCTTTCTTCCATTCCATCCAGCATCTTTCTCTGTCTCTTCTCCCCTAGTACAGCCTTTTTTTCTGTCTCTTCCCCACCCCAGTCCATCAGACCAGCACATGCATATCTCTCTCTCCCTCTCCCTCTCCCCAGTCAATCAGACCAGCACATGTATATCTCTCTCTCTATCCCTCCCTCTCCCTACCCCTCCAAGGTCAGTGTCCATTCCATCCAGCATCTTTCCCTGTCTCTTCTCTTGACCCCACCTGGTCCCCCCGGTTCCAGTCTCTCCCTAGTCCCACTCTTTCCCTCCTCCAAAGAAGCAGTCCCACACTTGCCTTGGATGTCTTCCTGTTGCAATGTGCAGTGTTACCAGTAGTAATATGCACTTTAGTTATCGCAGTAGACCTGCCTTGAGGACAGCCTTCTTCCTGTGACATGTTCCACCCTTACTGAAACAGGAAGTTGCATCAGAGGAGGTGGAACGCATCATGGAGGGAAGGCCGAGTGTCTGAGGCAAGCTTGCCACGATTGTTAAGAGTGCCAACTGCTATAGTGTGTGAGAGTCGGAGGGGTGGGGTGGAAATGTGGCAGTGAAGAAATCTGAAGAAGATGACAGGTCCCGCAGGCTGCAGCACAAATGGATTCTTGCCCTGTCTTTCCTGTTGTGCAGCGCTGCATGGTAGCCTCTTATACCTGGCACCTATGCCTCTGAGCCCCTCTTTTTGTTTCTCTTGGGTGTTATATGTTAAGGCTGTATCATCCTCATTGTTTCTTTTTCTTTACTATCCACCTTGTCCTCTCTCCTTCACTTTTCTTTCTTTTGTGATGATCGTGGCTGTTGACTTCAAGAAACATTGTGTGGGTACAGGAGGTGTTATGTCCTAGGGGATAAGGTTATAGAGGAAAGTGTGGTGTGGAGTTAGGATAGAAAGAAGGGGTATGGCAACAGAAGGAGCAAAGATGGTAGTGGGAGTGAGAGGTGGGAGAATAGACAAGTTAAATGCTCAGCAGGATAAGGGACAGGGGAGTATGGGTGAAGGGATGGGAGATGAGTGAGGGGAAAGTGCAAGGGATAAGACAGGTAGGGAGAGGAAGAAGCTGTAAAGTTTACATAAAAAAAGAAGATTAGGAAGTGATATTGGTGGTATTTTGTTAGAATTACTAAGTCCCACTATCTCCACTAGGGGTGGGAATAATACCCCTAAGTTACCAAGCTCCTTTTATGTTTTGTTGGAATGGGAGGTGTTAGGTTTAGCCCGCCAAACCTCTCTTTGTGTCATAGTGGAGTGGAAGTTATTGAGTAGAGCAGTGGTTCCCAAATCTGTCCTTGGGGCTCCCCAGTCAGTTAGATTTTCAGGATATTGACAACAAACAAAGTGCATGTAGATCTTTCTCATGATATTTGTTGTGGATATCCTTAAAACCTGACTGACTGGGGAGCCCCCAGGACAGGTTTGGGAACCACTAGTATAGGCGATGCTGAGCCATCTTGTTATTTTTATGAGGGTGGGAGGTGCTATTCTGGTGCCATTGAACTCCTCTTGTTGTTTGGCACATGTACTGAATCCCCTGTTGTAAATGTCACCGCATGCCACTGCCAGCGACACCAACCAGTTAAGTGCCACTGGAAATAACCTGTTAGCCCCAAAGAAGCAATTCAACCTGTCCGGAGCCTTTTCCATCTTGATAAATCACTTTGAATTTCAACCCAACAGATTTTATGCTGCTTATTCCAGAAATAAAAAGTGGATTTTCCCAAGTCCATCTTAATAATGACTTATGGGCTTTTCTTTTAGGAACTTGTCCAAACCTGTTTTAAACCGTGCTAAGCTAACTGTTTTTAACACATGGTCTGGCAATGAATTCCAGAATATAATTGCATGTTGAGTGAAGAAATATTTTCTCTTATGTGTTTTAAATTTACTACATCACTGTTGGCTGTATACATTTTGTATGACACTATCCTGCTTATTTTCGAAAGAGAAGGGCGGCCATCTTCCGACACAAATCGGGAGATGATCAGCCATCTATCAAGTCCGGTGAAATCGGATGCCAAAGCATCAGCCTGCCTGTCTGACATTGCTACCTGGATGTCTCTATAATATCACCAAAATTCGCCCTTTCCTTTCTGAGCACACTACCAGAACCCTTATCTACACTCTTATCACCTCTCGCTTAGACTATTACAACTTGCTTCTCACAGGTCTCCCACTTAGCCATCTCTCTCCTCTTCAATCTGTTCAAAATTCTGCTGCATGACTAATATTCTGCCAGGGTCGTTATGCTCATATTAGCCCTCTCCTCAAGTCACTTCACTGGCTTCCTATCCTTTTCCGCATACAGTTCAAACTCCTCTTATTGACCTAAAGTGCATTCACTCTGCAGCTCCTCAGTACCTCTCCACTCGCATCTCTCCCTACATGCCTCCCCGGAAACGCCGGTCACTGGATAAATCCCTCTTATCTGGACCATTCTGCACCACTGCTAACTCCAGACTCCGTTCCTTTTATCTTGCTGCACCATATGCCTGGAATAGACTTCCTGAGCCGGTACGTCAAGCTCCATCTCTGGCTATCTTCAAATCTAAGCTAAAAACCCACCTTTTTGATGCTGCATTAAACTCCTAACCCTTATTCACTTGTTCAGAACCCTTATTATATCATCCTCACTTTAATATTCCCTTATCTCTTGTTTGTCCTATTTGTCTGTCCTAATTCGATTGTAAGCTCTGTGGAGCAAGGACTGTCTCTTCGTGTTCAACTGCACAGCGCTGCGTACGTCTAGTAGCGCTAGAGAAATGATAAGTAGTAGTAGTAATTCAATCATCAAGTGCATTCAAAGGCATTATCCCAAGAAACACTATTCATACCTGTATACATAGTGTCCACCCATATTAGCTCTGGGCCCACCCAAAATGTCAGGTCTGGCTACGCCACTGCTGCCCTGGCCATACCTGGGTAGTGCTGAGGTGGTCAGACATGATATTCAGCAGTATTATATAGAAAATACCACTGAATATTACTGGCTGGGCCTGGTGAGCTCTAGTTACCTGGGTAGCAGCTACCCAGGAATAAAAATTAAACTGTTTAACTACAATTACAATTAAACTGTAACTACAACTACCTCCCCCTCCCCCCCAAAAAAAATGGGGCAAAAAAGGTGAAGCATAGTGATAGAGCTGTTTACTGAATACATTGGGTTTGTATGACAGCCAGTGGCACAGGAAATATAATGCAGGCGGAAGGAAGAATGGAGTTAACTAAATATCAATATATCCTTGAAGTTAATGCTTCATGTATATTTGATATACTGCAGATCATTAAATAGACAACTAAATGGGTTACATGGTAAAAGAAAATGGGAATTATAGGGTGACAAATACATATAAACAAGGATTAGGGTGAAGGACAGTGGGATAGACAAGCAGCCGAAGGAAAAACCAAAAGGTCTAATATAACAAATTATGCAATCTAAAAATGGGGTGACAAGAGGAATGAAGGCAAGGGAAAGGGACATGAGTGTGTCATTGCTGACAGTGAAGTTGGGATTAGCAAAGAAAATGGAGAAAGTTTAGATTAGACCTCATGAAAAGCCTCTGCCAAAAACAAAAATAAAAAGCCTTTCAGGGCAGCTTTTAATTTCTTAATAAAAGATTCAATTCAGATATCCAAAGGCAGAGCTAATACACTAAAACAGGAGGATCAGGTGCAATCCAGCTGAACATGACAGTGGAAGGGGATAGCAAGAGATTGTGTTGAGAGAAATGAAGTGTTCTCTGAGGGGACTTTGAAATCAGCATACTGGAAAAGAATAATGGAAAGTCAGCATAAAAGACCTGATGGGTGATGGTAAGTAACTTGAAGGGAATTTGGTAGCTAGCAGGGAGCCTGTGGTTAGTCTGAAAAAGTGAGGGAAACATGATCACATTGTTTCATGCTAAAAAGCAGTTTAACAGCTGTATTTTGAATCCTAGTGAAGAAATTGAAGCTGAAAAGAGAATGGATTGAAAACATACATCAAAATCAAGCGTGAAGTACTTATAGGGAAACAAAAATGAAGGTTTTGGAAAGGTCTTCACAAGTCCCTAGACTTGTGTATTATTGAAACTCTGCAGGAAGATCTAAAAAATGCCATGTATGCAAGGAGGACTAAGAATATTTCTGAGCTCAAAGTGTTCTGTAAGGAAGAATGAATTAATATCCCAAAAACAAGAATAGAAAGACTCTTAGCTAAAGTGGTGTAGCCATGGGTGAGAAAGAGTCCATTCACTTTCAGCTCTGGTCCACCCAGCAGCAGCAGCACACCCTTGTGATAGCTGGCAGAGATCCCCAAGTACCTCCAGCTGAATACCTCTCCTGATGGTGCCTATAACTCTGCAGTCCAACTTGGCAGTTGGTGGCAGCTCAATGAGCCTCCCTCATGAGAACCAGTGCATGCTCAGTTTTCATTGATGAGCTGAGCTACAGAGGTCTGGGTGCCATCAGGGAGAGGTCTTCAGCCAGGAGGGGCTTGAGAATCTCCGCCAGCTCAAGTAACTATATATTTCATGCCCACCCACTTTTTCTGCAGGTCCACCCAAAATCTGCTGTCTAGCAATGCTATTGCTTAGCTAGCTACAGGAAAAGTTATTTATTTACCAAATAAGGCATTACAAAGTAGTGACAAACTTTTTCACCTTTCATAGACACTTTTATTTATTTTCAATTTATTAAAATCAGCATATAAATAGTAATCATGCATTTACGTTTTCAGAAATATGTCTTGCCTATTATTCAAAAGTGTTTAACTGAACAGGAGAGGCACCTGCCCGGTTAAAATCCACTTGTTAGTGCCATTGAACATCATCACTAACTGACCATCTCCTAAATGGTTGGGTTAAGGGTGGACCAGGGGTGGAGCAAGGACGAAGTGTCTACTTAGCTGGTTAGCAGCAATTTTCAGTCCACTAACCAGCTAAGTAACCACATTAAGGGACCCTTTTACAGAGTGTCGGTAAGCTCAATGTGGCTGCCGGCGGTAGTCCTTCCCCAAGTGCGCATCATTTCCGGGGAAAAATGAAAACCCCTGAAAATGGCTAGCATGGCGTAACCCGGCTTTAATTGGACATCACTGAGCGCTGGGTTAATGCTGAAGCCCTTATCACCACCTCAACATGTGATGGTTAGGGCTGTCCACCACATGGCCACGCGGTGAAAGTTATCTCACTGTGTTGCCATTTTTTAGGGGATTAATGGGAAAAAGGGCCCTGGTACATGAGAAAACAGCACAGGGCCCTTTTTCCTGCAGCTTAGTAAAATGACCCCTAAGTTAGGACAGCAAAAAAGCTGTCCTAACTATATGCACCAAAGTTAACTGAGCACCAGTCTGAATTTCAGCCAGTTCCTGGTTACATAGAGGGGCATAATTGAAAGGGGCGCCCAAGTTTTCATGAGGACGTCCTCGCAGGACGTCCCGGCAAAGGGGCGGGGAAACCCATATTATCGAAACAAGATGGGCGACCATCTTTTGTTTTGATAATACGGTCAGGGAAGCCCAAATCTTGGCATTTAGGTCGTCCCTAGAGATGGTCGTCCTTAGACTTGGTCGTTTCTGATTTTCGGTGATAATGGAAACTACGGACGCCCATCTCAGAAACGACCAAATCCAAGCCCTTTTGTCATCGGAGGAGCCAGAATTCGTAGTGCACTGGTCTCCCTCACATGCCAGTACACCAACCGGGCACCCTAGGGGGCACTGCAGTGGACTTCAGAAAAAGCTCCCAGGTACATAGCTCCCTTACCTTATGTGCTGAGCCCCCCAACCCCCCCCAAAAAAACCCACTACCCACAACTGTACACCACTACCATAGCCCTTATGGGTGAAGGGGGCACCTAGATGTGGGTAAAATGGGTTTCTGGTGGGTTTTGGAGGGGTCACATTTACCACCACAAGTGTAACAGGTAGGGGGGGATGGGCCTGGAGTGCACTGCACCCACTAAAACTGCTACGAGGACCTGCATACTGGTGCGATGGACCTGATTATGACAGTTGAGGCTGGTATAGAGGCACAAAATATTTTTAAAGTAGTTTTTTGAGGGTGGGAGGGGTTAGTGACCACTGGGAGAGTAAGGGGAGGACATCCCTGATTCCCTCCAGTGGTCATCTGGTCAGTTCAGGCACCTTTGTGTGCCTTGGTCGAAAGAAAAACTGGACCAGGTAAAGTTGTCCAAATGCTCCTCAGGGATGCCCTTTTTTTCCATTATGGGTCGAGGACGCCCATGTGTTAGTCACACCCAAGTCCCCTCCTTCGCTATGCCTCCGACATGCCCCCGTGAACTTTGGTCGTCCCCGCAACGGAAAGCAGTTGGGGACACCCAAAATTGGCTTTCGATTATGCCAATTTGGGCGTCCCTGAGAGAAGGACGCCCATCTTCCGATTTGTGTCGAAAGATGGGCGTCCTCTTTTGAAAATGAGCCTGATAGTAATATAGATGGGCATTTTCAATATGACGTCTAAATCCAGCTTTGGACGTTTTGCTGAAAACGTCCAAAAATCAAGTAGTGAAAATGACCATTTTCAAACCAGAAAAAAACTTCTATCATTTTTCTTTGAAAATGACCATCTCCTAGATGTTGTTGTGCTTAGTACAGCTATCTTTTTGGACCATTAAAAAAAATCCAAGTGAAAAACGCACAATAACAAGCCATTGGGACATAGGAGAGACCAGCATTCCTAGTAGACTGGCCACACAGACATCCCAGCAGAGCAGTGGGGCACCCTAGGGGGGCACTGCAGTGGACTTCACATAAAAGGTCCTAGATACACAGCTCACCATTACCCCCATATATTATATGGTGAGCCCTTCAAAAGCCATGGAAAAACCTACTGTACCCAACTATACACCACTACAATAGCCCTTGTGGCTGCAGGTGTCACCTATATGTGAGTACAGTAGGTTTGGGGTTTTATTTGGGGGGGGGGGGTGACATTTTCCACCACAAGTGTAATAGTTAAGGTAGATTATGGGCCTGGGTCACATTCTCTACAGTGTGCTGCATCCACCACTAGGCTATTCCAGGAACCAGCTTGCTGCACTGACCATAACATCTGATGCTGTTCTAGGTGCTGTAATGTACTGTTTGATTTACATTTTTGCAGGGTGGGAGGGCATCAGTGACCACTAAAGGAGGAAGATGGTGTTATTCCTTTATTCCTGCAGTGGTTGTCTGGTCATTTAGGGCATGTTTTTGTAGATTATTCATTAACAAAACCTGTCTAAACCAAAATGTCCAACTTATAGCTCTGGATGTTTTTCTTTTGTTCCATTATGGCAGAAAAATGTCCAAGTGTTAGGAACGCCCAGATCCCACCCTTAACACTCCCCTGACATAGCCCCTTGTGATTTGAACACACTTCTGATGGACTTCATAGAAAAATGTCTAAAAATTGGTTGTGGTATTTTTGTGAGAAAAATACCCAAATGCAGATTTATGCCACTTTTGGGATGTTTAGTAACATAGTAGATGATGGCAGAAAAAGACCTGTACGGTCTATCCAGCCTGCCCAACAAGATAAACTCATATCATAGCAGTGTTGCCATTAGCACATGTGGGCCTTACGGCCACTCATTTTATAAGTGGTAAGGGCTCATGTGCTAATCATGCACTAATCAGTTAGTGCAGGGGAATGCTGATGTGCTAACTGATTAGCATAGCTGTGCCCACTCTCTGTCCTTCCTCAGGCACGCTCCCTTGGTGAAAACCCTCTCTTTTTTAGGTGCGTTTTGCTCATGCACATTTCAAAATTACCATGGGATGCCTCAGCATGACCCACAGTTAGTGCTTACTGCAGCTTTGCAAAAGGACTCCTTAGTTAATTATGCTCTTGAGCTCAAACACAATAGCAAGTCCTCCATTATATGATCTATATTGTATTTTATTGAGTTATGGGTTAAATGTGTCTTTTCCTATTATTGTTGAAAAATTTAATAAAATCAAATTTAAAAAATATATAAAATATATGGTTAAATATCAACACATCATTTGTTTAAATTCAGCACGAGATGGTCTCGTACTCAAAGTTTTTTGGTTTAACTCCTTTTGCTCATTGACTTCACCCTTTCAGTGGACTGCTTTCCTCTTCTCTAATAACTCTTCTCTTAGCCAGAGGTCCTTTACAGGTGACTGGCTATGTGATAAAAGCATTGACAGAATTTTCTGGGGAGATATAGGCTTCTCCCTGGTACTCATTCCACTGTCCTCCTCAATTTAGGTGCACTGACTGTTACTACTGGACAGGGCCGTGCCGATGCGGTAAGCGAGGTAAGCGCCGCAGAGGGGCGCCCACCTCTGGAGGGCGCCACCGCGGTGCTTACCCTCGCCCCGCGCCGCCGAGGACTTTAAATTACCTCGGTCGCAGGCTGCAGCAGCGTCGGTGAAAGCGCTGCCGACGTCTCCCTTCCCTTGCACTCATTGGTTCCCTCAGTGTCCCGCCTTCTTCTGACGTCAGAAGAAGGCGGACACTGAGGGAACCAAGAGCGCGGTGGAGGCGGTCCGCCCTGGGTGTCAGCGGGTGGGGGGTGCTCCGCTCCCGCTGCTCCCACCCTACCTTCTTTTAAAAAAGAAATCAGTAAAGCGGCGTGGCAGGCAGCGCAGCTTCGCGTTTGCCCTGCTTGTAAAACAAGTAGATCTCCTCGTCGGGCCTTCGCTCACTGGGTCCCGCCCTCGAGGAAATAGGAAGTTACCTCAGAGGAGGGCGGGACCCAGTGAGCGAAGGCCCGACGAGGAGATCTACTTGTTTTACAAGCAGGGCAGACGCGAAGCTGCGCTGCCTGCCACGCCGCTTTACTGATTTCTTTTTTAAAAGAAGGTAGGGTGGGAGCAGCAGGAGCGGAGCACCCCCCCCCCCCCCCACTCGCTGTCATCTCGACGGAGCTGGTAGTCGGGTCGGATCAGGGGTGCCCAGATGGCAGAAGGGGATGGGGAGGGGAGCCCAGATGACAGAAGGGGATGGGGTGCCCAGATGACAGAAGGGGATGGGGAGGGGAGCCCAGATGGCAGAAGGGGATGGGGTGGGGTGCCCAGATGGGAGAAGGGGATGGGGTGGGGAGCCCAGATGGGAGAAGGGGATGGGGTGCCCAGATGGGAGAAGGGGATGGGGAGGGGAGCCCAGATGACAGAAGGGGATGGGGTGGGGTGCCCAGATGGGGAGGGGAGCCCAGATGACAGAAGGGGATGGGAGCCCAGATGGCAGAAGGGGATGGGGTGGGGTGCCCAGATGACAGAAGGGGATGGGGAGGGGAGCCCAGATGACAGAAGGGGATGGGGTGGGGTGCCCAGATGACAGATGGGGAGGGGAGCCTAGATGACAGAAGGGGATGGGAGCCCAGATGGCAGAAGGGGATGGGGTGGGGTGCCCAGATGACAGAAGGGGATGGGGAGGGGAGCCCAGATGGCAGAAGGGGATGGGGTGGGGTGCCCAGATGACAGAAGGGGATGGGAGCCCAGATGACAGATGGGGAGGGAAGCCCAGATGGCAGATGGGGTGGGGTGCCCAGATGACAGAAGGGAATGGGGTGGGGAGCCCAGATCGCAGAAGGGGATGGGGTGGCCAGATGGGAGAAGGGGTTGGGGTGCCCAGATGGGAGAAGGGGATGGGGTGCCCAGATGGGAGAAGGGGATGGGGAGGGGAGCCCAGATGGGGTCTGGGGCTGAAAGGGGAGGCCCTAATGCAAGGCATGTAGATGAAGGGAGCTGGAACTGGGGGCTGAAAAGGAGGGTAGGTGGGATAAGGGGGCTAGTACTGGGACTGTGGGCTGAAAAGGGACAAGAGCTGAAACTGTGGGGACTGGGGGCTGAAAAGAAGACAGGGAGAAGTGGCTGGGGCTGAAGCTCGGGACTAGTGAGAGAAAAGGGCTGGGTTTGAAACTGGGGGCTGAAAAGGGGACAGGGAGAAGTGGCTGGGGGCCGAAGCTCAAGACTGGTGGGAGAAAAGGGCTAGGGCTGAAACTGGGGACTGGTGGGATAGTGGGGCTGGAACTGGGGGCTGAAAAAAAGGGACAGAGAGAGGGGACAGATCTTAGATGGAAGGGGGAGTGAGAGGGAGGGCAGACCCTAGATGGATGGGAGAGGGAGGGCAAATGGTGGATTGAGCGGACAGAGAGAAAGGGCAGACAGTGGATGGAAGCGATAGAAAGGGCAGACAGTGAATGGAAGGGGGAGAGAGAGGGCAGACAGGGGCAGATGGTGGATGGAAGGGGCAGAGATAGAGGGCAGATGTAGATGGATGGGGCAGGGAGAGAGGGCAGACATTGGATGAAGGGGACAGCAGAGAGGGCAGACACTGGATGGCAGAGAGAGAACAAAGACAGATGCTGGATGGAAGGAAGGAAGACAGTGAAAAGAAGATGAGGAAAGCAGAAACCAGAGACAACAAACTGTAAATAAAATATTTACTTTTATTTTTTTTGCTTTAGGATATAGTAGTATTGTAGCTGTGTTAATAAATGTTTATAATAGGTAATCTTTTTATTGGACTAATTTTAATACATTTTGACTAACTTTCGGAGAACAAAACCCCCTTCCTCAGGTCAGGATAGGATACTGTAACAGCACTATACTGTATTGACCTGAGGAAGGATGTTTTGGCCTCTGAAAGCTAAATGTATTAAAATAATACCATTTTATTGGACTAATACATTTAGCTTTCAGAGGCCAAAACATCCTTCCTCAGGTCAATACAGTATAGTGCTGTTACAGTATCCTATCCTGACCTGAGGAAGGGGGTTTTGTATATTTTCTATATTTGTTTTATTTCTATTTGTTAATTTGTAAAGTGGTGATTGGTTCTTGTTAGTTTTTTTCAAATTTACATCTGCAGTCTTTATATTTTGCACAGTACTAGGGGACATTTTCTGTTTCTGTGGTGTTGCATTGTATGCAGAGTCTGGCATCTTGGGGGTTCAGTTTAATTTTTGTCTAGCGTTTGGAATATGTCCACTTTGAGAATTTACATCTGCTATCTTATTTTGCAATGTATAGCAATTTGTTTCTAAGAATATTGCTGACAATTTCTGTCAGTGTGGCAAGTGGTGAGCGATCATTTTCACCGGGGGGGGGGGGGGGGCGTGATCATTTTCACGGGGGGTAGGGGCGCCAACTGATAGTCTGCAGGGGGGCGCCAGAGACCCTAGGCATGGCCCTGCTACTGGATCCACTATCCGAAGAGATTTGAGTGCAGCTCTCTGGTTTTTTGGAGAGCTCAGGTGACTTATTGGGTCCCTATAAATTGGAGTGGTCCTTCAGCTCAAAAAAAGTCCTCTTCACACTTTCTGCAGTAAAACTAGAGTTGCATTGGCTCTTCACAGTGAAGATACTGACGGCAACTGATCCAGCCCACTGTTTCTCCACTCTTGCAGGCTAATAGAACTTTTGCCTTTGGTTTATGAGCTGTGTCTTCGATAGGTGGATCCTCAGAGGAACTTTCTGGATTGGTTGTATAGACTGGGTTGTAGTTGGCAATCACAAGGCCAATTTGTTCATGATCACATGCTGGGATTTCCTTTACATGATAGCTCAGGTCCTCCACAGCATGGTGTGGTTCCTATGACACTAGTTCTCTAAATCACAGTCTTTATACACACCTGTGAGTACTTGCACTGCTGCTTCCTGATTGGATAGGCTCAGACATGTCTCCACAACATCACACCATTCAGATGTAAATTCCTCTAGCATGGCTCATGTCAGTGAATAGTCTGGTAACACCCTGCATGTGTATCTTTCTAAAACATGTGTCTTCTTTCCCTCTCAACCTAGGCTATCTGTCATACAATTATTCCCCTCAGGAAGAAACATAGGGGTCAATATTCAGCCATCGACAGTGAGCATTTTGCTCACCACTGATTGCTTTACTCCAGGATATATATTTAAAGCTTGGACCTGTGCAGGTTTCGGCTTTGAATATCCAGTTATTTTTAACCCATCTAAGACATAGCCACTTAAGTGGCTATGGGTTACCCCATAAAGATAGGACAGATATTTATGTTGTCCCATTTATGTATTAACTCTGGCCACATAAGTGATGAATATCAGCATTTAAGAGGCTGAGAGCTGACTCCGCCCCAAGAACACCCCCAACGTAGCCGGTTTTGTGTTCTAACTGTGATATTCAGCTGCACTTAGCCGGTTAAGAGTCGCTGAATTGTAGCGGCTAGTTCCAACCAAGTGATTTAACCAGTCAGCGGCTGACTAAATCATTTTGCATATTGAGCAGAATATATTTTGCACACAACTGTATCTATTCTATTTGTTTGCATAACTTATTTTATAGAAATCCCATAGAGATTTACTAGCAGTATACAGGTGTATAGATACTATTTTACCCAACTTGACAAAACAGCTATCCAGGGACTGGCACTGGTACTGGCAGCAGGTGCGTGGATAGCTTCAGGCAGCTGCTGAATACCCAGATATTCAGCACTGGTATTGAGTATGGTCCGGGGCTGAGTATCTAGGTATAGAAAACCTCATAGTGACCAGAATTTAATAAAATGTCTGGAAAAGGACACACATCTGAAGTTATACAAGCAGTTGTTATTTTTAAAGCAGAGAGCTACCATAAAATGTTACTGCCCTTACACCAAAGTTGTCATGAGAACAATTTGAGATGAAAAAGGTTAGTGGTGTCTCTGCTGGATTTTATAATGGCTTCACTACAGGTGCTTTTTCTCTTTACAGTCTCATCAGTGGAATCCCTCTTGACTCAAATTTTCATAGGGGATTATACTATGTTTAAAGTTCTGTGATGTATGCCCTCATTAGACAAGTATGGTAAATTACCTAAATACATCCAAGATGTGAAACTCAGCTTTATGGAGATATTTGATTGCTAGTATTAAATTCTGTTACATTTCCCACTCAAAACACGGTTTCAAGACATCCCAGAAGACTACACATAACTAAGTAGGACAACTGATTTATGTCTTGTTCTCCCATGTGGCTCTGCATATTAATCAAATTACAAGACATCTCCAGGGTTTCGTTGATTCTCATGGCAATAACTTAGCAAATAAATTTCAGTATTTGCTGTTTATTCAAGAATGTTCTCTTTCTGTTACCTCTTGGGCTCCTAGTCAGGCATATCATATATCACTGATTGATTTCCCTTTTATTATTAATATATATGTATAAATATTTGGGACTCTGTTTTCTAAGGTGTGTTAGAGTTTTTAGCGTGCCTACACTTAGCATGGACACTAACCATGTAGGCGCCTGTAGGAATATTGTAGGCACATGCATGGTTAATGCGCGTACATGGTTTATGCGCGTTAAAAACATTAGCGCGCCTATAACGCTGCTTAGTAAACAGGACCCATAGAGGGGCATAGTCGAACGGCGCTGGCCATCTATATGGGCGGCCATCTATATGGCCGGCGCCGCAAAGAGCAGTCCCAAACCGTACTATCGAAAAAGATGCCGGCCTTCTTTCGTTTCGATAATATGGTTGGGGCCGGCCAAATGTCATAGATGGCCAAGTTTGAGATGGCCGGCATCGGTTTTCGCCGATAATGGAAACTGATGCCGGCCATCTCAAACCCGGCCAAATCCAAAGCATTTGGTCATGGAAGGGGCCAGCATTTGTAGTGCACTGGTCCCCCTGACATGCCAGGACACCAACTGCTCACCCTAGGGGGCACTGCAGTGGACATCAAAAATTGCTCCCTGGTGCATACCTCCATTACCTTGTGTGCTGAGCCCCCCAAATCCCTCCCAAAACCCACTCCCCACAACTGTACACCAAGGTTCTTAACTTGCGATTTGAGGGGGGCGTTCATGCTTCCCAAAAGGGATTTTGATGTCAGGTATGTATCCACTTGTGTTAGGGACCCAGAGAAGCTCGGTTTTACTTGGGTTCAGGCAAAGTTTGTTGTTGGAGTGGCGTTCCGAGGGGCGCTGACACCCGGGGCGGATCGCCCATGCGCCCCGCCCCCCGGGTGCAGCACCCCCCTCCCATGCAGCGCGACCCCCCCCGGTGGAGTAACCTAGTGGTCGGTGCAGTGCACTGTAGAGATGGGGACCCAGGATGAACCAGAAGAGAGTAGAAGTTGACCAAATAGTGAACCAACACAGAGATGTTGCTTGAAAACAATGCATCAGAAAAAGGACCCAACATGGGCAGTGTTTCGGCAGACGCAGCAGTCTGCCTCAGGGGTCACAATAATGTACTACTACTACTACTACTACTTGACATTTCTAAAGCGCTACTAGGGTTACGCAGCGTTGTACAATTTAACATAGAAGTAACCTTCTCCACCACTGCCAACTCCAGGCTCCGCTCATTCTGCCTCGCCTCACCCTATGCTTGGAATAAACTTCCTGAGCCCTTACGCCAAGCCCCCTCCCTACCCATATTCAAATCCTTGCTCAAAGCCCGCCTCTTCAATGTTGCTTTCGGCACCTAACCTTTATACCTTTCAGGAAATCTAGACTGCCCCTATTTGACTGACTCTACATTTGTCCTTTAGATTGTAAGCTCCTTTGAGCAGGGACTGTCCTTCTATGTTAAATTGTACAGCGCTGCGTAACCCTAGTAGCGCTTTAGAAATGTCAAGTAGTAGTAGTAGTAGTAATGCACTCTATCAGCTAGAGCCACTAGATGTATTAACTGGTGCAGTAGTACTAGCAACTTAAGATAACACTGTCAGCTGATATTATGACTTAATGGCTGTCCACTAAGTTTGCAGTTTGCGGTCTTTGTCTTAATGATCCACAGGTACTGCATTTCCTCCAGATACAATTTGTCCATGGTAGTACTGCCACACAGTCTGCAGAGGGCTTCTTAGGTGTTAATTCTTTTTATGCTTTTTTTTTAGATGATGTAATCTTATTAAAAATGTTCCTGGCCCTCCACAGCCATCTGGATCTCAGCAGCTTAGAGGATCAGTCACTTTGGGTCTGTAAGAAAGGATCTGGACAGCTGGCATAAACTTTTTAGCATGTGCTGAAACACCACTGGGCCTATATAAAATACCCTCTATATAAATATACAGTAAAAAGTCTTTGGGGCCCTTTTACTAGGTACTAGCTTTTGCATACCACATGGCAAATAGCACTGCCACAGGACGTCTGTGTGCCTATCAGCATGCGCTAACCCCATGCTGAAAAATATTTTTGGGAGGCATCACTATGGGCAGAAAGTAGGCCTGCCCTTTTCTAACCATGGGGTTGGCACAGGGATCCCTTACTGACACCAACAAAATGGGTATCAGTAAGGGCTCCCATGGTAATAGCCACACGCTAATTGGAAAATTTGTGCATGGCCATTACAGAAACAAATGGAAATGCGGCCATTTCACTGCCATGCTAAAAGTGGCTACAGCACATGGAAAACCCACACGCTGAAAACAGCGCTGGCCACTTTTTAGATGGCTTGGTAAAAGGGCCCCATTATAAATAATCAAGACAATATTATAAGGGCTTAATACTGCATATATATATATATATATATATATATATATATATATATATATATATATATATATATATATATGAAAAATAAAGCAAGATATCGATAGGCAGACTTGGGAACAGGTTTAAATTAGCTCAGATATATGTTAGGTTTTCTGAGTCTGCTTTAACCTGGTCTAAATTGAATTCATATTTTTGAATGTTAGACTTGGATTTTTATTTAAGACAGCTGTAAGATTTTCTGCTGCCTATAAAATTCATTCCAGGTTACAGTAAAGCAGAGAGATTGTATAATCCACAATCAGCCATCTCCTATGTTTGGTTTTATTTTCTGTAAGTTTGAACAGGGAAGTACAAAGTGAAAGAAAGGAGCAGAAAGAGAAAGAGATGAGAACTGTGGAAAGAAAAAGATAGAGATCTATTTAAAAAAAATTGCACCAATTCAAATTACATAAACCAAAGCCCTAATGATGATGCACTGTGCTAATATAGTTGATAAATGAGTTCCTATTTCTTAAAAGATGTGTTATATTCATTTCATTTTGAACTAAGGCTCTACCTTTAACAAAATCAGAGCCAAGGGCAGACATGGGTATCATATTTATTGGTTTTAGCTCATACCTGTTTGTAATAGTAGATCAAGGTGAGTTACATTCAGGTATTTCCCTATCCCTGGAAGGCTTACTACAGTGGTGTGCTGGAGCCGGCTTGCACATGCTCGCAAGAGCCGGTTGTTAAATTTTTAAAGATTTTGGGAGCCGGTTGTTCTGCAGGGCGAGCCGGCTCCGGTAAATGAGATAAGCTTGGCAGGAGGGCACCACAAGCCATGCTTACCCCGTTTACCTCACCTCCCACCACTGCCCTCGTTTGCCTGTGCCGCCCTGGGGGGAGTTTAAATCATTTTTATTACCTCCGTCGAAGCGGCCACGTCATTGAAAGCCCTGCCCATCTCTAGCCTTCCCTTCGTGAGTTCGTTCCCTCAGAGTCCCGCCTTTTGATGTCATTTCCTCTTTCCGCGAGGGTGGGACTCTGAGGGAATGAACTCGAAGGGAAGGCTAGAGACGGGCAGGGCTTTCAATGATGCGGCCGCTTTGACAGAGGTAATAAAAAAGATTTAAACCAACTGTGGCAGGAAGAAAAAGGGGGATGTTGGGGGGAGAAGAGGGCAGGTAGGTGGATATGAATGGGAGGGGAGGATGAGGGTGAAGGAGAATCACTGGGTATGGCTGGCTGGAGGGGAGGGCAGGCGAGAGAAGAGAATCGCTGGGTATGGCTGGCTGGAGGAGAGGGCAGGGGAGAGAAGAGAATCGCTGGGTATGGCTGGCTGTAGGGGGGCAGGGGAGAGAAGAGAATCACTGGGTATGGCTGGCTGGGGGGGGCAGGGGAGAGAACAGAAGCGCTGGGTATGGATGGATAGAGGGGGGGCAGGGGAGAGAAGAGAATTGCTGGGTATGGATGGATAGAGAGGGCAGGGGAGAGAAGAGAATTGCTGGGTATGGATGGATGGAGGAAGGGCAGGGGAGAGGAGAATTGCTGGACATGGGTGGATGGAGGGGAGGGGAGGGGAGAGGAGGGTTGCTGGACATGGATGGATGGAGGAGAGGGAAGGGAGAGAGAAGAAATGCTGTACATGGATGGAGGGGTGAGAAGAGTGAGGAAGGAGATGAGATGAGGGAAAAGGAAGAGAGGAGAAAAACTGCACATGTATGAAGAAAATAGGCAGAAGCTGGATCCACTGGACAGTCAAGTCTGCTGAGGACCCAGCTTTTACTTACGGATGTAGGGCAAGAAATGAAGACGAAAGGTGGAAAGTAAAGAAATAAATGGAAAGGAAGCCCTGGAAATGGAGTTAAGAGGACAGATAGCAGTAGAATCAGATACTGGACCAGCATGATCAGAAAAACAAAGTCACCAGACAACAAAGGTAGAAAAAAAATCATTTTATTTTCATTATAGTGTTTGGAATATGTCCACTTTGAGAATCAGGGGCTCAACATTAAAATTTTATATTTATTTACTTATTTATGGCATTTTATCCCACATTAAACATGAATTAGATTGGAACCTGGGATCATTTAATTTTTTTTTCCTGGAGAGAGTAATGCATTGCCCCCCCCCCAGGCTCTCTCCCCAGCTATAGCCAGCTCTGCAATTTGGGGGGGGGGGGCAGAGGTGGACAGGTGGGCACAGATTTGGACGGGGGGGGGGGGGGGGTCGCAGAGGTGGACCGGGGAGATAGCCTGTTGTTAAACATTTACCAGCACACCACTGGCTTACTATCTAATTTTCTTGAATCTGAAACCTGTGGAGCAGTGGCCTAGTGGTTAGAGCAGTGGCCTTGACATTAAGAGGTAGCTGATTTAAATCTCCCTGCTGCTCCTTGTGATCTTGGGCAAGTCATTTAACTCTCCATTGCTTCAGGTACCATCTTAGATTATGAGCCCTCCAAGGACAGGAAAATACCCAGTGTACCTGGCTGTAACTCACCTTGAGCTTCTATAGAAAAGGTGTGAGCAAAATCCAAGTAAATAAATGCAGGTTTAAGTAATTTGCCCCAAATCCCAGGAACAGAAGTAGGATTCAGAACAATGAAGCAGAAGGAAGCAACAAAACAGACAAATAGTCTGGAAAACAAGTGTGATGGACCACAAGTGCAATGAAGGAGATAAAAATGCAGTAGAGCTCTTGAGTAAGTAAATATTTATTCATTCAGAGACCTGACATGGCCTGAGTTTCGGCAAACTTCCTGTGTCAGGGCGTAAATACCCGCAACTAAATTTACTTGCTCGGATTGGTGCTAGGCATATTCTATAAACTGCACCTAATTTTAGGTGTAGTTTATAAAGTACGCCTATGCTTTTTTTTCAGCACCGATTTTTATGGTGCCATATATAGAACCTAGCCCATAGCGGATAACCGGCTATATCACACAATATAACTGGCTAGCTAAGAATATTCAGCACATCGCCACTTTTTTTCCAGTGATGCTGCAGCCAGCCTTATATTCTCACTCAGTCAGATCCAGCGTCTTTCCCTCCCTTCCAAATCCTCCCCCTGGTCTTCTACTTGCCTCAAAATCATTGGCTGGCAGGCAGCAGTTATCAAAAGAGACTGCTTTGCCAGCCAAGGCTCCTTCTTCCTGCCGTGTCCCACCTATAGGGAAACAGGAAGTTGCTTCAAAGGAGGCGAGGCACTGCAGGAAGACGGACTCTTAGTCAGCAGAGAGTTTCTTTCGATCGCTGCTGCCTTTCCAGCCAATTACTTTACTTTTCACTGATGATGCAGCGGGGGTGGGGTGCAGTGGTGGTGGAGGGGATGATGAAGAAGCGGGGCCCTTAAGATTGTTTCCTCTCTGCCCAGCAAGTGTCTTGATGGCCCTGGATCTCTGTAGTGGTGCTTAGTTGGCTCCTTTGGAGCCTAGGCTACTCGTCTACATAGATGTCTGTGTAGTGGTTTTATAATATAGATGCTACCACAAAGATATCCATGCCATTTGTTTTCTGTTCAAAATAAGCTGCTTAGCTAAATGTCTATAACCGGTAAATGCTTCAGGTGAGCATTTTTTCCTCCATCTATATGCTTTCTGAGTATCAGGGATGGGATCACATTGTGAAACCCTTGACTTTGATGTTTGAATAGGCGCTAGATGATCTAATTTTGTAGATGTGGAGCTATTCCTGCAATGACTTGTCATTTAAAGACGTTAATGAGTATGCAGAAAAGTCCTGCTCTGGAGTAAGTACACAAAGGAAATGCAAAACATTAGATTTTCTATGTGTACTTAACTTTCAAAAAGGAGACTATCCAGCTCATTTTCAAAAGTGATTGCCGGGAGATGGCTGGCGATCTCCTGAACCCGGCAAAATTGGTATAATCGAAAGCCAATTTTGGCCGGGTTCAACTGCTTTCCGTCACGGAGCCGGCGAAACATCAAGGGGGCATGTTGGTAGGGTAGTGAAGGCGGGATGGGGCGGGATGGGGGCATGCTCACGATATGGCCGGCTTCGCCCGATAATAGAAAAAAAAGCCAGGCTTGACGAGCATTTTGCCAGCTTTACTTGGTCCCTTTTTTCTCACAACCAAGATTCAAAATGGACCCCCAACTGACCAAATGACCACCGGAGGAAATCGGGGATGACCTCCCCTTACTCCCCCAGTGGTCACCAACCCCCTCCCACCCAAAAAAAAAACTAAAAAGAAACTTTTTTTGCCAGCCTCAAATGTCATACCCAGCTCCCTGATAGCAGTATGCAATTCCCTGGAGCAGTTTTAGTGGGTGCAGTGCACTTCAGACAGGTGGACCCAGGCCCACCCCCCCTACCTGTTCCACTAGTGGTGGTAAATGGGAGCTCCCCAAAACCCACCCAAAACCCACTGTACCCACATGTAGTGCCCCCCTTCACCCCTTAGGGCTATGGTAATGGTGTAGAGTTGTGGGGAGTGGGATTTGAGGGGGCTAAACAACCAAGGGAAGGGAGCTATGCACCTGGGAGCTATTTTTAATTTTTTTTTTAATTTTTAGAAGTGCCCCCTAGGGTGCCCGGTTGGTGTCCTGGCATGTGAGGGGGGCCAGTGCACTACAAATGCTGGCTCCTCCCACGACCAAATGCCTTGCATTTCACCGGGTTTGAGATCGCTGGCATTATTTTCCATTATGGCTGAAAACTGATGCCGGCCATCTCAAACCCGGCGAACTTTGACATTTGGCAGGCCCAACCGTATTAGCGAAGAAAAAGATGTCTGGTCATCTTTTTCGAAAATACGGTTGGCTCCGCCCACTTGCAGCGCCGGCACTGGAGATGGCCGGCCAGCTATTTGGCCGGCACCTTTCGATTATGCCCCTCCACGATAAAATGAGAATAATGATGAAAAAAAACCTTGGAGGAGCAGCTGCTGATACTGAGAATGAGTATGAGGCTGAGAAGAGATACGTAGGCAATCAGATGGTGTGGAAGTCCCCCTTAACGAAGCTCGGCGAAACGGGCACCTGTCGGTGCACACGGGCACACCGAGTTGTTAAATTGAGTATAACAGCCTGACAAGAAAAGTAAACCTATGCACAATCAAGTTCACATAGATTAAGGGATGTGAAGTTGTGGTAATATGTAGTATATTGGAAGGTGGAGGGTTAGAGTCGATGATTATAGCAAGTTGCACGAGCGCAGATTCACCATGGGAGTGAGGTGACTAGAAGCAGTGCCAAAACAAATGAGACTCTACCTCATATTAAGCGATATGAGTGACTCCTGATATACTCTCTACTTGCCAGATTTTTTGAGTTGGTTCAACAATTGAAAAGGAGTAGCGGAGAGCCATAAGGACATTTTTTAAAATATTTCTAGGATAAGCAGCATAAAATGTATTGTACTGATATGGGATCTTGCCAGGTACTTTGAAATGGCCGCTTTTGGAAACAGGATGCTAGGCTTGATGGACCTTCGGTCTGTCCCAGTATGACAACACTTATGTTCTTATGTAGTTGATCAGAAATTGCATTTTGAGTAATGTGAGGTTGAAAAGTGAATTAGCATTCCTGAAGACTTCATACTTGTGGTGCAAGGAGAAGGAGACAAGGTAGTGATCTGTTCTGGACAATGGGAAAGTTAAAAAAAAGAAGGTAATAATGTGGCAGATTGAATATTATAGAGAACATGGTCAATAGTATGATCGACAATATGAGTTGGCATATGGTTAATTGAAGATCCTCAAGGAATGTTAAAAAAGCGGTAGTGATATGGTTAAATGAATAATCCATATGTATATTAAAATAACCCAGAATGTGTGGGGTGAGTGTAAACAATGTTGGGCTATAATTTGTTCTGATAGGGTGGCAATAGTCATTGATGGTGGATGATAAAGAAGAAGAAGAAAGTCAAGAGATAACTGTCTGCCTAAACAGAAGTGAAGATTCTCAGTATGTATGTAAGAATAGGATGGTAACGAGAAGAGAGATAATTTAGTGGAAGAAATAATGATAAAACCCGTTCCTCTCCCAGTAGATCTGTATGTGTCATGATATACATATCCCAGGGGCACTACTGAGCTAAATATGAGCTACCTGGTTCTAGTACACAAGCCTCTGTGAGGCAGAGTATATCAAACTTTTGAGATAAGATTAAATCCTTGATAAAAACATGCTTAGTATGAGCAGCAGTAATGTTCAGGAGTCCAGTGTGCAGTGTTCTGGGAGATATTAACCAGTGTACCTGAATGTCATTACTATCTGGTTACCGCATGAGTCTTTACCACTAGGTCAATGGCTGGTGGTAAGATCACAGACCCAAAATGGATGCACAGCAATTTTGATTTTGCCACTCATCCATTTTCAGCAAAAATTTTAAAAAGGCCTTTTTCACAGGTTTGCTGAAAAAAGGATCGGCGTGCGTTCAAAACTCACACCTACACTACCGCAAGCCATTTCTCAGCGCACCTTAGTAAAAGGACCCCTCAAGATTTCATATTCTAGACCAAAAGAGAATTTGAAAAGAAGCTTTCTGTAGATTCAAAAACTAATAGAATAAAAGCCTGTGAGGGTCTCAATTTGACTTTCAGATTAATAGGGCAGACAAAGCTAAAAGAAAAAAAAAGAAATTAATTCTTTGCTTCATTCCTTACAGGGGTCTTTACTAAAGCTTAGCTCGAGTTATCTGCAGCAGGGCCCATTTTATTCCTATAGGCCATGCTGCAGATAACTTGAGCTAAGCTTTAGTAAAAGATCCCTTGAAAAAGAACAGGGAAATATCCATGCCAAAAACACTCTTTGATGGTGAAAGCTCAGAGGAACTGAAACATTTCATAGTGAACCTGGAAAATATAATGGAGCAAATTAGCAAACTAAATAGTAACAAATCACCAGTGTTCTGAAAGAACTCAAAAATTAAATTACAGACCTATTACTAGTAATCTTTAATCTAACATTAAAATCAATTATATTACCTTAGGCTTGGAGGATGGCCAGTATAATGTGAATCTTTAAAAATGGCTCAGGACTGATCCAGGAAACTGCAGACTAGTGAGCCTGACATTTGTTGGGCAAAATAGTAGAAGATATTTAGAAAAGAAAAGAAAAAACTAGCCATATGAATCAATATGGCTTAATGGGGCAGCGTCAACTTGGATTTAGCAAAAGGAAGTTTTAATCTACCTATCTTCCATACATTTTTGAGTGTATTAATAAAAACAGGTGAGGCTACTGCATACCCCAGGCAGTAATTCTGAATTTGGCATGCACCAAAAAGACATAGTAGCAATTTTCTATCGCGTGGTGCTTACCCGGCGGTAGACGGCAGTGTGCACATGCTGCATGCCTACTGCATGGGTAGCACATGAGACCTTACTGCTTAGCTAATGGGTGGTGGTAAGGTCTCAGACCGAAAATGGACATGCGCTGGTTTTTATTTTATGACCCCTTAAAAAAGGCACTTTTCCAGGACGCGGTAAAAACTGACCCAGCATGCCCACAGAAGACGTGCTCGTACTGCTGAAAGCCACTTTTTGCCAGGGCTTAGTAAAAGGGTCCCATAGAAACAGAGAAATATGATGGCAGATAAGGGCCAAGTGGCCCATCCTTAGTAACCACTAACTTTTTATTTCCTAAGGGATTCCACATGCCTGTCCCACACTTTCTTAAATTCTGACACAGTCATGGTCTCAAGGACCCTCACCAGGAGGCCTTTCCACACATCCACCACCAGTTCAGTGAAAGAGCATTTTCTTAGATTCCTCCTTTTTCCCCTTAACTTCATCCTATGCCCCCTCATACCTGAGTTTTCCTTCATTTGAAAAAGGCTCACTTCCTGTACATTAACACCACATAGGTAGGTTAGGGTTGTTATGGTGTGGCAAATTTTGTGTTCTAGGGCAGTGTTTCCCAAATTGGTTCTAGAGTACCCCCTTGCCAGTCAGGTTTTCAGGCTATCCATAATAAATATGCATGACGATTTGCATATACTGCCTCCATTACATGCAAATATATTTCATGCAGATTCATTGTGGATAGCCTGAAAACCTGAATGGCACGAGGGTGCTCCAGGACCACTTAGGGAAACACTTCTCTTGGTCCCACTGTAATATTTATAGCACTGTCTTTTCATACATAGGTTAGGGCTGTTAAGGTGTGGTAAATTTTCAGTATAGGTTTTGGGTGTCTTTTTGCAGGGGTTTGTGTTATTTCACATGGAGGGGCATAATCGAACGGGGTGCACAAGTTTTCCTGAGGGCGTCCTCGCAGGACGTCCCGGTGAAGGGGCGGGAAAACCGTATTATCAAAACAAGATTGGCACCCATCTTTTGTTTCGATAATATGGTCGGGGACGCCCAAATCTCAACATTTAGGTCGACTTTAGAGATGGTTGTCCTTGGTTTTCGGCGATAATGGAAACCGAGGACGCCCATCTCAGAAACGACCAAATGCAAGCCCTTTGATCGTGGGAGGAGCCAGCATTCGTAGTGCACTGGTCCCCCTCACATGCCAGGACACCAACCAGGCACCCTAGGGGGCACTGCAGTGGACTTAACAAATTGCTCCCAGGTGCATAGCTGCCTTACCTTCGGTGTTGAGCCCCCCAAAACCCACTCCCCACAACTGTACAACACTATCATAGCCCTAAGGGGTGAAGGGGTCACCTACATGTGGGTACAGTGGGTTTTGGGTAGGTTTTGAAGGGCTCACATTTACCACCACAAATGTAACAGGTAGGGGGGGTGGGCCTGGGTCCGCCTGCCTGAAGTGCACTGCACCCTCTAAAACTGCTCCAGGTACCTGCATACTGCTGTGATGGACTGAGTATGACATCTGAGGCTGGCATAGAGGCTGGCAAAAATATTTTATAGATGTTTTTGAGGGTGGGAGGGGGTTAGTGACCACTGGGGGAGTAAGGGGAGGTCATCCCTGATTCTCTCCAGTGGTCATCTGTGCCTTGGTCATAAGAAAAACAGGACCAGGTAAAGTCATCCAAGTGCTCATCAGGGACACCCTTTTTTTTCCATTATGGGTCGAGGACGTTCATGTGTTAGGCACGCCCAAGTCCTGCCTTCGCTACGCCTTCAATACACTCCCTTGAACTTTGGCCGTCTCTGCGACGGAAAGCAGTTCGGGACGCCCAAAATCGGCTTTTGGTTATACCGATTTGGATGACCCTGGGAGAAGGACACCCATCTTCTGATTTATGTCGAAAGATGGGCGTCCTTCTCTTTCGAAAATGAGCCTGTAAGGCACCTCCTTAATCCTTCAGTGATTGCTGTCCTCCTTCCTCTCCACTGAGTGTGAAAACAGCATAGGATACTAGGTTCAAGTACTATAGACATTCTTAAGTAGGCAGCATGCAGTTCTGAGTAGTATCTTAAAGGTTAGTGCAGTAGAATGAGAGCCAAAAGACCCAAGTTGAAATCCTACTTCACTCTTTTTTTTTTTTTTTTGTAATTTTTTATTTTTAACTGTGAGCCCTCCAGGGACAGAATAATATCTACTGTGCCTGAATATATAAAACACTTGCATGATTCCTCTTAGTATATTAATTCAAAAGGAGTGATTAATTCAAAAGGAGTGAAGCCTGTGAAACTGGGATTGATTACCTTAACCAGTGGGAATTGGATTAGAGATTCAAGTGTTTGTATTGTTAAATAATTTCTGGTTTTAAAAGAGAAAAAAATGAAATCAGGTGTATTATTTCCACTAATATTGGACAATAAGTATGTTTCCAACGAAATTAATTGACTATACACCGTCTTGGGTTTGAAGAAGCCAACCAGTCGATCAATGTGGAATAATGATTCAGATAAATAATAACTGGGGATAATCAGGTTAATACCACGTTTTCTTTGTTTACTGTTGCTTTGTCTTGCTTTACTCTCCCTATTTATTTTGTGGTCTAAGAAAGAGAAAGATTGTATGTAATCCATTTATCTAGTTGAGATTGAGTTCCTCTAATATTGTATTAATGTACAGTCATCTCTGTATTACTGTTTGCAAGTGACCCTTGTAAAATGAAAAATTATAAATAAATGGTTAAAAAAAACCACTTGCAAGCCTGAAGACTATTGAAGTGGTGTACATTCAGGAATAGTAGGTATTTTCTGTTCCTGGAGGGCTCACAATTAAAAAAGCAAATTCACAGACAGCTGAAGTGGGATTGGAACCTTAGTGTCAGCCCACTGCTTTAACCATTAGGCTACCCCTCTGTGTTGCATAGATGCCTGTGTATATAAACAAAAAAAGCAGATCAATAATAATAAAAAGAGAAGTAGATTTTCGAACAATTACCACTTAAAATCGCTAAAACAACTCTTCAACATACTGCTGGAATATGTCTAAAAATATATATTTAATGCTAAAAATCATTTAAAAATCAATTCGTTCCACCAGCAATCTTGTTTTACATTTCAGTGGCATACTTTGACTGTGGGTGTGCACATGGATGGACTTTGGATAGAGAGTAGGTGGTGCATAGATACTTGTGCGTGAATTATAAAATACTAATGCAAAGTGGTGGTAAGCCCAACGTGGGAATACCGCTCGCTAAAATTAAAGTATCATCGGGCTACCACAGAAGCCTGGTGGTAGTTCCCACCCCCAGCACCATCATATCCGACACTACAAAAATTTATTTATTTTTGTAGTGCTGGTGTTTACCCAGTGGTAATCAGGCAGTGCCACGTGCTTCCCAGTTACCGCCGGGTTACCGTGGGATCCCTTACTGCCACCTCAATGAGTGGTAGTAAGGGACCGCCAAAATGGCCGCGCAGCAAGTGCTTCATTTGCTGCATGGCCATTTCTTTAAAAAAATGAAAGACCTCCCTTTTACACACTGTGGTAAAAGGGGGCCTCGGCACGCATCAAAAACACATACCCACGCCAGCGTAGGCCCCCTTTTGCTGCAGCTTTCTAAAGGGGCCCTTGGTTATAAAATTAAACACTTAATATGGGCAATTTTAACTCGGTTAAATCCAAAGGCCCTGTTTACTAAGGTGTGCTAGTGTTTTTAGCGCACACTAAAAATTAGTACGCGCTAAAGCTAAAGACATCCATAGGAATATATGGGTGTCTCTAGCATTAGCGCGCACTATTTTTAGCACGCACTAAAAACGCTTGCGTGCCTACATCGCAGCTTAGTAAACAGGGCCTCAAGTGTTCCCACTATACTTGATATTAAGATATTACAATGAATTTGCTTTGTGGGGGAAAAGACCTTAATGGCTCTCACTGTCCTATCTGTAAGGCACCTTGAGAAACCTTACAAATATACCACCATCACTGGTCAAGGAAAAATCCCTCAACTTTATATTTATATGTGTTAACACCCTTTAGTGTGCATTCAAACACCTTATTTATACAAACAGAGCCATCCGTTTCGCCTTACTCGGCTTCATCAGGAGCCCATAAGGAGTCCTTATTTTCAAGACACTGATTGACTACCCTATTGTTGTAATATATAATGTGGTATGTCGAAATCTGCTTTGTTTTCCTAAAAATAAAAACTGTGGTGGGAACTTATATCTAAGGCTTCTAAACGCCTGCTGTTAAAAGTTAACTATTACCAGTACCTTAATGAGCAGCCCACTTTTCTTACTACCTAGTAATGACTCACTCCAACATGGTGGCGCCGCTCTTATATTGAACACTGACCCACTGACACGGAAGTGTGCTTATATTTACTATTTCCAAGTACTACCCACTTACCTAATTAATATTATTTCAATTCATTTTTACATGCTATTAACTGAACTGATTCACATTTTATAATAAAAAAATTTCTATTATAAAAACACTTTCCATTCTATGGCTGAATTGAAACCACACAGATCTAAATTGTCTACTATCTTGATTGAATTTCATTACCCATGCTTGACAGTCCTTATCAGTCTGCTTAGCTTTTTAGGCTGCAACAATAATTCCCTCACGTTGGAGTGAGTCATTACTAGGCAGTACTGGGCTGCTCACTAAGGGGCCCTTTTACGAAGCCACGTAGGTGTGTCTGCACATCCTACGCGCAGGAATTTTGAACTACCGCCCGGCTACCACGTGGCCCAGGTGGTAATTTCATTTTTGACGCGCGTCTGCTACATGCGCCGGAAAATATTTTTTATTTTCCAGCGCATGGCGCTAACCGGGTGGTAATCGGCATTGTACATGCACTGACAATGGTGAAATGTGGAGAAAAAAAGGCATTCTCAGGTGTAACTATAAAGGGGTCATCTGCTTGAGGGGATGGGGGTGAAGAGATCAGACTTCCGTTGGCGCATTATAGTGCCTGATTTGTTCATTTTTCTTTTCTCATAGACACAGAGGGAGTAGTTTTATAAAGTCAATTTACATGGATGTGGCAAGGGCACAGACTGGGCAGTGTTGAGAGATATACGTGTAGATTATAAAATATCTTAATTTATGCATCTACTTCATAGATATTTACACTTTCTCTTGAGCAGACATAGGGGCCCTTTTACTATGCTGCTTACGCACCTACACAAGTCCAATGTGTGCCAAATTGGAGTTACCACCTGGTTACCGCATGGTCCTCGCTGTAATTTCAAATTTGGCAAGTGTCCACTATGCGCGTCTGAAAAATATTTTTTATTTTCTGGCGCGGGGCAGCTATGCGCGTCAAGTGGCATTTGACACACATAGACCATTACCGCCCAGTTACTGCGTGAGACATTACTGCTAGGTCAATGGCTTGAGTTAAGGTCTCAGACCCAAAATGGACGCTTGGCAATTTTCAATTTGCAGCACGTACATTTTTGGCAAAAAAGGCATTTTTTGTAGGTGTGCTAAAAAATAATTCTGTGCACACCCAAAATACGCGTCTACACTACTGCAGATCATTTTTTAGCGCACTTTAGTAAAAGGACCGCATAATGTCTGTGCCTGCAACATAGGTAGAATCTCTGCAGGATTTATGCTAGCATATTAAACATATAAACGGCGAGTGACCATACTCACTCGCAAATGCGCAGTAGAGACTTCCCTCTCTGCCCCGCCCCCGCGTCAATACGTGATGACGGGGGCGGGACAGAGAGGGAAGTCTCTACTGGCATGCTGCAGACGTCGGAACCGCTCCCCCTCCGCCCCTCCATCTGGCCCGAGCACTGTGAACTTACATCACCACACAGCAGCAGGCACATCAGCAAAGCTGCCGTCGGGCTTCCTTCTCTGCCTTTGTCCCGCCCTCGCCGACGTTATGTCACACGAGGGCGGGACACAGACAGAGAAGGAAGCCCGCCCTGATGGCAGCTTTGCTGATTTGCTTGCTGCTGCGTGCTGAATGATGTAAGTTTACAGTGCTGCTTGGGCCGGGTGGAGGGGCGGCGGTGGCGACTCTGGGGTAGGCGGGGTGGGGCGGCGCCGACCTCGGAGGGGGGGCTCGGAACCCCCCATTCCAAAAGTAGCCCGTTTTCACGGGCTCAACGGCTAGTTAGAAAGATAAATAGGCGTTTGTCTTTTATAAAATAAGCAAGACACCTTCCAGCCCACTTATTCTAGGCACCCTGTTATATAAATGATCCTAAAGGAGCTAAGGTAGATTTGGGGGAAGGGGAGGGGCAGGATAGCAATGTGAGAGCGTTCTCAGTGGCTGAAACAGGTCTTGATAAAAACATCCTTCTTTTTAGATATAGACGTTTCTTCCCATTTGAAAATCCCTGTTGGACGTCCTACTTTTGGGCCCTCCGTAGTCCCACCCAAAACACATCCACAACACAACCCTTTGCTATTAAGACAAACTGCAGTGTGAAACGTCTACATTCTGACTTTCCATCCCCTCCCCCCCAAAAAAAGGATTTGGCCATTTTTAGCAGATTGATGTTTTGTAAGGCATTTTAAGATGTCCATCTGCTTTGAAACATAAACATTTTCTTTTCCAAACCTGTCACAGAGCCTATTATCCCTTGCTAGTTTCACTTTAAGAAAAGAGATTAACCATTGAAGATTTTTCAGAAAGGAGATTAACCATTGAGGATTCAAGGGGTGACTTCCCCTAATTCCTCCAGTGGAGCACTGCTTAAGAGGAGCACTTTTCTGAACCTAAGACATCCTGAGGAGCAGGTAAACAGTAAATAGCGACCTTGATTTTTTTGGACATAGATATTCATTCCACTTCTGAAATGGGGCATACATGTTTATTTTTTAGGCCCTCCCCAGTCTTGCTCAAAATACACCCAGACTATGCTCCTTGCTAGATGCACAGTTTTCAATTCTAGATGTGAATATCTTGGCTTTTTAAAATTGGAATTTAGCCAGCCAATATTCAAAACTAACAGGCCAGGAATGGCTCCTGGCCAGTTAAATAGTGTTTAAGCACCTAACCATGCATTGGAAGCAGAAGCCTGGTGGAACAGCTGGATTGGTGCACAGCAAAGCGGCGGTACAGGTACCGTCGCTTTATAAAAGGGGCCCTAAATGCAAACCCTTGTCTCCCAAACACCACAACAAATAAGAAATATAAAAAATTGGACATGATCTTGTGTTTCTCGATGCCTCCTCATACCAAATTAAAATCAAGGCTGTGCTAAGAATGAACAGGACTTTGTGGCCTTGACAGTACATTATAGACCAATAACTCTTCTTTGAAAAACAGGAAAGTAAATTCTAAGAAACTCCACATTGAAATAATAACTATCACATTCCTGTATTGTGTCCCACTGCTCTGTAATTCTTTCAAAGTGTTCTCCTCTAAACACGCAGGTGCCTCAGATTTGCTACATATTTTTCTTATTATCTACTGGGTAGCTTCTACTTTTTGCTGATATGTGAAAGGCCTGTGTGACTTCGCTAAGGGAGTTTCTGGATAGAATGCATTAGTTTCAGACTGGATTCGTTCCAGCGACCTCACCATGAACTTGTGCTCCTGCCCTTCAAGTAACGACTGTGAATAATCAGGGATAATTTTCATTTTCTCTGCTGCTGCTGGCTTTAAATAATAGTTTTGCTTTTTTTTACTAAGGGAAAAAATGGTCATGAAAAAGCCCCCATAAAGGCCATAAACAGATATTGGAATTTATAGCTGGACTTCATTTTTTAGTAATTTCAGTTTATTTAAGGAGACAGTATTGTGCAGGGTCTGAGAATAGCTGTAATATGAAGGCATTCTTATATCAAGGTGCCTTTTGTGATATATTGAATTACTGGTGCCAACTGAGCTTCTTCATCAGCCTTTGTACTTTTTGCAGTGGATAGCTTGCAGAAAGAACTGCTGGCTCTGTAGTGTTACAGCTTTTGCAATTGTTTCACAAACAACACAGACACAGATTATTCATACTTATAATTGCACAACACAATTGTTTTTTACTTTGCTTTTCCAGTAGTTCTTTTTTTTTTTAATCTCTTTTTTTTTTGTTACATTTGTACCCTGCGCTTTCCCACTCATGGCAGGCTCAATGTGGCTTACATGGGGCAATGGAGGGTTAAGTGACTTGCCCAGAGTCACAAGGAGCTGCCTGTGCCTGAAGTGGGAATCGAGCTCAGTTCCTCAGGACCAAAGTCCACCACCCTAACCACTAGGCCACTCCTCCACTCTTTCGCTCTATTAGCTCCTGCTCCAGCTAAGGTCTTGGCAAGTTTATCAAAAGTCCTTTATTTTAACCAAAAGTTACAATACCATGAAGAAGACTGTCTATTAATGTTCTTCAAATATCCAAGGTGGTCTAGTAGGCAGGTATTGATTAATAGGCCATACTCTATAACTTAAGTACATAAGTATTGCCATACTATGTCAGACCAAAGGTCCAAAAAGCCCAGTATCCTATTTCCAACAGTGGCTAATCCAGGTCACAAGTACCTGGCAAGATCCCCCAAAAGTACAATACATTTTATGCTGCTTAACCTACAAATATTACTGCCCAACAATCTTTGACCTCACTCAGTCCACTTTGAAGATATAACAAAACGACTGACAGAGTGTATTTAAACGAGTTAACTATATAGAAGCTATATAGATTAATTATGTGAGGTAGAGTCTCATATTTCTGACACGGCTGTTCTCATTTCACTCCAAGGTGAATCACTTCTTGTGTACCTTGTCTGATCATAGACTCATCCCCCACCTCCTTGTAATCAAATTTCGTTTCCACTGTAAACTATTTTAAATAGTATATATATCTTAACCACTTTCGTTATTGTTGGTTTATGCACACAACACCTATCTTATGCAGGTTGGTGAGCTCTTATACCCCGACAGGTCTCTCTCTCTTGCCTGCATGCCATATGGTCTCTGAAACATCCCCCTCCCCCGCATACCTTTTAAATAGCAGATTTTCACTGGCAACGAGCAGCAACTAATACATGTGCTCATGTTGGCCCCACAGCCTTCCCTCTGATGCAACTTCCTGTTTCTGCATAAGCAGGAATACATCAGAGGGAAGGCTGCGGGGCCAGTGTGAACAGTATGTATCAGTCGCTGCTTGTAGCAGGCAAAAATCTGCTATTTAAAAGGTATGCAGGAGGGACAGTTGGGAGTTTTCGGCTGGTGGGGCTTGGGAATCCCTGCCAGCCACATTAGAGATGTGCTGCTATTGGGTGGGCCTGAACCCAAAGTGGATGGGCCTGGGACCACTCGGGCCCACCCTTGGCTACGCCACTGCTCCTGAGTTACCTATAAGCTGCTTCTACTGGTATATAAACTTCTAATCTCCAAGGAACCAACCTTTCTTTCAGTGTACTTGACCCCTTACTGTCCCTCCCGTCCTTTACGCTCATCAATAATTGTAAGCACTTTTATTTGGGGAAAGTTGGTATAATGCAAATCAATGTCGTCACCATCAAACTGATTGAGGAGGTTGATCACAATTGCAGGCTATGTGCTTAATTGGAAGCATTTAGACGTGCTCATTTCCAAAATGGCACACGTATACGTCTATGTAGGGATGTTGTCAACATGGGCTATTGTTCAGATGTGCTATTTTACCGTCCATTCCAATTAGTAGTAATTAGGTTTCATTTTATAAAATGGGACCTGTGCTAAAGTGGTGTGAGATAAATGGTAAATTAACACTCTTAGAGGTGGTCCAAATTGTGTTGGCACTTACACCTCTGCTTTAAAATACCAGTTTACACATGCAAGTGCTGACACTTTTATATATATGTTACATAGTTGCCTCCATTAATGTTTTACTCATCAGCATTTGCAAAACGTTTGCTCTTGCTTTATACAACTAGTATGTTCATATAAATTCCTGTATGTATTGTAAAAAAAACTCTTGTCAGCATATCCTTTTCTAAAATGCTATCAGAATTTAACACATCCTGACTTTGACATCTAAATTGTAATTTCTACATTCTCAGCAGTATCCAAAGCCAGATATGTGCCCTGTGCAACACATCCCATAGTACTCCTACCCTGCTTACTGTATCACAGCTAAGCAGGGGAGGCAATGAACAGGGTGCAGTTTTGGCGTTCCCACCTTTCTTAAATCCTGTGCCATCGCATTGCCCAAAGCAGTTAGCCTAGGTTTGGATAATTTCCTAAAAGTCTAAAAGCCATTATTAAGATGGTCTTGGGAAAATCCATGGCTTATTTCTAGGACAAGCAGCATAAGGTCTGTTTTACTGTTCTGGGATCTTGCCAGGTACTTTTAACCTGGATTGGCCACTGCTGAAAACAGAATACTTGACTTGATGAACCTTCACACTGTCCCAGTATGGCAATGCTAATGTTCTTATGTTCTCTATAACATTCTGTCTAAATGTCTTATTTGTCTTCATAAAATACTAGCAAAAATCCTGCAGAAACAGTGCGTAGAATTTGAGTGCTGAAATATATGCTTCCTTGAGAACAGGTGTAAATGTTAGCATATAAAGTACATGTGTATTTTATGACATACATGAATAAAATGTGATTCTGTCCATGCTCTGCCCAAACTTCTCCCTTGTGTACACTTACTTTACAAATACATGTCTACTTCCATCATACCTCTTTTAGATATAGCCTAATTTTATAAAAGGAAATCACAGAGAGAGAAAAGTCATCACAAATCCAAGGTAAAAAAAATACAAGCATGGAACCAGTAAACCACATCCCCTGGCAACGAATTCCAGAGTTTGATTACACATTGAATGAAAAAATATTTTCTCCTATTTGTTTCAAAAGTATTACTATGGAACTTCATGACATGTCCCTTAGTCTTTTTACTTTTTTGAAAGAATAAATAATCAATTCACATTTACCTGTTCCACTCTTATCATATCCCCCCTCTGCTGCCTCTTCTCAAAGTTGGAGATGTTTTTGCGTGGATAAAAAGAGAAACAGTGAAATGTTATTTTTATTTTGTGGAAAGGGAAGCCTAAGCAGGGCCTTCACTAGTAGTTATTGTATCAAGTTTTGTTCTGCTACAATTCAGACACCAATTGGAAGAACAAAAGGAAACCAAATATGACAAGGTTCAATAAAATCATCAGGCATCTGAATCCAAGTGAACTGAACCATCTCAAACTGTGTGTAGAAGTTTGTATTTTTCTACTGTAGTAGCAGTTTTGCATCCTCTTGACTGGGATACAAATTCCCCTTCTGTTAGTTGGGAAAATCAAAAACAGAAGACCTAAATCAACTATGAAGGGTAAAGCACACATTCCTTCTATTGCAGAAAAAGATGAAAATACAGAAACAGAGAAAATGATGGCAGATGAAGACCATACTTACCTAACCAGTCTATCCATCTACACCAACTACTAAGTTCTACAATTTCTTTCTCTCCCTCTGTACTTGTTCCATGCCTTTTTGAAATCAGATTCCATCCTTATGTCTGCCGCCTACATTGTTTCCATGCGTTTACCACCCTTTCCATAAAGAAACATTTCCTTAAGTCACTCCTAAATTTTACCATCTTCCTATGACCCTCTCAGTTCAGAACTTCCTTTCAATTGAAAGAGTCCTTCCTCCTGGCCACTTATACCTTGGAGATATGTAGATGTCTCTACTATATCTCCCCTTTCTTCCAAAATATCAGTGACTCATTGATTGCCTTGCTCTTATTGAATGAAATTCAAGTTTTTGTTGTTAGCTCCTTAAAGTGTCCTTTTACCAAATAGTGGTAATAAGGTCCCTGAGGTGGTGTCAGCACATGAGTTCACCAAGTGTCAAGGCCTCCTTTTATTGCCACCAGTAAAAGGCTTTTTTTTCTTTTAAGGAAGGAAATGACCATGCAGTAAGTTAAACACTTGCTGCACAGCCATTTCCTGGGAGAGTCCTTACTACCTCCTATTTAGGTAGCACTCCCTCGGCACTAGAAAATGAAAACATATTTTCTAGCGCCGGATTCGGTGCATGACAGGAGTCAGAACGCCCAAATTTTCATGTACCAAACCAGTGCTACCCCTACCGCCCTTATATAACAGGACCCCAAAGCTTTCTGTTCTGGGTTTGGGCTTCCACAATATCGGACAAATCTCTAAGGGGCCATTTTACTAAGCCACGGTAGGCTATACGAGCATGCAGCGCATGCCCAAATGAAACTGCTACCAGGTCAGCGTGCCCCTGGCAGTAATTTCAGATTCGGTGTGCGCCCATAATGCCTGGATAAATTATTTATTTCCTCACACATGCGCTGTTTCCGGTGGTAATCAGCACTGACCAGTCACCACACGTGTAGTATGTGAGCCTTACCACTGGGTGGCGTTAAGGGCTCAGGCCGGTTTTGGGCACCCGCTGGTTTCAGTTTTACAGCAGGCCATTTTCCCCTCCCATTAAAATAAAAGCCCTTTTTTCAGACGCAGTATAAACTGGCCCGGCCTGCACCTAATACACGCACCTACACTACCACAGGCCATTTTTTTTACCATGGCTTAGTAAAAGGGCCCCTTAATTCCTTATTCTTCTGGAAGAGTTTTACATTAAAAAATACAGAATCAAATTGTGACTTCTTTATCTGAAGCAAGACTAGACTTAATGAGGGAAGCTGTGTTTTTCTATTGGCATTCTTTATGTGGAATTCTCTTCCTTAAATATTAGAAATTAGAAACAAACATTGATCACCTTAAAAAGGGACTCAAGGCTTCTTTTTTCTTTTTAATATGGCTTTTCCAGACTGATATACAGCCCTGGGACTTGCATACTCATACTTTAAAGGGGTTTGCATTTGGGGTGTATAGCTGTATGGAGGGATTCTATTTTGTTCTACTTTTTAAAAAGATCTTATTTTTATTATTAGAGCTGTATCAAATAGCAACTTTTACTATTCAGCCAAATATGAATAATAAAAAATATTGTTCTGCTGAATACGAATACTGAATAATGGGTATTGAGCTTTAATATAACACATAATAAAAGAAGAAACATGAAACCAAGATTTTATTTCAGTAGTATTTAGCACAGTAGAGCCCTGGATTATTCATATTCAAATTTAAATCACTATCCTGCTGAATATGAATAATGTACTCAGGGCACTATTCAGGGCAGAATAGAATCAAATATGAATATTTGGCACAGCCCTAGTTATTATATGTTTTTTTAAAAATTGGATGTTATTGTACCCTGCTTTGATTTTCTTTATAAATATGGCATATGAAATTCAATAAACAAACCAACCAAACATGCTGGATATGGGCCCCTTTGTTTTTATTGTTACCTGCCTAGACCTATGATGACTTTTTTGACCGATCACATTAAAACATGTCTTTGAGCTCCAATATTGTTGATGAGGTCTTAATGAGGTCTTTTCCTCCCTATTTTTGGTAAACTGATATTATCTAATATCTGTATTTCCTGTGCTTCTTCACCATATTTTGTATTTACAATTGTTCTATACATTTTGATATATGGTATTTTGATCCTTTTTTTTCTTTGTTAGATAATACGAGGTATATGTTTTAAATTTTAAAAAATAGAGCTTTAGCAGGCGTGCTTTCACACAATGGGTTAATATGAATACACACCAGCTCAGAATAAGATGTCTAGAGCTTTCAAACTGAGGGGTCCTTTTACTAAGGCGTGCTGAAAAATGGCTTGTGGTAGTATAGGCACGGGTTTTGGGTGTGCAACGATTCATTTTTTTAGCGTGCCTGTAAAATGGTCTTTTTTGGGGAGGGACAAAAATGGACATGCGGCAGAATGAAAATTGCTACACGTCCATTTTGGGTCTCAGATCTTACCACCAGCTAAAGACTCACGCGGTAGCTGGGTGGTAATGACCTACATGCTCCAAATGCCACTTGGCACGTGCCTATTATGCATGCCCCTAAAATAAAAAAATATGGAGAGAGGCAAGATGGCGGCTTGAAGAGAGCAGAGAGAAGTCGCTCCCAACTTACCTCTGCCACTTTGGAGAATCAAAGCTTTTTCCTAATGCCTAAGAGGAGAGGCAGACAACGCGCTAGCTCCGCAGCGCTAGTTTCGCCCATGGTGGGGTCGATGGACTGCTTCTTTGTTCCGGGAGCATTGTCGTGATTGCCTTTGCTGCTGGAAAGTGTAGGGAGAGGTCTGCTCAGTGGCGTACCAAAGGGGGGGGGGGGCGGTGGGGGCGGTCCACCCTGGGTGCACGCCGCTGGGGGGGGTGCCGCTGCGCGCGCCTGTCAGCTGAGTTTGCTGACTTCGCTAACTTTGCTGCAGCTCCCTCTGCCCCGGAACAGGTTACTTCCTGTTCCGGCCGGGGCAGAGGGAGCTGCAGCGAAGTTAGCGAAGTCAGCAAACTCAGCTGACAGGCGCGTGCCGCGGCACCCCCCCTCCAGCGGCGTGCATCCGGGGGGGTGTCATTTCGCTGGGGGGGGGGGCGCATCGGCGCTCCGCCCCAGGTGTCATGCCGGCTAGGATCACCACTGGGTCTGCTACACCCCCAGCCAAAAGCAGGGACATCACTCAGCCATGAACTGTGGAATCCTCCTCCTATGCCGGCGGATACATCAAGAAGGGACCAGAAAATCCCAGGCCTCCATTAAGCGATGGGGTCTCCTGGTGCGGGTGCCGACTTGAGTGCTGTAACGCCGGATATCCCCACATTGGCAACGGTGGGTGAAGGAGGAGAGAGTGTTCTTGATGAGAACAGTGTGACATTGGTGAGACAGCCTTCGAGGGATCCTACATCTGAGCTTGGCTTTCTAAGTAAGTTCTTCTTACTGAAAAAACCTGATACAATAACTTTAGACACTATTTGGGAGGCTTTAGTGGGCTTGGAAACTTCCTTCTCACAAAAGCTTATTTCCTATCTATCAGACAGGGCCGTGCCTAGGGTCTCCGGCGCCCCCCTGCAGTTGGCCTCTCCAGCGCCCCCCCCCCCTCAGTCGGCCTCTCCGGCGCCCCCCCCCCCCGAAAACGAGCGCTACACTACTAGCGCTCTTCTCCCCAGATCCATTTTTTTGTTTAAATTTACCTCTCCGGCGCTTGCAGCGTAGGCAGCGTTAATGAGAAGGAGGCGGCGCTCCCCGCCCCGACGTGTCTTGCCTTCGCTGTGTCCCGCCTTCTTCTGACGTCAGAAATGACGTCAGAAGAAGGCGGAACCGAGCGAAGGGAAGACACGTCGGGGCGGCCGGGGGAGCGCCGCCTCCTTCTCACTTACGCTGCCGCGCGCCGGAGAGGTAAATTTAAACCAAAAAAAAAAGGATCTGGGGAGAAGAGGGCGAGGTAAGCATGGTGCGGCGGGGCGCCCCCCAGAGGATGGCGCCCTCCTGCCATGCTTACCTCGCTTACTGCATCGGCACGGCCCTGCTATCAGAAAAAATACCTGAAATAGAAAAAAAGATTACCACATTGGACAAAGAGATTGGAAACAATTCTAAAATAATACAAAATTACCAACAAATTCAGGTTAATTTGATAAAAGAGAACATATATCTTCAGAATAGGATTGAAATCCTGGAAAATCATCAACGTTCAAATACATTGAGATTAATAAATTTTCCTAAGCAGGTTTCAGTCTCTCCTCTTACAACTTTCAAAAAATATTTAACTGAAATTCTGAAAATTCCAGAACAGGCACATCCTTCCATATCAAAAATTTACTATTTGATATCTTTTGTAAAAATAGATTTAGTGCAAGATGTAGGATTGGAAGTGCCAACAGAAACTCTGGATATGAACTTAACTCAAATACTTGAAGATGATAGAGTGGGATTGACAACAGCAACACTGATAGTAACTTCTATACTACAGCCCGATAGAGATTGGATTTTGAAGGAATTTATTCTCCATAGAGAACAAACTTTTTTGAACTGTAAAGTAAGAATGTTTCCAGATGTCTCAAAGACAACCCAAAGGAAATGACAAGAGTTTTTTTAAATTGTGCCCAAAAGTATTACGTCTGGGTGCTTTATTCTGGTTAAACTTTCCCTACAAATGTGTAATAAAGTTAAACTCAATTATGTATGTATTTTTTGATTCTAAACAACTAAGTTTTTTCTTAGAATCTAAGATAGCAGAATCACCTATGTCACAACCAAGAATTATAATCACCTCTACTCCGTAATTAGAATTAGCAAACCTGGAATCTCTATTCAGTCGCATAATTCTTTTTTTTTTTTTTTTTGGTAGAGTTTTTTCTTTACTATTTCTTTAATATTGTGAATTGCCTCCTAATTGTGGACTATAGATGAGTAAATTGATCATGTAATTGGATAATTATGGTAGATTTAATTATTGTTCTAGAATTTGTCATCTTTTCTGTTTTCAAGAATTGTACTTGAATTAAATTGTAAATGCATTAAAAAATAAAATAAAAATAAATAAATAAAATAAAAAAATATGTTTCAGAATCGTGTATCGGACGCACACCAAAAATGAAATTTCTGCAAGAGCCAAGCGGTGGTCTTGAAGTAACTCCATTTTGGCGCATGTTGGGCTTGCATAGACGCTTATGCGACTTAGTAAAAGGGCCCCTGAGGGACAGAAGCAGCCTGAGTAGCTGCTGCCCTGGAGCTGTGGAGCTACTGGCTGCTGAGGTTCCAAGACTTGGGCATGTAGGTGGTGCAGTAGGTACTACGGACTTTCTGGACATGGAACTGCTGCTGCCTCACAGTCTGTGAATTCCAGAAAAAAGTGCTTCAGGGACTGGGAAGACAGGAATGATGCCAGAAAATAGAGATGCTCTGTGCCTCTTAGAAGGGAGTATAGGAAGATTATTCATGCTTATTTATTTATTTATTAGGATTTATTTACCGCCTTTTTGAAGGAATTCACTTAAGGCGGTGTACAGTAAGAATAGATCAAACATGAGCCAATAGGCAATTACAGCAGTAAAAACATTCAAATAACAATACAAATTATGGCATGGATAGGTAAGAGAGTAAGAAGAGTTAGAAAGTAAGGTGTATGATTTAAAGAAAGTTGCACATGAGGTCAGAGAGATGGTTAAATATTGTCTGAACAAGAGTAGGAGTGGATAAACATGTCCTGCTGCAGTATGAGCAGCTTATGAGGAATGGGAATAAAAAGCTGAGATGAATTTGGTGAGGAGGAATGACGGATGGGCAAAGCTAACCTGCAGGGGAAGGGCACTGACTTGGAGTGGGGTGAACTTAATTGGGAGATGAATTAATAGGGGTAAAGGCAGGTCAGGTCAAGAAAAATTAGGGAGCAGAAAAGTTTATCTCAATAGCAGACTATCCAGCTTATTTTCGAAAGAGAAAGACGCCCATATTTCGACCCAAATTGGGAGATGGGCGTCTTTCTCCCGTGGGCGAACAAATCGGTATAATCGAAAGCCGATTTTGGTCGTCTTCAACTGCACTCCGTCGCAGGAACGAACAAAGTTGATGGGGGTGTGTCGGAGGCGTGGCGAAGGCAGGACTGGGGCATGGTTATCGGCGGAGGAGAGATTGACGTCTTTAGCTGATAATCGAAACAAGAATGGCGTTTTTAACGAGAATTTGGTCCACTTTATTTGGACCCTTTTTTTCAGGTCGAAGTCCCAAAAAGGTGCCCCAACTGACCAGATGACCACCGGAGTGAATCGGGGATCACCTACCCTGACTCCCCCAGTGGTCACTAGCCCCCTCCCACCAAAAAAACCCCACTTTACAAACATTTTTTCCCAGCTTGTATGCCAGCCTCAAATGCCGTACCCACCTCCATGACAGCAGAATGTGTTCTATCCTCTGACAGCCTTTCCCTGGTTCTGATGTGGGTCTCGGGTGAGTGTGACACCTTTTCTGTTAAGGGCACTGCAGAGTCACATCAGCAATGCATTGTGGTGGGTGTAGGGTATTGGGCTCCGTGATTCCACTAGCTTGTGTTACATGCTCACTATGTTGGTAGTTGGTAGGCTCTACTCCCATGGTGCTTTTCCCTCTGCTTACTGGGTCAGAGTGTGCCCTGTTTTGTTTCCGGTAGTCCATGAGGTAGTGGCCATTTTTGTAAGACACTTTTAGATCCCTTTCATGTGTTAGCCACGTTACAGAAATTAGTTCTTACCTTGAATGTTGCTGAAAGAGGGCATTGTACAGCATTCTGCCAGCACTGACCTACTGCTAATCTCAGTACCAGGGAGACTCTTTGCCAGTGGGGTACAACCTCTGATCTGCAGTTAACTGTGAGTAAATGTGCTTATTCCAATAAAGGACGTTTTCGGAGACATTAGTTTTCAGGTGTCAACTGCTGTGCCAAGATTATACAGCAGCAACAAGTCCTAGAGGCCTGCGTGTATGCAGGTCCCTGGAGCACTTTTAGTGGGTACCGTAGTGCACTTCAAGCAGGCGGACCCAGGCCCATCCCCCCTACCTGTAACACTTGTGCTGGTAAATGGGAGGCCTCCAAAACCCACTGTACCCACATGTAGGTGCCCCCTTCACCCCTATGAGCTATGGTAGTGTTGTACATTTGTGGGTAGTTGGTTTTGGGGGAGGGGGTTGGGGGCTCAGCACCCATGGTAAGGGACCTATGCATGTGGGAGTGTTGTCTGAAATCCACCGCACTGACCTCTAGGCTGTCCAGTTGGTGTCCTGGCATGTCAGGGGGGCGAGTGTACTATGAATCCTGGCCGCTCCCACGACCAAATGGCTTAGATTGGGTTGTTTTTGAGCTGGGTGTTTTTAGTTTCCATTATCGCTAAAAAAAAAACAAACACTCAGCTCGGAAATGACTAAATCCATGGCATTTTTGTCCGTACAAACCGTATTTTCGAAGCGGAAGAAGGACGCCCATTTTTTTCAAAAATACAGTCTGTCCCACCCCTTCACGTACCCGTTCTCGGACATAGACGCCCATGGAGATGGGCATTCGCATTCGATTATGCCCCTCTATAGATTTTTCCTCCAGGAACATGTTTAAAACTTTTTAAAACCCAGATACACTAACCGCTGACACCACATCCTCTGGCAATGAATTCCAGAGCTTAACTATTCATTCAGTGAAAAAAATATTTCCTCCTGTTCCTTGTAAATGTAATACCATGTAACTTCCTTGAATATCCCCTAGTCTTTGTACCTTTTGAAAGAGTAAGAAATCAGTTTACATTTATCCATTCTTCGCTACTCAATATTTTGTAGACCTCTATCATATCCCCTCTCAGCCATCCCTCTTCCAAGCTGAAGTGGGGATATGATCTCAATACTCAAGGTGTGGTCACACAGTAGAGCAATACAGAGGCATTATAATATTTGTTGTTTTCTTTTCTATCCTTTTCCTACCATTCTGTTTGATTTCTTGGCTGCTACAACACACGGGGCAGAAGATTTCAGCATATTATCCACGATGACACCTAGATCTTTTTGTGGGTGCTGACTCCTAAGGTGGAACTTAGCATCAAATAACTATGATTTGGATTATTCTTCCCAATGTGCATTACTTTGCACTTTTCCACATTAAATCTCATCTGCCATTTGGATGTCCAGTCTTCCAGTTTCCTAAAGTCTTCCTGCAATTTTTCACAATCTGCATGCATTTTAACAACTTTGAATAGTTTTGTGTTGTCTGCACATTTGGGGGCCTTATACCAAGCTGCAGAAAAAAGGGCCCTGCACTAGCAGTTGGGGCTGTTTTTAGTGCAGTGGGTAAAAAAAAAATACCAGACACACATGGCCATGCAGTGGGGAGCCCGTACCACCACACATTCAGGTGGCAATAAGGGCTTCCGTGCTAACCCGGCGGTAACCAGGCAGCATGCGCCAAAGACGGATTACTACAGGGTTATCACCACGCAAGCCATTTCCGAGGGTTTTCTATTTCCCCCAGAAATGGTAAGTGCTTGGGGCGGGTCTATCGCTGGCGACCGCGTTTGGCCGGCAGTAGTCCTGGAAGAGCAAGCAGTAAGCCTGTGTTGGGCTTACCACCGCTTTGTAAAAGAGTCCCTTAATCATCTCACTTGTCATTCCCATTTCCAGATCATTAATAAATATGTTAAATAGTACCAGTCCCAGTACAGATCTCTGGGGCAATCCACTATTAATTCTCCTCCACTGAGAGAATTGGCTATTCTATCCTGCCCTCTGTTTTCTATCCATCAACCAATTCCTAATCCACAACAGAACACTGCCTCCTTTCCCATGGGTTTTTAATTTTCTCAAGGGTCTCTTATAAGGGACTTTAAATGCTTTCTGAAACTCTAGATACACTACATAAACTGATTCACTTCTATCCACATGTTTATTTATGCATTCAAAGAAATGAAGCAAATTGGTGATGCAAGACTTCCCTTGGCTGAATTTGTATTGACTCTGTCCCATTAAATCATGTTTGTCTATGTGTTCAGTGATTTTATTCTTTATAATAGCTTTCACTATGTTGCACAGCACTGACATCAGGCTTACTGGTCTGTAATTTCCCAGATCACCCCTGGATTCCTTTTTAAAAATAGGCATTACATTGGCCACCCTCCAATCTCCAGGTACTATAGACAATTTTAGGGGTCCTTTTACTAAGGTGCGCTGAAAAATGGCCTGCAGTAGTATAGGTGCAGGTTTTGGGTGCGGACCAATCCATTTTTCAGTGTGCCTTTAAAAAAGGCCTTTTTAAAATTTTTGCCGAAAATGGACATGTGGCAAAATGAAAATTGCCGCAAGTCCATTTTGGGTCTGAGACCTTACCCCCAGCCATTGATCTAGTGGTAAAGTCTCACACGGTAGCCAGGCGGTAATGACCTACGCTCTCCAAATGCCACTTGGCACGCGTAGCTGATGCACGCCAAGAAAAAGTATTTTCGGCACATGTAGTGGACATGAGCCAAAAATGAAATTACCACAAGAGCCACATGGTAGCCATGCGGTAACTCCATTTTGGCATGTGTTGGGCATGCGTAGATGCTTACATGGCTTAGTGAAAGGGACCCTTAATGACAAATTCCCTTTCACCTGCATCCTATGACCCATCCTTCCAGAGCTTCCTTTAAATTGGAAGAGACTTGCTTCTTGTACATATATTCCATGACAGGGGTGTAGCTAGACACCCAATTTTGGGTGGGCCTGGGCTCAAGATGGGTGGTCAGAAGAACTCTGCCTTGTCCTATAAGCGATTTGGCCTCTCTCCCTCTCTCGCCTGCATGCCATATGGTCTCTCAAACATCCCCCCATACCAGATTTTCACAGGCAGCAAGCATCAACTAATACACACTGGTTATGTTGGCACCACAGCCTTCCCTCTGATGCAACTTCCTGTTTCCGCATAGTTGGGAATGCATCAGAGGGAAGGCTGTGGGGTCGGTGCGAGCAGTATGTATCAGTCGCTGCTCAATGCAAGTGAAGATCTGCTAGTTACAAGGTATACAGGAGGGAGAGTTGTTGGGAGTTTTTGGCTGATGGGGCTTGGGGATCTCTGCCAGCCGCATCATAGGTGTGCTGCTGCTGGGTGGGCCTGAGCCCACCCGGGCCCACCCTTGGCTATACCACTGTTCCATGAAGGTATTTAAATGTTTCTATCATATCACCATCTGTGCCACTTTTCTTCCAAAGCATGTATATTGAGATCCTAAATATTGGCCTCTTACACTTTATGACAAAGACCACTGCCCATTTTAGTAGCCACCTTCTAAACTGACTCCAGTTTATATCTTTTTGAAGGTGTGGTCTCTACACAGTATTCTAAATTACATCTCTCCAGAGACATATGCAGAAACACTATCAGCTTCTTTTTCCTGCTGATCATTCCTCTCCCTATGCATCCAAAGATCATGCTGGCTTTTGCCATCACTTTTTCTACCTGTTTGGCCACCTTAAGATCACCCCCAAGCCTCACTCTTCTTTTGTACACAGAAATACCTCATCTCCTATACTGTACAGCTTCCTTGGATTTTTTGCAGCTCAAATGCATAACCTAGCATTTTTTAGGATTAAATCTTAGTTGCCAAATTCTAGACTATTCGTCAAGCTTCACTATATGCCCCAAGGTCCATATACCTTTTTCCTGGCATCCAAACCAGTTGGCTACTTTCTTGTATATTTTAACCAGAGAACTGTACCAAAGGGGGAATATTTTTTAGGTATATCTTATATCAGATTGGATAAACTTGTTCAGGCTTTGGAAAGTATGAAATGTGGCTATCACTACTTCTGAGATCCACATTGCATCTGGGAAATGCATTGCAGGGACCACTGAATTGGGATGAGTATCGAAGTATCCTTTTCAACTGTAATCACATGATCATTTTCCAAGTGATAAGCATTTTTGAACCACCTGCTATCCTGTCATATCCTCAGAAATTGGGGAGGTTTATTCCTACTTGTTTTTTGGATATCTTTTGTTTCGTAAGTGCTATACTGGGAATCCTCTGTTTCCATTTGGTTAGTTGTTTATTTTGTTGAATAAGGGTATTGGGAGCACCAGTGAGAGCATGGATAAAAGATGAATAGTTTCTATCACCATACCCCATCAAGATAAATGCAAGGGTAACCACCATGTCATTAATTCTGACACTATTGAGAGTATGCATGTAGTCCCTTAAGCAGCTTAGTAAAAGGGCCCCAAAATGTATGCAGATGATAGAACTTTTATTCCTTTTGAAGGTCACCTCTTGAATGTAGTCTCTATTGCATCTAAGGTAATTAATATATAGGCAATTACCTTTAGACTTAAACTGAATAAGGAAAAACAAAGTTTATAGCGTTTGGTAACAAATTTAATATGGGAAGTGAGGAAAACTTATGTATTGATAATATTGATTTTCCACTGGAGTCTTCCCTTAAAATTTTAGGATTATTTTTTGATAAATATCTTTCATTTGAAGAGCAGGTGAAGGCAGTAGCCCATAAGATGTTTATTGTGCTGCGGGTTGCAGTTATAATACCCTAAGTGAAATATATTATATACTTTTAAAAGATTTAAAGAAGAAAAACACAAGCATTTAAGAAAACATAGAAGGCCAGTCACAATTTTGGAGAGTGATCATAGATGGACTAAAAGAAATTTTCCATCTTACCTCTCTGCTGAAGTCTTCAAAAAACATATTTAAATAAATACTTTGTAAACTCTAATACGTAAGCCAATTATTATTATGAATTCACTTTAGGCTTACAATATCTTTATATTCAGCCTGGTCATTATTTTAACTACTAGCATGCAAGAGATCTTGTATTCTCACTCCTACCCTTCATATTACTATTACCATTACTACTGAGAATAATAATAGAAATTACATTCCAATGAAAGGTTGTTGCAAAAATGTTCAGATATGAATCTGGAATTGCTAGAAGTGAAATCAGTGCATGCAGGTGCATCTCTGGTTTCTATATTTGCTTTAAAAAAAAGAAGAGAAAAGAAAAGAATCTAAGAATCTAAAACTCCTGCAATTCATGTCAGGCTCCTATGGACAGGAAATTGCTGATTTTTCAAAGTCTTTTCATGTTGCTTAGGTTGGAGAAGAGACCTAGCCTAATGAAATTTCCAAAGCCTGCAAGTTCTTGTTCCTATGCTAGCAAAAAGGCACAGGACAGATCCAGCAAACTTCAGTGTATGTAAAACTTAAAAGAGCTGTTGAAATGTCATTCAAGTTTCACTTTGAAAGGGAAATGCTGTTTTGTTGATTAAAAAAAAAATCTACAGTACAGAACCATGCCAAAAATGTATAAAAGTGTATGGTTGCAAATTCACCTGATTCAGTTCTTGTTTGCCCCATTTATGAACCACAGAAGGAAAAGCAAAGGGCACTATATTCAGTTCACTGTCAAAATATCAAAAACACTCAAAAATGGAGATAATTGTGGGACCCTTTAACTAAAATACATTAGGTTATTAACATGGTTTAGCACTCAGTTAACAGCCAAAGCACAAATGCAATACCCGTTTTTGCAGCATTCTTCATGCCATTATCCCACATTAAACCGCACAATAAGCATTTTTTGCTAAGAGGCATAACAGGAAGGGCAGGGGCAGAGAATGGGCATGAAGAGCTGGCAGCACTTAGGGGCCCTTTCACTAAACCTCAGCATACTCTAGTTCTGTCTGCTATTATCATTCCCACCTAAAGTAAATCCCTTATCCCTTATTTGTCCTGTTTGTCTGTCTTGATTAGATTGTAAGCTCTGTGGAACAGGGACTGTCTTTTACATGTTTAGTGTACAGCGCTGTGTACGTCTAGTAGTGCTATAGAAATGATAAGTAATAGTAGTAATCTTTGAGATTCCGGAATCTTGTAACTTTTTGTCCTATTTGTTTGTCTTGATTAGATTGTAAGCTCTGTTGAGCAGGGACTGTATCTTACACGTTCAGTGTACAGCACTGCTTACATCTAGTAGCACTATAGAAATAATAATAATAATAATTATTAGTAGTAGTAAAAATGTGTGAATCAAATACCCCCCAAATATTATAAAAGATTGCCTAAAGTTAGGCACCATTTGTGCATGTATGTTATAAAACACTATAAATGCACACTTAACTGAATAAGTGCTATAGTGCTGTTCTATAATTTGTGCTTTTACACATTCGATGCTTATCTGTCCCCATTTCTAGTAATGATGACACATTTATAATTTGTGTGCACAAGTTGCTTAGCACATAAGTGCAAGGGGCATACATGTGGACTAGGCACCCAGTTACATGTGTGACTGCAGATTACTGTAAGTTATGTGCTAAAGTGCCATTATTCATGCCTACATTTAGACACATCGATGCTGACTTAGGCTAGTATTCTCTACTGGCATTTTGGCACCCAGATGCCATTAGAGAATTGGCACTCAATGTGCAGTACCACTAGCGTGCATAAATTGTGGCATCCAGCTATGGAATTGTCTCATAAAGTATAATTACTACTTTCACATGGAACATTTCCAAATCAACTAATAAACCTCCCAGCAACAGTACAGAGCAGAAATAGAATTACAAAAAAACATTCTGTTCAAACTTGGGTCTCACATCAGTGAGAGCAACACAAATTCCCTCCACTATCAGACACTGAGAAATAGCAAAACCTTTGCAAATAGACATTCAAACTTCACTAATCCTACCGCTATCAAAGTCAGCACTACAGATATTCTAAAGCACTGGTACACCTCCAGCTGGAAAGAGAACAACCGTATACCGAATCTAGATGTTAAAAAGAATCCTTCTCTGCAATTTCAAAAGGAAAACACAGACCTCTCACCTAGTAAAAAGGTAAGACACTACAAATTAGAAACAAATACGTAGACAACCCCCCCCCCCCCCAAATTAGCTTACAAATGGTGGAATGCTGAAAACCAAACAAACAGGAAGGTATAACAACAAAATACAAGATACAATATCCACATTTTCAAAGCTGACATTCATTTCTTTAAATATTAAAAATCACTTTTTTTTTCAATTTTCTATTTGTTTTAAACAGGAAGAAGTTAATCGCTAACGCGGTGCTTGTGGGCAGACCCAATGGAAGATAAGAAGAGCAGTGGCAGCAAAAAGAAATGCTCCCATTGCTCTGCAATGGATTTTTTAAAATGCAGGGCTGATGAGAGAAGGAGGCTGAAAGGGAGTAGGACAGGTGGGAAAAGGCAGCTGTGGAGAACTCTGGTGGCTGTTCCTTTCCAACACTGATGCTCAACAGGGTCCCTGCAACAGGTTTGTTGGAGCATCCCTGCTGTGCCTTTCACACTTACCATATTGAGCCACCCCTGCCAATGACAATGATCAAGTGAACATTATCAGAAGTGACAGTAAAAGCAAAAATGTTCTGGCTGCCCATCCCTACCATAGGACTCAAAGCAATGATTTCTGTTCTGACAAAGAAGGGCTACCTTCGAAAGCTAATAAAAAAGAAATGTATTAAGTTAGTCCAATAAAAAAGGTATCATCTTATTTTCTTTTCCATGTTTTATTTTATTCTATTTCTATTGATTACCTTTGGAAGTGGACTAACATGGCTACCACATCTCTCTACTAAAGCAATGTGCGAAATCATGCATTTCCTTTGTTACCTTTGGTAAGTATATCTCTGCCTGCCTTGTGCTCTATCTACCTCCCACCTAATTTCCCAGGGCCGGTGCTAGGGTCTCTGGCACCCCCCTGAAAACTATCTGTTGGTGCCCCCCCCCCATCCGGTATCTCCTATCTCTCTTCTCTCTCCCCCTTCTCCCACCCTGCCCCCTTTTCAGACCAGTGCCTTAAAATGTAAAGAGCAAAAGTTGTTTTTTTTACTCAACAACTTTTTAGTTTATTTGAAAGCTTCCCATGTGTAGACATAAATATCATGAAATAAAATTGAATATCTCTGGGGGAACGATTCCAACTATTTCCAGATGTATCGAGAACCACACAGGAACGGAGGAAAAAATTCCTGATGATGAGACGAGACAGTACAGATAGGAGCTAAGTTTCAGCTCCGATTTCCTTGCAAATGTGTAATCTCTTATGAAAATAAGACATCATTTCTTTGAGCCTTTGCAACTTCGTTCATTTTTGAATGCAAGGCTCCCTAACCTGCCATAAGGATCCAACAGAGCGGACTGTATGTGTTTATTAGTGACAACCTGACGCCATACTTGTATTATAATTTTTATATTTCTTTGTTAAATATCCTTATCCTCTTGTAAGGTTTCATTTCAGTCTCCCTAAATAGAGGACTATGAAGACTAATAGTTTCCTATGGGATTCTCCCAAATAATGATTACTGTAATTGACATTATTGTATTATTTCTTGACAAAGCTTTGCTTTGGTATGTAATTTAAAAGTTATAAATAAATAAATAATAATAAAAAAATTGAATATCTCTAAAACTGCTTAAAACTTATTGTAGCTGGTGGAAACAGCGTTAATATAGGCTGTATTTTGTGTTCCTTTTTCTACACTGTTCTATACAATACAGTAATATATGGCCAAATTTCAGTGAGGTTATCCTCTTTACTGATGGGTTCATCTTAACTATTGTTGACATTTGCCTTGGTAAGCCTGGTGTTATAAAGATTGGAAGTAAAATTAAACTCTCCTTTCATTGAAGCACATGGAATCACATCTTCACCTCATCTCTTTTGTACAAATGGATTATTCAGGTTTTTTTGTACAAATGGATTATTCTGTTTTGAGCATGTTTCAGGGACAAGTGATTTATCTACATTCCCTTCAGTCATGACTTGACAGAAATAACCAATGAAAATCAATGACGGCCTGAACATCATGGACTCCTGGGCAAATTCATTCCAACTGAAACTTAACACTGAAAAAACACACTGCCTCATCCTTTCATCTCAACATAACAAGTACAAACCCACAACCATAAACACCCTAGAACATACCCTCCCTACCTCAGGCAGCCTAAAAATATTCTGCGTCACAATTGACCGCAACCTTACCCTTGAGAGCCAAGTAAACTCCATAATAAAGAAAATGTTCTATTCAACGTGGAAACTTAAATGAATAAAACCTTTCTTCCCGAGGGAAATCTTTCAAAACCTAATACAATCAATGGTCCTAAGCCATGCAGATTACTGCAACGCAATCTATGCGGGATGTAAAGAACAACTCGCAAAAAAACTCCAGACCGCCCAAAACACAGCTGCCAGGTTGATATTTGGTAAATCATGCTTCGAAAGTGCCAAACCCCTCGAGAAAAGCTGCACTGGTTCCCAATCAAAGATCGGATCATCTTCAAAATCTGCACCTTTGTCCACAAAATTATCTACAGCATAGTCCCAATATACATGACAGACCTCATAGATCTACAAACCAGAAACATAATCGGATCATCACGATCATACCTAAACTTACATTACCCAAATTGCAAAGGACTTAAATAGAAAACAACTTATGCATGCAGCTTCTCCTACATAAGCGCACAACTGTAAAAATAATCCATGACCATCTAAACTTCAGAAAATCACTAAAAACCAACCTCTTCAAAAAAGCTTACCTCACTGATCCAACGTAAATCCCCATACCCAGCAACACAGCACAACCAATGATCGTACTGGACAATATACAATCTTCATTCTCTTCAACCTTTATGGTGCCTGACACACACCTACCTCATTCGACCACAATACAACCTTGTATTTGTTATCAACCGATTGGCGAACACCTTTACAGTATTATGTAAGCCACATTGAGCCTGCAAATAGGTGGGAAAATGTGGGGTACAAATGTAACAAATAAATAAATAAATCTATCTCATATATGTTCATCACAGATATCCTGAAAACCTGACTGACTGGGTGTATCCTGAAGACTGGGTTGAGAACTCCTAGATGTATTGAATTTAATCCAGTTAACTAGATGGGAGCATAGTTCATCCTTCAGTGTATAACAGGCATGACTCTTTTGTAAGCTGATTCAGGGCATGTGCTTCTTTAATCCATATCCATGAGTGCTAAATATATCTTTCTACTTAGTCTGAAATGTTACAGAGTATGACAATGATGTTGCTTAAATTCCAGATATAGCCCACAGCTGGGAGGAAAAATCTAACAATTGCTTAAATTGGATGATGAAAAGAATAGTTGTAACCTATTTACTGACACTAAATTACAGGCTTCCCCTCCCACAAAGTAAAGCTATAATGACAGACTGTCTTCCTGTGAGTGTCAGGTTGAAATCTGGCCTCAGGATGTGGTTGCTTCCTTCTGTGAAGGGCTTAGGCAAAAGTCAAAACAAACACAAATTTCTCAAGTATGAATGTCTGGAATCCAGAGAGCCACCAAGTTAAGTAAACAAAGGCCACACTTGAGGTTAGAGGGCTCTCCCTGGCAGACGCTTAACTTGTTGTGCAATCCTGACCCCATGGGTTTTTTTGCTAAATTAGCATGGCAGGCATGAGATTTATTCTACTATAGCTATTGTTATTTGGAGCTGGAACAGAGGACACAGGCATGCCATCTTCATATTTTTGTGTTGCCACAAATGCCACAAAATTATCAAAAGTATTGTAGTCAAGAAGAGAGGCACTGCATGAGATGATTTATAGATTCGGAACTTTTGTGGTGAATCCACAGTGCCAAAACCCTCAGAACTGTTAAATCATTTTAACATGGGCTTGTATGATACAGTATTTTGAATGTTCCCTATCAAAATACATTTTAACTCTGTGTAGGTTGATTCTTAATCTTCCTTGGAATTTCATGAACTAACAAAGAACTATTAAATCAACCACATGGAAATTCTGAAGAGTAGAAATAAGGGAAAACTTCCAAACTGCACTTTTGTCAAATGCATGATATAGTAGATGACGGCAGAAAAAGACCTGCATGGTCCATCCAGTCTGCCTAACAAGATAACTCATATGTGCTACTTTTTGTGTATACCTTACCTTGATTTGTATCTGTCTTTTTCAGGGCACAGACCGTATAAGTCTGCCCAGCACTAGCCCCGCCTCCCAACCACCAGCTCCTTGATTTGTATCTGTCTTTTTCAGGGCACACACCATATAAGTCTGCCCAGCACTAACCCCGCCTCCCAACCACCAGCCCCGCCTCTGCCATCCAATCTCCGCTAAGCTAAAAGTTGTACACAATCTAATTGATGTCACTTTTTGAAATATAGATATGCAATAAGAGAACTAGGAAGTGTTTAAGATCAGTGTTTCACAGGGATGCAGGAGTTCAGGCCCTGAGTGCCACAAACAGGCCAGTTTTTCAGGATATCCCTAATGAAAATGCATCTCACAAAACAATTGTCATAGGTTTAACTCAGTTTTCAAAATAATTATAGAAATAAACTATCCACAAATTTGATAACTATAGCAATATCCAATTATCTTTAAATCATATAAATACCAAATACATAAAAATTCAAAAGACCTTTTAATTTACTATTGGGCCCGTTTACTAAGGTGCGCCGAAAATGGGCTGCGGTAGTGTAGGTGCGTGTTTTGGTCACATGCAGATCCATTTTTCAGCGCGCCTGTAAAAAAGGCCTTTTTAAAATTTTTGCCGAAAATGGATGTGTTGCAAAATAAAAATTGGCTAACGTCCATTCTGGGTCTGAGACCTTACTGCCAGCCATTGACTTATCTGGGCTTTGGTAACCACTGCAGCTGGGTATGTTCTACAGAAAATTTCTGTTTCGCTGCAAGCTTCTTAAGGAGCGAATTCCATACCCATGGTGTAGCCCTAAAATTATAAATGCATATAACATCGAATTAGAGAGTGAGATATGTCCTGGTAACTAAAGCATAAGGGGTCTCACTTGCTGATTATTCTCCTGCCTTCCTTTTCAAAGACTATAGTAAAAAGATGGCCGCCAGTTTTTAAAGAGGCACCCATCTTTCTAAGACAATCGTCTTAGATCTTGAATTCTTAAAGCTGTAGAGTCAATTGACTAATGTGATTAGCTAGAGGTCTTAAAGCTATAGAGTTATATCAACTAATATAATTAGATCAAAAGGAGCCATTTAAATGAAGGTGTTCCATTCAATCATGTTATTAAGTCCTGATGGTGATAAGGATTTCAGCCTGTAAATCCAGCGCTATTCGATCTGATGAAGTTTATGGTCCCGGTCTCCACCCCTAATAGATTGCTTTACATGATCTATTACTATGATTTGAAGTCTTCAAATACATGCGGAGTAATTTTACTGTGAGAAACCAAGGGTGCCTCCAGTCTTTGATGACATAAATTGAATTTATGGTCACTAAGGCGATGTTTTAGGGAACGAGTAGTCTTATCTACATATAGTTTCTCGCAAGGACACATCAAAATGTACACTACGTGAGTTGTCTCACAATTTGTATTGTACCACAAACGATATTCTTTTTTATCAATTGGATTAATGAAGATGTCTGCTTTGATCATATTTGCACAGAAAATACATCTGCCACATTCGTTATGCCCCTTTATGCATGTTGTAGTTTTGTGGTCTTGTTTTGTTTGTAAAGAATCTCTCAAGTTAGCCCCCCGTGAGTAGGCTATTCTCAGATCTCGAGTTCGAAAAGGGGTGGGCTTTATTTACCAGGACATATCTCACTCTCTAATTTGATGTTATATGCATTTATAATTTTAGGGCTACACCATGGGTATGGAATTCGCTCCTTAAGAAGCTTGCAGCGAAACAGAAATTTTCTGTAGAGCATGCCCAGCCGCAGTGGTTACCAAAGCCCAGATAAGTACTGCTGGTATAATAGTGGTACACATATATAAATCATTAGAATAAGCAAAGTAAATGCATAAGCTATATTGATGAACTTGGAGGGTTTTTTAAGACTAATAAGGAGCTCATGAGCTGTCCACACTGGAAAACATTCCTGTAAGTAGTGGATATAAGTATTCAAGGGAACAGAGAATGTTGCGCATCTGAAGTCTTTTTCCTCTACTATTAAACCTAACTGATGAACCAGAGAGAGATACTTGCTCATTCAGAAGTAGAACATGAGTTTACATGCAAGTACCATACAAAGTTTGAATTATTATCCCTATAGATGACAAATTCTACAGATTATCACTCTCCTATGATAGATATTGTCATCTCAAATGATAAACTTGTTATAAAATGTCTACTATCAGATTCACTGATAGTAGCAATATAGAAATAACCTCTTCATAAATTTATAATGTCCATCTTCCGTGATGAAAAATGTTACTGCTCCTTCATTCTTGAAATTCTCTTCAAACAGTTGGAATGTGTTTCAATTAACATGACTTTAATCTTCAAAAGAGTGAAAGGTGAATGAGTGATCGATATCGAACAACATATAGATAGTAAGTTGAAAGGTCAGTTTAGAATTTTAATATGTTTGGTATTTATATGATTTAAATTAATATAATTTGAAAGTTTGCTATAGTTATCAAATTTGAGGATAATGAAAATGCATAAGATAGATTTCTATACAATGGAAGGAGTATACATGCAGATCTATCTCATGTTTGTATGTAGTTGATAAGACCAGCTCGTATTCTAGCTAGAATTTGACATAATATATTACATAATTTATTGTGTTTTTAATTAAGATTTGTAATTTAATTTTAAATAAAGGTGTATAATATCATTTTAAATACAGGTTTGTAATTTAATTATGAATATTATATATAGGTGGTTGAGGTAATTTATGTAGTTACAGTATTACAGTATTACCACTTTTGGTCAGATTGTGAACCCAATTTTTTTATATGTATATTCATTAAGGATATCCTGAAAATGTAACCTTTTTTGCTGCACTCAAGGCCTGAATTCCTGCATCCCTGCAGTAGATAACATTTTTACTAGGTACTATGAGATGCAACAAAATTGTTCAAAGTTGCTAGTATTTTGTAAAGCCCCATGAGCAATGCAGTATTCTTTAATTCTCTCCTGGAGGTACACCAACCAGCTTATTTTCGAAAGAGAAAAACGCCTATAGTGCGACCTAAATCAGGAGATAGACGTTTGTCTCGCAAAGGTGCCCAAATCGGTATAATCGAAAGCCAATTTTGGGCGTTTCCAACTGCACTCCGTCGCGGAAATGAATAAAGTTGATGGGGGGGGGGGGGGGGGTGTCGGAGGCATGGTGGAGGCGGAACTCGGGCATGGTTATCGGCCGAGGAGAGATGGGCGTCTTTAGCTGATAATCGAAGAAAAAAAAGGCGTTTTTACCGCAATTTTGGGTCACTTTTTTTGGACCCTTTTTTCACGAACAAGTCCCAAAAAAGTGCTCCAACTGCCCAGATGACCACTGGAGGGAATCGGGGATGACTTCCCCGGACTCCCCCAGTGGTCACTAACCCCCTCCCACCAAAAAAACTCCACTTAAAAAAAATTTTTTCCAGCCTGTATGCCAGCCTCAAATGCCGTACCCACCTCCATGACAGCAGAATGTGTTCGATCCTCTCACAGCCTTTCCCTGGGTCAGATGTGGCTCTCGGGTGCAGTACAGGGTCACATCAGCATTGCATTGTGGTGGGTGTAGGGTATTGGGCTCCGTGATTTCATTAGCTTCTGTTACAGTCTCACGATGTTGGTAGTTGGTAGGCTCTTCTCCCATGGTACTTTTCCCCCTGCCTACTGGGTCAGAGTGTGTCCTGTTGTGTTTCCTGTTGTAGTCCATGCGGTAGTGGCCATTTTTATAAGCCAGTTTTAGTTCCCTTTCCTGTGTTAGCCATGTTACAGAACTTAGTTCTTACCTTGAATGTGGCTGAAAGAGGGCATTGTACACCATTGTGCCAGCTCTGACCTACTGCTCATCTCAGTACCAGGGAGACTCGTTGCCAGTGGGGCACAACCTCTGATCTGCAGTTAACTGTGAGTAAACGCGGTTATTCCAATAAAGGACGTTTTCGGAGAGTTTAGTTTTCAGGTGTCAACTGGTGTGCCAATGTTATATAGCAGCAACCAGTCCTACAGGCCTGCGTGTATGCAGGTCCCTGGAGCACTTTTAGTGGGTACCGCAGTGCACTTCAGCCAGGTGGCCCCAGGCCCATTCCCCCCCACCTGTAACACTTGTGCTGGTAAATGGGAGGCCTCCAAAACCCACTGTACCCACATGTAGGTGCCCCCTTCACCCCTAAGAGCTTTGGTAGTGTTGTACATTTGTGGGTAGTGGGTTTTGGAGGAGGGGGGTTGGGAGCTCAGCACCCGTGGTAAGGGAGCTATGCATGTGGGAGCTTTTTCTGAAGTCCACCGCACTGACCTAGGGTGCCCAGTTGGTGTCCTGGCATATCAGGAGGCCAGTGTACTACCAATCCTGGCCCCTCCCACGACCAAATGGCTCGGATTAGGACGTTTTTGAGCTGGGCGTTTTTACTTTCCATTATCGCTAAAAAAAACAAACGCCCAGCTCAAAAACGTCCATTTTTTTGAAAATTCGGTTCGGCCCGCCCCTTCACGGACCCGTTCTCGGAGATAAACGCCCATGGAGATAGGCGTTTCCGTTCAATTATGCCCCTCCAAATCAGTCAGGGTTTCAAAGTTATCACAATGAATATGTATTTGATAAATTTAGCATATATTGGGGGACCTTTTATATTCAAATCTATCACATGCATATTCAAAGTGGTAATCTGAACACCTGATCAGGTGTAGGCATGCTTGGCGGTAATCAGCCATTGCTGTAAAATGACTGATTACCTCTGGGTTAGTGTGTGAGCCCTTACCGCCTACTAAATAGGTGGCAGTAAAGGCTCAGACAGTAAACTGCCACGTGCCAATATTTTTATTAGCACACAGCCATTTACGACGTAAAATATGGAAATTCCAGCTACTTTAACAAGTGGCCTCGGAACACTGCAATTTCATGTGCCCACACTACTGCAGGCCACCTTTGATGATAAAGGCAATGGAAGGAATAGTAGCAGCACAAACTATGGACTGCCTTTCACATTTCTCCCTACTACACAAATCACAATCAGGTTTCAGATCATGCTATAGCACCGAGACTGTCCTTACTACCCTAGTATGAAATTAGCATAGGGTCTAAGATCTTAATAATGCAGTTTGATATGTGTAGCACATTTGATGTAGTAGATCATAATATCCTACTAAACATACTACACAACTTTGGTATATGTGACACAGTCCACAAATTGTTTCAAGGATTCCTGAAGTCTAGATCTTACAAAGTGAAAATGAAAGGAACCTTATCCTCTCCTTGGTCACTGGACTGTGGCATACCTCAGGGCTCTCCACTATCGCCCATTCTATTTATTGAAATGATTTCAAAACTAGGTAACAGATTAGAAACAGCAGGATTCAAAACATTCATATATGCTGACGATGTTACCATATACATAACCTTCAAAAAGAACATTCAAGACATCTTACAAAAGGCAAAGCTTGGCTTAAATTTGATGGAAACCTGGGCCTCAGAATCCAAACTAAAGCTAAATAAAGAAAAAACTAAATTCATGGTCATTACTAACCTATTTTACCAAAACAACTACAACAATTTTACAATTGACAACACTTATTGACAATAATCAGAAAATGCTATGTATAATTATAGACAAACATTAATCATTTGATAGTCAAGTTTCCTCAGTAATCACAACATCTTTCAGGTCTCTTTGGAAAATAAAAAGGATCAGACCCTATTTCTCATCAGAAACATTCAGACTATTGGTACAATCATAGTAACATACCGTGTTTCCCCGAAAATAAGACACTGTCTTATATTAATTTTTGCCCCCCAAAATGCTCTAGGTCTTATTTTCAGGGGCTGTCTTATTTTTCGGGGAAACATCGGGGTTGGATCGAGGTTGGCCCGCCCGCCCTCCGTCGCTCCCGGAACTAACCTTAAATGCCTGCTTTCACCTTCGCAGCAAGCAGCAGCAGGGCAGGCCACTCTTTCCTTTCGTGTCCCGCCCTCGCCTGACGTAACGTCTGCGAGGGCGGGGCACGGAAGGAAGGAGAGGTCTGCCCTGCTGCTGCTTGCTGCGAAGGTGAAAGGAGGTGTTTAAGGTTAGTTCCGGGAGTGACGGAGGGTGGGTGGAGGGGGGGCCCGGCGACCTCGGGTGGGGGGGGGCGGCCCGGGGGCGGCCTTGTCCGGCTCTCGGCGGCCCTGCTTTCAAACAAAAATTTGCTAGGTCTTACTTTCGGGGGAGGCCTCATATCTACCAATTCAGGAAAACCTCTACTAGGTCTTATTTTCGGGGGATGTCTTACTTTCGGGGAAACAGGGTAGTAGATGACGGCAGAAAAAGACCTGCACGGTCCATCCAGTCTGCCCAAGAAGATAAATTCATATGTGCTACTTTTTTATTTGTACTGTCCTCTTCAGTGCACAGACCGTATAAGTCTAGCCAGCCCTATCCCCGCCTCCCAACCACCAACCCCGCCTCCCAACCACCAGCTCTGCCACAGACCGTATAAGTCTGCCCAGCACTATCCCCGCCTCCCACCACCGGCTCTGGCACAGACCGTATAAGTCTGCCCAGCACTATCCCCGCCGCCCAACCACCAGCCCCGGCACAGACCGTATAAGTCTGCCCAGCACTAGTCCCACTTCCCAACCACCAGCCCCAGCACAGACTGTATATGTCTGCCCAGCACTAGCCCCGCCTCCCAACCACCAGCTCTGCCACCCATTCTAGGCTAAGCTCCTGAGGAACCCTTCCTTCCTTCTGCACAGGATTCCTTTATGTTTATCCCACGCATGTTTGAATTCCGTTACTGTTTTCATCTCCACCACCTCCCGCGGGAGGCATTCCAAGCATCCACCACCCTCTCCGTGAAAAAATACTTCCTGACATTTTTCTTGAGTCTGCCCCCCTTCAATCTCATTTCATGCCCTCTCGTTCTACCACTTTCCCATCTCCGGAAAAGGTTCGTTTGCGGATTAATACCTTTCAAATATTTGAACGTCTGTATCATATCACCCCTGTTCCTCCTTTCCTCCAGGGTATACATATACATGTTCAGGTCCGCAAGTCTCTCCTCATACGTCTTGTAACGCAAATCCCATACCATCCTTGTAGCTTTTCTTTGCACCGCTTCAATTCTTTTTACATCCTTAGCAAGATACGACCTCCAAAATTGAACACAATACTCCAGGTGGGGCCTCACCAACGACTTGTACAGGGGCATCAACACCTCTTTTCTTCTGCTGGTCACACCTCTCTCTATACAGCCTAGTAACCTTCTAGCTATGGCCACCGCTTTGTCACACTGTTTCATTGCCTTCAGATCCTCAGATACTATCACCCCAAGATCCCTCTCCCCATCCGTACCTAGCAGACTCTCACCGCCTAACACATACGCCTCTCTTGGATTTCTACTCCCTAAGTGCATCACTTTGCATTTCTTCGCATTGAATTTTAATTGCCAAACCTTAGACCATTCTTCTAGCTTTTTCAGATCCTTTTTCATGTTTTCCACTCCCTCCGGGGTGTCCACTGTGTTACAAATCTTAGTATCATCCGCAAATAGGCAAACTTTACCTTCTAACCCTTTGGCAATGTCACTCACAAATATATTAAACAGAATCAGCCCCAGCACCGATCCCTGAGGCACTCCACTACTCACCTTTCCCTCCTCCGAGCAAACTCCATTCACCACCACCCTCTGGTGCCTGTCCGTCAACCAGTTCCTAATCCAGTTCACCACTTTGGGTCCTATCTTCAGCCCATCCAGTTTATTTAAGAGCCTCCTGTGGGGAACCGTGTCAAAAGCCTTGCTGAAATCTAAGTAGATTACGTCTATAGCACGTCCATGGTTCAATTCTCCGGTCACCCAATCAAAGAATTCAATGAGATTTGTTTGGCACAATTTCCCTTTGGTAAAACCATGTTGTCTCGGATCTTGCAACTCATTTTCTTCCAGGAAATTCACTATCCTTTCCTTCAGCATCGCTTCCATTACTTTTCCAATAATCGAAGTGAGGCTTACCGGCCTGTAGTTTCCAGCTTCTTCCCTAGCACCACTTTTGTGAAGAGGGACCACCTCCGCCATTCTCCAATCCCTCGGAACCTCTCCCATTTCTAAGGATTTATTAAACAAATCTTTTCCCAATTCGATTATTGTAATGCCATATATACTGGCTGTAAGGAGTACCTGTTGAAAAAAACTCCAAACAGCTCAAAACACTGCAGCTAGGTTCATATACAAAATCTCTCATTTTGAAAGTGTCTCCCCTTTATTAATCAAATTACACTGGCTTCCCAACAAAGCAAGAATCACCTTCAAATTATGTACCTTTATCTTTCAAATACTAAAAGGAACAGCTCCAGATGATATGGTACGATTAAACTTACCTCAAAGAAGCACTAAATATGAGACAAGAAACTTTCTCAGACTACACTTCCCAAATTGCAAAAAAGTGATCTGCAAAACTGTCCACTCTGCAGACTTCACTTACCTAGGAACCAAATAATGGAACTCCTTACCATCCAAAATAAGAAATATACAGGAATATACTAGATTCCGCAAAATCCTCAAATCGTTCCTATTCAAACAAACCCTCACAAAGAACAACCATAGCGCAAACAATTAATTATTACCTGAATTGGTTATTACTGTATTTACCATTAACTTTCTCTTTGCTTCATGTACAATTTCTCATTCATAATAGATTTTCTAAATGTTAAACATCCGTAGTTATCCCAGTGTGTTTATGATATTGTATTGTAAAACTGGATTCTTACAACAAATTACTTTCTTATGTATCCTATACTGTTTATTGTAAGTCACATTGAACTCAAACTTTTTTTGGATAATGTGGGATATAAATGTCTCAAATAAATAAATGTACAGTGAAGGTGCACTATATTTTACAAACAGGAGGCAATTCTGTAACAGAGCACCAACATTTAGATGTCATATTTCTAAACCCACATCAACATACCAAAATTAAGGCCTGCACATTTATAACAGGTCTATGGCTCACGTAAATGTTAGTGCCTAAGGGGCTCTTTTACAATGACTTGGTAGAGCTACCATGGCATTGTCATGTGCCAAATCAGGACTACTGCTGTTCTTTCACAGGACTACCACCGGGTTAGTGTGGGAGCCCTTACCGTAGTGGTAAGGGCTCCCCCCGGAATTGGCCGTGTGCCAATCCCTGTGATTAGCACAGGGCCATTACTCTTTTTTTTTTTGGCCAAAAACAACCTTTTACCCACTGTGGTAAAAGGGGGCCTCGGAGTGCGGCAAATCCACATGACGATGCCACCAAAAGCCCCCTTTTATCTCAGTTTGGTAAAAGGAGCCCTAAATGAGACAACGTAAATGTTAGTGCCTAAATGATTCTCAAAGCTTTACAGTCTGATGCTGACTATTATTAGAGAACAATTCCCCAACCAAATAGAACTCTGGGATCAGTGGGGTCTTGTTTATTATCTATTCCTGTTTTGCGTAGGATCCATTTTGAAGAAATGAGGCAAAAATCATTTTTGATAATGGGACCAAGGTTGTGGAACTTGTTGCTCTAGCAGATTAAGACAATGAGGAATGCAAGTCAATTCAAGAAATTGTTGAAAACGTATTTATTTGCGGATGAATTTAGGGGGACTTTAATGTATCAGGTGAAATACATATAGAAGAACTATCACCACATCAGATGGCATGGAAGCTAGTATTAGAACAACTTCAACTTAGACAAATCATGAAAGACCCCACACATGCAGTGAGACATATGTTAGACCTAGTATTTGTATCACTAGCATTATTTCAGGCCATGATGGTATCACCGGTAGTTCAATAAATTGCATGGTCTGACCATGCTTTAATAATGTTTGAATTCTCTATGAAAGACTTAAAGGGAAAAATAGAAAAAAGAGACAAGACACTGCAGACAAGGTCCAAATTTAAGTTGGCAGGTCTAAAGACTTGTATAGCATATAAACTAACTGTTGACTTACACAACAGTCAAAACTGTATGATCAAACACTGGACAAAATCGTTTACGGATGCCCTAGATCATACAGCACCAAAAAAGACAGTAAAAATAAGACTCAGGAGAGACTCACTGTTGGGTTACTTCAGCACTGAAACAGATAAGGAAAGATTTAAGAATTGCAGAGAGAATTTAGAAGAAAACAAAAATGGATGAGAACCTACAGACATACAGAACTAAAATGGAGGAATACAAGCGTTTGTGGGAGGAAGCAAGGAATAAATACTTCAAAGACATGATTAAAGTGTCCCTAAACAAACCCAGGGAACTATTTCATGTGGAGGGGCATAATCTAACAGAAACGCCTATCTCCATGGGCGTTTATCTCCGAGAACAGGTCCTTGAAGGGGCAGGCTGAACCGTATTTTCGAAAAAATGTACGTTTTTCAGCTGGGCGTTTATTTTTTTTAGCGATAATGGAAACTAAAAACGCCCAGCTCAAAAACGTCCTAATCCAAGCCATTTGGTCATGGGAGGGGCCAGGATTCGTAGTACACTGGCCCCCCTGATATGCCAGGACACCAACTGGGCACCCTAGGTCAGTGCGGTGGACTTCAGAAAAAGCTCCCACATGCATAGCTCCCTTACCACGGGTGCTGAGCTCCCAACCCCCCTCCCCCAAAACCCACTACCCACAAATGTAGAACACTACCATAGCTCTTAGGAGTGAAGGGGGCACCTACATGTGGGTACAGTGGGTTTTGGAGGCCTCCCATTTACCAGCACAAGTGTTACAGGTGGGGGGGGATGGGCCTGGGGCCACCTGGCTGAAGTGCACTGCGGTACCCACTAAAAGTGCTCCAGGGACCTGCATACACACAGGCCTCTAGGACTTGTTGCTGCTGTATAACATTGGCACACCAGTTGACACCTGAAGACTAATCTCTCCGAAAACGTCCTTTATTGGAATAACCGCGTTTACTCACAGTTAACTGCAGATCAGAGGTTGTGCCCCACTGGCAATGAGTCTCCAGGTACTGAGATGAGCAGTAGGTCAGAGCTGGCAGAATGCTGTACAATGCCCTCTTTCAGCCACATTCAAAGGAAGAACTAAGTTGTCTAACGTGGCTAACACAGGAAAGGGAACTAAAACTGGCTTACAAAAATGGCCACTACCGCATGGACTACAACAGGAAACACAACAGGGCACACTCTGACCCAGTAGGCAGGGGGAAAAGCACCATGGGAGAAGAGCCTACCAACTACCAACATCGTGAGACTGTAACACAAGCTAATGAAATCACGGAGCCCAATGCCAACTCTACCTGTGAGTATGCCTATGTGTCAAATACGCTTTATGTAAAATATTGAGGGGCATAATCGAACGCGAACGCCCATCTCCATGGGCGTCTATGTCCGAAAACGGGTATGTGAAGAGGCGGGACAGACTGTATTATCGAAAAAGATGGGCGTCCATCTTTCATTTCGAAAATACGGCTTGGATAAACTAAATGCCATGGATTTGGTCCCTTCTGAGATGGGCGTTTTTTTTTTAGTGATAATGGAAACTAAAAACGCCCAGCTCAGAAACATCCCAATCCAAGCCATTTGGTCATGGGAGGGACAAATATACAACACTACCATAGCTCTTAGGGGTGAAGGGGGCAACTACATGTGGGTACAGTGGGTTTTAGAGGCCTCCCATTTACCACCACAAGTGTTATAGGTGGTGGTGGGGGGGTATGGGCCTGGGTCTGCCTGCCTGAAGTGCACTGCAGTACCCACTAAAGGTGCTCCAGGGACAGGATTTGTTGCTGGTGTATAACCTTGGCACAGCAGTTCACACCTGAAGACGTTCTTTATTTGAATAAGCACGTTTACTCACAGTTAACTGCAGATCAGAGGTTGTGCCCCACTGGCAACGAGTCTCGCTGGTACTGAGATGAGCAGTAGGTCCGAGCTGGCAGAATGGTGTACAATGGCCTCTTTCAGCAACATTCAAGGTAAGAACTAAGTGCTGTAACGTGGCTAACACATGAAAGGGATCTAAAAGTGTCTTACACAAATGGCCACTACCTCATGGACTACCGGAAACAAAACAGGGCACACTCTAACCCAGTAAGCAGAGGGAAAAGCACCATGGGAGTAGAGCCTACCAACAACCAACATTGTGAGCATTTAACACAAGCTAGTGGAATCAAGGAGCCCAATACCCTACACCCACCACAATGCAATGCTGATGTGACTCTCAAGTGCTCTTAACAGAAAAGGTGTCACACTCACTCGAGACCCACATCAGAACCAGGAAAAGGCTGTCAGAGGATAGAACACATTCTGCTGTCATGGAGGTGGGTACGGCATTTGAGGCTGGCATACAGGCTGGGAAAAAAAGTTTTTAACGAGGGATTTTTTTATTGGGAGGGTGTTAGGGACCACTGGGGGAGTCAGGGGAGGTGACCCCCGATTCCCTCTGGTGGTCATCTGGTCAGTTGGGGCACTTTTTTGGGACTTGGACCTGAAAAAAAGGGTCCAAATAAAGCGGATCAAATTCTTGTCAAAAACGCCCTTCTTGTTTCGATTATCAGCTAAAGACGCCCATCTCTCCTCGGCTGACAACCACGCCCCAGCCCCACCTTCGCCACGCCTCCAACATGCCCCTGTGATCTTTGTTCGTCTCTGTGGCGGACTGCAGTTGAGGACGCCAAAAATCGGGTTTTGATTATACCGATTTGGGCACCCACGGGAAACGGACGCCCATCTCCCGATTTGGGTCGAAATATGGGCGTCTTTCTCTTTCAAAAATAAGCTGGATTGTGTATTTACAAAAAGCATGTAAGTGGAATTTTGGCATTTTTATATGTATATGTGCACACCAGTATTCTAATCATGTACATGTCTTTTCACTGGATACATGTATATGTGCACACTTTCAGCATGTATACTTTTTTCACACGTATTAGCAACACGCTTTACAGGCAGAAAAAGCTATGTAAAAATTTTTCCCCAGAAATCATTTTATTTTAGCCTTATCGTATATATGTGCAAGGATGCCAAATTTTATTTGAGCTAATTTACATGTTATGGGGAGAAGGTTATTAAACCCTGAATTAAATACAGGGTCCCAATGAGAGCAGTGAATCTCCCAGAGCCTAATCAGCAAATAACATTCTCAGTTGATATTGTTCTCTTCCCTAGTTTTGCTTCATGAGTTATGATTGGTTTGTCCCTTAGGGAGTCTGCTCATCAGATCATGTTCATTCTAACAGTAGGAGGTTACTTTCTCCTGAAATTTAGGGAATGCTTCCACTCTTGGATCATGTTTAATCTGGCAAACATGAACCAACTGGGAGGACATGCTCTTTGTCATCTCTCCACGCACTTGGTGGATTGCCTGAAAGGAAAGGTTGTTCCACAGTTCACAGAGTCATTAAGTCTCTGGCCAATGTGTCTTCTTGGAGTTGGCAGAGAACAATGCTTCTCTTGTGCTCTTAGTGTAGGCTGATATTTCACAGGACTGAAGCTAACCATGATCATATTTTAAGAGATCTCACAGGCGCTTCCATCCTTGACTCTTTGGGGACATCTTCAATATCTTGGGCTCCATTCACTGAATATACCATTCTTTTTCCTCCTGCCCCCCTCCTTTTTTATTTTCAACTTTATGTATCTATGAACAGAACAATCTAGCTGATACCCTAAATACTGAAAAGGAGGTTGCTTCATAGCCATCATAAATAGCCACAATAATCCACCCGACAATCCACTCAATTAAGATAACTCATCTACTATAGCTACCTAAATCACTCCCCTCCTTCTTCTTTTACCCTCATTTAACCTCTACACAACATTAAATGTATATGTCACCTTGCAATGACAATGTTAACAAAACTATGTAAGCCACATTGAGCCTGCAAATAGGTGGGATAATGTGGGATACAAATGCAATAAATAAAAAAATATATCAAGCTTTAAAACTTCCATAAAGGAGGCTTCTTCAAAGCAGCATTTGAGAGACAAAAATTATTACCTATGAGGAACAATAGATTAAGCTAAGTAATTTTTACAAATACTACTACTACTACTACTAATAACTTCTATAGTGCTACTAGATATATGCAGCACTGTACATATTAAATGCCCTAGCCTCTGTCCCTAGGGCGCTCACAATCTAAGTTTTTGTACCTGGGGCAATGGAGAGCTTAAGGGGTCCTTTTACTAAAGTGTGCTGAAAAATGGCCTACGGTAGTGTAGACGCGGGTTTTGGGCGTGCACAGAATCATTTTTCAGCACACCTGTAAAATAGGCCTTTTTAAAATTTTTGCCGAAAATGGACACGCGACAAAATGAAAATTGCCGCACTTCCATTTTGGGTCTGAGATCTTACCACCAGCCATTGACCTAATGGTAAAGTCTCACATGGTAACCAGGTGGTAATAACCTTCGCACGCCAAATGCCACTTGGCATGCGTCCAATACGCGCGTGTCAGAAAAGAAAAATGATTTTTCGACCGCGTGTATTGGATGCGTGCCAAAAATGAAATTACTGCAAGAGCCATATGATAGCCATGTGGAAACTCCATTTTGGCACACGTTGAGCACGTGTAGACGCTTATGCAGCTTAGTAAAAGGGCCCCTAAGTAACTTGCCCGAAGTAACAAGGATCTGCGGTGGAAACTGAACGTAGATCACCAGAATCAAAGTCCACTGCGCTAATCATTAGGCTACTCATCCACTCAATATCAAATAATAAGGGTGTGCAGACCATAATTTTCATTTTGTTTAGTTTCTTCATGCCATTTATGGGAACTTTCATTTTGTTTGGGATTTTAAAAAATAAAATTTCATTTCAGGTCCAATATCATTTGTACTGCACACTCTTCCAGATTTTATTCTGCTATTTCAAGCAAAAAATGATGCAAAATGACATGAGAAGTGTCATTTCAAATGTACACAATACCTATGAAATAATATTGTCAGGATTTAGCTGGGATGCAGCAAATAAAGGGAGGTGTTTCCTTTAAGACATCTCAATACCTTGCAGTGACAGTCTATTCTATAATGGTATCAGGACATCCAGATTCCATTGTAAAATAGCATTGTAACCCAGCATCAGCATACCTAAAACTTAGGGGGTCGATATTCAGACCATGGGAGTTATCGGGCTAAGTCCTGCAATCGTCGCTAAAACTGGATAGTCAATGCTGGGCCATTTCTGGATGGACACCAGCATCAGGTAACTATGATTTGAATTATTCTTCCCAATATGCATCAATTTGCATTAGTCCACATCAAATGTCTTCTGCCATTTGGATGCCCAGTCTTCCAGTTTCCTAAGGTCTTCCTGCAATTTTTCACAATCCACATGTGTTTTCACAACTTTGAAAATAGTTTTGTGTCATCTGCAACCTTAATCACCTCACCTATCATTCTGATTTCCATATCATTTATAAATATGTTAAATAGCCCCGGTTCCAGTACAGATCCCTGCGGCACTCCACTATTCACCCTCCTTCATTGAGAAAAATAGCCATTTAACCCTACCCTCTGTTTTCTGTCCAATAACCAATTCCTAATCCACAGAAAGACATTACCTACTACCCCATGACTTTTTAATGTTCTCAAGGAGTCTCAGGAACTTTGTCAAAAGCTTTCTGAAAATCTAGATAAGGTACCACTATCTTTTGGGGTTTTGCATCTCAAATGTATGGCCCTGCATTATTTTTTCATTAAATCATAGCTACCAAATGCCAGACTATTCTTCAGGCTTCTCTAATTCCCTCCTTATGTTAGCCACACCTGTTGTAGATTTTGGTATCATCCATAAAGAGGCAAACCTTTCCTGACAGCCCTTCTGCAATATCGCTTACAAAAATGTTAAAAGAAGCTGAACAAGGGCCAATCCTTTCAACGCATCACTGCTAATTCTCCTACCCTTAGATTGAAATCCATTTACCACTACCCTTTGTCATATCCCACTCAACCACTTTCTAACAGTCATTTTAGGGCTCATACCGAGGGTACTCAGTTTATTTATAAGTTGTTTATATAGAACCCTGTTGAAGGCCTTGTTGAAATCTAAATGCACCACATCTAGTGCTTTCCCATGATACAACTCTTTAGCTATCCAGTCAAAGAAGTTAATCAGATTCATCTGAGAAAAACTACCTCTAGAAAAATCATGCTGCCTCAGATCCACTTGTTTTCTAAAAATTGTACTATCCTCTGATTTAGCAGCATTTGCTTCAATTCATTAATTTACTCTCCACAAAGGTCAGACTAGCTGGTCTGTAGTTCCCATCATCCTCCTTACTTCTGTTTTGGGGAAGACATTTCTTTATATATTTTATTTTATTTTATTCAAACATATATTTGATATTAAAAGTTAAATAAAAGTAATATAAAGGAAATGGGGGGAACTTGGGTGTTGGTTTAGGTTTATAATCATGTTTGACCATCAGTAGGGATGTGCGTTCTATGGTGTCATTTGGTTCATTACCATACCTTTAAACTTTTAGTAGGTGACAAGTCAAGAGGAAACAATGAAGAGAATGGGAACACCAGTGTGGCAAAAGGACTTTATTGCTGATGTGATTCATATATAAAAAACCAATATGGCCACATTTCAGCAGATGCCTGCATCAGAAGTATATAATCTAAAAACAAAACAGGCATAGCAAAAATATACATCCAAAATGAATTAATACATAAAAATGAAATTAAAAACCATATAGGTGAATAACATTGTAAATCATCTTTAGAATGCAAAATGCAATAATAGAAATTAAAGTCCGTTGAAATATTTAAAAAATAGACTCTAAAATACAGATATACGAATAGAAAATGCAGGTAGAAACAAAACTGTTCAGTTGGAACATTAGGTATCAAAATAGCATGATTACTGACTTGTGCAAATTAATTCATTAAAAATGTACATGAATGATCTCGCCATCTTCAACCTTAATGAAGTGTGTAAGCGAGTAAATAAAACATTCCAGTTTGCCCAACAAAGGGACTTTCAAAAAAAATCTATTCAACAAATGCAAATCTATAAACTGACACATATTAGCTTGATTAGAGCATGTCAAAAGGTTCTACAGCAACCCCCAGATTCTATATAGTGTGACTGGAGTTGCATGTGCAAATCAGGTTGTTTTCTGATTTGTGTGTGCAACTTAATTATCTTAACAAGCCAATCAGCACTGGTAATTGCCACTTCACAGGCAATTAGTGACACTATTTGGTATTAATTGGAATTTATGCGCAGAACCTGCTATGCATAAATTCTACAATACAGAAATGAAAAAGGAGCATACCCATGGGCATGGAGTTGGTGGGTCATGGGCATTTCTACAATCTTTGTGCTGGTATATAATACATCCGCTCTACACCTAACATAGGGGCCCTTTTACTAAGGTGCACTGAAAAATGGGCTGCGCTAGTGTAGGCGCGTGTTTTGGGTGCCCGCACATCCATTTTCAGTGCACCTGTAAAAGAAAGCCTTTTCAACAATTTTTGACAGAAATGGACATACGGCAAAATAAAAATTGGCACGCGTCCATTTTGGGTCTGAGACCTTACCATCAGCCATTGACTTAGCGGTAAGGTCTCACACGTTAACCGTGCAGTAATCATCTATGTGCATAGAATGATGATTACTCACGGTTTTTGCCGCGCACCAGAAAATAAAAATTATTGGGCATGTGTAGGCACCCATGCGGCTTAATAAACGGACCCCCTCAGTCACTGGCATTTGCACCAAGTTTTACTTGACATAAATACATGCGACTAAATTTAGTCATGTGGACAAGCATTAGGCATGTTCTATACACCACGCCTAACTTTACTCATAGTTTATAGAATACATCTAGGTGTATTTTTTTCAGAGCTGATTTTTGTGGCACCATATATAGACTCTTGCCTCAAATGTGTAAAATGAACCAAGAAAAATGTTAAACATTGCAAAAAACAAGCCTAAATGAATAAAATTTTTTAAAAATTAACTAATTGTTCTGTTCACATCTCAAATAATCATTCTAGAATGATAGGGGATCAAAAATGAGAGATGAGAAAGCTGATTGCACATGGCAGTGATATGACTAGTTTGAACTCCAAGAGACAGGGTTATCCTGCATGTGGCAACTGGGTAGTAGAAGAGTATCAGGTATAATATGTGGGAGGGGGATGAATGCTTCACAAGGGCTGCTGGTTGACTTATCTATGGCTAGACAACCTGCTAAGGGTATTGATTACAATTTCCCAAAACTACTAGGATAAATAGTGCTTTACATAGGTAAATTGATTTGGTTGAAAATTGCCTCTTTAGCTAGCTAAAAGCATGCATTAGGCCCTGAAGAACACATATGTTTAGCCAGATTGAGGAGAGATAATCCCATGGCTGCATAGATTTGATTTTCAAATTGATACAGCTTTTTTTCTCTTCACACAAATCTCAGGTGCAAAGCTGAGAGGGTACTAATCTAATAATTAAACTGATAAATTAAAATTTGTCCCCTATTATCTAAGCTGCATGAAGACAAGAACATGCATTAAGGGCCAGATTCTATGTTTGGCACCAAAACAAATGGCACAGATGGAAAATGTGCCTACACATATACTATAAACCCGCCTAAAATTAGGTGCCATCCACATTACTAAAATATAGGCGCACAGGAAACAGCAAAGGGGACTCAAATCATACACAGACGATGCTCCAAAGCTTCTAAAGGTTTATTGTCCAACAACCAAGACTCAACATAGCCGTGTTTCGGCCCCACTGATCTACTTCAGGAGTCTCCAAATGGTGTCTGTGTGACCCAAAAAAGAAAAAACTGTGTAGTACAATGGAGACTGTATCTATGTTGAAGAGTGAATTTTAGAGAGCTCATTAGCAGATTTCCTTGCAAGCAGCAGTTTTCACTGAAGTAAATATTTGTGACAGATACAATATCCATTGTGCTACGCAGCTTTTCTTTTTGGGTCACACTAACACCATTTGAAGACTCCTGAGGCAGGCCAGAGGGGTCAAAACACAGTCATCTTGACTCTTGGTTGTTTAGACAATAAACTTTTAGAAGCTTTGGAGTATCATCTGTGTATCGTTTGAGTCACTTTTGCTGTTTCCTGTGTGTCTTCACATCTGCAAAAGCTTCTGTTCTTCTATGTGTACATCAGTAAAATATAGGCGCAGCCATTTACACAAAAAAAAAGCTGGCATAAATGCCCACGCCTAACTTTAGCCATGAAACAGGTTATTCTATAGCACCACATGCAAATTTTAGGAATTCCCAAGACCTACCATGCTCCTCCCATGGCCACACCCACTTTTCAGATCCATGCAGTGGAATTTATGTGGACTAATTTATAGTATACACTTAGCAATCAGTGTGCCTAAATTCTAATTAGTGCTGATAACTGCTTGTTAACAATCAAGTATCAGCACTGCTTGGCCTATTAACTAATTGAGTTGTGTGCGGAAATCAGAATATGCCCAGATTTGCACACAAATCTATCACACTATATAGAATTTCCAGGTAAGTGACATATGCACTATCTGTCAATAACATAGCTTAGCACTGAATTTTTAAAGTAATATACATCAGAAAATAATGAACTGTAAATATGCAAAGCAATCCATTATTGCTGCAGTGTTCATAGAAAGTTCATAATACCTCAAATGATGCATCCAGAGGGTGGAGTGGAGGAGTAGCCTAATGGTTAGTACAGTGGGTTTTAATCTTGGCAACCTGGGTTCAATTCCCACTACAGCTCCTTGTGACCTTGCGTAAGTTATTTAACCCTTCGTTGCCCCAGGTACATAAATCTTAGGGACTCTTTTATCAAGCTGTTCCCGCTCGGCATTAAAAGTGAATGGGCTTTGTCGACATTACCACATTGGAAGCCGTTAGCGTGGCTTGATAAAAGAGGCCCTTAGATTGTGAGCCCTGCATACATCTAGTAGCACTATAGAAATGATTAGTAGTAGTAGACTTACAAAAGGGGTGATATTTTATCTTAAGCACCTACCCCTTTGCCATGAGAGATAGTCATGGTCTTGAGAATGCCTTCACTTTAAATATCAGGGGTAAAAGTAAGCACTTGACTGTTGCTTTAGACAACTACAAAGGAAGTTCCTGGTTAATGCAATGTGAACTGACAGATTCACTGAATTATGGTACTCACGTCAGGTTAGTGAATCCTGTCAGAACTCACTTCCAGTAAGTGCAGTAACTCCCTCCATTGCTTGTGTTTGGGTAAATGGCTTTTGTCTCACTGTGCTATCAGTGAGAATTAATATTTGTCTTTATCTAGTTAATTATGTGTGCATTTTATTATTGAAAGAGAAGAACTTCCATTGACATTTTGAATTAGAATTTAATTTTATAATACAAGGGTCTCTTTTATAACCTTAATGTACCAGTCCATGCTAATAATTTATTTATTTATTAGGATTTATTTCACCTCTTTTCAGTAGTAGCTCAAAGTAAGTTACATTTAGGTAGTCTATCAGGCTTATTTTCAAAAGAGAAGCACGCCCATCTTTCGACACAAATCGTAAGATGGGTGACCTTCTCACAGGGTCGCCCAAATCGGTATAATGGAAAGCCGATTTTGGGCATCCCCAACTGTTTTCCGTCGCAGAAACGACCAAAGTTCCCAGGGGCGTGTTGGAGGCATAGTGAAGGCGGGACTTGGGTGTGCCTAACACATGGGCGTCCTCGACCCATAATGGAAAAAAAAGGGCGTCTCTGATGAACACTTGGACGACTTTACCTGGTCCTTTTTTCTTACCATCAATCCTCAAAAAGGTGCCTGAACTGACCAGATGACCACCGGAGGGAATCGAGGATGACCTCCCCTTACTCCCCCAGTGGTCACTAACCCCATCCCACTTGCAAAAAGTTTTTTTTTAAAATATTTTTTGACAGCCTCTACGTCTGCCTCAAATATCATACCCAGCTCCATCACAGCAGTATGCAGGTCCCTGGAGCAGTTTTAGTGGGTGCAGTGCACTTCAGGCAGGGGACCCAGACACATCCCCCCTACCTGTTACACTTGTGGTGGTAAAATGTGAGCCCTCTAAAACCCACCAGAAACCCACTGTATCCACATCTAGGTGCCCCCCTTCACCCCTAAGGGCTATGGTAGTGGTGTACAGTTGTGGGGAGTGGGTTTTGGGGGGGGGTGGGGTGGGGGGCTCAGCACACAAGGTAAGGGAGCTATGTACCTGGGAACTTTTTCTGAAGTCCACTGCAGTGCCCCCTAGGGTGCCCAGTTGGTGTCCTGGCATGTCAGGGGGACCAATGCACTACGAATGCTGACTCCTCCCATGACCAAAGGACTTGCATTTGGTCGTTTCTGAGATGGGCGTCCTTAGTTTCCATTATAGCTGAAAATCAGAAACGACCAAGTCTAAGGACGACCATCTCTAGGGACGACCTAAATTTCAAGATTTGGGCATCCCTGACCGTATTATTGAAACGAAAGATGGACGCCCATCTTGTTTCGATAATATGGGTTTCCCTGCCCCTTTGCCGGGACGTCCTGCGAGGACATCCTCAGGAAAACATGATTATGCCCCTCCACGTATTTTCAGCCTGGTGCTCTAAGCAGTTGGCTATTCATCTACCTGTTGCCCTCAATGCAATTCTCCAACATATTTGTCAAAACAGTAAAATAATTCTGCAACAGAAACCCACTGTATAGAAGTTTGTTGGCTGTAAAACACACTATAAAATGTCATAAAAATGGAACCCAGAGTGACATTTAGTAGATGAAAGTGAAGAACTATATTTTCATGATATCGTACTTCAGTTGTCCTCCCCCATCCTCTTCAAGTCCTTTTAAATCGGTAGAAGTTGCATTACATTTGATATGGGGCAGGTTGCCTGACCATGACCGTATAATTATGGGTCTGGCCACAGAACTATTTTTATTGTATGCCAGAGATTATTCATTTATCAAGAATGTATATTTAAGTGGCTGTTTCTTAAACATTAGTTATAAATACCAACATGGATCCCTTTCTCTGTTTTCTTTCAGTTCTGGCATTTTTATACCTTCAATTTTAGTGGCCACATCATCATTTGTAAAGGATCCAAGAACTTATACTAGAAAGAAAAGACCGCCCCAAATATGCCACTTTTACTGTTTTAAATGTTACCTCTGCTTGTGCGGTGTAATAGCAGAGCAGATGTGATTCAGATCAGAAGGTTTCCAACATTTACACAGCTGGAGAGATCAGATGTGCTGGTGCAATAAAGAACTTTGAGACAGAACTTCCCTGTGTTGAAGCTTGTGTCACATTCTCTACTCCTTCATTTCCTTTGGACTTCATGTAGAGGTGTTCTCCTGTTTTGATGTGCATTCTGGCCTTTATATTCTACAGGCTATCTTGTACCTCATTCACTTGGATATTCTATTCACCTAGAGGTGCATTTTCGATAGTGCATCCAGGTTGGACTTTGGACATTTTGCGCTAAGCATAGCAAATCCAAATAGTAAATTTACCCTTTTTTGAAAAAAGAAAAACACGTCTATTTTTTAAAAATACTATTTTGAACAAGGTTTTGTGCTTTGTGCGTTTTCTTTTTAGGCCATTAAAACAAAAAATTCCAAGTGAAAAATGCACAAAATCAAGCCATTTGGATGTAGGAAGGGCCAGCATTTTCAGCAGACTCGTCCCCCAGACATCCCAGAAAAGCAATGGGGCACTCTAGGTAGCACTGCTGTGGACTTCATATAAATGCTCCTAGGTACACATTTCACTGTTGCTCCCTTATTTTGTCTGCTGAGCCCTCCAAAATCCACCCAAAATGACCACCCCCAATTGTACACCACTACAATAGCCCTTATTGGTAAAGGAGGCACATATATGTGGGTACAGTGGGCTTCTGGTAAATTTTGGAGGGCTCACAATTTCTATCACAAGTGTAACAGTTAGAGGAAGGTATGGGCCTGGGTCCACCTGTCTACAGTGCATTGCACCCACCACTAAACTACTCTAGGGACTGGCATAATGCCCTAATGGACCTGGCTATAACATCTAAGGCTGTCATAGAGGCTAGTAAGTAATATTTTTATTCACATGTTTGGGGGGTGAGAGGGAGTCAATTACTACTGGGGGAGTAAGCGGGTCATCCTTGAATTCATCCAGTGGTCATCTGGTCATTTAGGCACCTTTTTGTGTCTTATTCATTAGAAAAACAGATCTAGACCAAAATGTTGAAGTTTTCGCTCTAGACATTTTAGTTTTGTTCCATTATGGCCATAAAACATCCATGTGTTAGGCACCCCCTAAGCTGCCCTAATCTCACCTTTGAAAGACCCTTGACATGCCCCCTTTTGATTTGGATGCACGTAAGCTCATCTGAGCAGGGACCGTCCTTCTTTGTTAAATTGTACAGCGCTGCGTAACCCTAGTAGCGCTCTAGAAATGTTAAGTAGTAGTAATAGTAGTAGTAAATGAAATGCATAGATAGATATCTACAAACAGGTTACGAAAATATGAATTTGGACATTTTGAGAAGAAATCCATCCAAATAGTGCTTTATGACACTTTTTCTCTTTTGAAAATGAGCCCCCTACTATTCTTCATGCTGTGACCAAAAATCAAAGCTGAGGTTGCAGCACTCATGCAATATTTCTGTGCAATATTACAACATAATTCCTTCCATTTTGTGTTTTAATAACGCGTGTAAGTGTTCTTATAGAATACTTAGAAACATAGAAACATGACGGCAGATAAAGGCCATATGACCCATCCAGTCTGCCCATCCTCTGTAACCCCTAATTCTTCCTGTTCCTAAGCAATCCCACATGCTTATCCCATGCCTTTTTAAATTCTGGAACAGTCCTAGACTCCACCACCTCCACCGGAAGGCCATTCCACGCCTCCACCACTCTTTCTGTGAAATAATACTTCCTTAGGTTACTCCTAAGCCTATTCCCTCTTAACTTTGTCAGCCAGTTTAAACCATCCCCAAGTAGAAGCTTTACCAGTAGACTCTCAGTTCTTAAGCAAATCTTCTTTATTGTAGTACTCAGAATAAACAAAGAAATCCAACTTAAGTTCAGTTGCTTAGAAGAGAATTGTTGCCTTATGCATATAGAGTCTGTATCTAGCTACCCCAGAGGCAGCTAAGAGGAAAAGCTGTAACACTCAAAGGAGAATAAGGGGGAGAAACTCAGGATAAATAAAAAGGGAAATAATTTAGATAGATGCTGAAAAATCTTGATAGAATTACAGTAGATTAAGGAAGGATCAGTCCCCTAGAACAGCTGCTGATCACCAAGGCATACAAGCAAAACTGGGCTCTCTCACACAGTCTGTGATACCTTCTCTCCACTCTGAACACATGTTGCATGCCCAGTCATATAAGAAACAAACCAATCATACACCTTATCACCTATATTCAGCAATTGTAACCTGTATAACAGTGTATCACATCTACAGAGTCAAAGGCAGAAGAAACATCCAGCAAAATACAGAAGCATTGGTTTCTATCCATTCCCCTAGTTAGCCACCCTGAACCTACCACTGGACCACCAGGGCTTCTAGAGGTGGGGCCTACTTTTGTCAGGTGACAAGGGGGAGGCAACTGGAGGGGTACAAGGTCAGGGAGGTGGAGGGAGGTGACTGATATTTAGGGGGTGGATGGACATGGGAAGAGCTGCTAAGTGTGGGTTTCAGGCACATGCAGTGGATCTCAGAATATCTGACTTGTTGGTTATCCGACAACCTGTCGGTCCCAATTAAGTCAGATAATTAAGACTCTACTCCATGTGCTAAAGCACTTATGTGGTCCCTTAAAAGCGTAAGTGCATTTTCTAAGCAGTTATGTGCTTAAGCCACATATAACTGCATGCAGAATAATTGAATTGCCTTTTAAATGTTCACAATACAAAAATAGTAAACACAGCACATAACTCAACTGGAGTATAATTATGTACAAGCAAGACCAAAATGTTATTAAATAATAAATAAATTGGCCTGAGAAAAGCTCAGAACCTTCAAAGAGAACTAAACCCTTGGCAGACATTCCTTTTACTGAGGTTATCCTTGGCAGGCCATCATGTGCTTCAGAAGGTCAGAATTTAGAATCACACAGAAGACTCCAGGGTGAGCTTTCAAATTAATCCCAGTCAGGACTAGCTTGAGATTTTCTGCAAAGGTCTAATAAGTCTCGTCTCCCTGCTTTGCAAGGTCACTGTTTTGATTGTTACTGTCCTAACTTGATATATGATTACACAATGAAGGTTTGTTATTATTGGACCTGTGGAGAACACAGCTTTCCAGCAGAATGTCAAAGTCAGAACAGAAAGTTACACTGAGGTTAGGTTTGGTCCCTTTTCAACAAATGAAAGAATATTCCCAAATTCAGACTTACTTAAAAAAGAAAATATATCAATAGTGAACTGCTGTCATTTGTATTTATAGCTGCCACCTACATTATGCTGATAAATATACATATATTTCCCTTTTGTAGCAGTCCTGTAATTGTTAAAACAGCAGATTATGTTGTCCATAAAGTTTCTTGGCTAGAAAGTTGTTATCTGTGTGTAGCAGCAACAGCAGCTTATCCTACTGAACTCTGATAGTCAGATAGGTCAGTAAGTATTGGGACATTTTCCAGAACCTGTTTCCACTATGGCCAACCTAGTGCATTCTGGGGTTTGCTCTATTTTATCAATATATAAAGCAGAACAACAAGTCCAATAATGAGATTAAAACTCAATGCAATATGAAGAATGGCTGGGTCTTTGGATCTGGTATGTTGGACCACCAGCTTTTGTTGAACAAGCATGTTGTACTGGGGCTAAGAGATACAGTGTTGAGTTGGTTTGCTTCATTTTTGACAGGCCGATTCTTTAAGGTTTGTGTACCTCAGAGGTTTCTTCAGCTTGTGCCTTGGAATGTGGGGTGCCTCGGGACTCTGCCTTGCTCCTGGTTCTTTTTAATATTTTCTTTGGTCCCTTGGCTGCTCTTATTGTTGCATTTGATGTTATTGTTTTTATTTAAGCAAACAATATTTTCTGTTGCTTATATTTTAGTGGCAACTCCTGAAATTGTCTCCCTTCAGGGTTGTCTCATGGCAGTGACCAGTTGGTGTGAGGGGCACCACCTAATGCTTAATGTGGTGAAGACTATGGCCTGTTGGATTTTGGGTTACTTCTTCTGCCCTTCATTGATTCCAGTTTTGTTTGGTCACACTGTGCTGGTTGTAGACTCCTTCAGGTACTTAGGGGTGGTTATTGATTCCCAGTTGCCTTTCGGGGATAAGATTTCTATTGTGGTAAAAACAGATTTCTTCATCCCATGGTAGCTTTTCAGTGTAGGATTATTTTGATGAGGCAGCTTTGTACACACTGCTGCGTGGTTTTTGATCTACTACATAGAATATGATATCGTAGTTTATGCTGGAATTTATCAGTATGATGTATAGCATATACAGAAAATTCAGAAGGCAGCAATATGGCTACTGGGAAAGGTATGTATTCATGATAATGTGACTCCACTGTTTCGTCATTACAACTGGCTTCCAATAATGTGTCATGCTGAATTTAAGGTACTAACATTGGTCCATAAAGATTGGTATGAAAGACTCCTCCTTACTTGGCAAAGTTGCTTTCTCCTTATCTGCCTGGGAGGACACTTGGATTGTCAGTAGCCCATAACATGGCAAAATCCCTGCCCCAAACACAGCTTGTCTAGTGGCCACATAGGCCAGTGCATTTTCTTGGCTAGCTTCTACTCTTTGAACATAAGAACAAAATGTAAGAACATAAGACTAGCCATACTGGGTCACACCAATAGACCATCTAGCCCAGTATTCTGTTTCCAACAGTGGGCAATACAGGTCACAAGTACCTGGCAGAAACCCACATAGTAGCAACATTCCATGCTACTAATCCCATGGCAAGTGGTGGCTTCCCCATGTCTGTCTCTATAGCAGACTATGGACTTATCCTCCAGGAAACTATCCAAACCTTTTTTAAAACCCAGATACTCTAACCGCTGTTACCATCCTCCGGCAATGAGACCCAGAACTTAGCTATTCACTGCGTGAAAAAAATATTTCTCCTATTTGTTTTAAAAGTATTTCTATATAACTTCATTGAGTATACCCTAGTTTTGTACTTTTTGAAAGAGTAAAAAAATGGATTCATTTTTTCTCATTCTACACCACTCAGGATTTTATAGACCTCAATCATATCTCCCCTCATCTGTCTGTTTTCCAAGCTGACAAGCCCTAACTTCTTTAGCTTTTCTTCAGATGAGAAGAATTCCATCCCCTTTATCATTTTGGTTCAACCTTTTCTAATTCTGCTATATCCTTTTTGAGATACTGCAAGCAGAATTGCATGCAATACTCAAGGTGAGGTTGCACCATGAAACGATACAGAGGCATTATAATATTATTTGTGATATTTACCATCCCTTTCCTAATAATTCTTAGCATCTTGTTTACTCTTTTGGCACCCACCACAAACTGGGTAGAATATTTCAGCATATTATCTACAATGACACCTAGATCTTTTTCTTGGATGCTGACTCTCAAGGTGGACCCTAGCATCAGGTATCAGTGACTCAGAATATTCTTCCCAATTTGCATGACTTTGTATTTGTCCACATTAAATTTCATCTGCCATTTTGATGCCCAGTCTTCCAATTTCCTAAGGTCTTCCTGCAATTTTATACAGTTCGTATGTGTTTTAACAACTCTGAATAGTTTTATATCATCTGCAAATTTAATCATCTCACTTGTCGATCCAAGTTTCATATTAAATATGTTAAATTTCACCGTCCCCAGTACAGATCCCTGGGGTACTCCACTATTCACACTCCTACATTGAGAACAATGGCCATTTAACCCTATCCTCTGTTTTCTGTCCAATAACCAATTCCTAATCCACAACAGAACATTCTTTAATAGCCTCATTCTCTTTGCAAGTTGAGGGGCCCTTTTACAAAGGCACATAGGGAAGTGATCCCATCCCCTTTATCATTTTCATCACCCTTCTCTGCACCTTTTCTAATTCCACTATATCTTTTTTGAGATGAAGCGATCAGAATTGAACACAATATTTGAGGTGTGGTCACACCATGGAGCGATACAAAGGCATTATAAAGTCCCCATTTTTGTTTTCCATTCCTTTCCTAATAATACCTAACATTCTATTTGCTTTCTTAGCCGCCGCAGCACACTGAGCAGAAGGTTTCAACGTATCATCAACGATGACACCTAGATCCCTTTCTTGGTCCGTGACTCCTAACGTGGAACCTTGCATGATGTAGCTATAATTCGGGTTCCTCTTTCCCACATCATCAGTTTGCACTTGCTCATATTAAACATCATCTGCCATTCAGACGCCCAGTCTCCCAGACTCGTAAGGTCCTCTTGTAATTTTTCACAATCCTTCTGCGATTTAACTACTTTCAAGAACTTTGTGACATCAGCAAATTTAATTACCTCACTAGTCACTCCCATCTCTAGGTCATTTATAAATATGTTAAAAAGCAGTGGTCCCAGCACAGACCCATGGGGAACCCCACTAACTACCCTTCTCCATTGCGAATACTGACCATTTAACTCTACTCACCTTCCTCAAAACACCACTTTTATTATGTTTACTACAACTTATAATATCCTCCTTAAAGACTTTGTGATTGTAATTGTATTTACTATGTAAGCCGCATTGAGCCTGCAATGTGTGGGAAAGTGCGGGGTACAAATGTAATAAATAAAATAAAATACTCTCTCTTTTCTATCTTTTAATCAGTTTTTAATCCATAATAGGACACTACCTCCTATCCCATGACTCTCCAATTTCCTTTGGAGTCTTTCATGAGGTACTTTGTCAAACGCCTTCTGAAAATCCAGATACACAATATCAACCGGCTCACTTTTATCCACATGTTTGTTCACCCCTTCAAAGAAATGTAATAGATTGGTGAGTCAAGATTTCCCTTCACTAAATCCATGTTGGCTTTGAATGCTTTTGAATATGCTCTGTAATTTTGTTCTTTATAATAGTCTCTACCATTTTGCTCGCACCGACGTAAGACTCGTCGGTCTATAGTTTCCCGGATCTCCTCTGGAACCTTTTTAGAAAATTGGCGTTACATTGATCACCCTCCAATCTTCTGGTTCCACGCTTGATTTTAAGGATAAATTACATATTACTAACAATAGTTCCGCAAGTTCGTTTTTCAGTTCTATCAGTACTCTGGGATGAATACCATCTAGTCTAGGAGATCTGCTACTCTTCAATTTGTCAAATTGCCCCATTACATTCTGTAGGTCTACAGACATTATATTCAGTTTCTCCAACTCGTCAGCTTTGAATACTATTTCTTGCACCGATATCTCTCCCAAATCTTCTACTGTGAAGACCGAAGCAAAGAATTCATTTAATCTCTCTGCTACGGCTTTATCTTCCCTGATGGCCCCTTTTACCTGTCAGTCATCTAGAATTCCAACCGATTCTTTTGCTAGCTTCCTGCTTTTAATATACCTAATTTTTCTATACGTTTTTGCCTCCAACGCAATCTTGTTTCAAAATTCCTCTTTGCCTTCCTTATCAGCACTTTGCATTTGTCTTGACATTCCTTATGCTGTTTCTTATTATTTTCAGTTGGTTCCTTCTTCCATTTTCTGAAGGATTTTCTTTTAGCTCTAATAGCTTCCTTCATCTCACTTTTTAACCATGTCAGCTGTCGTTTGGTCTTCCGTCCTCCCTTTTTAATATGCAGAATATATTTGGCCTAGGCTTCCAGGATAGTGTTTTTAAACAGCATCCATGCCTGATGTAAATTTTTGACCCTCGAAGCCGCTTCTCCAAGTTTTTGTTTTCTCTGTTTTTCTCATTTTATCATAGCCTCCTTTTCTTTTTTAAAGTTAAACGCTAACGTATTTGATTTCCTGTGTATACTTACTTCAAAGCTAATATCAAATTTGATCATATTATGATCACTGTTATCAAGTGGCCCCAGCACCAGATCATGCGCTTCCCTAAGGACTAGGTCTAGAATTTTTCCTTCTCTCATCGGCTCCTGTATCAGCTGCTCCATAAAGCAGTCCTTAATTTTGTCAAGAGGTAAAAGAGAAAAACACCAGAACAGCATTGATCATAGAGCTGTCAGTCCCAACAACTACTGTGTGAATTGTGTGGAGAGAGAGAGAGAAGATCATCGTTTTAATAATCATGATTTGTTGTTAACTCCATGAAAGAAAGAGAAAGAGGAGGAAATTAATTGTTTGACCTGTGTACTGAAATAAATCATTTTATCCTCTCCAAGTGCAGCATTGGGATGTTCTAATAACTTGTCCATATTTTGCTAGTATTTGATTTGTTTTGCTTTCAGCAGAGGGAGAGATTTTAAAGAGCTTCTGTGTCCTTCGAAGCTGTCAATCTATAATCAGAAAGCCTCTCGGGAAGAACCTTATAGGAGGGGACATCACCCTGTAGGTAGTATTCAATTTGCCCTGTTATTTTAAATACTTCAGTATTTGTTAATCCAAGGATGTTATTAGTGGTGTACCACGGGGATTGGTCCTTGGACTGGCTCTTTTTAACATCTTTGTGAGTGATATTGCAGAAGGACTGTCTGGTAAGGTTTGTCTCTTTGCAAATGATACCAAACTCTGTAATAGAGTGGACAGCCCAGAGGGTGTGGATAGCGTGAGGAAGGACCTAGCAAAGCTTGAAGAATTGTCCAATAATTGGCAACTAAGATTTAATGCTAAAAAATGCAGGACCATGCACTTGGGTTACAAAATTCCAAGGGAAAGGTACAGTTTAGAGGGTCAAGTACTTCTGTGTATGATAGAAGAGCGGGACTTGGGGGTAATTGTGTCTATTGATCTTAAGGTGGCCAAACGGAAAAGGTGACAGTCAAAGCCAGAAGGATGCTCGGTGCATAGGAAGAAGGATGACCAAGAGGAAAAAAGAGGCAATAATGCCCTTGTATAAGTCTCTGGAGAGGCCCCATTTAGAATACTGTATGCAATTTTGGAGACCGCACCTACAAAAAGATATAAACAGGATGGAGTCGATCGAGAGGGCATCTATAAAATTGGTTAGTGGTTTCTGTCATAAAGCATGTAGGGACAGGCCTATAGACCTCAACATATATAGTCTGGAAGAAAGACGGGAGAAAGGGGATATGATAGATACGTGGCATTAATGTATAGGAGGTAAGCCTTTTTCAAATGAAGGAAAAGTCTGAAATGAGAGGACATAGGATGAAGTTAAGAGGAAATAGGCTCAGGAGTAGTCAAAGAAAATAATCTTTCATGGAAAGGGTGGTGGACGTGTGGAATGGCCTCCAGGTAGAAGTCGTGGATACAAGGACTACGTCTGAATTTAAGAAAGCATGGGACAGGCACATGGGATATCTTAGGAAAAGGAGGAGTTAGTGGTTACTGAAGAAAGGCAGACTGGATGGGTCATTTGGCCCTTATCTTTCATCATGTTTCTATGTGGTGATAGAGAGTATGATTTGAAGTCATATACATCTTGTTCCCACAGACTATGTTATATACTGTATTGTATATTATGTCTCTGTAAAAGACTCTATGTGGGACAAACTACTAGAAAGTTACAGACTTGCCTCATTGAGGATCAGAGTACTCTGACTACTTGTAGTACAAGCCAGCTTATTTTCGAAAGTTAAAGACGCCCATATTTTGACCCAAATCGAGAGATGGGCGTCCGTTTCCCGTGGGCGCCCAAATCGGTATAATCGAAACCCGATTTTTGGCGTCCTCAACTGCAGTCCGTCATGGAGATGAACAAAGATCACGGGGGCATGTCGGAGGCGTGGCAAAGGCGGGACTGGGGCGTGGTTATCGGCCGAGGAGAGATGGGCGTCTTTAGCTGATAATCAAAACAAGAAGGGCGTTTTTGACGAGAATTTGGTCCGCTTTATTTGGACCCTTTTTTTTCAGGTCCAAATCCCAAAAAAAGTGCCCCAACTGACCAGATGACCACCGGAGGGAATCATGGATGACCTCCCCTGACTCCCCCAGTGGTCACTAACCCCCTCCCACCAAAATACCCCCACTTTACAAACTTTTTTTCCAGCCTGTATGCCAGCCTCAAATGCCGTACCCACCTCCATGAGAGCAGAATGTGTTCTATCCCTTTCCCTGGTTCTGATGTGGGTCTCGGGTGAGTGTGACACCTTTTCTGTTAAGGGCACTGCAGAGTCACATCAGCAATGCATTGTGGTGGGTGTAGGGTAGTGGGCTCCGTGATTCCACTAGCTTGTGTTAAATGCTCACGATGTTGGTAGTTGGTAGGCTCTACTCCCATGGTGCTTTTCCCTCTGCTTACTGGGTCAGAGTGTGCCCAGTTTTGTTTCCAGTAGTCCATGAGGTAGTGGCCATTTGTGTAAGACACTTTTAGATCCCGTTCATGTGTTAGACACATTACAGCACTTAGTTCTTACCTTGAATGTTGCTGAAAGAGGGCATTGCACACCATTCTGCCAGCTCGGACCTACTACTGCTAATCTCAGTACCAGGGAGACTCGTTGCCAGTGGGGCACAACCTCTAATCTGCAGTTAACTGTGAGTAAAAGTGCTTATTCAAATAAAGGACATTTTCAGTGAGATTAGTCTTCAGGTGTGAACTGCTGTGCCAAGGTTATACAGCAGCAACAAGTCCTGTCCCTGGAGCACTTTTAGTGGGTACTGCAGTGCACTTCAGGCAGGCAGACCCAGGCCCATACCCCCCCCCCCCCCCACACCTATAACACTTGTGGTGGTAAATGGGAGGCCTCCAAAACCCACTGTACCCACATGAAGTTGCCCCCTTCACCCCTAAGAGCTATGGTAGTGTTGTACATTTGACCCTCCCACGACCAAATGGCTTGGATTGGGACGTTTCTGAGCTGGGCGTTTTTAGTTTCCATTATCGCAAAAAAAAAAAAAAAAAAAACGCCTATCTCAGAAGGGACCAAATCCATGGCATTTGGTTCGTCCAAACCATATTTTCGAAATGAAAGATGGACACCCATCTTTTTCGAAAATAGAGTCTGTCCCACCTCTTCACATACCCGTTTTCGGACATAGACGCCCATGGAGATGGGCGTTCGCGTTCGATTATGCCCCTCAAGGTGTGCAGATATAGCATAATTTTGCGTCATTCTGTTGTTTTGTCCTGAAATGGAATCCTCCTCTTCCCCGGAGCGGTGATTGAAGATAGAGACTACTCTGGCAGGAACAAAAACTGATTTTTAAATTGAAACTTTAGAATCTTTTGGCTTTAATGGAAAAATAGAATGGCATCATTTCTTTTGAAAAATATTTTTTGAAACATACTTTTTTAAACACATTTTTGAGAATCAGCTGCTTTGAAAGCTTGGCTCTTCAACCAAGCCGTTAATGGAAAAAGTAACTAACTTGTTGTTTCACATACACAAACACAAGGAGTGACACTGGCTGCACATACTATAACAGGATATGTTTATCCACTCCTACCCTAGCTGAGATAATATTTAATCGCCTCTCTGACCTAATGTGCAATTTTCTTTAAAGTAATCCCCTTGTTTTCTAACTCCTCTTACTCTCTTTCCTTTTACTCTCTTACCTATCTATATATTTCATCTTTGCTTATACCCAACGCTATCTATTAAAATGTTTGATTATGTATTGTGTTGACATTGTAAGTAATATACTATGACATACTTTGTATTGTTATTTGAATATTTTTACTGCTGTAATTGTCTATTGCTTATGTTTGATTTATTCTTACTGTACACCGCCTTGAATGAATTCCTTCAAAAATGCGGTAAATGAATCCTAATAAATAAATATTTATTATTATTGGTGTTATATGTTACTTCCTTTATTTTGATCGGCATCTCAGATGCCATGATGTGAATTTCAGATGGAGTAGCACGTTCAACTGAGTTCACTCTGTATGTATATAAATAACCTGCCAATTTGTTTTGTTGTTGTATATGTGTTAGAGTACAAAGTTGCTTGTCATATTGACCTTAATGGAAACAAATAAAACAAACAAAATTAATCATTTGGGGGGTCTTTTAATAAGGCGCACTAAAAATAGGTGTGTACCTTAGTAAAAGACCCCCTTGGTATCCAAAACAAATTCAGGGGTTCTTTTACTAAGGCGCGCTAACAGATTTAGTGCATGCTAATGTTTAGTGTGTGGTAAATGATAAGACACCCATAGGAATATAATGAGCATCTTATCATTTAGCGCATGCTAATCATTAACACACACTAAATCCATTAGTGCACTTTAGTAAAAGGACCCCTGAATTTGTTTTGGATTCCAAGGGGATCTTTTACTGAGGTATGCTAGCATTTTTAGTACACGCTAAAAACGCTAGCACACCTTAGTAAAAGGCCCCCCCAAAATGATTAATTTTGTTTGTTTCATTAATAATGCAGTTCGATATGTCTAGCGCATTTGACGTAGTAGATCATAATATCCTACTAAACATACCACACAACTTTGGCATATGTGGCACAGTCCACAAATGGTTTCAAGGATTCCTGAAATCAAGATCTTACAAAGTGAAAATGAAAGGAGCCTTATCCTCTCCTTGGTCACCGGACTGTGGTGTCCCTCAGGGTTCTCCACTATCGCCCATTCTGTTTAATGTAATGATGTCACCACTAGGTAACAGACTAGAAACAGCAGGATTCAAAACATTCATATATACTGACAATGTTACCATATACATAACCTTCAAAAAAACATTCAAGACAACTTACAAAAGGCAAAACTTGGCCTAAATTTGATGGAAACCTTGGCCTCAGAATCCAAAGTAAAGCTAAATAACGAAAAAATGAAATTTATGGTCATTACCAACCTAGTTGACCAAAACGACTACAACAGTTTCAAAATTGACAACACTTCATTCCCCATTGACAATAATCTGAAAAGTCTAGGTATAAACAAACATTTAACATTTGATACTCCAATTTCCTCAGTAATCACAAAATCTTTCATGTCTCTTTGGAAACTAAAAAGGATCAGACCCTATTTTTCATCAGAAACATTCAGACTATGGTACAATCTTTAACATTATCCCAGTTCGATTACTGTAATGCCATATATGCTGACCATAAGGAGTATCTGTTGAAAAAACTCCAAACAGCTCAAAGCACTGGAGCCAGGTTCATATACAAAATCTCCTCTCATTTTGAAAGTGCCTCCCCTTTATGAATCAAATTACACCAGCTTCCCATCAAAGCGAGAATCACCTTAAAATTATGTACCTTTATCTTTCAAATCCTAAATGACACAGCTCCAGACTATATAGTACCATTAATAAACTTACCTCAAAGAAACGCTAAATATGAGGCAAGAAATTACCTCAGATTACACATTCCAAATTGCAAAAAAGTGATCTACAAAACTGTCCACTCTGCAGACTTCACTTACCTAGGAACCAAATGATGGAACTCCTTACCACCCAAAATAAGAAATATACAGGAATACACTAGATTCGGCAAAATCTTCAAATCATTCCTACTCAAACAAACCCTCACAAAGAACAACCATATCTCAAACAACTAATTATTACCTGACATGGTTATTTTCTGTTTACCATTAACTTTCTCTTTGCTTCATGTACAATTTCTCATTCATAATAGATTTTCTAAATGTTAAACATCCATAGCTATCCCACTATGTTTATGATACTGTATTGTAAAACTGGATTCTTACAACAAATTACTTTCTTATGCATTATTCTTTGTTATGTATCCTATACTGTTTATTGTAAGGCACTTTGAACTCAAACTTGTTTAGGATAATGTGGGATATAAATGTCACAGATAAATGAATAAATAAATAAATAAATAAATAGTGCACCTTGGTAAAATGACCTCTGAATGTGTGCTTGATCTGAAAATGAACTGATCCAAAACTTTTTCTGTGCACATCCCTACTTGTTACTGTACATAGAGATTGACATTGTTTCCCATTGAATTTATTTTATTTTGGTACACACAAGCTTCCCTGGAAATATGATTGATCATAAAAGAAATGATTTGGATAACAGTTGGTCACAGTGTTGAAAGAAAAACAAGCAGAGCAAGAGTATTTGCTAATTTAATAATAATGAATAATTAACCCAAAGAAAAGTGAAATGTTACAACAAAAAAAAAATTCTCTCCAAACATGGAAAACCACCAATGAGCCTAATGAAAATGAGAGAATTTATGGCAGGAGAGACTGTTTTGGAGACTGTGGAGATACTTAAATGTAACTTTAAAGCAGAATTTACAAGCTTGCTGCTACTGAGTGGAAAAATACATTGGCCACAAAGAAAACAATGCTTGCCAAATCTAATGATTCAGTAACGAGTCATAAATAATAGGTCCCTGATGACCAGAGCATAAGAGCAGTTGTTTATTGCCAAAAAATGTACTAAACTATGGAGCTAAATCATTAACAGGGGACTCTGCAACCAGAAGGAAAAGACCATGTTGCTTTATGAAAGGTAATAAGTTATTTCCACAAGAGTTTAATAAAAAAAAATACTGCAGTTTAACTATGTCGTTTGTTGAGAAACTTTATATTTTAATGAGAGAAGTCCATGATACCATGAGCTCAGTAATCAGATTAAAGAAGGCTCAAGTCAGGTGTAGCCAGAATTTACACAGAAGATTTTTAGGCCTCGGCCTAGGGCAGTAAAATTTAAGGGCAGCAAAGATCCTGCCCTCTCTACATCATGAACTTGACATTTTTCATTTCCACTTTAATATACTGCAAATAATAACATATCTATGTGGTTTCCACTTAAAAATAATGACTACTGGAGTAAGATTAAGGATGGCTACACAGAATTAGGCCTATGTTACAATCAAATTTAAAATGGAGAGGAGGAGGTAAGATAAACCACCAGTAATGTCACCTGTGCAGTTAGCCTTAGAAATCTTGCTTTAAGGAATTTAGGAGTCTTGCATTGTCTACTGTCTGTATTAGCTTTTTTTTTTTTGCTTGTTTTAATTGCCTTAATTTCTCCATTTTATGATACTCCGTCCCAATCTTGTGGATTTTATATTTAGTTTCCAAAAAGTTTCTTTTTCCTTTAAATCTATTTTTCCTTTTTTATTGTTATATCAAAATTAATAAAAATGATTGAACAACAAAAAAAAGTTGATTATTTCTTTGTTTTTTTTTTTGCCCTGAATTTTCTTTCATTATTTTTATTTGTGAATTATTATAAATTTCAAATGAAAATAACATTTTTTAAAAAGGAGAGAGAGGGAGGGGGGATAATTAATTCTGACATACATTCTGAAATGAGGGTCTATGAATTAAGACAAGGACAAATGTGAGACTTCTACAAAAGGTAGGAATGGGCACAGCATCACCATTGTATATTAATCTTAGCAGCAGAGGGGAAAGCCTGAGAGAAATAATGTTTTGAGAATGGCTTTAAATTTCTTAAAGGAGGGTTCCAAGCAGAGACCCAAGGAAGTGAACTCCATAATGTAGGAGTGGCAACTCTAAAGCGAGAAGACTAGCCAACTGAGAACAGATCTGTAGATGAGTTGAAATTATTAATAAATGTTGTTGTGCAAAGTGAAGAGCTTGAATCAGAACATATGGAATAAGAAATCCATATAAGAAAGAGGGAAGGCCAGCATGGCTCTTAACTAGAATTTTAAATATGATGCAGTAGAAGATAGGAAGCTAATGTTCCTACTACCATCAGATCAGGGACTAGCTCTCCAAAAGAAAATCAAAGAAATTACAGATTTCTCTTTCCAGGCTAGATATTTAACACATAAAGAAAGACAATTCTTGCAGATCCTCCATCCTACCATTCCCACCATATACATTTTACCAACAATTCACAAATCTATCACTAAACCCCCTGGTAGACCCATCAACACTGCTAATGGATCAGTTTTGGAACCCCTTTTGATCTTTGTCAATTTCTTTCTGAGACCATACATACCCCTTATTCCATCATATATTAGAGACTCCTCCCAAATGATCCAATTACTCTAAGAACTCAGCTGGTGACCTTGAACATGTTCCCTCATCTCTGGATGACAACTCTGCAGAAACTGCTCCAGGACCATCAGGTTTTGGCAGTCTTCCAGAGTTTTAACCTCAGCTCCACTGAGCCACTGCTTATGCTGGTGTCTTAGCTGAATCAGAAACTTGCTGTGAGCATCATCCGCCCCTTTTTGCAAAGTCCAGAACTTTAGTCTGTAGGTCTCAGGGTTAATGGCATAACGGTTCAACAAATCCTTGAGCACCTCCTCAAACTGGGAGCACGTCTCCGTGGACAGTCCTTGGAATGCCTCAAGTGCTCTACCAGTGAGCTTTCCTCCCAGATAGCGCAGTGAGGAATCTCATTGAGGTGGCAGATTTTTTCAAATGCAGTTAGATAGCCATCTATGTCACCTCTGGTATCATCAAACTGTGAAAACAAGTTGGCCCGATCCTGGCTGGGGATCCTGCCTTGGGCCTTGATGCAGGGATTGGGCTGGAACTTTGGATGCAAGCCATTTCCATCTCCATCTTTAATTTCTGCAGCTGGAACTCCCGCTCATCACGCTGCTGTTCCTGCTCCTCTCGCCACTGTCATTCTTCCCATTCCTTTTGACGCTGTCACTCTTCCCATTCCTCTCGCTGCTGCTGCTCCTGGTCCTCATGCCACAGATGGACCAGCTGCTGTCGCTCTTTCCTTTCCTCTCACTGCAGCCGGTCTTCCCGTTCCTCTCACCGCTGTCGCTCTAGCATGTAGATCTACCGTATCTCAGCTGGTGTGGCATCTGGCCCTGCCAACTCACAGGCCTCTGCCCACAAGGGGTGTGTTCTCACCCCAGGTGAACTCTTCACAGGCTGGGCCTGCAGCTCCTCCTCACTGAGGCCATGTGGTTGCTCTTGTGCTAGAACAGGCATCTCCAGTGCCTGCTGACTGCTGCCAGTCACCATCAGCACAATGCTAATCTCCTAATACTACAAAAAAAACAACAACAGGAAATGGACCTTGTTACCGCTGCACTTGTTCAGTGTGCTCTATGTCTGGAGGTTACAGATAAAAAAGACTCTGAAACACTCAGTGGATGGTGACCCTCATGCCACACATTGAGCCTGACAATCCCACCAAGCTGCCACCAAAAAAGAAAGGCAAAGGTCTGTGAAAAACACCTAGCCAACAGCCTGGGGTTACCTCACAGTCATTTAGAGGGTCTATCCCCAGCACAGCTCAGGTCTGCCTGCACCTGCCACTTGTGCTCTATACTAGCATCCTCCTCCCACTGACTGAATCACAACCGCCTCTGCGCAAGTCTCCCACGCTCCATGGTTCCCAGAAAGCACTCACAGACCCAACTCACAAACCAACAAGATTCTTTATCAGTCTAGACAGTAAGAACAAACAATTGTGTTTATTCTCAGAACTTGGAACAGTGGACAAAAATGTGCAATTGGCAAACAATAACAGGTAACTGAAATATGGATCAATCATAACACTAACTAAACAGTTGTATACTGTTTAAGCAGTACCTGGGAAGGTCAGGACATATAATTCAACAAGCCTCAGCAAAGAGATCTGTCTCTCTTTCCTCCCTGACTGAAACTGGTTTTGAGTTGCCAGTAAAGTCCAAATGAGATGAGCTCCTGGGCCAATCAAAGCCCAGCCAACAAGGTTTCAAATATAAACTGGATTTGAACAAAAGCGATAAGAGAAAAACATTGGAAGACTCCTAAGGAAGTGGCATGAAGAAAGTGAGTAAGGGTGAATGGTGAAAGGGGACACCCTAGTGGTGAAATAATGGAACTGAATACTGCATGAATATAATAGCTGCTGAAGATAAGGCAGTGTTTTGTGAAATTTTGCTTTTCTTTTTCTTGGTGTTTTGAATGAACTGTGTCCCTGTGAGAAGGATCTATGCAACTGCAGTGGTGATCTCCTCATGGGAGCATGTGCAAGAGCAGGAAAAGAGCAACCAGAGTATTGAACTGGGACTTTCAAAGCTTATATTACAGATACCCCATGACACTACATAGTCATTCCATTGAAATTATGGAAAATATCACAGATTTCCTGTGCAAAGACCTTCCTTGTAGTCTGTCCTCAGCACCTAGGGTGTTCACAACTAGGGTCATCTGCTGTTCCCATATCTTGATTTATTTATTTTAGTATTTAACTCACACCTTTGTAGTGGTAGTTCTAGGTACAATAGGTTTTTCATTGTTAGGCTTACAATCTAAGGCAGTGGTTCTCGAACCTGGTCCTAGAGGCACCCCAGCCAGTCAGGTTTTCAGGATATTCACAATGGTTATGCATGAGAGAGATTCGCATGCAGTGGAGGCAGTGCACGCAAATCTCTCTCAAGAATATTCTTAGTTTATTACTTTTATTTATGAACATCTATATTCCATAAACTTATCCTCTATAAATTCTATAAAAAAACTATCACCTCAACTAAAAATGTTGTGAATTGTGATTAGCACACCACCATCACTCCAAACCTGGAAAGTCTCTGCATGGGATTGCATATCTATATTTTTGATTGAGGAAATGACATTTGAAAACTTAAGTAGCGGGAATATCTATTTGGAGTTTGACACAATTTTTTTGTGTATGAACAAAGTTTGTTTATCTGTCGCTTCAGGAGTGAGGTGGTTTTTGAAATTTGCACTTGGAAGCAGGAAGTATTTGGACCAGCCCTTGAAGGGTTTTATACTTGCCCTGGCACTATCCTGGAACAAGAATATTTGGAATTATTTAAGGAAGCGCTAACAGCAATCCAACTACTATCATTTCGTTTGATTTATCAATAATCATCAAGATAAGTACAAAAAAAATCTATTTTATTTAAAAACTTGTAATTGCTGAAGGTGCTATGATTTTCATCCGATTACCATCTTGCTCCAGGTTTGGAATGATGGGGGTGTACTGAGCACAATTCACAACATATTTAATTCAGGTATTAGTTTTTTATCATATTTATAGAGGATATATGGATCCTTCTTAAAAATATGATACTCATACTGTACCAGAATTAGTTACATTGAGCTATTCTTTTTTGGTTACTTATCATATTGTTTCTATTGTTCGATTTTCACTACCCTTGTTCTCAAATACCTGAAACAAATTGTTTAGCTATTTTCTTCTAATTTTATTGTGTATTTTATTTATTTATTCTATACTCTTACTGGAATATTACTCTGTATTTCTATTCCGGAAATGGCAATCACCATTACGGTATTTGTAAGCCACATTGAGCCTGCAAAGAGGTGGGAAAATGTGGGATATAAATGCAGAAAATAAATAAATAAATAAATATAGATGTTCATCAATAAAAGTAATAAACATTAGTAAATGTATTTGTTGATCTAAAGTGATTTGAGTGAGCCCATTTATTGCTAATACAGTGGAATCCACTTAAGTGCAAGAGTCTAGGACCAAAGAAATACATGCAGTTAATCGGAGCATGCACTTAACCGTTGTGACCCAAAGAAGCTTGACATCTGATAAACATATGTACAGTACTGTTTATTATACGTACAGTATACAGTCTCCGTTAACTGACATTAGGCTTACTTGAAGTAATCAGTCATAGTCCTCTGTACACTCTTGTGTCTGTGAGTTCCATAGACTACGTCTGCCAGATGGTAAAAACTGTCATAGCACTGACATCCAGTGGCCTCCAGATAGGCCCGCACGGTGTTGACACTCTCCAGCGCTCTTGCAAAACTGACAGGAGATTGTTGAATTTCGTCAGCATGTGCCTCGCTACTCATTCATCATCTGTTTCATCATCAGCCATTGCCTGCGTGTAGGCGCATATCTCGACATCAGTGCTGTCGTCAGCTGTTTGTGTTTGTAGATCATAATCAACAGCTATGTAGTGATGAAAGTCCTCTTCAGTAACACCGACTGGGATGCCAATAGCCTGTTCACCTGACGCGTTTGTAACAGCTGCATCTGTTTCATCCTCTCCACATCCCTAACAAAGCTTGCCCTCTTGTAGCAGTTCACATTGGTTGCCTGTGTAACATGATTCCAGGCTTCTTTCTGCATATGTAGGGAATCCAACAGTGATAGATTATGAGCCACTTCAACAGCATGTTTATCCTTGCCAGTCTGGTCATCCATAATGCTCATCAGACGACGTAGCACAAGAGCCCGATAATGTTGTTTGAAATTGGCTATTATGCCCTGATCCATAGGTTGGATCAGAGAGGTAGTGTTTGGTGGCAGGAAGACCACCTTGATGTTAGACAGCCTGACATCATCATTGTGTGCAGCACAATTATTGCAAAACAACAAAATCTGATGCTTTTGTGCCCGCATTCTAGTGCCTAACTTCTTTAGCCACTGCTTCCAAATTTCCCATATCATTCATGAATTTGCGTTAGCCTCGTATGACACAGGAAGTTGCTTAACATTCTTGAAGCAAAGGGGCTGTTTGCTCTTTCCAGTGACGAGTGGTTCCAACTTCTCACTCCCATCCATATTGCAGCAAAGGAGGATCGTCAGTCGGTCCTTCGACGTTTTATCTCCTGTAGTTTCAGCTTGTTTGAATGCAAGTGTTCCATCAGCAATCACTCACCAGTAGAGACCGTTTTTGTCAGCATTGAAAATGTCACAAGATGCAAACTCATTCAAGATGGTAGGAAGAACTGAAACAACCCAATTTTCAGCACCAAAGTCATCAGCATCTTGTTTTTCACCATGCTGTTTCTTGAATTTTATGTTGTTCCTCTCCTTCCATCTTTCTAACCATCCAACAGTGGCTTTGAATTCAGTTAGTCCAAGACTTTCAGCTAGCTGGTTAGCTTTCTCCATAAGCAGTGGACCACTGACAGGAAACTGTCTGCTCCTGACTTGAGAAAACCACCGAAGAAGAGCATCTTCTACCTCCTCAGCTTTTCCCGCCTGTTTTCGTTTCCGGTGTGGATTTGTATTGTTTTGCCAGTCTTCCAGAAGCTGGTCTTTCTGCTTCAAGATACAAGAAATTTGACTGGGATTGACACCATATTCTTTAGCAATAGATGCTTGACTTTGTTTGTTTTCTAATTTTTTAAGAACTTCTATTCGTTCAGCCAGTGTTAAAGTCTTACAGTTGCGCGACGATGATGACTCCAGTGTACACTCTAACAACGTTCTTTCACTTATTCTGCCTGTGGCAGTTAAAGGGGCAGTAAATTTGAAATCTCGTTGGTTGTCACGCGCCAATCGGCTTCCATATTCCGTGCGTGCGCTTATACAGAGTCTTTCCTGCAGAGGAGTGGTCTTAAACCATGCATATAAGCGAATCTTGCACTTATCAGTGATGCGCTAAACCGAAGTTTGTCCCCATAGAAATTCATGGCACCAAAAACGGGACCGAAGTACAGCATGCAGTTAAACAGAGCATGCGCTTATCTGACATGCACTTAAATGGAGTGCACTGTACTGATACTTATTCATTGTGGATATCCTGAAAATCTGACTGGCTGGGGTGCCTCCAGGACCAGGTTTGGGAAACACTGATCTAAGGGGCCCTTTTACTAAGCTGTGCTAAAAAATGGCCTCTGCTATGACTAGGCCTCTTTTAGCATGGCTGTAAAATGGCCACATTTTCAATTTCCTCAATTAATGGCCATGTGCTAATTTCCCAATTAGCACATGGCCATTAGTGTGGGAGCCCTTACTGACACCTACTTTCTAGGCAGTATGGGTTCCCATGCTAACCACACAATATTCAATTAATGCCTAGTGATGTAGCTGCACTAACCAATTAGCACTGCGCACTCCTACTCTCCACTCCCAAAACATAGTATTTTTTTAGCACGTGGGAAGTGTGCACCCTGTGGTAGTGGATTTTAACCTGTGGTAAGCACGTGTTAGTGGTTACTGCAGCATAGTAAAAGAGCTCCTAAGTTTGCATCAGCTGCAATTGAGGATTAAATGACTTGCAGAAGACCACAAGAAGTGGCCAGGGGATTTGAACCACAGCCTCTCTAACCACTAAGCTACTTTTTCACTCCACTGATTTCTAGTGGTTTTCTCAGAAGCTCAGTCCAAGAATTATGAGTAGGTTATGGGGTGAATGAAGTAGGGGACAGAGAGGCAAAGATGGGGACAAAAGCAGGGAAGGAAAGAGACTTACCAGAGCAGGATCACAATCGACCTATGAAGAAGTAAATGCATTACGAAAAAAGCCATGTTTTGAAATCAGTTGTAAATTTCTTGAAGAATAATTCAGCTCAAATGGAAAGGGGCAGCAAAGTCCATAGAAATGGGACTGCAAAATAGAAAGCCCAATGCCTGGTGGAATCTAACTGAGCCTGTTTAGGGCCAGGTCAAATGAGGTGATAGTCATTTAGGGAGCATAATTTTCAGTGGGACGTGGCCTGGTTCATGCTGGTTCAAATTCAAACTTAACTGGCCAGTGCTGAATATCAGCTGGTTAAGTTTGAACCGGACAAAAATAAACTGGATATTCAATGCCAGTCACCGGAAACAGCCAGGAATTGAATATCTGGGCTGTGCCGACCACGGGAGTTAGCCGGGCTAACTTCCGTCTGTCTGAATATCAGGCCCTATATGTACATATAAGAACATATTTAAGAATAGCCATACTGGGTCAGACCAATGGTCCATCTATCCCAGTATCCTGTCTCCAACAGTGGCCAATTTAGGTTACAAGTACCTAGCAGAAACCCAAATAGTAGCAACATTCCATGCTTCCAATCCCACATAATTTGGGGAATAGTTTGGATGGAGTCTATAAAATATATAGGTTCACACATAGAATACACATACAAATTTATACTATCCTTGCAGCACATGCAAACTTGTGCTTTTTAATTAGTGCACTATTGGGGCTGCTTCTAGGTGTCTATTTTGTAAAGGCATGTACGTGCCTGTCTTCCTTTACAACACAGTTGTCTTTTTGGACTTCTCACCTAGACAACCAGTTATAAAATGAACCCCTTAGTGAATTTCACACTTTCTGTTTTACATGGTAAATGATCTTGGCATACATGCTAAACTTTAGCACATAAGCCCCCTAAGAGCCATTATAATTAAATGATTGGAAAGAGATAGTGTTTGCCTGAGGACATTCAGTTCTTTAAAAAAATGAAAATTGTTCCAAGTTTCTAACCTTACTAATCATTTCCAGGTTTGGAATTGGAATGCTAATAGTCAGAACTCAGTCCTCATTTAGCTTTTCCTAAATGGAGTTTGAAATGCATTCTATTTTGAGTTTCAATCATTATTTTACTCCATCTGTTCATTACTGATGTCATTAAAACCAGGTCTAGTAGTACCTATTTTTTTTTTTGTTACATTTGTACCCCATGCTTTCCCACTCATGGCAGGCTCAATGTGGCAGGCAATAGAGGGTTAAGTGACTAGCCCAGAGTCACAAGTAGCTGCCTATGCCAGGAATTGAACTCAGTTCCTCAGGACCAAAGTCTACCACCCTAACCACTAGGCCACTCCTCCACTCCTTTTAAAAGAAAAGTCAAAGTCTGTTTACAGAAGTACTGGATGTTGCATAAAATTCCATGAAATAACTTTCTATATTGCACCATTTTCACATTCTCACTTCTCAGATATTTGAGAATGCTGTATAATCAAGGCTTCTTGACCCTCTCCTGAAGGCACACCTAGCCAGTTAGATTTTCAGAATTGCTGCAATGCATATTCATCAAACACATTTGCATATGCTGGACAACCATTGTATGCAAATCTATTTCATGCAGATTCATTCTGGTGATCTTAAAACCCAACTAGCAAGGTATGTATCCAGGAAAGTGTTGAGAAGCACTGCCCTAAAAACTTACTTGTTCAAAAAGGCATACCCTACCGACCCAACTTAAATGCCTGAACCCTGCAACACTACGGAACCAAAGCATGTAATGGACATAACGTAACTCTTCCTCGATACGATTCCCTAATATGTCTGTTCCACATGAACCTCATTCTACCACAACATCACTGTGTAACTGTTTATACCGGAATTGGCGAATGCCTTTATGGTCCTATATAAGCCTGCAAATAGGTGGGAAAATGTGGGATACAAATGTAATAAATAAAAAATAAAATGGTACTTCATTTTGTGCATAATTTGGTGCATTTCTGTTTATACTGTATACATGTTATGCCAGTTTTGTCTATCATGGACCAGCATGCATAAGTGGGGTTGCACCAGTATTTTTTAAACAGCCCAGTCAGATCCATACAGTTTATAAAATACATATACCTGTATACTGGCTTCCATTAAAAGATCGAATTGCATTCAAAATTTGCACCTTAACCCATAAAATCATCCATGGAGAAGCCCCATCATACATGTCAGACCTAATTGACTTACCAGCACGAAAAATCAAAAGTTCATCACGTACCTTCCTAAACCTCCACTACCCCAATTGCAGAGGACTCAAATGCAAATCATTACACACATCTACCTTCACATACCTCTGTTCAAAATCATGGAATAAACTACTGAAAGCTATAAAAAACAGCGCGTGACTTGACAGCCTTCCGGAAGTTATTGAAGACGCATCTGTTTGAAGAGACTTACAATAAGAATCCTCCTTAATGACTTGATTCCATTCTGTATCTAAACCAACTAATACTGATCCCTTCTAATTTGATTATGTTAATCATATTATCACTATTGGTCATTATATCTTACCTGTTTTATTTTGTGTTATATAAATTATTCTACTGACCTATTTAGCTAATTTCTTATATAGTAATATGTTAAATTAGACCAAACCCTTACTCTATTTATGATTATACCTTTTGCAATATAATGTAAGCCACATTGAGCCTGCAAATAGGTGGGAAAATGTGGGGTACAAATGCAGCAAATAAATAAATAAATAAATAAATAAATAAATAAATACCCAAAGTACCTGACTACTGATGAAAGTATCTACATACAGATTATGCACACACACCTTATACATTCTATGTGTATCTCATGCTCTTCCAGGCACATCAGAAAAGTGGCTCTGTGTCGAGATTGCATGGGAACGTGTTCTGGGTCTGTTTTGAGTCAAACAAAAGAGTGGAAGACACCATAAGAAAATACAAGGGCAGCCAATGGCTCAATTATTCTTCAAGTCCAAAATATAGAGTGCGCTGACAAGATATACAGTATACACAGTTTGTTCTTCAAATACAATATACAGGATGTGCTGACAAGTAAGACCCAACAAAGGCTGAGTTATGGCACTCAGGGCTTCAATAGGGGTCCTCATAAATAAATAAGACAAAATATAACATTTTTTAAAAAGGAAACAATAATTTCTTAAGTAATAGGAGAGGTTTTTTAATGCTAATGATCGATGTAGCAGGCTTATATACAAACCTGAATTGAAAATGTCCTGCACTGTCTGAGGCTTTTTCCTCCCTGTTTATATGGATTTTGAATATGTTTAATAATAGAATTGAAATAGAAGATCTGGCTATTATCATAGGTGAACACGATGTATAAGAAGTGAATTTTTGATATTGATTGGAGATCTGTGCAGCCATTTTCTAAGAATGCTGCTTTACAGACCTGCATGTCCCTTGTTTCCCTCCCCCCCCCCCCCCCCCCCCCCCTCAAAATTTGGATGTTTCAGTTTGTAAAATGGATGTTCATGCTGGATGTTTCCAGTGCATGGACATCCATCTCACCTTTTTTCAAAGAGGCTGTATCCTGTTCGGAAATACATGTGAGATGGACATCCATCTGGGACATTCTGACTTGGACGTCCTTTCGAAATGACCCTCTATGTGTCTTTACAAAATTGCCCCATAAAAGCTGAAGAAACTGCGGCTATCATGAAGCTACACATATTTACACCAACTCTACAGTGTACAATATACATATTTTATAAAAACTGCAAGTTAATCATGATTACCTGTGTTTAACTGAAACTATGTCCCAAATACACCTATATCAAAGTCACAAATATGTGTACCTTTGTCAATATATGTACTCATATATGGGAGGTCGGTAATTCTATAAGTGGCATTTTACACACACACACACACACACACACACACACACACACACACACACACACACACACACATATATATATATATATATATATATATATATATGAACAAGGCCTTATAAAATTACTCTCTTACTGGGCAATTTCATAGGTATCCCGTTGGAGAGGCTAAGCCTCCCCAGTTCCAACCATGACCTTCCTTGCTCACTGGATACACTGCCTTCCTTCCTAGTATTGGCCCTGTATATCTCTCTTCCCCTCCCAACTTTTATTATCCCCCCCCCCCTCTCTCCTACCCTGTCTGCTGTCATGCAGTACCTTTTGTCCATGCAGCACCTTTTGTTCCCTCCCTTCAGTTGCCACCTCCACTGAGCCTGAGGTGGTAAATGATGCAAAGAAGCACAGGTCTGTGGCTCTGTGCCTGCCCTTGCCTCTTCTTCCAGTCCTGTCTCCTCCAAAAGAGGAAGTCAAGATCAGAAGGGATGGGCCCAGAGGAGGAAGCAGTGGCATGTAGAAAGTCACAGTCCTATATATTTTCTCTCTATGTTTACTACTGCAGGCCTGGTCCCACCCTGGTTAAGGTGGAGCCTTTCGGAATAGGCTCCCCCTTCCCCAAAATGTTGCCCAGTTCCTAACAATCTAGAACCTTCCTCCCTGCACCATCATCTCATCCACATGTTGAGACTCTGCCTGTCTCTTGGGCCCTGCGTGTGGAACGGGTAGCACTTCAGAAAACGCTACCCTAGAGTTTCTGAATTTGAGCTTTCTACTTAAGAGCCTAAATTTGGCTTCCAGAACCTCTCTCCCACATTTTCCTATATCATTGGTACCCACATGTACCAAGACAGCCGGCTCCTCCCCAGCACTATCTAAAATCCTATCTAGGTGACATGTGAGGTGGAGAAAGTGTGAGAAAATAGAGGAGGTGAAGGGTGGCAGGGGTAAGAGAAAGAGAGAGAGAGAGAGAGAGAGAGAGAGAGAGAGAGAGAGAGAGAGAGAGAGATCCAGGAGAGTGGTCGCTACATCGTCCATTGTTCCGTTGCCTAGTGAAGGAGTGGGGTCTGCCATTGATAGATCTCATGGCCTCGTCAGACAATGCTCAAGTACCCAGCATTAGGTATAGCTAATATAGATAAAACATATTGCAAACATGTTTGGTAACTCATCAATAAACTAACGTCCAGCAGATTTGAAGCCTGATGGCCATTTGGAAACCTACCAAAAAAACTGAGAGGCAAGTCATTGCAAATCATTGTAAACAGTTGCTCAACACCATTGTTTACATGGCTACCAGGAAGATACTGGACTAGGTGTTAGGGCTGACTAGGAATTCCTGTCTTTTAGATTGTACACTTGTCTTTAGATTGTACACCTGTCCTTTAGATTGTAAGCTCCTTGAGCAGGGACTGTCCTTCAATGTTAAATTGTACAGCGCTGCGTAACCCTAGTAGCGCTTTAGAAATGTTAAGTAGTAGTAGTAGTAGTAGTGGTGTAAGGCTTTCAGGCTTATTTTTGAAAGAGAAAGACGCACATATTTCGACACAAATTGCAAGATGAGCGTCCTTCTGACAGGGTTGCTCAAATAGGTATAATGGAAAGCCGATTTTGGGTGTCTCCAACTGCTTTCCATCGTGGGGATGATCAAAGTTCCCGCGTAGCTAAGGCAGGACTAGGGCGTGCCTAACACATTGGCGTCCTCGACCCATAATAGAAAAAAAGGGCGTCCCTGACGAACACTTGGAAGTCTTTACCTGGTTGTTTTTTTCTTACGACCAAGCCACAAAAAGGTGCTCGAACTGACCAGATGACCACCAGAGAGAATTGGGGATGACCTCCCCTTACTCCCCCAGTGGTCACTAACCCCCTCCCACCCTCAAAAAAAAAATTAAAAAATATTTTTTGCCAGCCTCTATGCCAGCCTCAAATATCATACCCAGCTCCATGACAGCAGTATGCAGGTCCCTGGAGCAGTTTTAGTGGGTGCAGTGCACTTCAGGCAGGCGGACCCAGGCCCATCCCCCCCTACCTGTTACACTTGTGGTGGTAAATGTGAGCCCTTCAAAACCCACCAGAAACCCACTCTACCCACATCTAGGTGCCCCCTTCACCCATAAGGGCTATGGTAGTGATGTACAGTTGTGGGTAATGGGTTTTGGGGGGCTCAGCACACAAGGTAAGGGAGCTATATACCTGGGAGCTTTTTCTGAAGTACACTGCAGTGCCCCCTAGGGTGCCCGGTTGGTGTCCTGGCATGTCAGAGGGACCAGTGCACTACGAATGCTGGCTCCTCCCACAACCAAAGGGCTTACATTTGGTTGTTTCTGAGATGGGTGTCCTTAGTTTCCATTATCGCCGAAAATCAGAAACGACCAAGTCTAAGGATGGCCAATTCTAGGGACGACCTAAATGTTATGATTTGGGCGACCCTGACCGTATTATCAAAATGAAAGATAGACGCCCATCTTGTTTCGATAACACAGGTTTCCCCGCCCCTTTGCCGGGATGTCCTCAGGAAAGCTTGGGCGCCCCTTTCGATTATGCCCCTCTCAAATGTGTCATAATTAAAACCTTTAACCAAATTCTGTACTCTGTTGGAAGCCAATGTATCTGTTTCAGGAGAGGAGTCACATGATTCCTAAGCTTTGCACAATAGAACAATCTAGCAACCATGGTCTGCAACGTTTGAAGCCTTTTAAAATTTGATTGTGATAATCCTGCATATATAATATTACAATAGTTGTAACGGGTATTAACATATGCACAGAACAAGGTGCACAATGCATCGGGGTTTAAATAATGATGGATATATCTCAGTTGACGTAATGCAATAAAACCTTGTTTAGGAACAGCGGAGGGATTATTATATCCAACTGACCAACTCTCTTGGCTCTAACCCTCGACTTCTCTTCACCACATTGAACTCTCTCATCAAGGTGCCCCCTCCCCCAACTCCCCCTTCATTATCTCCTCAGACCCTTGCTGAATTCTTTCACAACAAGGTTCAAAAGATAAACCTTGAATTCTCTACCTCACCACCTCTCCCTCCACTAGTCCGTTCCCCTTTCTCTCCTTCCCCACATTCCTTTCCCTCCTTTCCTGAAGTTACTATAGAGGAAACTACACTTCTCCTTTCTTCCTCAAAATGTACCACCTGTTCCTCTGATCCCATTCCCACCCACCTTCTTAATGCCATCTCACCTGCTCTTATTCCTTTTATCTGTCACATTCTCAACCTCTCACTTTCCACTGCAACTGTCCCTACTGCCTTTAAACATGCTGTGATCACACCTCTCCTTAAGAAGCCTTCACTCGACCCTACTTGTCCCTCTAATTACCGACCCATCTCCCTCCTCCCTTTTCTCTCCAAATTACTTGAGCATGCTGTTCACCACTGCTGCCTTGATTTTCTCTCCTCACATGCTATTCTTGACCCACTACGATCTGGTTTTCGTCCAGAGGTCAATATTCCGTCCTCATTCTTCTTGATCTTTCCGCTGCTTTTGACACTGTTGATCACGGCATACTTCTTGGTGCCCTGTCCTCACTTGGATTCCGGGGCTCTGTCCTTTCCTGGTTCTCTTCCCGCCTCTCCCTCCACGCCTTTGGTGTTCACTCTGGTGGATCCTCTTCTGCTTCTGTCCCTCTGCCCATCAGCGTGCCTTGGGGTTCTGTTCTTGGTCCCCTCCTCTTTTCTATCTACACTTCTTCCCTTGGTTCATTGGTCTCATCCCATGGCTTTTCCTACCATCTCTGTGCTGATGACTCCCAGGTCTACCTTTCTACCTCTGATGTCTCACCTTGCATCCAGGCCGGGGTTTCAGCGTGCTTGTCTGGCATTGCTGTCTGGATGTCTCGACGCCGCCTGGGATTGGGCATGGCCAGGACCGGGCTTCTCGTTTTTCCTCCCGGGCCCAGCTCCCCACGTTTTCTGTTTCTGTTGACGGCTCTCTCATTCTTCCTGTCTCCTCGGCTCAAAACCTTGGGGTCATGTTTGACTCTTCTCTCTCCTTCTCTGCTTGTGTCCAGTGGGTCGCCGGGACCTGTCGTTTCTTTCTTTACGGCGTCCATAGGGTCCGCCCCTTTCTTTCCAAGCGCTCTACCGGGGCCCTCATCCACGCCCTTGTCGCCTCTTGTTTGGACTGCTGTGGTCTGCTTCTTGCTGGCCTCCCACTTGATCACCTCTCCCCTCTCCAGTCAGTTTGGAGCTCTGCTGCCCATCTCGTCTTCCGCCAGGGTCGCTTTACTCGTGCTGCCCCTCTCCTCGGGTCGCTTCGCTGGTTCCCTGTCCGTTTTCGCATCCTGTTCAGACTTCTTCTGCTGGCCTGTGGGTGTACTCACTCTGCTGCTCCCCAGTATCTCTCTGCACTCGTCCTTCCCTGTACCCCTTCCCGTGCACTCCACTCCATGGATGGATCCTTCTTGTCTGTTCCCTTCTCCACTGCTGCCGGCTCCAGACTTTGCGCCTTCTGTCTTGCTGCACCCTACGCCTGGAGTAGACTTCCTGAGCCCTACGTCTTGCCCCATCCTTGGCCACCTTTAAATCTAGACTGAAAGCCCACCTCTTTAACATTGCTTTTGACTCGTAACCACTTGTAACCACTCGCCTCCACCTACCCTCCTCTCCTCCTTCCTGTACACATTAATTGATTTGATTTGCTTACTTTAATTTTTGTCTATTAGATTGTAAGCTCTTTGAGCAGGGACTGTCTTCTATGTTTGTGCAGCGCTGCGTATGCCTTGTAGCGCTATAGAAATGCTAAATAGTAGTAGTAGTAGTAATTTTTGAGAAGGTTAATCCTGAATCCAGTATTACCCCCAGATATTTAAAACAGGAGGCAGTAGGGACTGGTCTATCAAAGAGAAATACACACACACACACACACACACACACACACACACACACACACACACACCTTTGTATAGTTTTTATTTTGAAACACAGTGTGTGTGTATCTAATTCAGGATGATATATCCTAACTTTTATTGAAATCAGAAAAAAAACAAAACCTTCCTAGCAGGAAATAGCCAATAAAGTAGAAAATGTACTAGTTGGACATGAATGCAGAAAAGGAGTTTTGGTAAAACTTTTGTCTGGCATTCATTCTCCTCCTGGAGGTTTGGACTTGCTTAAAAGGTAAAAAAAAAAGTCCCATTTTTCAGAAACCTCATTGAAGCATTCAATTAAACTCTGGAGATTGGTTTAACATGTGCCAGGTTTACTTAATAGTAGCAGGAATACAAAAGAAATGTAATAAATTCCACTGCAAAAATCTCAGTTCCAGTAGATTCCTGGAATGATTCTTCTAGCTTCTCTGTGGATTGTACACTTCATTCATGCTATATGATAAGAACTCAGGCTGTTATAGAAACAACAGTAAATAGTAGCATACATACATAGTAAACTACGGCAGATAAACACCTGTACATGTAACCCTGCTTAATTAAAATACTTTACAAATACATTTTTTAAACATTCCGTCCAGGTAAACTGTTTACTCATGGGAAAAGCCTTCTGAAAGAAACTGCCCACCCAACTGGAGATAAAAGCACAGGTGCATTTGCAAAACTCGCTGATACTTCCCTATCCATGTTGTGTCCAGCGAGTTTCCCTTTACGGTTGTTAGATTTACTAAAGTGAACCAGTACATTAGTGAGTGCTAACACCATTATGGGGAAATTCTCTACAGGCTGCTTAAAGTTAGGCCTAGGAGGCTGCTCACTAAACAAAAATTCTGTATCAGTAATTATGCTTTTAATTGCCATTAAAGAATACCAATACACTGCAACTTAGAATACTTCCTTATATCTTGATTAACTGTACAAAGAACTTGCCTTTAGTTTAGCCAACCATTTATTTATCCCAACTCACTCTGTACCACATATCTTGTTCCCATCTATATTACTACTACTACTTATCATTTCTATAGCGCTACTAGACATACGCAGTGCTGTACACTTGAATAAATAAGGGGAATGAGACTTGATATACTGCCTTTCTGGAGGTTTTGTAACTACATTCAAAGCAGTTTACATAGTATATACAGATATTTATTTGTACCTGGGGCAATGGAAGGTTAAGTGACTTGCACAGAGTCACAAGGAGCTGCAGTGGGAATTGAACTCAGTTCCCCAGGATCAACGTCTACTGCACTAACCACTAGGCTACTCCTCCACTCGTCTGTATTTATCTGTTTGGTAAACTGTATTGTAGTACAAAATTCAATAACAGAAAAACAGGAATCAATTCAATGTGACAATATTAAACCCAACGTTGAAATCTGTGCTAAGAAGAGAGTTTATTGGTGCACTACTGCACTATGTAAGCCACATTGGGCCTGCAAATAGGTGGTAAAATGTGGGATACAAATTGGAGAGCTGCACGGGAAAGGGGTTTGCGGGAATCCCGCGGAACCTGTGGGATTCCCACAGGGACAGAAGCAGTTCTGTGGGGTTCTCGCTGGGACAGAAGCAGTTCTGCGGGGTTCCCGTGGGGACAGAAACAGTTCCTGTGGGGTTCCCATGGAAGTGTAAGCTACACCTGCACCAGCCTCTCATCTACTGAGTACCACATTCTTTGAGTGCTGTCTCCTCCTCCTCCTCCTTGCTTTAACAGCACAAATGTGGAAATATTTTCCATTAAGGAGGTGGTAGAGACACAAATGTTGATGGAATTCAAAAAGGCGTGGGATGAACACAGAGGATCTCTAATTAGAAAATGGAAGTTATAAAAAACCTAACCTTAAATGGCTGCATGTGTGTGGATGTGTGAAGTAATGCTTAGATGGCGACTCTGGCTGTGATTAACTAGGGCCAATACCGGGCAGACTTGTATGGTCTGTGTCTAATATATGGAAGTCTGGTTTAGGATGGGCTGGAAAGGGCTTAGACAGCAACTTCAGTGGCTGGAACATAAGGACAGTTCTGGATAGATTTTTATGATCTGTGTCCCACAAATGAGAAGATGAATAGACTGGAATGGGCTTCAACGACAACTCCAGCAGTTGGAACATAAGGATAGGGCCAGATAGACTTCTATGGTCTATGTTCCAGAAACACAAAAGAAACACCATAATCAAGTATATAATATCACAATCGTTGATTTAATCATGAATTGATAATGAGTGTGACTATTGGGCAGACTGGATGGACCATTCAGGTCTTTATTTGCTGTCACATACTATGTTACAATTAATCCTCTTTGCTCCTGGGCTGATGAGCAGACCTCAGCTCTGACACAGACATGAGCATCAGATGTCACCTGACCTACTGGCGTGTGCATGTGGTGACCTCTCAGCACACAGTGCCAGTAAATCAGAGACAAATCTTACAGGTGCACACCAGAGTGTTCCAAGTTTCAGCTTCCATTCCTCCCTTGCCTACAGTGCCGTGGCTCAAATCCAGAGAGAGACTGAGGGAGCTGACTGGAATTTTCTTTTATGTACCATTAAATTCTTACAGTGATGGGTTGGGATGGGTTACATTTTTGCGGGGATGGCTGGGGACGGGTAAGATTCCAGTGGGGATGGGTGGGGACGGGTAAGATTTCTGTCCCCTTGCAACTCTCTAATACAAATGCAACAAATAAATAAAATAAATAAATAATGGTCATGACATATATCTACACAGAAAGAAAAGACCTCAGTGCCTCTCATATGTCCAATTAGGAGCATATGGAAGAACCTCACAGGAACACCACCATCACTGGTCATAAAAACCCCTCCATATTTTTTCAGATTATACTATAACTCATATTTTAATGATGTGCCAGGTTTCTTATTACTAACATCAAAACTTCTAGTGGCCATAAAATCATAACTCTGTTATCAAGTAAATGTCCAAAATAATTTTCAAAAACTATCAAAATTAATTCAACAACTGCTCCTCTTTGTAGCAACTTGAAATATGGGAACTTATCTTTAGCTGATATAATGCTCCAGGGCTCTATGGAGCATTCCATTTCACCTACTTAAGCTTCATCAAGAGCCTGTGTCTTGAAGTCTTATTACCAAGGCAAAAAAACCTAACGTGTCGTACTGCAGCCTGAAAAAATATTAAACATTAAACTCTCATAATTAAAATAGTGCAAGGAAGATTACAAATTTAAAAATGGTGCTAGCTCAAAATCCCTTAATATAGGATGCTGATTGGTGAACCCAGAAGTGACATCACTGAAATTTCAAAAAATACATGCCAATCCAGTGAAGTGTTTAACTCTTTTGTAATCTATTTATCCATCTCTGCTCCAATTGATCTAGTTTTTCCCCCTGTTCCCACCCCTTATGTCAGCCTGCACTTGATCTATAACAAAACATTTAAGGCCATTAATCTGATGATGCAATGCCATGCAATGCGTTACCATTGGAGCTTGCATTTTTTGGCAGGTTAAACAAGACCTATGCTCTATAATCCTTGTTATATACCCTATGATTCACTGGATTGATAAATTCAGTCAGTTCTTGAGTGATTTCACAAATAGAACACTGACCACATTTTGAGTGTTGACCTGCTGAGATAAATATATTAAGACCCCCTTTTACTAGGCTGCGCTCACGTTTTTAGTGCGCACTAAAATTGGGCGAGAGCTAAATGTCAGAGACGCCAACGCATTCCTATGGGTGTCTCTAACATTCAGCATGCACCCAATTTTAGCATGTGCTAAAAACGTGAGCGCGCCTTAGTAAAAGACGCCCTAAGTTAGAAGATCTTGAAGGGCATAAGATTTCTTTAAAATTACGACCTCTTGCAAAAGCAATTCTTAAGTCCATATCATGAAATTCTTTATGACTTTGTATAATACACCAATGTTTGTGTATTATATTAGTGAAAAGGGCACTTCTAGAATTACTACTACACAAACAGTGTTAACCCTAACCCTAACCCTAACCCTAACCCTACCATATCTGTATTAGAACCAATCAACATTGAACTCCTTAATTTGGTTACTTTATTTGGTTATTATTTAACGCTATACTTTATCCTACATTTTGCATACCTGATATGTATTAGCTATTTCTCTACTTCTAATTTTCTTGATATTTTATGTACCTTTAATTGTAACAATACTCTGTTCCTCTCATTCCATTAATGACAATTGTCATTGCGGCATAATGTAAGCCACACTGAGCCTGCAAAAAGGTGGTAAAATGTGGGATACAACTGCAGCAAAATAAATAAATAAACTTCAATACCCAAGTTTGATGGTCATCAATACTGTCATTGTGCTCTTTGGGTTGTAACAGTAACTGTCTATTATTATATTTTGCTCTTTTATATGCTCATTTAAGTACCGCCTTTGAATAACCTCTAGATGAAAGGGGGCATGGTCATGGGAGGGCATGGGTGTTTCTAAAATCAATGCGCTTTGCTATAGAATACACCTGCTCTGTGCCTAATTTATGCAACGGGATTTATGCCAAGTAAAACATGACATAAATGGCCATAACTAAATTTGGTCATGTGGAGAGGTGCTCAGCGTATTCTATATACCTTGTGGAAATCTAAGCCTATTCTATAAAATATATACATGCCTTAGAGAGTACACCTAGGCATATATTTTTCCGCATGGAATTTTCAGGCAGCATATATAGCATCTAATCCTTAGTGCCAAATCTATAACAGTATCTTGGTGCCAAGATTCTATTATTGAATACTAGTGTATGTCAGCATTGGTTCGCCCATATTTAGGTGTGACTTCTTACATGATGTCAATGGCAGGCATGATTAAATCAACAATGAATGTGACATTATATACTTTATCATGAGTCTTTCTTTGGTATTTCTGGGACATAGACCTTTGAAGTCCGCCCAACTCTGTCCTTATGTTCCACCAACTGGAGTTGCCATCACAGCCCACTCCAGCCTAGCTGAATACGTCTTGTCATTTGTGGGACCCAGACTGTAAAAGTCTGCCCAGCATTATGCTCAGTTCCAGCTACTGAAGTTGCCATTGAAGCCCTTTCCAGCCTATCCTAAACTTTTGATTTTTGATTAGAAATTAACACTGTCAACCAATGAGCAAGATGTAAATAGGAACAACAAACATAGCTTGAAATGTTAGTCTATATTGTACTAAATGAAAAACTAGATATAATAGGCATCTCTGAGACCTGGTGGAAGGAGAATAACCAGTGAGACACTGTCATAATGGGGTACAAATTATATCGTGGTGATAGGGTGGATCGAAATGGTGGAGGGGTAGCTTTGTATGTTATGGAGGACCTCAAATACATTGAAAATTCTGCAGGATTTTCCTAAAGTTCCAGCAGTGGCTCCTTTAATAACATTTAAAAGATATCTTTCTGAAGTATTAAAAATTACTGAACAATTGTTTCCACCTGTAGCAAGGATTTATTATTTGGCTCCCTATGTTAAGGAACCAAGTGAGCGCATAATACCATCTATGGAAACCCCATTTGAGGAGCTAAATTTGAATTTATCACAAACAATTGAAGATGAACTATGTGGAGTACAACCTGCTACATTAATTATAGACTTTGTTCTACAGCCGGATTGGGACTGGATCTTAAAAACTTTCTTTAAACATAGACATGAAGTCTTTCTGAATTGCAAAGTCAAAGTATTTCCTGATATTGCTAGACAAACTCAGAAAAGATGTCAGTCTTTTTTTAAACTTAGTGATCGTGTATTGTCACAGGGGGGAATTTTCTGGATTAATTTTCCTTGCAAATGTGTTGTTAAATTTCAATCAATTAAATATGTTTTCTTTGAGAGTGATCAGTTAGTAAAATTCCTGGACTTCAGACAAGAACCAGCCGTAAACTCTCTGGTGCTTCCTCCATTAGTATCTACTCCGTGATAGGATAAGTGGGAACATGTTCTACTCATTTTTTCCTATGTTAACCAATTTTTGAATTGTGCCTTGCCTATAATTGTGGACTTTAGCAGTAATTATCATTTAATAGATTTTCTTTATAAAATATTTTCTTGTATGGTATGGTAATACTCCTTTTCTGTACAAGTGTTTCTTGTAAAATTCATTAAAATTACAAATAAATAAATTTAAAAAAGAAACTTCTGCAGGAAACAAAACACATCTTGGAATCCCTATGGATTGAAATTCCATGTGTAAAGGGGAAAAGGACAGTGAAAGGAGCATACTACAATCCACCTGGCCAGGATGAACAGATGGATGTAGAAATGTTATCAGAAATAAGGGAGGCTAACAAACTGGGTAACACAATGATAATGGGTGCATTCAATTACCCCGATATTGACTGGGTAAATGTAACATCAGGGCATGCTAAGGAGGTAAAATTCCTTGACGAAATCAAGGTCTGCTTTATAGAGCAGCTGGTACAAGAGAAGGCAAAATTCTGGACCTAGTCCTTAGTGGAGCACATGATCTGGTGTAAGAGGTAATGGTGCTGGGGCTGCTTGATGACAGTGATCATAATATAATCAGATTGGAAATCGGCTTTGGAGTAAGTACACACAGGAAATCTAATATGTTAGCATTTAACTTTCAAAAAGGAGATATGATAAAATGAGAAGAACGGTGAAAAAAAAACTTAAGAGGAGTGGCTGCGAAGGTCAAAAATTTACATCAGGCTTGGATGCTGTTCAAAAATATCGTCCTGGAAGCCCAAACCAAATATATTCCGTGTATTAAAAAAGGAGGAAGGAAGACCAAAAGACAGCTGGCATGGTTAAAAAGTAATGTGAAGGAAGCTTTTAGAGCTAAAAGAAAATCCTTCAGAAAATCAAAGAAAGAACTGACTGAAAATAATAAGAAACAGCATAAGGAATAGTAAGTCAAATGCAAAGTGCTGATAAGGAAGGCAGAGACTTTGAAAAAAGATTGCATTGGAGGCAAATATAGTAAATTTAGTCATTTTTTAAGGTATATTAAAAGCAAGAAGCAGCAAAAGAATCAGTTGGACCGCTAGATGACCAAAGGGTAAAAGGGGCAATTAGGAAGACAAAGCCATTGTGGAGAGATTAAATTAATTCTTTGCTTCTGTCTTCACCAAGGAAGATTTGGGAGAGATACCTGTGCCAGAAATGGTATTCAAATCTGATGAGTCAGTGAAACTGAATGAAATCTCTATAAACCAGGAGGATGTAATGGCACAATTTGACAAATTGAAGAGTAGCAAATCTCCTGGACCGGATGGTATTCATCCCAGAGTACTGAGAATTAAAAAATGAACTAGCGGAACTATTGTTAGTAATATGTAATGTATCTTTAAAATCAAGTGTGGTTCTGGAAGACTGGAGGGTCGCCAATGTAACACCAATTTTTTAAAAAGGTTCTAGAGTTGATCCTGGAAATTATAGACCGATGAGCCTGACGTCGGTGCCGGGTAAAGTGGTAGAGACTATTCTAAAGAACAAAATTACAGAGTATATTCAAAAGCATGGATTAATGAGACAAAAGCCAACATGGATTTAGTGAAGGGAAATCTTGTCTCACCAATCTGTTTCATTTCTTTGAAGGGCTGAATAAACGTGGATAAAGGTGAGCTGGTCTATATTGTTTATCTGAATTTTCAAAAAGCATTTGACAAAGTACCTCATGAAAACTCCAAAGGAAATTGGAGAGTCTTGGGATAGGAGGTAGTGTCCTTTTGTGAATTAAAGACTGGTTGAAGAATAGAAAGCAGAGTGGGGTTGGGTGGTCAGTATTCTCAATGGAGAGGGGTGGATAGTGGATAGTGGGGTTCCACAGGGGTCTGTGCTGGGGCCACTTCTTTTTAATATACAGTGGGGGAAATAAGTATTTGATCCCTTGCTGATTTTGTAAGTTTGCCCACTGACAAAGACATGAGCAGCCCATAATTGAAGGGTAGGTTATTGGTAACAGTGAGAGATAGCACATCACAAATTAAATCCGGAAAATCACATTGTGGAAAGTATATGAATTTATTTGCATTCTGCAGAGGGAAATAAGTATTTAATCCCTCTGGCAAACAAGACCTAATACTTGGTGGCAAAACCCTTGTTGGCAAGCACAGCGGTCAGACGTCTTCTGTAGTTGATGATGAGGTTTGCACACATGTCAGGAGGAATTTTGGTCCACTCCTCTTTGCAGATCATCTCTAAATCATTAAGAGTTCTGGGCTGTCGCTTGGCAACTCGCAGCTTCAGCTCCCTCCATAAGTTTTCAATGGGATTAAGGTCTGGTGACTGGCTAGGCCACTCCATGACCCTAATGTGCTTCTTCCTGAGCCAGTCCTTTGTTGCCTTGGCTGTATGTTTTGGGTCATTGTCGTGCTGGAAGACCCAGCCACGACCCATTTTTAAGGCCCTGGCGGAGGGAAGGAGGTTGTCACTCAGAATTGTACGGTACATGGCCCCATCCATTCTCCCATTGATGCGGTGAAGTAGTCCTGTGCCCTTAGCAGAGAAACACCCCCAAAACATAACATTTCCACCTCCATGCTTGACAGTGGGGACGGTGTTCTTTGGGTCATAGGCAGCATTTCTCTTCCTCCAAACACGGCGAGTTGAGTTCATGCCAAAGAGCTCAATTTTTGTCTCATCTGACCACAGCACCTTCTCCCAATCACTCTCGGCATCATCCAGGTGTTCACTGGCAAACTTCAGACGGGCCGTCACATGTGCCTTCCGGAGCAGGGGGACCTTGCGGGCACTGCAGGATTGCAATCCGTTATGTCGTAATGTGTTACCAATGGTTTTTGTGGTGACAGTGGTCCCAGCTGCCTTGAGATCATTGACAAGTTCCCCCCTTGTAGTTGTAGGCTGATTTCTAACCTTCCTCATGATCAAGGATACCCCACGAGGTGAGATTTTGCGTGGAGCCCCAGATCTTTGTCGATTGACAGTCATTTTGTACTTCTTCCATTTTCTTACTATGGCACCAACAGTTGTCTCCTTCTCGCCCAGCGTCTTACTGATGGTTTTGTAGCCCATTCCAGCCTTGTGCAGGTGTATGATCTTGTCCCTGACATCCTTAGACAGCTCCTTGCTCTTGGCCATTTTGTAGAGGTTAGAGTCTGACTGATTCACTGAGTCTGTGGACAGGTGTCTTTCATACAGGTGACCATTGCCGACAGCTGTCTGTCATGCAGGTAACGAGTTGATTTGGAGCATCTACCTGGTCTGTAGGGGCCAGATCTCTTACTGGTTGGTGGGGGATCAAATACTTATTTCCCTCTGCAGAATGCAAATAAATTCATATACTTTCCACAATGTGATTTTCCGGATTTAATTTGTGATGTGCTATCTCTCACTGTTACCAATAACCTACCCTTCAATTATGGGCTGCTCATGTCTTTGTCAGTGGGCAAACTTACAAAATCAGCAAGGGATCAAATACTTATTTCCCCCACTGTATTTGCAAATGATTTGGAGATGGAAGTAACCAGTGCCAATTACCGCCAGGAGTGCCCCCTATGGTAGAAAATAGAAAATTATTCCCCCTGTGGGAATCAGCGAAACCCCAACTTCAAAACTACTGCAGGGTGCCAGCTCTACCCCTGTGATAGTGCCAATTTGGAACACGCTGCTCACATGTTAGCCCTACCGCTGCTTAGTAAAATGACTCCTAAGGGTCCTTTTAAAAAGGTGCACTAGCATTTTTAGCACATGCTAAATATTAGCATGTGCTAACCATGTAGCACAATATTCCTATGAGTGTCTGCATGATTAGCGCACACTAATTTTTAGCATGTGCTAAAAATACTAGCGCACCTTTGTAAACAGGACCCTAAATGGGAAACCTGTATGTTTTTCTACTCATGATGGTGTATTGCAAAGCAGGAAGCAAAGACTGTCTTGGATTACAAGAAATCTTTCAAGTGGTCATATGTTATAGCTGGCAGCTGGAAGGTATCCTTATCAGTGGGAAAAGAATAACTGGGCAGACTGGAAGGGTCAGAATTTTTTTTTTGTCATCTAGTAGGCTACTATGGAGTCCTTTTACAAAGGCGTGCTGAAACATGGCTTGCGGTAGTGTAGGTGCAAGTTTTAGGGACACACTGATCCATTTTTCAGCGTGCCGGTAAAAAGTCCTTTTTTACATTTTTTCCAAAATGGACATGCGGCAAAATCAAAATTGTTGCGCGTCCATTTTGGGTCTGAGACCTTACCACCAGCCATTAACCTAGCAGTAAAGTCTCATGCGGTAACCGGGTGGTAATGACCTATGTGTGTCAAATGCCACTTGGCGTGAATCCAATATGTGCGGCCAAAAATAAAAATTATTTTTCAGACGCGCGTATCGGATATGTGCCAAAAATAAAATTACCGCAATAGCCACGCAGTAGTTGTGCAGTAACCCCATTTTGGCACGCGTAGATGCTTACGTGGCTTAGTAAAAGGGCCCCTATGCAACTTAGCACAGTTCTCTTATCTTGCTGTTGGCATTGATTACTTTAGAGAAGTCATTCTTGCTTCAGAAAAATAAATGCAAAATGGATTGTACTATCACTTTTATTGGGATGTCACTTGACCATTTTATGAACAAGTTAACCAATATATCACTTGAAAATATAAATCAAAAGCCCAAATAAAATATCTATTTTGCAATTAAAAGAATTGGCAGAAGAACTTAATTCTATGAATAATGTATTTTTTAATCAAGTTAAAACAGGATGTGTCATTCTGATCCAGCAACTGGCTTCTTTTCAAACCCCATCTGCCCTGCATGAAAGCATTTCATTTTAGTGTTGCAAAAGAATAATATTTTTAAATACCATTAATCAATATGGTGCAATAATACAATATTTCTGTGAATTTATTAAGTGATAAATTACAGCACAAAAAGGAACACTGTATTTTACCAAGTCTTAGGGAAGCCTCTTGAGAGTGTTAAGTTGTTTGCTTTGTTTTGTTTTTTACCATTACCTCACTTTCTCTAGCAAGTCTTTTCCATTCTATTTTCTTCATCTACATTTATGGGGCAAATCGGTGCTAGATTCTGTGAAGATGGATAGAGAATTTTGTGCACAAGTTTAAGATTCTGCTGCAGCTCTGCATTATATTTTCATACATTTGCAATGAGATATACACAAGCTGACATTTTTTAAATGAAAGAAGTCTTTCAACTTTTATGTTAGTTATGAAAATATAAACAAAATAGGTTTTCCAAAGTTAATTGGATGTCTATTTTTTTTTTGTGTCATTTGTTTCCTCCTGATTTTAATTTTCTTTTCATTGCTTGTTCTCTTCCATTTCCTTTCTTCTATTCCCTTTACTCTCATTCATTAACTTTTCACAACAGACTTTTTGCTTCTGCTTCTAGTGTTGCCTCTTTTTCTCTCATTTAACTCTTTTCCCTAAATCTATTGTCTTCTGTCTCTTCTACCTTTTCTCTCTTTCCCCTTCAGTTCACCAAATACAATTCCCCATTTCCCTGTATCTCTCCTCTGTTTTCTACCTCTTTAGTTATTCCCTCCATTGCCCTTCCTCTCTATTGTTCATCTCAATTTCTTCTCCTTCCCTTGTTGCCTCTTTTTACTCTGCCTTATCTTTTATCCCACCATGCCATCAATGCAGTAAAGATATCAGAAGCTCCAGAAATGTCAGATGGGCAAGGCAAGCTGTGAGATCACAAGACAGAGTAAGCTGAAGATAGCCCTCAGGTTACAGATATGAGATAGTGGTGAAACCAAGGGTAGAAGAAGCAAGAGAGACACTGGAAGCTACAGGGTAATGAATGAGAAGTAGAAGTAACCCTGAGGCTCCCGAAGAAAGAATGAGGCACAGGTGGCCTTGAGGCTATAGGAAAAGCTGAAAGGGACCATGAGAGAATCAATGAGGCAGTGGTAGCTTTGGGGCTGTGAGAGAGTGTTTTTTCCTGGTTTTCTTCTTATCTATTCCAGTGTACATTTAGTGTATACTCTAGTGGATCCTCCTCTACTTCTATCCCACTGTCAGTTGGTGTACCTCAGGGATCTGTTCTGGGACCTCTTCTTTTCTCCATCTATACTTCTTTCCTTGGTACTCTGATCTCATCCCATGGTTTTCAGTATCATCTTTACGCTGATGACTCCCAGATTTACCTCTCCACACCAGAAATCTCAGCCAAAATCAAAGCCAAAGTATCAGCCTGCCTGTCTAACATTACTGCCTGGATGTCTCAGAGCCATCTGAAACTAAACATGACCAAGACTGAGCTTCTTATCTTTCCCCCTAAACCAAACTCTCCTCCTCTCCCATTCTCTATTTCTATGGATAACACTCTCATCCTTCCTGTCTCATCAGCTCGTAACCTTGGGGTCATCTTCGAATCCTCACTCTCCTTCTCTGCACATATTCAGCAGACTGCTAAAACCTGTCGTTTCTTTCTCTATAAGATCACCAACATTTGTCCTTTCCTTTCTGAGCACACTACCAGAACCCTTATCCACACTCTTATCACATCTCGCTCAGACTATTACAACTTGCTTCTCACAGGTCTCCCACTTAGCCATCACTCTCCTCTTCAATCTGTTCAAAATTCTGCTGCATGACTAATATTCCGCCAGTGTCGTTATGCTCATATTAGCCCTCTCCTCAAGTCACTTCACTGGCTTCCTATCCGTTTCCGCATACAGTTCAAATTTCTCTTATTGACCTATAAGTGCATTCACTCTGCAGCTCCTCAGTACCTCTCCACTCTCATCTCTCCCTACATTCCTCCCCGGGAACTCCATTCACTGGATAAATCTCTCTTATCTGCCCCCTTCTCCTCCACTGCTAACTCCAGGCTCCGTTCCTTTTATTTTGCTGCACCATATGCCTGGAATAGACTTCCTGAGCCGGTACGTCAAGCTCCATCTTTGGCCCAGGGGCGTAGCCACGGGTGGGCCTGGATGGGCCTAGGCCCACCCAGCAGCGAAGCGGAGGGAGCAGGCAGCGCTGATCCTGCATCTGCCTCCTCTCTGACGGCAGCGCTTCCCAGACGCTGCCTCCGCCGCCACGATCTACCTCCTCCCTCTGTCTCACTCAATAGCAGCAGTAGCGTCGCGATTCAAACACGCTGCCTCCTGCTTCTAACCCGGAAGCATCTCCTCTGCAGAGGAGACGCTTCCGGGTTAGAAGCAGGAGGTAACGTGTTTGAATCGCTACCGCTGCTGTTGAGAGTGAGACAGAGGGAGGAGGTAGATCGTAGCGGCGGTAGGCAGCGTCTGGGAAGCGCTGCCGTCAGAGAGAGGGTGGGCAGGTGGAATGGGAGGGAAGGATGCATGGGGGTGAAGGAGAATCGCTGGACACATGGATGGGAGCGGGAGGGAGAGAGGAGAGTCACGTTATGGATGGATGGTGGTGGGGGTCAGGGGAGAGAGAATTGCTGGGGATGGATGGATAGAGGTGGGGGTCAGGGGAGAGAGGAGAATTGCTGGGGATGGATGGATGGAGGTGGGGGCAGGGGAGAGAGGAGAATTGCTGGGGATGGATGGATGGAGGTGGGGGCAGGGGAGAGAGGAGAATTGCTGGGGATGGATGGATGGAGGTGGGGGTCAGGGGAGAGAGGAGAATTGCTGGGGATGATGGATGGAGGTGGGGGCAGGGGAGAGAGGAGAATTGCTGGGAATGGATGGATGGAGGTGGGGCAGGGGAGAGAGGAGAATTGCTGGGGATGATGGATGGATGGATGGAGGTGGGGGGGGGGGTAGGGGAGAGAGGAGAATTGCTGGGAATGGATGGATGGAGGGGACAGGGGCAAGAACAGAATTGCTGGGGATGGATGGATAGGGGCAGGGGAGAGAAGAGAATTGCTGGGGATGGATGGAGGGGGGAGGAGAGTTGCTGGACATGGGTGGATGGAGGGGAGGGAAGAGGAGAGAGGAAGGTTGCTGGACATGGGTGGATGGAGGGGAGGGCAGGGGCAGAGGAGGGTTGCTGGACATGGATGGATGGAGGGAAGGGCAGGAGAGAGGAGGCTGCTGGATATGGATGGAGGAGAGGGAAGGGAGAGAGAAGAAATGCTGGACATGGATGGAGGGAAGGGAAGAGTGAGGAAGGAGATGAGATGAGGGGAAAGGAAGAGAGGAGAAAATTGCACATGGATGAATAAAATAGGCAGAAGCTGGATCCACTGGACAGTCAAGTCTGCGGAGGACCCAGAGCAAGAAATGAAGAAGAAAGGCGGAAAGTAAAGAAATAAATGGAAAGGAAGCCCTGGAAACGGAGTAAAGAGGACAGATAGCAGCAGAATCAGATACTGGGCCAGTATGATCAGAAAAACAAAGTCACCAGACAGCAAAGGTAGAAAAAAATCATTTTATTTTCATTATAATGATTGGAACATGTCCACTTTGAGAATCAGGTGCTCAACATTAAAAGATTATATTTATTTACTTATTTATAGCATTTTATCCCACATTAAACATGAATTAGATTGGAACCTGGGATCATTTAATGTTTTTTTCTGGAGAGAGTAATGCATTGCCTCCCCCACCCCCCAGACTCTCTCCCCGGCTATAGCCAGCTCTGCAATTTTGAGGGGAGGTGGACGGTGGACGGGGGGGGGGGGGGGGGGGGGGCGCAAAGGTGGACCGGGGAGAGAGCCTGTTGTTAAACATTTACCAGCACACCACTGTCTAGTGCCCACCCATCCAACCTGTTGGCCCACCCAAAAATTGACTTCTGGCTACGCCACTGCTTTGGCCGTCTTCAAATCTAAGCTAAAAGCCCACCTTTTTGATGCTGCTTTTAACTCCTAACCCTTATTCACTTGTTCAGAACCCTTATTTTATCATCCTCACTTTAATATTCCCTTATCTCTTATTTGTCCTGTTTGTCTGTCCTAATTAGATTGTACGCTCTGTCGAGCAGGGACTTTCTCTTTATGTCCAGTGTATAGCGCTGCATACGTCTAGTCGTGCTATAGAAATGATAAGTAGTAGTACTTGGCTGGTTAAGTGCCAATATTCTGTAACTATAAGTATATAAGTATTGCCACACTGGGATAGACCAAAGGTCCATCAAGCACAGCATCCTCTTTCCAACAGTAGCCAATCCAGGTCAAAAATCTCCAAAAAGCTCAATACATTTTATGCTGCTTATCCCAGAAATAACCTTTGACACCAGTAGAGTACTATGGGAGAGACACTTAGGTGGAGGTTAAGGGCAAGGTCTCATATTCGAGTCACAGTTAATTCAACATCATTAAACTGCTCACGTTTTTAATCATAGACTCATGCCTACCATCCTACCTTAAACGTCAACTAGCATCACTCTGGATGTTTTCACATTAATTTTTTATCTTTTTTATTTTTATTTCTATTTTTATCATTCCACCGTACTGCTAGCTGACCAATTAAGCCAGCTTTGCTAAGGTTTTTAATAACTTATCTGAATGCCATCAAGACGAGCACACCCCAACAGGAGCCTGTTTCGCCCTCCTGGCTTTTTCAAGGGGAATTTGACGTGCAGTCTCTGTAAAAAAATCGCAGACAGACATATCAGCTCTTTCATTCCTCACTTCTACTCCCATACAAAATGTATGTCATGAAAATGCATCCAGACTCACCAGGGTATCAGGCACTTGTGTGTTCACCGTCTATCAATATTCAAATATGGCGGCGGCATCTTTATCACTCCCTCAAACCGGAAACAGCTGATGTTCCCAACAGTGTCTGATAGAAAACAGTTCCACTGGATATGCGTATTTAAACCACTTGGTTCCAATACGTTAAGATGATATATCCAGTGTGCCTCCCGTTGTAATAATTTTTTGTTGTAATCACCTCCTCTAGGTGCAGGATTAATGTGGTCAATGACCATAACTTTCAGGGTATCAACTTGATGATTAAATTTCATGCAGTGTTGCACCCAAGGAGGAGCTTGTATCTGTGCTAGAATTTGCGAGCAGTGCTCAATTACTCGTTCATGCAAGGATCTGCTTGTCTTACCTATGTACACTTTATTGCAGGGTCACTCTATGTAATAAATCATGCCGCGTGTCCTACATGTAGTGTGGTGCCTCAAATCGTATCGTTTGCCTTCATGTATAAAAAATTGTGCTTCTATTGTGATATCGCATGTTTTACAATTTTTCTTGTTGCATTTATAATGTCCAACTGGCTCCATCCGATTCGTGTCGTCTTGTTCAATTAATTCTGCTGGACTTAGGAGCTCCTTGAGATTCCTCCCACGCGAAAATGCAGTACACAAATCACATTGAGCAAAAATAGGGTGAGCTTTAATAATCTCCCAGTGCTGCCTAATTATTTTTGCCACCACTTCTTCTCCAGGTACATATCTCATGATGCATGTCATTACATCATCTTCTTCATCCCGGATTCTATTTGGAAGCAATAAATCCCTGTTGTTAAACTTCACTCGGCGAAATGCTCATCTTAAGATCTTATCCGGATAATTCCTTTGTTTCATTTTATTAAAAAATGACCCTGAAGCACACTCAAACTCTTCATCATTCGAGCATATTCTCCGAAACCACCACCTTTGCATCAGGCAGGCAAGTCACCAGGTGATCCTCACATCCACCAGCCACCCAGCTATCTACATGCCTAATAATTGAATCACCCACTACAACAGCTGTCCTATCCCTTCCCACCTGGGCAGCTGCTCCTGGAGACACATACTTGGTGTGATAGGATATTTCATTCCCTGGTGTACTGGTCCTGTCTACGGGATTGCTTCCAGCCTCTCCCATAGTACTCTACTGGTGTCAGCGATATAAAGTAGAGTTTGAGCTGTATTTTTTGACAGTTATCCCAGAATTAAGCAGTGGATTTTCCCCAAGTCAATTTAATAATGGTCTATGGACGTTTCCTTTAGGAAGCTGTCCAGAAAATTTTTAAACCCTGCTAAGCTAACCACCTTTACCACATAGTCTGGCAACGAATTCCAGAGTTTAATTATATGTTGAGTGAAGAAACATTTTCTGTGATTCATATTAAATTTACTACTTTGTAGCTTCATCGCATGCCCCTAGTCCTAGTATTTTTGGAAAGAGTAAACAAACGATTGCCTGTTCCCCTCCACTCATTATTTTATATACCTCTATCATATCTCCGCTCAGCCGTCTCTTCTCCAACCTGAAGAGCCCTAGACACCTCAGCCTTTCCTCATAGGGAAGTCGTCACATCCCCTTTATCATTTTCGTCATCCTTCTCTTTACCTTTACAAATTCCACTATATCTTTTTTTGAGATGCGGTGACCAGAATAAACACAATATTCGAGGTGCAGTCGCACCATGGACCGATACAAAGGCATTATAATGTCCTCACTTTTGTTTTCCATTTCTTTCCTAATAATACCTAACATTCTATTTGCTTTCTTAGCAGCCGTAGCACACTGAGCAGAGGATTTCAACGTATCATCAACAATGACGTTGAGATCTCTTTCTTATTCGGTGACTCCTAACATGGAACCTCGCATTACGTAGCTATAGTTCGGGTTCCTCTTTCCCACATGCATCACTTTGCACTTGCTCATATTAAATGATAGCTGCCATTTAGATGCCCAGTCTCCCAGACTCATAAGGCCCTCTTGTAATTTTTCATAATCCTCTCGCGATTTAATAACTTTCAATAACTTTGTGTTGTCAGCAAATTCAATAACCTCACTAGTTTCTCCCATCTCTAGATCATTTATAAATATGTTAAAAAGCAGTGGTCCCAGCACAGACCCCTGGGGAACCCCACTATCTACCCTTCTCCATTGGGAATACTGACTATTTAACCCTACTCTCTGTTTTCTATCCTTTAACCAGTTTTTAATCCACAACAGGACACTACCTCGTCCTCCTATCCCATGACTCTCCAATTTCTTCTGGAGTCTTTCATGAGGTACTTTGTCAAGCGCCTTTTGAAAATCCAGATACACAGCATTAACCGGCTCGCCTTTATCCACATGTTTGTTCACCCCTTCAAAGAAATGTAATAGATTGGTGAGGCAAGATTTCCCTTCACTAAATCCATGTTGGCTTTGTCTCATTAATTCATGCTTTTGAATATGCTCTGTAATTTTTTTCTTTATAATAGTCTATACCATTTTGCCCAGCACCGACATCTGACTCACCTGTCTATAATTTCCCGGATCTCCTCTGGAACTTTTTTAAATATTGGTGTTACATGGGCTGCCCTCCAATCTTCTGGTACCACGCTCGATTTTAAATATAACTTACATATTACTAACAATAGTTCTGCCAGTTAATTTTTCAGTTCTATCAGTACTCTGGGATGAATACCATCCAGTCCAGGAGATTTGTTACTCCTCAATTTGTCAAATTGTCCCATTACATCCTCTAGGTTTATAGAGATTTCATTCTGTTTCTCTGACTCGTCAGCTTCGAATACCATTTCTGGCACCGGTATCTCTCCCAAATCTTCCTCGGTGAAGACCGAAGCAAAGAATTAATTTAATCTCTCCGCTATGGCTTTGTCTTCCCTGATCGCCCCTTTTACCCTTCGGTCATCTAGCAATCCAACTGATTCTTTTGCCGGCTTCTTGCTTTTCATATACCTTAAAAAGTTTTTACTATGTGTTTTTGCCTCTAACGCAATCTTTTTTTCAAAGTCCATCTTTGCCTTCCTTATCAGCACTTTGCATTTGACTTGAAATTCCTTATGCTGTTGCTTATTATTTTCAGTCGGTTCCTTCTTCCAATTTCTGAAGGATTTTCTTTTAGCTCTAATAGCTTCCTTCACCTCACTTTTTAACCATGCTGGCTGTCGTTTGGTCTTTCTCCCTTCTTTTTTAATACACGGAATATATTTGGCTTGGGCTTCCAGGATAGTATTTTTGAACAGCATCCAAGCCTGATGTACTACTACTACTACTACTACTACTACTATTTAGGATTTCTATAGCGCTACAAGGCATACGCAGCGCTGTACAAACATAGAAGAAAGACAGTCCCTGCTCAAAGAGCTTACAATCTAATCTAATTTTTGACACTCACAGCTGCTCCTCTAAGTTTTTTTCACCGTTTTTCTCATTTTATCATAGTCTCCTTTCTGAAAGTTAAATGCTAACGTATTGGATTTCCTCATTATACTTACTCCAAAGCTAATATCAAATCTGATCATATTATGATCACTGTTATCAAGCGGCCCCAGCCCCATAATCTCCCGCACCAGGCCATGCGGTCCACTAAGGACTAGGTCTAGAATGTTTCCTTCTCTTATCAGCTCCTATACCAACTGCTCCATAAAGCAATCTTTGATTTCGTCAAGGAATTTTACCTCCTTAGCATGCCGTGATGTTATATTTACTGGAGGAGTAGCCTAATGGTTAGTGCAGTGGACTTTGATCATGGGGAACTGAGTTCAATTCCTTCTGCAGCTCCTTGTGACTCTGGGCAAGTCACTTAACTCTCCATTGCCCCTGGTACAAAATAAGTACCTGAATATATGTAAACCGCTTTGAATGTAGTTGCAAAAACCTCAGAAAGGCAGTATATCAAGTCACATTTCTCTTTCCCTTTACGCAGTCAATTATTATTGTGTTGCCCAGTTTGTTAACCTCCCTAATTTCTGATAACATTTCTACATCCGTCTGTTCATCCTGGCCAGGCAGACGGTAGTACACTCCTATCACTATAGTTTTCCCCTTTACACATGGAATTTCAATCCATAGGGATTCCAAGATGTGTTTGTTTCCTTCAGAATTTTCAATCTATTTGATTCAAGGCCCTTCTTAACATACGATGCTACCCCTCCGCCAATTCGATCCACCCTATCACTACGATATAATTTGTACCCCGGAATGACAGTGTCCCACTGGTTATCCTCCTTCCATCAGTTCTCAGAGATGCCTATTATATCTAATTTTTCATTTAGTGCAATATATTCTAACTCTCCAATCTTATTTCTTAGGCTTTTGGCATTCACATATAAACATTTCAAACTATGTTTGTCGTTCCTATTTGGTCTCTTTTGCAACCTCACTGTCGGGATACTCTATCTTCCCTTATTCCAAACCATGCGCTTTTGAACGACTGTCGGCCTTCCCCCAGTCTCTAGTTTAAAAGCTGCTCTATCACCTTTTTAAATGCCGATGCCATCAGCCTGATCCCACCCTGGTTAAGATGGAGCCCATCCTTTCAGAATAGGCTCCCCCTTCCCCAGAATGTTGCCCAGTTCCTATAAAGTCTAAAATCCTCCTCCCTGCATCATCATCTCATCCACGCATTGAGACTCCGGAGCTCTGCCTGTCTCTTGGGCCCTGCGCATGGAACAGGTAGCACTTCAGAAAATGTGGGAGAGAGGTTCTGTAAGCCAAATTTAGGCTCTTAGATAGAAAACTAAAATCCAGAACCTCTCTCCCACATTTTCCTATGTCATTGGTACCCGCATGTACCAAGACAGCCGGCTTACCCCCAGCACTATCTAAAATCCTATGTAGGTGACGTGTGAGGTCCACCACCTTTGCATCAGGCAGGCAAGTCACCAGGTGATCCTCACATTCACCAGCCACCCAGCTATCTGCATGCCTAATAATTGAATCACCCACTACAACAGCTGTCCTATCCCTTCCCACCTGGGCAACTGCTCCTGGAGACACATACTTGGTGTGACAGGATATTTAATTCCCTGGTGTACTGGTCCTGTCTACGGGATTGCTTCCAGCCTCACCAGGGTGATGCTCTCCTTTTAGGAGGCCTCCCTCCTCCAAGGTAGCACAGGGGCTGCCAGATTGGAGGTGAGACTTCTCTATAACATCCCTGAGGACTGAACTGGGCCCTTCTGTGCCTTCTTGAGGCTATCTGTTAATGCTGTGGCAGAAATGTCAAGTTTTATAACTATGGGGAAAAGGGTATAGAGACTAGCTAATAAAGTTTGCTTGCTTTTTTTACTTTAAAATTCTAACAGTGTTTATCAATATCCTACAATTCTTCTTTTAAACCCTAATCTTTAAGCTGTGGCAGAAACTTCAACTTTTAAAACTATGGGGAAAGGATATGGAGACTAACTAATAAAGTTTGCTTGCTTTTTTATTTTAAAATTCTGTGTTTATCAATATCCTACAATTCCTCTTTTAAACCCTAATCTTTAAGCAGGGGCGATGTGAAAGTAAGTTTAAACAGCCCATCATGGCTCAATATCCTTATTCCATAGGTGCAAGTTAATTAAATAACCCGGATCTCAGTAGCGATTTGTTGCACACAAGGAACTTCACCTTGTAGCTTGCTTCTTTCTTCATTGGTTCTTGTTATTTTTAACATACCATTCTATACAAATTTATTAATAACTCACATAAATGAAATTTTCTGTCACATGTTCTGTAACTCAACGTGTTACCTTGACAACTCATTTTGCAGGTAATATTTTACTACTTCTTTATCTACTAATCTGTTTCTAATTTTCCTGTCCTTTGGCCTAACCATCATCGCCAATTTTTATCCTCCTCTTCCCAAGCACTTCCAGTTACCTCTGTCCGCCTGTTGCCTGGAGTAAATGCTGCTTTCCCTTTTTAACTTCTTTTTACATGTTATATTGCTTATTTTTTGAAAACTGTTTTTGCCTACGAATTTAGCAAAAGCGGTGTATTGAATTTCCTGAATAAACATATACATAAGCATTTTGTTTTGTTTTCTTATCCTTTTTCTAGAATTATTCTCCAGCCTAATGGATTTCAATCATGCAGGCCATTTGAGCATATAATTATGCAATAGCAATTAGGTGTAATGCTGCTATTTATATGGTTAATTGTACATTTACTCATGTGGATAGCAGTATTCTATAAATTATGCATGAAATAGGTGTGCCAATCTGCTCTCCCTATTTAGGCGCCCTGCTAGAAAATTACCCTCTCAAGAAGTTCAGGAATTCAACAGCGATACAGATATGTTGCCATTTCTTCCACAAGAAGCACTGAATAGCAATTTGAGAGTCACATTCAGAAGCTACTCCAAAGCCAAGAATTTTGCCAGTGAGGCAATATAGAACACTGTCTGCTATCCAGCTGGTAGGAAATTAGAGCTCAATAAGCTATGAGCCATGGCAATGGGACAGACTCAAATCTGAACCTGTTCAAGTGCTTCAGGTTTGGAAGAACCAGGAAAAGCTTTTCTGCTTCATCTGTTGTCCTGGCCTTCCATCTGGAAACCAGAGAGCTGAATGATTTACTGAGTCTGAGGTCCTTTCACACAACATCATTTACAGCACTTAAACCATAGGCAGTTTGCCATAAATGGCACTGTGTGTCATGCTAAGTCGTAAACTGCTGTAAATAGTTTTCTCCTTTATTTTGTTCTTTCATTCTTTCAAGTTCAAGCTTAGTTCAAGAGTTCAAATTCTCAACTGGAATGTACTTTGTAGGAGAAGAGAGAGAGAGAAATGGAATACAGAAGGATGAATCCATGTAGTCTGGGCTTGCTGAGAATTGTCCCATTGTTTGAATGAGAAAGAACGTATTTTTAAGGAGTCAAACCACATCTCAGATATATTTTATTTAACTCTTCCTATCTGTTAAAGTAAAAATAAGCTGAAAAAATATTTTTATCTCATATTTCCCCAAAATATCGAAAAAAATGGCCAGCCATCTTTTTCGATAATACGGTTCCGGCCTGCTGTTGCGGCGCCCGCCAAAATAGATTATGCCCCTCCACGTCTCATTAATCCATGCTTTTGAATATGCTCTGTAATTTTGTTCTTTATAATAGTTTCTACCATTTTTCCCGGCACTGACGTCAGACTCACCGGTCTATAATTTCCCGGATCTCCTCTGGAACCTTTTTTAAAAATTGGCGTTACATTGGCCACCCTCCAATCTTCCGGTACCATGCTCGATTTAAAGGATAAATTACATATTACTAACACTAGCTATGCAAGTTCATTTTTCAGTTCTATCAGTACTCTGGGATGAATACCATCCGGTTCAGGAGATTTGCTACTGTTCGGTTTGTAGAACTGCCCCATTACATCCTCCAGGTTTACAGAGAATTCATTAAGTTTCTCTGACTTGTCAGCTTCGAATACCCTCTCTGGCACCGGTATCCCACCCAAATCTTTCTCGGTGATGACCGAAGCAAAGAATTCATTTAATCTCTCCGCTATGGTTTTGTCTTCCCTGATTGCCCCTTTTACTCCTCAGTCATCTAGCAGTCCAACAGATTTTGTTTTTCGGCTTCCTGCTTTTAATATACTTAAAAAAAAAATTTTACTATGTGTTTTTGCCTCCAATGCAATAATTGTTTTTGAAGTCCCTCTTAGCCTTCCTTATCAGCACTTTGCATTTGACATTCCTTATGCTGTTTCTTTTTATTTTCAAATAAAACGGCACAACAAAAACGTACATATATAAAATACTTCATCTTAACATATATGTTACCTATAAGTACAATGATGTCATAGATTTAGTTCATTCACTATGCTCTTTGGACTAAGTTCCAAAAGATTGCTGAAACAGAAGGGTTTTCAAACTTTGTTTAAACTCTGTACAATTCTTCAAGACTCGCAAAATATTTCATTATTGCTCAGTGATCTGCCTATTGTTCAATAGTGCACACTATTGCTCAGGACTGTGCCTTATTGTTCAATAGTGCACACTATTGCTCAGTGATCTGCCTTATTGTTCAATAGTGCACACTATTGCTCAGCGATGTAACATTGTTTAATAGTGCACACTTTTGCTCAGGGATGTTTCTTATTGCTCAATAGTGCACACTATTGCTCAGGGATGTGCCTTATTGTTCAATAATGCACACTATTGCTCAGTGATGTGCCATATTGTTCAGTAGTACACACTTGCTCAGCAATGTGCCTTATTTTTCAGTAGTGCACACTATTGCTCAGTGATGCACCTTATTGATCAATAGTGCACACTATTGCTCAACGATGTACCTTATTGTTGAATAGTGCACACTATTGCTCAGTGATGTGCCTTATTATTCAATAGTACACACTGTTGCTCAGCGATATACCTTATTGTTCAATAATGCCACTATTGCTCATGGATGTGCCTTATTCAATAGTGCACACTATTCAACAATAGGTGTGCTACCACATAATTCTATGGATTATTAAGTAATGGTTCACACTGAGTAATATGGCATACTATTGCACAATAGGGTGCACTATTGACAACAATGACCCTGAATTAAAAACAGAACTAAACAAACAGAAAATTAAAACTCAAATAAAATGAAAATCCCATAAATGACATGGGAAAATAAATAAATCACAAGTTTTGCACACCTATTATAAACCTTAAAGTTCTAGTGCTTTTTAATCTTATGATCCATATCCTTCTCTCCATTTTCTTCCTATCCCTAATCTCCAACTTTTTCCTCTTGAAAGTATCATTGCAATTCTTTGATGATTCACTTATATATTCTAGTACTTTTCATCTTTGCTCATAGTGTCTGATTTGAGAAAGGAGGCTTTAACTTCCAAAAGCTAGTCAAAAATGCTTTGTTGGTCCATAGGGATACACAAACTTCTGTAAAGATGGTTTGTGAACCAATTCAACCTCTGCATGATATATCCATGGGTTTTCATTATTCTTCATTAAGGTGGATATTTACTAACAGCACATGGCTATGGTGTTAGCATGTGCTGTTAAAAATAGACCTATTAAGAGCACAAATACTGTCAAGCTTATAGCAAGCTGAATTCTCCCTTTTTTTGAGTTTGAATCCATCATTCGAGAACAAACTATTAATTGTTCTGAGGGTCCCAAAAAGTTGGAATCATAATCCAAGTGGGAACTAGAAAGAATGTTTTAGAACATAAGAACATACGTGTTGCCATAGAGGGGCATAATTGAACGAAAACGTATATCTCCATGGGCGTTTATCTCTGAGAACGGGTCCGTGAAGGGGCGGACCGAACCGTATTTTCGAAAAAAATAGACGTCCATGTTTTATTCGACAATTTGTGAGCTGGGCGTTTTTGTTTTTCAGTGATAATGGAAAATGAAAGCGCCTAGCTCAAAAACGAATAAATCCAAGGCATTTGTTCGTGGGAGGGGCCAGGATTCGTAGTGCACTGGTCCCCCTCACATGCCAGGACACCAACCAGGCACCCTAGGGGGCACTTTTAGAAAAAAAAAAAAAGGTAAAAGAGCTCCCAGGTGCATAGCACCCTTCCCTTGTGTGTTGAGCCCCCCAAATCCCCCTCAAAATCCACTGCCCACAAGTCTACACCATTACTATAGCCCTAAGGGGTGAAGGGGGGCACCTACATGTGGGTACAATGGGTTTGGGGGGGTTGGACGACTAAGCATTAAGCAGCACAATTGTAACAGGTAGGGGGGGGATGGGCCTGGGTCCACCTGCCTGAAGTCCACTGCACCCCCTAACAACTGCTCCAGGGACCTGCATACTGCTGCCAGGGAGGTGGGTATGACATTTGAGGGTGAAAATAAAAAGTTGTGAAACATCATTTTTTGTGGTGGGAGGGGGTTAGTGACCACTGGGGGAGTCAGGGGAGGTCATCCCTGATTCCCTCTGGTGGTAATCTGGTCATTTAGGGCACTTTTTGGGGCCTTGTTCGTGAAAAAGTGCCCTAAATTCTAGCTACAAACGCATACTTTTTTTCCATTATCGGCGAAAGGCGCCCATCTCTGATCGGCCGATAACCATGCCCCAGTTCCACCTTCGCCACACCTCCGACACGCCCCCGTCAACGTTGTACACTTCAGTGTTGGAGTGCAGTTGGAAACGTCCAAAATTGGCTTTCCATTATACCGATTTATTCGTTTTTGTGAGATAAACGTCTATCTCCCGATTTGGGTCGAAATCTAGGCGTTTTTCTCTTTCAATTATAAGGTGGATACTGGGACAGACCGAAGGTCCATCAAGCCCAGCATCCTGTTTCCAACAGTGACCAATCCGGGTTACAAGTACCTGGCAAGATCCCAAAACAGTATAATACATTTTCTGCTGCTTATCCTAGAAATAAGCAATGGATTTTCCCTAAGTCCATCTTAATAATGGCTTATAGACTTTTCCTTTAGCAAGCTATCCAAACCTTTTTTAAACCCTACTAAGCTAACTGCTTTTACTACATTCTCTGGCAACGAATTCCAGAGTTTAATTACATGAGTGAAAAAATATTTTCTCTGATTTGTTTTAAATTTACTACTTTGTATCTACATTGCATGCCCCTAGTCCAAGTATTTTTGGAAAGAGTAAACAAGCGATTCACATCTACCCATTCCACTTCACTCAGTATTTTATAGACCTCTACCATATCTTCCTTCAGCCGTCTTTTCTCCAAGCTGAAGAGCCCTATCTACTTTAGCCTTTCTTCATAGAGAAGTCATCCCATCCTCTTTATCATTTTGGTCGCACTTCTCTCTACTAGTTCCTCTGTATCTTTTTTGAGATGTCATGACCAGAATTGCACACAGTATTCGAGGTGCAGTCTTTTATTGAAGGGAAGAGGAAGAACACACAACAGATTATCTTTAGAATAAGAATCTTAGAGTTCTGGCCTGAACAGCTGCAGCCTACCTTACATTTCCAGGCAAATTTCTGGATTAAATTAATGTAGTTTTAGATAAAGTGTGAGGTCAACATAAGAGGATCTTCTTGTATTTATGAACTTTATATTTATTTGAAACAGACAACTAGACATAGTTTTCAACCTACTTGTTGAAAAGGAATACTAAAGAGAATATCTATATGGCTGAGTTTGCAACCATGCTGGGCAATGTTACTTTAGTTGTACAAATTTTGAGCAGATAAATCACAAGGCACACTCTGTTTCATGCATGTCTTTACCCAATAAGTTAAATAGTATGCTTGACAAAATGACATTATCCACTGTGAAGTACTGATTACACACTGGTTTATAGAAAAGAAAGCCACACTGTTTCTTTTGCTTTGGGCAGAGCCTCTGGGGTTGAAGGTTGTGCATGTTGCCATGGGCCTCACCACATGCTCCATTATTTTATAAAAGTAAAAGCATCATTTAGCAAATGAATATATTTAAGGATCAATTCACTCATTACTTTTGGCCTCAGGGGGGCAACTGCAAGCAAATCCAAATCCAAATTGTCATATAAGCAGATATTTGGGAAAGATGCAACAAAGATATTCAAAGCATTCCACCATAAGTGTCCCATTAATGTCTTCCATCTGTTCATTGTCCTTACTACAAATACCAATTCACCCAAAAATGCTTCTTTGGCAGCCCTCAGACCTCTGTATGTACTGATGCTTAAAAAGGGCAGGAGGTCTAGGCCAGAATTTTCGCCACAACTTCAAAGCTGCTTCTCTTACACATTCAGTTGCACATTACATGTTCACAGTGGTTTGCTAAACCTTTCCTGCAATCATTCCCCTTACTTTAAGGATATGCCAAGGTATCATCAATTGAAACCCATGGTACTATGGTACAATGAATCCTTAGAATGTATAGATAATACAGTACTCATAAAATACTGTTATAAATCTGTAATACCATAGCATGGTATGGGCTGACCTTGAAAATATACATGCATTCTTTTTGCAACCCAAATACACACATACTTCAAAACTTTCCTGGTCAGCATTTATGCCTTCTTATTTGGACATCAGATTTAAAACAGTGGTTAAGGAAATTGTGTCTAGCTCTTTGGTGTTCAAAACCACCTCAAACCAAAAAAAAAAAAAGGTTGTGATGCTCAGTTCTTTAATTGAGTTCCCCTGGGCATTCAGTTTTGAAAAATCCATTACTGACACATGTAAGACTTAGTGAAAGAGGACAGCCAATGAGACCCATAATACCAGGTATAAATGATATCAAAATGATAGCATGAATCAAATTGTTGGAGGGCTGACACTAAATGTTAAAAATAGCTTAGAGGGACACAGGTTAACAGTCCTTCGGGAAGCAAAATGCAATGAAGAATCTTTATGCATAGAAATTCAATTTGCAGGGCCAGCATGGGGGGGGGGGGGGGGTGCAAACAGGGCATGGGTCTCCATGACAGAAGGGACTCTCAACCTCCATGTTCAGCGCTAACTAGCCATGTTACACGACTTAGCCAGTTAAGCGTGAATGTTCAGCACTAACCAGCTAAGTTTAGCTGTTAAGACAGGCCACATAAATAGCAGGCCCTTTCGTTAACCGCTAAGCATTTAACCAGTTAGCGCTGAATATGGGCTTAACCAGTCCAGCATTGAATATCCAGGGTCAGTGCCGGTAGTGGCAGCTGACTGTGCTGCCTGCGACTGGATGAATATTGGTGGGTGTATGTTTAGGCTCATAGATATAGCAGTCACATGGGTAACTTACAGTATATTCTCTGCCCAGTCTTTGTCCTGCCCATGCTTTTCACATGTGAATGCCCCTCTTGCAAATATGTATTATGCCATTTGAGTGCCTATTTATAGAATACCTCTTAGGTGCCCAAATGACACTTAGGGGCTCATTTTTGAAAGAGAAAAACATCCAAAAAGTGTCATAAAGCACCATTTGGATGTTTTTCTTCTAAAAGCATCTAAATTGGTATTTGCAAAACCTATTTTGCAGACATTTATCTATGCAATTTGTCTGCAGTGCATCCAAATCACAAGGGGGCATGTCAGGGGCATTTTGAAGGCGGGATTAGGGTGTACATAACACTTGGACAATTTACAGCTGTAATGGAACAAAACAAAAACAGCCAGGGCTAAAACCAAGACATTTTGGTCTAGACCTGTTTTCAGAATGAATAAGGCACAAAAAGGTACCCTAAATGACCACTGGAGGGAATCAGGGGTGATCTCCCAATAGTCAATGACCCCCTCTCACTGCCCCAAAATATGAATACAAATATGACTTACCAGCCTCTATGACAGCCTCAGATGTTAAAGTCAGATATATTAGTGCAGCATGCAGGTCCCTGAAGTAGTATAGTGGTCAGTGCAGTGCACAATGGGGGACCCAGGTCCCTATCTCCCTCTACCTGTCACACTTGTGGTAGAAACTGTGACCCCTCCCAAGTCACCAAAACCCTACTGTACCAACGTATAGGTGCCCCCTTCACCCAAAAGGACTATTGTAGTGGTGTACAGTGAGAGACAGTGTGTTTTGGGTGGGTTTTGGAGGGCTTAGGGGACAAGATAAGAGATAAAAGATGAGATGTGTACCTGGGAGCATTTTCATGAAGTGTACAGAAGTGCCCTCTAGGGTACCCCATTGTTTTCCTGGGATATCTGGGGGACCAGTCTACTAAAAATGATGGCTCCTCCTACATATCAATGGCATGAATCTCTACATTTTGCACTTATTTGGGTTATTTAAAAAAAAAAGGACCAAAAAACAAAACTTCCAAAGGACAAAACCTTGTTCAAAACAGTATTTTCAAATAGAAATTTTTCTTTTTTCAAAAATAATCTTCTTTCCTATTCGGATTTTGACCATTTTGTGTAAAACGTACAAAATCGGACTTAGATATCATATCGAAAATGCCCCTCTTAGACTCCTAAATGTCAGTATTTGGTACATTTGAGCACACAGGGCATGAAGATGTAAGCAATTTGTTATATAATTGCCCTTATACTGCATAAAAGTAGGCCCTATCTTTCTATGTGTCTATTCGTTACATGTGTGCCACTGGGTTTTCACACAGAAAATGCTTTATAAATTACTATCAAACTGTAGTGCAAGTGAAGCACTTTTTACACACCCTGAGTGAGAAGGGGTAGCACACTAATCTGCATATGATTTGCATATTGAGAACCAGGTCACCCTGAGTGAGAAGGGGGATATCACAGCATACATAGTTCTTCTCCGAGTGGACTGCTGTACTGGCTCTGGGTTACATTGCAATTGACTCTGCTTGGAAGGTCCATGGTATCCTTTGGATTTTCATAAGTGTGTCCCAAAATGTCAGTTTTTAGAATAATAAGCTCTTCAAAAGGATCTATTAAAACATAACTGAGGTACGGCATATTACTGTACTCGTACTATAACAAAATAGAAAGCCTTATTCATGCATCCCACTGCTGCTCTTTTTAAGGCTGTTCTTGTTTTTCTTTCAGAACAACATGACTGGATAGCCCTCTGAACTTTGTGCTATATAAAGCACTCCCATGAGATCCAAAGCAGGCTGCAGCCCACTTCGAGTTGAACTCAGATTGGCCAGTGAAATATGTTTGACCAGACTCAAATCTCCAAAACATCCATCTTACCTTCAGGAATAATGGCCTCTTCATCCAGCAGCTGCAGCCAACCAAAGTCTAACTCTATCCCCTTCAGAAATTAAGCTCTAATGGGACCTCTGTGCCCTCTTCTTTTACTCAGATTTCAAGCTACATTTTGGCAGGCTTATCTCCTCCCTTAGTGTTTTGTTTGCCTTAGAATGGTATCTTTATCTGCTTGCTTCTGTCTCAGCTGATCTTCTGTTGTCAGGATTTCTTTTACTCTGCAGAATAAGGTTCAGTGAGAATAGACCTGATCATGTTACTTTTTCTGAGGCCAAGTCTTACTCTCACCTAGGAGTAACTTGAGCAACAGTTAACCTACATCTGATTTCTGCCTGCAACTCAACAATCTTCCTGTTCCCGGGAAGGTTTCTCCCACTTCCAGGCTTTCTTGACTGTGTATGGATAGAGGGGGGGAAAGAGAGGTGAAGATTCTCTAGTGCCTTCCTTTAGACATGTGGAGGTCAATCCTATAACAGTGCACTTATATTTAGGTGTCTAGAGGGTACCTATATGTTATCTGAGCCATAACGAAAAGTAGGTGCCTATTTTCATTTCTAGAATGCTAATGTAACAGGCAAAATACATGTGTATAATTTAGGTTCAAGCACTTACTCTGGCCATAGAAGTGGTTAATGCTTGCACCTATATTGTTAAAACATGCCTCGGCACTGCTTGGATTTTCATAAATGTTTTCAGAAACTTCATAGGTGCCACCATGTTTTGGGTACACATCAAAAATGGGATTACCGCCCAGGGTACGTGATAGCTGGGTGGTAATTTTAATTTGGCGCACATTGGGCGTGCATAAGTGTCTACGCACCTTAGTAAAAGGGCCCTCAGTTCTTATGATGATGCAAAATATTCAGTTCTGAGGAATATGCAAAAAAACGTTTTAAAATGTGGACCAGTAATGATTTGGGAGAGTTGTGATAGACCCTTTGCTGAAGTCCTTGAAAATAAAAATAGAAGAGTTTGCACATAAGTTCTCTTACTGCTGTTCTATGTAGGTTATTTAAGTTTGGGCTTATGGTAGGTTCATTGATCAGCCTTTATCATTAGTTTAAGATCATTTTTACTGAATAGGTAAATGGCTGCTTTTTCTATTTTTTGAATTGATGGCCACGCACTAATTTTCCCATTAGCATGTGTCCATTAGCGTGTGAGCACTTACCGACACCTATTTTGTAGATCATGTACTAATCAAATAGCATGCGGCGATGTAGTTCCACAAACTGATTAGCAGAGAATATGCCTACTATCTACCCCAACACACCCCGCAGTAGCCCATGTACGCGAATGCAGCTGCCCATGTATACTTGATTGGAACATGATGCATCAATGATGTTCTGTGGACAGTACTAGCTCAATTACATGGTGTGGTGCCCCAAATAAGTGAAAACTTTCCCCCTTATAATTGTCCTTTGTTTTTGTTCTCCCAGGCCAAATAAATGGCTGCCCCAACTGTCCTGATAATCCAAAATCAACTGTATTTCACAATACTACATGGTGTATGAATAATATCTTAAGTGAAATGAACACTATTTATATTCTTGTAAGACCTTTCACTGAATCAATCTGATGTGTCTGTCAGATCATAAGGTGAAATCAGCCACTCAGTCAGGCATGAAATAAAATACCACCTCTCCGATATTCAGCTGGTGGTGTCGAGTGTTTTGCTGCTGGGCCCTGTTCAGGTTTTGGCATTGAATGTCCATTTTTTCTTTTGAGTTGACTAACACTTAGCCAGATAAGTCAATATTCAGCTTTTGCCTTCACAAGCCAAACCACTTAAAGATATGACTGCTATTTATGTGGTCTGATTTAAGCAGCTTATTTATATATAGTGAAACGCTGAATATTGGTACTTAACCTGACTTCACTCCTGGAATGCCCACAAGCTAGCCGCTTTTGAGCTCAGCGCCAACTGGTCATTTTTTAGCAAAGATAACCGGTAAAGTGCAGCTGAAAATGACCGAATAGCCGAGAACAAGCAATTTAACAAGTCGGTGGCCATTTCCAGAAGGTTAAATCATGTTGAATATTGGCCGGTGTATTTCCTCATAGATCTGATTTTTTAACAATTTAATTGCAATCAATTCAGTTTATTTGGAAAAATTAATATATTTATAAAAAACAGCAACTTGACTTATCTGAGCAGCATATTCTTAGTCATAAAGTCTGGGTCCCTCCCAACATGACGTCGTGTTTCGTTCTACTGTGTCAGTGGTAAAGGCTCCTGTAGCAATATAAATTCAGTCAATATAATCCGACATTTGTAAAGCTCTTTATCCACTTATACCCTTTTAAAATATAAACATAAAATAGGTATTCTTTTAAGATTTATTTATATAATTTCCCATGATGAAGAACAGTCTAAACCTCTAAAGCTTTTTAGCCTAACCAGTTGTTTATATTTGAGAACAGAACTATTGTTTATGAACTTTGTGGCAGCAACAGACTGTGTTACCAATACGTGGTGAGGGATAATCAGTGCCTTCTGAGTCAGAGTGGCCCAGTTCTTCCTGGATTCTTCTCCTTGCAGCGGAGTACAGTGGAGTACTGTGTCTGCAAGGCCATAGTCAGATAATCACTCAAGAAGCAGTGAATAATCTACCAGGTCAAACTTTGATGTTAGGTCAAGTGAGACCACTAATGCTATTTGACCTTCATCAAGTATACTATGAATTTTACTGAGTAAGCCTAGGAGTGTGGTAGCCGTGTTAGTCCACTCTTAAGGTTATCAATAGAAATCAAACAAAATAAAACATGGAAAAGAAAATAAGATGATACCTTTTTTATTGGGCATAACTTAATACATTTCTTGATTAGCTTTCGAAGGTTGCCCTTCTTCCTCAGATCGGAAATAAAAAAAGGGCAACCTTCGAAAGCTAATCAAGAAATGTATTAAGTTATGTCCAATAAAAAAGGTATCATCTTATTTTCTTTTCCATGTTTTATTTTGTTTGATTTCTATTGATAAACTGAGTAAGCTTGTAATCAGAGTTTCAGTGCTGTGCACTAGGCAGAATTCTGATTGATATGGCTGAAAAATGTTTGAGTGTTTCACATGTTGCAGAAGCTGAGCGAACACTGCCTTTTCCAGAATTTTGAAAATAAAGGGAATGTTTGAAACAGGTCTGTAATTCAAATGCAGAGAATTATCTAAGTTCGATTTCTTAAGAAGTAGACAGATAATAGTTCAGCAGATACACACCGTCTTGAGTGAATTCCTTCAAAAAAGCGACAAATAAATCCAAATAAATACATAAATAAATTCAGTCAATGTTTATTTTAAAGCTAATGTGGACAGAACACATTTATACAGAATTAGCCCCAGAAATTCAGTGCCAGGCCATGTCTTGGTTCTGGCAGTAAATCCCTTCCATCCCCAGGGATAACTTCTTTCTTCCACTGTTTGAGGATCCTTACTGACAGAAAAGACAAATCATTCTAAACATGCACTCCTGGACATTTTCTGCTGTTCTAGAACTCTCTATTCTCCTTTCACCATGTCAGCTGGATGAAGGTAAGTTAGCCTCCTTCTTCCTTTTGCACTGACATCAATCCCTATGTATATCTATGAAGGCCAATTAATGCTTTAAGAAGCTAAGAACTATAACTGTGTGCTTCTTTCTGACTTGACTCATTGTGTTCTGTTAGGCCCATTTTAAAAAGGAAAGGTAACTGAATACCTATGGACAAGAATAGAGAAAGAAAACCATAAAGGGTAGTTAGCAGATAAAAACTGGCTCCATTTAGTGAAAGGATCCTTCTTTTTACAAATGAACTGTCTTTTACCTTAATTAGGGTTAGAGAAAACTCTCTGCTTTATTCACTGGTAACTTCTTCCCAAACTATCTTGCCCTTCCACCAATGCTATCATGTGAATTTACTTTAAATTGTGTTCTCTTTCTTGCCTTCATTTACTCTCTTCTCTTACCTCTACATTTGAGTGAAAAGAAGTGAAACATTAAACTTTCTTAATATCCAGTATAAACATATCCAGTGTCTATTGGCCTGGGAAATACACAGAAACATGTGAGGAAATGTGCTTGTAAATGTGACTTCTCCTCCTTTTGTGGCATTACAATGCATGAACCATCAGGAAAAGTGAAAAAAAAAAAAACCTGTTTGGGGCCATCAGGCTGGGAGCAAATGGGGAGAAAACCTTGGTAACTGGCTGTGCTGGATCCACAGTGATAAAATGAGGCACTGCTGGGATAGAAGGGCTTGAAGAAGTCAGGGCCATGTTAATTAAAAGCTGTTGAGGAGATACTAATACTGTCATTATTTAGAATGGTTTTCTTTTTAATCAACAGTTTGGGGTCCTTTGACCAAGTTGCAGGAAAAAGGGCCCTGTGGTAGCGATGGGTGCTGTTTTTCCCCAAGTGCCAGGTCCCTTTTTACTGCAGTGGGGAAAAAGCCCCCAAAACAAAATGCGATAAGAAAACTCATACCGCATGGCTATGTGGCGGGGAGCCCTTACTGCCACCCATTGAGGTGGCAGTAAGGGTTCCTACTGCAACCCGGCAGTAACCGGGCAGCACATGGCAAAGTCCGATTACCGCTATGTTGCTGCCACACTAACCATTCCTGGCTTTTTTTGTCCCACGCTTGACCCAGAATTACCGCCGGGCAGCTGCGTTGGGCCAGCAGAAATCTCGGAATAGCGAGTGGTAAGCCCACTTTGGACTTACTGCCACTCTATAAAAGGGCCCCTTTGGTCTGTGTGCCTTGAGGAGAAAGACATTTTGAGTTGGAGCTACTCTGAAGTCTAAAACTTTTCAATAATCTGGGAAGCCGCTTGCTGCAAAATATGGTTCTAGTTGGGGACTTTAATGCCTATGATTGATATACTCCAAGTATAGCGCCTGGATCATCTAATTGAGATGTGTGATTCATTCACTTTTTTGTGAATCACATTGTTTTTGAATCAGTTTGTTTGAGTTGACATGTAATGACTTGTTTTCTTTTATAATTCTTTCGTGCAATGATGAGATGGTTCTTTGGTGACACCTGTTGGTGCTGTTTTCATCTCAGTATTAGGAACATATAAAAACTGTTCTTGCAGTACAGTTAATTGTTTCTAATTACTAGTCTGGCTGTGTTAAGGGATGTCAGATTGTACAGCAATACAGTATGCGACAATGTGTTGAGCCCACATCAACAAATTTGACAGTTGCTCATGATGAAATGCCAATCTCTGCCTAATTTCTAATACATTAATCCCCTAATTTTGTAATCTTGTGCATACATTTTTGTGTTTAGCATGTAAAATTGCAAGCTTGTGTTATTGAATACAGGCAGTTAAGTGTGTAAAGGGATTCCCGCGTGGCAAATGAGAAGAAACCTATCCAAGGGGGGTTGAGGAGAGTATATGTGGCTGGGAGGGGGGTCTCTTGCCAGATCAGCGGAGGGAGGGAGAGGGGGTCTTGATAGGCTTTTGAGGAGGTTTGCATATGCTTTGGGGATGGGAAGGAGGGAAGGGAGATTGGCACTTAGGCTGGAACCAGGAAGTTTTGTGGGTGCTAGCCAATATTAATGGCTGGCACCTGCATACTAAACAGGTAAATTTAGGACTACTTGAAAGCAAGGAGCTGGCACTAAATGTTGCCAGCACCTGCATAACTGCCAGCTCCTCCATCAATCCAACCCTATAATATTTCTTTGCAGCTTGGCATAAAACCCTGTGCCAATATTCAGTGGCGCTGCCCGTTAAGTGTCGCAGATTGTCAGCAGTTGGGCCAGAGAGCACAATTTAAGTAGGCATATCAATCTCTCTCCTCCTATCTGTAGAAGAATATAAAATTTATCATCTGATTAATGGCATAATATCTTATTCTATAATGTTAAGCACTTTTCAATATTAATTTTAATATCTTGGAGTATTCCTTGCTGGACTTTTATTTCAGTAATGTGTGCTGGATTGTTTACTGAATATATACACAAATAAACAATCTGCAACGAGTGTGTAGTTATAACAAAGAAACTATCAAACACATCACTCCAATATAGTGTCACACTGGGGATTCAGATCTGAAGGATAAAATATATTAAATTTTAAAAAAATAGCCTCAGTTCTTTAGAATTTTTGAAATATTCTGGGAGTTTTTCTCTGTGTTTTTTTTTTCGGAAGGTGGTAGAAGCCTGTGATGGTAATATTTAGAGTGGAGCATAACAAGTCAGGCTCCCTGTTATACTGAGGCTATTTTTTAAAATTTAATATATTTTATCCTTCAGATCTGAATCCCCAGTGTGACACTTTACTGAATATATATAGAAATATATGGGTGTCTCTAATGTTTAGTGCATGCTTATTTTTAGCGCATGCTAAAAACTCTAGCGTGCCTTTGTAAAAGGACCTCTGAGAATCGCTAGTGCTATTTAGTAAAAGGGGCCCTTTCTAAGGAAACTATAAAAATTTCTATTAGAAAAGCACCTATTTTATAAAAACAACATAGACACCTATGTGCCTTTGTAAAATAGGCTCCTAAAATTATCTGCAGTAGTGCACACATGGTCTTGCACAAATTTACTCTTGCTCTAGTCTAAGGCAGGTGCAACTACGTACATATACTTTGTGCATAAACACATATTTTTTCTATTTATTGAAATATATTAGCTCACAACAAGCAAACAAAAAAACCTAAGGAATGTGTCACAATTATCCAAAAAGAAATAAAAATTCCAACTCTACATGAAGCCTACATTATGGAGAGAAAGAGGCTTATATTAAAGAAAAATTAACAAACCCTCATTATTCTATATGGCTAGATAATTAATAAATCCCTCTTTAAGGGGGTCTTTTACTAAGGTGTGCTAACATTTTTAGCTCATACTAAAAATCAGCTGGTACTAAATGCTGAGACACCCATAGGAATATAATAGGTATCTCAGCATTCAGCACCAGCTGATTTTTAGCACTAGTTAAAAACGCAAACACTCCTTAGTAAAAGGCTCCCTAAACCCCTAATAGCTTATGTCAAAAACTAGTTAAACTCATGAAGTTTAAGACAAAATAAATTTCTCCAGATTAGCCAGATCCATAAAAGTGATAGGTAACTAAACGTTTACAAGGAAATCTCACATAAAACATTATTTCTAAAGCCAAAACCTTAAATTTTAAGGAAAAAAAAAAGATATCCTCCTTAACTGTGTCACCCTCACCACATCTGAGAAAACCTGTAATTTTATTCCACAATACAAGTAATCTCACTTCTTAAAATATGCTTTCAAGATTTTCTGCTTTAATGACCCAGAAGGAAAAAAAAAGCCATGAGGGTTACCTGCATGAGAATCTGTTATATTCATCTCCTCAGGAAGAGATACCACATCAAGGCCACCCTTGTATTCCTGTAATAATTTAAAAGTAAGCAGATAACAACAATTAGAATTTAGCAGAGAATCTTTATTCACAATCAGAAATACACTTACAAGGATGTTCGGTTTTGAATTGTTAATGTGACTTGAGAGCCTATTACCTCTGGCACTTGAGACCTGGAAATAATGGGCATTTGGCCAAAAGTGGATCTGATATTGATGCTTGGCTATGTTTCTGACCGTGACTGGGTGAGAAAGGGGGGCTGGGGAATGTTCCTGTATTGTGTTTGGAGCTGGTTATGTTGTTCTGTTGCTGTTTTTTTTCTCTTTAATAAAGATAATTTTAAAAAAAATATGTAAATAACTCACAACTGTGTCCAAGCTCCATCCAAATACTGCCTCTGGGAGCATCAGTGTATGGATTGTATAAACATACACGTGCTCTTATCAGCATGCACACTTATACCCATGTTCATCCAGGCAATTTTATAATTGCCATTTTCCACATATAAAACATGCTTTACATGTAATACAGCTGTTTTAAGGCAGCTATCTGCCAGAAACAGGGTGGGAAACATACACTGACCAAGAAAGCTGCCAAGAATGCCCTGAGCAGATGAGGTCACTGAAACGGAAGGGGAGATGTTGGTTGAAGCAAGTCTGTAAACTGGACAGTTTAATTCATATTCCCTGAATTTTATGGATTACTTGCCACCGTGGTTGTAGCAGTGATTACTTGTGATTACCTGCCAGAAGTGCAATTGTAGTAAATCTATGTTCAGACCATGGCTGGTTTGTGGTGATTTTCTTGAAAGTAAGCAAACCTAAGCCTGGGTAGAATGATGGACACCATCTTGACATGTTTATAAAAGGGTGTACCTTTGCTACTCTCTTAAGCTCTCTATCTGTGACACAGTTGAATTCTCTCCCCTTCCCCCATTATAACTAATGGACCATCTTGTAGGACTGCAATCTGTTCCACCAGACTGGAAAAATTAATGACAATATGAAATTCGAAATAAAGATCAAGCAGTGGATCTAATCTAATCTAGGTTTTTATTAGCTGCCTATTCCAAAAAACAAACAAAAAAAGCCCTACGTGGTATACATTAAAGAAGCCAAAACAACTATGGGTATAACAGTATCCATAGTTAGAATATATTTAAAAAATGAAAATTTTACATAATCAAAAATGTGTTTAAATGTTTCTTATAGAGAACCCCTTTGATAGATCATAAGAGCGAAAAGTATGAGCTAATGATAGTCTGTTTAGCATAGTACACAAATGCTCGGGCACTTGACCATGAAAAGATTTAAAAATAAAACAAGAAATTTTAAAAAATTAGTCTTGCTTTTATTGGAAGCCATTGAAGTTCGATCATTAAGGGTATAGCCTTGTTATACCCTTTACACTTGAAGACCATTCTAGATAACAGGTTCTGAGGAATCTTTATAAGCAAGGAAGAATTTATCCAGTTAGCCCAGAGCAGCTTCAAGTCCAAAACAGACAGACAAGACTACAAAGGACAGATTTAAAAATCACAGATTCACTAATTTATACTTTTTGTTTGCATTATGGATGCTAAATGAGAGAACAGTATAAAATGCCACATGATATATTTTGATCAAATGCTTCAGTAAAGTTTTATGTTGAAACTCCTGTACAAAAGAGAAATAGATCTTCAGGGCCCGAGGTCAAGGAAAATCAGCTGTTCTAAGCAGGACCCACTGAATATTGATATCTTTTTACATTAAACTGAAGTAAATTGATGACTCACATAGGATATCACATAATGGCACATTGCACAAAATCACGTCAAAGAAGTCTAATGAAGTCATATGGGGCCCTGTTTACAAAGGTGCGCTAGCATTTTTAGTGCACACTAAAAATTAGTGCATGCTAATGCTAGAGACACCCATATATTCCTATGGGTGTCTCTAGCATTAGTGCATGCTAATTTTTAGCTCATGCTAAAAATGCTAGCGTGCCTATAGCACAGCTTAGTAAACAGGGCCCTTTATCCTGTATTACTACTTATAATTTGATGTTTGTTACACAATACAACCTTGCAAAATAATTCATAAACTTATTTTTGTAAAGTTTTGTATGGCCGTATGTAGAAGATTTACTCAACATTTTTCCTTTATCAGAAGATTTATAGTTATAATATATATGTACTAAATTGTCTGGATTGTAAGCTATATTGAACGTGAAGTCTGTTAGGGTAATGTGGGATATAAATGTCATTATAAATAAATAAATACATACCTACCTGTAGGGGGATTTTACTAAGTGTCAGTAAGCCCAAAGTTGTCTTACCGCTCGCTAAACCAGAAGTATCGCCGAGCTACCGCAGCAGCCCAGCAGTAGTTTACATTCCCAGCGCGCGTAATTTCTGGCTCTACAAAAAATGTTTATTGTTATAGCGCCGGGGTTGGCCTGGTGGTAATTAGGCAGTGCCACTCGCTGCCCAGTTACCGCTGGGTTAGCACGGGAGCCCTTACCACCACCTCAATGGGTGAAGGTAAGTGCCCCCTCCCCCCCGATATGCCATGCTGCAAGTGCTTCACTTGCCACATGGCCATCTCTTTAAAAAAAAAAAAAAAACTGCCTTTTACCTGCTGCAGTAAAGGGGGGCCTCAGTGCAAATCAACCTATGCATCCAGTTTCTCCTACATAAGTACGCAACTGTGGAATGCACTACCAAAAGCCCTGAAAATGATGTTCGATCACCTAAACTTCCAGAAATCACTGAAGACCAACCTGTTTAAAAAAGCTTACCCTACCGATCCAACTTAAATACCTGATCTCCGCAACACAACAAAACTAAAGTACGTATGAATATAACTCAACTCTACTGTTGTACAATTCCTTAATATGGCAATGATACTTGAACTTTATCTTAACACATCACATTGTATTTGTTCACACCGGAGTCTGCAAATGCCTCTCCGGTAATATGTAAGCCACATTGAGCCTGCAAATAGGTGGGAAAATGTGAGATACAAATGTAACAAATAAATAAATAAACTATAGATGCTCCCTAGTCAAATTGGTGCTCAGCAAGTGATCAGTGATGAGCAGATTGCCACAGGATATCATAAAGTTCCTGATCTCCAATTGGAAATGAAAGATGTAGTGAAGAAAATCCTGGAAGTTGCACATAATTGCTTCTTACTCAGAGCTAAGTGACAAAAGAAGGAATCCTTAAAGAGGAAGTTAAGAAGAAATGTTGGGATCAGATGAAAATATCTGAGTGATTGAGTTATCTAGTCCATAAAGTATGCAATACAGTAATTTCCACTAAAGAACTCTTCCTGACCTATGGTATGATTACAGTTTTCCCATGTTGATCTAATTAGTCTGTCATCAAAGGAACTTTTTAAATTACTTGCCTTTCTGTTAGCAGACAAGCTCTGCATCCATTCAACAATAAAGTCTAAAATCAGTAGGAATGGTTGCCAAAAGGAGCTGACTTCATTTAGGCTTTCAATATAACAACATGCCAACCCATACTTTCAAAACAACAGAAGTTATATAGGGTTAAACTTAAAAATGCAATATATCATAATATAATAAAGATATAAAGTGTTGGGTTTTATTGAGGGATAGATTGATGAACCACAGTTACCAGGAAAGGGAAAAGGATAACAAAATTGGGAAAAGATCAAGCCACAGTGAAAAATATTCAGGATCGCTTGATAGCATCCAATTAGAATAATGATTAGCTAGTCCACCAATTAAGCTACGCGCATTGTTGTAGAATATGCTTTGATTTCCGTGCAGAATTTAAGGTGCCATATATATATATATACAGTGGGGGAAATAAGTATTTGATCCCTTGCTGATTTTGTAAGTTTGCCCACTGACAAAGACATGAGCAGCCCATAATTGAAGGGTAGGTTATTGGTAACAGTGAGAGATAGCACATCACAAATTAAATCCGGAAAATCACATTGTGGAAAGTATATGAATTTATTTGCATTCTGCAGAGGGAAATAAGTATTTAATCCCTCTGGCAAACAAGACCTAATACTTGGTGGCAAAACCCTTGTTGGCAAGCACAGCGGTCAGACGTCTTCTGTAGTTGATGATGAGGTTTGCACACATGTCAGGAGGAATTTTGGTCCACTCCTCTTTGCAGATCATCTCTAAATCATTAAGAGTTCTGGGCTGTCGCTTGGCAACTCGCAGCTTCAGCTCCCTCCATAAGTTTTCAATGGGATTAAGGTCTGGTGACTGGCTAGGCCACTCCATGACCCTAATGTGCTTCTTCCTGAGCCACTCCTTTGTTGCCTTGGCTGTATGTTTTGGGTCATTGTCGTGCTGGAAGACCCAGCCACGACCCATTTTTAAGGCCCTGGCGGAGGGAAGGAGGTTGTCACTCAGAATTGTACGGTACATGGCCCCATCCATTCTCCCATTGATGCGGTGAAGTAGTCCTGTGCCCTTAGCAGAGAAACACCCCCAAAACATAACATTTCCACCTCCATGCTTGACAGTGGGGACGGTGTTCTTTGGGTCATAGGCAGCATTTCTCTTCCTCCAAACACGGCGAGTTGAGTTCATGCCAAAGAGCTCAATTTTTGTCTCATCTGACCACAGCACCTTCTCCCAATCACTCTCGGCATCATCCAGGTGTTCACTGGCAAACTTCAGACGGGCCGTCACATGTGCCTTCCGGAGCAGGGGGACCTTGCGGGCACTGCAGGATTGCAATCCGTTATGTCGTAATGTGTTACCAATGGTTTTCGTGGTGACAGTGGTCCCAGCTGCCTTGAGATCATTGACAAGTTCCCCCCTTGTAGTTGTAGGCTGATTTCTAACCTTCCTCATGATCAAGGATACCCCACGAGGTGAGATTTTGCGTGGAGCCCCAGATCTTTGTCGATTGATAGTCATTTTGTACTTCTTCCATTTTCTTACTATGGCACCAACAGTTGTCTCCTTCTCGCCCAGCGTCTTACTGATGGTTTTGTAGCCCATTCCAGCCTTGTGCAGGTGTATGATCTTGTCCCTGACATCCTTAGACAGCTCCTTGCTCTTGGCCATTTTGTAGAGGTTAGAGTCTGACTGATTCACTGAGTCTGTGGACAGGTGTCTTTCATACAGGTGACCATTGCCGACAGCTGTCTGTCATGCAGGTAACGAGTTGATTTGGAGCATCTACCTGGTCTGTAGGGGCCAGATCTCTTACTGGTTGGTGGGGGATCAAATACTTATTTCCCTCTGCAGAATGCAAATAAATTCATATACTTTCCACAATGTGATTTTCCGGATTTAATTTGTGATGTGCTATCTCTCACTGTTACCAATAACCTACCCTTCAATTATGGGCTGCTCATGTCTTTGTCAGTGGGCAAACTTACAAAATCAGCAAGGGATCAAATACTTATTTCCCCCACTGTATATATATATATATATATATACAGAGAGAGAGAGAGAGAGAGCGCACTATGCATATAAATCCCCCAGATATTGAAGATAAGTCAGCAATTATATGCTTATCATGACAGAAAGTGTATAACTGTTGTTTGAATATAACTGCAGTTTGAACATTGACCCCCATATTTTCCAGTGGTCAGCAATCTACACATATATTTAGTGCCGCTGACTATGTGTGTAATGAAGCTGAGTATATATGCTTTTTGTTTTGATTTGATTTTTTTTATTGTGGAGCAGAACTCAAAAAAAAAAAGAAAACACTGACTGCTGTGCCTGAATATTGGCTTAAGTTTTCAGCTAAAATTTCATCTACGTTTAGGAGCTTAAAACTTATGCTCTTAAATTTAGGAATGCCATTTATCTGCCACAATTTATGAACCTAATTTAGGTGCTTATCCCCAGATTCTGTATAGGTCACCCAAATCCAAATTTTGGCATGGATCCCAGATCCATTTGTAAGCCACTCACAGCCGCATGCTGAATTAGCCATGGATATTGAGGGGTCCTTTTACTAAGTCATGACAAAAGTGGTAATGTGGGCGTGTGTTTTTGGCACGTGCCGGGCCAATTTTGACCATGTCTGGGGAAAAGGGCTTTTTTTCAATGGGCTAGGAAAAGGACCTGCGGTAAAATTGAAATCAGCGCCCGCCTATTTACTGCCTGAGCCCTTAATGCCACCCATTGATCTAGCGGTAAGGGCTCATACACTATACAAATGGTGACCGGTCGGTATGCGCCAACTGCTGATTGATGCTGGAAATGCTGTGTGCAATAGGAAATAAAAAAAATAATTTGTCCCAGTTGTATGGGTGCATGCCAAATCCAAAACTACCACCAGGGGCGCATGCTAGCCTGATGGTAGTCTCATTTTGGCAAATGCTGCATGTGCGTAGAGCCTACCGCACCTTTGTAAAAGGGCCCCTCAATGCCTAGGCATATCGAGCTCCCAACATTGAATATCTGGGTTACTGTGGCATCCCAGAAGTTACATGGGCACCAGCCAATATTCAGACCTCTGCTCAGTTAACTTGGCAGATAAAATTAGAACAGCCTTTTTTGCAAACTGGATAAGTAGTGTCTCTGCCTAAATTCTGACCCTGGACCACCCTTAACCTAGCTGGTTTTACAATGGCTGGTTAGCAGTGTTACCTGGCTAATTGCTCAGTGTTGTTGTTGTTTTTGAATACTAACCTCATCATGTAGTAAGAAGTCATTGCCATTTTGGAAATGCCTATCATCCTATTCAATGCAGAAATACTGGAGGTAATTCTATAATGACATTCCCATGCATATGTGGTCACATACATGCAAGTAAATGACATGGAGAGGAATTTTCGATATGGCATCTAAATCCGACTTTGGACATTTTGCTCAAAATGTCCAGAATCAAAGTGACAAATATAGCGATTTTTGAAACAGCAAAACATCTGTTTGTTTCGAAAATGGTCAAGATGATTTTGTGCTCTGTGCATTTATCTTTTTGACCCATTATTGAAAAAAAAAAAAGCCTAAGTAAAAAATGCACAAAATCAAGCTATTGGGATGTAGGAGGAGCCAGCATTCTTAGCAGACTGGCCACACAGACATCTCAACACAGCAGTGGGGCACCCTGGGGGGCACTACATTGGACTTCACCTAATAACTCCTAGGTACACATCTCATCATTGCTCCCTTATATTGTATAGTGAGCCCTCCAAAACCCAGCAAAAACCTACTGTACCCAACTGTACACTACTACAATAGCCCTTATGCCTGCAAATGTCACCTATAAGTAGTTATAGTATTTTCTAGGTGCGTTTTGAAGGGCTCACACTTTCCACCACAAGTGTAACAGTTAGAGTGGAATATAGGCCTGGGTCCCCTTCTCCATGCTAGGTACTATGAAAGGGTGCTGGTTTGGTGACCATATTGTGATCCCCGAAGCAGGTCATACAGACCAAAACACCTGGAACAGTAGTAGGCGTCGGGAGCTTTTCAACTTACAGCACTGAAGCTAAGTGATCATGTTTTTATAGTCCAATGTCTGACATTTAAAATTTATCTGAGTGATATTAGATTAATTAATTGATAGAATTTAGTGGTAATAAAATTCTAGTTGTGTAAACGCTCTAGAAATAAATGATTGATGATAGGATAAGAGGGCTAGGATTTGGAACAGATGCGCTGTAAGAGATTCAATAGCTCATGTCCAATACTCCTCTGATGCCTGTAGGCGTGATTTACGCTACTGCCAAGTTCTTTTTTGATTTTATACTATGGGATTATAGGGGGGGGGGTTCCCCTCTTTGTTCACAATTTGATTTTCTGCCAGGTACTTGCGACCTGGCTTGGCCACTTTTGGAAACAGAATACTGGGCTAGATGGACCATTGGTCTGACCTAGCATGGCTACTCTTATGTTCTAATTTCTCTTTTAAAGTACCCCATACTACTACTACTTACCATTTCTATAGAGCTACTAGATGTATGCAGCGCTGTACACATTACATGCAGACACTTTTCTCTGTCCCTAGTGGGCTCACAAACAGTCTAAGGTGTTTTTTGTACGTGGGGCAATGGAAAGTTAAGTGACTTGCCCAGGGTCACAAGCAGATGCAGTAGGAATCAAACCCAGTTCCCCAGGATCTCTGCTCACTGCACTAACCATTAGGCTAATTCTCCAAAGGAAATGCACAAACAGTTATACCTGCTCTGAGACATGCACAAATTCACCAGTTCAGATTATATGCTTGTGGGTACATTGTACAAAATATATAAATAAGTTCAGATTCATTCAGGTTCCACCTCGTGTAAATTTATGAATGTGCAGAATGTGTGTGCTTATGTTTTGGAGCTTATACCCTGGGCAATTTTAGAAAAAACGGGCAACAAAATCAGCTATAGATTTATGAATCTTCTGCATCAATTACATGGCAAATTATCACACTCTTTCATAAAGTCTGGCATCATTTAAAAGGTAATTTGAAAAAAAAATTTCTGTGAATGAACCAGAGCTCAACAACGTTAATTTTATATAGAGGGGCATAATCGAACGTCATCGGCCAAATAGATCGCCGGCGATCTATTTTGACGGCAGCGCTACAGCTGGCCGGAACTGTATTATCGAAAAAGATGGCTGGTCATCTTTTTTTTCAATAATACGGTTTAGCCCGGCCAAATGCCAGAGTTTGCCAGGGTTGAGATCACCGGTTTTGTTTTTCAGCGATAATGGAAAAAAATGCCGGCGATCTCCAACCCGGCGACATCCAAGGCATTTGGTCGTGGGAGGAGTCAGCATTTGTAGTGCACTGGTCCCCCTCACATGCCAGAACACCAACTGGGTACCCTAGGGGTCAGTGCAGTGGACTTCAGAAAAGGCTCCCACATGCAAAGCTCCCTTGCTTTGGGTGCTGAGCCCCCAACCCCCCCCCAAAACCCACTACCCACACATGTACAACACTACCATAGCTCTTAGGGGTGAAGGGGGCAACTACATGTGGGTACAGTGGGTTTTGGAGGGCTCCCATTACCAGCACAAGTGTTACAGGTGGGGGGGGGATGGGCCTGGGTCTGCCTGCCTTAAGTTCACTGCGGTACTCACTAAATGTGCTCCAGGGACCTGCATACATGCATGCCTCTAGGACTTGTTGCTGCTGTATAACCTTGGCACACCAGTTGACACCTGAAAACTAATCTCTTTGAAAAAGTCCTTTATTTGAATAAGCACGTTTACTCACAGTTAACTGCAGATCAGAGGTTGTGCCACACTGGTAAAGAGTCCCCCTGGTATTGAGATTAGTAGTAGGTCAGAGCTGGCAGAATGGTGTACAATGCCCTCTTTCAGCTACATTCAAGGTAATAACTAAGTCCTCTAACGTGGGTAACACATGAAAGGGATCTAAAAGTGGCTGACAAAAATGGCCACTACCTCATGGACTACTGGAAACAAAACTGGACACACTCTGACCCAGTTAGCAGGGGAAAAAGCACCATAGGAGTAGAGCCTACTACCCTACACCCACCACAATGCATTGCTGATGTGACTCTGCAGTGCACCTAACAGAAAAGGTGTCACACTCACCCAAGAGCCACATCACAACCAGGGAAAGGCTGTCAGAGGATAGAACACATTCTGCTGTCATGGAGGTGGGTACGGCATTTGAGGCTGGCATACAGGCTAGCAAAAAAGGTTTTTAGTTTTATTGTTTTAGTGTGGGAGGGGGTTGGTGACCACTGGGGGAGTGCGGGGAGGTCATCCCCGATTCCGTCTGGTGGTCATCTGGTCAGTTGAGGCACCTTTTTGAGGCTTGGTCATGAAAATAAAAGGACCAAGTAAACCCGGCGAAATATTTATTTATTTTTGTTGCATTTGTATCCCACATTATCCCACCTCTTTGCAGGCTCAATGTGGCTTACAATACATCATGGATAGTAGAAAAGAGAAAAGAGTAGACAGTTGATGTACAGAAGGATTTTGGTTACATAGTAATGGAATACATGATAGTAATATTACAGAAGGCAATAGTAACATTTCTGGGTATATGTGGGAGTTTCACATGTTTTGGTCTTTGTGATATATCTTGTCGAAGAGATGTCTTTAGTAGTTTACAGAAGTTGGCCAGTTCATAGGTCGCTTTTAGGTTACATGGCAGTGCGTTCCAGAATTGCGTGCTCATATAGGAAAAGGTTGATGTGTGCATTAATTTGTATTTTAGACCTTTGCGGTTGGGGAAATGAAGATTGAGGAATGTGCGGGATGATTTTTTAGCATTCCTGGGTGGTAGGTCTATCAGGTCTGACATGTAGGCTGGGGCATCGCCGTGGATGATTTTATGTACTAGGGTACATATTTTGAACATGATGCGTTCTTTGAGTGGGAGTCAGTGTAGCTTCTCTCGCAGGGGTTTTGCACTTTCATATTTCGATTTTCCAAATATGAGTCTGGCTGCCGTGTTTTGGGCTGTTTGGAGTTTTTTGAGTATTTGCTCTTTGCAGCCAGCGTAGAGTGAGTTGCAGTAATCTAGATGACTGAGTACTAATGATTGTACCAGATTACGGAAGACAGTCCTTGGGAAGAATGGTCTTACTCTTTTTAATTTCCACATTGAATGGAACATCTTTTTGGTTGTATTTTTCACATGGTTCTCAAGTGTTAGGTGCCAATCAATGGTAACTCCAAGAATTTTCAGGGTTTCCGAAATTGGTAGATTTAGTTTTGGTGTATTAATGGTGGTAAATTTGCTTGTGTTGTGTTGAGAGGTGAGTATTAGGCATTGGGTTTTTTCTGCGTTGAGTTTTAACTGAAAGGCATCTGCCCAGGAGTGCATGATATGTAGACTTACTGCTTAACGCCGCTTTTTTTTCCATTATCGGCGAAAGCCGGCCATCTGGTAGCCACGCCCATGCCCACCCATGTCCCGCCTTCGCTAAGCTACCGAGACGCCCCCTTGAACTTTTGCCGGCGAAGCGACGGGAAAGCGGCGATGCTGTAAAAAATGCCACTTTTGATTATACCGATTTTGCCGCTTTTAAGAAATCGCCGGCCATCTCCCGATTTATGTCAGGAAATGGCCGGCGATCACTTTTGAAAATGAGCTGGATAGTCTGTTCCAACAGTAGGGTCTGCTTTAAATGTGGAAAATGCCTTTTATACAATTGCAAATGGGTAAACTTCCTTAACAACTTTGTGTATACCACATAGCAGGTGTTAATGTATGTGGAGTGAGTTCCAAAGGAGAGGAGATGCACGGTTTCCCTTTGAAAACCAATGTAACTTGTGTGTTCTCTGGCTGCACAATTCAGTCCTCTGAACACACACCTGAATTAACCTGAAAATGTTGCCACTAATGTTGGCTATACAAGGTTTAACTGGCCTGCAAGTGCAGGGAGAGGAGGGAATTTTGAATATGTAAGATTTGACTGAGTAACAGGAGAAGAAACCAGATTCTTAAGGAATTTTCAGATGGCTCCCAGCTTGTGTTTTGTCAGCTCTTGTGATAAATTCAGTAGCATTAGGATTTTAAAATATGGAAACATGTCATCTGCAGAAGCAGGGGTAACTAATATAGTTTTTGTTCTTACTTTTAATGTTCGTATATCAAAGAAATATGTGTCATGCATAGACAGTTTAAAAAGGCACATGTACAGTATTTATATTTAATAAATATCATGTATTAAGAAATCATTGTCATTTTGGAAATGTCTGTTATTTTTACTACTCTATCTTACACAATGTAGCAAACAATATGAATTATTTAGCTATACTTTATTTCGATATATTCATTTTTTGAATTAGAAATCCAACATCTGGATTCTATATATGTTTATAGTCCACAATTTGGATTTCTAATATAGCTGAGAATTTGTACTGAATTGCTGCTTTATGTAAGATACAGTAGTAAAAACGACAGACATTTCCAAAATGAAAATGATATCTTAATATGTGGAGTGGAAGAGAAACCCAATGATTAGCACAGTGTGCTGAGAACTGAAGAACAATTTATGTATTCTTCATAAAAGAACATAAGAATAGCCATACTGGGTCAGACCAATGGTCCATCCAGTCCAGTATCTTGTTTCCATCAGTGGCCAATCCAGGTCATAAGTGCCTGGCAGAAACCCAGATAATAGCTACATTCCATGCTACCAATTCCAGGGCAAGCAGTGGCTTCCCCATGTCTATCTCAATAGCAGACTATCCAGCTTATTTTCTAAAGAGAAAAACGCCTATACTGCGACCTAAATCTGGAGATAGACGTTTGTCTCAGAAAGGCGCCCAAATCGGTATAATCGAAAGCCGATTTTGGGCATTTCCAACTGCACTCCATCATGGAAATGAATAAAGTTGACGGGGGCATGTCGGAGGCGTGGTGGAGGCGGAACTGGGGCATGGTTATCAGCCGAGGAGAGATGGGCGTCTTTAGCTGATAATCAAAAAAAAAGGCGTTTTTACCGCGATTTTGGGTCACTTTTTTTGGACCCTTTTTTTTCACGAACAAGTCCCAAAAAGTGCTCCAACTGCCCAGATGACCACTGGAGGGAATCGGGGATGACCTCCCCGGACTCCCCCAGTGGTCACTAACCCCCTCCCACCAAAAAAAACCCACTTTAAAAACTTTTTTTCCAGCCTCTATGCCAGCCTCAAATGCCGTACCCACCTCCATGACAGCAGAATGTGTTCGATCCTGTCACAGCCTTTCCCTGGGTCAGATGTGGCTCTCGGGTGCAGTACAGGGTCACATCAGCATTGCATTGTGGTGGGTGTAGGGTATTGGGCTCCATGATTTCATTAGCTTGTGTTACAGTCTCACGATGTTGGTAGTTGGTAGGCTTTTTTCCCATGGTGCTTTTCCCCCTGCCTACTGGGTCAGAGTGTGCCCTGTTGTGTTTCCTGTTGTAGTCCATGCGCTAGTGGCCATTTTTGTAAGCCAGTTTTAGTTCCCTTTCCTGTGTTAGCCACGTTAGACAACTTAGGTCTTACCTTGAATGTGGCTGAAAGAGGGCATTGTACAGCATTGTGCCAGCTCTGACCTACTGCTCATCTCAGTACCAGGGAGACTCGTTGCCAGTGGGGCACAACCTCTGATCTGCAGTTAACTGTGAGTAAACGCGGTTATTCCAATAAAGGACGTTTTCGGAGAGATTAGTCTTCAGGTGTCAACTGGTGTGCCAATGTTATATAGCAGCAACCAGTCCTAGAGACCTGCGAGTATGCAGGTCCCTGGAGCACTTTTAGTGGGTACCGCAGTGCACTTCAGCCAGGTGGCCCCAGGCCCATCCCCTCCCACCTGTAACACTTGTACTGGTACATGGGAGGCCTCCAAAACCCACTGTACCCACATGCAGGTGCCCCCTTCACCCCTAAGAGCTATGGTAGTGTTGTACATTTGTGGGTAGTGGGTTTTGGGGGAGGGGGTTGGGAGCTCAGCACCCCTGGTAAGGGAGGTATGCATGTGGGAGCTTTTTCTGAAGTCCACCGCACTGACCTAGGGTGCCCAGTTGGTGTCCTGGCATATCAGGGGGGCCAGTGTACTACCAATCCTGGCCCCTCCCACGACCAAATGGCTCAGATTAGGACGTTTTTGAGCTGGGCGTTTTTAGTTTCCATTATCGCTAAAAAAACAAACGCCCAGCTGAAAAACGTCCATTTTTTCGAAAATTCGGTTTGGCCCGCCCCTTCACGGACCTGTTCTAGGAGATAAACGCCCATGGAGATAGGCGTTTCCGTTCGATTATGCCCCTCCATGGGTTTAAGTTGTAAAACGCTCATTTTACAAACTGAACATGATCCGCTCCAAGTGTCTTTTCATGGACCCCTCTGCCTTAAATATTCTTCTTAACTCGTTTGTCCTTAATTGGCTTGACTACATAATTCCTTGTACTGTGGGATTAGACCTAAAGACTTGTATAATCCAATTTATACAAAATATGGCCTTAAAGCTCCTTACTGGCCTTAAGAAGTATGATCATGTTGCACCATTTCTAAAAGATACCCACTGGTTAATGAATTCTTTACTTCAGTCTTCACTGAGGAGGATGTGGGAGAGATACCAGTGCCAGAAATGGTATTCAGTACTGACGAGTCAGAGAAACTGAAACAAATCTCTGCAAATATGGAAAATATGTAATGGAACAATTTGACAAATTGAAGAGCAGCAAATCACTTGGACTGGATGGTATACTTCCTAGAGTGTTGATAGAAGTGAAAAATGAACTTGCAGAGCTATTGTTAGTAATATATAATTTATCTTTAAAATCAACATAAGAACATAACATTAGCCATACTAGGTAAGACCAATGATCCATCTAGCCCAGTATCTTATTTCCAACAGTGGTCAAGCCAGGTCACAAGTAACTGGCAGAAACCCAAATAGTGGCAACATTCAATGCTACAAATCCCAGGGCAAGCAGTAGCTTCCCCATGTATGTCTCAATAGCAGACTATGGACTTTTCCTCCAGGAACTTGTCCAAACCTTTTTAAACCTAGATATGCTAACCTCTGTTACTAAATCTCCGGCAAGGAGTTCCAGAACCCAACCACTCATTGAGTGAAAAAATATTTCCTCCTATTTATTTTAAAAGTATCTCCACGTAACATCCTTGAGAGTCCCCTAGTCTTTGTACTTTTGGAACAAGTAAAAAGTTGATTTACTTCTACTGGTTCTACACCACTCAGGATTTTGTAGCCCTCAATCATATCACCCCTCATCCATCTCCTTTTCCAAATTGAAAAGCCCTAACCTCTTTAGCCTTCCTCAAATGAGAAGAGTTGCTTCCCCTTTATCATTTTGGTTGCTGTTCTTTGAACCTTTTCTAATTCTGCTGTATCTTTTTGAGGTACAACAACCAGAATTGAATGCAATACTCAAGGTGAGGTCGCACCATGAGGCGATACAGAGGGATTATAGTATTTTCAGTCTTATTTACCATCCTTTTCCTAGTAATTCCTAGTATTCTGTTCGCTTTTTTGGCCGGTGCCACACACTGTAAGATACAGTAGTAAAAATACCAAATAGTAATGTTGTAGTACAGTCACTTGACCTCCTTCCAGTCTGCTCTATCACTTGACAAACAGGGTTACTACATCCACTTGACAAACTTTCTTGGCTCAAACCCTCAACATCTCTTTGCCACACTAAACTCTCTCCACAAAATGCCTTCACCTCCAACCCCTCCTTCACTTTCTCCCCAGAATATGGTTGAATACTTTCATAATGAGGTTCACAAGATTAACCTTGAGTTCTCAATCAAGTCACCTTCACCTCTCCTTCCCCCAGTCTATTCTATCAACCATCTTTCAATCCCTGCCTCCTTTTCTGAAATCACTGAAGAGGAAACTGCACATTTTATTTCCTCCTCCTAAATGACTATCTGTTCCTCTGATCCTATTACCACCCTTCTACTATCATCCCTTCTCTCTGTCATATCTTCAATCTTTCCAATGCATATGTTCCTGATGCCTTCAAAAAACCTTCATTGGACTCTACCTGCCCTTCCAACTATCACCCCATCTCCCTCCTCCCTTTCCTTTCCAAGATACTTGAACGTGCTGTTCACTGCCATTGTCTTGATTTATTTTCATCTCAAACTATTCTTGATCCACTTCAATCTGGCTTTTGCCCTCTACATTCAACTGAAACAGCCCTTTATAACGTTTCCAGTGACCTGTTCCTTGCCAGATCCAAAGGTCCCTATTCTATCCTCATCCTTCTTGATCGCTACCTATTCCTTGATACTATGTCCTCATTTGGATTTCAGGGCTATGTTCTTTCTTGGTTTTCTTATTATCTCCTCTATTGCACTTTTAGTGTATGCTCTGGTGGATCTTCCTCCACTTCGATCCCACTATCAGTTGGTGTACCTCAGGGCTCTGTCTTGGGACCTCTTCTTTCCTCCATCTGTACTTCTTCACTTGGTGCTCTGAACTCCTTCCATGGATTTCAGTATTAATTTTATGCTGATGACTCCCAGACCTAGCTCCCCACACCAGAAATTTCAGCAGGAATCCAGACTGAGTTTCTTATCTTTCCCCCTAAACCTCCCATTCTCTATCCCTGTGGATAACACTCTCATTCTCCCTGTTTCATCAGCTTGTAACATTTGAGTCATATTTGACTCCTCTCTTTCTTTCTCTGCAGAGGCGTATCTGGCCTCCGGCGGTATGGGGGGCCAGAGCCAAAGGGAGGGGGCACATTTTAGCCCCCCCGCCCCCTGACCCCCCCCCGCCGCCATTACCGGACCCCCCCACTGCCACCAACAACTCTCTCCACCCCCTCCCGCCGCCAGCCCTCCCCTGCTGCCGTTTCTTACTTTTGCGCCGAGGTCCGCTTCCTCCTGGGCCTTTAAAAATATTTCTTCAGCTGGTGGGGGACCCCAACCCCCGCCAGCCAACCCGAGGTGACGTTTTTCAAGTTCTTCGTCCGCCATGGCCGACGTGCTGGAGCTGAGCGGCTGAATCCAGTTCGGAGTCTGACGTCGTGCAACCATCTGGTAGCCACGCCCATGTCCACCCATGTCCCGCCTTCGCTAAGCTACCGAGATGCCCCCTTGAACTTTCGCCAGCAAAGCAACTGGAAAGTGGCGATGCTGTCAAAAATGCCACTTTCGATTATACCGATTTTGCCACTTTTAAGAAATTGCAGGCCATCTCCCAATTTATGTCGGGAAATGGCCAGCGATCACTTTTGAAAATGAGCTGGATAGTCTGTTCCAACAGACTCCGAACTGGATTCAGCAGCTCAACTCCAGCACGTTGGCCATGGCGGACAAAGAACTTGAAAGACGTCACCTCGGGTTGGCTGGCGGGGGTTGGGGTCCCCCGCCAGCTGAAGAAATATTTTTAAAGGCGCAGGAGGAAGCGGACCTCGGCGCAAAAGTAAGAAACGGCAGCGGGGGAGGGCTGGCGGCGGGAGGGGGGCCAGGGCAAAATCTGCGGGGGCCCAGGCCCCTGTGGCCCCACGCAGATACGCCCCTGCTCTGCACATATTCAACATACCATTAAAACCTGTCATTTCTTTCCCTATAGCATCACCAAAATTCATCCCTTCCTTTTTGAGCTCACTACCAAAACCCTTATCACCTTAGACTACTGCAACTTGCCTCTCACAGGTCTCCCACTAAGACATCTCTCTCCCCTTCAATCTTTTTAAAATGTTGCTGTATGACTTATATTCCACCAGTGTTACTATGCTCATATTAACCCTCTCCTCAAGTCACTTCATTGGCTCCCTATCTGTTTTCACATACAATTCAAACTCCTTTTATTGACTTAAAAGTGCATTCACTCTGCAGTTCCTCAGCACCTCTCCACTCTTATCTCTCCCTACACTCCTCCCTGGGAACTCCATTCATCGTGTAAATCTCTCTTCCCTGTACTATTCTCCTCCACTGCAAACTCCAGACCCCATTTCTTTTATCTTGCTGCAAATGACAAAAAAGGGCAAAAAAGGGCAAAAAAGGACTTTGAGAAGAAATTAGCGTTGGAAGCAAAAATACATAGTAAAAATTTTTTTAGATACATTAAAAGCAGGAAACCGGCCAAAGAGTCGGTTGGGCCGCTGGACGAAAATGGTGTTAAAGGGGCGATCAAGGAGGACAAAGCCGTAGCAGAGAAATTAAATGAATTCTTTGCTTCGGTCTTCACCGAGGAGGATTTGGGGGGGACACCGGTGCCAGAAAGAATATTTGAAGCGGGGGAGTCGGAGAAACTAAACAAATTCTCTGTAACCTTGGAGGATGTAATGGGTCAGTTCAGCAAGCTGAAGAGTAGTAAATCACCGGGACCTGATGGTATTCATCCCAGAGTATTAATAGAACTAAAAAATGAACTTGCGGAGCTACTGTTAGAAATATGCAATCTGTCCCTAAAATCGAGTGTAGTACCGGAAGACTGGAGGGTAGCCAATGTTACTCCGATTTTTAAGAAGGGTTCCAGAGGCGATCCGGGAAATTATAGACCGGTGAGTCTGACGTCGGTGCCGGGCAAGATGGTGGAGGCTATTATTAAGAATAAAATTGCAGAGCATATACAAAAACATGGACTGATGAGACAAAGTCAGCACGGATTTAGTGAAGGGAAGTCTTGCCTCACCAATCTAATGCATTTTTTTGAGGGGGTAAGCAAACATGTGGACAATGGGGAGCCGGTTGATATTGTATATCTGGATTTTCAGAAGGCGTTTGACAAAGTGCCGCACGAAAGACTCCTGAAGAAATTGCAGAGTCATGGAATCGGAGGTAGGGTATTATTATGGATTAAGAACTGGTTGAAAGATAGGAAGCAGAGAGTAGGATTGCGTGGCCAGTATTCTCAGTGGAGGAGGGTAGTTAGTGGGGTCCCGCAGGGGTCTGTGCTGGGTCCGTTGCTTTTTAATGTATTTATAAATGACCTAGAGATGGGAATAACTAGTGAGGTAATTAAATTCGCCGATGACACAAAATTATTCAGGGTCGTCAAGTCGCAGGAGGAATGTGAACGATTACAGGAGGACCTTGCGAGACTGGGAGAATGGGCGTGCAAGTGGCAGATGAAGTTCAATGTTGACAAGTGCAAAGTGATGCATGTGGGTAAGAGGAACCCGAATTATAGCTACGTCTTGCAAGGTTCCGCGTTAGGAGTTACGGATCAAGAAAGGGATCTGGGTGTCGTCGTCGATGATACGCTGAAACCTTCTGCTCAGTGTGCTGCTGCGGCTAGGAAAGCGAATAGAATGTTGGGTGTTATTAGGAAGGGTATGGAGTCCAGGTGTGCGGATGTTATAATGCCGTTGTATCGCTCCATGGTGCGACCGCACCTGGAGTATTGTGTTCAGTACTGGTCTCCGTATCTCAAAAAAGATATAGTAGAATTGGAAAAGGTACAGCGAAGGGCGACGAAAATGATAGTGGGGATGGGACGACTTTCCTATGAAGAGAGGCTGAGAAGGCTAGGGCTTTTCAGCTTGGAGAAGAGACGGCTGAGGGGAGATATGATAGAAGTGTATAAAATAATGAGTGGAATGGATCGGGTGGATGTGAAGCGACTGTTCACGCTATCCAAAAATACTAGGACTAGAGGGCATGAGTTGAAGCTACAGTGTGGTAAATTTAAAACGAATCGGAGAAAATTTTTCTTCACCCAACGTGTAATTAGACTCTGGAATTCGTTGCCGGAGAACGTGGTACGGGCGGTTAGCTTGACGGAGTTTAAAAAGGGGTTAGATAGATTCCTAAAGGACAAGTCCATAGACCGCTATTAAATGGACTTGGAAAAATTCCGCATTTTTAGGTATAACTTGTCTGGAATGTTTTTACGTTTGGGGAGCGTGCCAGGTGCCCTTGACCTGGATTGGCCACTGTCGGTGACAGGATGCTGGGCTAGATGGACCTTTGGTCTTTCCCAGTATGGCACTACTTATGTACTTATGTACTTATGTACCATACACCTGGAATAGACTTCCTGAATCAGTATGTCATTTGCCAGCTGTAGCCATCTTCAAATCTAGGCTAAAAGCTCACCTTTTTGAGGCTGCTTTAACTCCTAACTCCTATTCACTTGTTCAGTACACATGTCTGTTTTATAATTCCCACCATAAGTAATTCCCTTATCCCTTATTTGTCCTGTTTGTCTGTATTGATTAGATTGTACGCTCTGTCAAGCAAGACTGTCTCTTACAGGTTCAGTGTACAGTGCTGCAAGCATCTAGTAGTGCTATAGAAATGATAAGTAGTAATAGTAGTAGGAGTAATGCTACTATTTAGTTTGGCATCTTTGGTGATAAATAGCACTATAGTTTGCTGTTTGAGAACCTATGATTGGTTGGTTTTGCATTCTATTACAGCAATCTACTTTCAGAAGCTTTGATGCCCCCTGATGCAGGCATCATTTTTGCCAAAACACAGCCGTGTTGGGTCTTGAACTCAAGTTATTTTATGCTGGTTGGAATAAAGCCTACTTGATTTTGGGAAGCTGACAGCATCTCCTCACTTTGTTCTTCTATTTTTCTAAATATATTGGATTTGAATATACCATTTCTGTATTTAGGGGCCCTTTTACCAAGCTACAGTAAAAGGGTCCCTGCGGTGGCCTTGGCACATGAATTTTCCGTCCACTGAGGCCCATTTTAATGCATCAGGTTTTGTTTTTAAGGAGAAAATGGCTGTACAGTAAGCACAAACTTTCTGTGCTGTCATTTCCCTGGGAAACCCTTAACACCTCCTATTTAACCCAGCATTAAAATTAAAAATATTTCCTGTTGCACTAGAAATGGTGTGTGGTGGGGGCACCAAAATGAAGATAACATGAAAAGGAATCTCACTATTGCTATGATTTAACTGAAATTTCAAATTCAATTATCTTGTGTTAATACATGAATGAAAGTAAAAGTTCTTAAATTTCCATTCCAAAATAAAAAAATGCCATCTATATACTTCTTCCAATAGAGTCTTTGTAGGGGCTATCATATAAATATTTATTTTCAGGATTGGTAACGTATCAATTTGCAAAGCCAGGGGCCATAGAGGCCCCCATTGCCATGCCTTTAATTAATTAAGTTTTTTTTAACTTTGATGGATATTATCGTAAAATTTGTTTTACGATAATATCCATCAAAGTAAAAAAAAAATCCATTAATGCAATGCTAGCCAATAATGAATGCTGTAGGTATCCTAGAAGGACATCTATCATTTAAGGTTTTCCTAATAGCATTAATCACTTCTTGCTGAGGGATATTACTATATAAGAATCTAATGTCCATGGTAGTAAGAATAATGTCTTCATTTATCATGTGGAGGGCTTCTAAAATATTAATCATATGCATGGAATTTGTAGAAGAGTGCCAAATATACAGAAGATCTCAATCATTTGTTAGTGAAGAACAACAAGGATTCTCATAATGACAGCAGATCCTATCAGTCTTTTCAGATGATTTAACCAGTGATTTGTGTATATTTGGCAAAATATTTGGAGGAGTGGCCTAGTGGTTAGGGTGGTGGACTTTGGTCCTGGGGAACTGAGTTCAATTCCCAGCACAGGCAGCTCCTTGTGACTCTGAGCAAGTCACTTAACCCTCCATTGCCTGCCGCATTGAGCCTGCCATGAGTGGGAAAGCACAGGATACAAATGTAACAAAAATAAATAAAATATAAAATAATGAGTGGAGTGGAACAGGTGGATGTGAAGCATCTGTTCACGCTTTCCAAAAATACTAGGACTAGGGGGCATGCGATGAAACTATCCAGTTTTATGCAATGAGATCTAGTTACTAATAACTGGGGTTAACAATAAAATAACCTGTCTTAACAATAGCCACATTGATAACTCATCCCCTATATTTACTGTACAGCTGCTATTTTTTATAAGCTGATTTTATGTTTGTTATATTTTCATATATATGTCTTATGATTGTATTTATTGTGATGCAGTCTATTATATTTGTATATGTACATTGCTATATGTATGCCATGTTAACACGTGAGACCTTACCACTAAGTGAATGGGTGGCAGTAAGCTCTCAGGCCCAAAATGGACACACACCAATTTTCATTTTGCCACATGTCCATTTTCGGCCAAAAAAAAAGGCTTTTTTTTACGGGTGCACTGAAAAATGGATCTGCGGATGTCCAAAACATGCACTTACACTAGATCAGGCCATTTTTTCAGTGCACCTTAGTAAAAGGACCTCTAATTGTTCATGGCTATGCTTGCTAAGGCACCTTTTACTAAGGCACACTAAAAGATTTAGCACACACTAACAATTAGTGTATGGTAAATGCCATGCAGCATATTATATCCCTATGAGTATCTTAGCATTTAGCATGCACGTATCATTAGCACATGCTAAATCCATTGTGCACCTTAGTAAAAGGAGCCCTATATTTTTTTCTTATAGCTGAGTGAAATAGTAAAGCCATCCCTGATCTGCAATCTGAAAATGGCAAGGACAAATCAAGTTCAGGTATATAAAGGAAGTATCACGTACCACATGTAATGAGTTTATCTTGTTGGGCAGACTGGGTGGACCATACAGGTCTTTATCTGCCATCATCTACTATGTTACTATCAGGCTTATTTTCGAAAGAGAAGAATGCCCATCTTTCAACACAAATCAGAAGATAGGCGTCCTTTTCACAGGGTCGCCCAAATTGGCATAATCAAAAGCCAATTTTGGGCATCCCCAATTGCTTTCCGTCGCAGGGATGACCAAAGTTCCCGGGGGCGTGTCGGAGGCATAGCAAAGGCGGACTTGGGCGTGCCTAACACATGGGCGTCCTCGACCCATAATGGAAAAAAAAAGGGTGTCCCTGACGAGCATTTGGACGACTTTACCTGGTCCAGTTTTTCTTATGACCAAGGCACAAAAAGGTGGCCGAACTGACCAGATGACCACCGGAGGGAATTGGGAATGACCTCCCCCTCACTAACCCCCTCAAAAAAGAACTTTAAAAATATTTTGTGCCAGCCTCAAATGTCATACTTAGGTCCATCACAGCAGTATGCAGATCCCTGGAGCAGTTTTAGTGGGTGCAGTGCACTTCAGGTAGGCGTACCCAGGCCCACCCCCCCCCTACCTGTTACACTTGTGGTGGTAAATGTGAGCCCTCCAAAACCCACCAGATACCCAGTGTACCCACATCTAGGTGCCCCCTTCACCCATAAGGGCTATGGTAGTGGTGTACAGTTGTGGGTAGTGGGTTTTGTGGGGGTTTGGGGGGGCTCAGCACACAAGGTAAGGGAGCTATGTACCTGGGAGCTTTTTCTGAAGTCCACTGCAGTGCCCCCTAGGGTGCCTGGTTGGTGTCCTGACATGTCAGGGGGACCAGTGCACTACGAATGCTGGCTGCTCCCATGACCAAAGGGCTTGCATTTGGTTGTTTCTGAGACGGGCGTCCTTAATTTCCATTATCGCCATCTGTAGGGCTTCCCAGCCCCTTCGCCGGGATGTCCTGCGAGGACGTCCTCAGGAAAGCCTGGGCGCCCCTTTCAATTATGCCCCTCCACATGTTACTATGTAATTCTAATGCAAAATTCACACAGGTAATGTTGTAAGGGTACACCTGAAATTGATTTTAGACTGTATAGTGGATAGCAGTTTTACTTGTAAACCATGTCATTGAATAGTTGAGCATTCACATGCAAGCAAGTAGCAGATATCTCAGAATAATAGGGTAAAGTACCATTAAGACAAATTCTTCAGGATTTCTTTTATATAAGAGAAGGCCAATTTAGGCTCCAAGCACAAAAACGATGTTGTTTATATATCTGTTCAGTGTTAGGAAAGAGAATCCCAGCACTGTTCACTAGTCCTTTAGAAACAGATCTTCCCAGGATGCAAGGAAGAGTCTACTTTGTGAAAAACCCTTTCATGGACAGTCATTAAAATGAGATAAAGGTTTCTATCACTTGGTATTCTCTTGTCTTGTTAGCCTCCCTTACCATCAAGAAATACAACAGAGGATGGATTCAAAAGGATTGTAATTGTCTATTTCTTCTCATTCCTGCCCAAGTGAACTGCAACGGGACCATTTCAACATGTTTTATCTGATTAAGGCATTCAAGGGGATTTTTTTTTGTGTGTGTTTCCACTGATACCTTGCTGATTTAGTCTTTGGACTATACAGATTACAGGCTCGAGTGGCGGGGTGGGCAGTGTTGACAGGTATCACAAAGGAGGCCTCACTTTCAGGGGAATCACTAACATTCCAATCTTTCAATAGCAACACTAAAGTCTTTCAGGTCTGCTGCAATTCTAATCCCATTTCTGGGTCCTGTACAAGTGACATGAAACTCTTTGTATCTAGTGACAGTAGGACAGTTAATATTTTTTTCCACTTTCTGTTCTTCCTTTAGATGGCTCTGTTGTCCTTTACACTTCCTATTCTTAATTGGGACCTGTTTCAACCCCTTTGGTACTTCTCAGCCTGCCATCCACTTTTCCTGCACTGGTTGGTTACCTAGAGTACCTTAGAAAAAGGCCTGAGACTGAGGCATCAATTGGGAACCAAATAACTCATTTAGTCAGAAATTTTACCCTTGTGACAGTAGGGCATTGTCACACTCCCTCTCTTCTTTCTCACAACGACTTCAAACACTAAGACCTGATACTAAAGCACATACATGTGTGAAGGTGTGTTAAATGCCTTGTTAGGGAATCTACTAATAGATGTTAGTAACGTTGGGCAATATTCAGCTAGGATAGTCAGCTTGTTTTTAAACACTAGCTTCTTTTGGCTATTTTATACCTGGATTTTCAGTGCTGTGCTCAGATACCAGTGCTGAGTAACCAGGTATAATCAGGACACCAGTATCTTTCCAGGTATCAGCGATATTCAGCTCACTAATCAGATAAAATTATGACAGCCTTTTTTCCTGTCTTAACTTTATCTGGTTATTAAGGGGTCCTTTTACAAAGACGCTCTAGTGGTTTTAGTGCACGATAATGATTAGCATGTGCTAAACCCTAGAGACACCGATAGAAATATATGGGCATTTCTAACGTTTAGCATATGCTTATTTGTAGCACGAAAATAAAACACTAGCATACCGTTGTAAAAGGACCCCTTGGTTAGTGCATAAAAATCACCACTAATTGGATAGATACTGGCTCAGCCCAGACCCCACCTCTGGACCACCTTAGCATTGCTAGCTCTGGATAGAGCCGAGGTGATCTGCCTGTTTATTCATTGGCACTATCTGGTTAGATTGTAAGCTCTTTGAGCAGGGACTGTCACTCTTTGTTAAATTGTACAGCGCTGCGTAACCCTAGTAGCGCTCTAGAAATGTTAAGTAGTAGTAGTAGTTAAGGGATGCTAAACATTAAGACTTGCCTCGGTCAGTGTGATTTAACACGGCAAAAAACTTCTCCTGCCTGGTTAAATCCTTTAAAATATTGAGGCCTTGTGTTAATGTTAATGCGCTTAAGTTACCATTAATGCACAATTTTACATTGTATAATGTATGTGAAGAGTTTTAAAATGAGATTTATAAGTCCTAAATTGAGAAGCAAGTTATTAACAGATTTACATTAAAGGAAAAAAAAGAAAAATGATTTGATAAGGAAACTATTTTCTATCTCTGCCCTTTTTTATCAGTCTTTATAAGGATCAGAACAGTTAGCCACCTCATACTGTAATATGTTTCTTATTTATCAATGGTATTTTCACAAAACCAATAACTATATTTCTTTTCCTGAATGTATATAACATTGACTGCATAGTATGACAGAATTAGTGACACCGCTCTGTACTGGGGAGCAATTCATTGCACACAGAGAGCAATCAAGCCATGAAGTGTGAAGGGAGATACAGAAACTACAAGGCAACCAATTCACTCAATATGAAGATGCGTACAATACTGAATGTCTCATCATTATATCATTTTAAAGGTTTCTGGGCTCATCTCATGAAATTTATACTCTGTCACAGCTGGGGATTAAGTTGGTGCTAGATTTTGGCATAGGCAAACTATGCATATGCCTAGGGCACAAATATATATGGGAGGCCTATCAAATTCACTCAGGACTTAGGAGGTTAGGATTGGCAACTGTCTGACTTTTTTCAGAACTGTACAAATTTTTGCATTAAAGTCTGGAAGCCAAAATGATGTTTGTAGTATCTGGGAAATGTCTGGAGTTTTGACCTTTATCTGCAGGTCTGTAATCCTCCTCCTGGTATCTGTGAGCCTTCTCTGCCTCCTTCCAGTTTCACTAGTAGGAGAGAGTTTAAATGGAATCCAGCCAATAGGAAAGCAGTTCTAGACACAGGAAGGGAGGGGATGAGCCAAGGGGAAGTTCCTGTGCTGTGGGGACTAAGCTCTGCACAGAACATTGGCTGACCTTGGAGATAATCACTAGGGGGTCACAGCGGCCATTTTATGGCCAGAACTTAAGGTAGACCTGGGGGTGGGCCTTTGAGGGTGGAGGAGTTGAGGGCCTTGGAGATGGACTTTTTTGGGGGGTGAAGGAGGAACAATTTGGACCAGAGGTGTCCTATGTTGAACATTGTCTAGGGCCCTCATAAGTTCTGGCTGCCAGTGCACTTGCAATTAGCCCCAGGTATTCAGTGCTGGTGCCTGGACATGGTCAGCATTGAATATCTAAGGCTAATTCTGCCTGCAGCAGTCAGTATTTAAAAAAGCACTGACCACTGTGGGTTGAATATCAACTAGACAGGGCCGTGCATTTGGGCTTCAGGGGAGTAGTAATGTTATGGGAATGAAATTTCATTCCCAGGAAAAGAGATATTTCTGAGAGTTATCATCTGCAATGACCTGAAGAAGTCAAATAATAGATAAAGAGGGGCATAATCAAACGGTGCCGGCCATCTATATGGCTGGCCATCTTCGGGGTCGGCTCTGCAAAGGGGCGGTGCCAACCGTATTATTGAAAAAGATGGCCAGCCATCTTTTCTTTCGATAATACGGTTGGGGTCGGCTAAATTTTGACATTTAGGTCAAATGTTGAGATTGCCGGGTTTACAGATGGCTGGCTTCAAAAAAGTGGAAAAAAAATCAGGACTTAGGAGTGGCAACTGTCTGACTTTTTTCAGAACTGTAAAAATTTTTCCATTAAAGTCGTGAAAGGATGATCCTGACATGCACTTTTTTTGGACAGCCACCTCTGGATTATAAGACCAGTGCTCTAACACTTGGCCACAGCTCCACTTACTTGGATGTCCCTCCCTTTTGATTATGCCCCTTCAGGTCTCTCTCATCCAATCACAGATGGGGGGGGGGGTCTCTCTCAGCCAATCACAGACAGCTAAATGCGCTGTGATTGGCTGACAGAGACCCCTGTCTGTGATTGGCTGAGAGAGACCTAAAGGGGCATAATCAAAAGGGAGGGACAGCCAGGTAAGTGAAACTGTGTCCAAGTGGTTAGAGCACTGGTTTTATAATCCAGAGGTGGCCAGTTCAAATCCCCCTGGTACTACATAAAAAGCTGAGCAGAAATAGTTTTGATTTAGGACGTCCCTGACAAGCCAATTTTTATTTTTTTTGGGTGGGAGGGGGTTAGTGACCACTGGGGGAGTAAGGGGAGGTCATCCCCGATTCCCTCCGGTGGTCATTTGGTCAGTTGAGGCTCCTTTTTGAAGCTTGGTCGTGAAAAAAAAGGGACCAAGTAAAACCGGCAAAATGCTCGTCAAGGCAGGCTTTCTTTTTTCCATTATCGGGCGAAGCCAGCCATCTTGTGAGCACGCCCCCGTCCCGCCTTCACTACCCTACCAACATGCCCCCTTGAAATTTTGCTGGCTCCATGACAGAAAGCAGTTGAAGCCGGCCAAAATTGGCTTTCGGTTATACCGGTTTGGCCGGTTTCAGGAGATCGCCAGCCATCTTTCGACTTGTGTCAGGAGATCGCCGGCCATCTTCCGATTTGTGTCAGGAGATCGCCGGCGATCTCTTTCGAAAATGAGCTGGAAAGTGACTACAAAATCCAGAATAATGTTTGAGCGCATAGAAAGAAGAACAACTAGGAAGAAAAAGGAAGTAATATTGAATCTATATAAGGTTGGGCCTAACCACAGAGCAACTGAGTTTTTACATATGTTCCCTCTTTTCTTCCTTGCTTTTCAGCCTCTAATGACTTAAGGCTCCACATCGAGGTCCTGCACATGGCCCTGCATTTCTTCTCATCCCCCATAGGCCACCTCTGTTTTGAGACCAAATTGTTAAATGAATATAAAACCGATGGAGTTGGGTCAAAGGAGAGCTACTACAAATCATCAACGATCTTGATCACAAGGTATATAAAGACAGATTTAAAGATCTATGTGTACATACCTTGAAGGAATGGCAGGATAGGGGAGGTATGATAGAGACATTCACGTGCTACCAATACTGCACAGGAGGCAGGTCTCTTTCACTGGAAAGGAAGCTTTGAAATGAGGGGCTATATGATGAGGGTAAAAGGAGATAGAGTCAGGAGTAATATAAATAACTATTTCTTTAGAGAAAGATGATAGTTGCATGGAATAGCTGCCCAGTTGAGGTAGTGGAGAAACGGACAATATTTGAATTCAAGAAAGCATAGGACAACTGAAAGAAGATATATGAGTTGAAGAGTTGAGTTATTGGTGTGCTTGGCAGACATCATATTTTATAGGTTCTATATTCAAAATAAAAAAAGCCACCTGAGCTCCTAAATGTAGGCTTCTTAGTTAGGTCCTTAAGGGGCCCTTTTATGAAGCGGCAGTAAGCCCAACATGGGCTTACCGCTCTCTAAAAGGGAAGTACTGCTGGGCTACTACAGCAGCCCTGTGGTAGGTCCCTACTCCAGCGAGCACCATTTCCAGTGCTGCAAAAATATTTCAATTTTTGTAGTGCCGGTATGTACCCGGCGGTAATCGGGCCATGCCGCACACTGCCTGGTTACCACAGGATTAGTGCAGGAGTCCTTACCGCCACCTCAATGGGTGGCAGTAAGTGCTCTCTCCCCAAATGGCTACACAGCAAGTGATTCACTTGCCATATAGCCATTTCTTTAAGAAAAGGGAAACTTGCATTTTACCCACTAGAAGGCTTGCTGAAATAAGAAAGCCTTCACTTGTTTCCAGAATTGCAAATAGTTCTTCAAATTATGTACATTTTCCAGGAGTGCATCCCACAATTAGCCCCTTCAACATTAAAAAAAAAAAAAATCATTGATCTATACTCTTCTAATCGAATATGACTAATTGAAGGAACATCCAAAAAGGATTTTTTTCTGCTGACCATCTGGTTAACTACCTGTATAACTTTATCTGGCTATCTCAGCCACACATACAGCAGACCTAAGATATCTCAGAGAACATCTCCTATGTCATTTCATATTGTTTTTTTTTGCCTGGAAACATGAGGAAAAAGAAACTGGAAATTCTGGGGATTTTTTTCTGTGTTGTAAATACTAGACCCAATAACATTATCTATATCCTGTGATCTTAATAAGAATAAGCATATCTATAGTAAATATAGACATAGACTCATGAGCACACATACTGATCTAATCTTTCTGGTTCAATAGCTCACCCTATCTTATAACCTTGACCTTGTTCAATTCAGTTCTACAGTAATCATTAAACAGACCACAAACCCAGATCTCACCAAAACGAACTATTTACTTGTTTCTTTCCACAAACAAGTATGCACATGTGCACACAAGCACCCCAAGTACTCTGAAGCAGATAATGTGCTACAGATGTAAAGCTCTGAATTACTGGACTAATTACAAACATCAAATTCTTTTACTGGAAGCTATCAGCATTGAGCAGTGAGCCTAACAGAACAGATGTTTGCCTGGCACTTGGCAGGCATGATTTGCCACTGTGCTGAACTTTCAACTATGAACAGCAAGACAAAGGAATCTGAAATGCTTTATTGTGGAAGCTTAGTGTTGTTATTGCTCACGTTATTTCATCTGCAGATCATTTTGTGATGTTTTATTTTTCTGCCTGGGACTACTCTTGCCAAGAGTCAGATCAGAAAGTATTACAGCGGCTCCCATTCACAAAATCTGCTCCAGTTTTATAGGTATTCTAAGTGGTGCCAGTAAAGGATTTTTCTTGGAATGCTCTATCTTTGCTTTATATGTATTAAAGGCATTTGTTATAGATGGCTCAACTTATTTCTGTCTTCCTTTCTTTAAAGTCATCTGTAATGGTGTTTACTGTTGCGCTTTTCAAGATACGTATGCTTATTCCAAAATCTAAGACAGATTATAGATAAAGCAGAAATTTTGAGACTGAAAAGCACAGAAAGTTCATTCTAAGCAAAATATGGATTATCTGCATATTAATAGCATGAAGTCAGTGGCCCATTGCAAGTCTGAAAGTGTCCCAGCATTCTTGTCATGTCTCCAGCCTCCCTTCCCATAGATTAATATACTGTCCTTTTATTTTATGTAGCTCGTTTCACATAAACCAAACGTCAAGGCACATTTTGATTTTAGCACTTCTTGAATACATACAGTAATGTTTGGGGTAGATGATTATTTGCAGAACTTGCTTAACAATGTTAGTGGACCTCTTGTTGGTCGGGGCTGAGGATCACCCCTGAGGTAGATGCATAATCAATTAGTATTTATTTATTTATTTATTTACTGCATTTGTATCCCACATTTTCCCACCTATTTGCAGGCTCAAAGTGGCTTCAGAGTTTTGTTATGACATAGTCATACCAGGATATCAGATACAATTAGTAATGTGTAATGATTAGGTAAGGGAAGAGAGAAGGAAGGTGTAGGGCAGGATAATATAGAAGGTGGACTTTAATAACTGGGTGGGTTGGAGAGGTAGTTTTGTAAAGTTATGGGTTCTCTTTGTAGGCCTTTGTTGAAGTGTCTTCAGAGATTTGCGAAAGTTAGTTATTTCATCAATGGTTTTCAGGGCTGTAGGTAGTGCATTCCACAACTGCGTGCTCACGTAAGAGAAGGTGGTGGCGTGTGTCAGCTTGTATTTTAGTCCTTTACAGCTGGGGAAGTGCAGATTGTGAAATTTGCGGGCTGATCTTATGGCGTTTCTGGGAGGCAGGTCCACGAGGTTTAGCATGTAGATTGGAGCGTCTGCATGAATGATCTTGTGTACAATTGTGCAGATCTTGAACGCAATGCGTTCCTTGAGTGGGAGCCAGTGAAGTTTCTCTCTTAGGGGTTTTGCACTTTTATATTTAGCTTTTCCAAATATGAGTCTAGCTGCGGTATTCTGGGCTGTTTGGAGTTTTTTGATAGTTTGTTCTTTGCAGCCTGCGTACAGTGCATTGCAGTAATCCAGATGACTTATTACCATTGACTGTACCAGGGAACGGAAGATGTATCTCGGGAAGAAAGGTTTTACTCTTTTGAGTTTCCACATGGAGTGGAACATCTTTTTCGTTGTATTCTTCCCGTGGGTATCGAGTGTGAGGTTTCGATCAATGGTAACTCCAAGAATTTTCAGATTTTGTGAGATGGGAAGAGAACAGTATGGTGTGGTTATGGTGGAGTAATTGTTTCTGTTGTGTTGAAAAGTGAGTACAAGACATTGTGTTTTTTCTGCATTGAGTTTTAGCTGGAATGCATCCGCCCAGGAGTGCATGATTTGGAGGCTTTGGTTGATTTGGTTGGTGATTTAGTTTAGCTCATGTTTGAACGGGATGTAGATTGTGACATCGTCTGCGTATATGTAGGGGTTGAGATTTTGATTGGCTAGAAGTCTGGCTAAAGGTATCATCATTAGGTTGAAGAGAGTTGGTGAGAGGGGGGAAACTTAGGGAACTCCGCTTTCAGGTATCCATGGGGGTGATAAGTCCGCGTTCATTGTTACTTGGTATGATCTTGTGGTCAGGAATCCTTTGAGCCATTTGAGAACTGTACTTCCTACTCCGAAGTATTCTAGTATGTGTAATAGTATACCATGATTAACCATATCGAAGGCGCTGGACATGTCGAATTGTAGGAGGAGTATTTTGTTGCCAGTTGCTATTGCTTGTTTGAATGAGTTCATCGCGGACACAGTTTCGGTGCTGTGATTTGACCGAAATCCAGATTGAGACTCATGCAGGATTGAGTGTTTGTTTAGGTATTCATTGAGTTGTTTTGTCACTATTCCCTCCATGAGTTTGGTTATGAGCGGAATAGATGCTACTGGGCTATAATTGGTTAGGTCCATTGTACTTTTCTTAGCATCTTTTGGTAGCGGAGTGAGTAGGATATTTCCTTTATCCGTGGGAAAGAGACCATTTTGAAGTCTGTGGTTTATATGCTTCATGAGGTCTTTTATGAATTGTTTAGGCTAGTAGGGCAAATGTCTATTTTGCATTGTGACTTAACGTATTTTCCGAGCCATTGTGAGATTTCATCTAACGATATCGTGTCAAAATTGGTCCATGTTCGATCTGCTGGGTATTCCCCAGGTTTTGGGTCTAGACATTCAAGGATGCTTGTGTGTTCGGTGATATTGGTAGGTTTCATGCGTCGGAGCTTTATAATTTTTTCATTGAAGTAGTTCGCAAGATTGGTTGCGGATGGGATGTCTGTATTATTAGAGGTAACCGGTGTAGTATTTAGGAGTTTGTTTACACGTGAGAAGAGTTTGTTTGTATCCTTGTAGTTTGGTCCTATTATGGTTTTGTAGTACGTTCTTTTCATTTGTCTGATGGTGTATTTGTATTTTCTTTGTAGCTGTTTCCAGTCTTTGAGTGTGTGTTCATCTTTTTTCTTGCTCCATGCTCTTTCTAGTTTTCTGACCTGTATTTTTAGTTCTTTCAATTCTTCATTAAACCATGGTATTGAGTTTTTTCTATGTGAGGTTCTGGTTTGAAGTGGAGCTATGTTGTCTAGTACTGTTCTGCATTTGTTGTCCCATTCTTGGAGAAATTGGGGCTAGTCTGTAGGTGTTGTCCATTCGTTGGTATAGAATTGTTGCCAGAATGTTAGTGGGTCTATTTTGCCTCTCGTAGTATAGGTTTTTTGCTCTTTTTTTCTGTTGTGCCTTTTTTGTTCTCCAATGGAGGGAAAGGTTTGCTTTGTAGTGATCGGACCATGGCGTGGCTGTCCATTTTGTATCTATAAGTGTGAGGATAGGTTCCGATGAAAATTTGTAGGTGATGATATCTAGTGTGTGTCCTTTGCTATGGGTGGGTTGCATATTTGGCCAGTGGAGCTCCCATAATTGGAGGAAGTCCTTTTACTTATGTACATTGCTTGAGTTGGTATCTTCAAGGTGAAGATTGATATCTCCTGCTATGAGAAGATCCTGGCTGGAAACGCAAGTATTCGATATGAAATCCATAAAGTGTGTTTGTGAATCTTGCCAGTTGCCTGGGGGTCTGTAAAATAGGATTAGGTTTAGGTGATCATGTAAGTTGGGGTGGTTAATTCTGACTGAGGCTATTTCAAGTTGGGGAAGCATAGATGTTGCTGTTGTTGTGACTGTAAATTGAGATTTATAGATTATTGCTATGCCCCCTCCTCTTTTTCCTTCTCTTGTCCAGTGGGTAATTTTGTATCCTGGAGGACAGAGCTCTAGGATTATTGGATCTTTGGAGTCATGGATCCAAGTTTCGTTAATAAGTAATAAATCAAGATGGTCAGCAGTGATCCAGTCAGTTATCGTTGTGGTTTTATTAACTGCCGATCTGGCATTAATGTAGCCTATTTGTATTAGTTGGTGGTGTTCATTTGGGTTCGGGGTAGTGGTAATTTCTATCAGTTGTTGATCTTGTTGATATGTAAGCTTGTTAAGTTCTTTCTTTCCTTTCTGTTGATGGTGTCCGTAGATAGGTTTTTCGTGGCCTTTTTTGGTTTTTTGGATAAGCATGTTGTGTATGGGTTGTTTGAGTAGTTTGTGAATTGTGGGATCAGTGTTGTCTGTACTAGGGATTATGAGTGCATGTTGGATTAAGGTGAGGAAGTAGATAGTTAGGAGTATTTTACTGGAGTTCATATCAGTGTTAGTTTGTGAATTAATTTGTGTATTTAGAGCATTAGAGGATTCGGTTATCACATCAGAATATTATTGCTTTAAGGTTTAGAGAGCAAATTACAGTTCTAGATGTAGTAGGAAAGCAAATTACAGTTCTAGATGTAGTATCATGCTATGAGCTGCAAATTACAGGCCTTTAAAGCAAATTACAGTTTTAAATGCAGATTACAGGCATTTAAAGCAGTTCTAGATGTAAATTACAGGCATTTAAAGTAGTTCTAGATGTAAATTACAGGCATTTAAAGCAGTTCTAGATGCAGATTACAGGCATTTAAAGTAAATTACAGTTCTAGATGCAGTATCCTGTTTCATAGTGGTGTTGTGATAAGTATAGCAAACATTTACATTATAGTTCTAAATGCTGTATGATGCTATGAAAGGAGGGAAGGCATATACAAACCTTAGCAGATTGCAGGTCTTGCTACAGAGTGGTGCTGTAAGCTGCATAGCAAACGGTTATTAGCTACTTACTACCGTACAGGAATAAACTACTTACTACCATACAGGAAAGTGAAAAGTTTTTTTTCCCGCATGAGTCCTTCTGCTGGTGTAATGAAAGAGTTGTAGATGTAGTAATCAAAGTCCCGTCCTTGCTCCTAACTGCTCTTGGTTCCGACCATTCGTCTCGCTGTTCTGCAGGAAGGTGGAAAATTCTCACCTGATTCCCACCCCTGAGGTATTGAGAGAACTGTGGAGGTATTGATCAAAATCGCCTCCCTGCTCTCCGCTGCCTTGAGCTCCAGCCGCTCATCTTGCTGGTCAGCGGGAGAGATCAAGCCCGTGGTGTTTCTGCTTGGATTGTATTCCCGGCCTGGCTTATGAGTAGTCATTTTGCTAGGGCCGCTCCGGTTCGTGATTAAGGGTGTTCGGTTCCAGTTTGATTTTTCACGTGTTTATTCTTCAATCCGGTCGCCGGGTCCCCGTCTTCCTCATGGTTCGGTTCGGCTGAGGGTTGCTCGGCCTTCACAGTCACCGCCGTTCAATCCACAAGGTCGGGTGGTGCACGTGGGCGCTCCGGGACGGTCAGGACACTCCAGGCTACGCGCTACACCTCGGGCCCCTTCCGGGCTGTTCTCTGCTTGGGTCATGCACGCTGATGGTGTTTCCTGCCACTTCGTGTCTCTGTTCCTCTAGTGGCGATTGGGTAGCAGGGGAGGTCAGACGTGGTTCTCGGACGAGTCGCGGTCTCGGTACTCGGTCTCCACGTGGCTCCGGGATCCCCCGGGTCTCTGTCAGCAATCCTTGATCATTGCTACCGGGGGCTGCAATCCCATCTAGAGGAGATATTCAACCTCCTCATGAGCAACGGGGTAGCTCTGTTCACAATGGGGTAGCTTAGATCGCGATCTCCAGCAGAGCTCCCGTCTCAGCGTCCGATCAGTTTTCTTTTCTCCTTCCCTCTCAACACATAAACCAGAGGACACACACTGTAATGGCTTCCTTGCTAGTTAGTGAGCATACTTTAGTAGTTGTAAGGAGAGAAGTAGAGACTTTGTAAAAAGTAGAAGAGCATTATAGCTAAAAACAAAGCAAAACAAATAGCCCTTTAATGGGTACTCCAGTATTTAAGTATTTTTATGCCAAAAAAAACCCCACAAAGGAAAGCTAGGTACATCAATTGTTATACCAGCAGCTACCTCGATACATAAGCATATTTCTTTGGAGACCTTCATGATTACAAACCACCTGCCAAGGATGGATCACTTGGCTCATGAGGAGGAGAGTTGGAATCTTCCACGGATCTGGGGCATGAGCTGCCCTTCTCCCCCCGAAAAATAAGTTCCTCCATAGAACTCTGCTGATGCTGGCATGGTGCCAAAGCATTGTCAGTGCCTATGTTTGACATCATTTCCTCTTCTTCAAGGAGCCTGGGTGAGGAAGCTGGTGGATCAGCAGAGTAGAATGAAGATGTAATGCACCAGGGCCACATTCAAAAACTGAACTATAATGTTGGAAACATTCTTGCGATATCTGCTGTCCCCTGTCCATTAGTCAGATACCAGGTGGCCCCACTTGGCACAGAAGCATTAACAACCTTGATTAATCCAGTAAGACCAGTTATTTTCACTCTTGAAGAAATGTGGGACATTGTTGTAGCCCTGGGTCAGAATCTGACTAACCATTTGGCCTAAAGTATCGGGAGACTTTCTGAACTGGAAGTTAAAGACAGGAATCTCAAGGAAAATTAATTCAGGAAAAGATGGAAAAATTGGAATCTGATTTTTTCAAGGATTGAGACACCTGTTAATATAATTATTAAAGTCCATACTAACTTGGTTTGAGGTGTGAGAATTTAGAAAATGCAGTATGGCACAAGAATCTGTGCTTAATTAACTTTCTAAGATACCTGGTGTTTTGCCTCAAGAAATGTTCAAGAAATACATGCTGGAATTATTACATGCTCCATCCCAATCAGTATCTCCTCTTGCAAGAGATTTGAATTTGCCTACAGCTAAAAAGAAACCTGGGCAAGATGGTTATGATGTTCTTTCTCCAATTTCAGAAGATAGTTTGAACTTGACTGCCTTTGTAGAGTCTTCAAAAGAGGAAAATCTTATACCATCTACTTTGTTGGTAACGACGGCTCTCGATCTTGACAGTGATTGACTACTAAAATTTATTTTAGATATAGAACCTCTATTTTTTGTTCCTTAAATGTGAGGATTTTTCCTAATGTTGTAAAAGTAACACAGAAGCGACGTAGACCATTTCTTTTAAAGATTCCTAGAGTTTTGGCATTAGGACATTTATTTTTGCTCAGTTTTTCTTGTAAATATGTTAGAAAGTATCAGCATAATACCTATCTATTTTTGAACCCTCTCAGTGATGTTTCTTAGTAACAGAGTTGTTACAGAGGGCCAGGGTGGTTTACAAGGCATGGGGGAAGGGGGTTCTGGTTGATTTAGGCAACTTTATCTCATATGTATAAGTATTTTCATCCTTTTCTTCTTTTGGATTCTTTAGGTTTGAGAATAATTGCCATGGAATTGTTTGAACTTTTGCACTCCCACTAATTTTAGGACTTTGCTCAGTTTATCTTCTCTCTGTCTATGTATATATGTATGTATCTATCTATGACCCCCTATTACTAAGGCATGCTCACATTTTTAGCGCACGCTAAAATTGGGCATACGCTAAACATTAGAGACACCAATGCATTCCTACGGGCGTCTCTAACGTTTAGCGTGTACCCAATTTTAACGCACACTAAAAACGTGAGCACGCCTTAGTAAAAGACCCCCCTATCTATCTTAGGGGTCCTTTTACAAAGGCACACTGAAAAATGGCCTGCGGTAGTGTAGGCGCGGGTTTTGGGCTTGCACAGAATCATTTTTCAGCGTACCTGTAAAAAAGGCATCTTTTTTTTCTCCGAAAACGGATGTGCGGCAGAATTAAAATTGAGGTGACAGTAAGGACTCCTACGCTAACCCGGTGGTAACCAGGCAGCACGCTGCACTGCCCAATTACCGTTGGTTACACTCCAGCACTACAGAAATAAATAACATAGTAGATGACAGCAGAAAAAGACCTGCACGGTCCATCCAGTCTGCCCAACAAGACAGCTCATGTGTGCTACTTTTTGTGTATACCCTACTTTGATTTGTACCTATGCTCTTCAGGGCACAGACCGTATAAGTCTGCCCAGCACTATCCCTGCCTCCCAACCACCAGCCCCGCCTCCCAACCACTGGCTCTGGCACAGACTGTATAAGTCTGCCCAGCACTATCCCCGCCTCCCACCACCAGCTCTGGCACAGACCGTATAAGTCTGCCCAGCACTATCCTTGTCTCCCACCACCGGCTCTGGCACAAAAAATACATTTTTGTAGCACCAGATATGATGGCGCACTACAGGTGGGAAGTACTGCCAGACTGCTGCAGTAGCCTAGTGGTACTTCCTGTTTAGCGAGCGGTAAGCCTGCATTGGGCTTACCGCAGCTTAATAAAAGGGGCCCTATATTATTATTTTTCTTTCAGGCAATGTCATAACTAGGGCACACCCTTCATATATAGTACATTCTCTTTACCAAAAATATGTGCTATTTTAGCACAGGTCCCATTTTATGCAATAAGACCTAGGGGGCCAAGTGCAGATATATAGATGGGGACAAAATGGGTGGGACCTAGGCAGTTGGGATAAATAGATGGGTGGCTAAAATCAAGGCAAGTTCTTTGTACAGTTAAACAAGATGTGAAGAACTGATCTAAGTTACAGTGTGTGTAGCAAGCTAGTCTAGGTGCAGTAAAGTAACACCTCTTAATGGTAGTTGACATTGATAACTCCCCCCTCCCCCATGCTAAAATCACATGCCTTGACCATAGCTCACATTGATAAGTATCCCCCAAAGTGGCATTCTGTGGTCCTTTATCAGCAAAATCACTAATTTCATATCATTTCCCAAATGTAGCTGCCAGAATAAAATTTTCTTGCCTCTATTTGATGTTCAAGAGATTGGGAATCTAATTTTTTCTGTCCAACACATTCTGAAAATTCATCAAGCACTTCAAATATAGCATCAAAAACACAGAACTTCTTTCACTGAACCTGGATTTGAGTTCTACCTTGTGTATGTTGACCGTTCAAGTTTGGGACGTTGTACATCAAAATGCAATTTCTGCATTTCCAAAAAAATGAGCATGCCAGTGTGTTCCTGTTATAAAAACATGCAAGAAGTTTAGCACTTGAAACAACATTTTAACACAGGGACATACTTTAGATTCTGTGCAGAGAACCGGATTGAGGCAATTAGTTACAGTGCACATAAACATGAGAATTTATAACATGTTTCAGTTGGTGTAAATCCTCACAACCAAAATTGATGTAAAGATCCCAATGCTATTTTATAAATGGCGCCCAATTCAGAGCCTGCATATAATAGAATCAATTTGCTCATATGTTGACTCCCACTCAGAACATGTTAAATAGCAGAAGAATTTTTTAACAAAAAGAACCTCAACTGCCTGGGGTGCCCTAAGCAATGGCTAAACCCCCCAATAGCGGCTATTATCACAGGTTCTAACAGATCCTCCAAACCCAGCTGCAAGGAAAACAACTCGCAAAGAGAAAAAACCTTGCAGCCAAAAAAAAACAGAGGACCAGATAAATCTTCAAAACATTAAATGTCATGAGTGAGAGTCAATATATCACTAGAAAATTCCACATTAACACAAAAGCAAAACTGTGCACAGAACAAAATCATAAACATAGCCACCCGGGTGGTAATCGCCACATCTAAATTCTTCAGGCGTCCAGTTGGGGCTCACTTCAAAGTTCAGAGTTCAAAGTTCAGAGCACCATTTGTAGAATAGCATTTAGTGCTCAATTTTTCCGGCACCCAAATTTGGGTGTCATTTATTGAATTTAGCCTAATGTGTGTTATTAGTTTCATATATTTCAAATTTGATTTTGTAAAGCAGTAGTGAAGTGGCACATTTCAACAAGATATACCTGGGCTCATTAGATTAGTGCTCTTAAGGAGTGTTTCAAGACAACTTTGTATATCAATGTTTTTTGTTTAGTTTACACATTTCCAAAAACTTTCCTTTATTTAGAGCTTTATCAGCCTCCCTGCACACATGAAGTAGAATCTTTGCACAGTACATCACAACATCAAGTACTACTTTAATACAGTATGTTGACAGTTCCTCTCTATGACAGAAGAGTTCATAGCACCTTGGTTTACTTGATTTAAAATGTGCCCCAAACTTGCAGTAAGCATGCCTTGCTTGATTCATGTTTACAGCACCTCCGATTCAAATGTTTCCAACATTTAAAGCCATTTCTAGTGAAAGTATCTTTAGCACATGCATCAGAAACATGTCTGTAAACTTTGGGAAATACTGCAACCAGGCTTGTATCCATCCAACAAACCTGTGTATTGCACCAGTGACAGGAAAAACTTTGGGATTTGATACTAATTGTGTTAACCAAGAAAGTCTGTACCATTGGTTGTTTAGGTGATAAATTTGAAAGAAATTCAGTTGGTTCCTTATCAGATGCACTTGTTTGTGGAACCTGTTGAGAGAACATTTGCTGATTTATCTCTATTTGAATCCTTACTGTGCTTTCTTAGATGTGTTATTTGAAGTAATTTAGCAAAGAATTTTGCTTTGCACCTTGAAGTGTCAATGGGGTACACTAAAGAACACCATCAGGAAATATTTATTCACAGAAAGAGTGGTGGATAACTGAAATGCCCTTATGGAACAGGTGGTGAAAGCTATTTTCATGCGTGTGGGCCGTTGGATTGGCCAGGGTAGCGCTCCTCATCTGGCTATGGCTCCTCTCCTTCCTCAGGTTGGTGGGACTGGTGCTTTCCCATCATGTGATCATAGATGACCCCAGTCCTGCTCCTTCTTGCTGCACCGGTTGCAGGGAGAGAAGGTCCTGCAGGAAACACTGGTAGGCGAGAGAGGTTGGCTCCTCTTTTTCCTTCAGGTAGGAGTATGTGGGACTGGTGCTTTCCCACCACACAGTTGAAGATGGCCTTGGTTGCGCTCCTTCTCATGGCACTGGTCACAGGGATAGAAAGTCCTGCAGGAAGCGGTGGTAATGATTACATTAGTGACTAACCTCAAAAAGGAAATCAAAAATGGAAAAAGCATTCTCCTGTTGCAATTTGATATGTCAAGTGCCTTTGACATGGTCAATCACCAAAACCTCAAAAGAATACCCAACAAAATAGGCATCAGAGGAAAAGTGCTTGAATGGCTCCTAGGCTTCCTAGCTAATAGATCCTATCAAGTGAAGACAAATTCCTCTCTCTTCCCTCCATGGAGAGTAGAATGCGGGGTCCCCCAGGACTTGACATTCTCACCAATGTTATTTAACTTAATGATGGCCCCCTCTAGCCTGAACACTATCCAAACAAGGCTTTAACCCCCTTATATACTCTGATGATGTGTCAATCTATATCCCTTTCAAATGCAACCAGGATTGCGGAAGGCATAAACACAAGAATCTTGGATGTCAACATTTAAGCTCAAACTTAACAAGGAAAAAATTCACTGCCTGATATTCACATCACCATACAACACCAATCACTTCCCAAACATCAATGCCATGGGCACATTTCTCCCAATATCCAACAATCTAAAAATCCTAAGAGTCACCATAGACCACAACCTATCCTTTGATAAACAAATCTCAAACACTACAAAGAAAATGTTTGAAACCATGTGGAAACTGAAACGCATAAAAAACTACTTTCCAAGAGATGTATTCTGCACACTAGTCCAATCCATGATCCTCGCCCATACTGATTACTGCAATGGACTTTATTCTGATGCAGGGAACAAGAAACTGCAAACAGCACAAAACACAGCTGCAAGACAGATATTTGGTATGAATCGATTCGAAAGCACAAGACCATTGCTCCAAAATCTTCACTCACTATCCATCAAAACACAAATATCCTTCAAGATATGCTCTCTAGCCTATAGAATAATCTTCAGTCTTGCACCTAAATACATGTCAAACCTTATAGACCTTCCAATACGCAATGCTACTAAGAGTATAAGAACCTACCTCACCCTACAGTTTCCCAGATGTCAAGGCCTAATATACAAACCTTCATACTCATCTAGCTTCACATACATTTGCCCCAAGATATGGAACAAAATAACAAAAGACCTGAGACACACGAATGACTACATAAATTTTTTGAAAACACCTGAAAGCCCACTTCTTCAGAAAATTCTTTTTCAATGAATCCACATAGTTCAACATGAACCCTAACCAACACACCAAGATGTTCGACCACTGACTGAAACCAAAGAAGACACGCATCATCTCCAAGCGGCAATATAACAAATGTAAACTGAACATGTGTAACAGAAGTAAACTGTAAGCCACATTGAACCGACAACCTGACTGGAAAATGTGGGGTACAAATGCAGAAATAAAAAAAATACATAAATAAATAAAATGGTAATAAACTTCAATATGTTTTGTGATAAAGATGATCCATACTTGCAAAACTGGAGTAGTGGAAACATAACCTTGGGGACCTTTTACAAAGGTGCACTGAAAAATGGCCTGCAGTAGTGTAGATGTGTGTTTTGGGCACGTGCAGAATCTTTTTTCAGTGCACCTGTAAAAAATGCCTTTTTTTTATTTTTGCCGAAAATGGATGTGCGGCAAAATGAAAATTGCCATGCATCCATTTTGGGTCTGAGACCTTACTGACAGCCATTGACCTAGCAGTAAAGTCTCATGCGGTAACCAGGTGGTATTGACCTACTCGCATCAAATTCCACTTGGAGTGTGTCCAATATGTGCGTCCGAAAATAAAAATTATTTCTCAGACGTGTGTATCAGACGCACTCCAAAAATGAAATTACCACAAGAGCCACATGGTAGATGGACGGTAACTCCATTTTGGCGTGTGTTGGCACGTGTAGATGCTTACATGGCTTAGTAAAAGGGCTCTCTAGTGACATCTTAGACAATGGGGGTAACTATGGAGTAACGTGCATAAAGCAGCCTTCCTGACCCTGCCAATGCTTTCAAGAATGTTGTTCCCTCATTCATCTTTAGAAACTACAGAGGTGGGGGCTATTTTTATGTGTCTGGACAGCATAAAGAGCCGGAAAAGGATCCGGGGAGAAAAAATAAAGCGCAAAGAATGATAATGAAACATGCAGTTATTATAAGTAGGACACCTGGAGTTTGAAGATTAGGGATGTATAGACTCAAGATCCCCTGACCAAGGTTTTTAGGATGGTAAAGATAAGCACCTTCCTGCCCTGTTAACCTCTAGGCACCTGGTTATAAAATTACCCTCCTCATGACCTATTTATGACAGCTCCTTTTATGCAATCTGAATATTTATTTTCAGTCAATGATAAACTTGTCTTTAGGAGGGTTTTATTTTTTCAATTAGATCACAATTGTTTGTTTTTATTACAATTGCTTTTCAGGTTTTGACTGCATTTACCTTCCAGGTGCCACAATCAGTTTGGATGAAGGAAGTTTCTCTTTTGTAAGTATAAATAAATTTAAAGATTGAAACACAATCTTTAAATTACAAAATCCAAGCAGATTCTTTAACCTCTATTATCTTCAGTACAAGCAGTCAAGCCGTGAAACAAGCAGAGAATTAAGCTTCCTGCCTCTAAGGGGTGCAGATGTACTTTGTTAGGCTTTATGATAAGACAATAAAGTGCTTTGTTTGTAGCAGAAACACAGCCTTCGGTTTTTATTCCTTCTGTCCCAGTTCTACTGATATTAATAGTTTCATGGGTTTTAAAAAATAATTTATTTTTGCTAAATGATGACTACAAATTCCAATATAAATGATGGGAATTAAAACAAAATAAGAAGTGTATAGTCTTGCTGATACTGTGCATTTTTTGGGATGTGTGGCAAAGAATCATGGTGAACCTGCTGCTACCTGGAAATATAACCTAGACTAAAATTTCAGAACTCCATTTACTCTGAAAGAATGGATAGGTTAAAGATCGCAAAGGGGATAATATTCAAAAGATTATGCCGGTTAAAATTGGAATTGCTCAGGTAAAATTAAGTTTATGCAACTGAAATCACAAACTGAACAAATGATGAGGTGGATTTTGAAATTTAGCTGGTTTTTCAGTGCTAATGAGCTAACCCTAATCAGACAAATAGTAGGTCTACATCTACACCTCTCAAACTTTTAGGGGCTAGAGCTAGCTGGATATTCAGTTACACATCTGGGTTTGGTAAGTGTGACATACTAGATCCATGTTAAGATAATTGGGTAAATCACAAATTGTTTGCAATTTATCTACCCTGGATTGAACAAAAAAACGTTCTCCTTATATGGTAGCTGGATTCCTAGCAGTAGTAGTGTGAGACTACTGCTAGGGTTCAACTGGTGCCATTTTGAATCTGGCATTGGAGAGGAAAGGGGTGACTGGGAATTGTTCCTTCTCCTTTACCCTAGATTTCCAGGGAATTCTTCAGGTAGGCCCTGGAGGACAGCTATGGGGAGTATTGGGGGGGAGGGTTCTTCATTAGGGAAGGACATCTTGATGTCCTCTGATGCAACCCCATGGCTGAAGGAAGGCCCTCTGAGTCAGCCAAAAGCAGTTTGCTGCTCTCATTTAAGCTTATGCAAGCAAGTTTAAAGGACTGTTTGAGGAAGAGAAAAGGGAGAGAGATGCCGGAATGTGCAAGGGGGTGGGAGGCAGGTGTCAGAAAAAAAGGGAAAGATGCTGGACCAGGTGAGGGCACCAGGGAGGAGGAACAGAGAAAGAGAAATGCTGACCCATAGAACAAGGGGATGGGAAGGGAGAGAGTAGAGCTAGTGCAAACAATAACATGGCTTGTGGCAGCTTTTGGCATCCTCCAAAGGTCTGCACCCCCTGCCACATTTTCCTTGCTTACCAGGTTGTGCAGGCTCTGGTGGCACTCAGTGACTCTGTCAAGGTTCCACAGGATAGTAATTCTATAAATAGTTGCTTAGTTTTAGGTAGCAAATATGCATGTAAATGCTGATATTCTAGTCATTCACATATTAAGGTGATCACATATATACATTTTCCAGCTGTGCGCTATTCCGTAAAATTCATGTTTAGTTGTGATGGCATTCATATGGACGGAGTCTGAGTGGAGCAATGACAGAATTCACAATTGCATGCACATTCTCTAGAAATCTATGAGCCTGCATTTAAATATTATGTGTCTGGTGTGTTTTTGATTAGAGGTGTGCGTAGGGATGGAGACAATGGGAAACCTGCAGAGATCCATGGGGATGGGAACAAAAAAATCATTAGTACTGCGGGGACAGGAGGGGGTGGATCAAAATTAAATGGGGATCAGATTATGTCCCCGTGAACACCTGTACTCGGAAACTTGACACCACCACCTGTGCTAAAAAAAAAAGAACAAAAACAAAAGAGAAGCTCACCCTGATGTAAACAGATACGTGTGTTTAGCAATTCTGGCAATGAGGGAGACCATTGATAAGCAAACTAGTAAGATTATTTATCAATTTGCTTTGAGTGTTTTGACAGAGTATAATCTCCACAAGCTAGTTACACTCACTAAATGAGCAAAAGTCAGCTGTTCACTGAAGAATATACTCAAGCAGTGTGTCAACTTGGTGTAACAACATTCTACTGACATTGAAATGTGTGACAGAGAATATGGAGGAGCTGCATGCAATTGTCACTGAGCCAGGTTCAAACAAGCAGTTCTTGACTAAACTGCATGCAATTGATGACTCCTTGATGGCAGAAGTTGTTATGGTGTGGGAACCATTTGACAGGGCTACAAAAGAACTGTTGACAGATACTAAGCCTTCACTACATCTGGTAGTCTCAACAAATATCAGTTGACTTGGCATCTAATAACTGCAAACTCAGACATCTACTTGATAGCATCCTTAAAGAATCATCTCGGAGATAACCTTGGCAGGAGTGTTGCTGGATCCAAGGCTGTAGGATCATTTAGATCTATGAGTAAAAACAAAAAAAATGAAGGCAGATAAAGACCATACATGTCATCTGCAACCTCTTCCTCTCCCTTAGAGATCCTATGTACCAGTCTCAGGTTTTCTTGAATTCAGATACAGTTTTCATCTTCATCACCTCCACTGGGAGGCCATTCCACAAATTTATCACCCTTTCTATGAAGAAGTATTTCCTCGGGTTACTTCTTAGCTTGTCCCTTTCAACTTCATCCTATGTCCCCTCATTCCAGAGTTTCCTTTCAATTGAAAGAGACTCATTTCCTATGCTTTAATGCCACAGAAGTATTTAAATGTCTTTATCATATCTCCCTTCTCCTGTCTTCCAAAGTATACATATTGAGATCTTTAAGTCTGTCACCATATACGTTATGATGAAGACCAGTGACCATTTTAGTTGCCACCCTCTGGACTGACTCCATCTTGTTTATATCTTTTTGAAGGTGTGTCTCCAGAATTTAACACAATATTCTAAATGAGGTCTCCCCAGAGTCTTCTATAAAGGCATTATAAAGACTAAAAATGCTAGCATGTCTTAGGGGGTTGTTTACTAAAGCTTAACTCAAGTTATTGGCAGCAGGGCACATAGGAATAAAATGGGCCCTGCTGCAGATAACTCGAGCTAAGTTTTAGTAAATATGGGGGATAGTAAACAGGGCCCTTAGATTATAAGCTGCCTTGATGATTTTCCCATAGGTGGGGTAGAAAGTTTTAAATAAACTTGAAACTTGAAACGTTACTGGGATAAGCAGTATAAAAATGTGTTGTACTTTTTGGGATCTTGCCAGGTATTTGTGACCTGGATTGGCCACTGTTGGAAACAGGATGCTGGGCTTGATGGACCTTTGGTCTTTCCCAGTATAGCATATATATATGTAACGTTATAGCATAGGCTTCAAATTGGTGCATTCTTGGCCTTTTTATAGAATTACCCTCCTAGAAAGAGGTTGAGACATATAGAAAAATATTGAGGCTCTGTTTTTCTACTCAAACTGGTTCTGATGTTTTTCACTTTGGGTCCATTTTTGAAGCACAGCTGACCTAGCATAACAATATCATTATAAATATCGTCAAGAGATTAGAGCTCAGAAGATCAGCAAGTATAAAAGGGATGACATGGATTACATGAGAGGATCCGTGTATCTGTGGATGGACACCAATAGACCCTTGAGGAGATATAAGAGGATCTACTACCCTACTGAGTCACACTTATGATAGGAACTTCAACTGAATCCCCCACACAGACTGTGAACTGAAAAAAGGGGAAACATGTCATTGTGTCACACTGTAAGTGTATACTTTTCAATTTGTCATTGTGTGCAGATTTGTTCCTGTTGACAATAGCATGCTTCAGGACCTCTGCCTGGTTCTGAGGGCATTCAGACATGAAGTACAGCATGTATTGAATGAATCCAGGAATTTCATTCCTTCTCTTATGGTGGTTCTATTTTACATACTGCCACAATCAGCAGTTTCTCTTTGTGGTTGGCTCATTGTTCAAGATTACGGGCAATTACTGTATTTATTTTGCCCCCTTTCAAAAGGGAAACAGGTCAACTTGCCAAGTAATTTCATACCAAAGTATTTCCTTCTGTTTGTCTTAAAACAGTTTAAGGGATGTTACCTCCAGGTCACAGGACCACTTAGGAGTTTATAAAGCTACAGAAACATTAGCACAAGTGGTGTTCAGTTTCTTCGGCCAGTTTACTAATTGTCCCTTAGAGATATGGGTAGAAAAATATTCCAAAAATGCAGAACTTTTGAGAGTCTATCTATTTAGCAAACATATATACATTTCATTCCCAGCAAGAAGTCAACATTGGGAAATATTATCTGAAGGACATCAAAAATAAAAATAGAAGCAAAGATTCCTAAGAATGGAATAGTAACACATCAAGATAAAACAATGGTGTGTGTGTGTGTGTGTGTGTGTGTGTGTGTGTGTGTGTGTGTGTGTGTGTGTGTGTGTGTGTGTGTGTGTGTGCGCATGACCAGTTGTCCTGGTGCCTTTTTTACATTTTTGAAGGTTTTACAAGTAGAGGGTTCCTTTTCTCAGGGCATCACATAGGATACTGCAAAATCCAGTCCTTCTTGCTCATACTCGGGGATAAAGGGATACTTTCCCTAATTGACTAATAAGGATTTATGGACTTTGTTTCCAGGGACTGGTCTAATCCCTTTATAAGTCTAGTTATGATGACTGTTTTCACTAAATTTTCACGCAGTTTATAGAATATTCCAAGCGCCCATCTGCGTGATTAAATTTAGTCATGGGCAGTTACGCCAAGTAAACCTTGATTTAAATGTCAATGCTTGAATTAGGTGCGGACTGAGTGTATTCTATAATAACGCGCATTGATCTTGGAAATGCCCATGACCCGCCTATTCCACGCTTATGGCCACACTCCCTTTTCAACTTTGTGGCTTAGAATTTACAGGCATCACCTTGCAGAATATGCATAGACAGTTGTGTGCATAAATTCTAATTAATGCCAATTACTGTCAATAATTGATTGTTAATTGGCAATTACTTGTGCTGATTGGGTTATTGACTAATTAAGTTGCACATGTAAATCCAGAATATGACCGGATTTGTGAGTGCAACTTAAGTAATGCTATATAGAATCTGGGGGTTAATGATGAACTAGAGAACACAGGTCATTTTAAGAATGTGCTGCATGGGGAGAAGGGGCAAGAGGGTACAACCTGTGGCATAGCTACGTGGGGCCATGGGGGTCAGGGCCTCCCACATTTCCTCTGGGCCCCTGGTTTTGCTGGCAGGGGTCCCCAACCCCCCCAGCTGAAGCACTGTCCAGCGCCAGTCTCCGGCGCCGCTGCGTTGCATGCCATGCTCTGTCTTCCCCTCACATCCAGCATGCTCCTTTTAGTGAAACTGAGCATGCTCAATTTCGCTAAAAGGAGCATGCAGGACGTGAGAGGAAGGCAGAGCAGGGCAGGCAATGCAGCGGCGCCGGAGACTGGTGCTGACCAATGCTTCAGCTGGCAGGGAACCCCTGCCAGCCAAGGTATTTGCTACAGCAGTGGGTGGGGAGTGGCAGGGCGACGGTGGGGTGGCAGAACTAAATGTGCCCCCCCCCCACCTCGGGTTCTGGCCCCCTCCCACCATGAAGTCTGGCTACACCCCTGGGTACAACTGGATAAAGAAAGTGTCATGGACAAAGCATGAAAGACAACAATATCTCGAATACAAAATAGACTCAATGCAAATAGTAGATTGAATGTGTATGTGTGGGGTGGGGGGGAGGAACCACACTGAGAAATAGCACTAATTTGAACAGGTGCATTTCTTGTGTGCAATAGGGAGCTACACTAAAGCATAAAATGAAAACTATAACTAACACACACACACACTGGGCAAGCAGTGCATAAAACCTGGGCCTGTGATAAACACAAATAAACCACTATAGCAGAGCCCTTATCACAACAATAAACCGTAGATGCACAATCATAATGTAAAAGCTTATAAGCAGCCAGACCTAGGTGACATCCATGCCAGAGTTGTCATATGTCATGGAAAAGTGGTTATCCAGCATAGACCACAACTACCATCGGCCCTTCAGCAGTCAGTGTGGCACCCACACTCCTACAGTGCCATTTGGCCTTTCTATGAGCCAGGTGTTAATGTGCTCTGTTTAATCCCTAGGACCAATACATTTATGTTGACTAGGTATATTTCAGACTCAGTACATAATAGAGAAAACCATAATTAGTTAATTGTCTGCAAAAATGTATTAATACTATGATCACTCACTCTGGTAATACTTATTGAACCTATCATCAACGTGTATCCTTATGTTTCAAATTTAAGATGGTATGGGAAAAGAAATAGATATTTATTGATGTGCTCCCCTCCACTCACTACTGACTTCAGTCATTACTCACTTCTTCCAGGCATGGTAGTGATTCTCCAATAAGGGGAAGTACTGCAAAATATTTGTCATGAGTTATGCAAGTGTTATGATACCTTTCCACAACAACATATTTTCTTGTTTCCAGTGAAAAATGTGACTCATTATATCTTTGATTTATAGAGCTATATAAAAGGTCCTGTGTTTTGGGAGAAATAATGTGATTTGAAATAAAATCTGAAGGACAGATATACAAGTGTAGCAATCCTTCAGACATAGTTATAGCTCAGTTTGAAACAAAAATTCATATTGTTACATAGAAAATAATTAATAAAGCATTCTAAGTTCAAGAAAGCAAATACTTTTAAAAGAAGCATCTGTTCTCCTTTAAAACTACATCCCTTGCATTCATTCTAGCATTTTGCTAGAACATTCTCTAAGTTACAATTTTTCAACCTCCTAGGCCCCTGCAGTAACTGGAAGATCTCCTTGTTCCTTCCCTCACCCCCCACCAGGCACCTTGCGTCATACATGCAATTGTTAGTTGAGGTATGGACCTGGGGGTCTGATCATTATTTCAGAGAGATGGGGAAGGGGTAAAGGTCCAGAGCCATGCACAAACTGTTCTTCGGAAACAACTGCAAGTCTGAAAGATGAAGTTAATTTTCCCATTTTATGAGGCTCTGTGGTGACAAGCCACATAATCCAAAGGCCTAGTCATATGAAGAAGCCAAAGATCTGAGTAAGACAGCAAAAAGACATTATGAAAAGTATGTTTTTACATTAAAGGGGTAATTTTGTAACAAATCACTAATAAAAATTTCTCTAAAACGTGCTTCTTTTATGCTTAGGTGATAAAGGAAAGTGATAAAAGCAATATTGGTGTCAATCCCCATGAATCTATAAAGATCGCCAAAAACAGTGCCTGCAGATTTAAGCACATTCCTGATTTGCATGCACAATATAATAGAATAATGAGTCAATTAGTGCCAATAATTGGCTTTTTAACAAGCAATTATTGGCACTAATTAGACTTAATTGGGACCGTGTGTAAAGTTAGGTGTGGGATCCACGCCTAAAACTTATGCAGGGTCCAAAAAAGGGGGCGTGGAGATAGGAGGATCATGGACGTTTTGAGGTGGAATGGGGGTATGGCTTTGAGTTACGAGCGTAATTACAGAATAATGGTGCTCTGCACATAAATTTAGGCATGGGCATTTTCATGTTTTTGTTGGTACAAATGGCTGTGCCTAAATTTTTGCAAGACTGTCCGCTTAAGCGTGTGTTCTATAAACCACACTGAACTTTATATGAACATGGGTATGTTTCGGTGCTGATTTTGTGGCACCATCTATAGAATCTAGCCCTATATGGCTATGGAGCTCATTTTTATTTATTTATATTCTTTATTGATTTCATATTAAACAAAGATAACAATCTTTGAAAGATACACCAATATTTGAATAAATTCTACATCAGAATAAAGAAAAAAACCATCTTACACAGTATAAAATATTGGTTTTAACAGTCCACAATAATGGAGAGATTGTAATATTAAACCAAAGTTGGTCTTAAAGGAGTAAATATAAAACAAAGAAAAAGAGCAGGAGGTTACCCTTTTATCAATTTAACCAGCTTCATATCTATCAGTCAGTCTTTCTTGTTACCTTGCATATTAAGAAAACTACGCAATTGTTCAGGTTCATAGAAAACATATCTATTATCTTTAAAGAACAATAAACACTTGCAAGGGAATCGCAGTTGGAAGGAAGCATTTATCTCCATAGATTTCTGTTTCAGTTCCAGAAATTTCTTCCTCCTTTGTTGTGTCCATCTAGAAATGTCTGGGAAAATTAAAACCTTGCTTCCCAAAAATTCAGGATGGAGCTTATTTTTAAAAGTAAAAAAACTCCAAAAAGTGGCATAAAGCACCATTTGGATGTTTTTCTCACAAAAACGCCCAAATCAGTATTTTCAAAACCTATTTTTCAGATGCTTTTCTATGCTGTTCTACTGTAGTACATCCAAATCTCAAGGGGGCATGTTGGGGGCATGTTAAGAGCAGGATTTTGGTGTGCCTAACACATAGGCGGTCGGTGGCCCAACTGTTTGGGGAGGCTAAAGGGGGTGGGGTTAGGGGTGGAGCCAGGGGCGGAGCTTATAGCCACAATTAACAGAAATAAAATAAGTAAAAATAAGTCACAATTAATACCTTTTATTAAATTTAGATATTAGATATGTATCATATGTCAAAGAATAAAGTGGTTGCTCAAAGCATATATACTAACCACAATCGCTCAACTGTAAAACAGACAGAACCTTACTGTACCATAACACTAGGCAGACCCTAATACACCAATATACCACCCATATGGAAAATGCAGACCGTCAACAATATGAAACGAGGGATCATAATATCACAGTTCTCATGTAGAGCCACAAAACACCCTTTAAGGGTGGATAGTGTTCACAATGAGCTCCTTTTATTAAAGAGGTAGTGTGTCATGATTTAGGCTCTAAAACCCTTTCTGATGTTTTGGTGCTACCTCAGTAAGGCCAATATACAATCTCTCCACTGCAAAACACTACACAAACTTGTGCAAAAACACACTCATAACCTTAGCAAACCATAACAGCACTAATTCCAAGGACAGGACGAGCTACAACCTTATGTGTGGAAAGACAGCACTGTAATTACACCGGGCTCTAAAACACCAGTACACAACCCAGTGAAACAAACAAAAAAAAAACCAAAAAGGACTGTAAATACAACACACTAGTAGAATACTGCACTTTGATTACACATGAAAAACACATGACACAACAGATATGAAGGCAAAACTGGAAAGTTACCTCAGGAAGTCAGACTCATCATGCAGCAATACTAGAAAAATTGAAACTTACATGCAAAATATCACAGATGCACATTTCCAAAAGCTGACATTCCCCTCCATCCATGTCCAGATTTCTCCTCTCTTCCCTCCCCTCCCTCCATCCATCCATGTCCTGCACCTTCCCTCTTTCTCTCCTACCCTTCCATCCAGTGTCATCCCTCTTTCTCTCTCCATCCTTCTACCCATTACCCTCTCCCAATCCGTCTATTGTCTCCTTCTCCTTTCATCCATTATCTCCCTCTATCTCCCCTTCCTTCTAAACAGTTCTCTCTCTCCACCCTTTCCATTCAGCATGTCCTCTCTATCCCCATCCTTCCAGTGTTTTCCTCTTTCCCTCCCTACCCTTCCCTTTTTCTTCCCCCTCCTTCCAGCATTTTCCCTCTTTCTCCCTCCTTTCATTCCGCATTTCTCTGTCTTACAGCTAGGGTCTCCCCCAGTTTCTCCCCAGCAGCTTCTCTCTCTCTCTTGCCCATGTCCCCGCTTTCTCTCCCCATCTTTCCACTCATCCCTCTCTCTCTGTACTCCTCTTCCATCCAGCATCTTCTCTCTGGCTCTCCCCTGCTATCCTCCATGTCCCCTTTTCCTCTCCCCATCTCTCTTTGGCCCCCAACGGAAAATACCCATCCCTGGACACCTCTCTGGCCCGGCTCGAACAAAAGCAGATGGTACTCACGCTCATAGTGCTGGAGAACTCGAGAGCCTACTGCAGAGAGGGAAAAGCCGTGCGGTAGCACACCTGAAGTCCATTAATAACAGAGGGAAGAGCCGAGTCCATTAACAACAGCTGAATCCATGGTACAGTGAACCGTAGCAGCAGCAATGATGTAAGCGCTGCTTTCAGCCTGCCCCGGAAGCACTCTGTACAGCTTCCCGCGTAGGTGGGATGCTGTCGAGAGAAGGCTTCCGGGGCAGGCTGAAAGCAGCGCTTACATCATTGCTGCTGCTGCTGCTGCTGCTGCTACTGCTACGAAGCCTCAAATTTGAAAGATGTGACAGGAGCGGAGCCGGAGGGGAGAGCGATGCCACGCTGGTCGGAAGGGGGAGAAGGACAGCCCCAGCATCGATCGCATGTCGGGGGGGTGGGGAAGGACAGCCCCAGCATCGATCGCACGTTCTGCACGCACCAGTCAGGGGGGAGATGTTCAAGGCAGCACCCCTCACAAGCTGCACCCGGGGCATTCCGCCCCCACCGCCCCGCCCTTGCTGCACTTGTGGCTGGGGAGGCTTAGCCTCCCCAAGCCTCTTATACCGGGCGCCTAAGGCCTAACATTTGGATATTTTTCAGCCATAATGGAACAAAACAAAACCGTCCAGGATTAAAAGTCAGATGTTTTGAGCTAGACCCCCCACAGTGGTCACTAACCCCCTCACACCCCCCAAAAATGTGAATACAAATATGACTTACCAGTCTCTATGACAGCCTCAGATGTTATAGCCAGGTCTATTAGAGCAGCATGCAGGTCCCTGGAGTGGTGTAGTGGTCAGTGCAGTGCACTATGGAGTGGGAGACTCAGATCTCTATCTCCCTTTACCTGTCACACGTGGTGAAAACTATGACCCCTTCCAAAGTCACCAAAACCCTATTGTACTCGCATATAGGTGCTACCTTCACCTATAGGGGCTATTGTAATAGTGTATAGTGGGGGGCAGAGTGTTTTGGATGGATTTCAGAGGGCCCAGGGGACAAGATAATGGAGAAAAGGTGAGATGTGCACCTGGGAGCATTTTCATAAAGTGCCCAGAAGTGCCCTCTAGGGTGCTCCATTGGATGTCTGGGGGACCAGTCTACTAAAAATGCTGGCTCCTCCTACATCCCAGTTGCATGAATAACTATGTTTTTGCACTTTTTTTTCCAAAGATAGACCAAAACACAAAACACCCAAAGCACAAAACCTTGTTCAAAACATTATTTTAAAAAAATAGACATTTTTATTTTTCGAAAATGATCTTCTTTCCTATTCAATGTCCAAAGTTTGACTTGGACGTCATATTGAAAATGCTCCTCCACATAGATTAGGCTTTTGGAACTATCTCCTATACAGGGCAATTCTATAATAGTGCACCTATGCTTAGATGATATTAAGGCATTCATAGGAGACAAATTTTCAAAATGATTGGGAATGATACACTCAGCACATGTGAATGATGCCTTTGTCAGAGTAATGGAGTTTGCTCAATATTAGGGGTGCTCAAACACCCACAGAGCTGACATCTATGATGGCATTCATCACAGTCAGATCAATTCCCCAGCTGCTGTGTCTCAGAAAAAAGCTTTCAATTATTACTGGCTAAAAAGTGAATTGGTCCAAACCATATAGAAACAATAATAGAGAACACGACGAAAAAGATGTTCCACTCCATGTGGACACTCAAAAGAGTAAAAGCTTTCTTCCTGAGATACATCTTCCATACCCTGATATTGCAACGCATTGTACGCTGGCTGTAAAGAACAGACTATCAAAAAGCTCCAAACAGCCCAGAACACCGCCGCCAAACTCATATTTGGAAAAACCAAATATGAAAGTGCAAAACCCCTAAGAGAGAAGCTGCACTGGCTCCCACTCAAGGAACGCATTGCATTCAAAATCTGCACGATTGTACACAAAATCATTCACGCAGACGCCCCAATCTACATGTTAAACCTCGTGGACCTGCCTCCCAGAAATGCTATAAGATCAGCCCGCAAATTTCGCAATTTACACTTTCCCAGCTGTAAAGGACTAAATCCCTCCTTTCAGTACTAAATCAAGACAAATCCTTCTTTTCAGTACCCTTCTCCACCACTGCCAACTCCAGGCTCCGCCCTTTCTGCCTCGCCTCACCCCATGCGTGGAACAAACTCCCTGAGCCCATACGCCAGGCCCCCTCCCTGCCCATCTTCAAATCATTGCTCAAAGCCCACCTCTTCAATGTCGCCTTCGGCACCTAACCACCACACCTCTACTCAAGAAATCTAGACTGCATCAACTTGACATTTCGTCCTTTAGATTGTAAGCTCCTCTGAGCAGGGACCGTCCTTCTTTGTTGATTTGTACAGCGCTGCGTAACCCTAGTAGCGCTCTAGAACTGTTAAGTAATAGTAGTAGTAAAATACAAGCTGATACACGCTACCACCTTCTCTTACATGAGTACACAGTTATGGAATGCACTACCTAAGGCCCTGAAAACTATTGACGAAATAACTAATTTCCGCAAATCTTTGAAGACACACCTATTCAACAAGGCCTACAAAGAGAACCCATAGCCAGATTAAACTACCTCGTCAACCTACCCAGCTATTCAAGTCCACTGCTAACACTATCCTGCCTAACACTTTCCTTCTCTCTTCCCTTACTTAATCTCTGAATATTATTACTTGTATCTGACATCTCGGCCGGTGTTACTGAAGAGGAGTTTCATCACTACATAGCTGTTGATTATGATCTACAAACAGCTGACGACAGCACTGATGTCGAGATATGCCCCTATACGTAGGCAACAACAGCTGATGGTGAAACAGATGATGAAATGAGCAGCAAGGCACATGCTGACGAAATTCTACAACCTCCTGTCACTTTTGCAAGAGCGCTGGAGAGTCTCAACACCGTGTGGGCCTATCTGGAGGCCACTGGATGTCAGTGCTATGAGAGTTTTTACCGTCTGGCAGACGTAGTCTATGGAACTCACAGACACAAGAGTGTACAGAGGACTATGACTGATTACTTCAAGTAAGCCTAACATCAGTTAACGGAGACTGTATAACATCAGTTAACGGGGACTATATACTCTACGTATAATAAACAGTACTGTACATATGTTTATCAGATGTCAAGCTTCTTTCCCAGACCCTTGCACTTAAGCGGATTGCACTGTATACGTTTGTATCCGATTCCAGCAAAATCAATAACTCTGAAATTTCGTAATATCATGCTACACCATGTGCCAATCTGCAGTACTGCTGGGCTCCTGCTGGAGACCAACAGTAGTGGCTGCCCTCAATCCATGCCATTTCCAGTGCATCAAATATTTTTTAATATTTTTTTGCACCGGGGTCTCAGATGGCGATAAGGGCTCCCTCTGGAAATGGCTGTGCGGCAAGTGTTTCACTTACTGCACACCATTTTTGTGCCCCACCTGGAATTTCCTTTTTCCAGGCAGCGGAAAAAGGGGGCCTCAGAGCATGCAATGACACCACCACTGGGCCCCTTTTACTGTTCCTTGGTAAAAGGGTCCCAAAGTTAGAAAATTGAAAACAAAATAGGAAAATCAATTCCAATATTATCAAAGCTCAAGTCCACTTACCAAATGAGTAAGAGAAAATTAAGAGGAAGAAAATAATAATAATAATAATAATTCTAGAAAAACACAAACCAGAAGCAATAAAAACGTCATATTAAATATTCAAAACCCTACTTTTATTCTGTGAAGAACTCGAGACCCCTCCTTACAGTCAAAAGAGCAGAGCGAGAAGAAGGATTTTTTTTTTAAGTAGAATAGAATCACAGGATATAGGAACAAAAACTGATTTCAATGTCTCTGTGCCTCATTGAGATATATCAGGAAAAGCTATGATTTCCTCTATTTCGAAAATACAATTGAAGTATCATATCTCTTCCAGTAAACTAAACAAAAGAAACCAGCAGTGTTGCTTAATCACATCAGAATTCACATTTCAACCTGCACATGTTTCAATGAGCCGAAAGTCATTCTAGTTTCCATTCCAGCAGATGTTTTTTTCTTATCAGGCAAATAATAAACAGATTTTATCACTGGTAGTTCATTTACAAAGATCTACAACACTTCCACCATATACTTAAGAAAAACCTTTTTAGCAAATACATTCACCATCTTTGAAAATTTGAAAACTCTAAGATTAGAACTTCTAAGATTGTTTTCAAAGTTCTCCATTTTCAGTATCAGTCAGCATAGTTGACTGAACAGTTTGCTTTTGTTGATGTGACTATTCTAAAATCACTCTGATTAAAAGATGTTTCTTTATTTTCTCCTCAGCCTGTTTTACTTGTACTTTCAGTGAATTAAAAGCCAGGATCAAAGTCTTACCAAGATCCAATATAATCATCCAAATAGAATTTAATGACATCACCAAACGTTTCTCCAACATTGACACATGAACTGCTCTTCAGAGCTATAGGAGACTCGTATCTTGGTTCCCTCTCACATCGGGAAATCTACTCCCACCATTCTAAAATCTCCCTCTCACGAACTACAGATGTCAACACTCCTTCCCTGCTCACCTTGTCCAACTGTCAATCATGAGTTTGGCGTTGCTCTTCCAGGGTAGGGGAGCTCAAGGAAAATAGCTGCAGTGGGGGAGTTCTGTGGCCCGGAATGAGAGTAATGTTGAGCCCATAGGAGTAATCCGGTCTTTCTTCACTGGATATCATTCCAAGCAAGCCTGGGTCTGTCTTCAGAACAATCCTCTGATGCTCAGCCACATATGTCATATACCTCCAGATTCTATAAAGGTTGCCCAAATTTGGGCACCCAAAACTGGATATGAATCCCAGATCCGCACACAAAAAAATTAGTTAATGGGCTCCATTTATTTAATTATTTGAATTAACAAGCTGTTAATTGGCACTATGATTTGCATTTGAATCCACCCGCACACTATTTTGTAACAATGGGCACCTAAATTGGATCGTGAACAACTCAAAAGGGGGTGTGGCCATGGGAGGAACATGGGCAAGTCAGGGGTGTTCACGAAAGATGTGTGCAGTGTTACAGAATAGAGGAGATCTGTGCCAAACTTGAGCACCAAGATTTACACCAGATTTCAGCTTGCTTAAGTCCTCATGCTTAAAGTTGAGCATGGAATTTGGTGCTTAATGCTATTCTATACAGGACACTCATCCCAAAGCACCCTTTAATAGAATTGCATTGAGTGCCAATTTGTATCGGCGCCATTCATATAATTTTCTCCATAACATGTAATTGGACCAGAAGCCGGGGCAGTGGGGGCAAAAGACTTCTTCCCACTCCGACTGCCCTTATGCTTTCCCATCACTAAGGAAAATCCACCAGGCAAGAGCCAAGAAAGCAGTAAGACCTTCATGCAGCATTGCAGTTTGTGGCTGCTATCCTGAAGGACCACACCCTCACTTCAATTAGTGGAGAATAAAACCACTTCTATAGCACTGAATAAGCTCAAAATGAATACAAAACATGGAGTGAGATTTCCAGACTTCTACTTGTACCACTCTGCATGTCTTCTGAGGCAAGGGGGGGCCCTATGATTACTGCATCAGAACTGGATGAGCAACTAACTTGATTGGTATCAGAGCATAACTGATGAACTCTGTATGACATATTGCTACGTCCAAGAATTATCTGCCCCTAAGACATAGGAGTGATGTAATCTATGCAGCCACATTATATGATTTCTTTTTTGCTTCATATTTTTATTAATAATTTTGTGTCAAACAGAAAACAGACAGTAAAACAAACAATAACAACAATCCATGGCATATACAATAAAAGATCAGAGCATTAGCAGCGTCCCATCCCTAGATACCAGCAGGAATATACAAGGTTAGGTAATGACAGGAGATTCTTGACAAAATAAATCCAAGCGGGCCCAGGTCTTTAATACTGATTTAACTCTATGATGTTTGCGAGCCAAAATCATTTCATACTTTCTGATCACACATACATAGCTCCATCATTCATTGTAATTTAAATGTACATTATTTTTCCAATTGGAGATAATTAAATGCAAGGCAACAGCTAATTGCTAGAGGATGTGCTGGGGTTTTTTTTTGTTTGTTTTTACTAAAATACCTATAATGAACAAACCTATAGTGAACCAATTGCCTGGAAGCCACAGCTATAGAACAACTAGTTAGTGATGCTCAATTTAAGACATTTGCAGTGCTGCAATGAGAGCTCTTTCTCCTGCAACATATTATCAATTTATCCAACTCACATATTGCTTATGGTGCTCTCAGTTTAAGCCAGCTGACATGTAAGAAGACTCTGAATTAGACTCAGTGTGTGTAGCTGTTGCTTAAAATGGCAGCTCATTTCTATGCTATTTTTTTCAGGGGCAATTTAAGGAAGGATTGTGCGGTGAGGCATTTTTGAAAGGAAGTCCAAGTCAGAATAGGGACACCAAGCCAGAACATCCCAAATGGACACCCATCTCACATGTATTTTCGAACAGGATGCAGCCTGTTCGAAAATGCATGAGATGGACATCCATGCGCTGGAAACATCCAGCATGAACATTCATTTTAAAAACTGAAATATCCAAATTTTGACTGGGAGAAAACAAGAGAAATTGATGTCTATATAGCAGCAATCTTAGAGCATGGTCATAGAGCAGAGGATCAGCCTAGTGGTTAGTGCGGTTGACTTTAAACCAAGAAACCCAAGTTCAAATCCCACTTTAACTCTTCTGAGCCCTCCAGGACCAGAAGAATATCTACTGTACCTGAATGTACACCACTTCAATAGCCTTCAGGCTTGCAGGTGTCTTAAATATTTTGCACCTCAGAATGAAGTAACAGTGTAGCTTAGTGGTTAGTGCACCTGGCTTGACATCCTGGGTGCCTAGTTTAAATCCCACTCTGTGTTGATCCCTGTGACCTGTGGCAAGTCATTTAATTCTCCATTGCCTCAGGTACAAAATTAGATTATGAGCCTTCCAATGATAGGGAAATATCCATTGTACCTGAATGTAACTTATTTTAAGATACTACTGGAAAAGGTGTGAACAAAATCCAAATAAATACTTTGCAGTGCTAAACTTTTGCACCCCAGAGCAGTGCTATCCATTTTGCACATCACAACAGGGTAGAGGAGTAACTTAGTGGTTACAGCACCCTGCCTGACATCCAAGGGTGCCTAGCTCAATATAACATAAAAACTTAAAAGTAACCATACTGGGTCAGACCAATGGTTCATCTAGCCCAGTTTCCTATTTTCCAAACAGTGGCCAAGTCAGGTCACAACTACCTGGGAGAAACCCAAATTGTGGCAACATTCCATACTACAAATCCCATGACACATAGTTGCTTCCCATGTCTGTTTCAATAGCAGGCTATGGACCTTTCCTCCAGGAATTTGTCCAAACCTTTTTTAAATCCAGATAAGCTAACCACTCAAATCACAATCCTGCTCCTTGTGATCTTGGGCAAATAATTTAACCCTCCATTCCTCTGGCAAAGACTTAGACTGGGAGTCTTCCAGGGACAGAGAAATACCTAGTGTACCTGAATGTAACACACCTTGTCAAAACAGTACTAAATATTTTACAGTGCTAATTGTTATGAAAGCATTATACATTCTGTACCATCACCACAGGCGACAATAGATGTTTTCATGTGCAGGCACTGAATGTACATAAAGGATGCAGCAGGGACCTCTTGAATGCTATGTAATTCGGGCATACTTCTTTATTTATATGTTACACACAGCAACATTTTGAGACATTTCCATTCATGTGTCATATGTTTTTGATGGGCTTTTCAATGTCATGGTCTGGGGGTATAGATATATCAGTTTTTCAGTACATTTATACATTCAGCCCTACATTTGTAAAATATGTTACAGACTCTAGACATTTTGGCAAAAACATCTATATTCAGACTTCCACGACTTTTCAAAAATGGTACTATATATTTGCTGGATGCTGCTCTGAACCATGTCGATTCGGTGGGATGAAAAAGTTTTATATACATAAATTAATACTGTTGCTGTGCCCTCTCAACACTAACCTCACTGCAACTGCGTGTCAAAAAAGACACCCGCAGCTTTACTAACTCATTTCATTTCCTTTCCTCGTTTGTGTTCCATTAAAGGTAGCTCTTCACTTCCATTTTTATATCGGCTACAGCATGTTTATTTCCCTTTATTTCTATAAACCCAGAATCAAACCACATCCAAAGTACTCTTACTGTTTCAGATGAAGAAAACCTTATATCTAACATACTTCTTCAACGAAGGGAAAAATGCTAATAGTCTGTGGCAGTCGATACAGTCTAACAGCTGGCAACAGCAAAATCTGTTAATGTGGTCAAATATGTAACAATTATCATTCTGCCACGGTATCTGCATTTCAACTCTCCTTGAACCATGGCACAAGAAAAAGTAAACAAACTGAGAAACATGGATGACGTTTCTAGAGGATGAAACTGTGTTTGTGAGCCATAAGCTGAAACATTCTGCACAGCTGAAAATGAGCTGAACTTGTTTGTTCCGATCAGAAGTGATATGCGTGTGCTGTGTACTTTCATAGATTCAGATCTTTCTGGCATGAGGACTGAAGAAAGTTCAGGCTTGCGCTGCAGACTTTTGGGAGATTGAGAAGCGAATGTGAGAGCAGTCAGGCTTCTCCGCCTCCTCTGCCCTTCCCCTATAGCCCTCTAAAAATGTGGAAAATAACATTTAGTTGACTTTGGGCCCCTTTTACTGCCAGGCTACCGCAGCAGCCCAGCAGTAGTTCCAACCCCCAGTGCACCATCAGTATCCGGCGCTACAAAAATATATTTATTTTTGTAGCGCTGGTGTGTGTACCTGGAGGTAATTGGGAAGTGCTGCACGCTGCCTGGTTAGAGTGAGAGCCCTTATTACCACCTCAGTGGGTGGTGGTAAGGGATCCCCCCCCCCCGAAATGGCCACGCGGCAAGTGCATCAAAAACACATACCGTTGCCAATGCAGGCCCCTTTTGCCGCAGCTTGGTAAAAGGGGCCGAAATTTGAGCAGGGGCAGCTATCATTTAAAGCAGCGCAGCTGAATATTCATGCAAGTGGTGACTGCAATGACACTATCCATTTAGATTTAGGTCTACTTTCCAGCAAGCCTAAATTAAATATATAACTTAGGGACCTTTTTACTAAGTTGCAGTGAAAACAGCCCCACGGTAGTGCATTTTTGCCACATGCTGAGGCCCTTTTTAGCTCAGCGGATAAAATGGCTGAAAAAATAAATGGCCATGTGGTAAGATTGAACTTACCACATGGCTACACAGGGGGGAGAGCTTACCGCCGCCCACTGAGGTGGTGGTAAGGGCTCCTGCACTAACCCAGTGGTAACCGCTGCCTGATTACCGCTGGATAACCCCCTGGAAATGTCGTGCGCATGTTGAACTGGCGGTAGTTCCGAATTGATGCACAGTAAGCCCGCATTGGGTTTACTGCCACTTATTAAAAGGACCCATTAATCATTTAGCAGTACAATATTATAGCGATGTTTTGATATGGTTTTGTATATGAGTTGACTTATTATTTGTATCTAAAATCTTATATATGTTTTGATATTTTATGTATGTTTTTAAATTTTTAGCCACCTACGGGTAGGTGGGGTATACATTTTAAAAAATTAATGATAAATAATAAAAAAATAAATATGCACCCATATATAGGTGCTCAGAGAGTGGTCGATTGGTGCCTACTTTCTTTTAAAGAATATTAGGTAGAACGAGAGGACATGAAAGGAGATTGAAGGGGGGCAGACTCAGGAAAATGTCAGGAAGTATTTTTTCATGGAGAGAGTGGTGGATACTTGGAATGCCCTCCCGCGGGAGGTGGTGGAGATGAAAATGGTAACAGAATTCAAACATGCGTGGGATAAACATAAAGGAATCCTGTTCAGAAGGAAGGGATCCTCAGAAGCTTAGCCGAGATTGGGTGGCAGTATAGCGCTGTGTGAGTCTGGTAGCACCTTGGAAATGTTGAGTAGTAGTAGTAGAACTGGTGGGGGGAGGTGGGGCTGGTGGTTGGGAGGCAGGGCTAGTGCTGGGCAGACTTATAAGGTTTGTGCCCTGACAATGGCAGATACAAATCAAGGTAAGGTATACACAAAACGTAGCACATGAGTTTATCTTGTTGGGCAGACTGGATGGACCGTGTAGGTCTTTTTCTGCCGTCATCTACTATGTTAGTGTGTTACTATGTTACTAGTGTAACCAGCTAGATATGCACATATGCACTGATGCATGAACAGCTATGCAAGCTTAGAGCTGATGCATGAATGTGCTACTATGTTTCAGAGATATGCATGTAACTTATAGTAGTGTATAAGTTATCCTCTGGATTCTATGTGTGGTCCTCAAAATTGCGTGCAGAAATTTGGCTATATGCCCAATTTACACATGCAATTTAATTCAATAATGAACCAGTTAGCACCAATAATTGGGCACTAATAATCCATTATCAGTGCTAATTGACAACATTAAGAATTTACATGTGCATCTAGGTGTATTCTATACAGATGTGTGCCTAAGTTCTTTTGCAAAGTTCTGAAAAGTGGTGTAGCAATGGGAGGGCCATGGATGGGTCACGGGCATTCCAAAACTTTGCACACGCTATTACAGAATACGCCTGATCTGTACCGGGTTTCAGTTGGTATAAATCCTCATGCCTATAAACGGTGCCTGACGTGGAGCATTGTTCATAGAATACCACTCAGCATGCATTTTTATTGGCACTCAAATTTACAGAATTGGGTCCAATGTGCGTAACTTTTCACCCCTTCCTCACTCTACCCAGTCTCCTCCCATGTATATGCTTACCAGCAAACTGTACACTATCAGAGATAGACACATAGTTATAGTATACTGCATAGCCAGCATGTACACAGAACAGAGAGAAAGCAGAGAAAGAACAAATGAAAGAAAGATTCTTAGATATAGAGAATTAGTTTCTAGAAGGTACGAAGGGGGGAAAAGCAAACCCCTTCGGGGAAAAAACAGGACATTTGGACGAATCTGAAACACTCTCTCCAAGCATGCATGCCTAGTTTCTTTGTCTGCAGCGTGTTTTTATAGGCAGTGGTGAGCATCTACCTCTCCTCTACCCTGGACCAATCATAGGTGCTGCATATGAGCTGGAGACTTGTAATTGGGACTTTCATATGTGCTGGAAGCTTGCAATTGGTCCTTGCCATACCTTTTCTCAGTAAATCCCTTTTGTAACAGGATATACCAGGTATCTGAGTTGCCCTAGCAACATTTTCACAATCAGATCATGTGACCAGCCAGAAATTCCTTCATGTGGCTGACAGGAAAAAGAGGGATGGGGGATGGGAAACAGTGCAGTATACCTGAAGCAAAACTCCATAGCCTATAGCTAAAATTATAGACATTCTGTTGTGGACTAGGAATTGGTTATGGGACAGAAAACAGAGGGTAGGGTTAAATGGCCATTTCTCTCAGTGGAGTGCTACAGGGATCTGTACTGGGACCAATGCTGGAAATTGGAATGACAAGTGAGGTGATTAACCCTAGAACGCATGACGTTAAAAATATACATATTAACGTCATGGGGGCCTTTTAGGCCCCCATGCACATAATGTAGAAAAACACACTTAAATAACTTTCACAAGTTTATTTCAAAATTGCTCAATAAAATATGAATAGTGGACAACATTTTAATTATAATTTTTCACAGAAAACACCAAAAAATCTTTTTTTCCCAAATTTCACGCAAAGACATGAAAACACACAAAAATGCATAGAAATCTATAGCAAATTAGCTGCAGCTACATTTTTATTCTAACTTTCTTTTCTATTATATTAGTCTTCCAAACAATTCTGACATGTTATTTTTTCAGAAGAGTGTTCTTTGCAAACAGTTTCCTTACAAGTGGAACAATATCGCTCAGTTTTCCTCTCTATGTTTCTTGGACACATGAAACAACGCTTTCGTTTTCTTTCTCCTGGCTCTGGAGTAATCTGAAACTGTACGCCACACCGTTTCATTGCTTCTTTAGTTTTCTTTGGCAAGCATTTCAAGTCGCTTCGCTCTGTCATGTGAGGTATTACAAGTTCATGACAAAGGTCCTTCAAGAATAAGCGTCTCCTGTCCTTCCTCTGTGCATGAAATTCAGGATGAGTTTCTGTATAAATAATGAATGAATTTAGGGCTGCTACATCAAGCATATTTGAAAATAGTACTACAGGCCATCGTTTTGTTTGCCTCTTACACGAATATTCTCCCACCATCTCATCCATTTATCTACACCTTCTTTTGTTGCATTGTAATGCAGGATGATTTCTGGTTTCAATTTTGGTTATTGCTGTCAACACTGCAATCGTGATGCATGGTACTGAGTAAAATTACAGATTTCTCCTTCTTTGCCTTGTAAGATACCAAAGTCGCTTTGTTATTGAATCCAAAGACACTCTCATAAAGTGCTCGCTGACGATTGTGTTTGAGTGCTGCTGGAATTTCTCGTCTGTTTTGCTTTATAGTACCAACAAGTGTAATAGCTTTTGCAAGCAGAAAATTGCCTAGTTCAACATTGGTGAAATAATTGTCCATGGTGATGTTTCTACCTGAATTGAATATTGGAACAGCAAGAGTTTTGACTATTTCAGACCCCAGATCCTTCTGTACTGGTGCACCAACCTCTTTGCCACAGTAGATTACGCCATTTATGCCATAATAATTTGCAGAATCACACATCCAGAAGATTTTTATACCATACTTGGCTGGCTTGCTGGGCATGTATTGTATGAATTTGCAGCGTCCTCTGAACGGTACAAGTTGCTCATCTACAGTAACATTAGTGCTAGGATTGTAAAGTTTTGTGCAATTTTTGATAAATATGTTCCAGATATAACTGATAGGGGCTAATTTGTCTGTTTCAAACCTCGCTGCACGAGTTCGCTTATCATCAAAGCGAATGATCCTTCTAATTTCCTCATATCTGCCCACTGACATTGTCGCCTTATAGTGTGGATCAGAAAGTGGGTCCAGAAATAATTCTCGTATTGGGACATCATACGATTTTTGACTCCCTGCCAGCAGGAAAAGTCCAATATATGCATAAAGTTCCTCTTTTGAGATATTTTTCCAGGACTTATTTTTTGCTGAAGCGATACATCTTCCTTCTAGGTTTGAACATAAAAGGACCTCTTCTGCAATATTGTCAGAAAAATAAGTACAGAATACATCTTTAGGGGTAAAGTAACTGGGACTTCCCACAGCTCCTTGAGCCTGTCTCACAATATTGTGTATTGGAGTACGTCCGACTAATGTAGGATTACTGTCCCAAAAAACATTCGTTTTGGATGTTCTACTTATCACTTCTTGAGGATCCACTAGATTCACTTCTTCATCATCAGAAGAATCACTGGATGAGGATGTTTGATTAGCTGGTGGCAGATATTCTTCATCAGACAAAGATAGTTCACTTTCATCATCGCTTTGAAACATAATCGCTTCAATCTCTTGGTCAGTCAGACACTTGGAGGAAGACTGTGCCATTGCTGACTAGATGTTAGAAAATGAAACAGATTTCCTCTCAACAGCTTATCTTATCACAGGTCCTTCAGCAATTAGCTCACAGTGTATACTGTCCTCAGTGTTCAGAGGACCTGAGGTGATGTCATGGCCTTATCACTCCCTCCAAAAATCACATGACATCCTCACATGTTATTATCCACACCCTGGCCCCTCCACCAGCATTACTGAGTACAAATAAAGTAACTTGAGACACAAACACTTCTGAGAACATGATAAAAACAGCGGGGGCCTAAAAGGCCCCCAATTCGTACAGATGTAGTTTTCACCAAACAAGCATTGTTACACCATAATGCCTATGAAAAAAAATTATATGAACAACTGGATATTATCAACAATGACATACTTGAGGAATACCTTGAGTTTCAAAATTCTAACTAAAGTAATTTTGCAGATAATAGCAAAAATGTAAGCATGGGGGCCTAAAAGGCCCCCAATATGCGTTCTAGGGTTAACCCCCTGTTTACAATGCCACATGGCAATGCCTACATAGTCCACTCAATGTGAATGGGCTTTGTCGGCATTACCGTACTGATAGCCGCTGGTGTGGCTTTGTAGACAAGGGGGTAAATTTGCAAGATGACACAAAACTATTGAAGGTTGTTAAAACACATGCGGACTGTCAAAAATTGCAGGAAGACCTTAGGAAATTGGAAGACTGGGCATCCAAATGGCAGATGAAATTTAATGTGGACAAAGCAAAGTGATACACATTGGGAAGAACAATCCAAATTGTAGTCTTCTGATGCTAGGGCCCACCTTGGGGTCAGCACTCAAGAAAAAGATCTAGGTGTCATTGTAGATAATATGCTGAAATCTTCTACCCAGTGTATGGTGGCAGCCAAAAAAGCAAACAGGATGCTAAAACTTATTAGGAAAGGGATGGTAAATTAGACCAAGAATATTATAATGTCTCTGTATCGCTCCATGGTGTGACCTCACCTTGAGTGTTGTGTTCTTTTCTGGTCACCTGTCACGTCTCTCCTGGAATCTCAGGGTTAGTGAGCCCTTGGGCCACTGCCGAGGGGTGGCAGCGGCAGGAGAATCAACCAAACACAGACAAGGCGGGACAGAAGTACCAGCAAACCCAGGACAGGAACTACCAGGCGAAGACTGCAGCTGAGGCAACTCAAGCTGGAACAAACAGGACAGGAATTCAGCCCAAACTTCACCTGCACTTGACCGCCGTTCCTCAGGAATTGAGCCCCTGGGTGCAGGCGGCCAATAGGACTTACCGGACAGGGCTGGAAGGCAGAACTGCAGGAAACAGCAGCCGGCTGGTGAACAGCAGGAAACTTCCAGAAAGCACACTGGGGTTCCAGGCAGACAGCAAGCATCAGAATAAACCAGAAAATAAGCCGGTTCTGGGCGGGCAGCAGACAGAAGAATAAACCAGGAGATAAGCAGAGTCAAAGCCACAATCAGGAAAAAGCACAGCAGCACTGCAACAAACTCTCACCAAAGGAAAACTCCTCTGAGGACCTCTGTTGCAAGGCAAACTAGAGACCTTCCCAGGTGGTTAATAAAGGCAGCATACAAGGGAGTTCACCAGGTACGGGTACTACTTAGTTCCAAAAAACTCCCAAAACAATCTGGAAGGCTGGAAGATCCGGACTGGACCAGCATATCTTCTGTAACCTGGGAAACAATAAGCCATCAGTTCACAGCAGCCACCAGGTTTAACCACCGGGGGGGGGGGGGGGGGGGGGCGAGCTGACTGACAGCCAGGAACCTGGGCACAACCGTGACAGTACCTCCCCCTTAAGGCCTCCCCGGACTTCTCGGGAGGACTGGATTTCCCTGGATCTTCTTGGTGGAATTGGCTGACAAGTTTCGGCGTGTTACCAACGGCCATATCATTAGGCACGGGTCATGAGATGGCCAGTTGAGGCGAGAATGGGCTTTGTCCCCAGAGCTGGGTTGAGTGCCCGGCGCTGCAGTGGAGCTATGGGCCATGATTTGCTGTGAGCTAGACTTCCAATTCTTAGATCTCCGGATCGCCAGATCTCAGGATTGTCCTGAAGCTTAGGGCCTGGGGTCGGCTTTTTACGTAAGGTGCAGGACCACCGGCCCCAAGGAGTCATCCTAGACCTCCTGTTGGCTGGACTCTGGGCCCTGGGCACATTACTGGATTCCGCTTGGCACTGGCTGATCTGGGGTAATGCACATGCGCAGGTCAGCCCCCTCGTAAAAGTCTTAGAGTCCTGGGAGCACTAATGTCCGTCCACGCATCTGAGTCTTGGTCCGGCTGTTCACCAACCACACTATCGGTGTCAGGGATAAAACAAAGTTTTCTGCAAGACTCGCCCCAGTCCAATATCTCACCCTTTCCCCAGTCCAGGACCAGATTGTGTCTCTGTAGCCATGGAAGACCCAGTACAATGGGCTGCACTGCTGAGGGAAGGACATATATAGAGATGTCCTTCCTATCATTGCCAATCCGTAAGCTCACGGGAACCGTTTGAGTGTTTACATATCTTTGCATGCTTCCATACACTGAAAAGAGTGGGATGGTCTAAGGTAATTCTTGTGTCAGAATGTTAAGTCGATGGACTAGGGGCGCGGCTATAAAGATTCCACCCGCCCCGGAGTCCAGAAATACCTCAGTCTGCTCCTGTCTGTGACCTAGGTCGAGCACTGCTGACATTAAGAACTGGGTACGCAGAAGGCTAGAAGATTGACTTACTGTGCCTGCAGTCAGACCTGGCCCCAAGGATCCGGGTTTCTGTGGACAGTTGACCGCGTAGTGTCCCGTATCACCACAATACAGGCAAAGATTGAGGGTCCGACGCCTCTGTTTCTCTCGAATCGTGAGAGGAGTATGACCTAGTTGCATGGATTCTACTGGTGGTTGGGGGAGAAACTCCTGCAGATGAGGAGTCTGTGGTAAAACTTGATGGTTAGGTGTCTTAATACCTATCTTTTCTATGGAACACCGTTCTTGGCCACGCTCCTGGAATCGAATATCAATCATATTACAAATCTTGATTAGCTCATCCAACCTGGTGGGAAGTTCACATCCAGCCAGCTCATCCTTAATTTGCGGTGCCAATCCCTGCAAAAAGGTCACGATCAGACTTTCATTGTCCCAGGCTAATTCAGAAGCCAAAGTGCGGAACCTGATCGCATAGACACCCAGGGTCTGAGTTCCTTGCTTGAGTCTCAAGAGTGCAGAAGTTGCAGAAGTAACCTTCCCAGGCTCTTCAAAAACTCGTTTAAATTGATCCAGGAAGCCCTGGAGATCATGAAGCACCGGATCATCCTTCTCCCAAAGAGGGGACGCCCAAGCTAATGCTTGACCGGACAATAGAGAAATAATATAAGCTATCCGGGTTCTTTCAGTGGGGAAACCTTGGGACTGGAGCTCAAACATTATTTCACACTGGTTGAGAAAACCTCTACAGTCCTTGGGATTGCCGTCGTATCTGGGTGTGGCCAGAGCTCTTGCTGCTGCTGGACCTGAACTTGAAGCATCCACTGCTGCCTTTAGGGATGCCGACATAAGTCTCTCTAATTGGTCCATACGTGCCCCCAAGGCGTGGAGCGCATTAGCATGCTCCTGCAGCGCCTGCATGATGGATGATCCCTCCAAGCTCATGGCCTTGCAATCTGTCACATCTCTCCCGGAATCTCAGAGTTAGTGGGCCCTTGGGCCACTGCCGAGGGGTGGCAACAACAGGAGAAACACCCAAACACAGACAAGGCAGGACAGACGTACCAGCAAACCCAGGACAGGAACTACCAGGTGAAGACTGCAGCTGAGGCAACTCAAGCTGGAGCAAACAGGACAGGAATTCAGCCCAAACTTCACCTGCACTTGACCGCCATTCCTCAGGAGTTGAGCCCCTGGGTGCATTCAGCCAACAGGACTTACCGGACAGGGCTGGAAGGCAGAACTGCAGGAAACAGCAGCTGGCTGGCGAACAGCAGGAAACTTCCAGAAAGCACACGAGGGTTCCAGGCAGGCAGCAAGCATCAGAATAAACCAGAAAACAAGCCAGGTCTGGGCGGGCAGCAGACAGAAGAATAAACCAGGAGACAAGCAGGGTCAAAGCCACAATCAGGAAAAAGCACAGCAGCACTGCAACAAACTCTCACCAAAGGAAAACTCCTCTGAGGACCTCTGTTGCAAGGCAAACTAGAGACCTTCTCAGGTGGTTAATAAAGGCAGCATACAAGGGAGTTCACCAGGTACGGGTACTGCTTAGTTCCAAAAAACTCCCAAAACAATCTGGAAGGCTAGAAGATCTGTACCAGACCAGCATATCTTCTGTAACATGGGAAACGGTAAGCCATCAGTTCACAGCAGCCACCAGGTTTAACCACCGGGGGGTGAGCTGACTGAGAGCCAGGAACCTGGGCACAACCGTGACATCACTGTATTTAAAAAAAAGATATAGTGGAATTTGGAAATGTTCAAAGAAGGGTGACCCAAATGATAAATGGGATGGGACTGTTCTCATATGAGGAAAGGCTGAAGAGGTTAGGGCTCTTCAGGTTGGTAAAGAGACAACTTAGGGAAAATATGATTGATGTCTCCAAAATCCTGAGTGGTGTAGAATGAGTAGAAATGAATCAAATTTTACTCTATTAAAGAGCAAAGTACAAAGACTAGGGGACCGTCAATGAAGTTTCATGGAAATACCATTAAAACAAATAGGAGGAAATATTTTTTCACTCAACGAATAGCTAAGATCTGGAACTCTTTGCTAGAAAATGTAATAACAGTAGGAGCTGCACTGTTCTGTCAATTTGCCTTCCATGTGGATTAGTGTCATGTGGACTTGTTAGAAGGAATGTGGGGCGGTGGCATTTAATAAGATCATGTTTAATTCTTTCAGCAGAGGCTGTTATACAGTTGGCCAGAATTTTTTATAAAATTCGAAGGGCAGGCAGTCAGGACCTGCCTGTCAATTTCCCTACCTCGGCACAGGCAGCATCCTCGAGCAACATAGGACTCCGTGTCATCTTAGCATGCATTGCGCGTGCTCTGGCTTCTTTGGGTGGCGCTGACATTTTTGTATACTGGCGCCCCTGCGCCCCAGCTCCCTTCGCGTCGGCAGATGCCCGATTTGACCTTGATGCTTTGCTCCGCCTCCCGGTCTCGCTGGGATTGGGTGTCCCTGCAGCTGCTTCTGCAGCTCCTCCCCTTTCTCCTCATGTGGCCTATTGGGTGCTTCCTTCCCTTCTGTCTGCCTCTTGCTCCTTTCCCATTGGTCGCCAGCTATTCCCTCTTCCTGCTCTCCACCTTATGGCAGCTCTCTCTTCCCTGCTAGGCACCTGCTGACGTCAGACCCATCTCTTTATCTGCTGACCTTCCTTCTGGATCCTCGCTTCGGCTTCTACTTTGGTAGGTTTGCTAGTGCTGTTGTGTGCTCCTATTGTTTCCTCATTTCTGTTCTCTGCCTGCCTGTTGACTCAGCGTATCCCTTGACTACTCTGTGTGCCAGCTGCCTGCCTGTTGACCCAGCGTGTTCCTTGACTACTCTCTGTGTCTGCTGCCTGCCTGCTGACCCAGCATGCTCCTTGACTACTCTCTGTGCCTGCTGCCTGCCTGGTGACCCAGCATGCTCCTTGACTACTCTCTGTGTCTGCTGCCTGCCTGTTGACCCAGCGTGTTCCTTGACTACTCTCTGTGCCTGCTGCCTGTCTGTTGACCCAGTATATACCAACTAGTCTTTGTGCTGGACGCCTGCCTCTTGCTCGCTGGACTCCTGCCTGGCCAGACCAAAGAACCCACTCTTCCTCTCGGCTCCTGTTACATATGACCCCTGCTCATAAGTCCTGTCAGCCGCCTACACCTAGGGGCTCAACCTCGGGGGAACAGCGGTCATCACAGGTGAAGCCCCAGGGTTGCCCGACTGCCGAGCCAGGACTTGGGTCCTCCTCTTCCTCATGACGTTAGTGTTCTACTCAGCACAAGAACTCATGGACCTGACACTGCCTCCATGCCTAAGGAAACAGTTTTTAATGGCTTCCCATAATTCATTCCCTGTAAAGGGGACATCTAGTGGGTTTACTTGTGTCTCATTTAGTGCCTTATCTCGCATTAGTCGGGAAATTTGTTCCCTCTATTCCTCTGTGCCTGTTCCCTCTGAAATGTATATTTTCTGGTAGTAGCCCACAAAGCTGCATATCATCCACTCCTGTTTACTGTGTAGTGTTCCATTTTCATCTCGTATACTTTGAATTGAGTTCTGGGTTATTCTTTTTTTAACTGGGCTGCTAACAGCTTGTCTTTCTCCCCCCCCCCCCCCCCCCCTCCTTGTATATATTGTCTGATTCTCATCTGTTTGCATATGCCCTCTATTTTTTTGCATGTCAAGCTTGTTGAGTTCCCTTCTTAGATTTGTCATTTGTTGGGAGAGGATGTCTGTGGGCCCCTTGTTGTGGGCTTTTCTAGGTCTCCTTCCAGCTGTTGCCTCATCTTCTGGGAAGGTTTTGTTGCCCTGATCCCTAGTTCAATTAGTTTTCCTCTAATCACTGCTTTCATGGTTTCCCATAATGTGATTATCCCTATTTCCCCCATGTCATTCAGTTGATAAAAGTCTTCTAAACATTTTTGTATTTCCTTCTTATAGTATTCTCTTTGTAACAGGGCAGTATTTAGGGTCCAGGGGCAGGGTCTGATCCCTGCTTTGATGGTTTTTTTCTTAGGATAGTGTTACGGGTGCATGGTCTGAGCTAGTTATTAGATCTATATCGCATTTGTATATTTTGTGTGGTAGGAGCTGGTCTGTCAGTATATAGTCAGTTCTTGAGTATGAATTCTGACTGGTTCATAGACAGGTATAATCCTTGAGGTTTGGATTCTCTCTTCACCATGTGGAGTGGAGGAGTAGCCTAGTGGTTAGTGCAGTGGACTTTGATCCTGGGGAACTGAGTCAATTCCCACTGCAGCTCCTTGTGACTCTGGGCAAGTCACTTAACCCTTCATTACCCCTGGTACAAAATAAGTACCTGAACATATGTAAACCACTTTGAATGTAGTTGCAAAAACCTCAGAAAAGCAGTATATCAAGTCCCATTTCCATTTCCCTTTATGAGGTTGCATTCTTGGCATACAACTGCATGTGTAAATGCCAGTAATGACACATGCAAATCATGAATATGGCTTCATATATATATTTTTTAATGATATATTTATTTCATTTTCCAACAATTAAATACCAGAAACAAACTAATAGAAAACATATATTTGAATTGAATGGAGAACCCAGAACAGAAGCAAATGGTTATTCACAAAATAGAAAATGAGACAAAATCAGTGCCTGAACCAAAACTACAAAATGTTCTGATAATAAACCACAAACATTTCTCAACTGATGAAGTTTAAAAAAAACTGACTTGACCACAAAATTAATCTGAGTAGCCAAAGACAAAGAAGTATCTAAATACTTGTCCAAGACTTTAGAAACTAACTATTTCTCAATGAAGAAATGTATCAGATCGATTTAACCATATTAGTTTCATCTTTGTTTTGTTAAGCTTAAATCCATGGACAATACTAGGCTGTTCAATTCTTTCTATAAATTGTGTAACACTTGGTACAACAAAAATTATGTCCATCTCAGCTGGAAGTAATAAAAATATATCATTGGCAGAAGAAAAGAACTTAGCGCCGAGAGACAAAAAAAACATGGCAGAACGAAGACATTTTTATTTATTTATTTGTTACATTTGTACCCCACACCTTCCCACCTATTTGCAGGCTCAATGAGGCTTACATTGTACCGTACAGGCGTTTGCAAGGCGGTTGAAAACAAATACAGGTTATATTGCGGTCAAAATGAGGTAGGTGTGTATCAGGCACCATGAGGATGGGAGGAATGAAGATTGTATATTGTCCAGTACGATCATAGTTGTGTTGTGTTGCTGGGTGTGGGGATTTACGTTGGATCGGTGGGGTAGGCCTTTTTGAAGAGGGTGGTTTTTTAATGATTTCCTGAAGTTCAGATGGTCATGGATTATTTTCACAGCTTTAGGGAGTCCATTTCCATAGTTGTGCGCTTAGGTAGAAGCTGGATGCATAAGTTCTTTTCTATTTCAGTCCTTTGTATTTGGATAATGTAGGTTTAGGTATGATCATGATGATGCGAATCTGTTTCTGGTTGGCAGATCTATGAGGTCTGTCATGTATCCTGGGACTACGCCGTAGATAATTTTGTGGACCAAGATGCAGATTTTGAAGATGATCCATTCTTTGATTGGGAGCCAGTGTAGCTTTTCTCAGAGGGGTTTAACGCTTTCGAAGCGTGTTTTACCAAATATCAGCCTGGCTGCTGTGTTTTGGGTGGTCTGGAGGGTTTTTTTGCTAGTTGATCTTTACATCCCGCCTAGATTCCGTTGCAGTAATCTACAGTATATGGCTCAGGACCATTGATTGTATTAGGTTTCGAAAAATTTCCCTTGGAAAGAAAGGTTTTATTCGTTTGAGTTTCCACATTGAGTAAAACATTTTCTTTATTACAGAGTTTACTTGGCTTTCAAGGGTAAGGTTACGGTCGATTAAGGCGCCGAGTATTTTTAGGCTGTCTGAGGTAGGAAGGGTGTGTTCTGGGGTGTTTATGGATGTGGGTTTGTACTTGTTATGTTGAGATGAGAGGATGAGGCAGTGTGTTTTTTCAGTGTTCAGTTTCAATTGGAATGAGTTTGCCCAGGAGTTCATGATGTTCAGGCCGTCATTGATTTAATTGGTTATTTCTGTTAGGTCATGACTGAAGGGAATGCAGATTGTGATGTCATCTGCATAGATGAACGGGTTGAGGCCTCGGTTGGATAGGGACTTTGCCACTGGGATCATCATCATCATTATGTTGAAGAGTATTGGTGATAATGGTGATCCTTGAGGTACTCCACAGGTAGCTTTCCACGTTGGTGATATGTTTGAGTTTGATTTTACTTGGTAATTTCTAGTGGTTAGAAAACCCTTTATCCAGTTAAGTACATTTCCATCAATCCTGAAGTGGCCAAGGACTCTTAGTAGTATATTGTGGTTGACCATGTCGAATGCACTCGACATGTCGAATTGGAGGAGAAGTATACTTTTACAAGTAGCTATTTCTTGCTTGAATTTGACCAGGAGAGTGACTAGGACGGTTTCAGTGCTATGGTGGGGGCGAAATCCTGACTGTGAGTTGTGTAATATTGAGAACTTGTCCATGTATTCCATAAGCTGTTTGGTCACCAAGCTCTCCATCAGTTTGACTACTAGTAGGATAGACGCAACTGGGCAGTAATTGGTTAGGTTGTTAGTGTTTTTCTTGGTGTCTTTAGGTATTGGGGTGAGTAGGATGTTACCATATTCCTCGGGGAAGAGACCTTGTTGTAGCCTGAAGTTTAGGTGGGATGTGAGGTCTGCCATGAAGCGGTCGGGGGCAGATTTGAGTAGATGACTGGGACATATACCCAGTTTGCAGTGGGTGTTGGCAAACCTATGAGTTGCTTTTGTGACTGATTCAACGATGAGGAGAGTAAATGTTGACCAGATACGGTCAGCTGGACATCCACCAGGGATTAGGTCCAGGTCATTGAAGAAGTTTTCTATGTTAGTGTTGTGCTGAGGAAGTGTGCTGCGTAGTTTTATTATTTTTTTCGTTAAAGTTTGTCTGCAGATGGGATGTCTGTGTTGGTCGTCCATTAGAATCGGAGAGTCGTTACATTTTTTACACTGAATGATATATACCACATTGGAAGATGAGCATGTGATATTCCCAGCCCCACCAATGCTGGCCTTCCGATAGCCACCCAACTTGAAACACAAGCTAATCAGAAGTAAACTCCCAACACAGACTGAAAAAGAAGAGAAGGGCACACATCCTTGCAATATATCGAGCTACAAGCTATGCCAAAACATTTCACAGGACCCCACAGTCATTCACAAAGGAAAAATATTCAACATAAAGCAATATTTCACATGCTCATCTTCCAATGTGGTATATATCATTCAGTGTAAAAAATGTAACGAAGGATGCTATATTGAAGAAACAGGCCAGATGCTAAAGACAAGATTTAATTTACATAGACATCACATAAAGAATATTGGTGCCAGCCGGGTTCCCACCCCTGTGGGTCAGCATTTTACAAAACCAGATCACTGTACCAGTGACTTCATAGTAAGAATCCTGAAAGGTAGCTTTAAAACAATACAGGAACATAAGACCTTTGAAGTCAGAATGATTGAATATTTTGACCCCCAACAGACAGGACTTAACAAAGATCTGGGTTTTCTAGCCTATTATAAACCATAAAGTTGTATTGCTCTGTTTATCACCCTCCTCTCACCTATCCACCCTCATCCTGCTAGACTATCTCTGAAATGCTTTGATGTTCCCATGCATGCCTCCTACCCATCCCCACCCTGTTAGACTGTCAATGAAATGCTTGGATGTTTTACTTATATATATACTGTCATCTACCACATTTGCTTATTTCCGATCTGACAAAGAAGGGCCACCTTTGAAAGCTAATCAAGAAATGTATTAAGTTATATCCAATAAAAAAGGTATCATCTTATTTTCTTTTTCATGTTTTATTTTGTTTGATTTCTATTGATTACCTTTAAAAGTGGACTAACACTCAAGATGGCTTAGACCAACAAACATGGCAAGAAATATGGCTAGCCCAAGCCAAGGCCTCACACTACTTAACACAACTAGACATGCAATACAAGATCCTATGGAGGTCCTACATCACCCTAGTAACCCTACATGCTAGTAACAATGACATACCTGACACATGCTGGAGGGGGGAGAGGGTGGCCAGCAAGGAACTTTCACCTACATTTGGTGGGAGTGCCCAGTCATACAAACCTTCTGAACAAGTATACATCGATGGACACAAACACTAACAGGCACCAATCTGAATTATGAAATAGAAACCATGTTTTTGGGCTACCTAGGAGAAACTCAGAACAAATGCCTTCAAAAAAAGGATCTTGCCTCTCACCTATTACTAGCAGCTCGACTAGTCATCGCCAGAAGATGGAAGCAGCCAACCCCACCTTCATTGCTACAATGGTACAACAAGATACTTTAGATAAGGAACAAGGAGGAAGCAGCAGCACAACCGGACCCACTACTTCACAAAAATGTGGTCCCCTAAAAGGATGGCAAGGACCTAAATAACTGTAATTAAACAACCTGGCCTACGCACCAGCGCCACTACCGAACCCCCTCCAGACAAATATGATAGGCCTCACTCCAGCATAAGGAACTATGAGAATGGGGATAGACAGGAACACCACCAGGGGGAAGAGATGGTTCAAGCATAGCCAGACTCTACTTGATTAGTTACTCATGTTAGACAGTGTCAGGCAGCGATATTAAGGGAATAAAAATGTAAATGTGAATGTTGTTGCAAATGGCGTGGAGGAGTGGCCTAGTGTTTAGGGTGGTGGACTTTGGTCCTGGGGAACTGAGGAACTGAGTTTGATTCCCGGCACAGGCAGCTCCTTGTGACTCTGGGCAAGTCACTTAACCCTCCATTGCCTGCCGCATTGAGCCTGCCATGAGTGGGAAAGCGTGGGGTACAAATGTAATAAAAATAAATAAATGAAAATGGATGCAATCATATTATAAGAGATTATGTGCTTACCAGAAATCAATAAATACAATGTTAAAAAAAAAGAAAACCCAATATATGAAAGCCGATATTTATCTGTACACATTCTGAATATGTGCATATGGTAAGGGGGTGTGATTTGGGTATAGCTAGGGCAGGGCCAAAATATACATGTATATTCCCTATTTCAAAAGTGGAATGAACATCTGTGAGCACCAAGACCAACGCTGGGATTTACACCTGCTCCCAGCTTTAGGTTTTGTCAAAGTGTTCATTGTGGCAGTACTCTACAAGAGAGATTAGGGGAGGTTGCCCCCTTAATCATCATGTTCCCCTCCACCAAAATCAATTGCGCCATATATTTGTGAACCCTGTTCCTAATTAGGAGTATATAGATATGTAGGTTTCTAAACTGGAAAATATACATGTGTGTATTGGTGCTTACATGTCTATGTTCTGATATACCAACAAAGATGATCAAAGGGAAATAGAAGGAGACATGACTCTCGGGCAAAGAGAATTCAAGTTGAAACTCTTTATAAGGCACAAAAAGGGTGAAGGCCTGCATTTTGAAATGTAGTTGGTTTTTGGCAGCACTCATACGGCTTTGGCTGTGTGGCAATTTTGAAAGAAAAATATTCACCTATAGGTATCATACACAGTTGTCTTCCTTTCAAGTCCTGTGACCTCTGATGCAGGCGGTTTTCCGCCAAAACACTGGCCCATAACGGTCTTTAGTGCCTAATAAAGAGTTTCAACTTGAGTTCTCCCAGCCTGAGAGTCAAGTCTCCCTCTACTTCCCTTTGATCTTCATTGCATTTCGTAGAGGGCATCTTCCCGTTCCCCTGTGGACTTTACTCCGATATACCAACATACATATGTAAGTTCTGACACTTAGATGAGTATGTTATTGAGTTCATAGGAGCCAATTTTTCAAAAATTATTGGAGGTGCTAAACCCAACAGAAATTCTCTCTCCATAGACATAGTAAAGGAGTGTGTTCAATAACTGGGGGTGCTCAAGCACCCAGAACAGCTACAGAGCTGCCTCCTATGGTTGAGTTGCCTCCACTGATGCTTTAGATGTTGACAATTGTAAAAGGGAATCTCCTGCTGCTTGTAGCTAGCACATACATATGTATTACTGCATATATTTTAGGGAAGGCTCTATGTCGGTAGATCTTTGCCTAAAATACTACCAGAATTTGACATGTCCCAACCTGGCTGGCCAGGGGTACCCCATTTGATTTCTATATTCTATCTAAAATCTTCCTTAATATTTATTCATTCTGTGCAGAGCAATTTGTATCTAGGCCAACTCATTCATTAGCTATTTAGTCAGCAGGCCTAAACTAAATGTACACATTATCCAGATAGCTGAATGTCACTTCTAGCCAGAGAATTTTCTGGCACACCATCATCTTTCCCCAAACCTGGATAGTGTCAGTCATATTTTCAGACCCATACTATCCATAACATTTCTGAAAATGCACCGATGTTGAAGGTATAAGTTTACTAGCCACTGGTGAACAAATAACTGTTTATCGGGTCCTTGAATATTCATACTTTTCAAACAAGAATGTTCTGCAGTGTTAACATTCTTTGTACCAATCTTAGTTATGACATCATACAGTCTGTAAGTGTCCGTTTGACCCTAGATTTTATGTGTATGTGTGTCACATGTGTTACTATTTGTCACTTCCTGTGAGCCGTTCAAGTCATCAGCCACATACAACTGCTCTTTTGCTATGCTCATTGCCTAGGAATTTTAACAACTGGTATCTTTTTACCAAGACATTTCCAATGACGTATTGTGAAAATGATCCTCCCCTCCGCCTGAGGTTCCTCGGGATCTCCCCTTCACCCTTGCTGCCCAACCTCCTGGTTCACTGCAGTCCACAGGGCAGGGCTCAAAGAAATCAACTTCAAAGCAACTTAACAAGTTCTTTATTTTGATTGGGATCCAACAGTCCAGCAGTGCAAAAAGACACAATACTTGAATCAACAAAAAAACCTCCCAATTCCCCCTGTTGCTCCTCTCAGGGGTATAAAACACAGCAAGAAAAAAAAAACAACTTTTAACTCCCAGGCTTCCAGCACCCAGCTGGGCTCCTTTTAGACAGTTTTATAGCCCTGGGTCTTCTTTCTCCCCCCCCCCCCCTCTCCCTTGGGAGGGGCCAAAACACTGCAAGCAGTTCCAAAAAAACAAACAAACACAGTTCTTGAGGCTTCAGCACACAGCTCAAACCCCTTCAGCTTCTTTTAGGTTTTTTAGCCACAGTTCACACTCCACCTTCTTCCTGCTGGGCTCAGCCCACTCCAGGAAAATCTCTCATCCCTCTTCAACCAGAACTCTTTAAACTCAAAATTCATTCACAGCCTGAGCTCTGGAAAATGAAAAGGCCCCACCCATCTGGGTCACTCTCTCTAAGCACTGACCCATCCTCCCACATGACCTTTCCTCTTTCCTCTCTTAGCCCAGTTACCATACCATGAAGTTACCTGGTCCCTTATTTTGTTACCTAAGGAGTGAGCCCAGGCTGAGAGGTCCATAGGCTCTTCCTCGCTCTCCTCTCTTTCTCTCTGCCCAGCTTCTTGATACTCCATGGGCTCCCCGTCCCACCCACTTTGCAGCTGTTCCTCTTTCCCTTGATTACCCTGCAGGGGCACCACCCTTTCCTTGTTAGAGTTCTCCCCCTGTTCCTGCTGGGGAAGGTAATCTCTGTACCAGGCTTTGCCCCGAGGTTGCTGGGAAATGTAGTCTCTTCCTCTCCTCCATTTTACAGGGGTCACGAACCTTTCTCTGCTCTCTCTCGGGGGTTGCTGGGTAATGTAGTCTTTTTTCCTCCACCCTTTTCTAGGGGGCATTACTACTTCTCTCGCTCTCTGGGGATGGAATGGAGGCAAGGCTCTGTTCTGCCTATATCTGCTCGTGAGCCGCCTCCCTTCTTCCTCTTCCACTTCCATCTTATCTACCCCCAGGTCCTCTCCTTCACAGTATATATAAAAGAGGCAGGGTACTAATGAGAACAAGAGCAAGATCCACAGCAAGAAAATTGCACACGATTTGTACAACATGCAACTTTCATGTGTTTTAAGTAGACAAACCTTGCAACATTTGTTCTGTAGAAAGTGCTGTGTGTATTTTTATGTCATTCAACGTTAATTTCCACACAGGTCAACTGATGAATAACTTCTTAATTATATATTTGAAGCTGGTGAATAAACTGTTATGTTTTACAGAGAACCATTCTGCTTCTCTGATTTCTGGTTCTTTGTTTCTTCTCTTTGGTCTATTTTCTAAATTCCCAGCAACTGCTGTGATCTGGATATCAGAGCTAGTATCTGGGTATATCGCTAACTGCCACTGTGATCTACAGTAAATAACTGCATTATTTAGTACCAGTATCTGTATATCTGGATAACTTATGATAGCTTTTTTATTTTGCTTTCCTATGTTATTCAGATACCTGGGCTGACTATTATCACTATTTAAATACTCTCAGGCACCACCCAAGTTTTACCAGCCAGACCACCTCGGCACAACCTGGATAATGCTGGGGTGGTCTATAATGGTTTTTAGTAGCATTATCCAGATAATGCTACTGAAAATTAGTGACTGACCCCCTGTCAATGTCATTTATCTGGGTAGCAAAGCTACTCAAATTGCTTTGTGCCCCAGTAATGAAAGGGGATAGGATTTGATGTACCACATGTGATTACAATCAAAGTGGTTTACATATTATATACAGGTACTTATTTGTACCTGGGGTAATGGAGGGTTAAGTGACTTGTCCAGAATGACAAGGAGCTGCAGTGGCTGTAGTTTTTTTTACTACAGATTAGCTTGAGTTATCTGCAGCAGGGCCCGTAGGAATAAAATGGGCCCTGGTACAGATAACTCGAGCTAATCTTTAGTAAAAGACCCCTTCAGTTTCTCTGGTTCTCAGGCCACTGCACTAACCATTAGGCTATTTGTCCACTCCTGAATATTAAATGCCAGGACCCCCATGATCTTTGCTTTTGTACCACTTAAAAGCAGTGGCGTACCTAGGGTAGTTGACACCCGGGGCCAGTCATTTTTTAACACCCCCCTCCAAAATCCAGTACTAGGCATACCGAGAATACAAAACACTCAGGACCTATAGAGCAATTCTACCATACCATAAGCAGTCATTTCTACGAGTCACACAAGGAAAAGGAAAGCATCTTAAACACTACAGTGAGCACCAGAACATCAATTCACCTATTGTAAAACGAATCCAGCCAGAATAGTACAGATTGTCGATCCTGCACAGTCAATGCCAACTGAAAGCCATGTCTTTTTCACAAACACAGATACACCCTAATCCACTATAGAATAAGTAATCATAAACTTTCTATTTAGAGAAAAATTAAACTGAACCCTCAAGATGCCAGACTCTGCATGCAATGCAACACCACAGAAACAGAAAATGTCCCCTAGTACTGTGCAAAATATAAAGACAGCAGATGTAAATTTGAAAAAAAACTAACAAATACCAATCACCACTTTACAAATTAACAAACAGAAATAAAACAAATATAGAAAATAAAATTCCATTTTATTGGACTAATACATTTAGCTTTCAGAGGCCAAAACCTCCGTCCTCAGGTCAACACAGTATAGTGCTGTTACAGTGTCCTATGCTGACCTGAGGAAGGGGGTTTTGCTCTCCGAAAGTTAGTCAAAATTTATTAAAATTAGTCCAATAAAAAGATTACCTTATTTACATGTTCTATTATAAACTTTATTAACACAGCTACAATACTACTTTATCCTAAAGCAAAAAAAAAAAAAATATATATATATATATATTTTTTTTTAAATTTACAGTTTGTTGTCTCTGGCTTCTGCTTTCCTCATCTTCTTTTCACTGTCATCCTTCCATCCAGCATCTGTCTTCGGTCTCTCTCTGCCATCCAGTGTCTGCCCTCTCTGCTGCCCCTCCATCCAATGTCTGCCCCTGTCTGCCCTCTCTCTCTCCCCCTTCCATCCACTGTCTGCCCTTTCAATCCACCATTTGCCCTTCCTCTCCCCCCCCCCAATCCATCCATCCATCCATCCATCCACAGTCTGTCCTCCCTCTTTCCCGCTTCAATCCACCATTTGTCCTCCCTCTCCCCCCCCAATCCATCCATTCATCCAGGGTCTGCCCTCCCTCTCCCCCCCCCCATTCATCCAGGATCTGTCCCCTCTTCTCTCTCTGCCCCTTTTTTCAGCCCCCAGTTCCAGCCCCCTTATCCCACCTGCCCCTAGTTCTAGCCCCAGCCCACAATTCCCACCTGCCCCCCCTTTTCAGCCCCCAGTTTCAGCTCCACTGAACCCCCCCTCCCATCTGAAACCCCCCACTCTCCCATCTGAAACTCCTTCCCTCCCTCTCCCATCTCAAACCCCTCCCCTCTCCCATCTGAAACTCCTTCCCTCTCCCATGGGGAGTCGATCTGCACAGCGCACGTGCCTAGCAGTGCCTCAGAGCCCCGACAACGACGGCGCTTCCCAGAAGGTCCCCCCACACCGTTCTCTTCTTGCCATCATCACCTTCAGGCCCTTCCCTCAGTTGTCCCGCGACCACGCCTCACGTCTGCCCAGTGCCTTGCTTGTAAACGAACGAAGTAAATCTCCTCGTCATCGACTCGTCGGGCCTTCCCTCACTGGGTCCCACCCTCCGCAGCGCCGCCAGCATCAGCGGAGCACCCCCCACCCACTGACACCCAGGGCGGACCACCCCCACCGCCTTGGTATGCCATACCTTGGTATGCCACTGCTTAAAAGTAGTACAAAACAAAACCTTTTTGTTGTCAAACTAATTGTTAGATAAGTGGAACATGGCTGCAACAGAGAAATCCAGAGAAAAATAATTTAACCATTAAAAAAAATCAGACAAACAGGGTATGCCGTGTTTCTACATCTAGTCCTAAAACATCAACATTTTGTTTTAGACTAAGAAGAGTATATCCTTGATGCAGCTTTTTGTGAAACATGGTATTATGTCGGAGCTGGAATTATAAATGCATTTGTTTGCTTGAAATGACCTGCTTGAGCAACGGATTCAATTTAATATACATCACTGATTTATGCAAGATAAGTACAGTTTTAAGAAATACTTTTCCTACATAAAGTCTGAGTAAAGGAAGAAAGGAATGTTTGAATATATGAATTTTAAAAATGGACCGATGAGGAAAGGAGCTGCAACTATACAAGCTTTGTGTTTTTTATTGTTACCTACTCTCTGATGGTCCACAAAATATTTAGATCTGAGAATTTTTGGGATAAGTATTTCAGAACATACATTTTCATGTGCTGGAACGTACATTTGTATGTTAGTTATTTTAGAACTATATGCATTGTTTTCCAACACTGTTACAGAACTCATTATCCATAGCCATTATTGCTATTGGGAGGGAAATGGAATACTGAGAAATTAAGGAGAAAACCGCCAAAAACAAATACTGCGAAATTAAGGGGGACAACCTTCTAAATCCATTCAATGGAGCACTGCACAACAGAAGCATTTTTCTGGGACCTAGATATCTTGGGGACAGGTGTCACCCATCTTTTTGGACATAGATGTGCATTCCCCTTTTGAAACAGGGAATACATGTTTAGTTTTTGGTGCTGTCCTAGTCCCAGACAAGAAATGTCCAGATCAAACCCCTTAGCTATATGCACATTTTTGAGAGTTAAATGTGTATATTCTGGAATTGTAAAAGCTATATGCACATCTAAGTGCCAGATTATGTGTGTCTAAAATGCACTTAGGACAAATACCCAAATGTAATAAATCAAACCCATGTAAATGCCTTATGCATCAAATTTGTGTGTTTGAAAGCCTCTAATTAGGTATGTAGATCCTTAGCATAAACAGTTTTGAGGAGGGTATTGTAAAGAGTATGTAGGAAAGGCCCCAAAGGAACCCTGGGATAGGCCAGAATACCCCCGTTATAGGCAGGCATTCCCCAGGAAAAAACTAGAAATAAAGAACTACAACTCCCAGCATGCCCCAAGGGAGACCGGGGATAAGAGAAACTATGTGCATTCCCAGGAGTCTCCAGAAGAGGGCCGCAGGGGAAGGAATAAGGCTGATTCTCCAACCTGGTGGAAGAGGTGGTGGAACAGGTGGGTGGAGAAAGAAGAGCCACCAAAGAGCTTTAATGAAAGAAAGGGTGAGCAGCTGGGGGAAGGGCGGGGCGAGGAGAATATGGATTGGGCTCCTGAGGAGAGAGAGGCAGAGAGTGAGCCTTGCCCTATGGAGTTGACTGAACCGGAGAACACCCTGGAAGAGCCGATGGACTTTTCAGCTCTGGCTCAGCGAAAGCCAAGGGAGTAGCGGGGCCAAGCCGGGTCAAGCGGGAGGAGGTCAGGTAGGAGTATGACTGACCAAGAGGGTGGGACCCTAGGCTTTGAGCCCGCGCAAAGCCATTACTGGATGTGTTTTGAAAGCCTAGCTGGACTGAGCTGTGTTTTGAAAACTTGGCTAGAACTGAACTGTGTTTTGAAAGCCTGGCTAAACTGAGCTGTATTTTGAAAGCTTGGCTAGAACTGAACTGTGTTTTTGAAAGCCTGGCTAAATTGAGCTGTGTTTTGGAAAGCTTGGCTAGAACTGAACTGTATTTTGAAAGCCTGGCTAAACTGAGCAGTGGGGTAAAGCTTGGCTAAAAGTGAACTGTGTTTTGGAAAACCCCGCTACACTGAACAGGGTTTTTTTTTTTTTTTTTTTTTATTATTTGCTGCTACTCTTCCCCAGGAGGGAGGGAGAGGAAGCAGCTGTGGAAGCCTGGACTGGGAAACTAACCGGATTGAGAAAGGTGAATGATAACTGTGCTTTGTTTTGTGTTTTGGTGCCACAACTGAGGGAAGGAGGGAAGCCCCTCCTAGGCAATAAAAAGCTTCATTGTTCTGAGGAAAAAAAGGAGCAGTACTGGAAGGTGTTCTTCAGGTTGTGGAGAGCTGCAACCACTGAGAAAAAGAGGATCCACTTTACAATTGGTGTCAGGAGTGGGATCGATTCGCGGACCTGTCGCTCGAGGAGGCCAAGACCGGCAGGACAGAAAAGCCCGACGGAGGGGCCAACGCTGAGAAAGGCGCAGACCCGTCTGGGGTTCCGGTAAGCGGGGCCTAGATTGAGGGAAATAAAGGGATCCTAGTAAAAGGGGAAACATAAGTAGTGAAACCACACTTGGAGGTGTCCTCTGTTTTTCCCCCCCCCCAGGAGTCGCTGTTCCGGAGCAAGGATGGACCCCAAGGAGATCTTCGCTTGGATGACGATGCAGTTCCAGAAACAGCAAGAACTGACGGGGAAGATGGTGGAAGACTCCTTGACGGCGGCACGAGAGCAGCAACAACCGGTGCTGAATATGCTCCAGGACTTTTTTCAGCGAGGGATCGAGGTTCCCAGGGGCGGTGGAGCCGGAGCAACTGGACAGGGGCCAGGAGGAAGCGGTGCGGTAGGACCTTTATCCCTGAACTCACTTACTTGGGGAAAGTTGTCTGAGCAGGATAATGTAGATGATTTCCTGACCGCCTTCGAGGGGGTGGCAGTGGCCGCAGGGTGGCCACAAGAGCAGTGGGCCATGCGGTTAGTGCCTTCATTATCTGGGGAGGCTCTAGGAGCCTTTAGAGACTTGGCTCCTGGGGACGCTGCCAACTATGGGAGGTTGAGAGAGGCCATTAAGGACAGATATGGACTGAGTACCCAGGCTTATAGGCGTAAGTTTCGGTCCACTAAATGGGAAAAGGGGGAAACCCCTAAATCGGTGGCCACTAAACTGATGGACTTGGTAAAAAAATGGTTGGAACCTGATCGCCACACCACGGGAGAGATTCTTCAAGAATTAGTAGTGGAGCAGTTCCTGCAGGGCCTTCCCAGGGAGATTAGGGCAGGATTGGTCCAAAGGGGCTGTAAGACGGCAGAGGCCGTGACAGCCGGGTTGGAGTGTTATTTGGAAGCCCAACATTGGGGAGAACCTGACCTGGAGGGGGGTAAGCCCCGACCTGTGGGAGGCTGGGGTTCCAAAAGTTCCCTCTTTAAGACAGATCCCCAGGGGGGGAAACCCGATTACGGCTGGGGTGGTAAAAAGCCCGTAGTGCCCTCAGGCCCTGGAAAAAAGGCCCCCTCGTATGAAGGAAAAATCTGTTATAAGTGTGGGAAGACTGGGCACTTCCGGAGGGATTGCCCAGGTAGAGAGGGATGGACCTCGCAGGTTGCCCAAGGGTTTAGGCCTTGGTATACGGCTAAGGTGGAGGTTGAGGGTTTACCGATGGTAGCCATGTTAGACTCCGGGGCAGACCAGTCCATGATCTCTAGGAGGTTATGGGAACAAATAAGAAAGAGGAGGGCAGGAGGTAAGGATACCTATGAGGGAGCAGTGGCTATTCAATGTATACATGGGGCCAGTACTCGTTATACCCTCCATAGGGTTCACGTGAAGGGGCCCACAGGGGAGATAGAGATAGCCATTGCCGTTCTGCCCAGGCTGCCCCAGGAGATGATTTTAGGAAGGGACTGGCCCCCCTTTATCGAGTGTATTAGTGGGAAAAGTGTGTTGGTCACTACCCGCTCTCAGGCTCGGCGAGACCCTGAGGCTGAGGAAGAGGGGATAGGAGGTATTTTTCTTTTTCAAGGGGAGGTCTTAGGGGAGCCGGGAAAAGAGAGAAAGGGGAAAGCTTTGAAAAAAAAGGAACAGAGGGGCAGATGGGAGGCCTTGGAGCAGGCAAGAAAAGAAAGTTATCTGCCAGTGGCCCCGAAAGAATTGAACGAGCAGTTTCCCCAGTTTCATAGGGAGCAGGCCACGGACCCTACTTTAGAATATGCCTGGGAACGGGCCCGACAGGGGGAGAGCCAGGAAGCCCCGGGGTTCATGATAGAGGGGGACATTCTATATCGCAGGGTACCCAATTGGGAGAACTCTGAAGCGGGGAGACAGCTAGTAGTCCCCCAAGCTTTCCGTCCCCTAGTAGTAAGGCTCGCGCATGATCACCCTTTGGGGGGGCATAAGGCTCCCAAGCTACCCTGACTCAGATATTGGGCCGGTTTTATTGGCCAGGAGTTTATGGGGAGGTGGAGAGGTATTGCAAGTCCTGCCCCAACTGTCAGAAGGTGACAGACCGGCTACCGCCTAAGGCACCGTTAAAACCCCTTGCTAGAGTGGAACAACCGGGGAGGAGAATAGCCATGGATATTATTGGCCCAGTAACAAAATCTCAGAGAGGCTTCCTCTACGTTTTAGTGGTTATGGATATGGCCACTAGGTACCCCTGGGCCATTCCTTTGAGAAGCATATCAGCGAAGGTCATTGCCAGGGAACTGATAAAAATCTTTTGTGAGGTGGGATTCCCCCAAGACGTTTTGACCGACAGGGGGTCCAACTTTATGTCAAGTACCTTAAGGCAAGTGTGGGAGGCTTTTGGGATACAACATATCCGTACAGCGGCCTACCATCCTCAAACTAATGGGATGGTGGAACGTTTTAATAGAACTTTAAAGGGTATGTTAAAGAAAGCGTTAGGCGAGGATAGGACAGGTTGGGACCAGCTGTTGCCCTTCGTGCTATATGCCTACAGGGAGAAGGTGCAAGACTCCTTAGGTGTTTCGCCTTATGAACTAATGTTTGGCCGGAGGCCCAGGGGAATTTTAGATATATTGCAGGAGCACTGGGTACCCCCGGAAACAGCCGATCAGTCAGTGGTCGAATACCTACAGGATCTGAGGACCAGATTAGATAAGTTACAGGAATATTCCCAGGATAGGCTTGAACAGAGCCAAAATCGTCAAAAGGAATATTATGATAAGGGTACTCATGAGAGGGAGTTTGTAATAGGAGATAGGGTCCTTATCCTAATCTCGGAGGATCCTCATAAGTTTGCCTCTAGGTGGAAGGGTCCCTGCGTGGTGAGGAGGAGGCTTGTGCCTCTTACATATGAGGTGGCGAACGAAAAGGGGCGGGTCCAAACCTTCCATGTTAACCTGATGAAACCCTGGGTAGCAAGGGTAGGCTTTCAGACCCCGGGAGAGGAAAAGGAGGGAGAAGAGTTGGGACCGCAAATAAGGGATATTTTCAAGCCCGGTGAACCAGGGGTTAATCCCCGGTTGACACAAGTACAAAAGAAAGAGATAGGAAGGCTCCTGAAAGGGTTTGATGATGTGTTGACGGCCTGCCCGGGAAATACTCACCTAGTGGAGCATGACATCATAACGGAAAGGGGTAAAGTAGTTCGGCAAAAGCCATATAGGCTGTCCCCCATGAAAAGGAGGGAGGTGATAAAACAGGTCCAGGAAATGTTAGACTTCGGGGTGATCGAAGAGTCAAATAGTCCCTGGTCAAGCCCAGTGGTGTTAGTACCAAAGCCCGAAGGGGAGTGGAGATTCTGCATAGATTTCCGCCAGCTTAATAATATCTCGCAAGCAGATGCATATCCTATGCCCTATATTGAGGAGCTGGTGGACAGGCTAGGATCTGCACAATATCTCACCACCCTGGACTTGACAAAAGGGTACTGGCAGATTCCCCTTACGTCAGGGGCACAAGCTAAGACCGCCTTTAGTACGCCCATAGGCCTGTATCAGTTCAAAAGATTGCCCTTTGGCCTTAATTCAGCAGCTGCAAGCTGCCAGAGGTTGCTGGACAGGGTTCTCCGACCACATCAGGCATATGCCGCCGCCTATATGGATGATGTGGTAATACATAGTGGAGACTGGAACACCCATTTAAACCAGGTAGAGGCAGTGCTGCAGGCTTTTAGGGAGGCAGGTCTCACCCTGAACCCAAAAAAATGTTATTTTGCGCAGTACAGGGTGAAGTATTTAGGGTATAATGTGGGAAGGGGAGAGGTCCGGCCCTTATTGAATAAGGTTAAAAGCATCCAAGAGTTTCCCAGGCCAAACACCAAGAAACAATTGCGTAGATTCCTGGGGATGGTAGGGTATTACCGCAGGTTCATCCCTCATTTTTCCGCAATGGCCACTCCCTTAACTGACATGCTGAGAGGGAAGAATCCGGACCACTTGAGGTGGGGAGGGGAGGAGTTGAGGGCATTTGAACAGATGCAGAGGGCCCTGTGCCAGGAACCTGTGCTGAAGGCAGTTGATTTTGGAAAGCCCTTTGTCCTTCAAACAGATGCTTCAGGGAGGGGGTTAGGCGCAGTGCTGTCCCAAGAGCATGAAGGGGAGGAACACCCGGTGCTTTATTTAAGCCGGAAGCTCCTGCCTCATGAGGAACATTACTCCACCATAGAAAAGGAGTGTTTAGCCATACGATGGGCAGTGCAGGAGTGTAGTGTCTATTTAGAAGGGAGAAAATTTAAGTTGGTAACGGACCATGCTCCCCTGAAATGGTTGAATGTAATGAAGAATAATAATGGGAGACTAATGCGATGGTACTTAGCATTGCAGCCTTTCCAATATTCGGTGGAGCATCGTCCCGGGCGATGTTTAGGAAATGTTGATGCCCTGTCCCGGGTGGAGGAGGAGGAGGAAAAAGAATGCGGGCGTGGAAATTTAAGGGGGGGGGGGTATGTAAAGAGTATGTAGGAAAGGCCCCAAAGGAACCCTGGGATAGGCCAGAATACCCCCGTTATAGGCAGGCATTCCCCAGGAAAAAACTAGAAATAAAGAACTACAACTCCCAGCATGCCCCAAGGGAGACCGGGGATAAGAGAAACTATGTGCATTCCCAGGAGTCTCCAGAAGAGGGCCGCAGGGGAAGGAATAAGGCTGATTCTCCAACCTGGTGGAAGAGGTGGTGGAACAGGTGGGTGGAGAAAGAAGAGCCACCAAAGAGCTTTAATGAAAGAAAGGGTGAGCAGCTGGGGGAAGGGCGGGGCGAGGAGAATATGGATTGGGCTCCTGAGGAGAGAGAGGCAGAGAGTGAGCCTTGCCCTATGGAGTTGACTGAACCGGAGAACACCCTGGAAGAGCCGATGGACTTTTCAGCTCTGGCTCAGCGAAAGCCAAAAAAATAGCGGGGCCAAGCCGGGTCAAGCGGGAGGAGGTCAGGTAGGAGTATGACTGACCAAGAGGGTGGGACCCTAGGCTTTGAGCCCGCGCAAAGCCATTACTGGATGTGTTTTGAAAGCCTAGCTGGACTGAGCTGTGTTTTGAAAACTTGGCTAGAACTGAACTGTGTTTTGAAAGCTTGGCTAGAACTGAACTGTGTTTTTGAAAGCCTGGCTAAATTGAGCTGTGTTTTTGAAAGCCTGGCTAAATTGAGCTGTGTTTTGGAAAGCTTGGCTAGAACTGAACTGTATTTTGAAAGCCTGGCTAAACTGAGCAGTGGGGTAAAGCTTGGCTAAAAGTGAACTGTGTTTTGGAAAACCCCGCTACACTGAACAGGGTATTTTTTTTTTTTTTTTTTTTATTTGCTGCTACTCTTCCCCAGGAGGGAGGGAGAGGAAGCAGCTGTGGAAGCCTGGACTGGGAAACTAACCGGATTGAGAAAGGTGAATGATAACTGTGCTTTGTTTTGTGTTTTGGTGCCACAACTGAGGGAAGGAGGGAAGCCCCTCCTAGGCAATAAAAAGCTTCATTGTTCTGAGGAAAAAAAGGAGCAGTACTGGAAGGTGTTCTTCAGGTTGTGGAGAGCTGCAACCGCTGAGAAAAAGAGGATCCACTTTACAGTATGTTGTGGATATATTTTGGATAAGCCTGAAGAGAATGACTGTACATATGATTTGCAGTTTCAATTTGACAGTAATTCTACAAAGAAGGTGATAACATTTATACACCAAGGGGGAAATTCTATATATGGTGCCTTAAAAATCAGTGCAATAAAACAATGCATATAGCAGAAGAATTGCAATACTGGGACAGACTGAAGGTCCATCAAGCCCAGCATCCAGTTTCGAACGTTGACCAAACCAGGTCACAAGTAAGATCCCAAAACAGTACAATACATTTTATGCTGCTTATTCTAGAAATATACACTGTTAAACCTTGCCCCAAACAACCATATCATTTTCTATAATCTTATTTTCTTTTTCTCATTGTATATATACTACAATATTGTAGTCTTCTGTAGCAATAGATTTTCAAGCACTGTCATCTTTTAACATTTTTTTCGGGGGCTCATCAGATAATAATGCTGCTCTCACCATATGAACACAAAGTTCAATGTTCACTTATCCATCCAGGAAAAAAATGGTTGAGGCACAAATCCTCATAGATCAACCCACATCGTTTTTTCATATCTATATAAATTCTTATTACTTATTTTTCAATGAATATTTTCAAACATTTTTCTTAAGGGTTGAAAATTCAAGTTCACACATCTTTCACATCGGCACCATTCTTACAACAGGAGAACCTCCGCCAACATGGCCAAGTTTTGAAATCTTCTTCAGGGAACAGGTCCAACTACAGAACAGTCCTGCTCCTGTGTAAGTTTGAAAAAAAATGGGTGGTGGGTGGGCCTTGTGCAGACGGAGATGGGGGGGGGGAGCCCAGAAGCTAGGGGGTCCTTGCTATGCCATTGCTGGAACATCAGGATGCAGCTTTGCAGTTCGATACTCCCAGATGGTGAATTAGGGGCCGGTCTTGGGATCCTATTTTATGAAAGCAAATAAGCACCTATGTTGCCCTTTAAAAAATTGGCTTCAAGTAGGTGCCTTTTTGGACTTTTCACATAGAGTTATAAGTAGGGCTTTTTTTGAGGGGGTACTTGGGGATACTGAGTACCGGCACCTTTTCCAGTGTCTGCTAAAATTGACCCATGAACCACAAGTTTGAATGAAAGAGCTCAGGCTCAAGACACCAATTCTGCCTTGTCATAGATTCTGTGACTGGTTGCAGGGGGCCTGGCTATTGTGGAGTCAGTCTCTCAGTGATCAACCCATCCCTGAAGGGTGGCCTGTAATTTGAGTACTGGCACCTTTTTTGCTAGAAAAAGTGCACTGGTTATAAGACTGGCCCAAACAGTGTTGCGATTAGATACTAATTTGCTTGCATTATTATCACCTGGCTTAGACCTCACTTGTCACCTTTTGTAACCTACAGTCACACTACAAACTATGCAGACTGGATACAAAGATGGACTGTAAACAATTAAGAATAGATTGTAAGCAGATGGAACTTGGCTTTTTGTCATCATTCTTATGAAACCATTTCTGTATAAGGAAACCCTGTGCGGCACACAATACTTCCAATCAGAGACATCCCTCCTATTGAAGCAATCAGGTTCATCTTATGTCATTTGTTTATGGAACAATGAAAGACAGATTAATCAAGGGCAATCTAAATCCTTCTTCCCAGGAAACTAAAGGAAACTGTGGTTGCAGAGGGGAAAAGTTTATTTGTAAAAAGCTACTTATCTGCATTTGTTAATAGTTTATGAGATGAGCTGTATTTTAGAATGTGCTCAACTTTGATGAAACCTTAACTAAGAAAACATGTGAGAGAGTTTTCCAATGTTTGGGGATTCATTTCAAGTAAAGATGTTCAGATTTTCAGCATTATTTTATTTATGTATTTATTTTTACAATGCAAGGTCTGACTATATCTATTTCTATCTATAGTACATATTGAAATATTAATATGACTTCATCTGTACGGCCCTGTTTACTAAGTCACGCTAGAGGCGTGCTAATCTTTTTAGCGTGCACTAAGCATTAGCTTGCGTTAACTGTGTAAATGCCCATGATATTCCTATGGGCGTCTACATGGTTAGTGCATGCTAATTTTTAAAACACTAACAGCCAGATGCACTAAACTTAACGAGCCAGCAATATGTTTTTTTTAAACTGGTTCTAGCCAGTTTAGCACGCAAGTAGTAAACCGGGGCATGCACAAAAGGGTTCCCCGAGCCATTTTCCTGTCATGGTAGCAGCTAACAAAAACGGAATGCAAATGAGGTAATTACTATTATAATGTGAACGCGATGCGATGCACTACCATTTCCGACCCCATGCACAAAAGCAGTCCCTACCCTTTACCGTGATATATTGAATGTGTGCTCAGGGGCTGCCGGTAAGTCCACATAAGCACATCATAACACATCCATATAGTGCATGCATAAGCCTCTATGACTTGCTATTTATGCGTGGGTATGCGCATGTGCGCATTTGTCGGAGAAGTCATTGCTGCATGTGGGAGAAAGCCCAACTTCTCCGAAATTGATGTGCTGTGGCTAGCACAGCTTTTTGTAATAAACGAAAAGCATTTATTCCCCCGACCGGGGAAGAGGCAAGACATCCTGCACATGGATAAGGGCTAGGAAGTGCTGCAACACCTCTTCAACAGGCGTTCTTCATACCCCAGATCTGTAAGTATTGCCGTGTGCCCTTTCCTCTCCCTCCCTCCCTCCTTCCTTATCGAATAGTTATACTGCCAGCATATTATACATGAACGTTCGTAATGTGCGTGTAAAAAAAAGGTATTTTCTAGAATGTGGAGTGGAGCTAAGGAAATGTTAGTGGAATTGGGGGTGCGTGCTCGCCCTCAAGGTTTTCCCTATCAAACAGTTGTACTGCCAGCATATATGAACGTTCATAATGTGCGTGTAAAAAAAAAAGACAGCACATCATTGCTTTTTTATGTCCTTTATTTCTTTTGTCATGCTATGACACTTAACAACCCTTCTTATTTTACAGGTTGAAGAGCTGAAGGGATGTGCAAGGGTGTTGAGGAAGGATCACCAGGAATGGCTCCAGGAGGTTAAGGCAAACCTTGAGAACAGCCCAGGTACTTGTTGGTTTGCCATGGGTTTATAACTGCAACATGTTAATGCCCTGGGGTACTGATATTTCCCTTGCCTCTATGCAGAAATGTCATCTTTAGAGGGGGAGGAGGAAGAAGATGATGATAATGATGATGAGGGGTCCCTGGCAGGTGTTGCTCCTTCCCGCCCTTCTGGTCCTACCCCTGGTCCGCATCCCTGTCCTTATGCCCTTGTCCATCCCGGACCGTTTTCTGGTCCCCCCCCAAGAGATCCCGTAAAACCCCACTGATGCACTTGCCCGTCCCAAGACACAGCCCTTTGCACCTTGCCTCTCCTCCTCCCCACCCAGAGTTGATCCATACTGGCTCCCCCCCAGGTGCACAGTCCCACCAGCCCTCCTCTCCCCCATCTGTCAAACCCCCTCTTCGCCATCCTGCCAGCCCCCCACCACCCCTCCCTCTACAACCCCTGCTACCCCCTCCCTTTCCCTTTCCCTTCCTGTGGAAAGCAATGCCGGGGCCTCCCTCGAGGAAGTCACCCCCCTCCTGGAGTGATACGAGATGGAGGTGATAGTTGTCCATGGTGAGTTTCAAAAGAAATTTATTGCCTACGCCGGTGTGTGCATGTTAAAGGTGTCCGTGAGGAAGCTTTCTAACAGTCCTTCTTTTGTCTTTACTTGTAGGTGCCGTGGTGGACCTCACAGGGGAGGACAGCCCCTCTCACGCACCCTCTCACCCCCCCACTACCCTTGACCGCAGTGTCTCCCCCATTCCCCCTGCTCCCACCCTCGCCAGATCCACCTCCCCTATCCCTCCCACTCCTACCCTTGTGGACCGTGCCTCATCTCCCATCTCTCTCGCCCGTACCAACCTCTCCGCAGAGGACCTCCAGGAGATGGCAGAGGCATTGCACATGGGAGGGCAGACACTGGAGGACCTTTCCCAGCTGCTCCAGTATCTGTCCTTCCAAGTACAGCATCCTTGACCTCATTTCCTCCCCCTCTCCCCCCATCCAACCCCACATTTCCCCCCTCTATAATATATCCTCCCCCCTTTTATATATTGTATATATATCCCCTTCCCACATTCCCCCTCTGTAATATATCCTCCCCCCCTTGTACATATTGTATATATATCCCCTCCCCCCTTGTACATATTGTATATATATTCGAGGTGCGGTCGCACCATGGAGCGATACAAAGGCATTATAACATCCTCATTTTTGTTTTCCATTCCTTTCCTAATAATACCTAACATTCTATTTGCTTTCTTAGCCACAGCAGCACACTGAGCAGAAGGTTTCAATGTATCATCAACGACGACACCTAGATCCCTTTCTTGGTCCATGACTTCTAACGTGGAACCTTGCATGACGTAGCTATATTTCGGGTTCCTTTTTCCCACGTGCATCACTTTGCACTTGCTCACATTAAAAGTCATCTGCCATTTACACACCCAGTCTCCCAGTCTCGTAAGGTCCTCTTGTCATTTTTCAAAATCCTCCCGCGATTTAACGACTTCGAATAACTTTGTGTCATCAGCAAATTTAATTACCTCACTAGTTACTCCCATCTCTAGGTCATTTATAAATATGTTAAAAAGCAGCGGTCCCAGCAGAGAGCCCTGGGGAACCCCACTAACTACCCTTCTCCATTGAGAATACTGACCATTTAACCCTACGCTCTATCTTTTAACCAGTTTTTAATCCACACTAGAACACTACCTCCTATCCCATGACTCATGAGGTACTTTGTCAAACGCCTTCTGAAAATCCAGATACATAATATCAACTAGCTCACCTTTATCCACATGTTTGTTCACCCCTTCAAAGAAATGTAGTAGATTGGTAAGGCAAGATTTCCCTTCATTAAATCCATGTTGACTTTGTCTCATTAATCCATGCTTTTGAATATGCTCTGTAATTTTGTTCTTAATAATAGTCTCTACCATTTTGACCGGCTCCGACGTCAGACTCACCAGTCTATAATTTCCCGGATCTCCTCTGGAACCTTTTTTAAAAATCGGCGTTACAGTGACCACCCTCCAATCTTCTGGTACCACACTCGATTTTAAGGATAAATTACATATTTCTAACAATAGCTCCGCAAGCTCATTTTTCAGTTCTATCAGTACTCTGGGATGAATACCATCCGGTCCAGGAGATTTGCTACTCTTCAGTTTGTAGAACTGCCCCATTTCATCCTCCAGGTTTACAAAGAATTCATTAAGTTTCTCCAACTCGTCAGCTTTGAATACCATTTCCAGCACCGGTATCCCTCCCAAATCTTCCTCGGTGAAGAACAAAGCAAAGAATTCATTTAATCTCTCTGCTACGGCTTTGTCTTCCCTGATCGCCCCTTTTACTCCTCGGTCATCTAGCAGTCCAACCAATTCTTTTGCCGGCTTCCTGCTTTTAATATACCTAAAAAACATTTTACTATGTGTTTTTGCCTCCAACACAATCTTTTTTTTCAAAGTCCCTCACGGAATATATTTGGCCTGGGCTTCCAGGATAGTGTTTTTGAACAGCATCCATGCCTGATGTAAATTTTTGACCCTCGCAGTCGCTCCTCTAAGTTTTCTTTTCATCGTTCTTCTCATTTTATCATAGTCTCCTTTTTTAAAGTTAAACGCTAACATATTTGATTTCCTATGTATACTTAATTCAAAGCTAATATCAAATCAGATCATATTATGATCACTGTTATCAAGCAGCCCCCAGCACCATTACCTCCCGCACCAGATCATGTGCTCCACTAAGGACTAGGTCTAGAATTTTTCCTTCTCTCGTCGGTTCCTGTACCAGCTGCTCCATAAAGCTGTCCTTGATGTCATCAAGGAATTTTACCTCCCTAGTGTGTCCGGATGTTACATTTACCCAGTCAATATCGGGGTAATTGAAATCATCCATTATTATTGTGTTGCCCTGTTTGTTTGCGTCCCTAATTTCCTTTAACAATTCTGCATCCATCTGTTCATCCTGGCCAGGTGAACGGTAGTACACTCCTATCACTATCCTTTTCCCCTTTACACATGGAATTTCAATCCACAGTGATTCCAAGAAGTGTTTTGTTTCCTGAAGAATTTTCAATCGATTTGATTCAAGGCTCTCGTTAATATACAACCTGACCTCTTCTTTATTTCTGTGGAAAACACTTTCATGCTCCCTGTTTTGTCAGCTCATAACCTTTTAGTCATCTTTGATGCCTCTCTTTTTCTCTACCAGTGTCACTACACTTACATAATCCCTCTCTGGAAATTATTTATTGCCTCTTTATGCGTTTCCATATAAAATTAAAACTCCTCTTACTGACTTACAAATGTATTCATTCTGCAGGCCCTCAGTAACTCTCCTCTCTTATCTCTCCCTATACCCTTCTGTAAGAACGCTGTTCATCAGGAAAGTCATTCTTATCTGTAACTGTCTCTTCCACCACCAATTGCAGACTCCGTTCCTTCCATCTTGCTGCACCATGTGCCTGGAATAGGCTTCTTGACTTGATACATCATGCTCCACGTCTGGCCCCATTCAAATCCAGGCTAAAAGCCCAACTTTTTGAGGCTGCTTTTAACTCTTAGTCCCTTATTTACCTATTTAATACCCAGGATGTTTTAATCATTCCTATAATAAATGAAATTCATAATCCCTTATTTCTCCTGTTTATCTGTCTTGAATTGACTGTAAGCTCTGTTGAGAAGGAATTGTCTCATGTGTTGGTGTACAGTGCTGTGTGTATATAGTAGTGCTATAGAAAGCTACAGTAGTAGTAGTAGTAGAAATAGTAGTAGCAGTGATTGTAGTAGTAGTAGTTGTCCTAACAAGTGCGGGCTCAGCATTTATTATCTAGGAAAGTGTTTGATATCTTATACTCCAGAGAATCCATAAAGATCAAATAATAGGGTGATCTTTTTCAGCGTTTGATTGTCTTACTGGGATGCACTGCTTAGAGAGCTAAATTTCTGTTTACCAATGATACATTTCCAAAACAGGCGGAAAACGTTACTGTTTTTATAATAACAGATTTGTGTTTGGCCCTTAGGGCAGCTTAATACTGTACCATTACTGCAGGGTTTTTAAGTATGCTGGAATTAGAGCTCTTCTTAGCAGTCAATGTGCCCTCAGATTTTTAAGTAAAAACAAATATTAAACCTGGATGACTTGAAACCAGTGAGCGCAATCCAATCTCTGGGATAGTTCTACAACTCATAAGTACATAAGTATTGCCATACTGGGACAGACCGAAGGTCCATCAAGCCCAGCATCCTATTTCCAACAGTGGCCAAAGCAGACTACAAGTACCTGGCAACATCCCAAAACAGTACAATACATTTAATGCTGCTTATTCTATAAATCAGCAGTGGATTTTCCCCAAGTCCATTTTATGGACCTGTAAGCCTGATGTCAGTGCCGGCAGTGGCGTAGCCAGACATGACATTTTGGCTGAGCCCAGAGCTAATATGGATGGGTACTATATATATATATATATATATATATACAGAGAGAGAGAAAGAGAGGCATGAGTAGTGTTTCTTGAGATACTACAAAATAATGCCTTAGAATGCACTTGCTGATGGATTTCTAAGTATTCTGCCGAACAGCTGCCCTGCATCAACATAAACCACTTAATGTGAAAAAAACCCAATAGTTTTAAATATAGTTACATTATGCCATATCAAACTTGATCAGATATGTCTACTATAATGGCAAATATGTCAACACACATAACAGTATAATTACAGCAATGACATATACTTTGCTTATAACAAATGTAAATGCCTGATTAAGCAAAACAGGAAGAAAACCCTTGAAGTATTTTTCCCTTCCTTTGGATCTACTGCTTTCTCTCTATTCTGATGCTGACAAAATAAAATTGCCACAGTTTGGCACATATCCTTCAACTTTGCTTTATAAGAAACGTATATCAAAGGACAGACCAAATCACAGACGAAGAACAAACCAAAAAACTTTACTGAAAATGATCCAACATGACCATGTTTCGCCTGAAGGCTATGTCAGGGACATTTGTAAAAACAAACAGTTTAAAATAAAAACCAAGAACAAAGCCATCTCTTACTTTTCAAATGTAGAAAGCACAGGTGTGGTTACATGCTCTCAAGAAGTGTAACTATTTAAAAAGAACAGTGCAGTGTGCTTTAATGCAAAAACAGTAAGTGCATAAATGTACAATTCCAAAGCTGTAGTAAATTAAGTTGAGAAACCATGCTAAAGAATGAGGCACCGTCTTTTGGTGTTGAATATATCAATAATTCTGTCATAGTCCAATGAATCACACAGTTCTCTTTAAAATGATAACAGTGACAGATTATGGAGGCGACTGGTGAACATTGAGGATCTTGATGCCTTTTTGATCCTATTTACAGTTGAAAACAGTTGTTCCACAGTGCAAGTTGACATCGGCAGAGTGATAAGTACTCTTAAAAGGGCACAGACATTTAGGAAAATGTCCACATTGCAGTTGTCTAGTACTTCGATTAAAGATGGAAAATTTATACCTTCTGCTACTTTGCGTTTTAGATGCTGAACAAACAGTGTTAATTCAGCTTCCTCTATGGTAATGCCATATAAAGTGCACGGAGGCAGTAGACTCTTCAGCCAAAGACCTCAGATGTTGGCATACAGGCAGCAGAAGCAGTCATCATTCCATAAGCATCATCTTGAAAACGATTATTCAGTTCACTTAGCTGGCAGTCAATAATCTCATTCCACAGACGTCTCAAATCTTCATTGCTTTGCACAAAAGAAGATTTACCCAAAGTGGAAAAAAAACAATGAATCATCAAACTTTATAGGTAGCTTTCCAGCTTATTTTCGAAAGAGAAAGACGCCCATATTTCGACCCAAATTCGACCCAAATTTCCCAGCCTGTATGCCAGCCTCAAATGCCGTACCCACCTCCATGACAGCAGAATGTGTTCTATCCTGTGACAGCCTTTCCCTGGTTCTGATGCAGGTCTCAGGTGAGTGTGACACCTTTTCTGTTAAGGGCACTGCAGAGTCACATCAGCAATGCATTGTGGTGAGTGTAAGGTATTGGGCTCCGTGATTCCACTAGCTTGTGTTACATGCTCACGATGTTGGTAGTTGGTAAGCTCTACTCCCATGGTGCTTTTCCCTCTGCCTACTGGGTCAGAGTGTGCCCTGTTTTGTTTCCGGTAGTCCATGAGGTAGTGGCCATTTTTGTAAGACAGTTTTAGATCCCTTTCATGTATTAGCCACGTTACAGAACTTAGTTCTTACCTTGAATGTTGCTGAAAGAGGGTATTGTACACCATTCTGCCAGCTCTGACCTACTGCTAATCTCAGTACCAGGGAGACTCTTTGCCAGTGGGGCATAACCTCTGATCTGCAGTTAACTGTGAGTAAACGTGCTTATTCCAATAAAGGACGTTTTTGGAGACATTAGTCTTCAGGTGTCAACTGCTTTGCCAAGATTATACAGCAGCCACAAGTCCTAGAGGCCTGCATGTATGCAGGTCCCTGGAGCACTTTTAGTGGGTACCGCAGTGCACTTCAGGCAGGCGGACCCAGGACCATCCCCCCTACCTGTAACACTTGTGCTGGTAAATGGGAGGCCTCCAAAACCCACTGTACCCACATGTAGGTGCCCCCTTCACCCCTAAGAGCTATGGTAGTGTTGTACATTTGTGGGTAGTGGGTTTTGGGGGAGGGGGTTGGGGGGCTCAGCACTCGTGGTAAGGGACCTATGCATGTCTGAAATCCACCGCACTGACCTCTAGGGTGTCCAGTTGGTGTCCTGTCATGTCAGGCGGGCGAGTGTACTACGAATCCCACGACCAAATGGCTTGGATTGGGATGTTTTTGAGCGGGGCATTTTTAGTTTCCATTATCGCTAAAAAAAACAAACGCCCAGCTCGGAAACGACTAAATCCATGGCATTTTGGTCCGTACAAACCGTATTTTCGAAGCGGAAGATGGATGCCCATTTTTTTCGAAAATACGGTCTGTCCCACCCCTTCACGTACCCGTTCTCGGACATAGATGCGTTCAATTATGCCCCTCTTTGTCTTTCAAGAGGAAGAAACATCCCACTTTTCAATATCATATTTCTCCATGAGATCCTCTGTTAATTTAAGAACTTTATCAAAGTCATTTGATGTGTTCTCCCTAAACTTAACAAAAGTTTATTTTAGACACTCTATAAGATTAATGCAATTTCTAACAAACATGGCACTCTGTAGTCCTTTTGTGGCAAAATCACTGCTATCAAATAATTTCCCAAATGTAACTGCCAGAAATAAGAATTTCTTTGTCTCTATCTGATGTAGAAGAG